>NC_080021.1:181909154-183306654 GCF_030020395.1 Manis pentadactyla | reverse complement strand
TACACTTTGTTTAAGGAGAAGAGATGGCTTTTAGGCTCAGCTCTGTAGTGTAATAATATAAGAGATGTACATATAAATGCATCCACTGCAGATATACAGAATCATAAAGAGTTTGCAACATCACAGGGATTTTGAGAACATTTTATACTTAAAATTTTTTTTCTGGGTGATATAATTTGTTGATGAGAAAGTGGGATTGCCTTGTCAGGTAAGGGAATTGACTTATTCAAAGGTAGAGTTTTGTTGGTGGTTGAGGAATGTTTTAGCCTAGTTTTGTCTCAATATTCACCATTAGTCCATGACATATACCTTACAATTGATTTGCCCCTTTGGATTCCATATGTTTTGTCACTTACAAGCTATTTCAAATGAGGATTGAAATGTTATCATGTCTAATATTTCACTTAGTCCTTAAACATGATTTGAAAATGATTATCACATACTAAATTGGTGTAGATTAAGCCTATGCATAATAGTTCTTAATTTCGTCATATCTTATTTAGGACAATTTGGCTTGACTTTCTTTAGTATGTGGAGATTTTGATCTCGGAAGCCTTTCAGCCCAGTGATAATGCCATGAATTTAATTTCTTTAGGTTTATTAACTCTTGAATAAAAGAGCTTAATGTAGGAGATGTATTTAATTATTGACAGTGGAAACTTTTTGAGAGACTTAATGAAGGAGAAACATTTTCATAGAGCAACAAGGGGATATTCGATTTCAAGATATTATTTGCAATATTAAATCATGCCCATAGATGGAGAAGTTGTTCCATATAAAACAGAAGGCTTGGTTTCTCAATGAAGACAGAACAAACTCAGGTTTCTGGCAAGTGGAAAATGGATTTCCTCAATAAAAATGTGAAGCAGGAAAACTCGGTTACTTACTTATACATTTCAATAAGAAATAATTTTAACAGGGGACAGGAATTTCACTAATTTCAATTGTATGTACATGAACCCTTACTACCTGCACTGTTTTTGCAGTTTGGCCACATAATACTTTTAGGTTTATATGTATGAATGTATGTATGTATGTGTTTATACTTGATTTTGTACAAAAAGCTTTTGAATAATGTACAAAATTTTGTAGAATAAAAAAGATAAAGCATAACTAAATTTAAAAGTGGAGCAAGAAACAATAGAATGAAGTTAGGGTAATAGCATGTCTTTAAGTTGAGCCATACATCTGGCCTAGAGCTTCTTAGCAGCCAATGCAAGTAGGCAAACAGGATCAGTTGCATGAGTTGGTGTCTATAATATAAAAGCATGTCAGATGTTAGGAGAGCTATTGATAATTCTTAATACTAACATCAGGAATTAAGTCTTCTGGGGACTCAAGAAGATGATACTGTGTAATACAATAGATAATATCCTTACATTAAACACAATGATACTTTTCACATGACTGCTACTTACAGTGTCAGCCAATGGGTAGTACCACAGTGCTATTCAGTTAAAGGGGTTGAAGCAGAGTGGGGAGGGCAAGCACCACACACCCTAAAACAGTCCTTGTGGATGTAGCTTTCTGATTGTCTGGTTTAACTAAAGGATACAATTTGGAATCCATCAGTCTTCCATAAATGTTATTTCTCTAACTGAGGGGTTTGATAAAAAATGTTATTTCTCTAACTGAGGGCATGTTGCTGTTAAGACTAAATAACATGTTGTATGCAGAGCACTGAGCCCTGAGCCTGACAGGTGGTGAGGCCTCACTAAAAGCCATCCATGACCGGCCTGGACCATGTACCACCCTCAGGCGAAGGACACAAAATACTGGCAGCAGCTGACTTGTGTGGATGTATGTGGCCTTTTAAATGCAGCAGTGTATTTTTCAAAAGTCATTTAAGTGGGGTAGCTTTGACATCCCCTTCTGGGAGGATTCCTTCCAGCCTCATGTTCTCTTGTCATTCTGTTCCAAACCTCTGTGCATAGGCTTCTATGTCCTGTTGGTGTTTCTAGACTCTCTAGACATCTTCTCTAGCTTGATCCTTCTCTTGCTCTGTTAGGACCTTCACTGTGTGAGGTTCCAGAGGCCACTGCTGCTCTAGATCATGAAACCCAAGCCATACTCCCACTGTCCCAAACTTTCTAGAATACTGCTGCCCAGATCAGGTTTCCCTTTCTTTCCAGGAAGGAAGAATAGACCACAGCTATTAGGTTTTATGGCTTCACTGTCAATCAGTATTCCCTAATTTCTCTGAGTCTGTGATACCTTTATAAAATTTTCGGAGCTGTTTCTGGAGTTGGGAACTGATTTGAGAAAGTTTTTCGAGATCTATCTAGTCACCACTTGGTTTAGTTGCATCCATATTCTCCAGCTTCAAACATAGAATCATTGCAAACTCAGGCTGGAAGTGACCAGAGGTCATCTAGTCTACATACCCCATCACACACACAAATGTTCCCCCTCATCTAGCCCCCCTCTGTTGCAAATCTACTAAATAGAATTGATTTAAAAGTGGATTGCAAAATCTACTAAATAGAATGTTGCAATAATTTTGCATTCTATAGCCTGTGGATATGCTAAGGGTATATTTTTTCTTATATTTCTGCACACTGGTTGAGAGAATGTGCTCTGAATTCTGTTTTGTTTCCATTAACCTTTTTCTCAGAAATTACTGACCCTGCATATTGAACCTGCAAATGGATTCTTTTAACAAGTATCCTGTCAGCATGCAACTTCTGTGTATTATGTGGCTTTTAGTCTGCAAATGCTTCCTCTTAATGCATCAGTTCCTTTAAGAAGTATTTATTTGAGTGACTTTCCTTGTTTAAGGACTTTAGGGATATTTCTATTTTTGCTTTTTAGGAAACCTACAGGCAGAAGAATTTACAGTTCACTTATTTTTACAGCTGGCGGTTGCTATTTAAAACCTTGCCTGTCACTCCTACCTGCCTGACATCTTCCCAAATCAATGATTCTTCTGATTTCTCCATAGACTTTGTCTAATTCTATACACTCAGTCTTAAGTAGTATATTTGTATTCTGACATATTTTGCATGTTTCTGTTATCCATGAGAAAGACATGCAGATTCTTTCCTAGCTCAGTGCAAAGCAGAGTTGTGCCACTATCATTTAGCCTCAGGTTAGAGATGGTGTTGAGGTAAAACAGCAACATGATTTTGATCTTATATTATTCAAATGGGAACCTCTTTAGGGTTCTCTGCAGCTACTCTATGAAATAACTCGCCAATGATAATGATTAGAGGACAGGTCAGGACTGGGTATACGTCTAGGAAACGAACCCAGTGAGTAGCCACAGCATCAGTGTTGATCATTCCTCACTCTTGGGTGGTGCTGCAAACAAGCCTGTGACCAGTCCCATGGGGCTGTCCTATCCTCTTTAGGGGTCAGGTCTCAGCAGATATGTAGAGATTTGTCCTTATTACAAGCTCTACCTCTCTTCAATTCTCTTCTCTATTTTCTATTGGGGTAAAAAACAGAACAACAACAAAAAGCCTTTTATAAACAGTGCTTGGTTACTGTCAGTGAGCATATTTTGAAAATCCTTGGAATCTTGGGTTTATATTTTCATGTGCAAGTGTATGTGTGAAAATGAGGGGATAGGTAGGGCACAGAGAAGAGACAGGAGGAGTTGGAGTCAGTGGGGTGGTAAGGGAATATAATCAAACTGAAAAACAAGTGCTCCCTAAAGCCTTATGGGAGAGTCAGCCCGGAAAGCAAAATGAATCTCATTTCACACTGGTCCTCCCACCCCAACCTCACACATGGTTGTGATGCTTTGACTACTAAACTTGAATTATTGGCGACAAGTGAAATTAAGCATTCTGCTTTCTAGGTAGCAGGTTGGACTGCAGTGCAATGTCTCAGGAATGCCTGGCCTTTATCGGAAAGCTAAGCAGAGCTGACTCCAGATGGTACCCGTAGGGTGCATTGTAATCTTTCTGCACACACTACTTGTATTTGCATTTGTGAGGTTTATACCTGTTGTGCTGCTGCAAAATGCTGACTGAAAGGCTGGAGGAAAGACACTTTAGCATAACAGCATTGCATTAGCTGGTTTGTATCAGGGCCAAATGAGAGATTGAAGTCACCAAGGAGGAATACAGACAAACTGAAAGCAAGAGAAACTTTCTCACTTGGTCAGGGGAATGTGTGCTTGTGTGTAGCAGGTTCATCCGGATGGATAATTTCCCACTATCTCTTTATCACACGGGGTGGAGATTTGTCCATTTTGGTGTCATTGGCTCCTCTATATGCCAGGAGCAGCCTTGAATGAGCATGCTAGACCAAGGGAAAAAGGAAAGAGACCTTTTATACCATACTGCTCTCTACAGAAAATGAAGCAGAGAAATCAGTTGGTCGAGGCCAGGGGAGAGGTGCAGTGAACGCAGGAAACAAAAGAAGAAAGGAGAACAAATGGTGTCTTACAAAGAGATAAGCAGTAATGAAGAAGAGCAGAAGAGAAGAGAAATGGTAGAAAAACAGTTTGAAGCAAGATTTAATGTAATTCAAAACAAGTAAAAAGAGGGAAAGAATATGATTAAGCACCTTGTTTAATAAGAGATGATAGAAGCAAGAGGAAATACGGTGCCCTGGCAAGAATGAAGTCAAGGCCATGAACTATGACTTAAAAATGAGACACAGTGAACACCAGAATTGGTGCTGTGTGTCTCCCACATTAGTATTAAAACTGAATCTAGGCCTGACACTGGGTGGAAGCAGAGCAGAAAAACATCAAGAGGCTGTCATTGGGAACCTAGGTCTGTATTGCCCTCACATCTGCTTTGCACTGGCAGAAGTGGTCCTGGAAGATCTTGTCTATGAGAAGAAAATCTTAGAGTACAACTCCAGAAAAGAGTTTAATTAGACTTTTATTTGAGCCCAGGTTTTGGACAGCTTTCCAAAGGGAAAGTGTTCCAAAGAGGAGTGCTTTCTTACAAGGTTATATATGCTATCTAACAAAGGATAAAAGTCATGATGTTAACAGCTACATTCTACAGATTAGTACACATAGAAGTAAGTACACACAGGGTATTTTTTTGATCATTATCAAGGCACAAGGTGAACCTATTCAGATGCAAAGAATACATACAGTGCTTTTCCTACAGACCACAAATCAGATCTTTGTTTTAGATAACCCAAGCGTTAAGGACAGGCACTTCTCAGAAGTCTGTATTCTTACCATTTCTTCTTGGCAGTCTGGTGTTCTGTCTTCACAGGGCTTAGTCTGGTGAGTTTGCAGAGATATGAGAAGGCAAGGGAAGCTGTTTTCTGTTTCTTGGTATGAGGATGGTAAAAGGGGAAGGGGACAAGGAAAGGAGGAGCAGATGAAAGGCATCACCCACCATGTCTCTACATCTCTGTATCCTTATTTATAAAATAGTAAAATGTATCTAACTCAGGGAGTCCTTGCAAAGATTAGGAGAGTGTTTAATTAAATAAGGAGGGCATTAGATTGATGTGGCTCTAGTACAATGGTGGCCTATGTAAGCAAACTGAAATCTAAATGCCTCAAAGTTACTAAATCAAAATGCTAAGAACACCCAAATAGCCAGCAAGACCTTAAGCAATAGCCAATTCATAAAAATTCCTTACTTTGGTTGTGCATTTTTTTCTATATAAGTCTTTCCCCTGGCTTCTAACAGCAGAGAACTCCTAATCACTTTCAGTTTGGTGCTGCCCAATTTGAATGGATTTTTGCTCAAATAAACTCTTACAAATTTTTATCATGCCTCAGTTTATCTTTTAATAAGAATACACAGGTTAACAGGTTCTTGGCTCAATAAATGTTAGCTATTTTTAGTACTCATACATGTGGTCTTTAAAAAATGTACAAAAATAGTAATATAACAGTTTTTATTAAGTAAAAACACCAGTTACAAAATAGTACTTACAACCAAAAATACACCCACACACCAAAAATGGGAGGAATTGCACTAAAAATCTTAAGAGGGATTACTTTTGGAAAGTGAATTAGTGCTAATTTATTTTTCTTCCCATGCTTATCTGTGTTTCTGCAGTATTATTCTTTAAACAGCTGCAAAATCAATCCCAACAAGGTCTGGTATCTGTCTTTCTCATGCCTCCTCAAATATGGGTCCCAGGAGGTCTAACAGCAGTCCTTGTTCTCATCCCTCTTCAAATGTGGATTCATTTTAGTTGGGAGCTTTATGGCCACCCAATTCCTACCTTCCAGCTCAGAGAAGCATTTGCATTCTGGTAAGAGCTGGGAGAAGTTACTCTGTCCAGTGTTTCTCACCTGTACTTTAAGAAAAGCACCTGAAGTTTAAAACAGAAGACCTTATTTGCTCACAACTATGGTGGTTAAGGAGCTAGAATTATAGTCAGGCTTGGATCAGGCATGACTTCCCAAAATCCATAAGAAGCTAATTATTTGGAGGGCTGTCTCTTTGCACGTGCTTTATTAACTTATGGGCATTGCCATAAAAATTGGCTTTTAGCTGAGGCAACCTTCTGAAGGTGGTTCAGTGGAACAGCTGCTCTAGACTGGAAAGTACACATCTCCAACTGGTTGTGCATATGAACCCCCTGGGGATTGCTGGGAGTGCCTGAAAGCAAGCATTGTCAGCAGAGGGATGCTTTCCTGGGGCTCTGTTTGGAAATGGAAGATGTCATGTTGTATTTCCATTGCCTCTGCTAGAATCTAATGAATAACATATGATGAAGTGAGTCTAGGTGATTTTTGGTGGTGATATTGTTTTTGAGGAGCAGGGAGGAGGGTAGTGATGTGGCATCCAGTTAGGTTGCCACAGTACAATTAGAAATTAACAACAGAAGCAAAGAAAGAGTTAAGAGTTAGGTGTCTGTGTGTGTGAATCGCTCTCCACCTCAACTTAAGTACTGCTTCATATTTTGATCTGTTCTGGCACGTTTTGATTCTGGGCAGAGATTTAGCCTTGTCCATGTTGCCAGAGGCTGTGTATGTAATAGAGGCATCACATGCAGTGACAGACTTGTAAAAAAAGCAGTCTGCACTGATACCAATCAAATGGAAGCATTTTCATTGAAAAGTGCAGCACAGGTTTTTTTTGCATCCCAGTGGTAATGTGGTTGCTCAGGGTAACATTTGGCAGCTCTTCAGGTGTGGAGGATGCTCAGTGATGCTGATGGATGTTGGACCCGACATTTTGTGCTAGCCTGGTTCTTAGGTGGAGAGGTAGCCTGAATGGGGATACTTCCTGAGCAGGGGGTCCAGGAGTGGAGATATAGAATCCTGAATACTGTCACCCCAGGTTGTTCACGCCTTGGGCATGACTCTGATCCTTTGTCAGAACCTGACAGTGTATGACAGCTAAAAACTGAAGCACAGGAATTATTCACTCCCTTTATTCCTCATTCTTCTTATGGCAAATGTCAGTTCACTCTCAAGGCTCCAGAAGGCAGAAGGTAGAAGAGGGAGGAGAGGATTCAGGGCATGGTTTCTCCTCTTTCTTTATTAGTGGTTCTGTTAAAAGGAAACTAATGGTAGTGTTAACCTTAAAAATAAAACTCTCAGTTATTTTACCTGCAAAACTGGGTTTATTTGGGAATAGCAGAAAACTGCAATTTGAGATGAGCAAGCTATTGCAAAACCATAAGCAAGACTGAGAACAAAGGAGAGGAATGCACCTTTATAAAGGAAAGGGTACAGTTGGGAGGGCCATTATAAACAAAAAGTCCATTGGAGTAAACTTGGAGTTTGAAGTAGAGTGGTTTCTCATTGGCTGAGTTGTGACAGTCTCTCATTGATTGGGCTGTTGTTAGGGGAGGATTTTGTAATACAATTTTCAACCTGTGGGGCTTACCATACTGTCTGGTGGTAAAGTAGCATGAACTTGCAAGACTTCTCTTTTCTGGTTGAGTCTGCAATTAGTGACAGGTGATAAGGTGTGAGAACTCCCTCAACTGACTCCCCTGACTCCATTTTGGTGAGGTATCCCTGTATTAATTTTGACATAAGGAATTAAAAATGTCGGATAATTTTGGTTTTAAATTATCTTTTTACTTCTATTTTCTCAATGACTTATTTCTGGTTCTCAGTGAACCCATTCCACACATGAGGGGCAGGACCTATAGCCTTAAGTTATATATTTGATGTGGAAATTTTGTTTTAATCCATTTTCATGCCCATTTTATGGTAAGTGGGTTTGACCACTCAGTGTTTTTCCACTTTTGATTTTCACTAAGGTTCCGTAAACGTGCTCTGTGTCCATTGATAAGCTCATATAAATCGTTCACTCAACCCTATTATGCAACAAACACTGAGTAGAGATATAGAGTGAGGCTTTGACTTCATAGAATTTAATCTAATTAGAGGGACAGAAAATTAAGCAATTAACCAGGATACAGTGTAGTTAGTGTCTGATAAGGGAAATCCTATGTGCCTTGGAAACATAATAAGGACTTCGGAAAGATCAAAGAAGATATTCTGGAGGAACTGACTTCGAAGTCAAGAACCAAAGATGAATGGAATTAAAGAGAAGGAGTGAGGGACCAGTGTTCTAAGCAGAGGAACCAGTCTGAGCATAATTCCTTGCTACTGTGCCTATCTATTTAGAAAGTCATAAGTGAGAAAGAACTTTGATAAAAACCAACTTGGAAGATGATTATTAACAGATTTCTTATCAAGTAGAACATTATTTATATCACTGTTATTACACCTGCCCATTCAGTTTTGTGTTATGGTTACTTGTGGGCATCTCCATAGGATCTCTGCAGGCTTGAGAAGGCCTTAGTTCTCCCTGTAGCTCTCAGGTGGGGGTTTTGCACATGGGCTTGAATGTTGAATCAAATAATAAACAGAGTCAGGGTACATTGGCAATCAAGGCTATATCCCAGAGCCAGAAGGGAAGGCAATTAATCTTAGTGTGTGATCTTGACTCTTTGGTGCCATCTGTATGGGCCAGTGGCCTAGGTGTACCTGGCCTCTCTGAGGTCTCTGGCTCTTGGCCACTCTCAGATCCACCCTTCTTTCTGTCAGACTGACTGGGCATAGCCTGGGATGGGCGTATTGTCTTACTACCTCAAATATCTCACTTTAGTTACGTTCAAGTTGTTATGATTGCAGGTCTGTGCTTACATAGCTCATTCAACAAATATTTTAGTTCCGTTTATTTCAACAGAAGTGGTAGTTTCTGTGCCCCAGACTCTGTGGTAGGTGCTGATAATACAAGGATGAACAGGACAGGACTTCTGCCCTGAAGTTACTAGCAACTATTATATGTCAAGGTTCCAGCTGAGCTAGAGATGGTGGGGTGGGGTAGGGTGAGTGGGTGGGAAGTTCCAGCGTCAAGATTTTGGGTATCAGATTCTTCACGACACCAAAAGGGAATATGATCTTGATTCAGGAGTTCTAAAATAATTTCGACAGGAAATAAGACGTGACCCCTTGGGAGATTCTAAGCTTTCCCCCAACTTCCTCTCATGCTAGAGGGTATGAAACCATTTATATTCTTTTACACTGGGTTCTCTTTGAGTTCTGGGCTATTTGGGAGACGCAGCAGATTGTAGACTGATTTCCCTCTGTGGCTTGAAGGAATTGATGTGCCTCTGTGGTACTGTGGTATAATAATAAATGCATATTTGGTCTTTGTCCCAGTTTTGGCACAGAGCTCCTATACCTTGTAATTTCAAAAAAGCATCTTTTGTGATACTGATCTAAGTTGCTGGTTCCTGACACAAGATCTTCTAAGGCCCGTGGGATAACTGGAGTGATGAGCATGTTTTTATATGCTGTGAGATGACTGTTGGCTGGGGGCGCCAAATAGCTTCTGTACTGGGGCTGGTGACTAGAAAGACCAAGATGATTAGAGTGTGGAGACTTTCATACTTACCCTCTGACCTCTGCAGAGTGGAGAGAGTCTGAAGATCGAATTAATCACCAATGGCCAATGAATTTAATCAATTATGCCAGCTTAATGAAACCTCCACAAAACCTCTAAAACACAGGGTTCTGGGTTGGTGAATACATTGAGGTTCTTGGAGGTTGGCATGCCTGGAGAGGGTATGGAAGCTCTGTGCTCCCCATCCCACGCCTTTTCCTGTGCATCTCTTCCATTTGACTGTTTCTGAGTTTCTTTTTTTATGTAATGGTAAGTAAATAGTAGTAAGTAATATTACTTATTACAATTATATATTAAGAAATATTATAAAATAATAGTACTAGTAAGCAAACTGTTTTCCTGAGTTCTGTGAGCCATCCTAGCAAATCATCATCAAACCTGAAGGGGGTCATGGGCATCACAGGAACCCCTGATTTATAGCTGGTTTCAAAAGTGTAGGAGGTCCAGGATTTGTGATTGGCATCTGAAGTGGGGGCAGTCTTGTTGGACTGAACTCAACCTGTGGGGCTTATTCTAATTCTAGATGTTAGTGTCAGAATTGAATAGAATTGTAAACACCCAGCTGGTGTCTGGAGAGTTGGAAGATTGGCTAGTGTGGGGAAATCCTCCCCACATATTTTGTGTCATTAATTTTGTGAGTAAAAACAGTTCAGAACTTACAAAAAGAACACCCAGATAATTTTGTAATACAATTTTCAATAACTATCTTTAAAGAAATGTTATTCATTTGGAGTTTATCACTTTGGAATTTGTGTTTTTTTTTAAACAATTTAGGCTAATTTTTATTTTTACATTATCTGTGAAAAAAAGGGCCTGGATGCAAGACTATACCAAAAATGTACAAACTATCTTTAGTAGTTTATTTAAACTACTAAAGCACATAAAATTGACACACTAATTAGAAACTATACTTAACTTTTCACAAGGATGGGCCCCTTAAATAGAAATCATGTTAATATATATTTTGTTAAAATAGTCTAGTGCCAACTTTTCACTAAGGGGGACTTAGGATGACTAGTGGTGATTTCCAGGCTACAAATCACCTGTCTGTGTTATACAAATTAACAATGACATAAATCCAGTGGGTTGTTTATTTCCAGAAGTAGTGAAAGCTAGAAAGCCATGGCAACCAATGTAGTCAGAGATGATGTGAAAGGGACTTATACTCTTGGCAAAAAGGAAAAAAGAAAATGTGTGAAAAGTCTTGAAATACTTATGAACAGTTGTAGGCAGTTTAACTTTTCTTTTTTCATTTTGGTTGAGGAGTTACTTCCCAGCAGGAGTAGTAGTTATACTGAGGGGTTATTTGTTGTTTCCTCTACAACTCTTATTTGATAATCCTGAACTCAGTGGCAAAGGCTCAGTCAAAAACCCGTGGCCGCATTTTATAGTGAAGCTACTGACAATGATGGCATTATCAAGCTCTTACAAAGAACCCACTATGTCCATGTATCTTAAGCTCTCAGGTTCTCTTTATTGAAGTTATCTCTTATGATCTACATGAACTCCATTAGGCCACAGGAAAAATCACCATATCGGTACACTAACTGGTAAAAAACTTAGCTACCAAAACCAGGTTTATGGATGGTGAAACTGTTGCTTTACCATTAATGTATATTTTCAGCCATATTTTAAACCAGTTGGTGCTTAATCAGCCAGATCAAACTGCCTCCATTTGTTCCACAAATAATCATGCAAACTTTCTGATTCAAAACAGCATGATAATAGGGCAAGTTCAAACCCCACAAAGTTTGCTCTTTTTACCTGAGATTCAGCCATTTTTCTTGAATAAATACTCTTTGGGTCATTGCAAGCCTTTAGTTAATTTATAGAGTTCTGAAAAAGTTAATTTTGATATGGGTTTTCTGCCAGTGTTCTCATTGCTTTTATGGAGAAGTGGGTTTTTGGAGGTTCTTACTCCATTATTCTTGAGGTGCTTTACTCCAGTCTCTTCATTTTTACTTTGTACATTTATCAGCATTAAAAGCCAATGAGATTATTCAGGCTCCTGTGTACCTACACAACTCTGCATACATGGAACAGTGACACTGTGTGGCTGCCTGGCATGAATGGCTTGCAGGAATGAGTGTGAGCACCTGCTGTTTCATCCAGAACTTTTCTTAAACCTGGAGAGGAGCAAACGGTTAAAACCTGGACGGAGAGCAAAAGGAACACCCCTAGTTAACAGCAGTCGTCCCATGTATAGGGTTTCTAAGTAAGTGTTGAATAAGAGCAGTAACTTAACCTCGTGACATTAAAAAAAACTCAGTAGCTACAGCTCACTTCTGTTTCATTTCACAGTAGAAAAATCTATCAGACTGTTAAAGTTCTTGCCCAGACTTTCCTTTTTAATGCAAACTTGGATGCTTATGATTAGTATAGGTGATACACTTATGATTCCCCAAGTTTTCTCTGAGGACCTGCTCTCTTCTCTGCCCTCTTCTTCTTTGACAGTGGCTAAGGATCAAGCAGTGATCTTTTCCCCATTTATCTCTCCTTCAAGACCAGAGTCTAGAGCAGTGAATTCAGGCAGTCACATGAGCCAGGAAAAACTAGCTTTTATGTTTATTAATTTCAAAGGATCAAATGACAGTCTAGACCAAAGGATAGTAGATATGAGAGAAGGCTAATTTGACTTCAAAATAAGGTGTTATTTCTGACAACAAAAGCTCTTAATCTAGGTCAGCTGTCATCTCCTTTGTTTTTCTCATTTTCCCTAGTGGAGTGGGTTTCTCCTTCTGCAGCACTTGACACATTTCTGCCTTCCACCACCTTCCCATTTCATTTAGATATTCATTTGTGCATCTGTCTTGTCTGGTGGTTCTCAACCAGGACAGTTTTGTCCTGCAAGGGACATTTGGCAACATTTGGAAATACGGTTCAACTCGGATGGGGAGTGCTGCTGGCGTCAGTGAGTAGAGGGTCTTGATATTACAAAATCTTAAAATGCACAGGACAGTTCTCCACAACCAAAAATTGTCCCTTTCAAATGTCAGTAGTGCTGAGGTTCAGAAACCCTGCTCTAGTCTGAGATTTGAGGGCAGCGAGCTTGTAGCTAGGTATACAAGACATAATACATGGAAAACAGCAGTTGGTTGAAGAACAGAATCTGTTCATTTCTTATCATTCTTTGTAGTTGCAACCAGTGGCTTGAGGGCTTGAAAGTTTGTATTTAAATTTTTTCTTTTCTTGGTTAGTCACTGAAAGGGAAATCCAGAAAGATCAAACAATCCATTTATTCCTATGAATAAGTATCAAAAGTAAATGAAAAAAGCCAACCTGAGGGGCACTGGGGGCAACCTGGAAAATGAAATCCATATAACATTTCTTGGAAAGGCATCATTCAGGCTTTAGCTGTTGGGGCTGGCAGTCCTCATTCATCAGAAAAGGCACAGTCTTTTACCTGAGTTTGTTTTGTTTTTCAGTGTGGCTTTTGGATGTGGACTGGATTCACTCCTCTCTGTTATGAACAGAGTTGCAAGATAACACAATGTGGAGAGACACAGAGAGCCAGGCAGGCAGTGCACAGATGGTGGAGGGATGGCAGGGAGGCTATAATCGGGAAAGAAACTTTCTGCTTCCCATTTATTTCCCTGTGAAAATAAGTCATACGCTTGCTGTTTGGAGAGAAAAGAAAAAGTGCTTGGAGGAAGATATAACTTGATTCTCTGGATCCCTAGGCCCGGCTCTGCAGTAGACGTCTCTGTGAAAGCAAACTTCACTGCATGCTGCATCTTCCAGATCCTGCTTTGCAGAGAAAGTGAGCGCAAGCCTGAAAACACCCACATCTTCCAGCTTTCAGTGTCCTCTTGGATATGTGGGTACACAGAGCAAAAGTGCAGAACTCAGATATGTTTGTTGAAGGGACTTGTGTATAAAGCAGTAATGATTGAGGAAGAGATGTGGGCTTTTGTAATGATCCAAGTACTGACATCTTTGCCAGGACCTTTGCTAAATGCTGTTTTCATTAAATGCTCATACCATTCCTGTGAGTTCAGAATGCTCATCTTCTTCTTAAAGATGAAAAAAACTGAGGTTCAGAGAGGTCCCTTAACTTGCCCAAGGTGGTGAACCTTGTGTGGTAGAGTGAAAATTTGAGCCCCTACATGTGCTTCACTACTTCAAGGGAAGGGCTTTAGTTCCTGTGAAGCCTGAGAAAGCAAGACAGTGGAGGAGGTGGAATTGAGTCAGGGGCTACTTCTGCTCTTTTCAGTAGAAACCCTAGAAGGTTTTTAAGCCTGGGTTTCAATGAAGGGAACAAGAGGATCAGATGGAAATGACAGAATCCTTCCTGTGTAATAAGAACTGTAGCCACTTTACTGTACATATGCTTCGTGACTCTTCAGGCCATAATTGTGAGTGGGGTCACAATTGCTGCTACCATCCCTGTGTTACAGACACATCTTCAGTAGCCAATGATGAGACCTAGACCCGTATAAAACTCTCCAAGATTTTCTGTGAGTCTTAGGGTATTTGGTAGGTCTTCATGCAGATGTCAGGCAGCTGCCTTGCAGTACCCTTCATTTCCTTCTGTGTCTTTCTTTTTTTTAAATTTAGATGTAGTTGACATATATTAGTTTCAGGTGTACAGCATAGCGATTCAACATTTATATACATTATGAGATAATCACCACAATAAATCTAGTTGCCATCTCTCATCATTACTAAGTTGTTACCTATTATTAACTATATTCCCTGTGCTGTGTGTTGTATTCCATTGTCTTATTTATTTTATAACTGGAAGTTTATACTTTTTAATTCCCTTCCCTATGGCAACCACTAGATTGTTCTCTGTATCTATGAATCTTTCTGTTTTGTTTTATTTTTTCATTTGGTTTGCTTTTGAGATTCTACATGTAAGTGAAATCATATGTTATTTGTCTTTGACTTTTTCACTGAGCATAATACCCACTAGGTCCATCCATGTTGTTGCAAATGGCAGGATTTCATTCTTTATTATGGATGAATATTACTCCAGTGTGTATGTATACCACATCTTTTTTATCCATTCATCTATTGATAGACACTTAGGTTGTTTCTGTATCCTGGCTATTGTAAATAAGGCTGTGATAAACATAGGGGTGCATACATCTTTTTGAATTAGTGTTTTCATTTTCTTTGGATAAATACCCAGACTGGAGTTATTAAATCATATGATAGTTCTATTTTTAATTTTTTGAGGAACCTCCATATGGTTTTCTATAGTGGCTTAACCATTTTGCCTTCCCCTGAAGGCTACATGAGGGCTCCCTTTTCTCCAGATGTTTGCCAACACTTGTTATTTCTTGTCATTTTGATAATAGCCATTTTGGTAGATGTGAGGTGATATCTCATTGTGGTTTGGGTCTGCATCTCCCTGATGATTAGTGATGTGGAGCATCTGTTCATGTGCCTGTTGGCCATCTGTGTATCATCTTTGTTGAAATGTCTATTCGGGTCATCTTCCTTTTCCTAATTGGATTGTTTTTTGATACTGAGTTGTGTGCGTTCTTCATGTATTTGGGTATTAACTCCATATTGATGATATCATTTGTAAATATCTTCTTCCATTTGGTGGGTTGCCTTTTTGTTTTGTTGATTGTTTCCTTCACTGTTCAGAAGCTTTTTAGTTTGATGTAGCCACATTTGTTTATTTTTGCTTTTTACTCTTGCCTGAGGAGACAGAGCGAAAAAATATTGCTCAGACAGGTGTCCAAGAGCTTACTGCCTTCTAGCATTGTTTTTTAAAATTTTGGTATCATTAATCTACAATTACATGAGGAACATTATGTTTACTAGGCTCCCCCCTTCACTAAGTCCCCCCAACAAACCCTATTACACTTACTATCCATCAGCATAGTAATATGCTGTAGAGTCACTACTTGTCTTCTCTGTGTTGCACAGCCCTCCCTGTGCCCCCCCCATTGTACATGCTAATCCTAATGCCCCTTTCTTTCCCCCACCTTATCCCTCCCTTCCCACCCATCCTCCCCAGTCCCTTTCCCTTTGGTAACTGTTAGTCCATTCTTGGGTTCTGTGATTCTGCTGCTGTTTTGTTCCTTCAGTTTTTTCTTTGTTCTTATACTGCACATATGAGTGAAATCATTTGGTACTTGTCTTTCTCCGCCTGGCTTATTTCACTGAGCATAATACCCTCTAGCTCCATCCATGTTGTTGCAAATGGTAGGATTTGTTTTCTTCTAATGGCTGAATAATATTCCATTGTGTATATGTACCACATCTTCTTTATCCATTCATCTACTGATGGACACTCAGGTTGCTTCCATTTTTGGCTATTGTAAATAGTGCTGCAATAAACATAGGGGTGCATCTGTCTTTTTCAAACTGGGCTGCTGTATTCTTAGGGTAAATTCCTAGAAGTGGAATTCCTGGGTCAAATGGTATTTCTATTTTGAGCTTTTAGAGGAACCTCCATATTGCTTTTCACAATGTTTGAACCAATTTACATTCCCTTCAGCAGTGCAAGAGGGTTCCCCCTTTTCCACAACCTCGCCAACATTTGTCATTGTTTGTCTTTTGGATGGTGCTTTCGAGCATTTTTATGACTCTCAGACTTATATTTAAGTCTTTAATCCATTTAGAGTTGATTTTTGTATATGGCATACGAAAATGGTCCAGTTTCATTCTTTTGCATGTAGTCATCTAGTATTTCCAGTACCATTTATTGAAGAGACTATCTTTCCCCATTGTTTATTCTTGCTTCCTTTGTTGAAGATTAATTGATAATATCTATCTTTCTATCCCATTATAAATAATGCTGGGATAAACATCATTCTTTGTGCACATTTTGATTATTTCCTTAAGTTAGATTTGTAGGATACATAGTACTTTAAAGACTGTTGCTATGGTTTCCTAAACTGACTTCCTGAGTTACCATCCAGTTTAATGTGTTGTGTGCAGCCTAATATTGTGGTTAAGCATGGGCTTTGGAACCAGAAATAAATGGGTGTGAATCCTAACACTGCCACTTCTAGCTTTCTTATCTGGTGCCTCTAACCCTCATTTCTCATGCGCGATGTGGGGATAGCCATGCCTGCCTTATGGGGTTGTGTGGATTAAATGCAAGAATGTGTGTAAAGCCATTAGCTCAGTACCTGGCCCATTGCAAGTATATTGGACACTTCACATATCATTGTATATGTTCTTAGCCTCACCTCTGGTGCTGACATGTATACAGTTCCACACAGGCCCAACCCTCTTTGTGCAGATGCAGCCTGACAGGTCCTTACCATTCTTTCTTCCTGCCCAGGGTTTCTCCGTTATCTGCAGTGGGTGTTCCTATGTGCAATTCAGAAGTGCAAGAGATTTGAGGTCCCTGTGGGCCAGCCCTTGGCAGCTAGGGAAGGTAACCAATGGCCAAACCCTGCCCCTTTTCTTCCCTGATGGATAGTTCTGAGAAGCATTCTAGAGCTTCTAGGAGGTCGTATGGGATCAAGTGAGCAGCAGCTCATAGTGGTGGTCAGTTCTGTCCCCCAGTCTGGGACTGGCTTTCCCCGCTCCCAAGCCACTTCCCTGTTTCACATTCCTGCTCCCTCAAGTCACATGCCCAAACAAACCACCAGCAGGTGAATCTTTGTCTCAGGTTCTGCCTGAGGAGGAACCCAGGCTAGTATAGAAAGCATCAAGAAGTGGTTAGCTTTTATTAATGTTACTGCTAATAATTTATATTTCGCCCATCTAGCATATTCTTCAGGTCAGTTAGTCACCTACCAAATATTTCTGGGACCTCCTAGAAATCCTCATTCCATTCCCCACAGGCACACCAGCGTTTCGTATTTCTGTCACTCATCTTGCCTTCTCTCCATCGCTAGTCTGTGCTACCCCAGCCTTCTCTGGCCAGCTTCTGCCCAAACTGTGAGCACATGGCTCCCCACAACCCCACTTCTTTCATTCCCCAGGCACCCTTAACCCAAATCTTCATAGGTAACAGAGATGCATGTAAAAGATCCCCTGGGATACTCTGGGAAACTCCTAAGTAAGGATGTTTCTCTTTTTTCTTGGAAAAGATTTTAACTATGGCACTTAAGTAAATGATACTGAAATCTGTGTTTCCTTTCCCAGAAGATACATCTTGCATATTTTAGTAAGGGATGAGAACAAATAAGTTTCAGGAGGCAAAGGAGACAGCTGATTTATTTCCCGCCTTTGAGAAGACAGCCCAAGAGACCAGACTTTTGTTCTCATTTTCACATAAGTAACCTCAGGTCCTTCTTAGACATTCCCATCACTCCCCTGGGCTTTTGTTCTAACTTATCATTTCTTAAGTGGTTGACTGGAACTGAATTATAACTACCCTTTCCCTCTATACTTCCACCAGAGTTGCCCTCTGAAAACATAAATATGATGATTGCCCTCTGTGACTTAAGTCCTGTTAATGGGACCTCACTTTCAGGATTGTGAATGGTGTTTCCCTGGACTCCAGGGTCCCTTATGATCCAGGCCTTGCTTATTGCCCTGTATATCTTTCTCCACTTCTGTTCCTCACCCTGCACCTAAACCTCTGGTTGTCAGCATTAGCAACCCGTGTGAACTTTGATTATCACCTCTTCCATAAAGCCTTCTCTGCTTTCACTCTACAGCATTTGCCACTCCTTCCTCCGTGCCCACAGGACACTTCCATTGTGAAGCATAATATGCTGTTTTGCATTTATTGCGATTTACTTGTCCATCTCCTTGACCAAACTGTGAAATGCTTGGGGACATAGAAACTCTCTGAAAGCTAGTTTTAACTTTTCTCCTCTGTCTGTCATTCTATCTACATACACATGTACGCACACATTACAGCTTCTGTCAAGAGGGAGATCACAGGAAAGAATAGGAAGCCACTGTTCAAAGTTCATTGGCCATTTCCACCAATTGGCATCTCTTTTGACTGCCTCTTCCTGCACCCCACCATGAGTTGGTATAGACAGTTATTCCCCAGATATCAAAGGAACAGATCCATCCTTAGCTTTTGAGGAAGGGGGATTGTTGTCAGAAAAAGGTCAGCACCTGGCACTATAGATAAGTAATTCCCTGTTTGGTCTGTGATCCTGACTCTCTTTTTTAAATGGATCAAATGAAGCTGTAGGTGATTGTGTTTTCTCTTCAGTCTTAGAGCTACAAAAATTCTGTACTTAGTAAAACCTAAGCCACTTAAAGAAACCTTGAAGTTACCTGTTTAGGGACACTAGTCTGAATATAGTCTAGGTACAGACCCTCGACTCTCTTCTTTGAGATTGTGATCTAAGAGTTCGTCTTGAACTTGAGAGGACTCTGATGTGGACTCAGAAAAGGAGGGTCCAAGGAGAGCCAGGGCAGGTAGAGCAGAGAAGACCCTGCCTTTACCTTTGTCTCATAATGTCTGTGCAAAAGAGGTGGGTGCTGGATTTCAGTGTTGGCAACCTGGAGGGAGGGTTTGGTTTGTCTATCTGGAGAGAGGGCCATTGTAAAGATTTCCGGGTTGGCTAATGGGCCACATATCACTGTATTTCCTTTATCTAGGTATCCCCAGTGGCTAGGGCAGTGTCCAATATACAGCAAATAAAAAATAAATCATGACTGAACTTTTACAATTATGAATCCCAAGGTTAGTGGGCACTATACCACATAAAGTCATTTACCTTTTTCCTGCAGTTTGGATTGGATTCTAGACCTTTTGAAAAGTCTTAATTTAAAAAGGGAGAAGCAAGTAGCCTGCAGCTGCATTACAGTTTTCCTTAGGCCAGAAGCTTTCCTATAAACCATTTGATGTAGTAGCAGATGGCTAAGTTACAACCTTTGTAGCTCTAAGACTTAATAGAAACCATGATCAACTATAGTAATGGACTGTCTTGTAACCCCAATCGGTGCTTTTATTGTAATCTGATGGGCTTGTTGCTTGTTCTGCCTCTTTGTTAATTATGACAAAAATAAGTATAATTATATGAATTGAACAATAAATCTTTGGCCATTACCCTTTAGATACAATTTGTGTAACTGAATACTCTCTTTTGAGTATATCGTTTTAAGAACTAAAAAGGAGGAAAGAGATGACTAACAAATCCAGGGCATTTCTGAATAAGCATGAATTGGATTATAATGGGCTGCAATGAGAGAGCTAGAATATACTGGAATATTTTACATTTAGCAGAGCTCATCTGGGTCCTGGCTGTCAGGAATTCTGGGACATGGATTCTCTCCAGTAAAATTCTTAATTTATGCCTGTAATAGGTGGATTAAGGTTGTGGCAGCGGAGCTATATGATTATCCAGCTTCTTCAGGCTGAAGTTATAGATCCCAAGAACCACATCTTTTGTTTCCATGTGATGCTGCCTGGATGTGGGCCCTGTGCATGTACTGTGAATGAATGGATGCTCCTCTGGTGGAAGGTCCTGAGATTAATAGAAAAGTCTGCCTTCTGTTGGGCATTATAAAAAGGAAGATGAAAGTTTCCTCTATAATACAGTTTCTGTTTCTACTTCCAGGATGCTGCAGTTAAAGGCTTGGACAGAGGATAGGGACATGAATAATGGTGGTGCCCAGCATTAGCACAACACTCTATTCATCACTGCTGAAGGGCAAATGCATAACCCTCAAAATGATCCTGGAAAGAGAGGGAGGGAAAGGAGTCACAGACTCTTTAGAACCATGATTTATACTACTCATGAGAGGATGTAAGTCTCCACTTTAGAAGGGTCCACATGTTTTGAACTTTAACATTATATTTATAATATGATCATTATGTGGAACTGATTAATCACACAATTGACATATGGATATTTTCCAGGCAGGTGTTTGATTTCCTGGTTTGTACCCCACCAACACTAAGTAGAAACTGGGCTCATCTTTGTTATTCACAGTAAACTGATTTCTTATTACATGCACCCTATACCCTCCATGGTGACATGATTACATTACATCCTTGGTTTTAGGTTTGTAAAGTAGAGGCAATGAATCTGATTTTTAGTTTCCCAGTCAGTGCAGAATATTCTGATGAAAAATAGAGGTTTGGAGACCTCTGTTTTAGGTCATAATAAATGTGAAAATCTTGACTTTGGAAATACAATGCAGTTTAAACTAGGTCCCCAGCCAGGGGCAGGGAGATAAAATAGTACCCAGTCTCCCAGAAGAGGCTGGCATGATCTTTGTGCCCTAATCAGGCTCTCTTGAACTCAGGTGGTCTTACTGGGATTCAGTGGGACTGTAAGGAAGGAAAATCAAGAAGCCTGTCCCAGAGTCTGGACCAACACTGTAGGACAGGGGAAGGGGGAATAGGGACAGAAAGGCAAGCTCTGACTAGGGGTCTACCTGCTAGCTCAAGGCAGATCCTAAGTCCTTGGGCAACAGGATCAGGTGCAGGTACCACCTTGAAATCTGAAAGTGCTACTGTATTTCCTGTCTGCCACATTGGACCTGGCACTGTAAATCGGTCATCAGCTATTCCTGTTGAAAGAGGCCGGGAGGGCAAAATCAGAGGAACAAGCCTGAGGCCAGCCTCTGGTGAAATTTTTCTTGGAAGGCTCTGTCATGGAATAATGTCCTAGAAACCAGAAGAAAGGGCTGCTTTGCCCAACTGACCAGGGATTAGAGAAGAAGCCTATGATAGTCTAGCAGCAGGGAACAGGAAAGGTGTGCAAAACTGCAGAGAGTGAATTCTCCATCCCTGTCAGTGATCATATTATAGGGCATATCCTCAGACAGGCAGGCTTTGCCCCCTGGCTGTCTCTTCTTTTGGGTGGCATAGCTGAGATCCAGCTTTGTCCCACTCCTGGACTCTCCAGTTCCCCAGAGGCAGCTAGCCTGACTTGTGTCACTGGCTATCTTCTGTATCCTACTCAGTAGAGTATAGAAGATAGTTACCAAACAGGCAATTTTTTGGATTTATTTGTCTAAATGACTTAATGATTGGCAGTTTATTGTTCTTATTTTGTTTTCCTTGAGCTGAGAGGGTAAAAGTGGTGTGAAAGCTCAAACTGGCAACACTGAAGGTACACAGGGGATAGAAAAGCCTCCTTTTCTGTTTCTGAGAAGTAACTCTTTTTCTCTCGGTTGCACACTGAAACCGGAAGCTTGTCTTCCCAGTGGGAATGGAACCTTTTGTTTCTGCTGGTTTCTGTGTTGTGTGACTCAGCACTGGTTGGAGCTGAAACTTGGTATAAAGCCACACTGAGCTGAGTTTCTTAGGCTTCCCCTGATAGTACCTTGTTTGGAGAGAATTATAACTGAAAGGGAAACGTATTCCCTCTGGCCAGAAACATGGCTTAGAAATGCACATTTGGGGAAGCTCTTTTTTGTTTGCTGTTTTAATAAATCCACTGATATAAATCAATATTTGTGAGTATTAAGGAAGACCAAGTAATCGAACAAAGCCCTCCATATTTATTGCAGATAAATGCCCTAAGGTTTCTGTAGGGGACTTGAGGAGTTGGAGTAGGTCATCAGTTCCTACAGAGGGAAAATTAACTGTTCATTAGTTTAGATACAAATACATTTTTCCTTAAAAATATGTTGTTACTGGAATCTTGCCAAATTTGTGCCTCTTACTAGGCATACAAAGCATCAAGAATATTAGGTACAAATAACGAGCATTGGGATTAACTCTTGCCTCATCCCTATCTTTTGCATAAAAGTATCCAAAGGAGAAAAGCAGTTCCTGACATTCGGAAATGACAGGACCCTGATGGCTAGGCCTAAGTGTTCTCCTGTTGGACATAAACATTCTTACAGAAGATGGACATCAGACAAGGGCATTCTATAGCTGCCATGAAATAAGAGAAATAAATGAGGGAACATGAAAATCTTGTCTAAGTACAGACATAAAAAAATCACAGAAATACCAAACATTTCCTATCATGGCTAATATGAGTGACTATTACAACTCTAGCCTTGATTTATACTTCTTGCCCTGTAGAGAAGATGTATTAAGATAGCCAGTCTAGAATAGCCCTCAGTTCCTGAGAGTGTCTGATCCATAGCAAAATCCTGCTTCCTTTAGCCCTCCTCCAGATCACCTTACCTACGTGCTCCTGTAATTAATCCTTTCCCACACTTTATTACTGAGATGCTGCACAGTTCCCCATGCTGTGCATTCCCCCTCACTGCAATGAGCACTAAACCAAATTCATTCAGCTACAGGTGTATTCCTGCTGATCTTTGGCAGGAGGACATTGGCACTCTTCATTGGTTCCTCAACAACCAATCCTTCCATCCCTCCTTTACTGAAAACAGAAGTATGATGTGTGGCTAGTAAAACTCTCTGGTTCTCCAGGAAGGTCAGCCTCACCCCCAACCCAGGATGCCTCATGGGTGTGGGAACCAAGTCTAGCCCATTTGACCTGAGGGGAAATGGATTTATTGTGCTATCTTTAACCAGAAATACATATTTTTAATGACTGTATCACATTTAGTTGTGTAAAGTCCTTAATTTTTAGAAATGTAAAACATTTCACTTAAAAAGCTCAGAAACTTAGTGTGCTTTTACTTTTTTCATCTAATTATCACATCCTAAGATATCATATCATAATATAGTATTTTAGATTCACATTATTATTACTTAGTTTTTCATGTTATGTTACCCTTTTCCAAGGGTTCTTTTTGATATATATTCTGTTTTATTAAACATTCCAAGCAATGCATCTTCCTCCTCCTCTCATTTCTTCCTTCCTTCCTTCCTTCCTTCCTTCCTTCCTTCCTTCCTTCCTTCCTTCCTTCCTTCCTTCCTTCCTTCCTTCCTTCCTTCCTTCCTTCCTTCCTCTCTCTCTCTCTTCCCTCCCTCTCTTTCCTTCTTATCCACTTCCTCCTTCTTGTTAACATGGCTTAGTAGCACTTCTTTAACGTTTTGTTTTTTTCCTTTTACATGAGCAGTAATTTTGGGTCATGATATTCTTTCCTTGAAACTGTTAATGTTACTTCTTTGCCTTCTGAAATACTGCTTTGGGAAAGAAATCTCATGCTAATCTTATATTTTTTTTCTTTGAATGTACATCTTAAAAATAATTTTAATCTTAAAAAAATATGTAAAGGCCCTGTTGGAAAACCCATCAGTTTGCTTCTTGAATTAATTGTAGAGTCATCTGAACTACTGATGACACTTCCAAGAAAAGATAATAAAACATATTATTTCAAATACTGCATAATTGAAAGTCTAATCTTTGCCAATACTTGGTATTAAATTTTAGTCATTCTAATGGGTAATGAGTGGTATCTCATTGTGATTTTAATTTGCATTATTCTGATGACTAATGATGTGAGCATCTTTTCATATACTCATTGGCCATTCCAATGACTTCTTTTGTGAAATGACCATTTAACACTTTTGCCTAGTTTTAGTTGATTTATTTTTCTTCTTCTTATTAAGTTGTAAGAGTGTGGATAAAGTGAAGGTTCCTATGGCCAGGATTCGCACCTGCTCCTGGTTGGCTAGCTCACTACACACGTGTGGGCAATACCTCATTATTGACTATGTATAAAGAGCTCCGCCCAGTCCTCTGGGTGACGTAGTGGTGCCGCTTCAAGGCTGCAGGAGAGCAGAGAGGAGACGAGTGGTGGCAGCACCAAGGACAGAGACTGAGATGGCTTCTGTGGGTAGAGAAGCCCAGAGGCAGAGACCAGCTTGCTTCATGCAGACTCGCTCTGAGTGGATGGGATTCCAAAGACAGAAGAGTTATTTTTACATTTGAATATAGTGTTTTAGAAGATATTTGCTTCACTTTAAGAAATTGAACTGGAAATTGTAGCCAAATGTATGAGTGTGATTTAATAAAAAAGGACTCTTCTGCAACTTTAATCTGTGATATACACTCAAAAAGTTTTGGTACCACATTAAAAGATTGGCAGGTGAATGAATAATTACAGTGGTTTATTCTGAAACATTTAATAGATATGTATTAGTTTCCTATTGCTGCTATGACAGAATATACAACATAGTGCCTTAAAACATCACACAGTGATTATTTTACAAGGTCTGTAGGTCACAAGTGTGAAATGGGTAATCAAAGTGTCAACAGGAGTGCTGTCCTTTTGAAGGCTCTGGAAGAGAATCCATTCCTTTGTCTTTTCCATCTTTTTAGAGGATTCTTTTTTTTTTAAAATAATTATTTTTTATTGAAGGGTAGTTGACACACAGTATTACATTACATTAGTTTCAAGTGTACAACACAGTGATAAAACATTTATATACATAATTCTAGGTTCCAGCTATCACCCTACCAAGCTGTTACAATATCTTGACTATATTCCTTATGCTATACATTACATCCCGGTTACTTATTTATTTTACCATTGGAAGTCTATCCTTTTTTTTTTTTTTTTTTTTGTGAGGGCATCTCTCATATTTATTGATCAAATGGTTGTTAATGACAATAAAATTCTGTATAGGGGAGTCAATGCTCAATGCACAATCATTAATCCACCCCAAGCCTAATTTTCATCAGTCTCCAATCTTCTGAGGCATAACAAACAAGTTCTTACATGGAGAACAAATTCTTACATAATGAATAAGTTACATAGTGAACAGTACAAGGGCAGTCATCACAGAAACTTTCGGTTTTGCTCATGCATTGTGAACTATAAACAGTCAGTTCAAATATGAATACTCATTTGGTTTTTATACTTGATTTATATGTGGATACCACAATTCTCTCTTTATTATTATGATTTTTAATAAAATGCTGAAGTGGTAGGTAGATACAAGATAAAGGTAGAAAACATAGTTTAGTGTTGTAAGAGAGCAAATGTAGATGATCAGGTGTGTGCCTGTAGACTATGTGTTAATCCAAGCTAGACCAGGGCAATAAAACATCCACGTATGCAGAAGATTTCTCTCAGAACAGGAGGGGTGAGGTTCTAAGCCTCACCTCTGTTGATCCCCAATTTCTCACCTGCTGGCCCCCCTGCGACTGTGCCTGTCTTAGGTTGTTCCTCCCTTGAGGAATCTTACCCGTCTCTGGCTAACCAGTCATCTTCCGGGGCCATACAGGGAAATGTAAAGTTGGTAAGTGAGAGAGAAGCCTTATTGTTTGAAATGGTTAGCTTTTTATTTCTTTGCATATTTATGCCCTGTAGCTTCTATGCCCAGCATTTGTCTTGAGGTATCTTTACCACTTGGAAGAATTATGATACTCGGTAAATTTGATATGAGGCACGAATTCTATTTAAGGGTTGTAATTAGGAAGGAAGAAGAAAAGCTATAGAAGTAGCAGGCGGAAGAAAACATGGGAAGATTGATTATTTCTTTGACATATCTTCTTGTAGAGTAACTTCAGCATGTATAGGTTTTAAGCTACTACTTAAATTGCACACACACATTAACATAATAGGAGTATAGTTACATAACCAAAGCATATCTGTAATTACCAGCCATCTCCAGTGAAATCAAGAAAACCAGTTAGGCACCTTAGGCATTTGTGAAAACTTATCTATGATATGGTGGATATTGTCCAACTGAACTTGAACAGTCTGAGAGAAATCAGACAAATTAAAACAACCCATTCCTGGGGAATGTTCACATCCCTTATGTTCTTTTAACAGTAAATAGTCTGTAGTTGTAAGATTTTGGAGCACTACAATTTGCACTTCTCCTAATTCTTGGTTGAGTTCCAACAGTATAGATCCAGTCAAATTTGTTGTTTTACTGTATGCACAGGCCAGCTTAGCTATCTCCTTCATTCCGATGGCAAGTCCAGGAGCTGGTGGGATGAGTGCATCTACACCTGTAGCAGTGCGTGGATCTTTGTTGGGGTTTTTTGATGAGCATCTTCTGGCATGAGTCTTCCAGAGAGTGCTGATGTTGGAAGTTCTCTTTCATATCGTATCTTAGTTCATTTTCGGGGTAGCCCAATTAGGCTTTGATCTTCTGTATAAACACAAACAGACCCTTTGCCTACACTTTTATATGCCCTTTATATCCTTGTGTAGAACTCATTGGAGGTTACCACACAGGAACTGCCCTTTTTTGTTTTGTTTTGTTTTGTTTTGTTTTTGGTATCACTAATCTACACTTACATGACGAATATTATGTTTACTAGGCTCTCCCCTATACCAGGTCTTCCCTATAAACCCCTTTACAGTCACTGTCCATCAGCATAGCAAAATGTTGTAGACTCACTACTTGCCTTATCTGTGTTGTACAGCCCTCCCTTTTCTCCTACCCCCCCATGCATGCTAATCTTAATACCCCACTACTTCTCCACCCCATTATCCCTTCCTACCCATCCTCCCTAGTCCCTATCCCTTTGGTACCTGTTAGTCCATTCTTGAGTTCTGTGATTCTGCTGCTGTTTTGTTCTTTCAGTTTTTCCTTTGTTCTTATATTCCACAGATAAGTGAAATCATTTGGTATTTCTCTTTCTCCGCTTGGCTTGTTTCACTGAGCATAATACCCTCCAGCTCCATCCATGTTGCTGCAAATGGTTGGATTTGCCCTTTTCTTATGGCTGAGTAGTATTCCATTGTGTATATGTACCACATCTTCTTTATCCATTCATCTATCGATGGACATTTAGGTTGCTTCCAGTTCTTGGCTATTGTAAATAGTGCTGCGATAAACATAGGGGTGCACTGATCTTTCTCGTACTTGATTGCTGCATTCTTAGGGTAAATTCCTAGGAGTGCAATTCCTGGGTCAAATGGTAAGTCTGTTTTGAGCATTTTGATGTACCTCCATACTGCTTTCCACAATGGTTGAACTAATTTACATTCCCACCAGCAGTGTAGGAGGGTTCCCCTTTCTCCACAGCCTCACCAACATTTGTTGTTGTCTGTCTTTTGGATGGCAGCCATCCTTACTGGTGTGAGGTGATACCTCATTGTAGTTTTAATTTGCATTTCTCTGATAATTAGCGATGTGGAGCATCTTTTCATGTGTCTGTTGGCCATCTGTATTTCTTTTTTGGAGAACTGTTCAGTTCCTCTGCCCATTTTTTAATTGGGTTATTTGTTTTTTGTTTGTTGAGGTGTGTGAGCTCTTTATATATTCTGGACGTCAAGCCTTTATCGGATGTGTCATTTTCAAATATATTCTCCCATACTGTAGGGATCCTTTTTGTTCTATTGATGGTGTCTTTTGCTGTACAGAAGCTTTTCAGCTTAATATGGTCCCACTTACTCATTTTTGCTGTTGTTTTCCTTGCCCGGGGAGATATGTTCAAGAAGAGGTCACTCATGTTTATGTCTAAGAGGTTTTTGCCTATGTTTTCTTCCAAGAGTTTAATGGTTTCATGACTTACATTCAGGTCTTTGATCCATTTTGAGTTTACTTTTGTATATGGGGTTAGACAATGGTCCAGTTTCATTCTCCTACATGTAGCTGTCCAGTTTTGCCAGCACCATCTGTTGAAGAGACTGTCATTTCGCCATTGTATGTCCATGGCTCCTTTATCAAATATTAATTGACCATATATGTCTGGGTTAATGTCTGGATTCTCTAGTCTGTTCCATTGGTCTGTGGCTCTGCTCTTGTGCCAGTACCAAATTGTCTTGATTACTATGGCTTTATAGTAGAGCTTGAAGTTGGGGAGTGAGGTCCCCCCTACTTTATTCTTCTTTCTCAGGATTGCTTTGGCTATTCGGGTCTTTGGTGTTTCCATATGAATTTTTGAATTATTTGTTCCAGTTCATTGAAGAATGTTGCTGGTAGTTTCATAGGGATTGCATCAAATCTGTATATTGCTTTGGGCAGGATGGCCATTTTGACGATATTAATTCTTCCTAGCCATGAGCATGGGATGCATTTCCATCTGTTAGTGTCCCCTTTAATTTCTCTTAAGAGTGACTTGTAGTTTTCAGAGTATAAGTCTTTCACTTCTTTGGTTAGGTTTATTCCTAGGTATTTTATTTTTTTTGATGCAATTGTGAATGGAGTTGTTGTCCTGATTTCTCTTTCTGTTGGTTCATTGTTAGTATATAGGAAAGCCACAGATTTCTGTGTGTTGATTTTGTATCCTGCAACTTTGCTGTATACCGATATCAGTTCTAGTAGTTTTGGGGTGGAGTCTTTAGGGTTTTTTATGTACAGTATCATGTCATCTGCAAATAGTGACAGTTTAACTTCTTCTTTACCAATCTGGATTCCTTGTATTTCTTGGTTTTGTCATTGCCGTGGCTAGGACCTCCAGTACTATGTTAAATAACAGTGGAGAGAGTGGGCATCCCTGTCTAGTTCCTGATCTCAGAGGAAATGCTTTCAGCTTCTCGCTGTTCAATATAATGTTGGCTGTGGGTTTATCATAGATGGCCTTTATTATGTTGAGGTACTTGCCCTCTATTCCCATTTTGCTGAGAGTTTTTATCATGAATGGATGTTGAACTTTGTTGAATGCTTTTTCAGCATCTATGGAGATGATCATGTGGTTTTTGTCTTTCTTTTTGTTGATGTGGTGGATGATGTTGATGGACTTTTGAATGTTGTACCATCCTTGCATCCCTGGGATGAATCCCACTTGGTCATGGTGTATGATCCTTTTGATGTATTTTTGAATTCGGTTTGCTAATATTTTGTTGAGTATTTTTGCATCTACGTTCATCAGGGATATTGGTCTGTAGTTTTCTTTTTTGGTGGGGTCTTTGCCTGATTTTGGAATTAGGGTGATGTTAGCTTCATAGAATGAGTTTGGGAGTATCCCCTCCTCCTCTATTTTTTGGAAAACTTTAAGGAGAATGGGTATTATGTCTTCCCTGTATGTCTGATAAAATTCCAAGGTAAATCCATCTGGCCCGGGGGTTTTGTCCTTTGGTATTTTTTTGATTACCACTTCAATTTCGTTGTTGGTAATGGGTCTGTTTAGATATTCTGTTTCTTTCTGGGTCAATCTTGGAAGGTTGTATTTTTCTAGGAAGTTGTCCATTTCTCCTAGGTTTTCCAGCTTGCTAGCATATAGGTTTTCATAGTATTCTCTAATAATTCTTTGTATTTCTGTGGGGTCCGTCGTGATTTTTCCTTTCTCGGTTCTGATACTGTTGATTTGTGTTGACTCTCTTTTCTTCTTAATAAGTCTGGCTAGAGGCTTATCTATTTTGTTTATTTTCTCGAAGAACCAGCTCTTGGTTTCATTGATTTTTGCTATTGTTTTATTCTTCTCAATTTTATTTATTTCTTCTCTGATCTTTATTATGTCCCTCCTTCTGCTGACCTTAGGCCTCATCTGTTCTTCTTTTTCCAATTTCAATAATTGTGACATTAGACCATTCATTTGGGATTGCTCTTCCTTTTTTAAATATGCTCTTAAGACTGCTTTTGCTTTGTCCCACAGAAGTTGGGGCTTAGTGTTGTTGTTGTCATTTCTTTCCATATATTGCTGGATCTCCATTTTGATTTGGTCATTGATCCATTGATTATTTAGGAGCATGTTGCCAAGCCTCCATGTGTTTGTGAGCCTCTTTGCTTTCTTTGTACTGTTTATTTCTAGTTTTATGCCTTTGTGGTCTGAAAAGTTGGTTGGTAGGATTTCAATCTTTTGGAATTTTCTGAGGCTCTTTTTGTGGCCTAGTATGTGGTCTATTCTGGAGAATATTCCATGTGCACTTGAGAAGAATGTATATCCTGTTGCTTTTAGATGTAGAGTTCTATAGATGTCTATTAGGTCCATCTGCTCTACTGTGTTGTTCAGTGCTTCCATGTCGTTACTTATTTTCTGCCTGGTGGATCTATCCTTTGGGGTGAGTGGTGTGTTGAAGTCTCCTAGAATGAATGCATTGCAGTCTATATCCCCCTTTAGTTCTGTTAGTATTTGTTTCACATATGCTGGTGCTCCTGTGTTGGGTGCATATATATTTAGAATGGTTATATCCTCTTGTTTGACTGAGCCCTTTATCATTATGTAGTGTCCTTCTTTATCTCTTGTTATTTTCTTTGTTTTGAAGTCTATTTTGTCTGATATTAGTACTGCAACCCCTGCTTTCTTCTCACTGTTGTTTGCTTGAAATATGTTTTTCCATCCCTTGACTTTTAGTCTGTACATGTCTTTGGGTTTGAGGTGAGTTTCTTGTAAGCAGCACATAGAATGGTCTTGCTTTTTTATCCATTCTGTTACTCTGTGTCTTTTGATTGGTGCATTCAGTCCATTAACATTTAGGGTGACTATTGAAAGATATGTACTTATTGCCATTGCAGGCTTAAACTTCGTGGTTACCAAAGGTTCAAGGTTAGCCTCTTTAGTATCTCACTGCCTAACTTAGCTTGCTTATTGAGCTGTTATATACACTGTCTGGAGATTCTTTTCTTCTCTCCCTTCTTATTCCTCCTCCTCCATTCTTCATATGTTGGGTGTTTTGTGCTGTGCTCTTTCTAGGAGTGCTCCCATCTAGGGCAGTCCCTGTAAGATGTTCTGTAGAGGTGGTTTGTGGAAAGCAAATTCCCTCAGCTTTTGTTTGTCTGGCAATTGTTTAATCCCACCGTCATATTTGAATGATAGTCATGCTGGATACAGTATCCTTGGTTCAAGGCCCTTCTGTTTCATTGTATTAAATATATCATGCCATTCTCTTCTGGCCTGTAGGGTTTCTGTTGAGAAATCTGATGTTAGCCTGATGGGTTTCCCTTTATAGATGACCTTTTTCTCTCTAGCTGCCTTTAACACTCTTTCCTTGTCCTTGATCTTTGCCATTTTAATTATTATGTGTCTTGGTGTTGTCCTTCTTGGATCCTTTCTGTTGGGGGTTCTGTGTATTTCCGTGGTCTGTTTGATTATTTCCTCCCCCAGTTTGGGGAAGTTTTCAGCAATTATTTCTTCTTAGATACTTTCCATCTCTTTTCCTCTCTCTTCTTCTTCTGGGACCCCTATAATACGGATATTGTTCCTTTTGGATTGGTCACACAGTTCTCTTAATATTGTTTCATTCCTGGAGATCCTTTTATCTCTCTCTATGTGAGCTTGTATGCGTTCCTATTCTCTGATTTCAATTCCATCAATGGCCTCTTGCATTCTATCCATTCTGCTTATAAACCCTTCCAGATTTTGTTTCATTTCTGTGATCTCCTTTCTGGCATCTGTGATCTCCCTCCGGACTTCATCCCATTTCTCTTGCGTATTTATCTGCATCTCTGTCAGCATGTTTATGATTCTTATTTTGAATTCTTTTTCAGGAAGACTGGTTAGTTCTGTCTCCTTCTCTGGTGTTGTCTCTGTGATCTTTGTCTGCCTGTAGCTTTGCCTTTTCATGGTGATAGGAATAGTTTGCAGAGCTGGGATGAGTGACGTCTGGAAGAACTTCCTTTCTTGTTGGTTTGTGGCCCTCCTCTCCTGGGAGAACAGCGGCCTCTAGTGGCTTGTGCTGGGCAGCTGCGCATAGACAGGGTTTCTGCTTCCTGCCCGGCTGCTATGGAGTTAATCTCCGATGTTGCTGTGGCCGTGGCCTGGCTCGGGCAGCTACTCCAAAGTGATGGAGTCGAGTTGGAGCAGGAGCGGCTGGGAGGCTATTTATGTCCGTAAGGGGCCTCCCTGCTCCCTGCAGCCCAGGGGTTAGGGTGCCCAGAGATCCCCGGATTCCCTACCTCTGGATTAAGTGTCCCGCCCTGCCCCTTTAAGACTTCCAAAAAGCACCCGCCAAAACAAAACAACGACCACCAAAAAAAAAAAAAAAAAAAATTAAAAATAAAAAAAAAAATTTTTTTTTAATTAAAAAAAAAGGTGGTCGCTCCTTTTTTATTTATTCTCTGGTGCCAGCCTCAGGCCTCTGCTCACCGGTCTTGCTGCCCTGTTTCCCTAGTATTGGGGTCCCTATCCCTTTAAGACTAACAAAAAGCGCTTGCCAAAACAAAACAGCAGAAAAAAAAAAAAAAGTCGCTCGCTTTTCTGGTGTCCTCCTGCGCCAGGCCACCATTGCCCGCTCACTGTTCTTGCTGCCCTGTTTCCCTAGTATTGGGGTCCCTATCCCTTTTAGACTTCCAAAAAGCGCCCGCCAAAACAAAACAGCAAAAAAGCAAAAAAAAAAAAAAAATGGTCGTGCGCTTTTCTTATGTCCTCCGGCACCTGGCCTCCAGGGCCCGCTCACTGTTCTTGCTGCCCTGTTTCCCTAGCATCCAGGGCCCCCTGGGCACGTACTGTGTCTGCACTCTGGCCCGGATGGCTGGGGCTGGGTGTTCGGCAGTCCTGGGCTCCGTCTCCCTCCCGCTATGCTTATTCTTCTCCCGCCGGGAGCTGGGGGGAGGGGCACTCGGGTTCCGCGGGGCCGGGGCTTGTATCTTACCCCCTTCGCGAGGTGCTGGGTTCTCTCAGGTGCGGATGTGGTCTGGATATTGTCCTGTGTCCTCTGGTCTTTATTCTAGGAAGGGTTGTCTTTGTTATATTTTCATAGATATATGTTGTTTTGGGAGGAGATTTCCGCTGCTCTACTCATGCCACCATCTTCCGCCCCTCTCTATTTTTAGAGGATTCGTATCCCCCTTGACTGTGGCTCCATTCCTTTGTCTTCAAAGACAGCAAAGTCGAACTGAGTCTTTCTCATGTTTCATCTCTTTGCTTTTTCCTTTTTTGCCTTCCTCTTCCACTTTTAAGAACCCTTGTGATTACACTGGGCTCCCCAGTATAATCCAGGATAATCTTCCTGTGTTAAGATCAGCTGATTAGCAACCTTAATTCCTGTTTGTCATGTAACAACATATTCACAAATTCTGGGAATTAGGATGTGGACATCTTTGGGGAGGCCTTGTTCTGCTGACCACTGAATGTATTATCATTTCATAAGATTTTTCTATATTCAGGCTTCTTTTTTTGGATTAACCCATTAATTTTTGGTCCCAGTTGCAACAGAGAAGAGGACTTCTACAGCACCTGAGGCAATGTGACAGTGTAACAGATGAATCTGACAACTACCTTTGAGATAGGATAGTTACCTTATATAGGTGAGTACCTTGTAATAGAGAGAAATTATTGCCTAATATTACTCACCTGTAAAGTGGCCAGGTCCAGCTTGAACCCAGCTTCTCTGATTTCAATGGCTATGCTTTATGACCCCTGCTACTTAAAGGAACTAGAATACCAAAATATGAAAGGCAGGAGGGACACTTAATTCTAAAAAGATACAAACCTAGAACAAAGGCTGTCTTACCTAGAAGACTTACTAGAGGCTGGTAGTAAAGTAGATCTAGCAGAATACAATGAATTGTGGCATGGGCAAGGTATGGAGAACACTGGTCACTTTTACTGAACTTTGGTAGGAAAGACTTTCCACAAGATGGCATGAAGCATCACCCAACCTGGGTGCCAAAGGCAGTCAAATAGAGGTGTGGGGAAAATGGGACTTCCTGTGGTCAGGATCCTTACCTGAACCTAAACTACTTGATGATGTAACTGAACTGCAGCTAGGCTACTGCTTCCACACCCATAGGCAATAAGCTGTTATTGACTGAGTCACTATATAAAGAGCTCTGCCAAGTGCTCTGGGCAGAGGCAGAGACAGAGGAGGATTACAGGCCTGCAAACTCCTGGATGCAGACATAATTCTGGTGCTCAACCTATTGCCAGGAGAACAAGCTGCGTAATAAACCCTTTCACCCCAAGAATGTTCCATTGTCATTCATTGGTCTCACTGAATCCATAGTGAATTTGTCTGGGGCTGAAACCCATTAATAAGATAGGAGGCTTTAGGGAGATTGTAGGGAGGAACTCTCTGTAGGAAGTACTTCTGCTGGTGGAGGCTGAGCCTGAGAATTTCTTACCAGATCTCGTAATCCTAATTGAATGTTCAAGTTGATGTGGCCTGGAATGGTGATTTATAGTATGCTGTGGGGTTCTACTTATATATCACATGTGAGTGATATAAATGACAAATTATAATTAAAGCAAGAAGTCCATGACTACATACTTCTGACCACTCACTAAGGAAGGCATACTACAAGTTTTATAAATGGACATAAGTGCAAGGTACATGTATTAATACAGAAAGCTCCAGTAGAGGACAAAGCAGTACCTGCCTTAATGATGTCCATTTGTCTCCTGCCTCTCTGAAGTTTGTTGTTAAAAGTATTTGTCATCTTTGTTTCAAACTTACTTCCTATGGAGCTGAGGCATCATGTCCAGGAGCTTCTGGTTACTGCATCAGAGGGTTGAGCCACCTGCTCAGGCTGCAGTTTGCAAGGGCCCAGGAGGCTAGTGGTGTGACCTTGTCCTCACTTTTGAGCAGTTTATCTACCGGGTGTCTAAATGTCTCTTGGGTGGGAGAGGGGTCCCAAGTCAATGTCAGTGGCCTGAAAAGAACAATAGAAGAAAGTGATAGCATTTATCTGAGCAGTTGTGATTTGCACTGGAAGAAGCACATGCATTGTCAGAGTTATGAAGATACTAATTATATAAAAAGAAAATTATGTAGGATAGTATCAACGTTTTAAAAATGAAAAGAAAACAAGAATAAAAAAAGGCTCTGAAAAGATGGCGGCATGAGAGATGAGACAGAGACTTCCTCCTAAAACCGCATATAATACGAAAATATTAACATGACTAATCCTGAAAGAGCAATAGGAAAGAGGGCTATGCCAAACTGCATACACCTGGAGAAAAGAATAAAACTCATGGAACAGGGTAGTGTACCAAAGCCATGGCCCGACTGGACACAAGCCCTTCCCCCACCCCAGCTCACTAGCAGGAGGAAGAGAAATGGAGTGGGGAGGGAGTGGAGGCCTGGGATTGCTGAATACCTAACTCTGGAGATCTGCTCTGGGAGCACAAGCCTACATTGCATGGTGCTTGCATGGTACTCTCATGATTAGGGTGTTGGAAAGCTAAGACAGGCAGACTACCTGGAGAGACTGAGCTTTCAGCTGTGGAAAGCAGGGATCCATATCCAGCTGCTCTGGGACAAAAGAAAGGTGGGCAGTCTGAGAGACTTCCTAACAGCAAGAGGGCTGCTAAAGGGGCAAGGATTGCACAGAGCTTACTAATCAGGAGAAAGGACAGGTAGACAAAATCGTCCAGGTGCACTCTGCCCAGCAGGTTGGGAACTTTCTTGATCTTCAGGCACTCCAGCTCCCTGGCTGGCTACACAGCTCCAAGGACCCCCTCTGTGATACACAGCCTAATGCACCTTTCTCCCAGCCAGCCCCACCTGGCTCGCAAAATGGCAAGCCCTAACCTGGTGTTAGGCCAGCCAGAGGGAAGCCCCACCTAGAGCAGCTAAAAATGCAAAGCATAAAGGCTTTTACCTGTGAGCTTGACCCACTGGTTCAGGTGGTGGAGACAGGCAAAGCAGCTGGGAAGCAGGAAACAGCTCTTTCCTCCCCCCAGCCACCAATACTGCTCCCCTGCGACCCCCAACATTGCTTCAGGGGCTGAGAAGCTCCAGAGAGTAGAGATTCTGGGCACTAGAGGGCGCCATATACAAATATGAAATGCCAAAGAAACCTGGTTCAAAGTAAAATTATGAATACAACACCTGAGAAAGATTCAAATTAAATCAACCTCATGAATCTTCTTGAAAGGGAGTTCAAAATAAAAATCATTAACATGCTCATGGAAGTACAGAAAAATATTCAAGAAATCAGGAATGAATTCTGGTCAGAGATCCAATTGTTGAGGAGCACAATGGAGGGTATTAAAAGCAGGTTGGATATGGTGGATGAGATGATAAATGAAATAGAAACTAGAGAAGAGGAATAAAGAAGCTGAGGCACAGAGAGAATAAAGGATCTCTAAGAATGAAAGAATATTCAGAGAACTCTCTGACTAATCAAAACGGAACAATATTCACATTATAAGGGTATCAGAAGAAGAAGAAGAGATAAAAAGGGATAGAAAGGATCTTTGAGGAGGTAATTGCTGAAAACTCCCCCAATCTGGGAAAGGAGATAATCCTTCAGGCCATGGAGGTGCACAGATCTCCCAACACAAGGGACCCGAGGAAAACAACACCAAGACATTTAGTAGTTAAAATGGCAAAGATCAAGGATAAGGACAGACTATTAAAAGCAGCCAGAGAGAGAGAAATAAGATCACATACAAAGGAAAGCCCATCAGGCTTTCATCAGACTTCTCAACAGAAACCTTACAGGCCAGAAGGGAGTGGCATGATGTATTTAATGCAATGAAGCAGAAGGGCCTCGACCAAGAATACTTTACCCACCAAAATTATCATTTCAATTTGAAGGAGGGATTAAGCAATTTCAAAATAAGCAAAAGCTGAGAGAATTTACCTCCCACAAACCGTCTCTACACTGTATTTTGGAGGGACTGCAATAGATGGAAGTGTTCCTAAGGTTTAATAGCTATCACCGCAGGTAATGAAACCATAGTAAAGAAAGTAGAACAGTTAATTACTAAGCAAATGCAAAATTAAATCAACTACCCCCAAAGTCAATCAAGGGATAGACAAAGAGTACAGAATATACCTAATATATAAAGAATGAAGGGTGAAGAAAAAGGAGGAGAATAAAAGAACCTTTAAATTATGTTTGTAATAGCATACTAAGTGAGTTAAGCTAACTCTTAGATAGTAAGGAAGTTAACCTTGAACCTTTGGTAACCATGAATCTAAAGCCTGTAATGGCAATAAGTGCATACCTATCGATAATCACCCTAAATGTAAATGGTCTGAATGCACCAATCAAAAGACATAAAGTCACTCAAAGGATAAAAAACCAGACCCATCTATATGCTACAAGAGACTCACTTTAAACCCAAATACATACACAGACTAAAAGTGAAGGGATGGGAAAATATATTTCATGCAACTAATAGGGAGAAAAAAGCAGGAGTTGCATGGAAGTTACTTGTATCAGACAAAATAGACTTCAAAACAAAGAAAGTCACAAGAGACAAAGAAGGACATTACATAATGATAAAAGGGTCAATCCAACAAGAAGATATAACCATTATAAATATATATGCTCCCAACACAGGAGCACCTACATATGTGAAACAAATACTAACTGAATTAAAAGGGGAAATAGAATGCAATGCATTCATTCTAGGAGACTTCAACACTCCACTCACTCCAAAGGACAGATCAACCAGACAGAAAATAAGTAAGGACACAGAGGCACTGAACAACACATTAGAACAGATGGACCTAACAGACATCTACTGAACTCTACACCCAAAAGCAGCAGAATACACATTCTTCTCAAGTGTACCTGGAACATTTTCAAAATAGATCATATTCTAGGCCACAAAAAGAGCCTTGGTAAATTCAAAAATATTGAAATTGTACCAACCAGTTTCTCAGACCACAAAGGTATGAAACTAGAAATAAAACAGCAGCAGACTCACAGACTCCAATAAGGGCCTAGTGGTTACCAAAGGGGAGGCAAGTGGGAGGGCAGGTCTGGAGGAAGGGAGAAGGGGATTGAGGGGTATTATGTTTAGAACACATGGTGTGGGGGATCATGGGGAAAACTTTAGCACAGAGAAGGCAAATAGTGAATCTGTGGCATCTTACTACACTGATGGACAGTGACTCCACTGGGGTATGGGTGGGGACTTGATAATATGGATAAATGTAGAAACCACATTTTTTTTCATGTGAAACCTTCATAAGAGTGTCTATCAATAATACCTTAATAAAAAATTAAAAAAAAATAAGGCTCTCTTTATGAAGACTAACTGAAGAACACTAGTTTAAGAATTTAATTTCTTAGCTACTATTCTCACTTCTCTCCCTCTCTCTTCTTTCTTTCTCCATTTTCTCCACTCTCTTGATTGGCCATTACTATGAGAAAATGCAGGTTGCAAAGAATCCCCTCAAATCTTGAAGAAATTACTGTAGTGTTCAGCTAGTAATGCTGAATTGTTTACCTGTTTTTCACATTAAAGTCTATTGTCTAGGATCACTGAACCAGAGCAAATAGACCAGACATATGGTTAAAGTGTTAGTGTAACAGCAACAGAAGCTATTGAACACAATTTCTGATTGCCAAGGGAGACTGTATGTTTGAGGTTTCATTCTGTCACTTGGAATCAAAGCTACAGTCTTTATGCTCTGATATTTCTCAGGGTCTCACAGGCAGCTTCTGTCTGCTCATGAGTCCAGTGGCAAAGGGGAGGTGGACTGTATTTTTTTCCATTTTTCAGATTTTTTTAGGTGCCACCCAAAAACCTCCTTTCATCAATCAAAATAAGAGAAAAACTTACTTGCAAACTGATTCATGCAAATTACTCCCTTTTGGCCTCCTATTATGTCACCAGACATTTGCAGATCGAGGTGGCCCATTTGTTATTACTGAAACATGCATCATGCTTACACGCATGTGGATTTCTAATCTTTTTGATTTACTGTTGAAAGAAAAACCTGCCCTTGAATTAGGATATATTAAAGCTGTGTTAATGATTTTCACTTAATCACTTTTCACATAGGCCAGGTAAATGTCAAGGGTACTAGTTACAGTGATTTGAACCACCCTCAGTGGTTCTCTGAATTTAGACAGGACCCATCTGGTTATTTGAAGATTTCAGCATATGGGTCATTGCATGCTCAGTAATCACCTGATAGAGTCAAACTAGTATTTGCACTACTCAATGGCCCTCGGTTTCCATTAGTTCTTTGTAGTGGCAGTAAGTCTCAGAGCAGATGTTTTTTTTCTTTGTCCTTGATGCACGTGAGGTAGGAGGAGCAGGGTAAATCTGGCTTTCTGTGTGACTTCCCATGGTCCTTCGTCCAGAAGGAAAAGACCAAGTACTTATGGAAAGCAGTGTAGAATCCCCATAGTATAAGGCTCATTTAAGTAAGTGAAAAATGAATTGTAAGCTATTATGTCCAAACTACCATAAAAAGGGATGATGTAATCTCAGCAGAGGAAAGTTGATGTTTTGGAGACTTTTGTTTTTGTTTCAGTTCATGAGTTACCAGAAGGGTCATTTGTATGTATGCATAGGAGTGTATCACTTATAAGTCTTATTCTCAGTATCTGGCATCTCTTAATGCCAAAACCACATGGAATGCTTTTAAGATAGAGCCTAAAAATACAGACACTTGCTGACTTGTAATTAACAATGAAGTCTTGCTATATTTTGAGTGTCTCATTGCTACTATACAAGGCTCTTTTTAATGGTCTGTAGTCATTTGTGTTATATTAGTCTCTCATCTTACATAAAAGTTGACAATCTGCAAGAATATATTTTTGTTTAGCTGTTCCAACATCTCTGTGAGGGAGATAGGGTAGGTGGTACTGTTCTTCTATGGTAAATGAGAAAGTTAAGAGTCTGTCAGGACCTGTGAAGGCTCTGAGATTTTACCCTGCTGGTAAACTGATGAGCTAGCCTATTACCATTCTCTGGATGCTGGTGGAAGACATAAAGAAAATGCCTAGTCAAAGTCACAGGCACACAGCACACAGCGTGAGCAGGATGTTGGCTCCATTTCCCCATGCCCTCCAAGTTTCATGGGGTGATGCAGACAGACCCAGATGGAGGCTGCACTTGCAGTGAGCTGTGTTACAGAAGAGGAACTTAACACTTTTTATAGGGAGAGGTAAGCAGACCTGCTCTTTGGGTAGAAATATTACCTTATCCTTCAAGGTTGCTTGCTGCCAAAATCACCCTGAGAAGTGGAGCCTGTAAAGGACTGTGAGGTCTTACATTCTTGGCATACCAAGCCAAAGCATGCAAGCATTGAGGGCTGTTCGGAGTTGCCCTTCCCAGCACAGTGTGGGTTGGGTTAATATATTCAGGCTTCCCAGGTTAGTGAGTGACAGAGTTACAGTTCCAATCCAGGTCTTATTGATGCTAGCTTTAGTATTTTTTCATTAATGTTGATTAACGTTAATGTTAGTGTCACTAATGTTAATACTTATACTAAAATGAATAATAGATACCAATATCAATAATCTGTAGAACATTAACCCTTTACCAAAGACTATGGGTGCTAATTTATATACATTATCACTAAGTCTTGTCACATCCCTAGAAAGTAGGTACCATGTTCTCTGTTAAAAATGTGAAAAAAGAGGCCCAAGTAACTACATTTCCTATGATCATACAGGTAGAAAATGGTAGACTGAAAAGCTCATGCTGTTTTCAAGAAGTCCAGGAAATATCTTTTGTGGATATAATTTTAGTGGTACCAGAAATTTTCTGTGTCCAAACTATTTCTTTTACAGCTTTGCCAGTCCTTGAAATCCTTACTGTTTGAGATTTGGTTTTTTGATGTAAGGATATGTTTCTTGTTAAAAATCCAAATTCCTTGAATGGGATAACAGTGTCCTATCAGCCATTTTATACCTCAGAATGAGCAAGGTGCAAAAGTGCTTTCATGTTTGTACGTGTTGGAGTGGTGGGCAGAGGGAACATGAGGAACAGGTGGTGTTCTGGGAAGCGAAGGCTGCAAGGAGGAGAGGGATAAAGGACTGAAAGAAGGTTGGGCTGAAAATCGGAACATTGTCCGCCTCGGTGTCTGGTCAGAGTTGCCCATGCTTCAGTTTGTCGTACTTAATGTCTTTGGATATTGAACATGAATAAGCCAAATCGGGTTTTAAAAATCAGAATACAGCTGATTCTGATCACCTCAAATCTCTTCGTGTATAGAGGTGGGTCTGTAGTTCCCAGGAGGGTGGGCTTTGGAGCCAGAGGGTCTGAGTTTACTCCTCACTCATCCACCTATCAAGTGTGTGATCTTGTATATTTTCCTAAACACTGTGCCTTGGTTACTTCATTTATGAAACTGGGATAATAATAGGTTGTTATGAAGATTAAATAACTGAGTAGAGTTAAGGCACTCAGAAGAAAACCTGACATTTAGTAAGCACTTGATAAATATAAACTAATATATGTTCTTATTTAGGCCACCCAAAGTTCCTTTTGGAATGAGAACCAATATATAGAATAAGAATATTTTAAATATATAACTTTTTTTATTATGGTGTAATGTTAATAATGTCTTCTTTTATAATTTTCAACTCACAAGAAATTCCAGAAGTAACTGAGAAATGCTCAGTTAGGGTCAATCGATTGTAATATCATTTACATAAAAATAAATTATTCCCTGGATAAATTATAACTAATTTAATAATAAAAATTAATTGCAATTTTTTTGGTTACAAAAGCAATTGCTTTATTGACTTAACATTTGTGAGTTCCTATTTTATATCTTTATTGAGTTGGTTTCTGAGGGAGAGCACCACTGTGAAGAAATTCAGCCCCTCTACAAGGAGCCCATGGTCTAGAAGAATATACTGAGTGATGAACAGGTTAGTACTTTTTAAGATAAGAAAACTGTCAGACACAGAAACATAAAGGAGAGAAAAACTGCACCTCCCAGAAGTAACTTACTCTTCACAATTTTGTTTTTTTCTTTTATTTTTTAACATGTATAATATATATATGATTTGTATACTGCTTTTTTCTTAATGTTATATTAAATACTTTTAGAAAAAGTATTTTCTATCAAATACTTTTAGAAAACATTTTAGTGGCTGGTATATCACATGCACATATCATGGTTAATTTCCTCTTAATAAATTTAGGTTCCTAGTTTTTTACTAGATTTCAGCTAAAACTTGGTAAATATCTCTGATATAAATCTTTGTGTGAATCTCTGATGTTTTCAGCAGCATAATAACTCCTTAAAGTAACTATAAATGATATATAAATACCAAGACCAGGAATAACTACTTCAAAAATTTGTACTAGATGTTGCAAATTCCTTATAGCATTTGTATCAATTTATACTACTAGTAAAAACAAATGTTATGCTATATTCCCAATATGAATTTCATTTTTTTTGCCAATTTTATAAGTAAAAATGATAAGTAAGAGTTTTAATTTTCATTTCTTTGGATACTAGGGATAATGTTTTTTGTGTTTTGATTTTAATCATTTGGATAAAATTGATGTTTCATAGTATTTGGCCCTTTATATTTCTGTTGTAAATGACCATTTAATGTTCTTTGTCAGTCTTTTTATGGCCGTATTCATTTTTTCTCATTGAAATTTAGTAGTAAGAAATTAAAACTTGGCCATATGTGTGGAAAAGTTTCTCCCATTTTGCTCTAGTCTGCAGAGGTAAGAAAATAACAAATCTAGAGAGAAGCAGATGTGAGAGAGAGATTGCAGTCCCAGAAAGAGATAAAAGTAATATTTATAAGGTAGCTTCTATTTTTGTTCCCATTTTATAGATAAGGGAAAGGAGGCTTAGAGAAGTTGAGAATTTGTAAATCTCAGAGGCAACCAGTAAATCTCAGAAGTTGGACTCTAGCCAGATATAGCCCAGGTATTAGGAAATGTGGAAAACTTACCTCCATTTAGGTCTCTCTCTTTTTTTTTTTCATTTAGGTCTCTTTATACTCCCTTTAATAATATATAATTAATTAATATAATATTTTTTATTATAATATAATTGTCTTTAAAAAATAAAATGACCCTGAATGGTAGAGAGAAAAAGGCAGACTGTTTGGGGACGTGGGACCTAAGGAACAGTGGTGAGTTTCCTCAGACTTCTTTTTGCCTCCCATATATTCCAGATTGTGTGCTGGAGAAACTTGTACCTGGGAAAGATCAATGATCACAGATTAAAAGCCCAAAGAAAAGCCTGCTTTGTCTAGCTAAAGTACTGACTGGGAAAGGGCAGTTTAGCAAGACAGAAAACTTTTTGGCAATAACTACCTTACTCCACCCAAATGTGGGAAAGCACAGGTCCTAGCAAAGAATGAAGGAGAGCCTAAATGTCCACTCTCATTTGCTGATAATACGACTTTGTATGATGTATGTTCTTCTAAGTTTGTTGAAATTTGTTTATGGCTCAGAATATGGTCTATCTTGGTATATGTTCCAAGTGCACTTTCAAAGAAAATAATCTTTTGCTATTGCTGGGTGGAGTGTTCTATACATTATATAGGTTTATTTGGTTGATAGCATTGTTCAGTTTTTCTGTAATATTTAGAGATTTCATTTTTTTTTTCTATCAATTACCGAGGGGAGGATTGAGGTTTTCAGCTATAATTGTGGATTTGTTTCAGTTCCATCAGTTTTTGGCTCATATATTTAAAGCTCTGGTTTTTTGTGCATACATAAATTGTATGTATTATGACCTTATTATAATATAGTGTCCTTTTTTTTATCCCTAATACATGTATGTATATTTTTGTAGCTGGCTTTTCTGATACTAGTATAGTTAGTTCAGCTTTCATTTCCATAATGTTTTCATGGGCTATCTTTCTTCATCCTTTTCCTTTCTATCTATATATGTCTTTAAATTTAAAGTACATTTCTGATAGATAGCATATATTTGGGTCTTGTTTTTTTATGCAGCCTGAAAATTGTTGTATTTTAACATTTTTCTTTAAATCATTCACATTTAATGTGTCTATTGATATAGTTGGATTAAAATCTATCATTTTTCTTTTTCCATTTCTTCAATCTGTTCTTTTTCTCCTCTCCTCTTTTCTGCCTAGAACATTTTTTATAATTCTATTTTATCTCCTCTATTGACTTATTGTTATACCTCTTTTAAAATTTGTTTTAGTGGTTTATCTAATACTTGTAATGTACATATTTAAGTAATAACATCTTCAAATAATATACATATTTAATAACATCCTCAAATAATACTGTACCCCTTCATGTATGGTATAAGGACCTTCCCACTGTATTTTCTCAATTTCTCCTTCCCATCCTTTGTGCTGTTTTCATACCCTTTACTTTTATGTAAGTTAAACACACACTGCATTGGTACCATTTTTGTTTTAGAGTAATTAAAAATAAGAAAAGATTAATTTTTGGGTCTTTATTTTTTCATTCATTCATTCATTTATTTATTTTGTTATTGTTAATCTACAATTACATGAAGAACATTATGTTTACTAGGCTCCCCCCTTCACCAAGTCCCCCCCCACACCCCATTACAGTTACTGTCCATCAGTGTAGTGAGATAATGTAGAATCACTACTTGTCTTCTCTGTGTTGCACAGCCCTCCCCATGCACCCCCCCTCCACATTATACATGCTAATCATAATGCCCCCTTTCTTTTTCCCCGTCCTTATCCCTCCCTTCCCACCCATCCTCCCCAGTCCCTTTCCCTTTGGTAACTGTTAGTCCATTCCTTGGGTTCTGTGATTCTGCTGCTGCTTTGTTCCTTCAGTTTTTCTTTGTTCTTATACTCCACATATGAGTGAAATCATTTGGTACTTGTCTTTCTCTGCTTGGCTAATTTCACTGAGCATAATACCCTCTAGCTCATCCATGTTGTTGCAAATGGTAGGATTTGTTTTCTTCTTATGGCTGATTAATATTCCATTGTGTATATGTACCACATCTTCTTTATCCATTCATCTACTGATAGACACTTAGGTTGCTTCCATTTCTTGGCTATTGTAAATAGTGCTGTGATAAACATAGGGGTGCATATGTATTTTTCAAACTGGGCTGCTGCATTCTTAGGGTAAATTCCTAGAAGTGGAATTCCTGGGTCAAATGGTATGTCTATTTTGAGCTAGAAAAGATTAATTTTACCTTCTTATTCCATTTCCTTTATTCTTGTTTCTTTTTGTAGATTCAATTTTCAGTCTGATATATTACTTCTGTTTGAAGAACTTTAACATTTTTTCATAGAGTAGGTATGCTGGCAATAAGTTTCCTATTTTTTTTTGAAAAATTATTTATTTTTCCTTCACTTTTGAATGATATTTTTTCTGGATATAGAATTCTGGATTGAAATGGTATTGTCTTATGGCTTGGGTGTTGATGATAAGAAGTTTGCTGTAAGTTTTGTCTTTCTTCTTCTATATAGAATGTTTCTTTTATATCTGGCTGTCTTCAAGAATTTCTTACTGTCTATATTCTTAGCATTTTGAATATAACAGCCTAGTGCATGTCTGTGCGTGTGTATTTGTATTAATTGTGCTTACTATTCTCTAGATTTCTTGGATCTATTGTTTCATGATTATCATTAATTTGAAAAACACTCAACCTTTGTTTCTTTAACTATAGTCTTCTGGCTCTTTCTCTTTCTTGTCCTCTGGAATATTGTGTAGCCCTTATCCTATTTAAAATTTTTTTTCTTGTTGGGTTTCAGTTTGGGTAATTGCTGCTGATATACTACTAATGAGCAGTTGAAGGCATTCTTTCTTTCTGTTATTGTTTTATTTATTTCTAGTATCTCTCTGATGAAATTACTCCTCTGATCTTGTCTACCTTTTCAACTAGTACCTTTACATATTAATCACAATTATTTAAAATTCTCTGCCAGATAGTTTTATTGTCTGGAGCAGAAGCTGGAATTTGCATAGAATTTTAAGCAGTGCTTAGAGTTGCTAATCACTATGCAAGTTTATGAAGAACCATCACAGACCAGCAAGCTCACTTGGCCAGCTTGCTGGGAGTAAATTTGACATAATACAGCAGAAGAAATGCTCTGGCACTCTGTTGGCGTATTATTCTTACCAGAATACTCAAATGCGGCAAGCCTATTTCCACAACTCTAAATTCATAATCTATCTGCAATCTCTCTACTACAAGTGCTTTCTCCCTCCTCTAGCTTTATATAAATGTTCTGAGGATTAATTTAAATAAAGTTTTTAAGGAGTATATTTAGGTTCTTTTTAACCCAATTTGTTAAAAATGTTTTTTTTTTCTTGATGTAATCTTCCCTCACTAATTTCTATAGGCAGTATTTCTAAAGAAATGCTTCTAAGGCTCCAGTGCATGCCAATCACCTAACATCAAGATTTTTTCAAAATACAGTAGTGTTTAATTTCTAAAACAGCTGCAAAAATTATGTGGGTAGCTTTGAGGGATAAATACACACACAGACACTTAACATAAATGTTAGGATAGTTCTTTTTAAAAAGACTTGGAATATTTTGCTCCTCTTGATGTTGGAGAATATGTTCTTAATAGGGACTATTTTTTGACATGTGAATAATATAAGCTTTATTTTACAAGCTATTCATCCATCCACTCATCTATCCACCCATTTATCAACTCATCCATTAATTTATTCAACAGCATCTTATGAATGTCTATCTACCAAATACTTCATGAATAATACAAAGATCTTGTAGGGAGTTTATCATTTACTGAAGGAGATAAGATATAATAAAAAGTACATAATAATACACAACAAAGTGTGACATTCCTACTGCTCCCTAAGAAGAGCCTGCATGGAATACCTATTTGCCCTTTCAATTGCTAGCTAATTTCTTCCATGCATTCTCTCCTGTGCTCAGTTGCACAACTCTAACTCACTCAAAATGAGACTGCTGGTGTTCCTTTCATGTTCTCTGGGGTTAAAAATCTCTCCCTGATGTACATGCAGCAATCCCAATAATATTTAAGAGAGTTACTAGCACCAGCAGGAGACTCTGCCCCTGAAGCTGTTGGAAGGCATTGAACAGCTTTTCAGTGAAGATTAATGGGTAGAGAAAAGAAAAAAATCTTGGTCTTTCGGCTGGAAGTTGACTCGAAGGGATGTAACAGAAGAAAGCCAGTTGAGGATACTTAACAGGCGAGGTGTGTTTGAGGAGTTTATGCTGGAACTGAAGCTTTGATGAATTGCATGTATAATGCTACTCACAGTAAGATGTCAAAGTTTGTGGAGAACAACAGAGAAAAATAACGAGTTACTGTTCCAGAATGCCAAAGCATACCAACAATCTGTCCAAGATAATAGAAAGCAAATGCATTTTTTTGTGTTAGATTCATTTGCTAAGACAGACTTAGAAAGCAAGATGTTCCAAGTGGGACTGTGTTACTATAAAGGAGACACACATTATGCAGTTGACCCAAACAACATGGTGTTAAACTGTGTTGGTCCACATATATGTGGATCTTTTTTAACAGATGTTGGAATTTGTTTTGGACAATTTTTAAAAATTGAAATTAGTTGACATAATAGCTTCAAATGTACAACATAGTGATTCAACATTTATATACAGTACAAAATGCTCACCTTGATAAGTGTAGTTACCATCTGTCACCATACCAAGTTATTACAAATGTTATTGATTATATTCCCCCTGCTGTATCCTTCATCCTTGTGACTTACTTATTTTATAACTGGATGTTTATACCTCTTAATTCCCTTCACCTATTTGGCCTAGTTCCTCTACACCCCCCTTTCTGGCAACCACTAGTTTGTTCTTTGTATTTGTGAGTCTGTTTCTGGGCTGTTTGTTTTGTTTTTTAGATTCCACATATAAATGATGCTATAGAGTATCCTTTTGTCTGACTTACTTCATTTAGCATAATACCCTCTAGGTTCATCCATTCTGTTTCAAATGGCAAGATTTCACTCTGTTTTTATTACTGAGTAATACTCCATTGTGTGTGTGTGTGTGTATGTGTGTCTGTGTGTGTGTACAACACATCTTCTTTAGCCATTCATCTATTGATGGACACTTAGGTTGCTTCCATATCTTGGCTATTGTAAATAATGCTGCAGTAAACATAGGGCTGCATATATCTTTTGAATAGTGTTTTTGTTTTCTTTAGTAAATACTAGAAGTGGAGTTACTGGATTGTATGGTATTTCTATTTTTAAGTTTTTGAGGAACTTTCATATCATTTTCCATAGTGTCTGCTACAGTTTACAATTATCACCCACAGTGCACGAGAGTTCCCCTTTTTTCACATCCTCACCAACACTTGTTTTCTTTTCTTGTCTTTTTGATACTAGCTATTCTAACTGGTGTGAGGTGATATACCATTGTGGTTTTGGAGATTTGGTACAATTTGAAAAAACTCACAGATGAACTGGGTAGCCTAGAAATATTGAAAAATATTAAGAAAAAAGGTACATCATGACTGCATAAAATATATGTAGATACTAGTATATTTTATCATCTACCACCATAAAATCAAGAATAGGCTATTAGTAGTTAAGTTTTGGGGGAGTCAAAAGTTACAGGCAGATATTTGACTGCATGGGGGGTCAGCTTCTTTAACACTTGCGTTGTTCAAGGGTCAACTGTACTTCTAATAATGACTCAGGCTTTCAAACCTCACAGGATCCTGCAATTAAACAGTTTCATTCTCTTTGTCTTTCTGGTTATCTTCAATTTCTCTGGGTTAGAGTATCTAGGTAGAAAAACAGAGTGACGAAAAATAAGTACAGCCTTGGTCCAAGAATTTTAGTTCTTGCCCAAATACATATATTTTGATCATTCCTAAAAACACTATTGAAATTTTACTATTTGATTTTGTTTGGAATCTTGCCTCTTTTCATTGTGACTGAGAAGCTTATACCTTCTTACACATGCATTTCCTATAAGGTCTCTGGTAAACTTTGATTCAACAATGTGCTGCTATATCCAGAAGTCCCTCATCCCTCATTCATTCTAGTGGTGTAGAATCTCAGATATTCTGCTGCATTACACATTATAAAAATCTGCAGGGAAGAACCACCCAGGGTGTCATCTTTACAATTATAAAAAGAGTTCTCTGTCACATGCCTAGCTATCAATATAGTCTTCCTAGGAAAGCCATCACTGAGACAGAACCTGTAGTCAAAGGTCCTAATCCTTCCAGAACAAGCTGTCCAGTAGCTGCCTAAAGGGAGGCAATATCAATATGGGTCTGAGAAGGTGGTTACCCTTCCCCTCAGAGATGACCTCATATCTGTGGTTTTTGACACATCCTTTTTTTTCTTCTTTTTTTTTAACTTCATGAATGAATGCTTTTATACTCTTCTGCTTGGAATATATACTGGCATGGGCTTTATGGAGGAAAACTGGTAATTTTTGACAAAATCCTTAACAGGTTCCTCAAGAATTCTAGGAATCTATCCTATGAAATCATCAGATTTTTTATAATAGATTTATGTAAAAGACTCATCACATTATTTTTAATATAAAAATTCAAAGCATTCAAAACATCTGATAATATGCTAACATGCAATCATTAAAAGTGATAATTCAAAGGTATTTAATAGAATGTTAATGATATTGTTAAAATTACAAATGAATATTATTGGATAATTTTGAATTTGTAGAAAAATTACACATACATAATCATTTGAAGAAAGCCAGGGACAAATATTTTTAAATATTTAAGAGGTTATCTCTGGGTGGTAATAGTATGTGTGGTTTTAATGTCTTTTTTTTTAATATGCTCACTATTCTTTCCAGAATTGTTTGCAATGAGTATACAGTATTTTATGATTAGTTAAATATGTCATATTTAAAAATAGCTTTGTAAGAATAGTGATCTAATATTTTGCAGAAAATATTTCCTGCAGGCACATTGAACTTTGAATAATGATATGTGCAATTTAGAAAGCAAAGATGGGATCTTAAAATTGCTTTGGACTGTTTGTTGATTTCTCAACAATAGAATATCCAACAGACAAATATGTCTCTAAAACCATAATAAAGCCCATGCATCTTCCTTCTTGTCTCTTTCAGTAGTGTAAAATAATTATGTTTATGATTACAAACATTTGTCATTAAAATATCAATGAGGTCTATAGTTTTGAATAAATCAAAATCTTCAAAGTGAAGAAAAGTTGGTCTAACCAAATTATACATTATGTTTACATTGATCTTGTGAGGGCTGAGCATCTATTTATACCAGATTCTGGTAGTGTTCATGAAGAGCATGTTTGTTTCCAGTAATTATCTGATTCATTTAAGGAAAGTGTATTTTTAGACATGTCCTTATGATCTCTGTCACTGATATTTAGCTGCCAGTGCATAACTAGTGTATAGCCATACATAGCAGCCTTGAATGCTCAGAAATTTCATTATCAAATCTGCAATGGCCAGCAAAGTTCAGTACACAAGCACAGATCTTAAAAAAGAAAAATGAGTAACTGAAAATGGCTACAAATGAGTCAGAAGTATCTTGAGATTCTCAATTAAAGAAGGCATCACTTAAATTTTGGTTATGATACTGAAGGATAGAGTGATATATAATTGTATGAATAAATATATTCTCTTTAAGGTTAACAGTTTTCTCATTCACATTAAATTCAGTTTCTACATTAAAATATAACTGCATTTTAGGGTGAAGAAATATGGTAGAGCTGGAATTTAATTAGTAGAATATTATTTCCTTATTTTGTAAATGAGCAAACAGAGCCTCAGAAATGTTGACATGCTGGAGGGCACAGAGCTCTTAAGGAGCCCAGATTCTGATTCAGGGTCTGGAGCTACAGCACTTACTGTCCAACCCTTTGAGGGTACTTCACGGGCACAGAATTGGCTCTTCCCCTGTTCAAAGAAGCTTGCTTCTCTAAGGATAGCTCAATCTAAGGTCACACAGCTTGGAAAAAGGGCAAGTCCCAGCGTAGGGGAAGAAATGATAACCTTGATTCTGCCAAGTGTAGCTGTGAGAAATTTTAAAGGGAAGAGTTGGGTCAGATTTCCTGATTTGGTTGAAGTAATAGCAGTAACTGAAATAGAGGCAAAGTACAGATAGCTTCCTTCATTTCTGTTCCAGGAGCCTTGCCTCCCAGCCAGGGCCTCTCCACTGATGAAGGCAGAGCTGGACCAACCATTAAGGCTTCAGCTAGGAAGGAAATTATCCAGTGTTTTTTAATTAACTGCATGTTCTTTGGGTCAGTATGAACTAGTTTGACTCAAATTTAGTGTGTACTAGAGACACAGAGTTTTCTTGGCAATACTGAAAGCATATTAAGACTTTGCCATGTCTCTGTTCCCATGTTCACAAGCAAGTGTGACAGATGCTGCAATCCCGTGGCCTATGAAGGGTAACTGTGTACGTGGTATTTCTCCTAATCATCATCCCCTTGCTCACTTTCTGCTATTTTTCTGCCAACCTTACTTGCCAGGGATTATCTGCTGCCTTTCTGTTTTACCTTCCAGTGCCAGGTGCTATGCATGCATGTTGCTCTGCTGTTGCAGCAGCAGGCCAAAATGCTCATCTACCAAGGCTACACAAAGAGGTGCAAGGATGTATGGGTCAAGAAGAAAGTCATTCAGGGATCCTTCATGCAACAGGGCTGAGCCCATGTAGATCTCAATGTAGAGTTAAAACTCCAATGAAAAGAGGTGTTGGCAGTCCTTCCTCTACCGCCTCACCAAATAGACAATTAGTGGGACATGAAACAGGCTAGTTAAAAATTATCACTCCAGGTGACATGAGTAGTTTCTCTTAATTTGTGAAATGTGTTTTTGCAGAAGTAAGGTATGTTTCATGATCTTTAATGCTTAAAAACAGCTTAATGAACCAGAACCCGTATTGCTGCTTCTTTATTTAAAATGCTTACCTTGGCAGTGACCAATCTGATTATGACCATAATGGTGCAGTAGTAAATTGACTCCTATTTTACCTTGAAGGAGCTCTAGTCTATAGGTTCTGCCGTATTATGTGGTTCTCATTGCCAAAAGAGATTAAAAAATAATTTATTTGTGGATTGTTACTTGATTGATAGGAAACTATCTTGAAGCATTTTAAAAAATAATATATTCAGGGGAAAAATTTGGCTCTTGTGCACTATCTACTAATAAGAAAAGGATGATAGATTAAACAAGAGTTACTTTCCCAGGGTAACCATTAAATATTTATGTAGGACACAGCAAATAAGCATAATAAGAATGAATTTTGGCAAGTTAACAGCACTATTTGTCTTGAAAGAGCTTTAAAAAAACAAGCTAATTAACCTTCCCGTGCTCTATATGATAAAGTGAAAAATACCCCTCTCCCTTTTTTTGTTCAACTTAGTTTTATTTAAATAACTTATAGTGAATGTATTTTTGTTCTTACTTGATGTCTTCCTCAGTGGTAGATTCATTGTTGCTTCCTGGTAGACCCACCCGATGAAGTGACACTCCCAAACAAAAGATAAAAGTCAAATCCAGCTGAGCTCAATTGCAGCTTGAGAGTTCATTAATAACTTTCTGAAGCTCCAGAAAGTAAACAATAAATGATCTCTACCACACATTTCTCACTGGGGGGAAAGATAACATTTAGTTTCAGTAAAAGTGACTGCCATGATTTTACTGAACTATCCAGTATCTCCCTGCCTGACAGCCTGTTTTATGTTTATATAAACTGACTTTATGACTAGTTTATCAACATGCCAACTTTATCAGCTTTTTTCTCCCAACTTAATTGAAATATAACTGACACACAGCATTCTTTGTATGTATTGTGAAATGACCACTACAATAACTTAACATCCATCACCTCACATGATTATAATTTTTTCTTGTGACGAGAACTTCTAAGAATTACTGTTAGCAACTTTCATATGTTAACTATAGTTGCCATACTGTATATCATATTCCAGAGCTTATTTATATTTTAATTGGAGGTTTATACCTTTTGACCATCTTCATTCATTCCCTGACCCAAACCCCTACCCTACCGTTGGCAATGAGAGTAGTCATCAATCTCTTTTCTGTTTCTGGGATTCATTTTTTTCAGATTCTACATATAAGTTAGATCATTTAGTATTTGTATTTATCTGTCTGACTTAGCATAACCACTTCAGAGTCCATCCATGGTGTTACAAAAGGCAGGATTTTCTTCTTTATTATGGTTGAATTATATTCATTGTATGTAAATGCCACATTTTTTTTTACCCATTGACCCATCAGTGGACACTCAGGTTGTTCCCAAGTCTTGGCAGTTGTAAATAATGCTGCAGTGAGTGTGGGAGTGCACACACCTCTTTGAGATAGTGATTTAATTTCCTTTGGTTAAATACTCAGAAGTGGAATTCTTGGATCATACAGTAGTAATTTTTTCCCCATTTTTGGTCAACTTTTAATTTTGGTGTAATTTTAAGTATAACCAGAAAAGTTGCAAGAATCGTATAAAGAACTCCTCTAGATTCTTTACTCTGATTCTGCCAAATGTTTACATTTGCCACACTTGCTTTATCATGTTCTTTCTTCCTCTCTCAATTGCTTTTTTTTGGAATCTGAAAAATGGATAATATAACCCAATTTTCTTAGAATAATTCTGAATATGTAAATGCTGAATACTTAAAAGATCGATGTAGCCTTAAAATAATATTACTGTTTTGTTTTAAAGACAAGACTTCAAATAGCTATATAGTTAATAGAACCAAATAAATTAAGAATAAAAACATCTTGCATTTAAAATAAATGTCTTAAAGTAGGTGTTCAAGTATTCAGTGAATAAATAATCACAAATTATTTAAAAGCATAAGTATTCCAAAACTGTTTATATTTCCTCTTCTTAACACCACACTTTTTCTGCAGCAAAGAGATGGATGAGAGTAACCTTTATTCTATAATTACAACATGAGTGTTTAACCTTTTAAACTTGCTTAATAATGCAAACCACAGACTAATGTTATCTTTATATTAGTGAATTAAAATACTGTTTTTATTAACTTCCACTTAAGCTTAATACTGCAAAAAGTCATCATATTTACTACTGTGGGTAAGTCTTAAGCTAATTTCTACCAGTTTTTATTTGGAATCAGGAAATGAATATATCTTTAAGCAAGAAGAATATGATGACATCAAAGTCTAAAATTTTCAAATAAATCTGAAAGTATTTGAATCAGTAGAATTAATTTGCTATTTCTTCATCATTTTTGGTAAGGAAAATGGAATGGGGTTACTTGTGTCAGTGTCTTTTCTGAGATGAATCTGTGATCAATGGGATTATAGAAATACTTTTTGGATGAAGGCGCCTGTTTGGGATTCCACTTTACTTTCAAGTAGATAGCAATTTTCTATTAACAAAATTTTATTGTTGACATACTTATTTATGTTGTCATAAAAAATTAAAATGTCATTAGGTGAATATTCTAATTATGTCTATATGGTCAGATTCTGGAAGAGAATCTGTTGTTTGTGGTGGAAGAGACCTGTAATGATTCATTTTGTGTCAACTTGGCTGGGCCATGAGGTACCCAGACATTTGGCCAAATACTATTCTGAATGTGTCTGGTGATGGTGTTTCTGGAAGAGATTAACATTTGATCTGGTAGACTGAGTAAAGCAGATTGCCTTTCCTAATGTGGGTGGGCTTCAGCTAATCAGTTGAACATCTGACTAGAACAAAAAGGCTGAATAAGAGGAAATGTCACCTGCCTGACTGTTGAACTGGGTCATTGGTTTTCTCCTGCCCTCAGACTGGAGTTTACACCATCAGTTCTTCTGGTTCTCACGCCTTCAGACTTGGACTGGAACTATACCATTTGCTCTTCTGGGTCTCCAGTTTGATGACTGCAGATTGTGGGACTTCTTGATAATTGTAATTGTAAGCCAGTTCCTTATGTGACTATCTGCTATGTGTCTATATATGTACCTAGAATCCATCCTGTTGATTTTGTTTCTCTGTAGAACTCTTAACAAAACATCCTTTCAGGCACCTACCTATTCCAGTCATTCCCTCTTCCTTGGCATCTGTCTTCCAGCCTGCATTGGTGGGTCCTATGGCCATTTTGTCCTATTTGACCCAGCCTTCCAGTCACAGTTGAATAGTCTGGAGGTGGACATTTAACTCTAGGTGGGCCTTTCAGATAATTTATCTCAAGCATTTGAAATTGAGCCTGAGAAACAGGGAGAAAGCACAGTTTCCCACTTGAGCAACATGTAACATTTAGACTTGGGAATGACGAATGGCCATTTTTTTGTCATGTGGGTAAGAAGCAGAGATCTGCAAAGAGAGTAGAATGTATCACAGGTGAAAAACAAAAAAGAGGTTCCTGACCTACTTCTTTCTGTTCTCATTATTTCCTCAAGCTTGGATGCTTCCTGCCTTTGGTTTCTTGTAATGCCCTGTATCATACCTCCCTATCCTTTACCATGTATTTTATTTTTTTACTTATGTTGGCTGAAGTTGGTTTATGTACTTTCATCAATAGCCCAACTAATACAGTGGCATGCACATTTTTACTTCTACTTGTTTGTTAACTAGAGCCAATGAGAAAGTCAAAGAAAAGGTGGGTTGGGAACCTGTTCAGGTTGTAGCTCACTGAGAAATAGCCACAAATGTGATTTTTTAAATCTTCTCTTTTAGTAAGTTCTAGTTTGAAGCCAACATTTTCATGAAATTGCCTGAAGTGGGATGTCAGTTCCTATATTAAGAAAATAAGGCCCAAACCAGTATATATTACTTATTTATGAAATGTTGATTTGATACTGTCAGAAGAGACCATAACTGTATTGCAAACATTAGTTTTCTGTGTAAATTGTTTGGCATTGTGACTTCAGGGTTAAAGCTTTGTTTCTTTGTTAAGGTAATGCTCATTAGTTGTAAACATGTATAAATCCTTCTAATGTATAATGAAAACAATGCAAAATTCATTTTGAGAAGTAACTGCAGTACTCATCTTGGGATTAAATGATATGTGCTCAGTAACTGGCACATAGTAAGGTCTCCATAAATGTTAACTATTATTTTCAGATTCAGAAGAAAATTGCTTAAGACTTTATTATTTTATTTATTTTCCACTACATGTGATTCTTCCTACACACCATTTAAACATTATTCTTTTGCTCTGCATCTCTCTGCATGGAAAAGTACTGTACTGGATGTGGAGAAATAAAGCACCAGGACTTTTGTCAATCTCTAAACCCAGAATTTCCAGAGCAGGTCTGTTGAAGACAAGGACAGACAATTATTTTTTTTAATAGGAAAATGTGAGTAGAATTTTGGCATTCCAACTCCACCACCACCCTAGAATAGCAGAGTCCTCAAATGCTACCCTTAACCATTTCTTTGCCAGTTCCTCCTTCTGCCAGTTCATTATTGATGGTTGTGAATGAAGTTGCTAAAGAGAGGAGAGAAGGTAAAAGGCCGGCAGAATTCTTATTAAGGTATTTCTATTTCTGGCAAATCACTACTTGGTTATGTAGAGCAACACATTTATCTGGAGGCCTTTTTTAAAAAAGTGAATGTTGTCTTGTAATGAATACTAAATCAAACCGATAGAATCCAGATTAATTTTTAATGAGCAGCAGTTGTGTACTGCATGTAATAATATTGGAATTAATACATAATTAAAGTAGATTTGTACGGAATAATTCACTTGAGAGATAAGCAGTGGAGAACAAAATTGAACATCTCCAAAGGTGACCCGCAGCTCTGTGTCCAGATTTTTCAGACATGGATTGAGATCAGTGTTTTCTTAAGGCAAGGTCACTTCCCAGAGGTGTTAGAGATTGTTTGGAACTTTGACCAGGGTTCACACCTTCCTTGTTGGTTCACAGGAGGTGGCACTGGACACTAATTAGGACAAAATCTGTACAAATCACAATGGCTTTTCTTCTGTATTTTCACTGGTGAATGATTTTCACCCTTCTTAAACTGGGTTGTTAGGTCTAAGCTTGTCACTCTGAAAAAATAAGCAAGCAGTGCTGCCAATTGACATAGCTTTAAATACAAATTGAATTTATTATTTTGTAGATAATCATAATGGAACACAGTGACGCCAGGGTTCTTGTTCACGGAGTCGAAGAGTGAACTTCGCAAACACTTAAGGTAGGAAAGCAAGGCAGAGGCTTTTATTTAGAGATAAAGCAAGAGGACAGAGCTCTTGACTCAGGCGAGGAGGGGACAAGAGAGTCCCACCAGGGTGGTGCGTTGTCTAGGGGTTTTATAAGCAGTTGAGAGACAAAGGGCTAGGGATGTACATCTGCTAAGTGGTCCCAAAATGTTTATCTTTGAAGAGACATTAAGTTTCTTATTAGTCTTCCTGGTTATTTATAAGAAATTTACTGCTCTGATTTCCTCCCAGGATGCAGCTTTCTGGTTTGGGAGCATATCACTCAAGACTGCCTGCTTTGCTCCCAAGGTCGACTGAATTGTGTTTGTTAAAGAGTATGTTAAGAAAGTTACTTTTTAACAAATTAGGTTTTAAGATGTAATCTTATTTTCAAGATGGAATCCTTCCTGTTTTTACTATGTTGTTTTGGGCTTGCTTGCTACATTGTCCAGGTTGCAAATCATTTGTTTAGGGCTGGAGGAAGAAAAGCAGCATGTGGGTAAAGTCAGAAAAACAAGCTGGGCACCCAGCAGGTCAAAGAAAATCCCACAGTGGATTATCTTGCTTTGTTTTTTCTGGAGGCCCTCACCTTACTCTGTCTAAGCTCATGGTCCCTATCTCAATGGGACACCCCCAAAATGACAAGAAAAATAGACTGGGGTGGAGGTCCAATTCCTTGCCTTGCCACTCTATTGCAATTACTTTAATGAATGGCCATGTTACTTCTGGAGAGGGCATCCCTATGTGAGGAGCAGTCAATTGTGAATTTCAGCTGAAAGACACCTTAATGAATGGCTGTTTATTTATTTATTTATTTTTAAACTTAGCATCAATTTCCCCTTCCTCTGCCATCAGCTCCCCAGTTTTCCTTGGGGACAGTACCTCTCCCACACTCAATCCATATATTTCAGATAGGAGGTGACCTCATCCTTGGCTCCAAGACTAGGCTTGTGACTCAGAGAATCACATTCACCTGTCTGTGACTGGTTCAGGAATGAGCATGTGAGACCTAAACTGGAACAAAGAGAGCCAATAAAACTCAATTCTAGAAGTTTAGGAAACTGCTGGGAGAGAAGCTTTCTCTTTTCTGTGGACTTAGAGCTGAGAAGAGGTAGACCTGGACCTGGGAGCTGTGCTAAGTAGCTCAAACCTTCCAGAAAGAGAAACCAACACTGAGAAAAACAGATATTCAAAAAAGGTGGGCAGCTTTCTGTAACATTGTTTAAATACACAAACCCCTCTGTGCCTAAAGTTGATCAACACCTGGGCTTTTCAGTTAAATGAACTGATAAGCTAGCTCCCTTTGTTGCTAAATCTAGTTTGAGCTGGGTTTTCTGGTACTGCAACTCAAAGAGGTGACTAATACAGGAGTTGACTAATATGGCACTCTGAGAAGTCTGTGCCTTCTCTTTAATATTAGTTTACTAGAACTCAGGACATCTCCCCCTACCAAGTTTGTATGGTTGCAGCTGGAATTTGGGGGTCATAGCATTTTTAATTTGGTCTTTGGTGTCACCCCAGCCCCCCACCCATGAAAGTGGGAAGGAGGAGAAACTAGGATGTAAAGCTGGGAAGCTAATGATCCAGCTGTCCCACATTCTGTAGCACCCATCCTTCAGGGCAGAGCTGCTCAAACTTAAAGGAATCTTGTTAAAAAGGCAGTTTGTGTGATTCAGGAAGTCTAGGGTGTGGTAGGCCACTCTGCATTTGCATTAAAATTCCTGTCCAAGGATGCTACCTGCCCAAAGTCTGCACCGAGTTGTAAGGTGCTTGAATTGTTTTGGCATGGACTTTACTTTAATCTGGAATCTAGAGTGAGACCCAGACTAATGGTGGAAGTCAAGGAATTCTCAATGAGAGAATATCTTTTAATCTTTTACTCCCCTCTAGGCAAATCTGTTGAGCTAGGGAAGGTTCTGTCTAGGGTTTCTGGGTTGCAACTTGTAAGTCTGGGGAAAGGAAATCCCGGAGCAAAGTACCTCTAAAAACCGAAATCAGTCAAAGGGAGAAATAAAGTTTAAAACCTGTTTATTGCTTACAAACTGCAGTCCACTGTTTCTCTCCCGTGCTCTGGAAGAACCAAGCAAGCAAGCCCTTCCCCTTAGCCTCTCAGGTTCAGACACGCCCTTGGTTGCCCAGGTGATATGGAGATGAACTTCTTTCCACCGTTGAGGATATGCAAATACACTAAAGCCAGCCGAGTATTCTGGAGATGTTACAATTTTATCCACAGCCCACCCCTCCAGAATCTCACTTTACAATCTACTTGTTCGCTTTCTTCTGCAATGGTCCCTGGGCAGGAAAACTGAAGCACTGTGACCAGACTAATGATATAACAATAGCAACAGCAATAAAATTATGACAATCCTCAAGCTGGAGGATTCAGCTAGGTTCAAAGTCCCATGCAGATTAAGTCCATAGCTCCTCCATTCCATAGGCAGGCAGTAGCTGAGGGTTCAGAGCAGTCATCACGCAGCAGCTGCAGCCAGGGGGCACATTCAGGCCACAAGGACTGTAGGAGAAAATAACCTTAAGGGCGATAAAATACATGTTTTCATGACACCAGCATAGGCAAATCTTGTCCTTCAGGTAGGATACATGCAAGAGAGTGGTCTTGTGATAAAACAGTGGCAGGAATGGGATCTTGTCCTGGTCTTGTATACCAGACTTTCACCCTGCTCCCTGAGAGAGTTACAGATGGGTCAATATATAGGGCTATGGGAGGTACATGCACTGGCCATAACGGTAAAACAAAACTTCCCCGCAAGATTCTCCTACCTCCTGGATGGTTTGGGTATATCACCATGAACTTTGGGGGCCATTCAGCTGTTATTCCAGGAATACATAGGAGGCTAGCTCCCAGGCCTTTCCCCCAAGGTGCCAGAAGGGCCAGCCATCGCTGGTCTATGTGTTGAAATGTCCAGGGCCAGGTCCTTTCAACAGTGTCTCCAGGCCTTAATGCAGTAGAGGCTGGCAGCAGGATGTTGCTCTGCTGGTCATATCCTGGCTTCAATAACTCTCCTTTGGTATAGATGTACAATTGTGTAGAAGAGGCAGCAAGGTGTGTGAGCATATCCACGGGGCTCAAAGCTCCTTTACGTAGCTTCTCATTCAAACTCTGCAGCACTGTCCATAGGTGAACTGACCAACCCTGTAGACTGTTGGTGTCCGACTTCAGGCTAGATTTCAACAAAAAGTTGTACTTCCCTATCATGCCTGCCCCAGTAGGATTATATGGTATCTGAAATTTCCACTTTATTCCTAATTGCTGCACCCATTCTTGTAATGCATGTCTAGTAAAGTGGGTGCCTTGATCTCTCTCAATCACCTGTGGCCAGCCATAGGCTGCAAAGAGATGCTCCAGGCCCCTCTTGGTGGTTTGCTGTTCTGCACGACATGCAGGAAAAGCAACCAGTAATCCAGTAGCCATGTCCACACAAGTCATGCCATACCGATATCCTTCTGATATGGGCAGAGGCCCAATATAGTCTATTTGCCACCTGACAAGGGGTATTGGCCCCTTTACTATTGTTCCATATTGCTGTGGGACTTGGTGTAAGTCCCTCTTAGAGCACAGAAGACACTCCTTCCGGGCTCTGCTGACTTCTTCAAAGGTCAATGGCAAGCCCCACCTACGGGCTACAGCCCACTTTGTCTTTTGCCCTGTGTGCAACAAACACTGGTGCAGCCATTGGGCCACATCAGAGGCAGGCTTTCCTTCTAGCCAGTGCACCTGGGCCAATGTGTCTGCTTCATCATTCCCTGGGGATGCCAAAGGGCCAGTCACATGATATGTGGTAACTGTCTTAGTCTGACCGGAGGCCCATAGGTCTTGCCACATCCCTAAAGGGACCAGTGACCAACCTTCCAGTTGGCACAATACCATGTCAGTAGCCACAGGGTCCAGCCCCGATAGATGACCCAGCTGTCAGTGCAGACAACTGTGGGAGAAGGCTCCTGGGTGATCACGAGCCATACTGCCCACAACTCAGCCCATTGACTGCTCTTCACCTCTCCATCCTCCATCCCTATTGTCTCAGTCTTAGGATGGAAAGCCACAGCCCTCCACTTTGGGTGCTGCCCATGACTGGAGCTGTCTGTATACCAAGCCTCTTCAGGTATAGGGTCTTTTCCCTACTGATAAGGAGTTTTGGCTACCAAGGGCTGAAAAGCAAGTCCTTCCTGCTTTCCACTGGGACAGGTCACTGGCCCCAATAAGCGTTGGAGTTCTCCACTTAAGGGGCTAGTAGAGAGGGTGCTGTGCTGCTGTAAATATGCACCCCATTTGGCCAGTGTTGATATCTGTGCCATGGCACTCCATGGCCTTTGGGTCCAGTCTCGCAGCCACCCCATGATGGCAAAAGTGGTTATTACTTTGGTTGGAGCTTTTCTAGCAATGGGCTCCATAGCTAGCAAAGCATGATACACAGCAGCCAGTTGCTTCTCTATCAAGATATACCAGACCTCTGCTCCTTTCCATAGTTGTGACAAGAATCCAATATGTTGGCGTGTCCGTTCAAGCTGCTGCCAAAGACCCCATCCATAACCATCTTCAGGTACATGAACATCTAGTTTACAGGGCCTTGATGAGTCCATTACACTCAAGGCCTGTATGGCCTTGACTGCCCACTTGGCAGCAGTAAATGCAGCCACACATGTCTCATCCCAGTCCCACCTGATGCCCTTTTGTACCAACCAGTATAAGGGCTTCAGAATTTGTGCCAAGTGTGGGATAAACACTCTCCAGTAGTCCAAAAGACCCAGAAACTCTTGTAATACTGCTACAGTGGTAGGGGTGGGGAAAGCCAGGACCTTGTCTATAACTGCTTCAGAAACAACTTTAGTTTTACCTGACCAGACAAGCCCCAAGAATTTCACTGACAAACCAGGTCCCTGAACCTTGGTGCTGTTCACAGCCTATCCTTTTTCCTGTAGATATTGCAACAGTCTAGGAACTGCCCCTTCTAAATCTGCAGGAGAATCAGATGTGAGCATAATGTCATCAGTGTAGTGATACAAGTGCACTGTTTGCAGTTTCTTCCATGTGGCCAAGTTCTGGGCTACAAGTCCATGACAGATGGTGGGACTGTGGAGATATACCTGTGAAAGGTCAGTGACTGTCCACTGCTAGCCTTCTCATGTGAAGGCAAACTGTTCTTGGCTTTCCTGTGCTATGTCAAAAGGGAAGAAAGTATTGGCAAGGTCTACTACATAATGATACATTCCCAGTTCATGCTGAGGTTCCAGAATGGCTGCTATAGAGGGGACAGCAGCATGTAAAGGGGTTGTAACTTTATTCAATTCTCTGTAGTCTACAGTCATATGCCAGGAGCCGTCTGGCTTTCTCAGTGGCCACCCTGGGAAATTACCTATGAGTGGGCTTTATGATACCCACCCTCTCCAACTCCTGTAGAGTTTCTCCAATTTCCTTGTGCCCCCCAGGCAATTTATACTTAAAAAAAAAATTTGTCACCCGCTGAGATACAGCAGAGCTACAGGTGGGTTCTTAGCGTGTCCCCTCAGAACTGCATTTACCACACATACCCTCAGTCTGAGCTCACCTGCAGTGGTCTGTAATCACAGGCCCTCCAAGATATCTACCCCCAAAATATGATCAGGGATGGGAGAAATGTACACGGTATACTCCTTTGGGGGTAAACGCCCTATCACCAATGAGATTTGGGCTTTCTTCACTCTAATTGCCTTACCCCCATAGCCATCTATCACAGCAGGTATCCCAGGAAAATGCTCAGGGTTGTCATGAATCAGAGAGCATTCAGCTCCTGTGTCCACCAGTGCCAGAACATGTTGTACATTCACAGGAGAACAATGAATTGCTAATCCTACATGTGGCCTTTGGTCCCCACCATGTCCCCCAAGGTGGGGACTTTGACCTCTCCCTCAGTTGAACCATGATGCCCAATCATCCTCCTGTGGGGGTCAGAGCTCAGGTGAATCCTGAGTACTGTTTCCCATGAAGTTTTGCAGGGACACAGGCCAGGCGTGAGGCCTTGACTCTGGTTTCTGTGTTCTGGACCTCAGTATCTGGAACTGCTGCTCTGGCTTTAACTGGTGCCACAGTTCTAACAATATTCTATTGGGCTGTCCATTGAGTTTTTCTTTCACTACCCTGGCCTTTATCAAGTCAACCCACATTTGGATCCTCGAGACCTTCATGGGGCCTTCTGCACTTCTCCTTTTAGTTGTGGCCCATACTTCCCTCTGTGCCCTTATTATTTCAGCCTCCCCCAGATCTGCTAAAGTACAAGTAGCCTCACTTATAGGTTGCCCTAGGTGGGGGGCTAGAGTATTCACTAGGGACCCAAGGAGACATGTGGGAGCTGTATGTTGTACCAGATTTCTCATAGTGAGCACCTCCTCATCAGGGCCCTAGGAGTCCATATTATAGATGATATTTTTCATACTCAATTCCCACAGTACCTGTTGAAGTTCTGCATACATTTTCCAAGTATTGGGAAAATATGGTTAATCACTCCAACTAGGCCAAACTACCCTGATGGTAGCTGTCAGCCATTTCAGGAGTGTCTGATTCCCTGAGGTGTGATGGGCATTTTGCAACCGCTGCTAGAGTGAAGGGTGAGTCATCAGGGAAGCCATTCTACTCATCTCAGTAACTGACATAACAATATTTTCCACCCCCGTATCCCAGAGATGTAAAAGCCAGGTAGGTAGAGATGCCGCTAGCCTCTGCCTATACCGGATTCTCATGTCCACCAGCTCATCCTGGGTATAGGGGCAGAGCACAGAGTGCTCCACAACCAGTGGAGGGGGCTGCTCCTTCCCCTGAGGAGCCCACGGTTGTTTCATTTTTTAAAATTGATTTAATTTTTATTTATTTTATTTCTTTATTTTTGCTATCATTAATCTACAATTACATGAAGAACATTATGTTTACCAGGCTCCTCCCCTCACCAAGTCTCCCCCACACACCCCACTACAGTCACTGTCCATCAGCATAGCAAGATGCTGTATAATTACCACTTATCTTCTCTGTGTTGTACAGCCCTCCCCATACCCACCCCACAACACTATACATGCTAATCGTAATGCCCCCTTTCTTTTTCCCCACCCTTATCCCTCCCTTCCCACCCGTCCTCCCCAGTCCCTTTCCCTTTGGTAACTGTTAGTCCATTCTTGGGTTCTGTGATTCTGCTGCTGTTTTGTTCCTTCAGTTTTTCTTTGTTCTTATACTCTACGTATGAGTGAAATCATTTGGTACTTGTCTTTCTCTGCCTGGCTTATTTCACTGAGCATAATATCCTCTAGCTCCATCCATGTTGTTGCAAATGGTAGGATTTGTTTTCTTATTATGGCTGAATAATATTCCATTGTGTATATGTACCACATCCTCTTTATCCATTCATCTACTGATGAACACTTAGGTTGCTTCCATTTCTTGGCTATTGTAAATAGTGCTGTGATAAACATAGGGGTGCATCCGTCTTTTTCAAACTGGAGTGCTGCATTCTTAGGGTAAATTCCTAGAAGTGGAATTCCTGGGTCAAATGGTATTTCTATTTTGAGCATTTTGAGGAACCTCCATACTGCTTTCCACAATGGTTGAACTAATTAACCTCCACCAGCAGTGTAGGAGGGTTCCCCTTTCTCCACAACCTCGCCAACATTTGTTGTTGTTTGTCTTTTGGATGGTAGCCATCCTTACTGGTGTGAGGTGATATCTCATTGTGGTTTTAATTTACATTTCTCTGATGACAAGCGATATGGAGCATTTTTTCATGTGTCCGTTGGCCATCTGAATTTCTTCTTTAGAGAACTGTCTGTTCAGCTCCTCTGCCCATTTTTTAATTGGATTATTTGTTTTTTATTTGTTGAGGTATGTGAGCTCTTTATATATTTTGGATGTCAACCCTTTATCAGATCTGTCATTTATGAATATATTCTCCCATACTGTAGGATACCTTTTAGTTCTATTGATGGTGTCCTTTGCTGTACAGAGGCTTTTCAACTTGATATAGTCCCACTCATTCATTTTTGCTTTTGTTTCTCTTGCACGGGGAGATATGTTCAAGAAGAGGTCACTCATGTTTATGTCCACGAGATTTTTGCCTATGTTTTTTTCTAAGAGTTTTATGGTTTCATGACTTATGTTCAAGTCTTTGATCCATTTTGAATTTACTTTTGTGTATGGGGTTAGACAGTGATCCAGTTTCATTCTCTTACATGTTGCTGTCCAGTTTTGCCAGCACCATCTGTTGAAGAGACTGTCATTTCCCCATTGTATGTCCATGGCTCCTTTATCAAATATTAATTGACCATATATGTTTGGGTTAATGTCTGGAGTCTCTAATCTGTTCCACTGGTCTGTGGCTCTGTTCTTGTGCTAGTACCAAATTGCCTTGATTACTGTGGCTTTGTAGTAGAGCTTGAAGTTGGGGAGTGAGATCCCCCCACTTTATTCTTCCTTCTAAGGATTGCTTTGGCTATTCGGGGTCTTTGGTGTTTCCATATGAATTTTTGAACTATTTGTTCCAGTTCATTGAAGAATGCTGTTGGTAATTTGATAGGGATTGCATCGGATCTGTATATTGTTTTGGGCAGGATGGCCATTTTGACGATATTAATTCTTTCTAGCCAGGAGCATGGTACAAGTTTCCATTTGTTAGTGACCTCTTTAATTTTTCTTAAGAGTGTCTTATAGTTTTCAGGGTATAGGTCTTTCACTTCCTTGGTTAGGTTTATTCTTTTTGATGCTATTGTGAATGGAATTGTTTTCCTGATTTCTCTTTCTGTTGGTTCATTGTTAGTGTATAGGAAAGCCACAGAGCTCTGTGTGTTAATTTTGTATCCTGCAACTTTGCTGAATTCTGATATCAGTTCTAGTAGTTTTAGAGTGGAGTCTTTAGGGTTTTTTATGTACAGTATCATGTCATCTGCAAATAGTGACAGTTTAACTTCTTCTTTACCAATCTGGATTCCTTGTATTTCTTGGTTTTGTCATTGCCGTGGCTAGGACCTCCAGTACTATGTTAAATAACAGTGGAGAGAGTGGGCATCCCTGTCTAGTTCCTGATCTCAGAGGAAATGCTTTCAGCTTCTCGCTGTTCAATATAATGTTGGCTGTGGGTTTATCATAGATGGCCTTTATTATGTTGAGGTACTTGCCCTCTATTCCCATTTTGCTGAGAGTTTTTATCATGAATGGATGTTGAACTTTGTTGAATGCTTTTTCAGCATCTATGGAGATGATCATGTGGTTTTTGTCTTTCTTTTTGTTGATGTGGTGGATGATGTTGATGGACTTTTGAATGTTGTACCATCCTTGCATCCCTGGGATGAATCCCACTTGGTCATGGTGTATGATCCTTTTGATGTATTTTTGAATTCGGTTTGCTAATATTTTGTTGAGTATTTTTGCATCTACGTTCATCAGGGATATTGGTCTGTAGTTTTCTTTTTTGGTGGGGTCTTTGCCTGATTTTGGAATTAGGGTGATGTTAGCTTCATAGAATGAGTTTGGGAGTATCCCCTCCTCCTCTATTTTTTGGAAAACTTTAAGGAGAATGGGTATTATGTCTTCCCTGTATGTCTGATAAAATTCCAAGGTAAATCCATCTGGCCCGGGGGTTTTGTTCTTTGGTATTTTTTTGATTACCACTTCAATTTCGTTGCTGGTAATTGGTCTGTTAAGATTTTCTGTTTCTTCCTTGGTCAGTCTTGGAAGGTTGTATTTTTCTAGGAAGTTGTCCATTTCTCCTAGGTTTCCCAGCTTGTTAGCATATAGGTTTTCATAGTATTCTCTAATAATTCTTTGTATTTCTGTGGGGTCTGTCATGATTTTTCCTTTCTCGTTTCTGATTCTGTTGATGTGTGTTGATTCTCTTTTTCTCTTAATAAGTCTGGCTAGAGGCTTATCTATTTTGTTTATTCTCTCAAAGAACCAGCTCTTGGTTTCATTGATTTTTTAAATATCTTTTTATTCTTCTCAATTTTGTATATTTCTTCTCTGATCTTTATTATGTCCCTCCTTCTGCTGACCTTAGGCCTCATTTGTTCTTCTTTTTCCAATTTCGATAATTGTGACATTAGACTATTCATTTGGGTTTGTTCTTCCTTCTTTAAATATGCCTGGATTGCTATATACTTTCCTCTTAAGACTGCTTTTGCTGCGTCCCACGGTAGTTGGGGCTTTGTGTTGTTGTTGTCATTTGTTTCCATATATTGCTGTATCTGCATTTTAATTTGTTCGTTGATCCACTGATTATTTAGGAGCATGTTGTTAAGCCTCCATGTGTTTTTGAGCCTTTTTGCTTTCTTTGTACAATTTATTTCTAGTTTTATACCTTTGTGGTCTGAAAAGTTGGTTGGTAGGATTTCAATCTTTTGGAATTTACTGAGGCTCTTTGTGGCCTAGTATGTGGTCTATTCTGGAGAATGTTCCATGTGCACTTGAGAATAATGTGTATCCTGTTGCTTTTAGATGTAGAGTTCTATAGATGTCTATTAGGTCCATCTGTTCTAGTGTGTTGTTCAGTGCCTCTGTGTCCTTACTTATTTTCTGTCTGGTGGATCTTTTCTTTGGAGTGAGTGGTGTGTTGAAGTCTCCCAAAATGAATGCATTGCATTCTATTTCCTCCTTTAATTCTGTTAGTATTTGTTTTACATATGTTGGTGCTCCTGTATTGGGTGCATATATGTTTATAATGGTTATATCCTCTTGTTGGACTGAGCCCTTCTTCATTATGTAATGTCCTTCTTTATCTCTTGTTACTTTCTTTGTTTTGAAGTCTATTTTGTCTGATACTAGTATTGCAACATCTGATTTTTCTCCCTGTTATTTGCATGAAATATCTTTTTCCATCCCTTGACTTTTAGTCTGTACATGTCTTTGGGTTTGAGGTGAGTGTCTTGTAAGCAGCATATAGATGGGTCTTGCTTTTTCATCCATTCTATTACTCTGTGCCTTTTGATTGGTGCATTCAGTCCATTTACATTTAGGGTGACATTTGAAAGATATGTACTTATTGCCATTGCAGGCTTTAAGTTTGTGGTTACCAAAGGTTCAAGTTTAGCTTCTTTACTATCTTACTGTCTAACTTTACTCACTTATTGAGCTATTATAAACACTGTCTGATGATTCTTCATTTCTCTCCCTTCTTATTCATCCTCCTCCATTCTTCATATGTTGGGTGTTTTGTTCTGTGCTCTTTTTAGGAGTGCTCCCATCTAGAGCAGTCCCTCTAAAATACCCTGTAGAGGTGGTTTGTGGGAGGCAAATTCCCTCAATTTTTGCTTTTCTGGGAATTGTTTAATCCCTCCTTCATATTTAAATGGTAATCATGCTGGATACTGTATTCTTGGTTCAAGGCCCTTCTGTTTCATTGCATTAAGTATATCATGCCATTCTCTTCTGGCCTGTAGGGTTTCTGTTGAGAAGTCTGATGATAGCCTGATAGGTTTTCCTTTGTAGGTGACCCTTTTTTTCTCTCTGGCTGCCTTTAATACTCTGTCCTTGTCTTTGATCTTTGCCATTTTAATTATTATGTTTCTTGGTGTTGTCCTCCTTGGGTACCTTGTCATGGGAGTTCTGTGTGCTTCTGTTGTCTGAGTGACAATTTCCTCCCCCAGTTTGGGGAAGTTTTCAGCAATTATTTCTTCAAAGACACTTTCTATCCCTTTTTCTCTCTCTTCTTCTTCTGGTACTCCTATAATGTGAATATTGTTCCATTTCAATAGGTCACACAGTTCTCTTAATATTCTTTCATTCCTGGAGATCCTTTTATCTCTCTCTGCATCAGCTTCTCTGTGTTCCTGTTCTCTGATTTCTAGTCCACTAATGGTCTCTTGCATCTCGTCCATTTTGCTTTGAAGTCCTTCCAGAAATTGTTTTATTTCTGTATTCTCTCTCCTTAGTTCTTGCATATTTCTCTGCAAGTCCATCAGCATGGTTATGACTTTTGTTTTGAATTCTTTTCAGGAAGATTGGTTAAATCTATCTCCCCAGATTCCTTCTCAGGGGAGGATGTGGATGATGTCTGGGTTAGTCTTGTCTGGATCAAATTTTTCTGCCTTTTCATGTTGATAGATGCTATGGTATGCTGTTGACTCATCTGTCAGCTGGGAGAACCAAGACCCTTTCCACTTGCTCCTGGCCTTTCTTTACTGGGACAACTGCGGCCCCTATCCATGGTGTAATGTGTAGCCCATGGGTCAGCTCCAGCCCCCTCACCTCATACAATGGGACCCATGGATGTCCTTCAAACACCAAGGTCCATGTCCATGTCCACTCCTCTGTGAGGCCAGGAGATGGTGTATGTGGGGCAGGAAGGAGCAATGTTTCTTCCAACACCTGTGGCTGCAACTCACTGGGGCCTTGTTTTAAATACTTTAAGATGTATGGGTGAGCCACCAACAACCTCTCTATGGGACTTTCCCCAGTTTTCCTTATTTGCTCATTCAGCAAGTATACTGCTACAGTAAGTGCTTTAACCACAGTGTCCATCCTAAATGTTTCAATTTGTCCTTTAACAGCCCATTATACATTTCTGTTATTCCAGCTGCCTGGGTTGATATGGCACATGTAATTGCCATATAATGTCCTGTTGAGCCCATTCTTGTATCTCCTGTCCTGTAAAGTGGCTCCTTCAGTCACTGTTGGCCACTAGCAGACACCCATAACTAGCACATAAGCGCTCCAAGGCCTGTTTAGTAGTGTGTTGCATAGCTTGGGCCACAGGGTGGGCAAAACCCAACCCTGTAGCCATGTCTACTGCTGTGAATGCATATTTACATCCCTGATTAGTGGTCAAGGGTTCTATGTAATCGACTTGCCATACCTGTAAGGGTTCTGGGGGGCAGGCAGCTGTCCCTCTTGCATGGGAACCCGATGATGATGCAGGTAAAAGTGCATCGAGTGCATGTCTGCACCACTTGTTTTGCATCAGCAAACATCAGAGAAATGTGCCATCTTCGGGTGACTTTACACATGATTCTAGGACCTACATGCCCTAGTTTCTTAAGCAAGCATGGTCCCATGTCCATAGGGGGGCAGCTCCCAAAGCATATGAACCCTGGCCAGATTTGTATTTGCTGCTGGTAGTCTGGGATATAAATACAGCAGTCAACATACAGTGCCAGGGCATTGGCCAGGGCATCAGCTACATCATTTTCAGGGCTTAACACTAGTCCTGAGACATGGTATGTCAGGGTACCTTCCTTTAACCCATGGGTGCAAAGGTCTTTCCACATTGTTTGTCCTGACAGTGGGCGATGGCCGATTTCCCAGTTCTGTCCTGTGCACTGAGGCAACCAGACAGTGAGGCCATGAAACTCAGCCCAACTGTCAGTACAGACAGTTACCTGACCTGATGCCCTAGTCAAAACAAGGCATGCCACCTGTAATTCAGCCCATTGGTTGGATTGCCTTACCCCAGACTCATACCAGAACTCTTCCTGTAAGGGCTAAATTGCGATGGCCACCCATGTTGGTGGATGGCCTTTTGCAGATCCATCTGTATACCAGGCTTCTTCTGGTGGCATCCTTGTCTACTTCTCATAGGGGCCGACTGTTAGCACTTCCATGCTTGGTAAGGTGGGTATGGGTTCGATTGCAAAGGTTAATGGTTCCAGGACTTGCTACGATTCCTGTGAGAGAGGGTTTTTGGAGAAACTAGCCTGTTGTTCTAAAAAGGCTCCTCACTTGGTCAGGGTGGTTGTCTGGGCAACCCCAGTCTGGGGAGCTGTGGCCCAGGCTCACACCCACCCCTCAATCGGGAGGGCAGTAATGACCTGTACTGCTTGTAGTCCCATGATTCCTTCAGTAGCCAGTAAAGCACCATACACTACTGTCAGCTGTTCTTCCAACAGTGAATAGTGAATCTCTGCTCCCTTCTACAACTGAGACCAAAATCCTATTGGGACTTTGCAGGCTCTGTGCTTCTGCCATGATCCCCACCCATATCCACCCATGCTGCAGACACCATCAGCAGGAACAGTATGGAGGGGTCAGTGACTTGCAGCATCTGGGCCTGAGCCACTGTTCTTTTTGTCTCAGCAAAAGCCTTTTCTACCTCTGGTGTTCAGTCCCATGTTTCCCCTCACTTTATAAGATGAGGCAGCGACTTTAACAGCATTGCTAGGTGAGGGTTAAACATTCTCTAATACTCCAGCAAGTCCACATACATTTGTAACTGCTTAATAGTTTCTGGGCAGGGTTACTGTTGTATTTTATCAATAACTGCTTCAGGTAATACCTTTGTCTTACCCAATCAGACAACACCCAAGGAGTTGACAGAATAACCAGGTCCCTGCACCTTGTGTTTGCTGATGGCCCATCCCCACCCCTGGAGGACCTGGTGCAAACTGCAAGCTGTAGCTTCTAGATCTGGAAGAGAATCAGAAGTCAACATTATATCATATATATAATGGAGCACTTGAACTGAGGGTGAATGGGACCAGGTGGCCAGGTCACTAGCCACCAAGCCATGACACAAAGTAGGACTGTGCAAGTATCCTTGTGGGAGGACCACAAATATCCATTGGCAGATCTCCCACGTAAAGGCAAATTGATCCTGGCTTTCTGGTGCAAAGTCAATGTTATAAAAGAAGGCATTAGCCAAGTCTAACACAAAATGATAAGTCCCCAAAGTCACAGTTAGTTTAATCCATCAGGTCAGTAATGTTCAATACTGCAGCATGCAGTGGGGGAGTCACTTTGTTTAGTTCCTTATAGTCTACTGTCATTCTCCAAGTGCTGTCTGGCTTACTCACAGGCCACACAGGTGAATTCAAAGGGCTGTGTGCCAGGCAGATGATGTGTGCTTCCTCCAACCGCAAAATGGTTTGGCCGATTTCCTCCTTTCCACTGGTCAGCCAGTATTATTTAATGTTCACTATATAGGTGGCTTGTGGCAACACCGAAGGTGTGTGGTGGGGATTTTATGCACCATTTTCATGACACACACATGGAACCAAAACTCCCCCAGAGTTGTTTGCATTGTTGACCATGCAGTACATGCACCCCTAAAATATATTCCACTATTGGAAACATGTAGACTGCATGCTGATGTGGGGACAAGGGTCCAATTCCCAAAGTCAGAGTATTCATGCACCCACCCTGTTTGTCCACAATACCCCCCTCTGACTGCCGAGGGGGCTCTGTAACCTATCCAGATTGCCATAAAGGAGAGTTGAGTCAGCACCTGTATCCACCAGCACCAACACCCACTGTAGATTCTGTAGGGACCAGTGGATGGCAAGTTCAACAAATGGCCTCCAGTCTTCCAGTGTTCCAATATGCCATATACCTCTTCCCACCCCTAACTGGGGAGGAAATCAGTCAGTATACAAGCTGTGAGTTCCTGGTCCACCACAGCATTTGCCTGTACCTGCTTCGGGGGCAGTGGGCGATAGCATTGGTAGGGATGCAACTGTCTCCATAGCCCCATCAAGACCTCTAAGGGCTGTCCATCAAGCTTTTCATGAGCCAAACCAGTAGCCAAAAGGTCAGTCCATACCTGTCTGTGGCCTACTTTCAGTGGTCCTACCATGGCCGTCTCTGGCGCCATTTTCATAGCTGCTGTTTTCCCTTTTCCCTCTGCTGCTTTGCTGCCATAGTTCTCACCTTGGTTGCTTGAGGTTGCTTTACTTGTAAGTCCCCCAAGCAAGCTAATGCTGACGCTGCTTCATATATTGGGTGGTCAGTATTTGGTGCTAGCAATGCAGCGACAGTTTCAAAGGTACCTGCAGGACCATTGGCCAGAACGATCTTTCATGTGAGACATTAACAGTTCCTCATCTGGGCTGCGGTAATAGGGAGCAAACATCATCTGCCTCATACCCATTTCACGGAGCACATGCACTAACTCCAGGTGTGTGGTCTACTTTGTGACGTGTTCTGGCATGTCCCCTGGGGTATCCCACACTGCCTTTGCCGCAGCCATTAACCAATTTATCAGGGTCTTATTGCCAGCGTATGAGTCTTTGTGCCTAGTGCCCTGCAATACGTGCTACATAGAGGGCACGGCTGTTATGCTGGCAAGTTAAGACACCTCAGAGGGTGGGAGCTCAGTATTCTCAGCACCCTCATCCCACAGCCACGCAGGCACAGATTCCCCCAAATGTGGCTTATTCTGCTTGGCTAAATCCCGCAATTCCATGGCCGTGTAAGTCATGTACGGCATTTTCTGGGTAGCTGTTGGGGGGGCCGCCTGGCTGCCCCCCTGCGTCTATGGGTTCTTGTATCTCCACACATTGCCACATGGCAGGGTGAGTATGAAAAACCAATGATGCTGTGCCACACTCCAGACTTTTAGCCCTCGATTATGGGGCCATACTGACCAATCCCTGTAACATACATTTGGTGGCCACCAGCCGCCGCTTCAAGTCTTCTTCCTTCTGTTGGAGACTCTGCACTTGTTGCTGCAACTCTGCAGTTTTGTGAGTGGCATGCGGGACAACCGTCAGGAACATCCACGCCACTCGCCCAGCCAATTCCTGGTGGGTCAGAAGAACTAGGGACTCTAGCGTCTCTAGCGCCATCTGTATTGCCTTTGGGGTCGGCTGTACAGACTCCCAATCCTCTAGTGCTGCCCAAGCAGTCAAGTATGTTGCCACCAGTGACCAAATAGAGGCTGGGGGCCACATCTCCTCCACCCTCCCCTCTGTGTCCAGGGAAGCTAAGGGATTGTTGCTCTCGTGGCCACCTACCTCACCCTGCTCACTGCATCAAGTGTTGTGGTCCAGGGCTGCCGTTGAGATCTTGGGGCAACACACAAAGAGCAGAAAAGGAGGCGGAAATCGTCATGGAGGGTGCTCAGAGGAAGCCATTGTATTCTGCATAAAGCTGTACTTTTGGTACTATTATAATGCTAATTCATGGTTACATAAGTATTGAAGATGTGCATACATGTGGCCTTCACAGCCAGGTGTCTGGCCTTCAGGGCTCTTCTCTATCTCCTTACTCATGGCTACAACACACTGTGTTTTCAAGGTTTCTCAAGGCCAGACATATCCAGGGTGAACAGCAGTCAGTTGTCCTTACAGAACAGTAGGGAAAGTGTGTGTGTGGGGGTCTTTCCCTACAGGGAGCCACTGCAGTGGCTGGGTGACTAAACTCAAGATCACAAGCAACTGTTGGAGGTGGGCCTGTTTGTTGTGGGCACTGGATTGTAAGCTAGAATGTAGGCTGATTTGTCCATCTGCAGAGAGGTTTTCATAGAAAGTTGATAGTGGCTAATATGTTAAACTAGAAGTGTAATGCAAGTGAAGGCTTTAACATTATGGGAGATACTTGTATATATTTTAATGTAACTGGAACTGGGAAAGAATCAAAAGAACCATTGGAGAAGAAGGGAGAGTGAGGCAAACAGTTCAACATGGAGCAGTGAGGGTGTGTGTGTGTGTGTGTGTGTTTAATATCAGTGACAATTTCTCAGAAAGAAGGTTAAAACGGAGCAATACTGTAATAATTAGACTTCAGGAATCTGCCTCTTAGAGATACAAGCTTGATTAGTATTCCTATTGGGTCTTTTGCTTAACTTTCAGCACAGGGTCTTATTTCCCTGAAATATGATTCCAAGATGGTGATCATAAGCCTTGGTTAATTTTAAGACATTTCTCTTCACTTATGAAAAAGGGCTCATCAGCAGTTCCTGCCAAAAACTCATTAAAATACCTTTTAAGCTCGACTTTAAGGTCATTTTTAGTATCTGTTGCACTGTTAATTAGAAAACTGTAGTTTCCTTTATTCCTACCAGAATCCCTCTCCAGTAGCATCTTTGACTCTGGCATTTTGCTGACTGCCCAATTTCCCTGAATTTAACTCTAACAGAATAAATGGCTCTATTTTGGCTTTGCTGTATTTTCTTTAGCTATTAGTTTTGCAGCCTTAGTCGCTGATAAATAAAAGCTATCATTTATTAATTTATAGCGATGCTCTTCACATTCTCTACAGAGTCAGAGAAGATGCCAGTTAAATTAGTTACAGCAAAAGTGAGATCACAGAAAATAAATTTATATGTTCAAGGTCCTAACTTCTATCAAGTTGAGTCCCAGTTTCCTAAAAGTACAAAATATCTCATATGTGAATTCAGTATATATTTACTGCTGCATCCTTGGAGACATTAAGCAAATATAATTCTGTTACTGGCTTCAAGAAAATGCATAGAGGAAATATGGAAAAATGTAAACTTTATGCTACATGGTTAAGAGAGAAGTCCCAAAGAGGATACAGGAAACCTAGCTTCTAGATCCAGTTATGGATGTTATTCCCACAGCAAGTCAGGGATAAACACTAAGCCAGAGTTTATAAAACCTGACCATGCCTCAAAATGACCTCTAAAAATACAGCTTCCTGAACCCCCCTGAATTAGAGGCCCCTGAATTAGCCTCTCTAGTGTTGGGGCTTTGCAACACTGTATGTGTGTAAAGCTCCTCAAGTAATCTGATACCATTATTCCTTTGAACACGGTTTGACAATTACTATCTTACACTGGGAGTGTTGGGGAGAAAGTTGGTTTGGAGATGCAGGCAAGTCAGATAGAGTGAGACATGAAACCAGAGTTAGGACTGCAAAGTAAATTTTAATTTACTTTGGTTAGACAGGCACAGGCAGTTTACTCTGAGGCTTGGTTTATGGGATCTTGGCAGGGCAGAGAAGACCTTGACTGGTGGTCTTTGACTTTGGGGGCCTGATCTAATCATTGAAAAGAAGACAGGGGCTGCTCTGATGATTTCTGTGCTTGTCTTCTAATGTTTTTTTTTTCCTTCTGGGGAGAGTTTGGACATTCTAAGTAAGTCCTAGTCCTTGAAACTTCAACTAATTATCTCTGTGAGTGTTTTCTAGCTCTCTGGTTTTATTTGTTTAACTCTTTTGAGTTCCTTTTAGTGGGATTTACTGGCTTTATTATCCCTCTACTCACTTCTGTGTACCTTTATGCCTAACAGGAGTATGTAGAAATATTAAAATTGAAAACTTTGATCTGTATTTTTCAGTGCAGGCAAAGGTGCAGGTCCCACCAGGACCAATCCTTTGAGTTTGAGGTAGATGGAGCACCTCTTCACCTGTGATGAGGGATGTGAAGTCATTAGACAGTGAGTGGGTGTCCTGTTGGGAGAGTGAATGAAGTTTAACTGGAATAAAAATTTCAAAACTAGAAACAGAGAACCAAAAAAGTGTGGGAACAGTGCTGCCATGCTGCATAACTCTAGGAATGTCCATATTATGGTTGTATTAGTTACCCATTAAACTCAGTAGCTTAAATTACATCATACTTTCTGTGGGTCAGAGATCCGACTCAGTCAAATGGTTGTATTCAAGCTGTTGGTTGGGGCTGGAGTCATCTCAAGGCTTGACTGGGGAAGGGTCCGCTTTTAACCTCATTTATGGTGCCTGTAGGCAGGCCTCAGAGAATTTGCTTCCAAGCTCACTCACACGGTTGCTGGCAGGCCTTGGTTCTATGCCATGTGGGCCTGTCCATAGGCTGCTAAGTGTCTTCACAGAGTCAGTGATGAGAGAAAGAGAAAGACAGATAGATAAAGGGGGGTGGGGAGAGAGAGAGAGAGAAAGAGGAGAGACAAAAAGAGAAAGGGAAAACCCATGGACAGAAGCAGCAGTCTTTTTATAACCTAATCTCAGAAGTGATGTCTTATCACTTCTGCATGTTGTATTACTAGGAGCATAGTACTAAGTCCAGTCTGCATTCAAGAGCAGGGGAATTAAGCACTTTGAGGGGAGGAGTGTCATTGAATTTGTAAACCTGTCTTTGAAACCTCCACAGTAGTCTGTGTCCCATCCCTCCCCTAGTTGTGCCGGGCACAATTTACATGGCTACACATGGCAATCTGCTGGAGAGCTAAAAAAAAAAGGTCAAGGACCAGGAGTAGAATATGAGTTGAACCTGAGATTTTCTGGAGAAATTCTGGATAAGGAGTAGGGGTGCATGTGAAGCAATGGAGCACAGTGGCTAAGGGCTTCCAATTAAGCATACTTGATGTGATTCTCAGTTCTTCCACTCTCATGCTCTTCCCAGTAGTCCACACCCACCCCTATCCCAGTTTTATTGGACTATAATTGACATCTTAAGTTTCAGTTTTTTCTCTTTAATTTGAGCAAAGGGGTAATAAATGGGCAATACATTTGCCAACCCTATAAGGTCACTTACCATATTAAATTCTTCTATGAGATTTGTTGGTTCTACCATATCTCAGATCTGTCTACTTTTCTCCATATACATTGCTACATCCCTGGGCCAAGCCCCCACCATTTCTGATCTGGATGGCAGAATGACCTCCTCACTAGTTTCCCCATTTTCAGTCTTGCTTCTCTAAGTTCATTCCCCACACAGCAACCAGAACCACCTTAAAAAATACAAATCAGATCATACCATAACTCTCCTTAAAAGATTTAGTGCTTCTATGTGGCTTTAAAACAGAACGCAAATTCCTCACCATGTATCACAAGACCGTACATCATCTGACTCCCTCCTGCCTTTCTAGACTCACTGTGGACCATCCTACCACTGGCATCTTCCCTGCTCATCTAGCAAGCCACTTTATTTCCCACCTCAGGGCCTCTGCACTTGCTCTCTCTGCCCTGCACCTCTTCCTCCCAGCCTTTACATGACTGTCTGTTCTTAGGCCTCAGCTTGGATATCACCATCCCAGAGAGCCATTCCTGATCCTACTTTCTAAAGTATATATCCCCCTTTCTAGACATTTTTGTATCTTCATTTAATTATTTTCCTTTCCAGTACTTTCATAATCTGTAATTATCCTGCTATTATTTGTTTTCTTATTTACTGCTGTCCCTATCAACCTGGAAGGTAAGCTGCATGAGCACAGTGTCCTGTATATTTTGCTGGCTTGTTGTTGTATCTGTAGGGGTTAACCCCATCCCTGAATTATAATAAACTCTTAATAAGTAGTTATTGAATAAATGAATAAATGAGAAAACATACGGTAAATGATTAGCACAGTGCCTGGCACATTAAAGTGCTAAATGTATGTTAGATAATTACATATTGATTATATTAACATCTATTTCCAGGGTTGGTGAAGTGATTCACTGGGATAAAATGTGAAAGGTGCCAATTGCAGCATCTTGTATGTTAAGTTGTCAGCCAGCATCTGTTGAATGCCTGGTGTTTCATTTGTGTAATAGGGATGGAGAAGGATTGACGTAGGGCTACTCAATGTCTATAAATTTGGAGCCCCTAGATGTTTAACTGGATTTTCAAATTTTCACAGTGATGATATTTAGATTTTAAAATCCAGAACTACCAAGTGTTGTGCTCCACGTAGAGAAGAAGAGTCTTGCACATGCCCCTTTGCAGAGAGTCTGGCACATGCCCCAAAAAGTTGTTTTAGGCACAGCTTGTACCATGAAATAAGTTACTAAATGGGCTTTATTGTTGGGAGAGTCATTAGCTCAAGTATTCCATGAGCTTACCCTTCCTACACTTGACAAAATTAATTTTGTTTGTGCTAGAATACTTGTTCTCTTGTAATGGAGATATGGATGAATACTTTTTTAGATAATATCAGGAAAACTATTAGCCAAAAACAAATTCCTCAAATATAAGGGCCAGTACTGGCAGGAAATTCACTGTGGGTGCTGCATGTCCCACTGCAGTAAACCAGGGTCACATCTGGCAGTGCCCCCCTTGCAAAGAGTCTGGCACATGTCCCAAATGCTTGTTAAAAGAAAGGAAAAGTGAGTCAAAGTCTAGGCCAACACTTTACACACAGTCTAAGAAGAAAGAATCTGGGACTGAAGATTGAGTACTGGATCTAAGTCACTCTCCTATTGTTTACTAGCTGCATGACCTAAGACAAATTAATTCATTCCCTTGAACTTTGCATTCTGGGCCATAACATGGGAAAATGCTGTTAGCTTTATTGAATAGGTTTGGTGGGTTAACAAATGGGAGATAAGGTAGCTAGGTGAATGAAGATGATTATTTTTACTTTCCTCCTTTGCAGCTGGCCTCAGAAAATTAGCTTGCTTTTCCATCTTTTCTAATCTTTTCAGCCTCTTTATAGCTAAGAGAGATCTGCAAGCAATAAAGTGGCTCGTAGTCACTACATGCTCTATTTCCTAGAAGGTAAACCCAGGGGCTTTTGATTTTATGGCATTTTAATATTATTCAAAATATGAAACAAAAAATAGGAGATAGGTCCAATAAACATAGTCAGTGATAAGTAATTCCCTTCTGAAAAAGGAACAGGAATCTCTGTTGGACTCCTAACCTAAGCCCTTGTTCTTAGGGAAGGGCTTATGAAATCTGCTCTCTCTGACTTCTTCATTCTAGAAGGGACCTCCTTCAACCAAAGGAGACAGAGAAGAGACAAAGTAGATTAGTAGGTACTTTTTGCTTGTCTCAAGTGAGTAATTTATATCTCTGAGGATGGCTAGCCTGAGTGATTTCCATTTTACTGAATTTCTGCCTCACCCAGGAAGAATCACCTCAAACATTCCTCATACTGGATAATGCCATGGTCAGGAAGAGTTGTCTTTGAATAAAAAGAGACCTCTAATAGAGTCTTATGATACCCTGGCAATTCTCAGCACATTCCCCTATACTTGAAGAAAAACAAATTTGGCTTGTAAATTTTCCTTTAAATTTCAATTCTGAAATGAGGTTTTGGTTTAATTCACTTAGTTCATCAATTCACATTTATTTTGCTCTTCATTCATTCACTTAATATTTATTGAATGCTTTCATGTATTAGGCCTTGTGCTAGGATCTTGGGACTAAAAAGATGAAAAGATGCTCCAAATTATAAGGAGCTTCCAAGCAGAATGGGAGAGACAAGCACACACATGGCAGTTCTATGACAGAGGTAAAGGATAGGGCACAGTTAGACAGGAGAGAAGAGTTAATTCTTCCTAGTCTGGTAGATACTAGGAATTGAGTGTCAAGAGATGATATGTTAGTTATCTCCCCCCAAAATTTGCAGCTGCAGGTAACATCATCATAGTTTCTGTGTGTCAGGGGTCTAGGCATGTTGTAGTGTGTAGTTCTTGCTCAGAGTTTCTCATGAGGCTGTAATTGACATGTTGGCTGGGGCTTTAGTCACACTCACTGCTTGACTAGGGAAGGATCTGCATCCAAGCTCACTCATGTGTCTGTTGGAAAGATTCAGTTCCCCCAGACTGTTGGACTCAGGGCTTCAATTATTCACTGGCTGTTGACTTAAGGCCACCCTTGGCTTCCTGCCTTATGGGTCTCTGCATAGGACATCTCACACATGACAATTCATCAGAGTGGGCAAGCAAGAAAGGCAGGAGAGAATGTAAGTGAGACTTAAGGCACATCTTTTATAACCTGATCTTGAAGGGATCTTCCATAACTTTTTGTGATATTCTATTCATGAGAAACAAGTCACTAGCTTCAGTCTTCACTCAAGGGGAGGGAATTACACAAGGGCATGAGTATCAGGGGGTGGGGATCACGGGAAGCTTCTTACTACAGATGACGACCACTCAAGGCAGACTTGGGATGGTGGGAAAGAAGAAGCATATACAATGAAGAGGGACCCAAAAGAGCTAAGCCAGGAAAGCATGAACATGGCCTGACTGGAGAATTTCAAACATTTGTTGTACTTTAAGGGTAGGATGGAGAGTGTTGATGGTGACGGTAGTGGTTGAAAATGAGCCTAGAAAGATAGGGAAGACACAGGTGATGAAGGTTTTGTATAGAAAATTGAGAAAGTTGAACTTTATCCCAAGGTGCTGAGTAAGTGTTAAAGATTTTTAAGGAGAGTACTTTTGAAAGATCACTCTTATGGCAGTGTTAATAAAGGGGTTATTTATCTCACTTTCTTGGATCCCATTAAACCATCATAAGCAACATGCATGTCAGCTTTCTGGTCTGTGGAAGCAATGAATCTGAGGGCCGTACAATGAGCCAGCAGCAACCTGCACTGGGTTACGGGGCCCACGTGTGGTGCTAACTGTAAAATGGCAGAAGGGTGGGCAACTGAGCTCTTTTTCTTGTGCAGGAAAACTGGGAAATCTTAGATCAGTTTTAGCAGTTGTGGATTCCTCCCTTTGTGGGATAAAATGCAATTTTTACATATTGGTCAGTTTAGTCTCACTGATTGAGAAAATCTCACTGTTTGTAGTTTGAAGCTTATTGTTCTGCAGTTGGAGAATTTTGAAAAGCCATTATTAGCAAAGCACTAAAGAGACAGAATAAATATGGGCATACTCAGGTGACCTTTTAGAGATTTACAATGTTTTTTAAATAGGATTCAATCAAGTCATTGTGCCTTGGTTCCTTGTTTTTAAATGCAGAGCCTTGAACATGGTGGTCCCCGAGGCCCTGGAGAGTTAAGTTACACATTCTGAGATTATTCTGTAGAGGCATAACTACTTAGAAATCTGCTTGTTTATTTTACTTACAGAGATTAACTTTAGGGCAAGATATATTCTTCCCATTTCAGCCTGACATTAACTGTTTGATGTTTTTGGGTCATATCATTGTGGTGAAAGGCTTTCTCCTTTTATGATTGCAAAATGTGTACAAAAGCGTTGCTGAGATAACATTGGACCTTGTAGATGTACTTCCCACTCCACTGATGACAGGCTGAACTGTTTTTCTTTTCTAGGAGAGACATTGACATTTCCAACAAGGAGTATATAATGCATTAGAAAGGGACAGCCTTGAGTAATACAGCCGCAGCGGAGAGTCTGTCCCACGGGGTCAATCATCTGGGAAGTAAAGAGATCATGCATGCATCTGAGCTTGCTCAGAGTCATCTCTGCCCCACTCACCTGCTCACGGAGCAGAGCTGTGCAGAGCCTGTGCAGTGCTGAAACCTGTACAAGCATGTTCCTCTTGAACTGAAGCCTGTGTTGTTAGATAAAAGGCTCGCTATTCACCACTACCCACAGAAGGTTCTTGAACTCAATGTCACATGAAGATGGCAAAATAATTAGTGGGGAATGATTAAACCTCTGTTGTGCAATGAGAACTACATATAATTTGTTGTACATATTTATAACAATGGGAAAATGTGGGATTTTGAGATACTTGCAGGTCTTTCCCAGTTAGGAGGTTATGAGATCCTTTAACCAGTACAAGAGCTTTATATTTAGGGTGCTTCACATATTTTTAATAATTTATTTTTAGGCTAGGTAATTAATACACAGGTGTTCAGTATATTGCTGGTATATATATATATATATTTTTTCTTTCTTGTACATACCTTTTTAATACAATTTTTTTATTAAGTTATTATTGATATACACTCTTATGAAGGATTCACAATGAAAACAATGTAGTTATTATTATCCCGTATTATCAGATCCCTCCCCATACTCCATTGCAGTCACTGTCCATCAGTGTAGTAAGATGCCACAGAGTCACTACTTGTACTCTTTGTGCTACACTGTCTTCCCCATGATCCCCCCACACCATGTGTACTAATCATAATACCCCTCAATCCCCTTCTCCCTCCCTCCCCACCCGCCCTCCCCACCCCTCCTCTTTGGTAACTGCTAGTCCCTTCTTGGAGTCTGTGAGTCTGTGTTGTTTTGTTCCTTCAGTTATGCTTTGTTGTTATTCTCCACAAATGAGGGAAATCATTTGGTACTTGTCTTTCTCTGCCTCGCTTATTTCACTGAGCATAATACCCTCCCTCCAGCTCCATCCATGTTGTTGCAAATGGCAGGATTTGTTCCTTTCTTATGGCTGAATAATACTCCATTGTGTATATGTACCACATCTTCTTTATCCATTCATCTACTGATGGACACTTAGGTTGCTTCCATTTCTTGGCTATTGTAAATTGTGCAGTGATAAACATAGGGGTGCATATGTCTTTTTGAATCTGAGAACTTGTATTATTTGGGTAAATTCCTAGGAGTGGAATTCCTGGGTCAAATGGTATTTCTATTTTTAGTTTTTTGAGGAACCTTCATACTGCTTTCCACAATGGTTGAACTAGTTTACATTCCCACCAGCAGTGTAGGAGGGTTCCCATTTCTCTGCATTCTCACCAGCATTTGTTTTTCTTAGTCTTTTCAATGCTGTCCATCCTAACTGGTGTGAGGTGATATCTCACTGTGATTTTAATTTGTATTTCCCTGATGATTAGCGATGTGGAGCATCTTTTCATTTGCCTGTTGGCCATCTGAATTTCTTCTTTGGACAATTGTCTGTTTATGTCCCCTGCCCATTTTTTAATTGGGTTATTTGCTTTTTGGTTGTTGAGGCATGTGAGTTCTTTATATATTTGGATGTTAACCCCTTGTTGGATATGTTGTTTACAAATATATTCTCCCACACTGTAGGATGCATTTTTGTTCTACTGATGGTGTCCTTTGCTGTACAGAAGCTTTTTAGCTTGATGGAGTCCCATTTGTTCATTTTTGCTTTTGTTTCCCTTGCCTGAGGAGATGCATTCAGGAAAAAGTTACTCATGTTTATATTCAGGAGATTTTTGCCTATGTTGTCTTCTAAGAGTTTTATGGTTTCATGACTTACATTCAGGTCTCTGATCCATTTCAAGTTTACTTTTGTGTATGGGGTTAGAGAGTGATCCAGTTTCCAACACCAGCTGTTGAAGAGGCTGTCATTTCCCCATTGTATGTTCATAACTTCTTTATCATATATTAATTGACCATATATGCTTGGGTTTATATCTGGGCTCTCTAGTCTGTTCTATTGGTCTATGGATCTGTTCTTGTGCCAGTACCAAATTGTCTTAATTACTGTGGCTTTGTAGTAGAGCTTGAAGTTGTGGACCATAATCCCCCCAGCTTTATTCTTCATTCTCAGGATTTTTTTGGCTATTCGGGGTCTTTTGTGGTTCCATGTGAATTTTAGAATGATTTGCTCTAGTTTGTTGAAGAATGCTGTTGGCATTTTGATAGGGATTGCAATGAATTTGTATATTGCTTTAGGCAGGATGGCCATTTTGACAATATTAATTCTTCCTATCCATGAGTATGGGATGTGTTTCCATTTACTGGTATCTTCTTTAATTTCTCTCATGAGTGTCTTGTAGTTTTCAGAGTATAGTTCTTTCACTTCCTTGGTTAAGTTTATTCCTAGGTATTTTATTCTTTTGGATGCAATTGTGAATGGAATTGTTTTCCTGATTTCTCTTTCTGCTAGTTCATCATTAGTGTAAAGGAATGCAACATATTTCTGTATATTAATTTTGTATCCCACAACTTTGCTGAATTCAGATATTAGATTTAGTAGTTTTGGAGTACACTCTTTAGGGTTTTTTATGTACAGTATCATGTCATCTGAAAACAGCAACAATTTTACTTCTTCTTTACCAATCTGGATGCCCTTTATTTCTTTGTGTTGTCTGATTGCTGTGGCTAGGACCTCCAGAACTATGTTGAATAAAAGTGGGGAGAATGGGCATCCCTGTCTTGTTCCTGATCTTAGGTGAAAAGCTCTCTGCTTCTCGTTGTTAAGTATGATGTTGGCTGTGGGTCTGTCATATACGGCCTTTATTATGTTGAGGTACTTGCCCTTTATACCCATTTTGTTGAGAGTTTTTATCATGACTGGATGTTGAATTTTGTTGAATGCTTTTTTTGCATCTATGGAGATGATCATTTGTTTTTTGTCTGTCTTTTCATTGATGTGGTAGATGATGTTGATGGATTTCCTAATATTGTACCATCCTTGCATCCCTGGAATAAATCCCACTTGATCATGATGGATGATCTTTAGATGTACTTTTGAATTCGGTTTGCTAATATTTTCTTGAGTATTTTTGCATCTATGTTCATCAGGGATATTGGTTTGTAATTTTCTTTTTTTTGTGTGTCTTTGCCTGGTTTTAGTATTAGAGTGATGCTGGCCTCATAGAATGAATTTGGAAGTATTCCCTCCTCTTTACTTTTTGGAAAACTATTGCTGATATATTTTTTAAAGGACTCTATATTAGTTGGTAGTAGAATTATTTGTTTTCTTATGCCTTTTCCTAGAGATTTCATAGTTTTTAGGCTTTACATTTAAGTCTATGATCCATTTTGAGTTAATTTTTGTATAATATATAGTCCCAAGTTCAATTTTTTTGTATAGGTTTATCCATTTGTTTCTGTACCATCTGTTGAAAAGTCTACACTTTGCCATATACGTGATTTAAAATTCTCTCTGTAAGTGGTTTGTCATTTTATTTTTCCCTCTTAACATTGTCTTTTGCAGTAAAATACTTATTAATTTTGATGCAGTCACATTTGTCAGTTTGTCTTTTATGATTTGTAATTTTGGAGTCTATCTAAGAATTTGTCACTGCTTAAAAATCTTTTGGTGGGGATTCAGTCTATAAGTCTTTAGTTGTCTGTCCACTGTATGATAATCAAATATATAAATATGGATGAAATATTCTTTACATGGAATATGTTAATATAAAGACAATTATTATTTCAGAAATTTAGGAAGAGTCAGGCCAGTTGCAAGTGTCAACTTAGGATAGAAGGAATTTCAGAGCTCTGTTCTTAAGAAAGGAAAAAAAAATGCCATGGATGCCCTTTTTTAAGAACAGAAGGAAAATGGTGGTGGAAATGGGATGAGGCTTGGCATCAGGAGCAAATTCATGGTGATAATTGCTTATTAATTAATATTAATTAATTATTAATTATGTGCATGTGGTGTGTATACTTGGACTTAAAGTGAAAGTTCAGCCATGAACTATTTACGCCATCACTTTATTCTGTGAACAGTTACTGGGAATCATTTTGGATACAGAAAATGAATCATTCTTATTTCCTCTCCTACACCAAGCCAGGAAAACACCCAATTTGGAGTCCATGGGACAGTTTGCTTTGCTTCCTCTTATCTGCAGGGCACTATCTGTCTTTGGTCAGCATATTTTCCCATTCCTAATCTTCACTACTTTCCTTAGGCTCCCTAGCCTTGTTTTTCAATAACTGCCATACTTTCTACGGCACTGAAGCAATCAGATGTGCTTCTGTTCCCAGCACCTAAACCCATATTTATATCCACAGTTATTCCTGTATCTTTTCCTTCAGTTTCAGAAAAATGAGGAGCTCTCCCTCTTGTTTCAGGTCACTTCCCAACTCCCTTTGCCCTGTCATCCCTTCCCTTTATTCCAAAATGACCTTCTTTTATAATTATTCCCTCTATTTCTTGTATCTTCATTTCTGTGTTTCCACTGGGCCCTTCTTGCAAAGAATAAATTGTTCATGGCTCTCTGTTATGACTTTGTTAAATTAGCACATGTTAAGTGGATTACAGGGTACTGGATTAGGAACTGCAGTTCGACAACAGACCACAAGGGAAATTGAAATAGAGAAGTTGTTCAAAGGTCCATGGAGGAGGTACACAGCATGCCTCGGGCCACATGGAGAGGTGAAGGCAGAATGCAGAGAGAGAGGCAGGGTCTGGGTCACGGGGCCTTTATTAGTCTGTGGGTGGAGTGTTTTGGGGTTCTTAGCCTGGGGCCGGATTAGTCAAGTCAAAGCAAAAGAGTGGATTTTGGTAAGCCCGTTAGAGATCTAGTCTAGGGGGCACATAAAGCATATAGGCACTAGGAGGTAGGGCAGGGGCTGTTGATCACAAGGGCTGTTTGGGAAGTAGTATGAACTTAAATTTGCTTGTGACTCTTTGAGCTGCTAACCAGGGCACACACTTGATATGAGCGTAGTGTTAGTGTAAGGCCCCCACAGGTGCTTGGCCAAAAAAGTGGACGGAGGCAGCAATACCATGGAGTAGCTCAGCTGAACTCTGGACACTCTCCTATCCTAAAAGTATGCCTCCTCTGGACTCCAGATTTCCCTTCATTTTCTTTCTTTCTTTTTGTTGACTATTTTGTCCATGTCTTTTGAAAGAGTAATATTGCTATCTTTAGTTGTACTATTCCAACTTCCTTTTCGGTCTAGTATGTCTTGGCCTCTGCTCTCCCTACTCTGTTGAGACTGCTTTCCTGAAGTTCTAATGCCTCCTTAATTGCCATACCTAGTGGGCATTTTTCAAGACTATTTTACTGGACTTCTCAGTTGCATTTGCTTCTTTTTTGAAACTCTGCACTCTTGGGTACCATGAAATTTTACTCTTTTGGTTCTTCTGCTTCTCAGGCTGTTCCTTTATTGTCTGCCTGTTCCATAAAGTTTGTCTTTTTTGAAAAAGTGTGACTCATCTAAGTGAATGATAAATATTGTAGATACACTCAGGCTATTTTTTGTTTCTTGTCAAACTTTTCAGATTGGGGACACAAATGAAAATCTTATCATTAACTTTTGTTTTTTATTTTAGTAGGTCGTGTGTTCTAATTTTATTCAGTTAACTTCTACTTAATAGTACCTAGCCTTGAAACTGTCTTCTTGGATCTGCTTAGCTGTTCTGTTTGCAAGAATCTGGATGGTCTTTAAATTTGTGTACTAAAAACATAAATTCAGAGTGTTCAACTCACCGGTCAGAAATATATGGTGGTATGCTTTAAAAATTATGCAAACCTTAGAAATCTGTGAATGAGAATTAAATTTGGAGCTTAGAGGTAGAAAATGTGGTTAAAGAGAATATGAGAATGTCTAAGATGTTTTTGGGGGAGGGCAAGACACATCTTATTTACTTTTTCTCTACCACATAGAAAGGTAATACAAAGGCTTGGAAGTACAAAGTTGCTCTTAGCATTTTTAAAGTAGATTTTTGGCTTGTAGTATAGTAACCTTTTTAAGTTGAAAAGTATTATGGCGGCTCAGAGTAAAAGGATAAATTCTTTATACGTCTGATTTCACCTCTATGTTTGATGAACAGAGAGAAAACATCAAACACGAACATCTTTTACTTTTCATCAATATTATTATCTCCTTACTGGGTAGAATTAACCTCTTAAAATATCTATCTAATTTAAACCACTTTTAGTCATTTTATTTATTCAAAAATTTCAAGTACATAGATTTTTTTTGAGAAAACTTCCTAAATGGGTTGAAAAGAGGTCCATGAAGGCTTATGCAGTATAAGGCAATAGTGTTTATATTTATTCTTTATTTTATCACAAGAGATTTTGTTTCCTTTCACTTGCTCACATGAAATATAGCTGGTTTATGCCCCATAAACAGCACTAGCCTTCCACAGCTGAGAAGAGAGCAGCAGCATGCTTTGACTAATGGCAGTTTAAAGTCTCTGATGCACAAGGATCAAATTAAATAAGGCTTCTGTGTTGTCAAGATTTAGAATCTACTGCTGCACCAACATTTATTCATCTGCCTTTTATTTAGCTTTGAAGGCTTACAGGTCACCTGCGTCTGATTGCTCTGGCGGCCTTCCAGGACTAGCGGAGGCGGAAGGAACGGGCATGGTTATAGTCCCACTAGATGGCAGTCTTACACAGATAAACCTCCTCTCTTATGTGCAACCCCTGCTGGGCTCTCTCTTCCTGTATCTTTCTCCCTCCCTCTTTCTCTGTTTCATGCTCTATTTTTGCCTCTTATCTTTAAGAAACATTTTATTTATATCCTTATGAATATATTATTTACCTACTGCCACACCATTCTTTCCACCGATGGAATAATGAGCAGGGTTTCTGAATGCTGTAGCAGCAAGAGGAACCATTCCCTCACACTTCCTGTACATAAAATACATAAAAAGTGACCAAATGAAAAAATCAAACACAAAACTCCCACCAAAAAGGAAACTGTATAAAATAAACTGAAGACCAAATGTGACATCCTGCATTCCTTAGGAAAAATGTGATTGGCCAAACTGACTGCTTTTATTTCAGTCACTGGTCAAGAAAGGATTGTTCCCTGGTTGCTGGAGAAGACAGCTCAGACTGAGATCTGAAAGCCTCATGTTCATTTTGCTTTTAATCTAGGGAGGAGTCTGCCATTTTCAGCATTGCTGACAGTTTTATTGATGCCGTGTGAGGGTGATGGAGGCTTGGTCTGCTCTTCCAGAACCAGATAGTTTCTGCATGACTAACAGCAGGAGGGAGAGTTGCATTAATCAGTAAAAATGATTTTACTTATCCTCAAAGCTGGATGCAGGTATGATACAGTTGACTACATCAAATATATTGTTTTGCTCTTTTTCATAACTACCTTAAGTTATAGGTGAAGAAACTAAGAACCATGGAGGCCAGTAGTTTGCCAAAGCTATGTAATGTGCTATCATCAGAGAATAGATTGAGATCCAGCTCTATTCCATGCCAAGATCCAAAGGCCATCTAGGCTGCCTTCAGTTTAATAGTACCAGGCTTTTCTCCCTTATTCCTTTTCTTCTCTACACTGATCCTGTTTTCCAGATTCACATTTCATCACCGACACAATCCTGGATTTTACCAATCTCAGTGTTTTTTTAATTCCCATTTCTATGGTTATCAGTGAAATGAGCATTTAAAAAAGACACACCTGTTACTTCTTTTCTGAGTAGCCTGTTTAGGCACTCTCTTCCCCCCTTCTCATCCCCCATTGGGAAGTCTTTTTGTTAGTTTTATATGCTTTTTGTATATTAAGTACAGTACTTCCTTTGTCATGTATGTTTTAAATATTTTAAAAAATAACCTTTCAGTTTGTTTATGGAAACTCTTTTTCTATATAGAAGATTTAAATCTTTATAAATGTGAATCCATTATTTCTGCTATGATAACTAGCTTTGTTGTCTGGCTAAAACAAACTTTCTTCACCTCAAGACTGTAAAATATGTTTTCTTATAGTTTCTTTCTTTTAAAAATCACTTCATTGAGGTATGCTTGACCTACAGAAAGCTTCACATATTTAATATATAAACTTCATGAGTTTGGAGATAAGTATACAATGTGAAACTGTCTGCCACAATCCATGCCATAAACATATATATTCCCTCCAAAAGTGTCCTGCCACCCTTTTACTTATTATTTTTATTACCTTTTTGGGATAAGAGCACAACACACAGTTTACCTTCTTAGCAGATTTTTAAGTGTATAATATATTATTGTTTATTATAGACACAAGGCTATGCAGTAGATCTCTAAGACTGATTCATCTTGCATAACTGAAACTTTGTACCCTTTGCTAGGGATTTTTTGTCTTCATATTTAGCTTTAAACTCTTTAATCTTATTGTTATTGTTGTTGGTATGGTGTAAGGAAAAAAATCTAACTTCATTCCATTTTGGGAATAATACATTTTTTGAAATAATAAAATTAAATGCATTAAGTACCAGGCACATAGTAAACTGACTCTATGAGGTATATACTACTTTTATTCCCATTTTTCAGCAGAAGAAAATGAGGCACAGGAAGGTTACATTACTTACCCAAATCTAGGCAATAATATTTGGCTTCAGGAATCTTGAAAGTCAGTAGCTTTCAGCAGGTAGTCTGCCTTGAGAGACCTGCCAAAGATGTAAAAGTTTATTCTAAGAGATTTAAGCAGGATAACATTTTTGTCATAATTATATATTTATCTTTATTTCCTTTTTAAGCAATTAAAAAATATTTAGGATAAAACATTGCACTTTCAGATTGAATTATGAAAGGATATTAAAGGTAAATATAAAGAGTCTAATATAAAGATTATAGTATAAATGAAAATATAAATCTATATGTGTCTCCCAAACTCAGTACATCTGAAAATGCTTCACCCACTTCCATAAAGCATCTAGCTATGACATCTTTTAAAACTCTGTCTATCTATTTTAGTTGCCTTTCCTTCAAGGATGATGGGTATGTACTGACTACTTATTCTCTGGCTTCTGCTCCTCTCATGACAAATGTCCTAGGTGTCCTAGTGTTTGGGATGTAGTATGTTGCTTTGGAGCCTGCCCAACCTCACTCCTAAACTAAGCTCATGTGTTCAGGCTCATTAACTTGGTACTCTAACAAGTTAAGTTCACTTGAGTTGCATTTGTTAATTTACTCTGCTAGGGAATTATTCACAGGGTTTGTGTGGCTAAGCCCTGGTGGCCCTAGAGAATGATCATTGTTTATTATCTGAGAGTCCATTCACCAGGGGGAAAATTTCATCAATTTTACCCATAACACCAGATTTCATCTTTCTCTACTTAACTTCCTGCTTCCCAAAACAACTTCTAAATAAAATAAAACTGTCAAACCACTGTACTCAGGGGACCCGGTTTTAAGATATGGATATTACAGCATAGCATTATAAAGTAATTGTTTTGAACAAAAGCGGTAGTGAAGTCAACATCTCTTGTGATTCAAACAATCATCTTTTAAGTTGTGCAGCACGTAAACATTCTAGTGCTTTGAAGTCCGATTTTTAACAAATATTTATTTGTTAAACCAAATGTAAAGTAAAAGAACATTTCACAACCACCCGAGTGAGCATGTTTTTTGGAGTGAGATTTGAAAGTGATCTGGATTTTGTGTGAAACCCACACTAGGGAAGATCAAACCTCCTTTAGTTTTCAGCAATAGCCAAGTCTGGATAGTAATTTTCAGGGAAAAGAGAGAAGGGTAGTAAAGACATAGAATTTAACACTGAATCTTGGCCAGTTGTAGCCAAGTACTGGGAATTCTCTGTGAGGACTTCAAAAGCCTGGACACGTTGAAGAGCCCACATCTCTGTCGATAAGCATGGGAAATGGAACGATGTGAACTTGGATTCCTAGAATCATGGAAAGTTGCAGATTAAGGAAAAAAGGAAGGATCTGGGCCAGATCCCAGCAGAGCTGTTTTCATGATTTATACTCAGCTGAGAATTTTCCCCACTTTTTAAGTAGAAGGTAGAAGCCAACACCAAAACCATACTGCATATTACAGTTAGTTCACTATGTACATAACTGTGCTTGAGCTAACTCATGCACTGCCAAGTTTAATCCATCATGTGGGGACACTTAACACCTTATACTTTCTTTTGTTACTATAAAATTCTTAGAATAATTTCTTTTCATGTTGTTGAAAAGACATGGTAGAACTTGGTAGAATCTCTGCTTGGTGATAATTTATTCAAGATTCTAGTGGACAAAGCAGGGCAGCAGCATCCTCCAGAGGATGGTGTCTACTTAAGGCTTATTGCATGGGTTAATTAATTAATTAATTAGAAATTTTAATTGAGGTACATATAGTAAAATACACATCTTAGTGTACAGCTTGGTGAATTTTGACATGCATGTATACCCATGTAACTGTTGTCCTCATCAAGATATTCTTTTTTTTTTTTTTTTTAAATAATTATTTTTTATTGAAGGGTAGTTGACACACAGTATTACATTACATGAGTTTCAAGTGTACAACACAGTGGTAGAACATTTATATACATAATTCTAGGTTCCAGCTATCACCCTACCAGGCTGTTACAATATCTTGACTATATTCCTTATGCTATACATTACATCCCGGTTACTAATTTATTTTACCATTGGAAGTCTGTACTTTTTTTTTTTTTTTTTTTTTTTTTTTGTGAGGGCATCTCTCATATTTTTTGATCAAATGGTTGTTAACGACAATAAAATTCTGTATAGGGGAGTCAATGCTCAATGCACAATCATTAATCCACCCCAAGCCTAATTTTCATCAGTCTCCAATCTTCTGAGGCATAACAAACAAGTTTTTACATGTAGAACAAATTCTTACATAATGAATAAGTTACATAGTGAACAGTACAAGGGCAGTCATCACAGAAACTTTCGGTTTTGCTCATGCATTATGAACTCTAAACAGTCAGTTCAAATATGAATATTCATTTGGTTTTTATACGTGATTTATATGTGGATACCACATTTCTCTCTTTATTATTATTATTTTTAATAAAATGCTGAAGTGGTAGGTAGATACAAGATAAAGGTAGAAAACATAGTTTAGTGTTGTAAGAGAGCAAATGTAGATGATCAGGTGTGTGCCTGTAGACTATGTGTTAATAAAAGCTAGACCAGGGCAATAAAACATCCACGTATGCAGAAGATTTCTCTCAGAACGGGGGGGTGAGGTTCTAAGCCTCACCTCTGTTGATCCCCAATTTCTCACCTGATGGCCCCCCTGCGACTGTGCCTGTCTTAGGTTGTTCCTCCCTTGAGGAATCTTACCCGTCTCTGGCTAACCAGTCATCTTCCGGGGCCATACAGGGAAATGTGAAGTTGGTAAGTGAGAGAGAAGCCTTATTGTTTGAAAAAGTTAGCTTTTTACTTCTTTGCATATTTATGCCCTGTGGCTTCTATGCCCAGCATTTGTCTTGAGGTATCTTTACCACTTGGAAGAATTATGATACTCGGTAAATTTGATATGAGGCACGAATTCTATTTAAGGGTTGTAATTAGGAAGGAAGAAGAAAAGCTATAGAAGTAGCAGGCGGAAGAAAACATGGGAAGATTGATTATTTCTTTGATATATCTTCTTGTAGAGTAACTTCAGCATGTATAGGTTTTAAGCTACTACTTAAATTGCACACACACATTAACATAATAGGAGTATAGTTACATAACCAAAGCATATCTGTAATTACCAGCCATCTGCAGTGAAACCAAGAAAACCAGTTAGGCACCTTAGGCATTTGTGAAAACTTATCTATGATATGGTGGATATTGTCCAACTGAACTTGAACAGTCTGAGAGAAATCAGACAAATTAAAACAACCCATTCCTGGGGACTGTTCACATGCCATATGTTCTTTTAACAGTAAATAGTTTGTAGTTGTAAGACTTTGGAGCGCTACAATTTGCACTTCTCCAAATTCTTGGTTGAGTTCCAACAGTATAGATCCAGTCCAATTTTGTTGTTTTACTGTATGCACAGGCCAGCTTAGATATCTCCTTCCTCATTCCCATGGCAAGTCCAGGAACTGGTGGGATGAGTGCATCTACAGCTGTAGCAGTGCGTGGATCTTTGTTGGGGTTTTTTGATGATCATCTTCTGGCATGAGTCTTCCAGAGAGTGCAGATGTTGGAAGTTCTTTTTCATATCGTATCTTAGTTCATTTTCGGGGTAGCCAATTAGGCTTTGATCCTCTGTATAAACACAAACAGACCCTTTGCCTACACTTTTATATGCCCTTTATACCCTTGTGTAGAACTCGTTGGAGGTTACCACACAGGAACTGCCCTTTTTTTTTTTTTTTTTTTTTTTGCTATCACTAATCTACACTTACATGACGCATATTATGTTTACTAGGCTCTCCCCTATACCAGGTCTCCCCTATAAACCCCTTTACAGTCACTGTCCATCAGCATAGCAAAATGTTGTAGAATCACTACTTGCCTTCTCTGTGTTGTACAGCCCTCCCTTTTCTCCTACCTCCCCCATGCATGTTAATCTTAATACCCCCCTACTTCTCCCCCCCTTATCCCTCCCTACCCACCCATCCTCCCCAGTCCCTTTCCCTTTGGTACCTGTTAGTCCATTCTTGAGTTCTGTGATTCGGGTGCTGTTTTGTTCCTTCAGTTTTTCCTTTGTTCTTATATTCCACAGATAAGTGAAATCATTTGGTATTTCTCTTTCTCCGCTTGGCTTGTTTCACTGAGCATAATACCCTCCAGCTCCATCCATGTTGCTGCAAATGATTGGATTTGTCCTTTTCTTATGGCTGAGTAGTATTCCATTGTGTATATGTACCACATCTTCTTTATCCATTCATCTATTGATGGACATTTAGGTTGCTTCCAATTCTTGGCTATTGTAAATAGTGCTGCAATAAATATAGGGGTGCATCTGTCTTTCTCAAACTTGATTGCTGCGTTCTTAGGGTAAATTCCTAGGAGTGGAATTCCTGGGTCAAATGGTAAGTCTGTTTTGAGCATTTTGATGTACCGCCATACTGCTTTCCACAATGGTTGAAATAACTTACATTCCCACCAGCAGTGTAGGAGGGTTCCCCTTTCTCCACAGCCTCGCCAACATTTGTTGTTGTTTGTCTTTTGGATGGCAGCCATCCTTACTGGTGTGAGGTGATACCTCATTGTAGTTTTAATTTGCATTTCTCTGATAATTAGCGATGTGGAGCATCTTTTCATGTGTCTGTTGGCCATCTGTATTTCTTTTTTGGAGAACTGTCTGTTCAGTTCCTCTGCCCATTTTTTAATTGGGTTATTTGTTTTTTGTTTGTTGAGGCATGTGAGCTCCTTATATATTCTGGACGTCAAGCCTTTATCGGATGTGTCATTTTCAAATATATTCTCCCATACTGTTGGGATCCTTCTTGTTCTATTGATGGTGTCTTTTGCTGTACAGAAGCTTTTCAGCTTAATATAGTCCCACTTACTCATTTTTGCTGTTGTTTTCCTTGCCCGGGGAGATATGTTCAAGAAGAGGTCACTCATGTTTATGTCTAAGAGGTTTTTGCCTATGTTTTCTTCCAAGAGTTTAATGGTTTCATGGCTTACATTCAGGTCTTTGATCCATTTTGAGTTTACTTTTGTATATGGGGTTAGACAATGGTCCAGTTTCATTCTCCTACATGTAGCTGTCCAGTTTTGCCAGCACCACCTGTTGAAGAGACTGTCATTTCGCCATTGTATGTCCATGGCTCCTTTATCAAATATTAATTGACCATATATGTCTGGGTTAATGTCTGGATTCTCTAGTCTGTTCCATTGGTCTGTGGCTCTGCTCTTGTGCCAGTACCAAATTGTCTTGATTACTATGGCTTTATAGTAGAGCTTGAAGTTGGGGAGTGAGATCCCCCCTACTTTATTCTTCTTTCTCAGGATTGCTTTGGCTATTTGGGGTCTTTGGTGGTTGCATATGAATTTTTGAATTATTTGTTCCAGTTCATTGAAGAATGTTGCTGGTAGTTTCATAGGGATTGCATCAAATCTGTACATTGCTTTGGGCAGGATGGCCATTTTGACGATATTAATTCTTCCTAGCCATGAGCATGGGATGAGTTTCCACCTGTTAGTGTCCCCTTTAATTTCTCTTAAGAGTGACTTGTAGTTTTCAGAGTATAAGTCTTTCACTTCTTTGGTTAGGTTTATTCCTAGGTATTTTATTTTTTTTGATGCAATTGTGAATGGAGTTGTTTTCCTGATTTCTCTTTCTGTTGGTTCATTGTTAGTATATAGGAAAGCCACAGATTTCTGTGTGTTGATTTTGTATCCTGCAACTTTGCTGTATTCCGATATCAGTTCTAGTAGTTTTGGGGTGGAGTCTTTAGGGTTTTTTATGTACAGTATCATGTCATCTGCAAATAGTGACAGTTTAACTTCTTCTTTACCAATCTGGATTCCTTGTATTTCTTGGTTTTGTCATTGCCGTGGTTAGGACCTCCAGTACTATGTTAAATAACAGTGGAGAGAGTGGGCATCCCTGTCTAGTTCCTGATCTCAGAGGAAATGCTTTCAGCTTCTCGCTGTTCAATATAATGTTGGCTGTGGGTTTATCATAGATGGCCTTTATTATGTTGAGGTACTTGCCCTCTATTCCCATTTTGCTGAGAGTTTTTAACATGAATGGATGTTGAACTTTGTCAAATGCTTTTTCAGCATCTATGGAGATGATCATGTGGTTTTTGTCTTTCTTTTTGTTGATGTGGTGGATGATGTTGATGGACTTTCGAATGTTGTACCATCCTTGCATCCCTGGGATGAATCCCACTTGGTCATGGTGTATGATCCTTTTGATGTATTTTTTAATTCGGTTTGCTAATATTTTGTTGAGTATTTTTGCATCTACGTTCATCAGGGATATTGGTCTGTAGTTTTCTTTTTTGGTGGGGTCTTTGCCTGGTTTTGGTATTAGGGTGATGTTAGCTTCATAGAATGAGTTTGGGAGTATCCCCTCCTCCTCTATTTTTTGGAAAACTCTAAGGAGAATGGGTATTATGTCTTCCCTGTATGTCTGATAAAATTCCGAGGTAAATCCATCTGGCCCGGGGGTTTTGTTCTTTGGTAGTTTTTTGATTACCTCTTCAATTTCGTAGCTGGTAATTGGTCTGTTTAGATTTTCTGTTTCTTCCTGGGTCAATCTTGGAAGGTTATATTTTTCTAGGAAGTTGTCCATTTCTCCTAGGTTTCCCAGCTTGTTAGCATATAGGTTTTCATAGTATTCTCCAATAATTCTTTGCATTTCCGTGGGGTCCGTCGTGATTTTTCCTTTCTCGTTTCTGATACTGTTGATTTGTGTTGACTCTCTTTTCTTCTTAATAAGTCTGGCTAGAGGCTTATCTATTTTGTTTATTTTCTCGAAGAACCAGCTCTTGGTTTCATTGATTTTTGCTATTGTTTTATTCTTCTCAATTTTATTTATTTCTTCTCTGATCTTTATTATGTCCCTCCTTTTGCTGACCTTAGGCCTCATCTGTTCTTCTTTTTCCAATTTCGATAATTGTGACATTAGACCATTCATTTGGGATTGCTCTTCCTTTTTTAAATATGCTTGGATTGCTATATACTTTCCTCTTAAGACTGCTTTTGCTGTGTCCCACAGAAGTTGGGGCTTAGTGTTGTTGTTGTCATTTGTTTCCATATATTGCTGGATCTTCATTTAATTTGGTCATTGATCCATTGATTATTTAGGAGCGTGTTGTTAAGCCTCCATGTGTTTGTGAGCCTCTTTGCTTTCTTTGTACAGTTTATTTCTAGTTTTATGCCTTTGTGGTCTGAAAAGTTGGTTGGTAGGATTTCAATCTTTTGGAATTTTCTGAGGCTCTTTTTGTGGCCTAGTATGTGGTCTATTTTGGAGAATGTTCCATGTGAACTTGAGAAGAATGTATATCCCGCTGCTTTTGGATGTAGAGTTCTATAGATGTCTATTAGGTCCATCTGCTCTACTGTGTTGTTCAGTGCTTCCGTGTCCTTACTTATTTTCTGCCCAGTGGATCTATCCTTTGGGGTGAGTGGTGTGTTGAAGTCTCCTAGAATGAATGCATTGCAGTCTATATCCCCCTTTAGTTCTGTTAGTATTTGTTTCACATATGCTGGTGCTCCTGTGTTGGGTGCATATATATTTAGAATGGTTATATCCTCTTGTTTGACTGAGCCCTTTATCATTATGTAGTGTCCTTCTTTATCTCTTGTTACTTTCTTTGTTTTGAAGTCTATTTTGTCTGATATTAGTACTGCAACCCCTGCTTTCTTCTCACTGTTGTTTGCTTGAAATATGTTTTTCCATCCCTTGACTTTTAGTCTGTACATGTCTTTGGGTTTGAGGTGAGTTTCTTGTAGGCAGCACATAGATGGGTCTTGCTTTTTTATCCATTCTGTTACTCTGTGTCTTTTGATTGGCGCATTCAACCCATTAACATTTAGGGTGACTATTGAAAGATATGTACTTATTGCCATTGCAGGCTTTAAATTCGTGGTTACCAAAGGTTCAAGGTTAGCCTCTTTAGTATCTTACTGCCTAACTTAGTTCGCTTATTGAGCTGTTATATACACTGTCTGGAGATTCTTTTCTTCTCTCCCTTCTTGTTCCTCCTCCTCGATTCTTCATATGTTGGGTGTTTTGTGCTGTGCTCCTTCTAGGAGTGCTCCCATCTAGAGCAGTCCCTGTAAGATGTTCTGTAGAGGTGGTTTGTGGAAAGCAAATTCCCTCAGCTTTTGTTTGTCTGGGAATTGTTTAATCCCACCGTCATATTTGAATGATAGTCATGCTGGATACAGTATCCTTGGTTCAAGGCCCTTCTGTTTCATTGTATTAAATATATCATGCCATTCTCTTCTGGCCTGTAGGGTTTCTGTTGAGAAATCTGACGTTAGCCTGATGGGTTTCCCTTTATAGGTGACCTTTTTCTCTCTAGCTGCCTTTAACACTCTTTCCTTGTCCTTGATCTTTGCCATTTTAATTATTATGTGTCTTGGTGTTGCCCTTCTTGGATCCTTTCTGTTGGGGGTTCTGTGTATTTCCATGGTCTGTTTGATTACTTCCTCCCCCAGTGTGGGGAAGTTTTCAGCAATTATTTCTTCTAAGATACTTTCCATCTCTTTTCCTCTCTCTTCTTCTTCTGGGACCCCTATAATACAGATATTGTTCCTTTTAGATTGGTCACACAGTTCTCTTAATATTGTTTCATTCCTGGAGATCCTTTTGTCTCTCTCTATGTCAGCTTCTATGCGTTCCTGTTCTCTGATTTCAATTCCATCAATGGCCTGTTGCATTCTATCCATTCTGCTTATAAACCCTTCCAGAGTTTGTTTCATTTCTGCGATCTCCTTCCTGGCATCTGTGATCTCCTTCCGGACTTCATCCCATTTCTCTTGCGTATTTCTCTGCATCTCTGTCAGCATGTTTATGATTCTTATTTTGAATTCTTTGTCAGGAAGACTGGTTAGGTCTGTCTCCTTCTCTGGTGTTGTCTCTGTGATCTTTGTCTGCCTGTAGCTTTGCCTTTTCATGGTGATAGGAATAGTCTGCAGAACTGGGACGAGTGACGGCTGGAAGGACTTCCTTTCTTGTTGGTTTGTGGCCCTCCTCTCCTGGGAGAACAGCGACCTCTAGTGGCTTGTGCTGTGCAGCTGCGCATAGACAGGGTTTCTGCTTCCTGCCCGGCTGCTATGGAGTTAATCTCCGCTGTTGCTGTGGGCGTGGCCTGGCTCGGGCAGCTACTCCAAAATGGTGGAGTCGCGTTGGAGCAGGAGCTGCTGGGAGGCTATTTATCTCCGTAAGGGGCCTCCCTGCTCCCTGCAGCCCAGGGGTTTGGGTGCCCAGAGATCCCAGGTTCCCTACCTCTGGATTAAGTGACCCGCCCTGCCCCTTTAAGACTTCCAAAAAGCACCCGCCAAAACAAAACAATGACCACAAAAAAAAAGAAGAAAAAAAAGTTTTTTTAATTTAAAAAAAAAAAAAATTTTTAATTAAAAAAAAAAAGGTGGTCGTTCGTTTTTCTTTATTCTCCGGTGCCAGCCTCAGGCCTCTGCTCACCGGTCTTTCTGCCCTGTTTCCCTAGTATTGGGGTCCCTGTCCCTTTAAGACTTCCAAAAAGCGCTCGCCAAAACAAAGCAGCAAAAAAGCAAAAAAAAAAAAATGGTCGCGCGCTTTTCTTATGTCCTCTGTCGCCCAGCCTCCAGTGCCTGCTCACTGTTCTTGCTGCCCTGTTTTCCCAGTATCGAGGGCCCTGCACTCTGGCCCGGATGGTTGGGGCTGGGTGTTCGGCAGCCCTGGGCTCCGTCTCCCTCCCGCTCTGCCTGCTCTTCTCCCGCCAGGAGCTGGTGGGAGGGGCGCTCGGCTCCCGCGGGGCCGGGGCTTGTATCTTACCCCCTTCGCGAGGCGCTGGGTTCTCTCAGGTGTGGATGTGGTCTGGATATTGTCCTGTGTCCTCTGGTCTTTATTCTAGGAAGGGTTGTCTTTGTTATATTTTCATAGATATATGTTGTTTTGGGAGGAGATTTCCGCTGCTCTACTCACGCCGCCATCTTCCGCCCCTCTCCTTATCAAGATATTCTTACTAATTTTTTTCCAATCCTCTATGTCACCTATCTTTGAATGGATTTGAATATTAGCCCCTTATTAGATGTATCATTTGCAGATACAGTCTCATATATAGTAAGCTGACTTCGTTTTGTTGATGGTTTCCTTTGTTGTGCAGAGCTTTTTTAGTTTGATGTAGTCATGCTTGTTTATTTTTGCTTTGTTTACCTTACCTGGAGAGACATATCCAGAACAAAATTACTAAGCTGATGTTTAAAAGTTTATCGTTCATGTTTTCTTCTAGGAGTTTTATGGTTTCCGTTACTATATTTAGGTCTTTAATCTTTTTGGGTTCGTGTGAGTGCAAGAGAGTGATCCCGTGATTCTCTTGCATGTAGCTGTCCAGTTTTCCTGATACCATTTATTGAAGAGAATATATTTTCCATTGTATATTCTTGCCTTCTTTTTCATATTGATTGTGTAGGTGTGGGTTTATTTCTGGGCTTTCTATTCTGTTCCATTGGTCTGTGTATTTGTCCTTGTGTGCTTGAATTGATTTAAGAGGAGAAAGAATTTTATGGTGTTACAGGCAGTGAAGAGACTTTAGATCTCATATTTAGCCAAACTTGAAAGCTTAAGGAGTTTGAGATCAGGACAGTAAATGCCTTTTCCAAGGCCACCAAGGGAACACAGCAGGGCCAAGACTGGAGTGAAGCTCTCTAGGCCGTGCGTTTTGGCTCTTTACTTTCTGCTCTCTGAGTTCACCAAATTTGTTTGTTCTGGCAAGGGAGAAAGTCTCTCTTAATCTGTTTCTGGGAATAAAAATTTCTCTGCTATTTACAACACTTCAGAGAATAGAAACATAACAAAGTCATTGTTTTGCATTAACGCTTCCATTTCCAGCCATCTTGACAATCAATCAGAACTTTTATCTTCTTGCCTGAGGAGACAAGGACATTTAATTCACAACAATTTCCTTTCTTACTTTCTCTCAGTGACTCTATTAAATAAAACATGATGGATCACAGTGTACATTTGCATGCCAGCTAAAACAGGGCCAAGACTCTGTTAGAACAGAGAGGATCCTGCCTAAGCATGATGGAGGCAAATGGAGGTTAGTGCTTGGAAGTGCTCACATTCTGCACATGTGAGCATTTTTCACTTAAGGAAAGGGGCCCAATTAATAGCCAGAATGAAAACTGGAAGCTGTGCTAAAAATTAATAAATAAATTACAATTGACAAAGATTGTAATCCTGCCAAATTAAGGCTAGTTTTTAATAATTCTTCAATCTTAGAGTGCTGAGCTGAGGCATACTCTGGCCAAGTATTCATGTTTCTATACTGGTCTTTTCGGGTAATTACTTCCTTCCTGTAACAATTAGAACAGAGATTTTTTTGAATCTGATCATTTATAGAGACGATTCATATTTCTTCTTCTTCAGAATGCCCAGGGTGCTTATCTTGCATGTATTTTGGAACAACCCAATGTATTTTACTTACAGTTGATTGTAGTGTTGACAGGACCATAGGGCATTGCCCAGTTCAGTCACCTGGTTTTGCACAGAGAATCATATTTATACTTCTATATTCTCTCCTAAAGGGAGTTTATGGTTTTCTTAAAACCAAGGTTAAATGGTGAGTTATTGACTTGAATGCAGCTCTCCTGCCTTTTAATGACAATGCTGTTTTTATGCATTCGCTTATTCATTCAAGAGATCTTATTTTGTGCTGGGAATGTAAGATAAACAAGATGTGGTACCTTCCTACAAGAAATTTATAGACTGGTGAGGGATTACAGATAAATTAGCAATAATAATACAGTGTGGTAAGTATCATTTGTAGGATGAGTATTAGCTTCTGTGGAGCATTTTGGAGAGGTTCATAATGCAATTTGAGGACTAAGGAAAGTGTTCCAGAGAAAGTAAAATCTAAATTACAACTTGGAGGATGGAGAGGAGTTAGCTTAGTGAAGGCATGGGGGAACCAGGCCTTATGTAATGATCTGAGGTGAGAAAGCCTTGCTCATTCATGGAAAAACTGTCCCATTTATGTACAGGATGGCTATATATTAACAATGACGAGAGAAGAAGCTGGAAAAGGAAATTGTTTAGGCTTCATAAGCCATGTAAAGGGTTTGAAATTGCTATTTAATGCAATGAGAAACCATCGAATAATTATCGGAACTAAGGTGACAAAAATATGCTTACGCTAAAAGAACCATCACTCAGGCTAGGGTATGGATGATAGGTGAGATAAAATCAAGATAACCAGATACTGCCGCTACCACAGTCTGGGATCTTTGTCTACAAACTCTTCAGTCACAATTGATCAGAAGGAACCTAAGTCAAGAAATAAACAAATATTAGAATTTCTACTGACTTATTAACCAGATTTCATTGTCTTTCCAAGTTCCAAAAGTAAGATTTTCTAGTGTACACTCTTCAGTGGGGCAAAGTTGTGCCAGTTGACAGGGCCTATTTATTACATCTAAACTTACATATGTTTCACTTCTTAAATCAGGGAATCTGTAGCTCTTCCTAAGTCTTAAATTCTCCCCATATTCTCACTGGTAATTATAGTTCTGGTAGCAGTAGTCAAGCTCTAGCAATTAGCTTCCTCATTCAAGATTCCCACACAGGACTCCCTCTCTCATGGTCTGAGTTTATAAGCTCTTGGATATTCAGAGATTCATCTAGTAGCACAGTACTTCCCCCCCTTTTTTAACATTCCCTATTTGTCTCTTACTCATAGTCCTAGATTTTGATTCTCTATCCACTTAGGGGAGGAGGCTATATGCGATCCCAGGCCTATGGATCCTCCATTGACTTTTCAAAGAAGGTTGGTTTGTCATCCTTTACCAGAAGTGCCTTGACTCTGTACCACGGGGTCTACATATCCACCTTAGGACTCATTAGGTTAAGTCTACAGATATATGAGAAGTAAATAGTCCCCATTCATTTCTATGAATAACAAAGGGAAAATAGGAAATTCATCTCACCTAGTCCACTAGCTCCTCACTTCCCATGACAGGCCCACCATCTTCCACATCTAGTTCAGGCCTCACATTAGTAGAGACCAATATCACTCTCAGGAATAGTCCTTACACAGTCACATCAGGGGACTTGTTTGTTTGATCCCATTTACTTTCAATCCCAATGTGAGTTTGAATTTAGAGGTCAAGATAGGTCACTTCTAAAGTCAAGAGACAGTGGCTTATATACATTCCAGGACGAGTTTAGAGAGTAACCTGATAAGAAGGGAGGTCATAGGAGAGGGACTTGGGAAGGGTTTTGGGGCTTCTGTGATCTGCTCCCATGACTGTTCTACTTTCATTTCAGGCAATTTTCTGTGTTGAACAGAAAGTTAACTCCTACCTTTCTACAGAGGTAGTCATGCTGAACCTAGAGTGTATTAGATCTCAAAGCTCTTGTCCCACTCTACATCACTTGCTGTGGTATTGTCTCACAAAAACTTTGATCTGGCATTTAACTTCCTTGATACCAGAAACACCCCCCAGAATATGTCCTGTTGTCTCCAAGGAAACCTTTCAGGCAAAGCCGTCCTAGGATCCCACACCTTCCCTTCCAGACCTGTAGTATTTGTTCAGTTAATATTAACTGAATTGAATTAAACTTTCAAAGAAGCAAATGGCTCAAAATCTTCACATGCAATTTGCACCTTGCAAACAATGTCCCCGTACTGATGGTGCAGTGTTGTGGATGGATGGGTGGGGAGAGGCCTACCATTTGGGATCCAGAGATGGCACCAAGCAGTAGGCTGACAGTGGTCTATAAAGGTGAGGGTGATGGATGGATTTGCACAAGAAGATGGTTATTTTAATAAGGATTTTCTGAATTAGCGCAGAATAACCAGCTGCCTGTCTCTATAAGGAGTGCTATTTGACATAAATGAAGACAAGGACAATGATCAAGTCTGAAAGAGAGTTAATTGAAAAGGAGTAGCCTGCCTGATCCTGTAGATTGAGCTTCTTGAGATAATTCCGGGAAGGAGAGTGAGTCAAATGATTTTTACGTGCAGGGATTTTCCCTGAGAGACACAAACACTGTAACTTTATCGGCTTCAAATCAGGAAAAGGCCAACATCATGGTAGCTCAAAGAGTGTTAGTTTCCAAGGGAAATTAATTAATTGCAACGTTCATTAACATGGTGTTTTTTTAAAAAGATCTTTTAGAGCTAGGCAAGCTTTTAAAAAATATCAAGGGAAAGGAGAAAAAAGGGGTATTAAGTATTTTACCCTTTTTCATCTTCTAAGCAGATGCCTCAGCCTTTGGATTGAGAGAGAGTTTGGCTGAGGACCATTTCTCTATTAATTCTTCTGGGAATTAAGAATTAATAAGTATCACACTCAGAAGAGCCAGCATTGGTTTTGTCTTGAAGATTATGAACTACATACCATATATTCTGTACTATATAGTTAAAATCTCTGCCCAAATATCATTTCTTCAGACAAGCTGTGTTGGACCACCAACCTATAGACATTAATATCTGCATGATTCTCTATCAATAATTACCCAAATGCATTTTCCTTTATGGTACTTATGTATTATCTATTAAATACTTTCTTTGTTATTTTTTCTAACCTGGTTGACTGTGACCTCTGTGAAGGCAGGCACTTTGTTTAATTTACTACTGTATCTTCAGTACCTAGAATATGCTTGGCACTGTTAAGATGAATAACCAAATACCCTGGGAAAATTTTTTCATGTTTATTTCTAATAAGCTATATTCACTTATTTCCTGGTTTATATATATTTTTTTGTGGATTTTAAATTCTTTTATGATGAAACAACAATGACAAAGAGCTAAAAGTAACCCCAAGCACTAGCAGTAGTCAAATTGGAGGGAGAAACACTAAAAATTAACAGTTGAAGAAATAAAGTGTCACATAAGTGAGTAGCCTGAATATAAATGTACTTCAAAAATAAGTTAGGTGGTGTGAACTAGTTATGTAAGAACATGGCATAAATTTCATCAAACAACTAGTATATATGATTCTGTTAGGTGTTCAGCATCAGTGAATGAATTCTGTGACTAGCCATGCATTTTTTAAATTGAAGTTTTTATTGAGATAACATTAGATTCATGGTCCATTGTAGAAATTAATAAAGAAAGACCCTGGGAGCCCTGGTGCTGGCAGAACTGCCCAAGTACCGCCTCTTGTTAAGGTCAGAGATCCACACTACTGATTTTAAGAAATGAAAAGGGGAGAGTTCTGGTCCAAGATGGAAGCTTAGAAGGTTCCTGAACTCATCTCCTCCCATGGACACACTGAATCTATAGCTACATACTGAGTAATTCCCTCTAAAAATCTAAAAATCTAGAAATCTAAAAACTAGCTGAGTGATTCTTACACATTGGGTGAATGAGAAAAAACCCACATCAAAATGGGGAGGAAAGACTGAAATATACTTTTGCCATAAATTCCACCCGTGCCACAGTGACATACAATTGGGAGGGAGCTCACTACTCCCAGCTTCTCCCTGAGGAGTTAAGGGTTTGGACCCAACATGTAGAACCCCAATTTTTAAGACTTCCACCTGAGATGGGTCCCCCAAATAGCCAGCTCACAACACCAATGCAAGTTGGTGTCTGTGAGACCCACAAACTATAGTAAACAAAGAAAGAGTTTCTTTTTTTTCCAATTTTTTTATTGATGTGCAGCTGACATACAATATTATATTGGAATCACAACAGTGATTCAACAGTTATATACATTATTAAATCCTCATCCCAACTAGTGTAGTTACTGTCAACATAGATGTTACAGAACTATTCACTATTTTCTGTATGCTGTACTTTGAAATTTTGTTCCCTTTATCATCCTCATGCACCTCAACCCCTCCCCCATGGTAACCACCAATTACTTCTGAGTATCTGTGAGTCTATTGCTGTTTTTTAAATTTTGTTTTGTCTTGTTTTTAGATTACACATGTAAGTGAAATCATATGGTATCTGTCTTTCTCTGCCTGGCTTCTTTCACTTAGTGAAATACCCCCTAGGTCCATCCATGTTGTGGCAAATGGCAGGATTTCTTTCTTTTTCATGGCTGAATAACATTCCATTGTGTGTATGTACCACCTCTTTATCCATTCATCTATAGGAGGACACTTTGGTTGCTTCCATATCTTGGCTATTGTAAATAATGTGTCAGTAAACATGGTGTGCATATATTTTTTTGGATCAGGGATTTTGTTTTCCTCTGGTAAATTCCTAGAAGTGGAATTGCTGGGTTGTATGGTGTTTCTATTTTTAGTTTTTTGAGGAACCTCCATACTGCTTTCCACAGTGGCTGCAAGAATTTACATTGTCACCAACAGTGTAAGGAGGGTTTACATTTCTCCACATTCTTGCCAACACTTGTTATTTCTTATATTTTGTATAGTGGCCATTCTAACTGGTGTGAGGCAATACCTCACTGTGGTTTTGTTTTGCATTTCCCTGATGACTAGTAATGTGGAGCATCTTTTCATGTGACTGTTGGCCATCTGTAGTTCATCTTTGGAAAAATGTCTGTTCAGGTCCTCTGCCCATTTTTTAATTGGGTTATGTGTTTTTTTTTGGTGTTGAAGCATATGAGTTCTTAGTATATTTTGGTTGTGAACCCCTTATTAGGTAAATCATTTATAAATATATTTTCTCATACTGTAGGTTGCCTTTTTGTTCTATGGATGGTGTCCTTTGCTGTACAGAAGCTTTTTAGTTTGATTTAGTCCCACTTGTTCATTTTTGCTTTAATTTCCCTTGCCTGAGGAGATGTGTCCATGAAAAAATTGCTCATGCTTATGCTCAAGAGATTTTTGCCTCTGCTTTCTTCTAAGAGTTTTATGGTTTCATGTCTTACATTCAGGTCTTTGATCCATTTTGAGTTTGCTTTTGTGTATAGAGTTAGACAGTAATCCAGTTTCATTTTTTTGCATGTACCTGTCCAGTTTTACCAACATCATTTATTGAAGAGACTGTCTTTTCCCTATTGTATATGCATGGTTCCTCTATCACATATTAATTGACCATATATGTTTGGGTTTATATCTGGGTTCTTCATCTGTTCTACTGATCTATAGGTCTGTTCTTGTGCCTGTACCATACTGCTTTGATTACTGTAACTTTGTAGTATAGCTTGAAGTCAGGGAGTGTAATACCTCTAGCTTTGTTCTTTCTCTGGATTGTTTTGGCTGTTTGGGTCTTTGGTGGTTTCATATGAATTTTAGGATTATTTTCTTTAGTTGAAAAATGTCATTGGTATTTTCAAAGGGATTGCATTGAATTCTGTAAGCTGCTTTGGGCAGGATGGCTATTTTGACACTATTGATACTTTCTGTCCATGAGCATGGGATAGTTTTTTATTTGTGTTTTCTTCAATTTCTTTCATCAGTGTCTTACAGTATTTAGAGTACAGGTCTTTTGCCTCCTTGGTTAGGTTTATTCCTAGGTATTGTATTCTTTCTGATGCACTAGTAAATGGAATGTTTTCCTAATTTCTCTTTCTGATAATTCATTTTTAGTATATAGGAATGAAACATATTTCTGTTTGTTGATTTCATATTCTGCAACTTGGCTGAATCCAGTTAATAGTTCTAATAGTTTCTTGGTGGAGTCTTTAGGGTGTTCAGTATATACGATCATGTAATCTGCAAATAGTGAGTTTTAATTCTTCCTTACAAATTTGAATGCCTTTTATCTTTTTCTTGTCTGTTTGAATGGCTAGGGTCTCCAGTACTATGTTGAATAAAAGTGGTGAGAGTGGGCATCCTTGTCTTGTTTCTGATCTTAGAGGAAATGGTTTAAGCTTTTCAGCTGAAAAGTGTGATGTTAGCTGTGGGTTTGTCATATATTGATTTTATTATGTTGACTCATGTTCCCTCTATAAACATTTTTTGACAGCTTTTGTCATGAATAGATATTGAATTTTATTAAATGCATTTTCAGCATCTATTGAGATGATCATATGGGTTTTTTCCTTCCTTTTGTTGATGTGTATCACGATGAGTTTGCAAATATTGAACCATCCTTTCATCCCTGGAATAAATCTCACCTGGTCATGATGGATGATCCTTTTGATATATTTTTGAATTTGGTTTGCTAATATTTTGTTGAGTATTTTTGCATCTATGTTCATTGGGGATATTGGTCTATAATTTTCTTTTTTTTTTGTAGTGTCTTTGGTATTAGAGTGATGCTGGCCTCATAGGATGAGTTTTTCTTCCTCTTCTACTTTTTGGAATACTTTATGAAGGATAGGTATTAGCTCTTCTTTAAATGTTTGGTCAAATTCAGCTGTGAAGTCATCTGGTTCTGGATTTTGTATGTTTGGAGTTTTTTGATCACCAATTCAATTTCATTGCTGGTAACTGGTCTATGCAGATTTTCTGTTTCTTCCTGGGTCAGTCTTGGAAGGTTGTATTTTTCTAGGTATTTATCTATTTCTTCTAGGTTGTCCAACTTATTGGCATATAATTTTTCATAGTTTTTCTATGGTATCCATTGTGTGTATTCCTTCATTTATGATTTTCTTTGTGTTCTCTCTTTTTGTCTTGGTAAGTCTGGCTAGGGGTTGATTGATTTTTTTTTATTTTATCAAAGAACCAGCTCCTGGTTTCATTGATTTTTTTTTTGTTTTTCTTCTGTATATTATTTATGTCTGCTCTGATCTTTATTGTGTCCCTCCTTTTACTAACTTCAGGTTTCATTTGTTCTTCTTTTTCTAGTTTCCTTAATTGTGAATTTAGACTGTTTATTTGGGATTATTCTTGTTTCTTGAGGTAGGCTTGTATTGCTATGTACTCTCTCTTAGAATGGCCTTTGTGGCATCCCACAAATATTGGGCTGTTGTATTTTTATTTTCATTTGTCTCCATGTATTGCTTGATTTCTGTTTTAATTTGTTCGTTGTTGCATTGATTAGTTAGAAGTGTGTCGTTTAGCGTCTACGAGTTTGTAGGGTTTTTTGTTTTCTTTGTGTAATTTATTTCTGGTTTCATGCCATTGTGGTCTGAGAAGTTGCTTGATACAATTTCAGTCTTTTTGAATTTATTGAGGCTCTTCTTGTGTCCTAGTATGTGAACTATTCTGGAGAATATTCCATGTACACTTGAGAAAAATGTGTATCCTGCTGCTTTTGGATGGAGTGTTCTTTTGATGTCTATTAGTCTATTGGATCTAATGTATTGCTCCATGCTTCTGTTTCCTTATTCATTTTCTGTCTGATTGGTCTGTCTATTGATGTGAGTGGTGGGTTAAAGTCTCCTACAATGAATGTGTGGCAATCTATTTCCCTCTTTACTTCTGTTAGTATTTGTTTTACATATTTAGGCATTTCTTTGTTGGGTGTATAGATATTTATAATAGTTATGTCCTCTTGTTGAACTAACCTCTTTATCATCATGTAATGTCCTTCTTTGTCTCTTGTTACTTTCTTTTTCTTGAAATCATTTTGTCTGACATAAGTACTGATCCTCCTGTTTTTTTCTCCCTATTATTTACATGAAATAGCTTTTCCCATCTCTTCACTTTCAGTTTAGGTTAAATGTGTCTTTTGTGGCCAGCATATAGATGGGTGTTGTTTTTTATCCATTCTGCTACTCTCTGTCTTTTGATTGGTGCATTCAGTCCATTTACATTTAAGGTAATTATTGATAGGCATGTATGTATGCCATTTTATTAATTGTTGCTGGTTGTTTTTGTAGTTCCAGTCTGTCCTTCTCTTCCTCTCTTATACTCTTCTCTTGTGATTTAATTTAATGTTTTTCTTTAGAGTTGTACTTGGATTTCTATTTCTTAAATTTTTTGTGTATCTATTACAGGCTTTATGTTTGTGGTTACCAGAACATTCATAGCTTCATAAATATATAACTATGTTAAGTCTATGGTCACTGAATTTTGAACACAATCTAAAAGTACTTCTTTTTTATGTTTCTTCCCCTTCCATACTTTATGTATAAGATGTCATAATCAGCATCTTTTATGTATCCTTTGTCTGATTTTGTGTATAGTTGACTTTACTACTTTTGTTTTTTTACCCTCATACTTGCTTGGTAAGTAATTGGTCTGCTACCTTTACTAAATATTTTTCACTGATGAAAAATATTAAGACTTTAAGAACATTTCCATCTATAGAAGTTCCTTTAACAGATCCTATAATGTTGGTTTAGTGGTGGTGAATTATCTTTACCTTCATTTAGATGGGAAACTTTTAATCTCTCCTTCAATTCCGAATGATAACCTTTCTGGGTAGGGGATTTTTGGTTGTAGGTTCTTCCCTTTCAATACATTAAGTATTTCATGCCAGTTCTTTCTGGCGTGTAAAGTTTTTGCTGAGAAATCTGCTGAAAGCCTTTTGGAATTTCTCTTATAGGTAACTGCCTCTCTGTTGCCACTTTTAGAATTCTCTCTTTATCTTTAATCTTTGCCATTTTAATTATTATATGTCTTGGCGTTGTCCTCCTGGTGGTTTTTTTTGTTGTTGTTGTTAGTGGTTCTCTGTGCTTCTAGACCTGGCTGTCTATTTCCTTTCCCAGATAGGGTATGTTTTCAGCTATTACTTCTTCAAAGAGACTTTGTACTCCTTTGTCTCTCTCTTCTCCTTCTGGGATCCCTATTATGTGAATATTGTTTCATTTGGAGTTGGTTACACAGCTATCAGCATCTTTTCATTTTTAGAAATTATTTTTTCTCTCTGTTTCTCAGTTTTTATGCTTTCTTGTTCTTTATCTTTCATCACATTGATTCTTGTCTCTGCCTCCAGCAGTCTACTATTCATTCCCTCCATTGTATTTTTCATTCTAGTTATTGTATTCTTTGAGTGGTCTTTTTCAAATTTTTATCCCTTTGTTGAAGTTCTTACTGAGATCATCAATTCTTTTCCCCAGGTCATCTTTAAAAGTGAGCATCTTCAAGACTGTTACTTTGAAATCTTTATCAAGAAGATTGCTAATCTCTGTTTTATTTAGTCCTTTTCCTGTTGTCTTATCTTGTTCTTTAGTTTGGAGTGTATTCCTTTACCTCCTCATTTTTTTCTGGATTTCTGTTTCTTCCTTTGTATTTGATAGATCTGCTATGTCTCCTGGTCTTGAAAGTAATGAATTTATGAAGCAGGCATCCTGTTGTTCCCAGAAACTCAAGACTGTTTGCTCACCAGTGACTTGATCTCCTTTGCAGTGGAGCCACTGTTGCTGTTGGTGGGCTGTGGGTAGGGCCACCTTTCTGCCATTCTGTGGGCTGTAGCTGATCTCTGTCATCAGAGACTGACTGCCAACCTCTGTGTGCCCTTTGTGTGATGTGAGGCCTTCTGCTGGGTTTATTTGTAGATTGGGCTGCCCTCTGCCTACTTGTCAGCAATGGTGACCTCTGCTGGGCCAGGCAGGCCTGGTGGGGTGGGTGTGTAGGGGAGACCCAATGCAAGGCTGAGGTGCCAGTGAGTGGGGTTAAGTGTTTAGAGCTGGTTCCAGCAAGTGCTCCACCAGTTGGACTGAAGGAGGGCCAGGAAAGCTGGGAAAATGTCCTCCCTCCACCTGCCAGCCATTGAGGTTGGAGTGCTGCTGGGCTGAGTGGGGAAGGTGGGGCTGGTGTGCAGGGAAGTACCCGTATCAGGCTGAGCCTCAAGAGAGAGAGATGGAGTGTTTGGAGCTGGCTTCTGTGAACACCTGAACAGCTGAGCTGAGAGAGGGCTGGCGAAGCATAGTCCATCTGCCCTTTCTCCTCCAGAGAGGGCTCTCTCTGACTTTGTCTTGCCAATGGGTTTCAGCCCTGGGCATGTTCACGATGGATTCAGTGAGAACAAGGAATGACAATGGAACGTTCTTGGGGTGAAACCCAACTTTATTCCCATGGTGGCAGGTCAATCACTAGAATCCCATACACTCTGAGTGAGTCTGCATGCAGTAAGCTGGTCTCTGCCTGTGGGCCTCTCTGCCCCTGCAGTCATCTCAGTCTCTGTCCTCAGTGCTGCCACCACTCCAGTCTTGTCTCTGCTCTTCTGTGGCCTTGCAGCCGTGCCACTGTGTCGCCCAGAGCACTGGGTGGAGCTTTTTATATAGAGTCAGTAACAATGTATTGCCCACCTGTGTGTCGTGAGATAGCCAACCAGGGCCAGGTGAGAATCCTGGCCATAGGAACCTTCACTTTATCTACACTCCACCCCTCCAGGATTCTTGCTCCTACATCTATGTGCCCTTAATATTCTGCAGTGGTCCCTGTGCAAGGAAGCTGGAACATTGTAACCAAATTCCATAATAACAACAGAGGCTATGACAATATACAAATAACAAAAATTACAACAAATTATAATAACCCTCAAGCCTGAGGAGATCCATTGCCACCAAGTACTCATTCTGGCTATATTCAAACCAGTTCTACTCAAATGAGTTAACCAAGAGAACCATGCATGGGCCTTACAATGCCCACCTTCTCCAGCCTCTCCAGCAGAAAGTGTTACAGACACTCAGGTCAGTGTTGTTGCTTTGTCTCTGGCTTCTGCTTCTTTGTCCTCAGCGACCAGAACTGCTGCTCTGGTTTCAATTGTTGCCACAGCTCCAGTAAGATTCTATTTGTCTTTCCAACCAATTTCTTTCTGCCTGCTCCTGTGTTTATCAAATCAACCCACATCTGGGTACTTGTGACCTTCACAGGGCCCTTTAATTTCTTCCTTTGAGTAGCAGACCATATTTCCTTTTGTACTTTCATTGCTTGAGCCTGAGCATAGGAGTGGAGCATAGAGTGCTCTGTGACCTGGGGATGGGGCTGCAACTCTCCTGGAGGAATCCGCAGTTGCCAGATCTTTATTTTCTTTTGGGCTTTCTACCAACTTTCAATTAGGTTGGCGTTTCAAGGAGGCACTGATGCCTATGGAGCAGGGCCTCCACCCCCACCTGTTTGTCAAACCTCCACTCCTCCGTTTCTGTGGCTGATGGCTCCACTACACCTTTCAGCTGCCCCACAGCACCTGGCAGCCTGCACTCTCATGCTGCTTCTCGAGCTGCTCCTTCTTGGGCTGCTGCTCCTGTGCTGCTTCCTCTTGGGCTACCATGACATCCTTTACCATTTCCACAGCACCTTGTAGTGATGCCATTTCAGTCACCAAAAAATTTTTACCTCCTCAGTAGCACATTGCAGCTCACATTCTTGTGCTGCCTCTCCTTGTGCTTCCTGCAGGAGGATATCTTTCTCCCTATGGCCTTTCTCAGTATTGTGAGAAGAAAATTCCCCACTGTTCCCATGGCCTCATGGGCACTCTTTCTCTAAGAAATTCCCTATTTTGCTGAAGGCCAATTTTACTGCCTCAGGTGTTGCCTCCACCCCTTCCCAGTCTTGGGGTGGGGCCCAGTCCTCTAGGAGGCAAGCCATGTCAGACCACACGTCCACTGAGAAACATCAAATGTCTCTTCACCATAGGGGCAGCCCGCTGAGTCACTCCTCCCATGCGGGCAGCCTGTTCTTTTCCTTTGTCAACAATGAATCCTGCTGACTGCTGCCAATTATCTTGCCAATGGCTTTCAGCCCCAGGCAAGTTCACTATGGATTCAGTGAGACCAAGGAATGACAATGGAATATTCTTGGGGTGAAAGGGTTTATATCCAACTTTATTCCCACAGTGGCAGATTGGTCTCTTCAATCCTGTTCACTCTGAGTGAGTCTGCATGCAGTAAGCGGGTCTCTGCCTCTGGGCCTCTCTACCCCCACAGCCATCTCAGTCTCTGTCCTCGGTGCTGCCACCACTCCAGTCTCTCCTCTGCTCCCCTGCAGCCTTGCAGCTGTGCCACTGTGTCACCCAGAGCACTGGGCAGAGCTCTTTGTTTAGAGTCAAAAGCAACGTGTTGTCCACACATGTGTAGTGAGCAAGCTGATCATGGCCAGGTGAGAATCCTGGCCATAGGAACCTTTACTTTATCCACAGACCCCCACCCATCTGGCACACTTCCCGCTGCTAGTAAATCTTTCAAACTGCCACCTCTGTGTAGGGTCTCAGTGGGGTGATAGAGTGTACCTGTCCTCCACAAGCAACAGGATTCTTGGCCTCCCAGAGTGCTCCAACTCTCCCTGGTGTCCAGACCTGTTAATCACAAAAGCCCAATGCAATGTGGACTTGGGTTCAAAGAGCAGATCTCCAGAGCCAGGTGTGCCAGATTCTTGAGTACTTATCCCCTCTCCACTCTGTTGCTTTCCCTTCTGCTTGTGGGCTGAGATTGAGGAAGGGCCTGGATCCTGATAGATCATGGCTCTGTCACTTTACCCTTCTCAATGTGCTCTTCTCTTCTTCACCAGGTGTAGATGGTTTATTGTGCAGTCTTCAGTGTTGTATTTACTGTTGTTGTTTCCTGGGCATCTATGTGGTAAGAGGTTTTCACCTTACTATCCTGCTCTTCCATCTTTTTCTCCTATAATTTTTCCAAAGAAACAGCTCTTAATGGGCTCATGAGGACTCTCTGTGGCTATCTGCCCAGCATTCTGCACAGATGCAGCAGACTAAACACCTTTCTCTCAGTCTTTCCCTGAAACAGACCTATTCATACTTCACAGGCTGCTGCCTGAGGCTAAGGCTTCCAAGTCGCCACACATCTAGGGGCTGACTGTAATCCTCCCTGGAGACTGGGGGCACTGGTGGGCTCAGTCTCCCAAGTTCTCCTTCAGATCTGTTCCAGGTCACCGGTGTCTCCCTGGTGGGGGGGAGTATTTCCATCAAGAGGTCAAATTGCCCTTAAGAAAGGCTTAGAAATTATTTTATTTTCTCCAGCAATGAATGAGGTGGAGGTTTTTCTTCATCTTGCCAATATTTGCTGTTATTTTTAACTCCATGAGTATTGGTTATTGTCTTTTCAATGTGTTGGTGGGTTTTTGTTTATTTGTTTTGGACCAGCGATTCTCAACTCTGGCTGCATGTGGATCTCCTAGTGAGCTCCTAGATAATGCTTGAGTCCCAGCCTCAATTGATTGAATTACTCATACCCCAAGCAATACTAATATTCAGCCATGGTTGACAGCCACTTTTTGGGGCTACTGCAGGAACGAACGGCTGAAATATTGATTTGGTTAAGGAGCTCATAGTAGAGAATGACATCAAATCAAAAGAAAATGCCCAAATAGCCAAATCAGGTGACAAAATATTATTTAATGAACTCTACAGGTAATCAATGCTCATTGTATTTCTGGAGACAGTAGTTCAAAGCAATGTTTGTCAGTCAGAGAGCTGAGAAGTTTAGACATTGGTGCTTGGCTGTGACATCTTGAGTCCCTGCTCAGGGTCATGAGCTTAATGAGCATTTGAATTATCAGGAATAGAGTCACAGTTTCTTGGCAAACAGTGCATGTAGTGTGTGTGTGTGTCTTAAACTTTTTATTTTGAGATAATTGTAGATTATCTCAAAATAAAATTCAGATAGTTGTAAGATATACAACAGAGAGATCCCATATACCCTTAACTCAAAACTATAGGACAGTATCATAACCAGAATATAGACCTTGATACAGTCAAGATGTAGAACATTGCATCACGACAAGGAATCCTCCAAGTTGCCCATTTTTAGTCACACTCACTTCCCTTCCATAACAACTCCTTCCTTAACTCCTGGCAACCACTAAGCTGTTCTCTAGCTCTGTAATTTTGTCACTTCAATGATGCTATATAAAAGGAATCATACAGTATGCAACCATTTGGGTTTTATTTTCCCCCACTCAGTACAATTCTCTGATGTTTCCTTCAGTTTGTTGTATTTATCAGCAGTTTGTTCCTTTTTAATTTCCAGGTAGTATTCCATGGTGTGGATGTACCACAGTTTGTTTAACCATTCACTCATTGAAGAACATCTGGGTTGTTTCTAGTTTTTGCCATTACAAATAAAGCCATGATAAACATTTGTGTCCATATTTTTGGTATGAACATAAATTTTCATTACTCTGGTATAGAGTGCTATTGCTGGCTGATTTGAAGTTTACTTTTTATTTTTTGCAAAACTGCCAAACTGTTTTCCAGAGAGGCTGTACCATTTTATACACACACCAGCAATGTCTGAGTGATCCTCTACATCCTCACTAGCATCTGATATTGTCACTATTTTTTATTTTTGTTATTCTGATAGACATCTGGCAATAACTCACAATGGTTTTAATTTCCTTTCTCTAATAGCTGATGATGTTGAACATCTTTTCATGTGCTCGTCTGCCATCTGTGTATCTTCTTTGGTGTGGTTTGCAAATATTTTCTTCCAGTCTGTAGCTTGTCTTTTCAGTCTCTTAACAGGGTATTTTCCAGGGCAAAAGTTTTTAATGTTGATGAAGCTAAACTTGCAAGATTTCCTTTTATGGATCACGCCATTCGTGTCAAATCCAAGAACTCTTTGCCTAGACCTGCATTCCAAAGATTTTTTTTTCTAAAGATTTCATAGTTTTACAGTTTACATTTAAGTTGGTAATCCATTTTGAGTTAATTTTTATGTTTATTTTTCTTATTTTTACTGATAGCTATTCAATTGCTTAGCACCATTTATTGAAAAGGCAGTCTTTTGTCCATGGAATTGCTTTTGTACCTTTGTCAAAAATCAGTTGGGCATATTTTTATGAGTCTATTTCTGGGTTCTCTTTTTTGTTTGATTGGTCTGTATGTTTATTGCTCTGGTAATATCCGAGTCTTGATTACTGTAGCTAAATAGTAACTATGGAAATTGGGTAGACTGATTCCTCATACTTTTCTTTGTCAAAATTGTTTTACTATTCTAATCCCTTTGCCTTTCCTTATAAATTTTAGAATAATCTTGTTTATATCTACAAAAGATATTGCTGTGATTTTGATAAGAATTTTGTTAAAACTATACATTTATTTGGGGAGAATTGATGTCTTTACTATTTCTAGTCTTCCAATCCATGAATATATGTCTCTCCATTTATTTAGATCTTCTTTCATACATTAATGTTTTACAGTTTTCTGTAGCATACATATCCTACAGATGTTTTGTTAGATTTACATATATGTATTTAAATTGGAAATGGTATTGAACTTTAAATTTTGGTGTCTACATACTCATTTGTGGTATACAGAAATATAATTGACTTTTGTATGTTTTTCTTATATTTTTTGACCTTGCTGAACTCAGTTATTTTGTGGGGTTTTTTTTGTTGCAGATTCCTTGGCATTTTCTATGTAGGCAGTCATGTCATCTGTAATGCATTTATTTATTTGTTTCTGATCTGCATGCCTTTCCCTTTTTTTTTTCCTTGCTGCACTGGCTAGAATATCTATCACTATGTTGAATAAGAGTGATAAGAGTTGAAGAGTAGACATCCTTGAATTTTTCTCAGTCATAGAGGAAAAGCATTCAGTCTTTCACTAAGTATTATGTTAGCTGCAGGTTATTTTTGTAGATGCTTTTCATCAAGTTGAGAACATTCCCCTTCTCTTGCTAGTTGTCTGAAACTTCTTTTAAGAAATCATGAATGGTTGTTGAATCTTGTCAGTTGCTTTTCTGCATCATTGATATGATGTCGTTTTTTCTTCTTTAGTCTATTAATATGGTAGACTACTTTGGGTTTCGAATATTGAAACTTATGGGTGGTGATGATGGGGCTAGTGGCCTTATTACCAGGCAGTAGAGAAGAAAGTCCCAGCTTCGTGCTTGGCCACTTCTGACACATGGTGGGGTGTTGGGGCTCTTTTTTGCAGCCTCCTTAGGGTGGAAGTGTGAGCTCTCCACTGGTTCTTTGATGGTGTGACGTGTGTGTGTATGTGTGTGTGTGTGTGTGTGTGTGTGTGTGTGTGTGTGTGTGTGTGTGTGTGTGTGTGTATTGGAGAAGGGCAATTATTTTCCCCCTGGTGTTTGGCTGAAATGGAGCAGTTGTTATCTAAAAGTCTCCTTATTCTGCCCCTGATTTGGCCTTTGTTTGGGTGGTCACATTTATTTTTTACACTGTACCTGTTGATGTTTCTGGTTTACCAGTTTCTTCAGTTTGGGGTATTTGAGGCAGAAAGAAAACAGAGGGAACTCACCACCATGTTCTTTCTTTAGTTCTATGTTGTCCCTGATTTCTTCACCTTTCAGAGTTTTCTTGTGTTTGTTGTATATATATGGTCCAGAGTTTTTAGTTGTATTTAGCACAACAAATAGGGAAAAGTCTGTCTTTTCATCTTCTCAGAAGTGGAAGCTTATATATTTAGATGTTGCTGCGTTGGTACATTAGATTGAACTGGTCAGGAGAAGATATTTATTTAAATTCTGCAACTCCCTCATTGTTCTGGATGATTAGAGTATTATTTGCCTGTTTGAACAAATGAAATCTTGATAAAATGTTTTTCACTACTGAAAATTTTGTGTATTTTGTTGCACATTTCAAATAAAAGTTATGTCCATCTCTGTAATTATCTCATTACCTATTATTTTGTTATTTGTCAGTAAGATTCCAAATTGGACCTCTTGTATAACAAAAATGAAGATTTTAGGAGAGGCATAGCTCTCTTTGTGGGAATTATCCTTGGGGATGATCCCTTAAGGAGATACTGAGGAAGAGGGAGGGGAGGATAGAGGAACCAGAGGATGTGTAGAGTTTGCATGTTAGGTGCTTTACACAGTTTATCTCATTTAATCTTACAGCAGTATTGTTGCATCTCTAATTTTCAGCTGGAACCATGGCTTAAAGGGGTTAAGATTATTAAGTATGTGTGTCAGGATTGATATTTATGCCTATATCTGTGTGCTAATAACAACTTCAGCTATTCCCCCAACCTGCCTTCACCAGGTCATGAGATCACCACACATTTATGTTAAAGTTTTGCTCTGAGTTTATGTACTTTCTATTCTGAAGAATACACTGCAGATAAGAGAGTACAGTAGAGATAAGATCTGTGATTAGATCTGCCTGCTAACTTTAGTAACTATCATATGTACTTTATAAAATGACATTCAACAAATGGAATATGACAGTTCTCATTCCTAATATCTTAACCTAGGCAACTGGATTCATGAGAAACTTCTGAAAAGGAGTATAGGCTGAGAGAAGGAAAAAATTATGAAAAAATTATGAAAGAATATAGAATAGTGACCTTTGTGTCTCAATAAAGTATTACTAGCAGTTCAGCTGGAGAAACATTTTGAACATTAAAAATGGGAATATTTTGACACAAATGTCATCCAAAGATAAATTGACAAATAATGTGAATAGATAAATTAGGTAATATAATTTTGGTTCAAAATTGAGGTATATATATGAAATACAAAAATTATATGATGTGGGGCTCAGAAACTACTATGACGAAGGCTAAAATGCTGTAGTTTCATGAATCAATGTTGATTTTCTGAGGTATGATAATGATATTGTGGATGTATATAATGTCCTTGTTTAGAAGATGCCTGCTGAAGTATTTTGGTGTTCAGTGTCACGATGTCTGCAACTTAACTTCAAATGGTTAAGCAGGAAAAAAAAAAAGCCACTTAGAGTATTTTATTCCCGTGTTCACTTTACTTTGTCACTGCCTTCACCATTGGGCACAGTATCTAGGGCCCAAAATACTCTTAGGGGTCCACGAACAAGTTTTAGTTTATTTTAAAAACAAAAGATAAAAAATGAATTTCTAGGGAAAATAAATGTTTTAATAAATAATGTTAATAGTTCATTTCTATGCCAACTAAGTGATAAAATATAAATTTTAATATGTTTTTATGGAGGAAGAGGCACACCAAAGTGCCCAGGGCCCGTGAAAGCCATGAAGTGGCCTTCGTAGCCACCATTAGAATTTAAGCTCCACAAAGGCAGAGGTCATTGGTCCTATTCCCTCCTGTGTTGTAGACAGTCAACACATGCCTGGTATGGTTCATAGTCTCAATTAGTATTTATGGATTGGGTGACAAGATCACTTTCACTTGAGTTTTATGAACGTTGAATATATTCTTCTGTTAAAGTGTATGAAACACTATCATAAGCCAAGTATACATTATTTTTTGATCCTCAAACTGTTTGGATTGTTAACGTCTCTTTCCCTCTTCATTAGTATGGAAAACTGAGAACTGACTTCATAGGAAGGAAGGAATGAGTCAATGACTGAACCATCATTTATCGACTACTCACTCTATGATAGACAGTGACTCTTTTTACACACTTTGAACCCAGTGTGTCTGCCTATAGGAGGAAAAGCCATGATAGTTTTATGTATATTGTTCTGCAGATAACTTGTATGCAACAGCAGTATTATGATAAGCATTTGTTGGCAATAAACATGTACCAAGAAATGTGCTAAAAAATGTTTTATAGGAATGAGCTCATTTAATCTTTATGAAAAATCTTGTATATAAAAACAGACAATGCCTCACTTTATAGATGTGCCAACTGGGGACTGGGAGGTTCAGCAACTCCCCAATATCACACAGTGAGAAAGTAACAGGGCCAGGATTTGACCCCAGGTCACCTGCCTCAGAAGTACATACTCATACCTGCCTCACTCTGTTCTGCTTTGCATGTGTGTCTCTGTTGCTGGTGCCTTGAGCAAGTGACCTGTGAAAACTTGGGGGATTATTTTTGTCTTTTCAAATAGTTTGCATTTGTGTGCATACTCAATTCTGGGTTAAGTGCTTCACCCATAACTGTGATCAGTCATCATGCCTGGAGCTGAAATATCTGAAATCACTTTGTGATTCTAGAAAGGAAAAATGGACGAGGTAAAGAAAGCTGCTGCAGACCCTTCATAGCCTGAGGCCCTGAAGTCAGTGCTGTAGTGGGGAAACCATGACGCAGGGCAGGCTGTGCTGTGGTGACCCCAGGGAAGGTGAGCATTGCTGCAAAGCCTCTTACAGTTGCACTGGCCTGGCAGTGGCAGGCAGAGAACTGATCTCAGGTTCCATCAGGCTTAACTCAATTTTCAGCTTTTCTGTCCCTAGGAGAGGACAGAGCCCCATATTTAGGTCTGTTAACCTGAAGTCTGTCTGTACGAGGTATACAAGAGCTGCCTTTAACTCCAAAGTATTTCAAGGCCAATATGGCTAGGCTGTGGCTGGTTAGAGCACACAGTTGAATGTGGAACCACCTAGGAGGCATCCAAGATCTCCAGGTTGCCTATAAACTTTAATCCGCATACCAATTAAGAGAATGCATAGAAAAGTCATATTTTAGGCAAGATTGACAGAGCAGCTACTGCATAGTATCCCCAGTACAGATGCTCTGAGGAATAGTGTGTTTATTGATCTAAAAGATGGGTACACACACAGCCTGTATTTAGGTAATGAGAGGATACATGAATAAGAGTGAATGAATGAAGCCCTCCTCTGGAGGATTTCTCTTTTTCCCTAGGGACTCTGTAGCATTTTATCTTTACTTCTCTTCTGGCTATAATCTATTGTATTTGATGGCTTTGTTATATACTGGGGAGACCTAAAAGGGCTCACAGTTCAACCAGGGAAGCAAAACAAAGACACAGTTTGTTGGAGTAGAATGCTACACAGAGACAGATATCACAGAACCAAGTATGAAGCGGGCATCATGGGAGCAGAATTGGATTATTAACTGGCTTATTCAATAGAAACTTAGGGTTAGCATCTTGAAAAACAGATTGTTTGAACTTGTCTTTGAAGGAGTAGGAGTCTACCTGCAACTGCAAGGCAGGGTGTGCCAGGACAAAGGTGCCCACGTGAGGTTACTGAGTAGGGAGAAAGTGTGTCTCCTTGAAAGTTTCCCTTGGAAACTGCAAGGAGTTTGAAATGACTGCATTGTAGGCTGCATAGGAAGAGGGGGTGGGCTGGGGCAGGAAAGGTGGAGGCAGGACAGATGAGGAGGGGTTTTATCTAGAGTGTAAAGGAATTGGCACTTAATACCATAGGACTGAAGAGCCACTGATGAATTTTACTCAGAGTAACATTTGACCTTTAGAAAGATCTCAGGGATAGATTAGAGTAAGATGGAGGGCAGGAAAGTGCTGCATTTTGTTGCAGCACTCCAGGAATTTGAGGGGCTTAAAAGCTACAATATGGTTAGTACTACTGTGCCACGCTCAGATGGGGAAATAAAGAGTGTTCCAGGCAGAGGAGGCAGTGTAGTCAAGGGGTTCCATGCTCAGGAGGAAGTGGGGGAAGAGCAAGCAGTCCAGTTTCCTGAGGCAGTGGGTATATCAAGGAATTAATGGGAAAGGAGGTTGCAACAGAACAGGTGAAGTGTTGAAGAATTGTGATGCTAGGAGAAAAAGTTAGTGCAGGACAGTTAGTATTAGGATAGACAAGGAATGGCAGCATTCCAGTTAACTGTCAGCTGTTGTAATAAAGTGATCAGATCTGTGTTTTAGAGAAAATGGCAGATCCGAAGTATGGAGGAGGGTGGAGGGGGAGGAAGAGGAGTACTACAACTACGGCGATAATTCAGACAGGAGATGATGTCCTGCACCAGGGCTGTGGCTGTAGGAATAATTTTCAGGGGACAAATGTTAGTCACTTTATATAATATAATACCCCAGTAATGCTTGTTTAGCAGAAGCTCTCCTCACAAAGGCAGACTTCATACAGGGCACATGGGCATGGATTACAGGAATTAGGAGGGAATATGTTCATTGTGTTTATTTATAGGTCTGGTACCCATTGCAGAAAAACAATCTTTAGCATCAATATCCTAAAGTAAATAAGATGTCAAGTTCTCAGACTTCATTATTTAGAATTAAGTCAATATTCAATTTTTAGGTTGTTGTAATTATTTATGTTTTTTAAGCAGAAGGTGAGATTGGTCCAATTTGGTGTGCCCCTTTTGATTGAGAGGAGTTGGAATTCAAGGAATCTCCTCTCTTTCACTCTGTTTTTGGATTCCCTTGCATGTGTATATGAATTTGGGGGCTGTCTGCTGTGTGGGTGGTGACTGATGTGGTGACTGGTCCTGAGAAGCCAATGAATTAATTTGTATGAATATAGGGTACCCAGTACTGAGTGTGCCATTTGTTTTGAAACATATAGCAGGCTCAGACTTTATAAGCAATTTTGTTTTAATGTGAATATTAAATTTCATTAGATATTCCTCCAAATAATTTTTTCAGAATTCACCATTATTTGAACTGTGCAATTTTCTTTAAGATTCCAGTAGGAACCAGACTTATTAAGAAAAAAAGACAATCTACACCCATAAACAAAATCAGAAAGGAGAAAGGAAAAATCACTATGGACACCACAGAAATACAAAGAATTGTTAGAGAATACTATGAAAATTTATATGTTAACAAACTGGATAACCTAGAAGAAATGGACAACTTTCTAGAAAAATACAACCTCCCAAGACTGACCCAGGAAGAAACAGAAAATCTAAACAGATCAATTACCAGCAATGAAATTGAATTGGTAATCAAAAAACTACCCAAGAACAAAACCCCCTGACCAGATGGCTTCACTGCTGAATTTTATCAGACGTTTAGAGAAGACATAATACCCATTCTCCTTAAAGTTTTCCAAAAAACAGAAGAGGAGGGAATACTTCCAAATTCATTCTATAAAGCCAGCATCACTCTAATACCAAGACCAGGCAAAGACACCACAAAATAAGAAAACTACAGACCAATATCCCTGATGAATATAGGTGCAAAAATCTTCAACAAAATATTAGCAAACTAAATTCAAAGGTACATCAAGAGGATCATCCATCATGATCAAGTGGGATTCATCCCAGGGATGCAAGGATGGTACAACATTCGAAAATCCATCAAGATCATCCACTATATCAATAAAGAGAAGGACAAAAATCACACAACAATCTCCATTGATGCTGAAAAAGCATTCAACAAAATTCAACGCCCATTCATGATAAAAAAACTCAACAAAATGGTTGTAGAGGGCAAGTACCTCAACATAATAAAGGCCATATATGACAAACCCACAGCCAACATCATACTAAACAGTGAGAAGCTGAAAGTTTTTCCTTTAAGATCAGGAACAAGACAGGGATGCCCACTCTCCCCACTTTTATTCAACATAGTTCTGGAGGTCCTAGTCACGGCAATCAGACAACACAAAGAAATAAAAAGCATCCAGATTGCTAAGGAAGAAGTTAAACTGTTCCTGTTTGCAGATGACATGATATTGTACATAAAAGAACCTAAAGAATCCAGTCCAAAAATTACTAGAACTAATATCTGAATTCAGCAAAGTTGCAGCATACAAAATTAATACACAGAAATCTGTTGCATTTCTATACACTAATGATGATGTAGAAGAAAGAGAAATCAGGCAAAAAATTCCATTCACAATTGCATAAAAAATAATAAAACACCTAGGAATAAACCTAACCAAGGAAGTGAAAGACCTATACCCTGAAAACTACAAGATACTCTTGAGAGAAATTAAAGAGGACAGTAATAAATGGAAATTCATACCATGCTCTTGGGTTGGAAGAATTAATATTGTCAAAATGGCCATCCTGCCTAAAGCAATATACAGATTCAATGCAGTCCCTATCAAAATACCAACAGCATTCTTCAACGAACTGGAACAAATAGTTCTAAAATTCATATGGAGCCACAAAAGACTCTCAGTAGCCAAGGCAATCCTGAGAAGGAAGAATAAAGCAGGGGGGATTATGCTCTCCAACTTCAAGGTCTACTACAAAGCCACAGTAATCAAGACAATTTGGTACTGGCACGAGAACAGACCCATAGACCAATGGAACAGAATAGAGAGTCCAGATATTAATCCAAGCATATATGGTCAATTTATATATGATAAAGGAGCCATGAATATACAATGGGGAAATGACAGCCTCTTCAACAACTGGTGTTGGCAAAACTGGACAGCTACATATAAGAGAATGAAACTGGATTACTGTATAACTTCATACACAAAAGTAAACTCAAAATGTATCAAAGACCTGAATGTAAGTCATGAAACTATAAAACTCTTAGAAGAAAACAGGCAACTTCTTCCTGAACATATCTCCCTGAGCAAGGGAAACAAAAGCAAAATTGAACAAGTGGCACTATATGAAATTAAAAAGCTTCTGTACAGCAAAGGACACCATCAGTAGAACAAAAAGGCATCCTACAGTATGGGAGAATATATGCACAAATGACATATCCTATAAGGGGTTAACATCCAAAATATATAAAGAGCTTACATGCCTCAACAACCAAAAAGCAAATAATTCAATTGAAGAATGGGCAGAGGAGCTGAACAGACAATTCTCCAGAGAAGAAATTCAGATAGCCAACAGTCACATGAAAAGATGCTCCACATTGCCGGTCATCAGAGAAATGCAAATTAAAACCACAATGAGATATCACCTCACACCTGTTAGGATGGCCACCGTCCAAAAGACAAACAACAACAAATGTTGGCAAGGATGTAGAGAAATGGAAACCCTCCTACACTGCTGGTGGGAATATAAATTAGTTCAACCATTGTGGAAAGCAATATGGAGGTTCCTCAAAAAACTAAAAATGGGAATACCATTTGACCTGGGAATTCCACTCCTAGGAATTTACCTAAAGAAAACAACTTCTCAGATTCAAAAAGACATATGCACCCCTATGTTTATCACAGCACTATTTACAATAGCCAAGAAATGGAAGCAACCTAAGTGTCCATCAGTAGATGAATGGATAAAGAAGATGTGGTACATATACACAATGGAATATTATTCAGCCATACGAAGAAAACAAATCCTACCATTTGCAACAACTGGATGGAGCTAGAGGGTATTATGCTCAGTGAAATAAGCCAGGTGGAGAAAGACAAGTACCAAATGATTTCACTTATCTGTGGAGTATAACAACAAAGCAAAAACTGAAGGTACAAAACAGCAGCAGACTCACAGAACCCAAGAATGGACTAACAGTTACCAAAGGGAAAGGAACTTGGGGGGGTGGGTGGGAAGAGAGGATAAGGGGATTTAGGGGCATTATGGTGAGCACACATAATGTAGGGGTGGTGCAGGAAAGGAAGCATAGCACAGAGAAGACAAGTAGTGACTCTATAGCATCTTACTATGCTGATGGACCGTGACTATAATGGGTATGTGGTTATGTGGTGGGGACTTGATAATGGGGGGAATCTAGTAACCATATATCTCATGTGATTGTGTATCAATGATACCTTATATATATATAGATAAAAAGAAAAACATTCCAGTAGAGATTTTAGTACAAAATAAATCTAATTTAGGAAATTACACAGTCATAGTATATATGATACCTAACCACTAGTGACTTTTATAAGCTTAAAAACCGATTCTCATTCTTCCCAAGTAGAAGTAGGGACAGGAGTCAAGTCAGTTTTTCTATGTTCCCAAGGGCCCACTTCCTTTTTGGCCCTGATACTCATAATCAATACCAACTTATTTTATAAAATAAAATGTAAAAGAGTATGGCAGATTGGATTAACATTTCCGTTTTCACTTCTTCCCTGCATTACCATTACATACCTAGAGGCTTTGTCATGTGACTTTGCAAAATATCTCCCTAGAAGGTGTTGTCATCCTTCTCTATCTCATTGGTTTATGCCAATGTCCAGTTCTGAGGAGAGGTTTTAAAAGACACTGTGTGGTTCTGTTCCTATCTCTTACACTTCTGTCATTGTTTCAGAGAGGAACATATCCCAGGTAACTGTGAAAATGAAAAATTAGTGCAGTTGGCCTGAACCTGCTCTGTGCCCCGAAGCAGAACTTCTCTAGGCTCCTCAGGTGTGTAAGAAAACAAATGAATGTTTGTTGGAAGCCACTACAATCATGAGGGTTTTTTTTTTTTATTGCTGTTATACAGCAAACACTGACTAATATCAATAGGAATTTCCAAACTTTCTCACCTGGCCTCAGTGTGGGTATGTGCAAGGAGAGCTGTACCAAGTGTTATGTCTAATTTGTATGCTTGAATTTCAGAGTCAATTTACAATTTAACTCACGATGATTCTCAAATCACATGCATTGTCTATTTGAAAAAACAGTAATTTGGAAGTGTCCAAGCTTTGAACTTAAATATATTTAAATCTAAAATACATAAAATTTTCTCTTATTTTAATAAACATCAAGTGAGTAGCATGGGGAAAAGAATTTCTGGAATGATCAGGGTTCAAAGATCTTTGCATTTTATTCGCCTCGGTCTAGTGGTAGGCATCTCAATTAGTGTGGCACAGAAATCATGAAAGAGAAGAATACAATATCAGAAGCCTAGTTTTAGTCCAGTCTACTTGTGAGACATCTTGGTACTTAACTACTTTGAGTCACAGTTTCTTCCTGTTTCCACAATTTCCTGTTAAACAGGAAAAATCATAGCTGCTCCATCTACCAAAGAAAGTTTTGTTATGGTGATCACATCAGATGGAGTGCTTTGAAAACTCAAAAGTCTAACACAAATGTCACATTATTCTCAAGAACAGATATTCTCAGGGATGTTTGGGTGTTTTGATTTTTACAGTGCCCTTCCTGTATTATAAGCTTTGTGACCATCACTCATCCCAAAGTACATTCTAGAGCTCTGGTTCAGGAGCTAGATACTTGAGTTTTAGTCCCCAGTTATTTTCTAAGGTATTTTTTGCTTCTTTTTTATTTTTTATTTTTAACTTTTTCATCTCTTTCAGAGTAAGAATAACCAAGCTTGAGTTTCCTACTATGTACTAAAAATATTTCACCTTGTCAATTATTTGATATTTTTAGAATGAGTAGAAACATTTCCTAAGTTGAGAAGTATAAAATATTAAGAGATCTTGAAAAATTCTCAGTGTTAGAGAGTCTCATTTCAATCTCCATAATTCTCCAGCTTCATCATCATATGTGGGTACATGGGGTACATGTGAATTTATTTACTTTTATCTCCATGTGTTGCCTATATAGGATGAACCCTGTTGTTTTTCTTCTACTAAGACATATTACTCTGTATACTCTGGCATCAATTTACAAGTTCACTCTTGCACTGCCATTAATAATGACAATGATAACAACAAATACCATAGTGATTAGAAGTACGAGTTTTGCAGATAGCTGTTGTTCAAATTTGAGCTTTGTTTCTTTATATGTGACTTAATGTCTCAGTGCCTCAGTTTTGTCATCTGTAAAATAGTAATAATAATAATGTACCTGCTTCATAAGATTGTTTTAAGGTGTAAGTTAATACATGTAACATGTTCAGAATAGTTTATTTTTCTATCAGGTAGAATGCAAGATGATCTAACATGTAGTATTGCATAGAATCCTCAGAAAGGTATTAGCTCAGTAGTAGGGCAGAATTAAGACCAAAGTCATTTTGGACTCACCCCAACAAATTTGAAGTCAACCTTAAAAGAAACTGGTTCTAAGTAATATAAGTGCACTCCTAATAAAGCCACCAAATACTTTACAACAACATCCAAGAAATCAAAAACCTTCCAACCCAACAATGTAAAATTCATGTCTGGAATCCAATAAAAAAAAATACAGAGTGTGCACAGAGACAGAAAAAATTCATCCATAACCAATAGAAGAATCATTTAATAGAAATATACCTAAAAATGACAGGAATGACAGAATCAGTACACAAGGATGTTAAAACATTTATTATAAATATATATGCTCAAGAAGGAAAAGCATGAGTAAGTTGCAGGGAGATATGGAAGATATAAAAAAAGATTCAAATTGGAATTCTAAAGATGAGATATACATTATCTTAAGTGAAAACTACACTGGTTGAATTAAGTCCAGATTAGATATTGCAGAACAAAATTAGTGAATTTGAAGACATAGCCATGGAAATTATCTAAAATCTAAAATTTCCAGAGGAATTTACTATATTGATTCTCAAGTTAAGGATATTGAGTAACTGAGGATATTTCTTAATAATATGTACTTCCAAATACTCAGAAGTAAAAGATTAAGGGGGTAATTGGAGCACAATAAGCTCCTTTTTACGGGGGCTAAGCTAAAATATACTATTTCTGGAACTCCAAATTGATAAAGTTACAGAACTTTGAAAATCTCCGTGGTGAAAAGTAGTATGTTCTGTCGTGGTCTCTAAAATACCCCTTCCTGAATAATCTTTCAAGTGGATGTTGGGTGGCAGGCTGAAGACTTGTTTTATTGAGGACAAGGACGAGGAAGTGCTCTGTGTTGGACTGGATAGCTCTGGGATGATTACCCAAGTCTGACTAAACAGTCCCACAGTTGCCCACAAAATGCACCTATTTAATAAAACAAAGGAAGCTACCCGCTGAACCATCAGTAGCAAGTGCATTTGGCAGACTGATTGCATTTTTCATTTAAAATATTCTTTGATAGGAGGAAATATATATTTTGTAGAAACTCTTTAATTATCCCATCATTCCTGTTTTTACCAAGGTTTCTTCCTGACTACTTTAGCAATTTTCCAAAGAATGTCTTTGCTTCCACAATTCAAAAAGGTCTTGTAAATCCATAGCCTTTTTGTCAGTAGTGAGATCTGCTTCTCTACCGATTGTTTCCTTTGCAGGTATTTTCTTTTGAGAATGTTGCTCTCTCCTTGCTCATCTTCCTCTTTGGTCTGGCAGTCAGTTAACCTTTGATTATTCTATATAGACCTTTTCCTGTCACTAGCACCATTTCCTCTCATATCTTTCTTCATTGAAATTTAAATATTTTCCAGAAATTTTAAAATCCTCCAGCTCAGCTTTGGCTAGCTTACCTTACTCTAGAAAACAGGACCTGTTAGCCTTGCAAGGAAATCCCCAACCTCCTAGCCATTGTGCCCTGTGTTGCTGTTCTAATTTTCTAGATAATCCACTTTTCTCCAAGATCCCTCAGGAAGAGTGAGGCCCTGTGCTGCCCCAATCCATGAATAGTTTTACCTTGAATAGAAGACATCAAACGTGTTACAGAATTGTTTTAGTTTTATCTTTTGGCAGATCCATTCAGCCACACTTCAACAAAAAATAGAAAAACATTTCTAAACCAAATGTTTATTATGATGCATAACTTACATATCATGTGTCAGATATATAATTAAATTGCATGTTATTTACTTCATCATTATAGCTGCATGAATGAAGCTTAATCACTTAGTTGCTATTAACTGCATTTAATTTATAAACTGTCATGCCAAAAAATTTTACTTCCAAGTTTCAATTTCTATAAAATGGTTAAAACCTTAGAGGAGGAAAATATTAGATAGCCTGCATATACAATTACAGGATTATTTGCAGTATGAATCTGGATTTTATTTTGCCTTCAAAGTTGAATAAATTATTTAACAGCGTTGTTCTTAATCATTTTCTCTGAGACAACTGGAGAATTGCCTTTTAGCTCAGTGCTTGTGCTAATTACTGTAAATCTTCTCTTGTGAAAAAATAGAAATCGTTACTATAGTTTCTCAGGAATTTGGTGAATATCATACAAAATAAGGGGTAGAAATGGCAAACTTTTATGGCTATGGTATGACACAACTGGAAAGACCCTTACAGAGTATTAGACTTACACAGTTGGTCCAATTTCTTCTTTTTATAGTTGGGTAAACTATACAATTCCAGAAAACTGTGTGACATAACTAATGCTGATGCATACCAGTCAAAGACCACCAGAGATACTTTAAGTCACCAAGAAGTTGGGGTTTTACTTGACACAACAAGGGAGACTGACCCATGGGCAAGTGTGGGCATCAAAATAAGAGGATATAGAGAGATTTATTATAGTTTGGCTTTATGTTAGGTGACTTGAGAAGGGTTCAAGGAGGCAGAAGTTTGCTGTGTATTAAATAGAGATATATTTTTATCCTATAGCTTTTGAAATCTTAAGTCAAAACTGGTAAATGATTGATATTACCAGTCCTTGGCATGTTGTGATATAATTTCCTGAATATAATTTAATGTTAGGAAAAAAAACCCCACACAGTGTATTTTAACCCTTGCCCAATTTTAAGGCAGTTATCAAGAAATAATATTACTTTAGTTATTAAAGTTTTACTCTTTCTTTTTAAGCACATATTGTAGAGCATGTATTTGTCCCTTGTAACTCTCAAGTCTCAAAGGCAATCTACTTGTTACATATCTCACTTCAACCCTTATCTTGAAAATTGATCACAAGATTTATAATTCTACAATGTATTTACAAGGACTATTTTGGGTTTCATGAAAGGATACAATCTTAGGTAAAGAACAGCAATAACAATAATTACTTTCAAATAAAGTGTTCATATAAGTTAAATTTATGACTAAAACCATACACTTTTTCTAGAAGACTTAGTTTTATCTTTCAGTGTGTCTTATTCTAGGGATGAAATGTGGAATAGGATTTCAGATTTCAGAGGAGAAATAATTACATAAATAAGGAAAATGATATTCAAACAGATAAACTAGGCAAATGCAATTTCTACAAATTACATTTGTTTAAATAAAAAGTATCTTCCTTTTATTTTACAAGCAAAGGAATGTTCTGTGGGCATGGGGCTTGGTTGTAGGGCTCAAGGAAGCATTTGGAAGTATTCCCTAGAAAGTAGAAGAGGGGGACACCCTCCAACACCTGTTCCAAATACAGAACTGCAGAATGAAACACACAACTCGAAACAGTAATATAGTCAACTTCAAAGGTAAAGAAGAGAAATCCCAAGTTCCAGATACTGAGAGGAACTCAGACCAGAATAAAGAGCTAAAACTAAAGCCTAATGCACTGCAGATCTGTGGAAGAATGCTGAAGACCAGGAGAAGTAAATATGGAAGAGGTTCTCTCTCACAAGGAAAAAAAATTTCCACTGAAGAGGTAAAAAAACTGTCAAATTCTTGAGAAACAGTCACCCTGAGAAAGTTAATGCAGACTGTAAAATAATAATACTAATGAATGGATGTGTTGCTGGACAGTTCCATTTGAGGAGGTCTCCCCCTGCTGCTGGGAGAAGCCTCAACCTGGACGGCGGGGGTGGGGGTGGGGAGAGGCTCTTGTCTCTGGGAGTGAGTTTGCAAACAGGTTGAATGTACAAGTAGGAAAGGAATTCTTAAAGCAAAAGCAGTAGGGAGTGTCAGAGTTGTGTAGTGCCAGGAAGAGTGGCTGTTTTATTTGTGTAATCATGTAGGCAGTGGAGAGTGAGTAAGAACAGAGGGAGAAAAGGAAAGTTCACTGAATTCCTGCTCAATGTAGGGCAAATCCTTTGCCATTTCCTACAGTCAGGGTCACTTGGCATCCAATGTCTGCTTGGATCTGCACAGCATGAAAACTATGTCTCTACTACCCCAGGACTATGGGGAGACATGGAGCACTGGATGGAGTGAGTTTATGTTCTGGGAACTTTTCAAAACAAAGAAAAGGACACATTTGGGCAGGCTGTTGAACGTGGTCATAGGCTGCAGAACAGTATGGGCCACCCAGGCAATAGGAACGTGCAAATCCCATTCTAGTCAGATGTTCCTGCAGCCACTTTCGCATTTGTCTGAAACGAACAGGGAGAGAGAAAAGACTAGAAAGCTGAATGAAATAGCAAAGGGACAAAGACACCACTGGTAGTGGATGTCAGAGGGGCTCTCTTGAACCTGATTAAGGTCTGGGTTTTTGTCTTTGTTGAGAGAAAGAATTCAGACAGTGTAATAGGCTAAGGAAGCAAGAAAGTTTTATTTAAAGCAAGTACACGGTAGTGCAGGCAACGTCAGAGAGGAGATGCATTTAAGGGTTTAGGACTTGGGGTTTTATGGGGTCTTTTGGGTAGGAGTCGGTATAAGGCATGATGTATACAGGTGACTAATAATTCCTTTGAGGTTTTGTCTTAAGAATAAGGTTATTTAGGTGACATTAATCCAGATCTCAGCATTCTTATCCACATAGGTTTGTTTACATCTAGAGGTCTGTTTTCTGTCCTGGTTACAGTGTTACTTAATTGACTAAAGTTACTGGAAGAAGGGAGAACAGATGTTCAAGGTTAAGTTAGAGAATAAGCTAGGCCTTTGTTTGCTGGCTATGTAGATTTTATAATGGCATGACCCTTGCCCCATGTCCCTACTCTAAGAACTTCAAAGAAGGAGCAATTTAGAAAATATTGTAAGTATTTTTAAAGAATGATCAGAGATGAAAGAAGGATAGAAACCACAAAGTGAGACCACAACATTATGAAAGGAGAAAAAATTTATGTAAAAGACCCAAGCAGGAATTGCAGAAGTAAAATACAGATAATGTGACTTTAAATTTAAAAGTAACAACAGCAACAAATATAACAATGTTTTTGGGATTTAAAAGCAAAATGGATTAAAATGCAGATGCTACTAATAGGGATAAGGTAGGGATGAGTCTGAAGTAAGTCCTAAAATATCATAACCACAATTAAGCATAAATGAACAGTTGGAGGCAAGTTAAGTAACTGTCGTTTGAGTGAAAGGACAGATTGTGGTGTATTTATACAGTGGTTTACTTAAATGGTGTAGTGAAAAATGAATGAGATCATTATATGTAGCGATAAGGGTAGAATTTAAAACCATCATTGGAAATGAAAGTGAGATGCAATGCAATACATATTGCATGATACCATTCATATCAATTTGATAAACCCATAATATAGTACGATATGCTCATGGATGTAAAAGTTAAAATACAAAAACATGAAGAGAGAGAATACAGTGAAATAGTTTGAACAGTGGTAGCAGTTGCTGCTGGTGAGAGATGGAGAAAAATTGAACTTGGGTCATTTTCAATCGAACTCCAACTATATCTGCAATGTCTTATTTATTTAAAAAACAGAAGCAAAAATGCTGTGGTGTTTATGTTCAGATGTATGTGGAGATGTCTTTTGTATACTTTTTGATGTGTTTAAAACTACAGGGAAAAATTAAAAGTGTGAAAAATTGGAACAACTTTCAGGTGAATATGGGGTTTATAAAATCTGGTAGGCTCTCTGCTTCCCTAAACATGGGAGTGACTCTCTGCAATGGGAGCCAATTTTTGAAGTTGGGTGGGCTTGCCAACTGGAAATGAAAGTTCTTCAAGCTAATTCATACAACCTAAGTATGTGGGAAGAAGAGATGACCTTTTAAATGCAGTGTTTCTCTCTCTCTGTATTTGCCCTACCACCCCTCACCTTTGTTAGTCTTATTAATAAGGTTTTTCCAACATAGCTGAAAGTGAAAGAAAAATAAAAGCATAATATCTCAGAGTCAGGGTCCTCATCTAAACTTCCTCTTCTAGTTCTTATAATGAAGATGTCTTTCTCTTGATGTCTTGTTTTATGGTATAATGTGGTATATAACAGCTGGTAAAAGCTAAGGATCAGCTGCATAGAACTGTATGAGTTCTGATTATAAAATGAAGCCATTTGAAGGAGCAATTGTTATTCAGTATCAATAGAGAAAAAAAATTCAAAACTCAGTGACCAAAGAGGAATAGTGTGACATACAGGAAGTATGTTTCTGTAGTAAGAGAAAATAGAGAATTTGTAATTAAATCATTTTAGTCAAATAATAATTTAAGAGCTGATTTTAACATACCCTATGCTTTTGATGTTAAATAGAGTTTAACATATTAATTGCCCCAATCTGATGTGAAATAATGCAAATTTAATACTGCAACTTCTCTTTCCTATTTTCTTTAACTGGCTAGTCTTTCTTGGTTCTCCAGCATGAGATTTTTTCTTATTAAAGTATTTATGATTATGCCAAATATGTGTAGAATCATTAAAAAAGTATCATTTTAAAAGCAGTTAAAAGTTAGAATAGGCTCCATTGAAATTCAGGAATAAAACTTGTCATTAAATGGGAGTAATCTGTGTGTTGAATACCAAAGGACTTGGCAGTTCTAGGTTGATGACTCAGGGCTTAGGCTAAAGCAGAGTAACAAAGGTTTTAGTGACTGAAACATGAGTTAAACTGGAATTCTAAAAAGCCACAGGGAGACTCATTTGTATATATGAGAAATAAAATGATGTTTTAAAAAAAATCTTTTGAAATCCAGGTTGATCTAATGAATGTAAAAAAAGAAAAAAAGTGCTTGGGCCTTAGAATAGAGAATAATAGAGTATAAATAACAAAAAGAGATAATATGGGTATATATCCCATAGGATAATGCTTCCATTCATTAGGGGATGGGTGTTGCATAATGGAGATACTCCAAGCAAAGTAAAATGGAAGAGAGATTGGCACCTTGGGGTAGCCAGACTGACATGCTGACTGCCCTTCAGCGCTTCTTGTCCAGTGCCTGGAGTAATGATTTACAGGACTATCCTGAAGAGGCAGAATTTAATCACACATTGGATTTTAAGGAATCTACATATAAAAATCTCTTTATCTCTCAAATTTACACAACACCTACCCTTTTAAAAATGAGGTTAAGGAAGGACTTGAGATAGTATCCATGGGTTTTTATTCCATACTGCTAGGATCCCTATTATCATAACTTTAAGTCATTTAAATTCTAAAAAGTGAATTCGTGGTCTTAATTATTGTGGGAGCTGGCTAGAAAAGGTAGGATCTGGATATAAAAATGTTAATATGTAAACCAGTTCTCAAGAGAGGATGTCTCATATTGAGTTATCAGATATGACAAATTCACTGTCTGAGGAAAAATTGTCTAGATGATACATCTTTGATGTACATTTTTTGTATTTTGAGCTATGAATTCTGTCCCAAATTCCTCTGGTTTCATTGCTGGGGTGCTGGGCTTGACGTCAGGCTGAATTCCAAGGCTTGGTATTTACATTCTGCTCCTTTCCTTGTACTCACCCTGACCTTAGCATTTATACAGAACTGGTGCCTTCTGAACATAAGCCACAATCAACCACTGCCAGTGCTTTTGGAGAACCACGGCCAGCTCTAGGGGGAATGTTAAGCTCCTCCTCTCTTCCCTGGAAAAGTCCGCCCTTAGTCAGAATTGGAGGTGTCAGTTACTATTGTATGAAGATTTTCCTCTCTAAGCCAGGGTGAAAAGGTAGGAAAACCAACATAATTCCTCATTTCACACATATTTATGGAAGCACATGAATGTGTAAGGCAGTGTGTGAGGCATCCTCTAGCATGAGGGTCTCTACCATTGAAAAAATTACTGTCTTGTAAAGGCTAGAAAATATCAGGATGTTCAGACTGTCAGTAGTTAATAAACCCTTTCTGTAGTAAATCTCTGAACCAGTTGGGAGAGACAAAGTTGGCACAAAGGTGAGATAAAAATGGCAGCTTTGGTATAATAGAGTTGTTGAAGAATGCAGCTTTGATGTGAGGCAACAGTGCACTCAGAATTAGATAGATTTACTGTCCCCCTGCAAGGAGGTTAGCCCCTGTAAGCCATATGTATAGAAGATCTCAGAATATGCTCCCTGCAGAGTTGATTCTTAAGAAGGAAGCTATACATACCCAGTTGATTATTACAGCTTTACCAGATTAATTGATTCTTTCTCTTCCCATGGAATATGTTATCAAGAAATACCTTTCTAACATAACCTTATTTATTCTATTTTGGGGTTTCCTGAGATATGAAATCAATGAATTTTGGGTCTGTCCACAAATTTTACTGTTCAACATCCTTTTTGCCTTCATTTTCCTGGTTTATGCAATGCCTCTTCCTTCTGCTTAATGAGTATGCCTTTCTTTAATTGATTTTCTTCTTCAGTTCCTGTTCTAGCAGGAAGACTGAAGCAATCCAAGATGTTGCTCCATTTTCTTTCTAATAAGGATCCTGTAACTCCAGGGGGAAAATACGTTCCCAGCCTGAGGCAAATTACCTTTGAAACTGAAATTGGTCAAAGGGAGGGAGAAACCCATTTATTGCTTACAAGCAGTCCTCCACTTCTGCTTGCCCATGTCTCTCACAACCAGGCTGTAAAAAGGGACCCCACCCCACCTCTCTCTGGTCCAGATATGCCTTTTCTCCCCCATGTAATCACCTGTATATGGAGATGAACTATTTCACCCCTTGGAAACACCTATTGATATGGGGATGCACTGAGGCCAGGCAAGAGATTCTGGAAATATTGCAATTTTACCCACAGATCTCATATCTTTTTATTTGGTAATTAACACAATCTACTACTCTTCTCTGGCTAAAGCCTAATTTGGATCTAAAATCTAAATCTAGTTTCAAACCAAATGGCTGGGTGGTTCTTAGGCTTATGGGCAAGTTGCATGAAGTTAAGGTTTGTTGCTATATAGTTTTCTTGTGATTCCTGAATGATGAATAGAACTAGGGACTGGGGACCAATCTCTTACTGACTATCCAGACATGGTACTAACATTATAGCTAAACCCTAACTAATGTTCTGTAGAATTTCACTGCACAACAGATCTGTCTGCAAAACAGTAGAATAAAATAATTTTGCCCACCCACTGATGCTTTAGGAAGATTTACTCACCACAGCACTACATTCAACATGAGGCCAAGCCACTCTTGTGGAATTCAGGGTCAGCTTGCAGCAGCCTCTTCTCAACTGCCTTAGGGCAGATCTCTAGATATGTTGCTATGGCCTGGTGCTTGCAGCTCAGCCTTTATGAAAGAGGCACTCACCTATGGTTGAAGCTGTCATAAACTTTGATGATATGACAAGGTACAAGTGCCACATGATAATCACTTGCTAAAGCCCAAGTCTTAGAGCTGTCCAGTCAGAAAATTTTAGCTAAAAACAAAAAGAAGCAAAACCTCCAAATGACATAATATAGGCTGCTGAAGGCAAATGTCTAGATGTACTATTCTCTTTGGCTACAGCAGCTGCCTCAATTTCCAGGCATTATTTTACTACCCAAGTTCCACTCTTTGTCTATTTCTCTAGGTCCTTGAAAATAAGTGTAAGATAAATTCTAACTGAAATAAGCAGGCAACAAGAGGCAACAAAGGGCCAGGCAGTTTATTTGAGTGCAATCCCTGGGGAGGTTCACCAGTTTGCACCAGGACAGGCTAGAGAAGTCGCTCCCAACTAGATAGGCAGGAAGTTTTTATAAGCACAGGGAAGGGAGGGGGGAGTGGGCCACGCCAGGGGTATGTGGGGAATTTTTATTGGCTCAGGGTCGGGTGATGGACAGCCAGAGGTCTCCTCCTTCAGGATGGAGGGGGTCTGCATCCGGGGTTTGTCGGCACATCATGACTGGATCCAGGAAGAGCTGTCCGTTTCTTCCTTATATGGCACAGAGCTATTTGGTACTGTCTTTGTTCTGCTTGCACTGTCCTTGCTTTCCTCCCTCTGGTACCTCCAGCCTTACATTCCGGCCTTTTGATCATAATGGCTGACAACTCAATCTGGCTACTTCTGGCTGACAAGGGGCATCATGGTGGGGTTTTAAGGCTGGTTGATGACTGGAGGAGGCTCAGTTGGGAGGGGCAAGTACTTGTGCAGCAACAGTTGATTGACCTTTATGGGTGACATTTCCGCTATGTGCTGTTGAAGGAACTTGAAAATACATGGGGCAATTAAGAGTAAAAGCTGTTATTAAGGGGCCTAGTAGAGGCATTAGCCAGGCCATCATGGGGGACTGAAGCCATCCATAAGGGCTGCCTTCAGGTACTCATGTTTTGTGGAGGTCTTTTTGTAGTTTTTGTAATTTTTTTATGCTTTGTTTTATGGTCCCAGATTCATTGATACAGTAACAGCATTCTTCTTGTAGGAAAATATAGGTTCTGCCCTTTTCTGCGGTAAGCAGATCTAAAGCCTGCCTATTTTGAAGGGTGACTTGGGCAAGGGAAGTAAGCTGCTGCTGGAGGGAAATAAGAGAGGTTGAGGTTTCTCTTAGGGTCAGGCTCACTCTATCCTCTAATGCTGCCAGTTGACTTGCAAGACTTTGAGAGCTGACTAGGCTGTGGCCTAACGCTCCTGCTCCTGTGGCAGCCATGGCTACTGTGGTGACCAGACTTACTCCTACTAGTACGGGTAGGAACACAGCCCTCTTTTGCCTAGCTCTTGGCTACATAGACCATCCGTCTTGCACCTCTTTTACTTCAGGTTTGTTGTATAACATCAATTGGGGAACTAGCATCACCGAAAAGCAGGGCCCTACCATGGTGCTGCTGATACACTGGTTTAAGTGTGTTGTTGCACCAGAAAAACCCTCCCCCTTGAAGGGAAATTAGAGTGTCTATGGTCACCCGTCATTGGTATTGGCTTCTCATTGATAATCTCGAGATGGTGGAATGCTGGGTCAGGTAGCAGGTCAGTGGGGATGATGATTCCTCACGCCATTTTCTGGTGGCCCCAGACCAATGCCAAGCTTCGGGCTTAAGGCTCATTTTCCACATCGGTATCTCGCTCAAAAAGAGGCAACAGTTTTTTTCAGAGGAGTTTGCTGGTTGAGTCTGGAAGAAACTAATGGGAAACGCCCCCACTGGGGGGCGTTGCAGGGAGGCGCAGAGGAAACAATCGGACATGTTGCTGATGTGAAGCATTAAGAAACTGCACTGTTTCTCCAATGACTCTGGCCCAGGAAAGTGGTGCTCCTGCTGGTCGTAGGGGGCGGGGGTAGGGGTCCGACTGAATCTTCTGTTTCAGTGCCTGTTCTGTCTGTAGAATATTACTTGATACCTGTATCTGGGTGTTTAGAACCTCTGTGAGAGTGGGATTCACAGTGGTCCATTCCTTCTTGATGTATACTGTGCCCCATGGCTGGGCTTGGTAACTATCGTATAGTTTGCCCTGTACTCCTTTCTCTCAGTGTTGATTCCATGGGTCACTACTGGTAATGTATAGCCTATCTTGTATTCTGGTGAACATGTTAGCAGAGACTCCTTTTGTTGTATCTCTTACTGCATGAACTCTGCATGTGTCTACTTCAGGATGACATCTCCCGTATATGTCGGACTGGAAAATACATGTATGAGAGGTTTGGTCATAAGGAAAGCACAGCATTGGGTTTGAGAAAGTGTTTAAGGTGTCTGTGTGTACCGGTATTTGAACTGGTGCTTGACAACCTGCACATGGGCAACTTTGGGTGCCTACTTCTTGGGCTTTGGTTCCTTGAGGAAGAGCTAGTTGGAGCTTAAACTTCCATGCAGAGTAACTCTGCTTGGAGATTACCAGGCTATTCATCTGGCTGGTTTCACTTGGCATGACTAACCCGCAGCTTAAGAGGACCTACTTCACGAGTCACCCAATCATCGTGTCCAGGCGCCCTTTTGAGCCTAGAAAGGTGATACCAGGAAGAATGCCCATGTAGTTTGACTGCTGAGGGCATAGTGAGGATTACCATATAAGGCCCTGTCCAGTGGGGTTGGAGGGATTTTGGCTGGAGTTCTCTTAGAAGTACCTCGTCCCCTGGCTGAAGGATTGCTGCGTTTCTTGGGTTGTTGGATGATGTAGGTTGGGGTAGGAGCTGGTCTGCATGTTCCCTGAGAAGATGTCTCAACAGTGAAAAGTAAGGAAGGTAGGAGGCCAAAGGAGGAGAGGTAGTGTGCAGGACTGTGTTCAGTAAGAAGGGCCTGCCATACATCAGCTCAAATGCACTTAGTCTGGCCAGTCTCCAGGGGACAGCATGCAGCCAAGTGAGAGTGATGGGGAGAAGATTGGGCCACGAGAGCTTTACCTCTAGAGACAGCTTAGTTAGTTGGTCCTTTAGGAGACTGTTAGCCCTTTCGACTTTACCCGACGATTGGGGGTGATAGGGTATATGGAGGATCCAGGTGATATTGAGAGCCTCAGCTGTTAGCTGAGTGACCTGGGAGATGAAGGCAGGTCCGTTATCAGATTGGAGTGAAGTGGGGAGCACAAAACGAGGAACGATGTGTTCCACCAGCACCTGCGCCACCACCGATGTAGTCTCTCGGTAGGTGGGGAAGACCTCAATCCACCCTGAAAAGGTATCAACCAGAACTAGTAAATACTGGAGCTTTTTATGCCTAGGCATATGGGTGAAATCGACCTGCCAGTCCTGTCCCAGGATCACTCTCCTCATCTGGTGGAGGGCCATCCGGGTCTTCAGAGCACCTTGAGATGAGATGCAATGACAAGTAGTGCAGGTCTGGTGCACCTGATCTATTGCCTTGCGGAGACCATAAGGGGCAAATATGGGAAGAGAAACCGGTGCATGGCCTCTGGCCCAATGTGTAGAAACTGATGAATTTTGGATATGATATCTCTGCCTCGGGCTTGGGGGAGGGAAATTCATCCTCTGAGGTATATCCATCCCTGATCTCTCAACGTTCCCCCTTGATGTAGAAGCAGTTGCCGTTCGTAATCAGGGTATTGGGGCAATAGAGAGGGGGAAAGGAACAGCACAGAGGGTTGGCTAGACCCGGATGTTAACTGTCAGGCCATGGCATCTGCCAATGCATTACTCCTGGTTGCTGGATTGTTTGCAGTCTGATGTCCCTTACAATGCACAATGGCTACTTCCTTGGGGTCCTGTAGGGCCTGTAGCAGGCAGCTGATTGCCCTGCCATTGATGATTGGGGTTCCCTTAGTGGTAAGAAAGCCCCTTTCCTTCCAAATCTCAGCATGATTGTGTGTAATTAGGAAGGCATATTTAGAGTCAGTATAAATTGTGGCCCTCTTCCCGGCTGCAAGCAAGTGGCCTGGGTAAGAGCCACTAATTTGGCTTTCTGGGAGGTGGTCCCAGATGGGAGTAGGTTTGCTTCTATCACCTGCGACAGAGTCACCACTGCATAGGCCGCCCATCGCACCCTGTCACTCCCCTTCACCAAGCTTCCATCCATGAAAAAAGTCAAGTCAGGGTCTTCGAGGGGCATGTCTTATAGGCCCTCTCTAGGTTTTCTAAGAGCCTCTACAATCTCTACACAGGAATGAGTGGGCTGATCCACCTGATCGCTGATGGGAAGCAAGAAGGCTAGGTTAAGGGGTGGAGAGACTTTTTGGGTTACCTGCAGATGTTCAATGAACAGAAGATGGAATTCTTATATCCTTGAAGACTCAAGGAAGCCAGGGATTTATGACTCAAAAGATGTTGTAACTGGTGTGGGGAATACACAGTAACGGGCTGTTGGAGAGTTAATTTCAGGGCTTCTCGGGCTAGAGTTCCTGCAGCTGCCAGGGCTCGGAGGCAAGGCTGCCACTCCCTGGTGGTGGTATCCAACTGTTTGGAGAGAAAGGCAATGGATGGCACCTCGGCCCCACTGGCTGTACCAGCACTCTGGTGGCCACCCCTGCCCTCTCTGCTGTATATAGGGTAAAGGGCTAAGTTAAGTCAGGGAGCATCAACAGGGGGGATGAGAGCAATGCATCCCACAACTGATTGAAAGCAGAAGCCACCTCAGTGGATGAAGTTAGCGGCCCAGTAGGAGTCTCTGTGGCAGCCGCATAGAGCGGTCTGGCCAGAAGGGCAAAGTTAGGCACCCAGTGTCTGAAAAACCCTACCAATCCTAGAAAGGATAGTATCTCAGTTCCTGAAGTAGGTGGCAAGAGAGCTTTAATTGCAGCTGCTCAGTCTGCCATTAGGGCTTTAGTGGTGGGAGTTAGAGCTAGCCCGAGGTATGTAACCTGGGGTAGAGACAGCTGTGCTTTGGCAGGGGATACCCTGTATCCCATGTCTGTCAGGAAATTAAAAAGGGATGTGGTGTCTAGAACCAAGGCCTACTTTGGGGGGATGCAAAGTAAAAGATCATCTACATATTGGAGGAGAGTACTCTCACCCATTGAATGTCGCAAGAGGTTTTCCACCAGGGCCTGTCCAAAAATATGGGGGCTATCTCTAAAACCTTGAGGTAGGACTGTCCAGGTCAATTGTCTAGATTGACAGATGTCAGGGTCTTCCCACGTGAAGGCAAATAGCGGCTGCTAGTCTGAGTGGCAAGGTATAGTGAAAAAAGCATCTTTAAGGTCCAGTACAGTAAAATGAGAAGTACCGGAAGGGACCTGAGATAGAAGAGTATATGGGTTAGGCACTACTGGGTGTAAGGGAATAACAGCCTCATTAATTATTTGGAGGTCCTGAATGAAGCAATACGCTCCAGAAGGCTTTTTCACCAGCAAGATGGGAGTATTGCATGGAGAGTTAGTTGGTACTTAGAGCCCCTGCAAGAGCAGACGATTAAATATAGGCTGCAGTCCCCTTTGGTAAGACTGCGAAATAGGAAATTGAGGCTGAGAAGGGAAGCTGGATGGGTCTTTAAGGCATATTAAAACCAGGGTGTGGTGGGTTGCCACCACAGGGGTGGAGATGTCCCACACGACCGGATTGACAGCAGTCCAGGGAGTTGGGAGACTCAGGTTCCTGTCGTCCAATCCTCCTTCAGCAACCAAAGCAATGAGGGAACCTAAGCATTCAAAAGGTGGGAGGGAAATAGAGGATCCTAACTTATAGAGCAAATCCCATCCTAACAGAGGGGTAGGACAGGAAGGCATGACCAGAAAGGAATGGTTAAACAGGATGCCTTGAAAGGTGCAGGCCACCGGGCCCATCTCTAAAGGCCTGGAGAGGGTTCCCATGACCCCAACTATGGAGATCCTGGCAGGGTATAAAAGCCCTTTAAAGGAGGGGAGAACAGAGTAGGTAGCCCCTGTGTCTACCAAGAAGGAGATGGGCTTACCCGCTACCCACAGCTTGGCCCTGGGCTTGGTGAGGGTGATCAGGGTGTCCGAGTCCAGGTGTCTTCAATCTTTGAGGATGCCCAGCAGGTCTGAAGGGTAGTCTTTTGAAGGTGTCTGCCCCCCCGCGGGGCTCTGCCGCCAGAGGAGGACCACCCCCTAGTGGACAGTCTACTTTCCAATGACTTCGATTACCGCAGCTGGGGCATGGTTTGGTTGGTCTGCATGGTTGGTTGGGGCACTTCCATGCCCAGTGCCCTTTGCTGCACCGAAAGCAAGGGCCCAGAGGTTCGAGTCAATCTTCAGGGACACTCTGACGATCCCCCCGAGCCGGCTGCAGAGCAGCTGTTATGGCACGAGTCTGTTCCGCCATTTGGGCAGCTGACCTCTTGCTCTCGTCCTCTCAGGCATGAAAAAGCTTAAATGTCATATCTACCAGGTCTCTTAGAGGGGCCTGGGGACTATCTTCACCCTTTTTAAGCTTGCGCCTGATGTCAGGAGCTGACTGACTTATAAAATGCATGGCCAGGAGAGAGGAACTCAATGCTGAGGCCAGGTCAATCTTAGTAAAAGCCCCTAGGGTTTCCTTGAGGCACTTTAGGAATTCTGATGGGTTTTCATCAGGCCTCTGGGTAATCTCTCTAAGTTTATCATAATTGATGGCTTTTTGGGTGGTTGAGTTCATACCTGCCAACAAGTAGCGAACCATGTGATCTCGGCATGCATCACCCTCGGGAGAATTATAATCCCACAGGGGTTCCTGTAGAGGAACAGCCTCCCTGCCCATATGTTCCCATTCATCTGTGGTGTGGGCCTCATTGGCATAGTGCTGTGCCACCGCTGTGACACAGTCATATTCCTCCGGGGTTAGAGTGGATTGGAGGACTACATGTACATCGTGCCAGGTGAGCTTGTAAGCTCATGTGAGATATTTAAACTGTTTAGCGAACATTACAGGGTTGGAGGAAAAGGACCCCAGTCGCTGTTCCACTTGGGACAAGTCTGCCAGAGAAAGGGAACATGAACCTGCACTACCCCTTCAGCCCCCACTGCCTCCCTCAGAGGAGCAATCACATGAGCCTGTGACCGCTGTGACTTAGAGCACATTATGGGAGGGCTAGACCATTTGGGAGCCAGCCGCGGTGAGTAGGATGGCAGTGGGTTTGAAGGAGGGGATGGAGGAAACGACACTGGCAAAGGGGGATACAACTTGGGAATTGATGCGGAACTTGAAGGCAGGGGACCAGGATATGGGGGTTTTTTATCCGTTTTTTCCGAAGTGGAGTCAGCACATGTGGAGCAAGATGGCGGTGTGACTGGAAGAGAAGGGGAACAAGATGGTGGAGAGAGAGAGAGAGAGAGAGGAGGAGGGGTGAGGATATGAACATTGAGGAAGGGAGCTGGCCCCCACAGTGGGCCTGGAGGAGCAGGAAGGGGGGGAGCCTAGATCTTCTGACAATTCCATCAGAGAAGAGCCTCCCAGTAATAGGAGTGGTAGAGATCGGTGGTTTTGGCGGAGGCCTGGGCTAACAAAACTTGGGAAGGAGTACACTTAACACATAGATCTGGGTGGGTGTGCAAAGTCCAAAAAGCCTGCACATATGGGATTTCACCCACTTTCCGCTCTGGTGGCAATAATTAGTCAAGTCCATGAGGAGGCCAAAATCGAAAGTTCCCTCAGGGGGCCAGCGAGATTGATTGCTCAAGGGATACTGACACCAGGCCTGAGAGCAAAGGAAGACCAGTTTCCATTTGCAAACTTCCTGGGACAAATATAGAGTAGCCAAATTAGAAGTGAGATACTGCAATGGGGTCTGAGCCTACACTTTTGAGGGCTGGTTCCCCAAGTCTGCATCATCCTCCCAACTAATCCCACTGAGAAGAGTGCCCAGCATCCCAAGCATGCCAAATCAGGGGAGACGACCTGGGAGCCTGGGTGAGGTTCGTCTCCCACACTGCAGGGCCAGGGGTGGGCCAGATGCCCAGGGGCTGAATGACCCAACCTGGACGTAGCTACGATTTCGGATGGACTAGGTGAAAACGGGTTAGGAAGGGAAACAGACCGGGGGAAACTGAGGGACTCACTGGAAAAGAGTACATGCAGCGGAGAGCAGGCTGAGGTCCTGGGTCAGGGAAGGAGGGGGCAGGGCCACTGATGGCTTGTCAGGGCCCCGCGCTCATGCTCCTTCCTGGGTTTTTTCGGCACCAAATGTAAGATAAATTCTAACTGAAATAAGCAGGCGATGAGAGGCAACAAAGGACCAGGCAGTTTATTTGAGTGCAATCCCAGGCGAGGTTCACCAGTCTGCACCAGGACAGGCTAGAGAAGTCACTCCCAACTAGATAGGCAGGAAGTTTTTATAAGCACAGGGAAGGGAGGGGGGAGTGGGCCACGCCAGGGGTATGTGGGGGATTTTTATTGGCTCAGGGTCAGGTGATGGACAGCCAGCGGTCTCCTCCTTCCGGATGGAGGGTGTCTGCATCCGGAGTTTGTCGGCACATCACGGGACTGGAATCCAGGAAGAGCTGTCCGTTTCTTCCTTATATGGCACAGAGCTATTTGGTGCTGTCTTTGTTCTGCTTGCACTGTCCTTGCTTTCCTCCCTCTGGTACCTCCAGCCTTAAAATAGGCATTAAAAGGACAATTGTAACAGCAACTTTCTCTATTCAGTTAGAGACAAATGAGTTAGGATGAGATCGAAACACTAATCTGTTAGTAATACGGCTTTTGGAAAATATGACTTGTATGGAAATAGTGGTCTTTTTGTTATTGCATCCTAGAATTAGATAGATTTATCCGATCACAGACAACCTAAAAAAGCATAGATAACTCCCAAAGAGTGGAATGGCAGGCTTCTACAAGACAGAAAGCTTGCAAGAGCAGACCATAACTTGTGCCTCCTGAAGTTAGATGGCCCAACTTAAATTTTATCCCCAAATCATCAATCATCTGGTCACTCTTCCAAGAGTGCTGCACTAACTGAGGTGCCCTCAACATGGGAACTATAAGCCAGTGGGAAGGATATTTCCTCCAACAGAGGAGATAAGATACGAACACAATGTCTGTTACACTAGCAACATGTAATGACACCATAAAAATCAACTCAACAGTCTTAGTCCTGAAAAGAAATAAGACTCACTTGAGATTATTGCTGTGAGAAAGGGAACACTTGCATTAGATATTAGAGAGTAGGAGACAACACAGAATAGGGGAATTGTAGAAGCATCCTTGGCAGAAATGTCACAAGAGAACAAGATAGAAAAGTTGAAGATGCAGTGAGTCATCTCAGTTCTATTATCACAATTTAAGCTGCACTGTCTCTCCCTTATTTAGGTCATCTTGCCCTGTTTCTCAAGTCAGTCTTACTTAATATTTTATAACACATTTTTTAAAAAACATTTTTTATGGCTCTTACAGTGTGCAAATGATGCAAAACTGGATCATGGCACCTCTAATCCAGTATATTTTCTGGTTCATCCTCTAATAAGAATCATATCATGGGAAGTTGTGTTCTTAAGGGAATGAACTCTGGACACTGTCAAAGGCCACAAGGCTGGCAGTGACTTGCTGGAGCATCCAGCTTTCTTGGTGGTGATGGCATAAAGCACAATCTAAAGAAAGTACTTTCTTTGAGCAGGACTGCAAGTTTATCATGAAATCAGACAAAGATCTATCCTCCCCAGAAATATAGAAAAAGTGGTCTGATAGGCATCCATTCCTGTCTTCACCACACTACCATAAAGAGAAACAGAAATTATCATTCATGCACAAATGTCATAACATATAAACACACAGAGGTTGCAACGTTTTTTTTTGGTATCATGAATCTACAATTACATGAAGAACATTATGTTTACTAGGTTCCCCCCTTCACCAAGTCCCCCCCATTTACCCCTTCACAGTCACTGTCCATCAGCATAGTAAGATGCTGTAAAATCACTACTTGTCTTCTCTGTGCTGTAGAGCCTGCCCCATACCCCCCCACATTATACATGCTAATTGTAATGCCCCCTTTCTTTTTCCTGCCCTTATCCCTCCCTTCACACCCATCATCCCCAGTCCCTTTCCCTTTGGTAACTGTTAGTCCATTCTTGGGTTCTGTGATTCTGGTGCTGTTTTGTTCCTCAGTTTTTCTTTGTTCTTATACTCCACTATGAGTGAAATCATTTGGTACTTGTCTTTCTCCACCTGGCTTATTTCACTGAGCATAATACCCTCTAGCACCATCCATGTTGTTGTAAATGGTAGGATTTGTTTTCTTCTTATGGCTGAATAATATTCCATTGTGTATATGTACCACATCTTCTTTATCCATTCATCTACTGATGGCACATAGATTGCTTCCATATCTTGGCTATTGTAAATAGTGCTGTGATAAACATAGGGGTGCATCTGTCTTTTTCAAACTGGGCTGCTGCATTCTTAGGGTAAATTTCTAGAAGTGGAATTCCTGGGTCAAATGGTATTTCTATTTTAAGCATTTTGAGGAACCTCCATACTGCTTTCCACAATGGTTGAACTAATTTACATTCCCACCAACAGTGTAGGAGGGTTCCCCTTTCTCCACAACCTCGCCAACACTTGTTGTTTGTCTTTTGGATGGTGGCAATCCTTTCTGGTGTGAGGTGATATCTCATTGTGGTTTTAATTTGTATTTCTCTGATGACCAGCGATGTGAAGCATCTTTTCATGTGTCTGTTGGCCATCTGAATTTCTTCATTTAGAGAACTGTCTATTCAGCTCCTCTGCCCATTTTTTAATTGGATTATTTGTTTTTTGTTTGTTGAGGTGTGTGAGCTCTTTATATATTTTGGATGTCAACCCTTTATTGGATCTGTTATTTATGAATATATTCTCCCATACTGTAGGATACCTTTTTGTTCTATTGATGGTGTCCTTTGCTGTACAGAAGCTTTCCAGCTTGGTATAGTCCCACCTGTTCATTTTTGCTTTTGTTTGCCTTGCCCAGGGAGATATGTTCATGAAGAAGTTGCTCATGTTTATGTCCAAGAGAGTTTTGCCTATGTTTTTTCTAAGAGTTTTATGGTTTCATGACTTACATTCAGGTCTTTCATCCATTTCGAATTTAATTTTGTATATGGGGTTAGACAGTGATCCAGTTTCATTCTCTTACATGTAGCTGTCCAGTTTTGCCAGCACCATCTGTTGAAGAGACTGTCATTTCACCATTGTATGTCCATGGCTCCCATATTGTATATTAATTGACCATATATGTTTGGGTTAATGTTTGGAGTCTCTATTCTGTTCCACTGGTCTGTAGCTCTGTTCTTGTGCCAGTACCAAATTGTCTTGATTACTGTGGCTTTGTAGTAGAGCTTGAAGTTGGGGAGTGTGATCCCCCCACATTATTCTTCCTTCTAAGGATTGCTTTGGCTATTTGGGGTCTTTGGTGGTTCCATATGAATTTTTGAACCATTTGTTCCAGTTCATTGAAGAATGCTGTTGGTAATTTGGTAGGGATTTTATCAAATCTGTATATTGTTTTGGGCAGGATGGTCATTTTGATGATAATTAATTCTTCCTAGCCAGGAGCATGGGATGAGTTTCCATTTGTTAGTGTCCTCTTTAATTTCTCTTAAGCATGTCTTGTAATTTTCAGGGTATAGGTCTGTCACTTCCTTAGTTAGATTTATTCCTAGGTATTTTATTCTTTTTGATGCCATTGTGAATGGAATTGTTTTCCTGATTTCTCTTTCTATTATTTCATTGTTAGTGTATAGGAAAGCCACAGATTTTTGTGTGTTAATTTTGTATTCTGCAACTTTGCTGAATTCCGATATTAGTTCTAGTAGTTTTGCAGTGGAGTCTTTAGGGTTTTTTATGTACAATATCATGTCATCTGCAAATACTGACAGTTTGACTTCTTCTTTACCGATCTGGATTCCTTGTAGTTCTTTGTTTTGTCTAATTGCCATGGCTAGAACCTCCAATACTATGTTGAATAGCAGTGGGGAGAATGGGCATCCCTGTCTTGTTCCCGATCTCAGAGGAAAAGCTTTCTCCTCTTGCTGATCAGTATGATGTTGGCTGAGGGTTTATCATATATGGCCTTTATTATGTTGATGTACTTGCCCTTTATACCCATTTTGTTGAGAGTTTTTGTCATGAATGGATGTTGAATTTTGTTGAATGCTTTTTCAGCATCTATGGAGATGATCATGTGGTTTTTGTCCTTCTTTTTGTTGATGTGGTGGATAATGTTGATGGATTTTTGAATGTTGTACTATCCTTGCATCCCTGGGATGAATCCCACTTGGTCACAGTGTATGATCCTTTTGATGTATTTTTGAATTTGGTTTGCTAATATTTTGTTGAACATTTTTGCATCTGTGTTCATCAGGGATATTGGTCTGTCGTTTTCTTTTTTGATGGGGTCTTTCCCTGGTTTTGGTATTAGGGTGATGTTGGCCTCATAGAATGAGTTGGGAGTATTCCTTCCTCTTCTATTTTTTGGAAAACTTTATGGAGAATGGGTATTATGTCTTCTCTGTATGTCTAATAAAATTCTGAGGTAAATCCATCTGGCCCAGGGGTTTTGTTCTTGGGTTGTTTTTTGATTACTGTTTCTATTTCATTGCTGGTAATTGGTCTGTTTAGATTTTCTGTTTCTTTCTGGGTCAGTCTTGGAAGGTTGTATTTTTCTAGAAAGTTGTCCATTTCTCCTAGGTTTTCCAGCTTGTTAGCATATAGGTTTTCATAGTATTCTCTAATAATTCTTTGTATTTCTGTGGATTCCATCTTGATTTTTCCTTTCTTGTTTCTGATTCTGTTGATGTGTGTTGATTCTCTTTTTCTCTTAATAAGTCTGGCTGGAGGCTTATTTATTTTGTTTATTTTCTTGAAGAACCAGCTCTTGGTTTCATTGATTGTTGTTTCATTCTTCTCAATTTTATTTATTTCTTCTCTGATCTTTATTATGTCCCTCCTTCTTGTGACCTTAGGCCTCATTTGTTCTTCTTTTTCCAATTTTGATAGTTGTGACATCAGACTGTTCATTTGGGATTGTTCTTCCTTCTTTAAATATGCCTGGATTGCTATATACTTTCATCTTAAGACTGCTTTTGCTGCGTCCCACAGAAGTTGGGGCTTTGTTTTGTTGTTGTCATTTGTTTCCATGTATTACTGGATCTCCATTTTAATTTGGTCGTTGATCCATTGATTATTTAGGAGAATGTTGTTAAGCGTCCATGTGTTTGTGAGCCTTTTTGTTTTCTTTGCACAATTTAATTATAGTTTTATACCTTTGTGATCTGAAAAGTTGGTTGGTAGGATTTCAATGTTTTGGAATTTACTGAGTCTCTTTTTGTGGCCTAGTATGTGGTCTATTCTGGAGAATGTTCCATGTGCACTTGAGAATAATGTGTATCCTGTTGCTTTTGGATGTAGAGTTCTGTAGATGTCTATTAGGTCCATCTGTTCTAGTGTGTTGTTCAGTGCCTCTGTGTCCTTACTTATTTTCTGTCTGGTGGATCTGTCCTTTGGAGTGAGTGGTGTGTTGAAGTCTCCTAGAATGAATGCATTGCATTCTATTTCCTCCTTTAATTCTGTTAGTATTTGTTTCACATATGTTGGTGCTCCTGTATTGGGTGCATATGTGTTTATAATGGTTATATCCTCTTGTTGGACTGAGCCCTTTATCATTATGTAATGTCCTTCTTTATTTCTTGTTACTTTCTTTGTTTTGAAGTCTTTTTTGTATGATACTAGTACTGCAACAGCTGTTTTTTCTCCCTGTTGTTTGCATGAAATATCTTTTTCCATCCCTTGACTTTTAATCTGTGCATGTCTTTGGGTTTGAGGTGAGTCTCTTGTAACATCATATAGATGGGTCTTGCTTTTTTATCCATTCTATTACTCTGCGTCTTTTGATTGGTGCATTCAGTCCATTTACATTTAGGGTGATTATTGAAAGAGATGTACTTATTGCCATTGCAGTCTTTAGCTTCTTTACTACCTTACTGTCTAACTTAACTCACTTATTGAGCTATTATAAACACAGTCTGATGATTCTTTATTTCTCTCTCTTCTTATTCCTCCTCCTCCGTTCTTCATATGTTGGGTTTTTTTTCTGTGCTCTTTTTAGGAGTGCTCCCATCTAGAGCAGTCCCTCTAAGATACCCTGTAGAGGTGGTTTGTGGGAGGCAAATTCCCTCAACTTTTGCTTGTCTGGGAATTATTTAATCTCTCCATCATTTTTAAATCATAATCGTGGTGGATACATTATCCTTGGTTCAAGGCCCTTCTGTTTCATTGCATTAAATATATCATGCCTTTCTCTTCTGGCCTGTAAGGTTTCTGTTGAGAAGTCTGATGATATCCTGATGGGTTTTCCTTTGTAGGTAACCTTTTTTTTCTCTCTGGCTGCCTTTAATACTCTGTCCTTGTCCTTGATCTTTGCCATTTTTATTATTATTTGTCTTGGTGTTGTCCTCTTTGGGTCCCTTCGGTTGGGAGTTCTATGTGATTCTGTTGTCTGTGCAACTATTTCCTTCCCCAGTTTGGGGAAGTTCTCAGCCATTATTTCTTCAAAGACACTTTCTTTCCCTTTTTGTCTCTCTTCTTCTTCTGCTACCCCTATAGTGTGGATATTGTTCCTTTTGGATTGATCACAGAGTTCTCTTAATATTGTATCATTTCTGGAGATCCTTTTATCTTTCTCTGCATCAGCTTCTGTGTGTTCCTGTTCTCTGGTTTCTAGTCCATTATTGGCCTCTTGCATCCCGTCTGTTCTGCTTTTAAGTCCTTCCAGAGATTGTTTTATTTCTGTAGTCTCACTGTGTACTTGCTTCTTTAGCTCTTGCATATTTCTCTGCAGATCCATCAGCATGTTTATGATTTTTATTTTGAATTCTTTTTCAGGGAGACTGGTTAGGTCTGTCTCTGAAAATCCTCTCTCAGGTGTTGTCTGGACTATTTTGGACTGGAGTAAATTTTTGTGCCTTTTCATGGTGATAGTGGTGGCTGTAGGCAGGTTGCAGATGTGTTAGCTGTTAAAAGAAAGCCCTTTCCTGCTTGCTGGTTGCCTTGCCCTTCTCCGCTGCCTCTGTCGGTTACCCGCCCTCCTGGAGCAGCCCCCGGGTTAATCCTCTAAGCTTCTGTGCATGCGGTTTCTGTCAGAGCAGCCCAGAGCCCTGCAGGGAGTGGCAGGCATGCTGGGTGCACTCCTCCACGATAGTGGCCCCCTGCTGGGCAGCTGTGTACCGGCAACAGCCTTTGGGTCTGGCCTGGGCAGCTGTGCATCGGGCTGGGATTCTGATTGGCTGCTGGGAGCATGGCTGCTCCCTCTGGCACCCCTTCAGGTGTGCGCAGGCCTCTCCCGTGCACCTCTGGCACTGCTGCTGCTGGCACGTGCGGGTTGCTCCTGGGCCGTTCAGTCACCATCACCATGGGCTAGCATGGACCTCTCCTGGTCCCCTCTGGTGCTGCAGCCACCAGCACGCGCGGGCCGCTCCCGGGCTTCTTGGTTGCCACAGTGGTGGGCTTGCATGAGCCTCTCCCAGTCCCCTCTGGTGCTGCCACCCCTGGCGTGCGCTGCCACTCTCCCACTACTGGGCCGGTGTGTTGGGGCCCATGCTGGTTGTGGGTTGACTGGCAGGCTGCTTAGTGCCGTGGGGGGCTTCAGAGCTGCACTGCTGCCCAGGTGGTTAGGGCACCTAAAGTTCCCCGGGATTCCCAGGTGCTGGCTAAATGTGCCAGGACGACTTCATCTAGCTGTGGGGTCCCTGTCCCTTTAAGACTTGCAGAATGCACTCGCTTTTATTTTGTCTCAGGGTCGCCAGTTGCGGGGACCTGCTGCAGGTTTTGCTTTTCCATTTCTCTAGTATCCAGCACCCTGTGCACCTTGTGTCTGCACTCCGGGTGAGCATTTCTAGAGCTGGTTGTTTAGCAGTCCTGGGCTTTCACTCCCTCCCTGTTCTGACTCCTTTTTCCCACCGGGTTCTGGGGTGAGGGGGACATTCGGGTCCCGCCGGGCTGTGGCTTGTATCTTACCCCCTTTGTGAGATGCTGAGTTCTTGCAGATGTAGATGTATCCTTGCTGTTGTACTGTATCCACTGGTGTCTCTTTTAGGAATAGTTGTATTTATTGTATTTTCATAAATATATATGTTTTGGGGAGGAGATTTCCACTGAACTACTCATGCCACCATCTTGGCTCTGCCCCTGAGGTTGCAACTTTTAAACATGTAATTTGGAAAAACATTGTGACTTTTCAATGATGTGAAAATATTTTAGATAAATCATACTCAAATATATCAGAATTTTAGTTCCCATTACAATCTTCAGTTTAGTTAGCTTTTAGAAGAATAACTCCAGTATTATGAATTATGCAAATTTAATACATCTGAAGAAAGTACTTTCTTTGTGCAGGACTGCAAGTTTATCATGAAATCAGGTAAAGATCTATCCTCCTCAGAATGCTAATCATCTTTAAAGGGAATATCTTTTTTTAAATTGAAGTATCATTGATACACAATCTTACATTGGTTTCAAATGTACAACCTGTATTATTAAATCCTCACACCTTCTAGTTTGGTTACTGTCAATGTAGAAAGATGTTACAGCATCCTTGACTATTTTCTCCATTCTGTACTACTGTCCCTGTGACCAATTTATAGAGTGAATATAATTTATTGTGCTCCTTAACCCCCTTACGATTCCTCCTCAACCACCCCACCTCCTCCCCCTTGGTAACTACTAGTTCCTTCTTAGTGTCTATGAGTCTACTGCTGTTTTGTTCCTTCTCTTTTGCTTTATTTTTATATTCCACAAATAAGCGAAATTATATGGTATTTGTTTTTCTCCACCTGGCTTATTTCACTGAGCATAATAAGCTCTAGATCCATCCATGTTGTGGCGAATGACAGGATTTCTTTTCTTTTATGGCTGAACAATATTCCATTGTGTATATGTACCACATCTTCTTTATCTATTCATCTATTGATGGACACTTAGGTTGCTTCCATATCTTGGTTATTGCAAATGGTTCAGTAATAAACACAGGGGTGCATTAAAGGTAATATCCTTATTTTTAAATAATGACTCTCGTTGTCAGGTGTTGATTAAATCTTGGTCTCTGTAGCTCTATACTTATAGAAACTGGAAAAACATGACTTCATACTTTAGGATAACACTTAAACCAGATCTTTGTGACTTAAAATGGAGGTGACCATATGGATAATCAGGTTTTGATTGCTCCAGTTCTAATAACTGATCTGTGGGTCTGTTCCTTTTTCCTTTCATGCTCAGAATTTGGCCTCCACATAGGACCCAGAATTCTAAGGGGAGGTCCTACTTTGCACTTGCTTATCTTGTCCCAAGAGAATTCCTAATATCTCTTTGAGCCTTAGTATTCATACTGTTTTAAACATGAAGAAAACTCTTACATCAAGGGACTGTTGTGAGGATTAAATGGGATGTAATATGTGCAGTACCATCGAGACCACTGGTCACTCAATGAACGTAAGCCCCTACCACCCTTCCTTCTCTTCCTAGGCATTTCCTGGGTGAGGCCAAATATTTTACTTATCATCCAGAGGATGTAAGTCATTTTGTGACAAATCTGTTCATTCATCTGCTATGGCATAAAGAAGCTCCAAATATATAATCAATACAGGGGATGCCCAGCCAAATGCACTGTTGCCCTCATGAAAGCCAGCATGATGTTCAATGTCCTCTGAATTGTAACAGGATTCCTCAATAGAACTTAAGGGCATGAAGCAATATCTTTGGGGTTGGTAACAAAAATATGTATTAAATTTTTTTAATTAAGGTATTATTGCTCTACACTCTTATGAAGGTTTCACATGAAAAAACAATCTGGTTACTACATATACACATATTATCAAGTCTCCTGCATACCCCATTGCAGTCACTGTCCATCAGTGTAGTAAGATGCCACAGAGTCACTATTTGCCTTCTCTGTGCTACACTGTTTTCCCCATGACCCCTCACACCATGTGTACTAAACATAATACCCCTCAAAGCCCATCTCCCTCCCTCCCCACCTGCCCTCCCCCACCCCTCCCCTTTGGTAACTGTTAATCCCTTCTTGGTGTCTGTGAGCCTGCTGTTGTTTTGCTCCTTCAATTTTGCTTCATTGTTATACTCCACAAATGAGGGAAATCATTTGGTACTTGTCTTTCTCCACCTGGCTTATTTCACTGAGCATAATACCCTCCAGCTCCATCCATGTTGTTGCAAATGGTAGGATTTGTTACTTTCTTATGGCTGAATAGTATTCCATTGTGCATATGTACCACCTCGTCTCCACCTCGTCTTTATCCATTCATCTACTGATGGACACTTAGGTTGCTTCCATTTCTTGGCTATTGTAAGTATAGTGCAGTGATAAACATAGGGGTGCATATGTCTTTTTGAATCTGAGAACTTCTATTATTTGGGTAAATTCCAAGGAGTGGGATTCCTGGGTCAAATGGTATTTCTATTTTTAGTTTTTTGAGGAACCTCCATACTGCTTTCCACAATGGTTGAACTAGCTTACATTCCCACCAGCAGTGTAGGAGGGTTCCTCTTTCTCCACATCCTCACCAGCATTTGTTGCTCTTAGTCTTTTTGATGCTGGCCATCCTTACTGGTGTGAGGTGATATCTCGTGGTTTTAATTTGTGTTTTCCTGATGATTAGCAATGTGGAGCATCTTTTCATGTGTCTGTTGGCCATTTGAATTTCTTCTTTGGAGAATTGTCTGTTCATATTCTCTGCCCATTTTTTAATCAGGTTATTTGCTTTTTGGGTGTTGAGGCATATGAGTTCTTTATATATTTTGGATGTTAACCCCTTGTTGGATATGTCATTTACAAATATATTCTCCCACACTGTAGGATGCCTTTTTGTTCTGTTGATGGTGTCCTTTGCCATGCAGAAGCTTTTTAGTTTGATGTAGTCCCGTGAGTTCATTTTTGCTTTTGTTTCTCTTGCGCGAGGTCATGCGTTAAAAATATGTGTTTTTTTAAACCTTAGTTTCCTGTTGTTTCATCTCTTGATCAACATTCCAGTGCCTGGTATCCTGTTCTTTTTCCCTGTTTTGCCTTACCTGGCTGTTTTGTAGTATTTTAGTCAGCTATATTCACACACCTTGTGACTAATTCTGTAAACTCTGATGTCTGTTAACTGGCTAGGTGGCCTTCAGGAAGTTACTTATCTTCTCTGAATCTCAGGCAGCTCATTAGAAAATACAGTAATAGTTTGAATCTCACAGAATGAGTGAAGATAGGATGAAATATATCTAAAGCAGCAGTTCTCAAACAATTTTGACTCAAAACTCCTTCATCTCTAACATTTTTTAGTCTCTCAGAAAGCTCTTTTTTAATGAATTATTTCTAGTGACATATTAGAAACTAAAACAAATGTTTTTATAATATTTATTACTTTAAAAATAGCTATAATAAACCCATTATATGTTAATATTAATAACATTTTTAGTTAAAATAACTCTTTGAAAAAAGTTAGGGAGTGGCTTTATTTTATATTTTGCTAATTTCTCTATTGTTTTTAGAACAGCTAGACTCTAATTTATACCTCTACATTTGATGTATTGTAATATGTTGTTTTGGTTCAAGTACATGATGAGAATGTAGCCTTATACATTATACATACACATTTTTCATAGAAAATGAAAAAGAGAAGTGTTCTTACAGCCATTTTAGATAATTGTGGATAATTATGGATATTCTCCTTTAATATTCACCTACACTATGCCTATAAAGTGGTATTTTATAAAGTTAGTTGCAGTCTAGAATCTTAAGCTAAATCAGTGAAAATTCTGTGCTCTATAATACTAAATCCTTTGGTCTGGCTTGCCCTCCGAATGGATCTTTCACCCATACATAATTCTATGCATTGTGATGGTGTAACTCTGGGGGGAAAAATCCCTAGGCAAAATACCTTTGAAACAGAAATCAGTCAAAGGGAGAAATAAAATGGTAGAAACCCATTCCTTTCTTACAAGCAGTCAACTTCTGCTCCCCCGTGTCTCTTGTGTCCTGGCTGCAGAAGAAACAGCCCCTTCCCCAACCTCTCCAGTCCAGATAAGCTCTCTTGCCCTTGTAATTACCTATTCATATGGAGATGGACAACCCCTTGGAAACACTTATTCTATGCAGATGCACTAAAGCCAGATGAGAGATTCTGGAAATACTGCAATTTTACCCACAGGCTACCCCTCTAGAAATTTTGCTTCACAGTCTACTCATTCCTCATCTTTCGCAATGGCCCCTGTGTGAGGAAACTGGAGCACTGTAACCAGACTAATGACATAAAATCATGATAATGCTCAAGCTGGAGGTTTCAGCTAGGTTCAAAGTCTTATGCAGCTAGGTTCAAAGTCTTGTGAGTCCATAGCTCACCCATTCCACAGGTGCTCAGTAGCTGTATAGGTAGGGAGTTCAGAACAATCATCACATGGTAGCTGCAGCCAGGGGGCACATCCAGGCCACAAGGACTGTAGAAGAAAATGAGCTTAAGGGTGATAAGATACATGTTTTAATGACACTGGCACAGGCAAATCTTGTCCATCAGGTAGGATACATGCAAGAGAGTGGTGCTGTGATAGGACAGTGGCAGGAATGGGACCTCATCCTGGACTAGTATACCAGACTTTCACCCTCCTCCCTGTGGGGGTTACAGATATGTCAATATATAGGGCTACAGGAGGTACATACACTGGCCATAAAGATAAAACAAAACTTCCCTGTAAGATGCTCTTACCTCCGAGACATTTTGGGTACATTACCATGATCTTTCGGGGCCACTCTGCTGTTATTCCAGGAATACACAGGAGGCCAGCTTCCAGGCCTTTTCCCCAAGGTGCCAGAAGGATGAGCCATTGCTGGTCCATGTGTCGAAATGTCCAGTTCACTCAACAGTGTCTCCAGGATTTTATGCAGTAGGGGCTGGCAGCAGGATGTTGCTCTGCTGGCCCTGTCCTTGCTTCGGTATCTCCTCTTTGGTTTGCATATACAGTTGTATAGGAGAGGCAGCAATGTGTGTTAGCATATCCACAGGACTCAAGGCTCCTTTTCAGGGCTTCTCATTCAAATGCTGTAGCACCATCCATAAGCAAGCTAACCAGCCCCATAGAGTATTGGTGTCCAACTTAAGGCCAGATTTCAGCAAAACATTTTATCTCTCTATCATGCATGCCCCAGTAGGGTTATATGGTACATGAAACTTCCACTTTATTCCAAGTTGCTGTACCCATTCTTTTCATGCATATCCAGTAAAGTAGGTGTCTTGATCATTCTCAATCACCTGTGGCTGGCCATAGGCTGCAAGAGAGGCTCTAGGCCCCTCTTGGTGGTTTGTTGATCTTCAGGACATGCAGGAAAAGCAACTAACAAGCCAGTAGCTGTGTCCTCACAAGTCATGGCATACCGATGTCTTTCTGATATGGACAGAGATCCAATATAGTCTATCTGCAGCCTGACAAGGGGTATTGGCCCCCTTACTATTGTCCCACATTACTACAGGACTCGGTGTAAGTCCCTCTTAGAACACACAAGGCATTCCCTCTGAGCCCTGCTGACTTCTTCAAAGGTCAATGGCAAGCCCCATTGATGGGCTACACCCCACATTGTCTTTTGCCCCATGTGCAACAAATGCTGATGTAACTATTGGGCTACATTAGAGGCAGGCTTTCCTTCTAGTCAGCTCACCTGGGCCAGTGTGTGTACTTCATCATTCCCTGGGGATGCCAAAGGCAAATGGTGAGTCACATGATATATGGAACCATTCTTAGTCTGACCAGAGGCCCATAGGTCTTGCCACAACTCTTGCCCCCAAAGGGGCTGGTGACCAACCATGCAGTTGGCATGGTACCATGTCGGTAGCCACAGGGTTAAGCCCTGATTGACAGCCCAGCTATGAGTACAGACAAGTATAGGGAGGGCTTCTGGGTTATCATGAGCGATTCTGCCCGCAACTCAGTGCATTGGTTGCTCTTCCCCTCTCCATTCTCCATCCATACTATCTCAGTCTTAGGATGGAAAGCCACAGCCCTCCATTTCAGGGGCTGCCCATGACTGGAGCTGTCTGTATCTTCAGGTATACGGGCTTTTCCCTCCTAGTAAGACTCTAGGCTACCAATGGCTCAAAAGCAAGTTTTTTCTGCTTTCCACTGGTATAGGTCACTGTCCCCAATAAGCATTGGAGTTGTCCACTTAAGGTGTTAGTAAGGAGGGTGCTATACTGCTGCAAATATGCACCCCATACGGCCAGTGTAGGCATCTGTGCCACACCACTCCATGGCCTTTGGGTCCAGCCTTGCACCCACCCCGCGATGGGATAGGTGATTATAACCTTGGTCGGAGCTGTTCCATTGATGGGCTCTGTAGCTAGCAAGGCTTGGTACACAGCAGCCAGTTGCTTCTCTATCAAGGTGTACCAGACCTCTGCTCCTTTCCATCATTGTGGCCAGAATCCAATATGTTGGTGTGTCTGTTCAAGCCTCTGCCAAAGACCCCATCCATAACCATCTTCAGTTACATGAGCATCTAGCTCACAGGGCCTTGATGAGTCCATTACACTCAAGGCCTTGTATGGCCTTGACTGCTTGCTTAGCAGCAGTAAAAGCAGCTCATGTCTCATCCCAGTCCCACCTGATGCCCTTTCATACCAACCAGTATAAGGGCTTCAGAATTTGTGCCAGGTGTAGGATAAACACACTCCAGTAGTCCAGAATACCCAAAAACTCTTGTAAGACTGCCACAGTGGTAGGGGTAGGGAAAGCCTGGATCTTGTCTATGACTGCTTCAGGAATAACTTTATTTTTACCCAACCAGACAACCCCCAGGAACTTTACAGACAAACTAGGTCCCAGAACCTTGGTGCTGTTCATAGTCCATCCTTTGTCCTGTAGATGTTTCAGCAGTCTAGGAACTGCCCCTTCTAAATCTGAAAGAGAATCAGGTGTGAGCATAATGTCATCAGTGTAGATTCTTCCATGTGGCCAAGTCCTGGGCTACAAGTCCATGACAGATGGTGGGACTGTGGATGTATCCCTGTGGAAGGACAGTGAATGTCCACTGTTGGCCTTCCCATGTGAAGGCAAACTGTTCCTGGCTTCCCTGTGCTATGTCAATAGGGAAGAAAGTATCAGCAAAGTCTATTACATAATGATACATTTCCAGTTCATGGCTGAGGGTGTCCAGAATGGCTGCTATAGAGGGGACAGCAGCATGCAAAGGGGTTGTGACTTATTCAATTCCTTCTAGTCTACAGTCATACACAGGAGCCATCTGGTTTTCTCACTGATCACCCTGGGGAATTACCTATGAGTGGGCTTTATGATGCCCACCCTCTCCAACTCCAGTAGAGTTTCTCCAATTTCCTTGTGCTCCCAAGGCAATTATTTATACTGTTTAATATTTGTCATCTGCTGAGGTACAGCCCGAGCTACAGGTGGGTTTTTAGTGTGTCCCCTCAGAACTGCCTTTACCACACATACCCTCAGTCTGAACTCACCTGCAGTGGTCTGTAATCACAGGCCCTGCAGGATATCTATGCCCAAAATATGATCAGGGATGGGAAAAATGTACACAGTATACTCCTTTGGGGGTAAATGCCCTATTTCCAATGGGATCTGGGCTTTCTTCATTCTAATTGCCTTATCCTCATGTCTTCTATCACTGGGAAAACACGCAGGGTTGCCATAAATCAGAGAACACTTTGTTCCTGTGTCCACTAGTGCCAGGACACTGTACATTCACAGGGGACCAATGAATTGCTAATTCTACATGTTGCCTCTGGTCCCCACCATGTCCTCCAAGGTGGAGACCTTGAACCCCACCTCACTTGAACCACGATGCCTAATCATCTTTCTGTCAGGGTGAGGGCTCAGGCAAATCCTGAGTACTGTCCTCCAGGAAGTTTTGTAGGGACATGGGCCAGACATGAGGTTTTGACTCTGGCTTCCGTGTCCTGTAGTGACTGGAACTGGTGCTCTGGCTTTAATTGGTGCCACAGTTCTAACAAGATCCTATTGGGCTGCCCATTGAGTTTTTTCTTCACTACCCCAGCCATTATGACATCAACCCACATCTGGGTCTTTGAGACCTTCAGGGGCCTTTTGCACCTCTCCTTTCAGTCATAACCCATACTTCCTTCTGTGCTTCTACTGTTTCAACCTCCCCCAGATCTGCTAAAGTACAAATAGCCTCACTTACTGGTTTCCCTATGTGGTGGGGAGAAATAGTCACCAGGGACCCAAAGAGAGAGAGGGGGGAGCTGTATGGAGCAACAGATTTCTCCTTGCTACCACAAATAACTCCTCATCAGGGCCCTGGGGGTCCAAATTATTGATGATATTTTTTCATGCCCAGCTCCCATAACACCTACTGGAGCTCTGCATGTGTTTTTGAGTTAGTGGGTAAGTATGGTAAATCACCCTGATTAGGTCAAACTGCCTTGATGGCTGCTGTCAGCCAATCCAGAAGCATCCAATTCCCTAAGGTGTGATGGGCACTTTGCAACTGCTCTTGGAGTGAAGTGTGAGTCATTAGGGAAACCTTCTACTCATCTCAGTACCTGACATAACAATGTTTTCCACCCCCATATCCCAGAGACACAAAAGCCATGTAGACAGAGGTTCCAAGGGCTTCTGCTCATGCCAGACGCTCATGTCCACCGGCTCATCCTGTGTATATGGGCAGATCATGGAGTGCTCCACAACCTGGGGAGGGTGTGGTTCCTCCCCCTGAGGAGCCTGTGCTTGGTTCATTTTTACTTTTTTAATTACAACTGGGTGGGTCTTTAATGCAGGAGAGGCTGGTGCCTTGGGCGGTGGCCTTGGCAACAGATCGATTGGCCTTTGGCCCAGCCCGCCTCATCCTCTCCCAACACCTTCTCCAGCATCTCTGGGCCTGAAGGCACCGCTCTTACCTTCCCCTCCCCCACAGCCTCCTGCAACACGGCTTCTCCTGCCACCTCGCCCCTCGCTGCTGCTAAGGAATCTTCCAGGAGTGTGACTGGTCTTCTCAATAACTGTCTCTCTTCCCTAAGGACATCTCATAGGTCATTGCCCAGTTCTTCCAAGTGATGCTGGAGTGTGTCTCTCTCCTGCCAAAGTCTCTCTCTTCCCTCAGTAACACTTTCCACTATCTTGAGGAAAAGAGATCCTATAATGCGAGCTGCTACATGGCCATTCAGGGCCTCTAAGCAGTCTTCTATCTGATGGAGGGCTAATTCTGCAGCTTCCGGTGTCTCCACCCTTCCCCATTTCTGGGGAAGGCCCCTTGAGGAGGTGCTTTACCCAAATCAATTCTCCACTAGGGGTTCCGCAATCGGAAGCCCCACAGATCAGGGACTCCTTGGTGAAGCTGCACCTTCTACCGCTGCAGCTACTGGGGCCTCCCCACTATCTACAGGGGAGGTTCTGGGCATCTCCCCTCCATCTCTAGGGGCAGCCTGCCCAAGGGTTGCACCCATGTAGACAGATTTTGGGTTCAGAGGTCTTGCTGACTACCTCCAGGTGTAACTCTGGGGGAAAAATCCCAGGGCAAAATACCTTTGAAACCAAAATCAGTCAAAGGGAGAAACAAAATGGGAGAAACCTGTTTATTTCTTACAAACAGTCCACTTCTGCTCCCCCGTGTCTCTTGCGACCCTGCTGCAGAAGAAACAGCCCCTTACCCAACCTCTCTGGTCCAGATAAGCCCTCTTGCCTTCGTAATTACCTATTCATATGGAGATGGACAACCCCTCTTCACCCCCTGGAAACACCTATTCAGTGGAGATGCACTAAAGCCAGGTGATTCTAGAAATATTGCAGTTTTACCCACAGATAGGTTATTTGGAAAATACTAGTTTACTGAGTCACATAGGTCTTCCAAATGTTGACATATTTTACATAGGATATAAAAATTACGTTTGTTAAAATTATTTCCTATTGGATCAGAAACGAAGTCTCTAAGTATTAGAAAGCTGTCAAGCTCATGGTGGTAAATACAAGTCTTCAAACTTGTAATTTTCACTTGAAGGTTCAAATTTTATCAGTGGTCACAAATATTGTTAGTTGTTTTTCTTAATGTTCACTTTGTTTATTTTCAAGAAAATATGTGTCAGATATGCGAGTCTGAAAACATTTGTTTGTCAGCTGTTCTTTCCTGTAAAAATGGTGTTCTATGAAAATAACGGCAAATGCAACATGCAACTCAATCACACAAGTGCTTTTCTGTGAGTGAACTTCAATACTTTAGTATGCAGTAAATGGGCTTTATGTGTATTTTCCACTTAATCATGTAGCATATTAAAAAAAGAGCATCAAGGGGTTAAATTTTAATAAAATTAATCATTTTTACTATGTCATTGAAAACATTCAAAGTGAGGTTGGCTTTATTTTTTCTTACAAGTGCATGGCTGTGAAGAGTTGTTATTACTGGTACATTTTTATTTTGGTGCCACTGCCTTGATTCATGCTAAGGTGCCATTGATTTTTTTCCCATGATTAATTTTACATCATCAATAGAAATGCCAACAGGATGAAGAAAAATTCTTAGCATTATTGTGAAATTAGTTTTGACTTTGCAGAGTCCCTGAAAGGATGTTGAGGATCCTTAGGTTCTTGAGCCATCCTTTGAGCTGCTAATATATGCTTTAGGTATTACATGGCCTAATTCAGAGTGGGCTCTCAATAAGGAAGATCAGTTCCATTAATGTGAATGTGTGTGGGCCTATGTTTGAAACTATTGTGTGGAGGGTTGAATTCATGGCTCAATATCATCACAGATCTATGTGCAAAGCCCTCTCTCCAAGCTCTTAGGTTTTAATAATTTTAATCCCTACCACTAGAACTGGTAGCTGCTTCCAGCATTTACCCTCTGTGACAGTGGACATACTCCCTTTGTGCCTTTCAGGGAATTCGTACCTTGTGTGGAAATAAACAAAGACCACTCAGGTGAGAACAAATAGAGGCTATTTACTCCATCATTTGCTATTACTTGCATTTGACAAAGTCTTGAAGGCAGGAATGTCATGGGAAAACTTTATAGTGAAAAAACAAAGACAGGGCTTCAGAAATGCCCAGACTGGAGGTTGCTGGCATGAAAAAGCTGAAGCAGGCTAACTAAAACTGGGACATGTTATGTGATTGATTTTGAGGTCATATTTAGTTTTCTATGGTTGGTCCTGAGTTGGAAACAGGGGCAATACTAGGGAAGCTGGTTGTCATGAACCAAGTCCTGATTATACTTGGTTGATTGATGCTGAGGTGTGGGTCAGAGTTCCACAGTCATATATGGTCTGGCCATTCTCTGTATTCAGTCACTCACTGGTTAACAGTTCTTTCTATTAAGTTCTCTCTGTTAAAATTACTGGCATGGTTGCTGTTGTTTAGGTGGACAGAAAAAAGTCACTAAGCTGTGTGTCCACATGTAGTTAAACTTAAAAGGTTGCTTATAATATAGTGAAATAATACAGTAAATTATTGGATAAGCATTTAAATTATCTATCAATCATTAAGTTCATCATAAAGAGGAAAAAAGAGGACAAAAGAAGAAGGTATAATGCTTGAGTGACCAGCTCAGGTTCACCAGGGACTGAGGATTTTCTGAGATGCAGTTAAAACTGGGACAGTCCTGGCAAACAGGGACAGTTGACTGCCCTATGACAATGCCCTAAGTTATACTTCATTACCAATCATTTGTCTTTTTCTACCCCTACCTAAACAATACAATACACTCCAATGAATAAGAGCAGCCTTCTGTTTCTGATTCTCTGTAAGTGGAGAAATCACACACCAAAGGAAGAAGGTATAATGCACCTCAGTCTCAACACCAAACTTGCTGGAGTGGGAGGCCATGAGGAGTTTCATAGCCCATCCTGTTCCCTTGTTTCTCTGTGTAAACCGTGATCTGAGTTTTGAGGAGTTATTCCCTTAATCTAGTCAGTCATCACAGGTGTTATTTAAACAGTCTGTGCCCGTTCCACACTTAATATGATTCAGTCTACCAAAATAATAATATAAAAAACCTTCCAGCATCACAATACTATTTTTAGAAATAGGACATGTTCCCTCCCTCTTTTACGTAATAGTGCTTGAGGATGATTACAAACATTCAAAGGTAATAGTTAAGTTAGGCAAGAACATGTATTTGTTCCAAAACAACTGAACAAAAGAAATGGAGAGAAACACAAAGTGTTTCATCATTTGAAGACATTTTCTCTGGCTTCCTAACAGAGGACAATTTAATTCTGAAAGATTACATGTATTGATTCAAATACTGGCCCCAAGATACTTAGCACATGAATGAAACCAATGAAAAGGGCACTTACTGTTCACATTTCCCAGTATGAGAGAATAAATATTAATGAAGGGAGAGAGTTAATTTGTAAAATATGATACTTTCTCCAAAAGATTGCATTTATGAAAATGTTTTGTAAAATAGGGTTGTAGGTTATTAGCCTAAAACAATACATGGCCTAAAAGAGAACAAGGTCAGGGAGAGCAGCTTCCAGGGAGAATGCCTCTCCAGGTGCTGCTCTGGGTAGATGACAGCCTCAGCTGCCTGAAGCAGAACTGGGCCTGAAGGGATCTTCTAATCTGGGAAAGGGCTCTTGTAGGGCTGTGGAAGTACATAAATCCCTGCTTTTTAAGTTTAGCTTTGCTTACTTGCCACATTTCTAGTCTATTGACCACTCAGCTGCTCCAGATTGTTGCTGTAGGGGCCAAGAACAGGCTGCCCCAAAATGTGCCACTTTGGCATATTGATTATTTTGAATTAAAAGTTATTTAGCACACAGCCAGTGCAAGAACACTCTGGCCCACTCTTCATCTCCAGAAAGCAGGAAATAAATCTCTTTTATTTACCAGGAGGTAAAGAGACATCCTTATCACCTAAGACAGGGAATTCAGAGCCAAGAACTGTACAGAAACAAACCTTGTTACTTCTACTAATTTACTACCCTAGACCAAATTCTGTTTAGAATTATTTACTAATTGAACCTCCCAAACATAAGTTTTCTTTGTCCTGTCAATTCCTTACAGATGTATTGTTTCTTTGTCAACAAGTATAAAAACTGCCTACCTTCCTCAATTCTTTGGGTCTCAATTTCATTATTGGGCCTCTGTGTGCAAGTAATTAAACTTTGTCTCTTTTTTCCTGTTACTCTGTCTCATGTCAATTTAATTATTAGACCTAAGAAGAATCTTGCAGGGTAATGGAAAATTTTTTCTCCCCAACATTGTCTATGTACTGACTGCCAAAATAGTACCTGCAAGTGGGGCTGCCCCACAATGGGAAACATGATCTCTTCAGAGTTTATGCCTGAAGTTCATTCACTGAAAGAAAAGTAAAAAGAACGTATGCAGATGTTGCTTTGTGAGGAGGGGGTTCCCCACTCTAGGCAAGTCCACAATGAATTCGCTGAGACTGAGTAAGACAACAGCAAGTTGGGTGTAAAAAGGGGCTCATACCAAGTTTTTTCAGTATGGTCATGCAGCTATGTACAAGTGACTCAGTATTTACCGGCTCTGGTGCTGGTCCTTCTGCTTCCCAGCATGGGGCTCTTTTCTCCCTTACTAGCATCAGAGTTCTATGGCTTCTCTTTCCATCTTCCTCTCTTCACCCACTAAGCTGTCTGCTTCTCTGCTCTCCCTGATCTCTCCTTCCAGGCCCCTAGCACCAGGATGAACCCTGTGGGTGGATCTCTGTGATGACTGACTGACTCTTGACCAGTTATGTTCAGGTGCTTGTGTGTTTCCTTTCTACCCCTCCCCTGGGCCTACACTCCAGTGACTGATTGTTCACTCCCAGAGACTCTGTTGGCCAGTAAACATCCTATCACCTATATGTTATACAAACAGGCTGTTTTTATGTATACAATGGATGATATTAAAGCCAGGTGAGAATATTGGTCATAAATTTCCATTTTATCTATAGCAGATCATGTGCAATCTCTTAAAAATAATATCTGATATCTATGACAATGTATAAAACAAATAAATCTCCTTGCTATGCGTTAAGTGCTTGGATAAGGAGATCAGTTAGGAGGAAGAGGCCTAAAAAGGTTTTTAGATTGTCAGGTCTTTGGACAATGAGCTAGGTTTTATAAACTTAGTGACTTTTAATTTTTCCAAAAATCCTTTGAATATATCCATGATTAAACAGGTGAGTTGACTGAGGCACAGAGAGAGTAACCTGTCTAAGGTGGTTCAGATTGCTGTGAATTGGCTTAATCTATCTGGTATGTGTTAACTATAGATCATGGTAACCTCCATCAAAGCAAAAATTGCATGGGGCAATGTTAAATAGGCAAGGACGATTTGATTCAAGGCTATTACAGTAGTTGTGAGAGACCACAATTATGTCTGAGCTTGAGCTCTGCTCTAACAAAGAGCTGGGGTAGGAGGATTTTAAGTTGCCTGTGTGATAATCACCTTTATAGAAAGGATAAATAAACTTTTTTCTGTCTCAAGGACAGGATAATTTTCCAACTGGGAATAGTAAGGTGTTTGCCAAAGTTGGGAAACTGAGAGATAGGGGTGTTATCTTCCTTAATGATTATATTTCAAAAGGATGGCTCCCAGGTTTTTGAAAAAGATATTCTGGATTGTAAAGCTGGCAAGAGACTTTAAAAAAGATTTACATATCAAAAGAAAGAGACAAAAGAACAAAATCCCTGGACCAGATGATTTCACTGCTGAATTTTATCAAATATTTAGTGAAGATCTAATACCATCCTCAAAGTTTTCCAAAAAGTACAAGAGAAGGGAATACTCCAAAACTCATTCTATGTGGCCAACATCACTCTAATACCAAACCAGGCAAAGACACCACAAAAAATAAAATTATAGACCAATATCCCTGATGAACACAGATGCAAAAATACTCAACAAAGTATTAGCAAACCGAATTCAAAAATACTTCAAAAAGATCATACATCATGATGAAGTGGAATTCATCCCAGGGATTGCAAGCATGGTACAACATTCGAAAATCCATCAACATCATCCACCACATCAACAAAAAGACAGACAAAAACCACATGATCATCTCCATAGATGCTGAAAAAGCATTCAACAAGATTCAACATCCATTCTTGGTAAAAACTCTCAACAAAATGGGTATAGAGGGCAAGTACCTCAACATAATAAAGGCCATATATGATAAACCCACAGCCAACATTATACCTCACAGCGAGAAGCTGAAAGCTTTTCCTTTAAGATTGGGAACAAGGCAAGGATGTCCACTCTCCCGACTTTTACTCAACGTAGTTCTGGAGGTCCTAGCCACAGCAATCAGACAACAGAAAGAAATAAAAGGCATCCACATTGGCAAGGAAGAAGTTAAAGTGTCCCTGTTTGCATATGACATGATACTGTACACAAAAAAACCCTAAAGAATCCACTCCAAAGCTACTAGATCTAATATATGAATTAAGCAAAGTTGCAGGATACAAATTAATACACAGAAATCTGTTACATTCCTATACACTAACGATGAAGTAGCAGAAAGAGAAATCAGGAAAACATTTCCATTCACAATTGCGTCAAAAAGAATAAAATACCTAGGAATAAACCTAACCGAGAAAGTGAAAGACCTATACTCTGAAAACTACAAGACACTTATGAGAGAAATTAAAGAAGATACCAATAAATGGAAACACATCCCATGCTTATGGATAGGAAGAATTAATATTGTCAAAATGGCTATCCTGCCTAAAGCAATATACAGATGCAATGCAACCCCTATCAAAATACCAGTAGCATTCTTCAACAAACTAGAGCAAATAGTTCTAAAATTCATATGGAACCACAAAAGACCCCAAATAGCCAAAGCAATCCTGAGAAGGAAGAATAAAGTGGGGAGGGGGGGGATTATGCTCCCTGACTTCAAGCTCTACTACAAAGCCACAGTAATCAGGACAATTTGGTAGTGGCACAAGAACAGACCCATAGACCAATGGAACAGACTTGAGAGCCCAGATATAAAACAAGCATATATGGTCAATTAATATACAATAAAGGAGCCATGGATATACAAATGGGAAATGACAGTCTCTTCAACAGCTGGTGTTGGCAAAACTGGACAGCTATATGCAAGAGAATATAACTAGATTATTGTCTAACCCCATACACAAAAGTAAACTCAAAATGGATCAAAGACCTGAATGTAAGTCATGAAATAATAAAACTCTTAGGAAAAAGCACAGGCAAAAATCTCTTGAATATAAACACAAGCAACTTTTTCCTGAATATATCTCCTTGGGCAAGGGAAACAAAATAAAAATTGAACGAATGGGACTACATAATGCTAAAGAGCTTCTGTACAGCAAAGGACACTATCAGCAGAACAAAAAGGCATCCTACAGTATGGGAGAATATATTTGTAAATGACATATCTGACAAGGGGTTAACATCTGAAATATATAAAGAACTCATAAGCCTCAATACCCAAAAGGCAAATAACCCTATTAAAAAGTGGGTGGAGGATATGAACAGACAATTCTCCAAAGAAGAAATTCAGATGGCCAACAGGCACATGAAAAGATGCTCCACATCGCTAATCATCAGGAAAATGCAAATTAAAACCACGATGAGATATCACCTCATGCCTGTTAGGATGGCCAACATAGAAAAGAATAGGAACAACAAATGCTGTTGAGGATGTGGAGAAATGGGAACCCTCCTACACTGCTGGTGGGAATGTAAGCTAGTTCAACCATTGTGGAAAGCAGTGAGGAGGTTTCTCAAAAAACTGAAAATAGAAACACCATTTTGCCCAGGAATTTCACTCCTAATTTACCCTAAGAATGTAGGTTCCCAGTCTCAAAAAGACATATGCACCCCTATGTTTATCACTGCACTATTTACAATAGCCAAGAAATGGAAGCAACCTAAGTGTCCATCAGTAGATGAATGGATAAAGAAGATGTGGTACATATACACAATGGAATATTCAGCCATAATAAGAAAACAAATCCTACCATTTGCAACAACATGGATGGAGCTAGAGGGTATTATGCTCAGTGAATAAGCCTGACAGAGAAAGACAAGTACCAAATGATTTCACTCATCTGTGGAGCATAAGAACAAAGCAAAAGCTAAAGGAACAAAAGAGCAGCAGACTCACAGAACCCAAGAATGGACTAACATTTGCCAAAGGGAAAGGGATTGGGGAGGATGGGTGGGAAGGGAGGGATAAGGGGAATAAGGGCATTACGATTAGCACACATAATGTAGCAGGGGGTCATGGGAAAGGCAGTATAGCACAGAGAAGACAAGTGATGATTCCATAGCATCTTACTGTGCTGATGGACAGTGACTGTAATGGCACATGTGGTGGGGACTTGATAAAGGGGGGAATCTAGTAACCACAATGTTGCTCATTTAATTGTAGATTAATGATACCAAAAAAAAAAAAAGACAAAAAGAAAAAGAGAGAAAATTTACCCTTACAGGTTTTTGAAGTAAATGCTCTAAGAAAAGGGAGGTCTGAGGGTCTAGAACCGGGAAGAAGCCTGTTAAAAATTTAGATCAGGTTGAGGGAAATGTTAAGGCCTTGGTCTAGGCCAGTCCACCTTTTTATTCTAGAGAAACCAGGCACTCCATTGAACAATTTACTAGAATGCAGCAAGAATGTTTAACTACATAGGCCTGTTAAAAGTTGGTAGTTTTATAAGGAATTTCAGATTGGACTTTTAAATGCCTCTTGAGGCTAGGAAGCTGAGCCAAGAATTTATCACCAGATTTTACCAGCAGTACTTACAGATTTGGATGACTTCCTCCCTTTTTGAGGTCCCCAACATATCCTATTTTCAGGTTCTGCCAGAGTGGCTTTTCTTATTCACCTACAATGCTAGGAACCTTTTCTATATGATGTGGATGAATATTCACTAAGTGAGATTAGGATTCAAAGGGAACAGGTGGAGTCCTCCTGGAGTTCAGGCTTGCTCCACCCTCAGGTCAGGCCGGGGAGTTTTTGACTATGTTCAGTTCTTCTTGGAATAGTGATGGTGTGGGGAGGTGTGATTTTTACTCTGTTAATGAGTGTATAATGTACTTGGAGGTGAAGTTAGAGTCAACTTTTCCTCCTGTTGAAATCAGCTTGCTTTGGCCAGTCTATTACCTATACCCTCACTTTCCATCCCTTGGAAAACAGCTTGTACAGAATGTGTGGAATGTAAGCAAGCATCTCAGTGAAGTCCTCCTCCCTCTCCCCGTTTATGTCTAGCTAGCTACCTATTCTAACACTTGTATTCAGAAAATAGCACATGAAAGCATCAGTAATATTCTGAACAAAACACATAATCATTCTTCATCAATTCATACAGTTCTGTGAAATTAATTCTTGTTCTGCATGATTTTGAATTAGCAATCTCATGAACCCATCAGCTTCTTTGTCTCTGGAACTCCTGACTCAGTCCTGTAGTATGGTTTGCTCAAAGTTATTTAAGCAATGCCATCAGAAGTGAAGGGAAGCAGAATTTGTGATCCCAAAATATGCCTCTTTGGCATAAGGATTATTTTAGGTTGATTTTTTTTTTTTTTTAGAAACAGCAGATGTAAGAGAAGCTCTGAACACTGAGTAAAAGTTACCCTGTTATGAGATATTTACATTTATAAGGGAAATCTCCATTTATAAGGGCGTCTCCTTCTCTGCACTAGGAGAAGGAGGATTACCAAATCACTGGAAACTCATCTATGGAGAAGGCAAGACCTAAATCTGCATAACAACCTTAGATAGATGTGTTTTAAGGTAGACTAGGTGAGGTAGGCAAAGAGAGACATGGCTGAGTCTGTTAAAATTCCTCTCTGTGCCCCCTCATTGTTTCTGTGTGGTCTATTAAGTATTTGTTTACCAAACATTTACTGTTTCATATTCCTGTGAATTACTTCCCTTTTCCTTGAAGTCTCAGACCCCTACCCCCTTCTGGGTTTGGAATGACATATGTACCTCATTCTCCCTGACTGTCTTTGGAACCCATGTTTACAGCTTCCCTTACATATGTAATTAAACTTCTTTTTCCCCTGTTATTCTGTCTCATGTCAATGTTATTCTTAGACCAGTTAGAAGAACCTTGAGGGGTAAAGGAAACTTCTTCCTCTCCAACAATATGATGAGAGTTAATTAGGCAAGTAATGTAACCAACAAGGATATTTGGCTTTCTGTGGCATACATTAAAGAACCCCTAGAATTATAATCAATAACATTATACTGTTGTTTGATATCAGGTGTGAACTCAAGAAAAGCTGACCAGTATACTAGGGACCAGCAAAATGTCTAAGGCCCAAGTATTGAAGGTTTCCCTAAACTTGGGAGTCTCAAAATGGCCACCAGTGAAAACTTACTTTCTAACTCTATAATACCACCTGTTAATTAACTTGAAGACTAAACAGTTGGCATCTGGATTGCTGCTAAAAGATGGCAAACATTCCCCTTATTTTCCTTTGGTGCCATGCCAGGGTATATATGCCCTGCTGCCACTCTTCGCTTTGCATCACATATCCTGTGTAAATGAAATGTACCCTTTTGAAGTTCTGTCTTTTCTTGCCTGTCTCCTGGAGGATACAAAACCTTTGTATGACATAGGCCCTTTGAAACTGTTAAAAAACAAAATTCACCTAAGTAAATTTGAAGATCTAATTGGCTTTATTAAGTGATTCATGAATGGGGAAGCATCTCCTCTAGCAAGTAGAGAGATGCTACAAGGAATTGTACAAAATGGAAGGCTTTTATAGACAGGAGGGGGCAGGGGAAGTTATTAGCAAAAGAAAAATGGCAATGTCAACATAAAGCACTGGAAATTATTCTTTTGAGACAGGGTACTTCATAGGTGGATTAATCAAAAGTTAAAGAAAACCTTTTATAACTTCTTACTAGGAGCAGGCGAACAATCCAAGAAAATTTTGTCATTTTAACAGAGAGAAAACCAATTTCTAGTATTGCATCTGTATTCTGTTGATACTAAAGCTTATTTTTAAAAATCCATCAAATTGTAGCCAGTTTTTGTTACCAAACCCTGAAATCCAGATTTATGTGCCTGGTGTACGTAAACCAGTCTCTGAGTCACCAGGTTTGAACTGGAGGAAGCTTATTATCAGAAGGGCAGCCCAGTGAGCAGGTAGGGGAGCAAATCTGCCTTGTCTGGTTGAGCTGAGGAATGGTTTATATATGATTAGTAAGAGAATTTGGGGGTTTAGAGTAGGAACTGGAGGGGCCTTGAAAATTCTTGGAGTTATGTACCCTCTCATTCTCCTGGTGTAGTTCATGTTGACTCTGGTATCAGCTCTGCAACACAAATGTTATCAACCAACATCATCATATATCCCCCCACCCCACCGCCAATAGCTAGCTTCAGGGAAGAGGACAAAGAACGAGAAGGTTAATGATTCCTGTATGGTAGTGAAAGAATGTGCTTATGTGCAATGTAAAAGTAATTGCGGAGGGAGAGCCTATGAAGGTATAAGTGAATAAAGAAATACATGACCGAGTTCACTTTGATGACTAGAAATTAAATGCCTTTGACTTCAAAATATCTATAATTTCCCATATTGATTCTGGCTTTGTCCTGCATCTTTTCCATTCTCACTCCGGAACAACCAGTTGACTTATTTTATGATAAAATTACTCTTGTTTTTCCTTAACAAAATTACATTTTACACACCTTGTTTACTTTGCACATGAAGTTTTTTCCCTTATTGCTTCTAATAGTTTCACTTACATACATTGATTATAATTTCCAAGTATAATAACTTTTATTTTATGGAGACAACTAAGAAATAAATAATTGTGAGCTATGTGTCATACGCCAGCATTTTGTAGCAGACCAGTGAGGCTTATGAATATACAATTTTTATAGGGTTTTGCTTCTGTATAGTAGTTTCTCAGTGTGGCAAAAAAAAATGTTTAAACAGACTAAAATATCTAGCCTTTCTGTACCTTGAAAAATAAGAAACTAAAGTATATAGAAATAAATTTATGCTTAATTAATGTTTCAGTGTTTAATCTTACTAAGAAGTGATTTAGATATTTAATTTAGCAAAGTCTAAGATAGTAAGTTACCAAAAAGGTTTTGAAAACTATTGTTAAGAAGACATATTATAAATCATAATTATTGAAATAAATCAATCATGTAAGATGCCCTGCTTCTAATTAGCCTGCCTACAGCTTCCCCAATCCAACAGCCTCCATTCAGGGTATATCTGAGTTAGGAACCCTTTATCTGTGCTTCTATCATAATCTGTGTTTATCTATCTCAGTGTGTATGTGTGGTTGTTTTGTATGTTTATATATTTGTATAATTATATCTATACCAACTGAGTGAAGACATCCTTGAATGCAAAATCTGTGGCTTTTAACCTCTGTATCTCATATATTTAGCACTATTCTAGTACACAAAGGGACCAATACATGTTTTTGAATGATTGAGTGAATGAATGGCACTAAATTTCTTTGTTAGGTAAAACTGCTAATAACAGATTTGATAGACTCCCCCCTACCAGGAGTCAAGGAATCAACTAGGGCTTTGATAATCCTATGACATACAAATAGAAAGTAGTTAGAAAATTCTGAGAAATAAAAGGCAAGGAAGATTAGACCTGAGTTCCCACTGCAGGGAAGTAACTCCTATCAAAGAGAATCATTCAGAAGTCAGTGTAAGCATAGGTGCTATGCTTGAATAATTTAGGCAGTTGTACATCCAGTGCCCCAAAGTTGGGTGATTTTCTGATGTATTTTTCCAGAACATGAGATGAAGCTGTTAAAAAACAAAATTCAGCTGAGTAAACATTAAAATTTTACTGGTTTTATTCAGTGATTCATGAATTGGGAAGTATCCCATCTAGCAGATAAAAAGGAGCTCTGAAGAGCCAAACAAAATGGGAGACTTTTTATATATTTATTAAGGTATCATTGATATACACTCTTATGAATGTTTCACATGAAAAACATTGTGGTTACTACATTCACCCATATTATCAAGTCCCCCATACCCTATTGAAGTTACTGTCCATCAGTGTACTAAGATGCCACTGAGTTGCAACTTGTCTTCTCTGTGCTACACTGTCTTCCCCATGATCCCCCACACACCATAGGTACTGGTCATAATACCCCTCAATCCCCTTCTCCTTCCCTCCTCACCTGCCCTGCCACACCGCCCCCCCCACCTTTTGGTAACTATTAGTACCTTCTTGGTGTCTGTGAGCCTCCTGTTGTTTTGTTCCTTCAGTTTTGCTTTGTTGTTATACTCCACAAATGAGTGAAATCATTTGGTACTTGTCTTTCTCCACCTGGCTTATTTCACTGAGCATAATACCCTCTAGCTCCATCCATGTTGTTGCAAATGGTAGGATTTGTTTCTTTCTTATGGCTGAATAGTATTCCATTGTATATATGTACCACCTCGTCTTTATTCACTCATCTACTGATGGACACTTAGGTTGCTTCCATTTTTTGGCTATTGTAAATAGTGCAGTGATAAACATAGGGGTGCATATGTCTTTTTGAATCTGAGAAGTTGTTTTCTTTGGGTAAATTCCTAGGAGTGGAATTCCTGGGTGAAATGGTATTTCTATTTTTAGTTTTTTGAGGAACCTCCATACTGCTTTCCACAATGGTTGAACTAATTTACATTCCCACCAGCAGTGTAGGAGGGTCCCCATTTCTCCGCATCCTCACCAGCATTTGTTATTCCTACTCTTTTTGATATCGGCCATCCTAACTGGTGTAAGGTGATATCTCATTGTGGTTTTAATTTGCATTTCCCTGATGATTAGTGATGTGGAGCATCACTTCATGTCCTTGTTGGCCATCTGAATTTCATCTTTGTAGAATTGTCTGTTCATATCCTTCACCCATTTTTTAATAGGGTTATTTTGCTTTTTGGGTGTTGAGGCATGTGAGTTCTTTATATATTTTGGATGTTAACCCCTTGTCAGCTATGTCGTTTACAAATATATTCTCCCATAAAGTAGGATGCCTTTTTGTTCTACTGATGGTGTCCTTTGCTCTACAGAAGCTTTTTAGCTTGCTGTAGTCCTATTTGTTACAAAATGGGAGACTTTTATAGACAGAAGAGGGCAGGGACAAGGAAAGAGTGGATTACCTCACCTTTCTTAGGGGAACAGAAGAGGTCTATCAAGCAGATTACCTCACTAATGCTGTTTAAGAAATTCCAGATTGACTGGTTTAAGACTGCATTCCTGGGAAAGGTTGAAACTGCGGTTAGGTTGGGTCTGAAGTCTTGGTTTACTGATGTGGGGCTTAGTGCAAGTGACTGCCCTGGGCATTTGTCTCTTTTTCTAAATAAAGCTATCACTGACCTTATTTCTACTTTCAAAACTGTTTGAAAAGGGAAATCTGAGATAAGAGACACAAAAATAGGCTCATTGATTTTAGGTATTGCTGAGCTACATAAAGGAGAGTATCAGAAATTAGATTCTCTCATTTGGACTATTTCACTTACAGTAAGATATACTATTTTAAGTTAGTTTTTAAAATTCTTGTAGTTTTTCTGATTTGCTCTTCTTTCCTATTTTGCAAAAATAATAAGTAAATAAAGCTTGCCTTCCTTATTCTGTATTATTTGTTTCTACTTTCAACATAGATTTAACTATGTGGTAATAACTGGAGCTAAAACTAAATTGAACTAATTTTAAAATCACATAGAAATTTTTCTAATATCTTCGTCTGGAAAGATTTAATATGCATATTTTCAAGCAAAAGAGAAGTCTGCTGTGTATTTAAAATGTATTTCTGGTGATTTAGACATTGATGGGAGTTGAAAAGGCAAGCCTTCTTTTAACTTTCTACTCAAAAGCACACCCTTCCTATGGGAGGACTGTGGGGGAGAGGGATAAAACATGCTTGGAAAAGATACAGAATAGTTTTCAGTCATCAAGATTGAAGAGCTTCACTTCATTTCTTTCCCATCCGTGGAGATGCCAGGGAGCACTTTCACATACCTAACATCACTTTGTCCTTAAAAAATTCTATATAATAGACAAACAGATGTTTCTGTCCCCATTTTGTAGTAGAGGAAAATGATGTTCAAAGTAATTAAATGACTTCAATAAGACACAGCTCTAGTAGGGACATATCCATTTAGCAGAAAGCAGCCATCCAGTCCAGTTTCGTGACAAAGAGTGAGTTTGCTCAGCTTCGTGTACAAGTGAAGTGAGCTTCTCTCCAGAACTTTCAGTAGGTTCAATAATTTTCATAATCAGATTTCATGAGATGCAGAGAAATTATGAAATAGGATCATTATGTTGGAGGTCCTTACATATGCAAATAATCAACCTGAGACTCCAGTGCCTCATCTTCAATTGCCTCTTCCAAATTTGTGCTGCAAAACGTGCCCTTGAAGTAGGGGTCAGACTACTCATTTCTTTAAATGATAGGTGTATCCCACTTTAGGATATTAAGTAGAATGGCCTAAGTTTAGTTAATAGTCAATTGCCATCTCTGAATGGAATCAGGAACTAGCCCAAGAATCATGATTTTTGGGGCCTGATTGCCTTTCTGCATGTTTCTGTAATGAACTGTAAAGAAGTTCAAATGAAAAGAGCCTCATGGAGTTGAGATGCTGAAAATACTAGATTGACTTGAAAGAAGAAATGTAGTTTGAATCACCACTGTCTGCTGCTATAAAGAAAAGAAAATCCAGCAGACCATCTATTCTGTGGAATATTTTAGAACAAGAATGAGCACAGAGGAACTCTAGCATTTCCAGCTGTCGTTAGCAAGTACAGGCTAGAGTGTCCTTTCCTCCATGTTCTGCCACAAATGCCACTGAGAGAAGTGGCACTAAAGGGTCCACACTCTCACATCTCCTCTAACTATGCTAAACTTTATCCTTGAAACATACTGAACTTTTAAAAGTGAAGTATGGGCACAATGGAATATTATTCAGCCGTAAAATGAAAAGAAGTCTTCCCATTGCAACAAGAAAGATGGATCTAGAGGATATTATGCTCAGTGAAATAAATCAGGCAGAGAAAGACAAATACCATATGACTTCACTTACTTGTGGAGTATAAAAACAAAAGAGAAGGAACAAAATAGTTAGTAGACTCTTTGTTCTTATACTCCACAGATGAGTGAAATCATTTGATACTTGTCTTTCTCTGCCTGGCTTATTTCACTAAGCATAATACCCTCTAGCACCATCCATGTTGTTGCAAATGGTAGGATTTGTCTTCTTCTTATGGCTAAATAATATTCCATTGTGTATATGTACCACATCTTCTTTATCCATTCATCTACTGATGGACACTTAGGTTGCTTCCATTTCTTGGCTATTGTAAATAGTGCAGTGATAAACATAGGGGTGCATATGTCTCTTTCAAACTGGGCTGCTGCATTCTTAGGGTAAATTCCTAGGAGTGGAACTCCTGGGTCAAATGGTTTTCTATTTTTAGTTTTTTGAGGAACCTCCATACTGCTTTCCACAATGGTTGAACTGATTTACATTCCCACTGAAGGGAAAAAACAGCAGCAGACTCATAGAATCCAAAAATGGACTAACAGTTACCAAAGGGAAAGGGACTGGTGAGAATGGGTGGGAAGGAAGGGATGAGGGGGAAAAAGGGGCATTACTATCAACAGACATAATGTAGGGGGGAAGGGCACTGGGGAGGCTGTACAACGCAGAGAAGACAAGTAGTGATTCTATAGCATCTTACACTGATGGACAGTGACTGTAATGTGGTATGTGGTGGGGATTTGATAATGGGGGGGAGTCTAGTAACCATAATGGTGCTCTTGTAATTGTAGATTAATGATACCCCCAAAAAATATGTTAACAACAACAAAAAATAGTAGTAGACTCGTAGACACTGAGAAGGGAAAAGTGATTACCAAGGTGGAGGGGGTGGGGTGGGTTGGGTTGGGGGGAAGTGTGAGGGGGATAATTGGGCACTAGAATTCACAAACACAATATAAGTTTTCTTGGGGATGGTAGTACAGCATTGAGAAAATGGTCAATGATTCTGTAATATCTTACTATGTTAATAGATAGTAACTGCACTAGACTAGGGGATGAGAATTTAATAATATGGGTAACTGTTGAAGCACTGTGTTGTATATTTGAAACCAACATAAGATTGTATATCATGATACTTTTTTAAAAAAACTGTTTCTTTGGTTTTATTTATTTATTTATCTATTTAATATATTATTGATATACACTCCTATGAAGGTTTCATGTGAAAAACAATGTGGTTACTACATTCACCCATATTATCGAGTTCCCTCCATATCCCATTGGAGTCACTGTCCATAAGTGTAGTAAGATGCCACAGAGTCACTATTTGCCTTCTCTGTGCTACAGTGTCTTCCCCATGATCCCCCCACACACCATGTGTGCCAATCGTAATACCCCTCAATCCCCTTCTCCCTCCCTCTCCACCTGCCCTCCCCCACTCCTCCCCTTTGGTAACCACTAGTCCCTTCTTGTAGTCTGTGAGTCTGCTGCTGTTTTGTTCCTTCAGTTTTGCTTCGATCAACGATACTTTAATAAAAAAAAAGCAAAGTATGTGGAAAACTTTTATCAATGCTTCTTATTATTAAATAGTTTCACTGTATTTTAATGTTTTCTCTAATACTTTATCAAATACCAAGTTCTTCTCCAAGGAACTGATATTTTGAGTAGAGAACTGAGAGACGAATTGTGCAGAAGATGAGAAAAAGCTCACACATGCACTTTTGTGCATAGTGGGGTAGTGGAAGAGTTGAGAGAGTAGAGGGACCAGTGAACCATTGTAGGCAAAGGAAGTGTAGAATCTCTTCATGTAGAATGACTCTCCAACAACTAAAAGAAGGCCAAGTTGATTGATTTGGTTGATATTTACTGAACTAAAGGGATTGGAGCACTTGATGGCATAGGAAGTCATGCAAAGGTTGGAAAACTACTTTAAGAATTTGATTTTTTATCTTAAGATCATTAAAAAGCTACTGATGGTTTTCATGGGAGAGGTGACATGATTAGTATTACATTTTATTATGTTTACTCTCTCAGCTGCCTGTGAAATGGATTGGAAAGAAACAAGTGGGAAATTATTTAAAAATTTATTAAATATTGATATCAACCATTCTTGGTTTAAGATTTCACTGTGTAATGTGTATGTATATGTATATGAAGACTTTCTGTTTGAATTTATACTTTTTATTATCTTAAGGAACAGCTCTCTTATTCTATTTTAGTTGTTTTAAACAGGTCATTGAATGTTGTCAAGGGTTTTTCTGAGGAGACTTGAAGGCACATGACTGAAAGGAGAAAAGAGTAATGGGAAATAAGAAACAGTGTATGTGTGGGGGAGAAGGCTGAATGCACCAAAAGTACTGTTCTATGCAATGGCTAATGACTGGCCATACATACATAAGCTTGACTGGAAATGCAATCCTCATGTTTGTTTACTCAGAGATACAAAACCCTCATTAGTAGTAGGACATCAATATATGTTTGTAGAATTAATTAACTAACTAATTAAAACATTCATATTTCTTCTGAAAGTTCTTATACTCCTTAAAGGAAGCTAAATTGGGGAAATTTTTGTCCCTTTCCCCTGCTTTTTTCTCAGAGCAGAGATGAATATGAGGTCCGTGAAGCTATGCATCTTTATTTTGGAGGGGGTGGGCAATAAAGCAATAAATACAGCAGTATGAACTTTTCTTTTTCCCATGATGGAATTAATTATGTTTTTGTGGGTTCACTTTATTCTGTGGGTACCACTTCATACACATTCCTAGCCTGGAAAGAAGCCAGTTTTGAAGTTAGAAATGCTTAAATTCCATGATTGTTTCCTTAACGAGACTGACAAAGATTGTGCCTGCATATGCATTCATGTTTGCAGGCAAAGGCAGAGGAGAATGTAGCCTACACTTCAGTCATGCTGTCACTTAGGTGGCTCATTTGCTTGGATAATAGCCCTAACTGGCTTATTATTCTCTCACACATATTTGTCAGGCAATGAAATCTTTCCTCTCTTGATAGAGACATGCACAGTGTTGGACGAGAAGTGCCTCAGGCTATCTTTCAACACTCTTATCACAGCCAGACTGTCCAGCAAAAACCCTTTAAAAATGCACTCCATCTACTTCACATACAAAATACCCACAGCTAAATTAAGATGCTAATGACTGTGCTGATGACTCCAGGGTGAAGATGCTGGAGCATTACTGAGAAGGAAATGTTTCTGCACTGCCAAATCTATTTCCAGTATTTCAAGCAACTGGACTTTTTATTTCTTTGAAGTCTCCTACTCTGCAGGTTCCAGTGCAGAAAATTTTTAAATTTTTTTCATTACTGATGGTTATAATAGTTGTGATGGGTCAGATATGGCAATAGAGCATTCCAAGTCATCTTAATAGCTTTCATCCAACTTCATGAAAAGAAGATGCTTTTGACCTCTTGACCAAATTACAACACCTCTGGGAGAAGAGATTTGATACCTTGTCTAGATCCTGGGCCTTCTTAGTAGCCCTTCATCCCTGCCCTCTCTAGGAACTTGGAGCCTCTCTAGTGGCTCATGTTTCCATGAAGCTGTGCCTTACTCCAAAATATCTTCATTCAATGATGCAATCAATTATTCAATAAAAAGAAGGTTTAGTATAAGTTTTTTTTATAAAACTAAACTTCTCATCTTCCCATCATCTGGTCTTTCAGCAATCTTCTCCCTCTCATTCGCACCTCCATCCACCATGGATGTCATCCTCAATACCTCTTGTCTTCTCCACTGCTTACATCTGTTCATCAAGTCCCAGCAATTGTAATTTTAAAATATCTCTTAAATATGACCTTTTCATCATTTCATGGTTACTGTTCTATTTTGACCCCTCTTCTTCTAAGTGAACTAATATAATGGCCTCTTAATGAGTTAATATCTATATCTAATAGTAAGAGTTTACTAAAAAGATAATACAAGTATTTGTATTTCACCAGTAAACAGGTGGAAAACATAGTTTAAAAAAATTATTGGGAATAAACATAATGACAGATGTTCATGTTTTGCATAAACTAGACCTCAAAGCCTTTTTGGATATTGAGAGTGTGTAAGAAATATCAAGTAAATGCAAACCTGTGACATTTTCTTGGAAGTGATAGATGTCTGTTCTCTTTATGTTTTATGTATTTCAATCCCAATTGAAATGTCATGAAAATTAAGTTTAGATTTCACAAGAAATATTTAAAATAGGAAGGACAGCTCTACACACAAGAAATGCTGGCTAAAATAAACCAAAGAATATTTGGAAACATAGCCAAGCTCCAAACCAAGAGAGAGGAATCATTGCAAGACAAAACTGAAGAAAATATGCAATATCAGAGCCTTGAACAGGGACTATTGCCAGCATTCCCAGCGGGTTACTGAAAATATATTGAGAGCTTAACAGCTTGTTTTATTTTTTAGAAGGAGAAATATTTAGCCATAGATCTCAAAAACCTAGGGAACTAGTACTTAACTTCTTGCCTAAAGCCAGAATCATTAAGGGCTGCCCTGTCACTGAAATGAACACCAGAAAAGTGCTATCCACAGCCTTTAAGAAGCATCAAGAAAGTTTACTTTCCATTATCTTATCACTGGGGAAAAAATATCCCTTAAAAATGAAAACCATTGTTTGTGTTAGATGCATGGGAAGGGCCAAGACCCAATTAAATACCTGCTACTGTGGTATTAACCAAGAAATTGCTATGCCAGACATTTCCACATTCCAGAGCATACTTGACTTCCCAGAAAAGGAATGCAGAATGACAAGATGAAGATGAGCTCATAGTGAAAATGTTCAAATCACACCATATGAACCATTGTGGGAAAAACTGACAGATCCATTAAGTGGAAGAATTTAGATGGTTAGAACTAGATATAACAAAGAAAGTTTACAGTAAGTTTTATTTAAACTATTCAGAGATAAAGAACAGAAGTCATGTATCAGGAAACAAAAATGTATAAAATGAATTAGAAAGTTTGAGAAGTTCTTTCTGTAAAAAAGTGTATATAAAATATATTCTGAATGCAATGATTAAACAGTAAAACAGACACAACCAAAAAGAGAATTCATGAACTGGACATTCAATCTGAGGAAATAACTCAGCATGTACCATTGGGAGAGAAAGTGATGGGAAACATTATAATATTAGTTAAGGGATATGAAAGCCAGAGTGAGAATCAGTATGTCTAGTAGGCAATATTTTAATTAGTCATGGTTAATATTTTCTGAAATTGAAGAAAAACAAATCCTCAAATTGAAGTAATTTGAGTCTCAAGAAGGAAAAAAATGAAAAATCTCACACAGAGAAATCATTGTTAAATGTCATGATTTTAAAGAAAAATTATTATAAAAGCCATCAGAAAGAAAATAAAGATTACTTACAAGAATATATTTAAAATTGTCAGCACACTTCTTTTCAGTAATAATAGATCTCAAAATATTAATGTGATTACCTCCTCAAAATGCTGAAATAAAATATTGCTGAGTGATAATTTAGATTTTTAAAAATTGAATGTGCATGATTTCATTAAAATCTAGTCCTAATAGGCTAGGTTATTTTGTGGATTCAAAAAAAATTCTTAGTGGTCTAATACAAAGTTTACTTCTCACTCTTAATCAGTTTGCTGCAGGTAACTCTCCAGGCTAACTTTTCTCCATGCACTGACCCCTTGATTCTGGCTGTTCCAGTCTCTTGGTTCTAGGACCTCACCATGAGGCCTCCATGATTTCTGTAGTAGGAGAAGAAAGGACAGGGAGAGCTTATTCCTGTTTCTTTCTGCTTCTGCCCAGAATTGATATTTGTCAGTTTTGCTCACAGGCCATTGGACAGAGCTAGTTAATTATCCCCACCTAAGTTTGAGGGAAATCAACTCTGGGAAGTGTTGTCTTTCCCTTGCCTGGAAAAGAGATGAAAAAAGATACTGTGAGCACTAACAATGTCTCCTACAGCTCATCACTCATTGCACCAGGTCTTCAGTTCACTCTTTTTTCCAAACAAAGCATACTAATCCCCTCTTTAATTGAGAAAACTCAAGTGTTCTTTTCAGTCACAGGATCATGATCTAAGTTTAGGATCTCTGGGAGATGCAAAATAATCCCTTTATTAGATCCAGGTATAGCTCCACATGGCCAAGGGAACTATAATATTAAAGTTCTCTATCCTTAAAACACAATGTATGATGGTGGAATGAGTTTTGGTTAAGTACAGTTAAGTACTTGCACTCAGAAATGGGGCTAATAATATAAAATACATAGTAGTCAGTGGTCTGTGACAGCTCCGGAATCCTGATGGCAGACATTTAAGGATGCTCTGAACTAGAGATAGGGAATATTCCTTAGTCAGTTCCTGATCTGATCCCTGAAGGAGCTCTCTTGCTGATTTTTTTTCTGTAGCCTCTGGCTCTACCTTATGTGTAGGTGCTTCCTTTTTATTATTTTCCTTGTCTACATCTGAAGGTCTGTAATGAAATATGCCCTTTTCATGAGATATGCTGCTTTCTCATTCTATTACCTGCTCATAGAAAGTTGGATGCTTAAGGGTAATTTTAAATCTTGAACAGTCACATGAATTTTTAGTTCAAGCTTTTGGTATAATTCAAAATTTATTAGGCTTCATTTTTATTTGATTGAAGTCAGTTCCATATGCCACCTATTACCTCTCAAGTTCTTTTCAAAGTAAGATTCTCTAGATATGCTCTATATGCTTCATATCTTTGCTTTCTTCTCTGCATAAGTTTTTTTTTTCTATCTCATCTTAATGAGAACTAAAATACAGATGTCAAACCTCTGAAGAATGGGTAATCCTTTATTTTTACCTTTGCACTAATTTTATCCAACTGAAAAGTTTTATTGGATATTTCTCCTCAAAGCCTTTTTTAAAAATCTTACATTTTATTGCTTACAGCAGAGGAATATTTGAATTTTCTGACATTGTCAGGTACTGAATTTCTGAATTGCTAGACTTCATAGAGAGTCTGAGTTTTAAAATTAGGAACTTAAGTTGGCATCAATCTGTAAATTTGTGGAATTATCTTGAGCTTTGTTCACGATTTTAGATATAATCCAGGAGAAAACAAATAGCTGGATTGATTTAGGCCATGGGTTTATCTCCCATTTGTGATAGAAGAATTATTAGGAAAAATATTTGAATATAATAATAAGGCAGTGTAATATATAATGGGGTAAAGTATCTATGCTGAATTAAGACAGAAGTGGACATAGCAAAGAATTTGAAGAAAAAAAAAGAGAAGTCATTATAAGAAATGGTGGTCTGTGTGGAGAAGAGGACAAATAGCTTTTCTTTTCATGGATCCTGGCTCTACCTTCATGGAGGCTGAGCCAGTACAGTTATCAGCGGCAACTGTAGTTCCAGGTCTCATAATTTTTCAGCACAGAAACTGGCATAAATGTTGATGCAGTAGCCACCACCTTCTATCGAGATGAATTGTGAAGTCTTCACAGGAGATAACTCTGTTCTTCCTGGGAATGTGTCTATGGCTTATTGGCTGCTCTATCCTCAGATTATTGGGAATTCAAAATACTTCCAGCTTCTTGGACCACATACACAAGGCATAAGAGTCATCGATAGAATGGGAAATGAGTGCACCATTGTCAGGTGTCACTGTTAACAGTACCATTGCAAATATTCAGAGGAAACACTATTATGTGGTTAGCAAGACTACTGTATATGTGTTACTGTGTGATATATGAAGATGAAATCTGAGATCTTGGAGTATTAACAATGGAAAATTGTATCTTGACATGGGAACCTGATATGGTGTGATTTACATCATTAAGGGGCTAGATGGCAATATTTTTCTCCAAATTTTTTATAAAGAAGTTCATCTACCTGTCACCCCTTAGGAATGTTAACACACCTCTTAATATTTTATAGGTTGAAGTCTCATGAAATAAGCCATGGAAGTTTATCTCCCAAACTCAACCCCTCCTCTACCTTACAAAATAGGCTGTCTGTCTGCCATAGTGCATAGCATCTGTGTGCCAGGGGGCTTACAGCTCCCGTAACTCCAGCCAGGTTAAAGGCAGAGAGGAAAAGGAGGGGGTGCATACTATATAGTAATCAGGGTCCCAGCAGTGTCGATGTTTCATTCCTTATTGCTCAGGCCCAGAATACAAAAGGTAAAGCAAACTCTATTATTATTTTATTCAAAAATAGAAACATTAATGATGGAGGAAAGGAAATAGAAAATGTGCTCTGAGCTATTCTCAATATTAGGGTAATAAAACAGTTGCATTTCTGACTAACTAATCTTTAAGTCACATCTTTTCCACCTAATTTTAAGCTTTTTGTTAATGAGCAAAAGTGGGAATACAGCTTCTTATTGTCCATGGTAAGCAAGAAATCTTCAATATTTTCCTGAGAATAATCAAATCTATATTAGTTAGTATCATAAATACAGTCAGCCACCTCCAGCACAGATGGATTTCATGTAACATATTAAGTCATTGGCTCTGTGGATTTACCAATGGCCTGGTCCAGGACTAGTGTCTTTGTATTCATTCAATTCTTTCAGGGTTTGAGTTTGCCTGTGTCTCATCTTCCCCATGTACTACTTGTCTGGTGGGAGTGTCATTTCTTTCCCCTTATAAAAATTCAGTTATGACTTCAACCCTGTTAGGAAGTTGGGAATCAGTATGGACTCACACTGGACATCATATCTTCCCAGTATGCATAAAGGCCATTTCCCCCCCTAGTTCTTCATGCAGATCTCAGAAAGGAGTATAATTAACGAGAATATTGGATTCATAGAAACCTCTGAGTCAGGAGGTGTTTGATGCCAACTTTGTGATTATGTTCATCACTTGACAATCACAGAGATGATTTTTAAGAGTTCCCACATAAGCATATTGCACATTATTCTTTTTTCCTATAATTTTGAATCAGCTCAGAAAGCTATTAATTGCTTAAGCTTTTCCAAGCTTGTTTGGATAGAAAATCACCCTGAAACCTATTAGTTCACTCCTCTCTCAGCATGGGCAGTTATATAGACCTGAGTATCAGTTATTTTTAGGATGCTGTTCAACACTTCATCAGTTCCCAGCACATTTGGTACCTTGGAAATATCCTCCATAATCTTTCTTCCTCCTGAAGTGTGTGTAAACAAATGTAATTCCTTGTTAGATGCTAATTGTAATGCCATATAACTAACTGTGCCTCTGAAACTTCCTGAAAACATTATCCATATGTAAAGGTCTTCCCTTAACTGCCTGGCTCTCCTAATGAGAGAAGTTTTTCTTCTCCTTGCAGACTGTAACCCATCTAATTTGTAAGCTCAATACCTACTATAAAAATATCTTCACAACTCAGGATTACCAGCAATGGTCCAGGGATAATTGTAACAGGTTGCCCTTCAGGTCATCATCAGCATAGGTTGTGTGAGGCTGGACAGTCTTCCTCACCTTTGGTATATTTCTGAATTGACTTATTTTACATAGTAGTTGAGAAACTTTGTAGAAAACAAATAAGCAAGCCAAGTGACATTGATCAGTGTTTATACATATATAAACATCTCTGAAAAAGCCTTTGGGGTATGTGAGGTTGCCCTGATGTCAAATTTCAGGGAAGAACCTTAGAGCTGATCAGAGAAGACCTGAAAGGAGATTAGTGTGTGCTAAGCTGAACTTAAATCCTTAAGATTGCTCAGAGAATAATGGTTCTGCTATGGTAAAAGGGTGTATTTTAAACTGATTTAGTATAATGGACACTGTAGTATGCTGCTAAGACCCCCACTTCATGACCTTCTCCCAGCTGCCAAAATATTGGCTGTCAATGACTCACAGCTGAGTCGGCTTCCAGGACCACTGCCGGCACCAAATATCGTAGGTGGAGTCCCTCTCTGGAAATTACCCTCAGTAGAGGGGAGCTGCCTTGGTTAAGGTTATGCCCTGATCCCTGTGGAATTGGCTGAGGCCTCTGTTGTAATACATCTTAATTTCTTCTGTTGTTTAATCCCTTTTCCTTCATTCCTTATAGGTGATAGGGATCAGGAGATCACAGTCTGCAATAGATCTTCTGCACACAAATCTCTTGACTTGAAATAGGTGCATCATTGCTGGTAATTTGGAGTTGTGCTGATATTTTTATAGCTGATAATTTAGTCATTTACTTGGGTAACTTTTACACCTAGGAAAGGGAGCACTCAGGTATTTCAATGATTGTTGGACATGGAGTCCCAGCTGCCACTGAAAACTGGACACCCAAAGTCTCATGATCCCCTGGTTAGAATCAGAACATAGATGGGCCGGGTAATCAATAAAGTTCTGGCTCAAGTTTGTCAATGAGTGTGTCCACTAGGGACCATGGAACAGTGGTCATTACCCAGTCCCTGGATGTAAAATTGGAATGAATGTACTTAATATTTGGCAGAATACCCACTTTGGTTTCTTGACCTGTGGAATAAATTGGGTAAGGCCAAGTCAAAGCAGTTCAATTTCTTCATCTACTGCTTCTCTTTCAGACAGTGGTTTGCTGGTAAGTGTTTAACAATGGAGACTTGGGGGAGAAGCCCTTATTTATTGCATTTGCCAACGTCCAAGATACAAGATATCAAAGCTGATTTTAAACTGCCAACTTGACATCATTTGAATGCAAAGTTGGGAAGAGCTACACATAATCACTTCTTGCAAGTTGGTACAAGTTGGCTCCAGCACGCCGCTGCAGGTATCCTCCTGAGTGTACTCTCAGAAAACTTCTGTGTGAAGGTATCTGTCTCAAGAGTCTGTTTCTTGAGAACCCTACCCAAAGCCATCCAGCCATTTCTCATTATACATACAATCTGTGGAATATATAGAAACCCAAAACATCTCAGGGTCCAAGCAGCCATACTGTAGGATCTAATCTTAAGGAGGTCTATGCAAGGCAGGAATAGTCACTTCCATAACCATATTTAGCAGAGTGACAGCTAGTAATCCTGAAGGAAGCAGCCAAGGCACTGGTGCTATGGGCTGTGTGGAGGAACATGCCAAGCATGGCAAGTGTCTTAGCAAAGTAGCAGGTGATGAGTCTGGAGCAAGTATGGGTGGTGGCCTGCATCAGCAGTCAGGCATTGTTGCTGCCTGACTGCATATATTCAAATGAATTTAATGAACATATAAATTAATTCAAATGAACTTATAAATAAAAAGATGGTGTGATGTTACAGGCAACAGCATGAAATACTGGCTGGAGAAATTCAGTACTGAGGTCTGGGGACTTTGTATGCTACTATGATAATAGTAAGTATATTCCAGGTTTTGCGCTATATATATTTGTATATATACATATACACACTATATGTAATGCATATACCAGGATACATATACATATACATATACTATACATATACATATACTATAACTCTGAGAACAACATTGAAAGGTAGGTAGAATTATTCCCATTTTATAGATATAGAAACTAAGATGGAGGGAAGTTAAGACTTGATTAAGGACATTAATTAAATACATGCCAGTAAGAACACAAGCTGGTATTTTATTGCAAACCTATCTAGTTCTACATACATCTTCTCCCTCTCCTATTCCTTCTGCCCTCTCAAAGTTTATAGGCATAGCATGGGCCTAAGAACTATAAAAACTAAAGTATACATTGAGAAGAATAATACCATTCCAGTTGATCTAAGTATTCATGGCCTCTGCTTTTTAGAAGTTTGGAGCATCTCCCTGAAGAGAATAGATATATAAAAATTAAAATTCATGTAAGATGGAAGATGAAGGGATATATGATCAAAGTCCATAAATCATGAAAAGTACACACAGATTTGCCCAAAAAAAGGAGTACCTGGAGATTTGGGATTTGTCTTACACTTTTTAAAGGAAGGTGCATCTTATGATAGTGAAGTATTTCACTGCAAGGATAGATACTAAGTATGAAATGTTGATATATTCAAGAAGGCGTTAGATATTCCTGGGTATTCATATCTGATGCACCCTCTTGGTTGACAGGAATTGCAGAGTTTTAGAGCCAGGCTGTGGCACAATGCCCTGAGACCTTGGGCTGGTGTGAAGGTGGGGTGTGGGCAGAGCTGGAGGGAATCAGAGAGGCTTGCAGGGGCAAAAACAAAAGCAAAAGTAAGTTGTCAGTGCAAATGGCAGAATTGAGAAGGAAAATCTGGATACAAAAAACAGGACAGAATTCTAGTGAAAATGCCCAGGAAGAAGGCTGAAGGCAAAACTCAGAGGAATTCCTTGACTCACTGGACTATAATTCACATGTTTGTTAAGTGCCCAAAGCTTTCCTTTTGGGGAAAAACAGAAATCTGTTAAAGGCATAGCAGGGGAGAACTCTTACCTGGGAGGTCTCAGGGCTTGGTCTCAGGTCTCAGTGACTGATGACGTACATGGAATGCTTTTGAAGGCTTTCGTTTTATCTTAAAAAATTCATGTAAAATTTGAATTTTTGTTTATGATATTATCATGATTTACTGTTAATAAAGTGTTTATTTTTCTGACAAATACTCAAATAAAATTTTGCCTCCAGGAAGATGTGTTATGTACTTCTTCTCTATGTAACCTTCTAGCACTTTAAGGGATTTCTCACCTAATTTTCCAAAGACTAGAAGGGAGTGTTGGGGTATTCGATGTCATTTAAGCCATGTATAATTGCTGTTTCTTTGTCTGCTTTTATGTCCATTCTTCCTTCCAAAAATCTGCTCTGATTTCCTTTTGGGGAATTACACTCCCACTTTGGATGCAGTCTGTGGGGCTTTAGTCGTGTGACCAGCGAAGAGGTGGGCCGTGGACATGGAATACAAGGAATGTCCATCCTAAAGATAATTTTTATACAGAATGCCTGAAACCAGTGAGTGTTTGTTGATCCCATTGGCAAGGTAGAAATATATTTTGAAATATATTTGAAATAGACTGTGTCAAGTGACAGAATCAAAGAGTAATATGAGACTCATACTTCAGTTGTTGACAGAAAAAATAGAATAAAAACAATAAAAATAAGCAGTTAGAGAATCTGAGATATATATCTGAATATATGTGTTAGTATTTCTCAAATGCTATGTGCAAGACAAATGCACTTTCTTAATCTTAGAGAATTTTTAATAAATTGATGACACACTGAAACCATAATAAATGTTATAGTAAGTTAAAAAAAGATATATGCTACATTTAATAATGTATAATGGTACATATGTACATCATATGATGACAATGATATGTACAACTTGAAAATGACCCTAAAGTTTAAGCAGACAAATGAAAAAGAAACTATAAAAAGAAGTCCATTAAAAATAGGAAATACTACTTTTCTAAATCACTAGTTGAAGGTAGAATTCAGAATTGTTTGCTTGGTTCCAGGAAGATAAACATAAAATTCCACATACTAAAATATATGTGGTCTGGTTGAAACTGTTTACAGAGGAAAATTAATTGTTCAATGCTTTTAATTATTATACATTAATAAAAAATGTATCAAACACCCCTTTTAAACATTTTAAAAGAACAACAGAACCCCTTACGTACAAAAACTCATAGAAATAATTTTATATTAACTGAAGAGCAAAGAAGGCATTCTATACCTATATTATGAAAACACAATACTTTAAAAAATCTCATTTGACCATTATTGTCAGTCTTCATTCACCTTTTTTGGTTGTTAGGAAATTCAAAATTTCTCTTAGAATTTAATAAAGTATGTCAATTTTGCTGTTAGATAAATTGGTTATTCATATTTTAAAAATATATTTCTCCACCTATATGTTCATGTTTGTTCATCATGACCTCGGAAATTCCAAGTAAATTTACTGAAAAATGGCTTATTCTTTTTTATATCTCTTTTGGCATTTTAACTGGAAAAGGGGCTAGGTATGCAGTTTCTAAGGTCAGGATATTTTTACCCTTCTCTCACATTATTCTTCCCAGTATTTGTTTCTGTAAACATGTACTGCCATCTGTTTTCCCTCGTTACGGCATGTTTTTAAGAAGCCCAGTAAGAACAACTAAGAACTGTATTTTTCATTTAATAGACCAGAAAAACACTCAATAGGGGAGTTTTGACAGAACTATGACATAGCAATCTTAAAAAAACTGGCATTAGTCTTTGTTCAAAAACTCTCACATAATACAAATCCAATTCAGGTTTCTTAAAATGTTTGATGTCTTCCCAAGTAGTGACTCTGTGGCATCCTATTAGACTGATGGACAGTGACGTAAATGGGATATGAGGGGGACTTGATAATATGGGTGAATGTATTTATATTAACTAAAGAGCAAAGAAGGCATTCTATACCTATATTATGAAATATATATATTTCATATTCATATACTTGACTATATATATATTTCAAAAACATTCTTTACAATGTTTTTCATGTGACACCTTATATGATACTTTCAATGATACCTTAATAAAATTAAAAAAAAGTTTGATGTCTTCCTTTTGTAGTTTATTTTTCCATTTACTGTACTACAACATTTACTTCTAATTGAAGTGCTTTCAAATGGGTCAAATTCAAGTGTTACTATTAGAAGTCTTGTGCTGTTTTCATATTCCATAGCAAAATGCTGTCATGATTTTTTGTAAACCTTCCTAAACATAGACAAGGTTCTAATGTAAACACACACATATATATGCTCTGCTATTAATTTGGTTTCACAGTTTTCATTTTTATTAGGATTTTTATTTTTATTAGAATTTGCTTTTTAAGGATTTTTATTAGGTTTTCATTTATAACTATTTTTTTGAAACATTTTCAAACCCATAGGTATTTCTCTGGGTCAGGATACTTGTTTACATGTTGAAATTATCACATGTTTTTAGGATCTTGGGGTTCAACTCAAAGCACTGTTTCCAAAAGCCCAGAGTAAAGTAGCCTCAGGGAAACTGCACTCTCTTCCATTTGGCAGAACTGTAGAAACTCTGTCGGTGACTCTATTGGACAATTCCTAACTTAGAATGTATTTTTTCATATTTGATAAACACATATGCTTAATTTAAATATATGTATGCAATTGTAAATAATTATAAAGGGAAAAGGATTTCTTAAAAGCATGGAAATCATGAACAAAATCAAATTCTTAGTGGATAAAATAATGAGGTAGTGGGAAGCATAATAGAATGTGAACATTCAGCCACCCCTTCGAAGTCTTTCTGTTAAAAGCCTGAACACGTGCCTGACATTGTGTTCAGGTCTAAACCTACAAAAATGGATGTAACTCAGTCCCTATTATTACGAGCTTTATAATCTGAGGATGGGAAGGTAGGCAAATATACCAACGTGTCATGACAAGGACACAAATACATACTGACATATATAAGACAGGTATCACCTTCTTATGTAGGTCAAGGGTGGTTTCTGTGACTAAGTAACATTAGAGCTTCATTGGTGGGGGAAGTGGAAAATATGAAGCTTTCAGGCAACTGCAAATAGTTTGATATGACAAAGAGTTAATGCCTTTTGAGAAATGCCTGAAAGAGTGCAGAATGATGAATGTGGAAAAGTTTTGAAAAATGTTTTTAAATAACAAAAGCAACTTCACTCCTGAATATTGTTTTTATTGTGTGTATCAACACTAAATACTGTGCAATCCTAAGTTTTATTAAAATAAACAACTTCTGAAAATAGGGAAAGGTCATTGAAATTACAGTATGCTTTGATTTATGCAGTACTTAGGCAGAGACTGTGATTATGGCTGTTGAAAGCTCTTTCTATGGAGTCAGATGGATCTGGGTGAGAATCCCAGTTCTGCCATTTGCTGGTCATGTTCCTGCACATGTTATTAAACCTCTTCAAACAAGCTCTAGTTTCCTCATGTGAATAATGGGGCTAAAGATGCTTTCTTTAGAGGACTTGGTAACATTTCCTCCCAGTTTTCAGCAGAAAAAGGTGCTAAAAAATGCTGGGTATTATTTCAGAGGGAAGCTGTATTTCCATTTGTCCTTGATTCCAAACCACACTTTAGTATCTGTCAAAAAAAAAAAGTAACAGAAGAACAAGTTTCATGTTTATAAGTAAATCTTATTCACAACACATAAAAATAAGTAATTTAAGTATGTATAAATGTGATATTGCAATGAAAGATAAACTGAAATAATTGGTTATAAATGTTATTTGTGCACTACCACATGCATTAAAGAACACCTACAGTGCATTAAATTTATTTCAAAATATAGAAAATGACTTTTATATCTATACTGCACAAATGTATATCCACATGCATAATGAAACAAGTTTTGTATCTGAAGGAAACATTTAATGATAATGCAGATAAAATGAGTTAGAAGTCCTGAGAAAAGAAGTAGAAATTTCAGTATAATCATTTAAAATAATGAGGCTTATTTGTTTTTAATATCTAATTCTGTTTTCATGTAAGGATTGTTTGTTTTATGATTCTTAAACACTCAGACATTAAAGACAATTTGAAACATAATGAAAATTACAAAGAAAATACAGTCAGTAAACCTAACATGTCAGAATACCCATTCTTGAGTTTTCATTTTAAAAATATTTATTATCCATTACTACTGTATGGTCAGGTGCAAACATTATAAATACATATTTTTCTGTAATTAATTGTAAAAGTCAGAATGGACTGGTTATGGTGCAGTAACAAATAACTCTGGGTCTCAATGTTTTATAACAAAGGACTATTTCTTGCTCTTGCTTTATGTCATCTGTATTGTTCTCACAGATTCTTGGCATGACAGAGAAGCTGCTTACTGTCTGGAAAGGTGCTGGTCCCAGTGAGGGAGGAAAGACAGAGTGTAACAGATTATGCCCTGATGCTTAGAACTTTCAGCTGGAATTGATGTACACATAAGCTCATTTTGAAGCCCAAAGCAAGTTGTCTAACTCCAGGGGGCAGCAAATAGTTTAATTCACTGTTTGCATGGAATAAGAAAAAAAATGTTTTGTGAACAGTTTTTACTGTCTACCACAATTAATATACAAGTATATGAGAATATTGGCAGTTATCTGTGAAAACAAAACAGAGGCAAGAAAAATATAAGGAATGATTTGAAAAATCTTCATGGAACCACATACTTCCAAAAACTTCACCCTGGCCTTTGCTAAGAAAATCAGTTTTGCTTGTTTGACTTTTGCTTGCTTTCTGAAATATGTCCTTACTTTCCAGTTTCTTGAAAAGCCAGGCTCTTTCTTGATTTTCCCAAACTCACATGTAACAGTGACTCTAAATCTTGTTCTCTTCTAATTTGGTTATATAATTGTTTGCTATATGTAGTTATCATAGGTTAATTTATTATCTTAACATCATTGTGTCTAAGACAGCTTTTCAACTCAACTCTTAGATGATAAATGGAAGGTACCAAAATTCAGAGACTCTGTCTTATTGATGCTTTCTTTGCTTGCTGCTATCTTCAGTACAGATAGTGACTTTTACCAAAACGTTTTTGTAAGGAAGATGGTACTGAACTTCTTCATTAAATCAGTAAGAATAGGTGTTAAAGCAACAAGATAGTGATATCCAGTCATTCCTTCATTACGTACTTCTCAAGATCAACTATTTCCTTACTGCCTTCCATGTGCCATAGTAGAGACAAAGAGGAGTGGTTGCCTGTATTCTTGCCATATTTCTGCTGTATTCCATTTCTGTTGGAGAAGCACTTATTTACCCCACACTGGCCATTCACAGGTGCTTCTCGATTCATGGCTGTCTGACTACAGTTTTTCAAAAGGCAGGTACCTGATTAAGTTGGGCTAATCAAAGCACACCCCATTCTCCAGTTATAGTAAGTGGTTCAGAGATGGAGAGGGAGGTGACTTCAGCCTGGTCTATCAGAGTCTGTTAGATTTTCCAAGGTGGAGCTAGAATTTGAAAGCCCTTGACTTACTGATGGCAAGAACTGAGTCACCTATTGTCTGTAGTTCCAGTTGCGTTGGAAAAACTGATTCTGAAAGAGAAAGTCAGAATATAGGGAAAAATGAGAGTGAGAGAGAAAAAGAGATTTCTGATTGCTTTCATATCTGTTTTTGTTTTGTGTGTCAATTATTCCTGAGAGCTAAATTCTTGCTCTCCCTCCCTTTTGATTTTAATTCAATAAACTCCTTTATTTTTGCCTCAGTGAACTGAATTTAGTTTTATCTTACTTGTAACTAAAAGTCTGAGAAATAATGCCCTAGGTGCTGTAAAACCTCTCATGGAAGAATAAGCAAAAATTGGTATATAAATACTTGCCAGTTCCACTCAAGGATAGTAGAAGGTGTCTGTTTTAACCTGATTTTAAAGGATAACATTATTTTACTTTGATCTCACAGTGAATTGGAGTTAACCAAGTAGTCCATTCTTGTAGGGAAAAAGATATAAAAAATTTTTGAAAATGGTTTTATGTCTTCCTTGAATAAAGAGACTAAAAAGTGATAAAGTGATATTAAATAGTTTCTAGTTGCAATAAGTGTCAATTCAAAAAAATATGTAGTCTTGTGTTAGACTTTATGTCCTAAGCTATTTGCAGAAACACCTGTATTTCCCTGAAAATCATGAAGAAAAACAATTAGTGGGTTAATAAATTTATTGAAATTTATTTTTGACATGAAGTCCCCTTATATATAGAAAACTATATTATAATACATATGTAAAAGCCATTCTGCTGTTTTACACAGGGTCTAGAGAATGCAGCAGTGGGAAAGCTGGGTCTTGTCAAGGTCCTCAATGGTTTTGGGTTTAATTTTCATTAATTTTACTTCACTAGCTCACCAAGATGGCATTTTGTCTGGGGGAGAGGTAGTCTATGTTAAGTAAACTGACAGTAGGCCCTTTTATAGAACAGAATGTAAATAGATTAATTACTATTTAGAGAAATGGCAGCCTAGAATACCTGTATTTGTTGATCAGTGCATCCTCTTTGTGTTAGGAACAATTATTTAAGAAACAAAGTCAATTTCAGATGATAGTATTTGTTAAGTAGAGGGTCAAAATACATACAGCAGGATAGTTTAATATCATTTTATATATTGTAAATTATAATTCATATAACTATAATGAACTAAAATAGTCATATCAGCCTGAATACTTATCGTATCAGTCTTGTTAGGACACAGACATTCTTCAGGAACCACTTGCAAATACTCTTTTAATTACCCAAATCATTGGCCTTATCATATCCAGGATTATAGCTTATGTTTCATTAATTACATTCTAAATTGGCAGTTTCCCAGTTGAATTAGAAGTTAGTATAACCGTATCAGCATTGTATTTACAAATCACATTTTATGAGGTTTTCTTATGGGAAGATGGTTTCATATGGGTAGTCCACACGTGTACAGAAATCTTGTGATTTTCTAATCAAAAAATTAAAACATGAGCATTGTCTAAATTCAATATGCCACTCATTCATCATATTCTGTAATCTGAGAATCTTGTAGACTGAATCTTGTTTTGTTTGATAGACCTTTTTCTATTTATTCTGAATAGTCTATTTTTATTCACTGTATTATATGTCACATGAAATCAATAATAAATACAATGAAAAATATCAACAAAGCAAGACATGTAGTAGTAGTCCACCTAACTTAGAAATTGCTTACTTGTCAGTCTTTACTAACTTCACGTTTCAATGGATCACCCATTCTATGAAAGCAGGTAATTTTTTATGGTATGACATCTGCAAAAAATGGATCCTACTTTACTTGCACAGAAACAGATCTGAATATTGCACAGATATTCACACCAAAAAGTAACATTTGAATTTGAAATTTCAATAGCTACTGGGAAAGCCTATATCATTGACATTTCCAATTAAAAGGCTAAGTTGTTTTTTCCACTAAATGGTTAATACTGACAACATGCTTTTCCACATGTGAGCTCTGCTATTAAAGATACATATTGTCCAGACAGTACCAAGCACTGATGTATTCTTCCTACCGAATTCACCTTTGCGCCCCAGCACATCCCTTTTAAGAAAACCAGCATAACAATTTTTGAGCTTGCAAATAGATGAATTAAGAAATACATTTATGAAGTGAGTTATGAGGTAACTAGAGCACTTACAACCTAAATTGATTCATGAAATTCAATTTACACTAATCTTTCAAATCCTCAGGCATACTACCCGGACGATACAGGACTGTAAGTAATAAAATATAAAATGCTAGTGAAACGAATTGAAGGCATAACTAAGTAACAAATGAGTAACCTGGTTGATATTGACACCAGGAAAACATTGAGTTAGATAATTATTTCTCTGCATGAAAAGGTGTTCCTGTGAGTTTGCCATTGTAAAAAATGATGTAATTATAAAATTATATCTGTGAAATTCTCTTCATTTAAATACATGCAAAAACAGAAAAAAGTTTTCTGCATTACTAACTAATATTGTTAATAGGAAATGTCCTTGTACATGAGCATCAGTTTTTGTGGAAACACTGACATAGAGAAATGTGATTCCTCATTATATGGCAGTAAGCAGTTGTTATTGGGAATATTATTCATAATAAGAAATATGTTTTAAAATGAATTATATTATGTGAGTTTTGGTTCTAGCTGGATTTTTTCTGAAACTTGGTAAATTAAATAAAAAGGATTTTTTTGGTTATCATCCACATTTTAATGGTCGGCAAACTGAAAGTCACAGATCTTGAAAGACTTGCCTTATGACCCACAATTTCTAACTATAGTCTTTCCTGTGCTGTATGCTGATTCTAGCTGTGAAGAATACTGAGAACTTAAGAAACTTACTTTGCTGTGTTTTAGAGAGTGGACTGGTTGCAGAATGAAAACTAAAGTCATAAAACATTGAATATTTAGAAAAACAAAGTCATAAGAGTGTGACTACTTAGATAACATTTTCTAGCAAAACTCCTTATTTAGGCAGAATCCAAGTCTATAATCTGTGTATAACAGAGTCCCTCAATATTCATCATAAGTGCCTAACACAAAACTAGTACAATGTTTTCTACTTGTAGAAACACTTTCTACTTTTTTCCTTGAGTCCAAACTCAACCTTAGGGTACTTCTCTTGCAGTGCTTCTGCTCCCATCCTTGCAGTGGAATTAGCAGAAAATGATGCATTTGTGAAGCAGTCACTGTGCCTCTTCACCTTCCTGTATCTGTGTTTCCCTGAAGCACCTACTTGTGAGCTCTGCACATTGGGGAAGCACAACAAATGAAGTTGCCTCCTCTGAATCTAAACACCAAACTATTTGACCATGGAAGTTACATGTCGCTGGTGCCCAAGCCTGCAAGGCCGACAGCTGGTGTTTTTGCTTTTCATCTCAGTAGTCAATATTTATATCAGTTTGATGGTATTTGATGGCTGGGCCAATTCTGATATTTTAGTCAGTCAAAGAGTATCAGCTGCTTGCCTTCCCATGGATTTTAGGATTTATATAATTTTTAGATTTTAAGATGAGAATTTGTTCTCATTATTTTTTAATAAAATCACTATTAGGATAAATACTCTAATATTTTGGATAATAATTTTGGAAACATTGATAATCTAAATTTAAGATAGAAAACAGTGTTTTTATTTTTATGAATGTTTCTATTTATCAAACATTCAATCTAAAATTCTAACAATTGCTCCATATTGATTATAATCTTGGAACAATATTCTGTTGGCAATTTGAGGGATTAAAATATGAAAACAAATGTGGTTAGAAGTTAACTGGTCATTATCATGAGTAGAAAAACCATTAATTCAGGTGTTATGTTAAAAGCACATTAGTGATCATAGTGAGAAACACTTTTTTTTTTTTTAAATAATTATTTTTTATTGAAGGGTAGTTGACGCACAGTATTACATTACATTAGTTTCAAGTGTACAACACAGTGGTAGAACATTTATATACATAATTCTAGGTTCCAGCTATCACCCTACCAAGCTGTTACAATATCTTGACTATATTCCTTATGCTATACATTACATCCCGGTTACTTATTTATTTTACCATTGGAAGTCTGTCCTTTTTTTTTTTTTTTTTTTTTTTTTTGTGAGGACATCTCTCATATTTATTGATCAAATGGTTGTTAATGACAATAAAATTCTGTATAGGGGAGTCAATGCTCAATGCACAATCATTAATCCACCCCAAGCCTAATTTTCGTCAGTCTCCAATCTTCTGAGGCATAACAAACAAGTTCTTACATGTAGAACAAATTCTTACATAATGAATAAGTTACATAGTGAACAGTACAAGGGGAGTCATCACAGAAACTTTCGGTTTTGCTCATGCATTATGAACTCTAAACAGTCAGTTCAAATATGAATACTCATTTGGTTTTTATACTTGATTTATATGTGGATACCACATTTCTCTCTTTATTATTATTATTTTTAATAAAATGCTGAAGTGGTAGGTAGATACAAGATAAAGGTAGAAAACATAGTTTAGTGTTGTAAGAGAGCAAATGTAGATGATCAGGTGTGTGCCTGTAGACTATGTGTTAATCCAAGCTAGACAAGGGCAATAAAACATCCACGTATGCAGAAGATTTCTCTCAGAACAGGGGGGGTGAGGTTTTAAGCCTCACCTCTGTTGATCCCCAATTTCTCACCTGATGGCCCCCCTGCGACTGTGCCTGTCTTAGGTTGTTCCTCCCTTGAGGAATCTTACCCGTCTCTGGCTAACCAGTCATGTTCCGGGGCCATACAGGGAAATGTGAAGTTGGTAAGTGAGAGGGAAGCCTTATTGTTTGAAAAGGTTAGCTTTTTACTTCTTTGCATATTTATGCCCTGTGGCTTCTATGCCCAGCATTTGTCTTGAGGTATCTTTACCACTTGGAGGAGTTATGATACTCGGTAAATTTGATATGAGGCACGAATTCTATTTAAGGGTTGTAATTAGGAAGGAAGAAGAAAAGCTATAGAAGTAGCAGGCGGAAGAAAACATGGGAAGATTGATGATTTCTTTGACATATCTTCTTGTAGAGTAACTTCAGCCTTAAAAACTTCAACTTAAACCATAGGTTTTAAGCTACTACTTAAATTGCGCACACACGTTAACATAATAGGAGTATAGTTACATAACCAAAGCATATCTGTAATTACCAGCCATCTTCAGTGAAACCAAGAAAACCATTAAGGCACCTTAGGCATTTGTGAAAACTTATCTATGATATGGTGGATATTGTCCAACTGAACTTGAACAGTCTGAGAGAAATCAGACAAATTAAAACAAACCATTCCTGGGGACTGTTCACATGCCATATGTTCTTTTAACAGTAAATAGTCTGTAGTTGTAAGAGTTTGGAGCGCTACAATTTGCACTTCTCCAAATTCTTGGTTGAGTTCCAACAGTATAGATCCAGTCAAATTTGTTGTTTTACTGTATGCACAGGCCAGCTTAGATATCTCCTTCCTCATTCCCATGGCAAGTCCAGGAACTGGTGGGATGGGTGCATCTACAGCTGTAGCAGTGCGTGGATCTTTGTTGGTGTTTTTTGATGATCATCTTCTGGCATGAGTCTTCCAGAGAGTGCAGATGTTGGAAGTTCTTTTTCATATCGTATCTTAGTTCATTTTCGGGGTAGCCCAATTAGGCTATGATCCTTTGTATAAACACAAACAGACCCTTTGCCTACACTTTTATATGCCCTTTATACCCTTGTGTAGAACTCGTTGGAGGTTACCACAGAGGAACTGCCCTTTTTTTTTTTTTTTTTTTTTGCTTTGTTTTTGGTATCACTAATCTACACTTACATGACGAATATTATGTTAACTAGGCTCTCCCCTATACCAGGTCTCCCCTATAAACCCCTTTACAGTCACTGTCCATCAGCATAGCAAAATGTTGTAGAATCACTACTTGCCTTCTCTGTGTTGTACAGCCCTCCCTTTTCTCCTACCCCCCCATGCAAGTTAATCTTAATACCCCCCTACTTCTCCCCCCCTTATCCCTCCCTACCCACCCATCCTCCCCAGTCCCTTTCCCTTTGGTACCTGTTAGTCCATTCTTGAGTTCTGTGATTCTGCTGCTGTTTTGTTCCTTCAGTTTTTCCTTTGTTCTTATATTCCACAGATAAGTGAAATCATTTGGTATTTCTCTTTCTCCGCTTGGCTTGTTTCACTGAGCATAATACCCTCCAGCTCCAGCCATGTTGCTGCAAATGATTGGATTTGCCCTTTTCTTATGGCTGAGTAGTATTCCATTGTGTATATGTACCACATCTTCTTTATCCATTCACCTATTGTTGGACATTTAGGTTGCTTCCAATTCTTGGCTATTGTAAATAGTGCTGCAATAAACATAGGGGTGCATCTGTCTTTCTCAAACTTGATTGCTGCGTTCTTAGGGTAAATTCCTAGGAGTGGAATTCCTGGGTCAAATGGTAAGTCTGTTTTGAGCATTTTGATATACCTCCATACTGCTTTCCACAATGGTTGAACTAACTTACATTCCCACCAGCAGTGTAGGAGGGTTCCCCTTTCTCCACAGCCTCGCCAACATTTGTTGTTGTTTGTCTTTTGGATGGCAGCCATCCTTACTGGTGTGAGGTGATACCTCATTGTAGTTTTAATTTGCATCTCTCTGATTATTAGCGATGTGGAGCATCTTTTCATGTGTCTGTTGGCCATCTGTATTTCTTTTTTGGAGAACTGTCTGTTCAGTTCCTCTGCCCATTTTTTAATTGGGTTATTTGTTTTTTGTTTGTTGAGGCGTGTGAGCTCCTTATATATTCTGGACGTCAAGCCTTTATCGGATGTGTCATTTTCAAAGATATTCTCCCATACTGTAGGGATCCTTCTTGTTCTATTGATGGTGTCTTTTGCTGTACAGAAGCTTTTCAGCTTAATATAGTCCCACTTACTCATTTTTGCTGTTGTTTCCCTTGCCCGGGGAGATATGTTCAAGAAGAGGTCACTCATGTTTATGTCTAAGAGGTTTTTGCCTATGTTTTCTTCCAAGAGTTTAATGGTTTCATGGCTTACATTCAGGTCTTTGATCCATTTTGAGTTTACTTTTGTATATGGGGTTAGACAATGGTCCAGTTTCATTCTCCTACATGTAGCTGTCCAGTTTTGCCAGCACCACCTGTTGAATAGACTGTCATTTCGCCATTGTATGTCCATGGCTCCTTTATCGAATATTAATTGACCATATATGTCTGGGTTAATGTCTGGATTCTCTAGTCTGTTCCATTGGTCTGTGGCTCTGCTCTTGTGCCAGTACCAAATTGTCTTGATTACTATGGCTTTATAGTAGAGCTTGAAGTTGGGGAGTGAGATCCCCCCTACTTTATTCTTCTTTCTCAGGATTGCTTTGGCTATTCGGGGTCTTTGGTGTTTCCATATGAATTTTTGAATTATTTGTTCCAGTTCATTGAAGAATGTTGCTGGTAGTTTCATAGGGATTGCATCAAATCTGTATATTGCTTTGGGCAGGATGGCCATTTTAACGATATTAATTCTTCCTAGCCACGAGCATGGGATGAGTTTCCATCTGTTAGTGTCCCCTTTAATTTCTCTTAAGAGTGACTTGTAGTTTTCAGAGTATAAGTCTTTCACTTCTTTGGTTAGGTTTATTCCTAGGTATTTTATTTTTTTTGATGCAATTGTGAATGGAGTTGTTTTCCTGATTTCTCTTTCTGTTGGTTCATTGTTAGTATATAGGAAAGCCACAGATTTCTGTGTGTTGATTTTGTATCCTGCAACTTTGCTGTATTCCGATATCAGTTCTAGTAGTTTTGGGGTGGAGTCTTTAGGGTTTTTTATGTACAGTATCATGTCATCTGCAAATAGTGACAGTTTAACTTCTTCTTTACCAATCTGGATTCCTTGTATTTCTTTATTTTGTCTGATTGCCGTGGCTAGGACCTCCAGTACTATGTTAAATAACAGTGGAGAGAGTGGGCATCCCTGTCTAGTTCCCGATCTCAGAGGAAAAGCTTTCAGCTTCTCGCTGTTCAATATAATGTTGGCTGTGGGTTTATCATAGATGGCCTTTATTATGTTGAGATACTTGCCCTCTATTCCCATTTTGCTGAGGGTTTTTAACATGAATGGATGTTGAACTTTGTCAAATGCTTTTTCAGCATCTATGGAGATGATCATGTGGTTTTTGTCTTTCTTTTTGTTGATGTGGTGGATGATGTTGATGGACTTTCGAATGTTGTAACATCCTTGCATCCCTGGGATGAATCCCACTTGGTCATGGTGTATGATCCTTTTGATGTATTTTTGAATTCGGTTTGCTAATATTTTGTTGAGTATTTTTGCATCTACGTTCATCAGGGATATTGGTCTGTAGTTTTGTTTTTTGGTGGGGTCTTTGCCTGGTTTTGGTATTAGGGTGATGTTAGCTTCATAGAATGAGTTTGGGAGTATCCCCTCCTCCTCTATTTTTTGGAAAACTTTAAGGAGAATGGGTATTATGTCTTCCCTGTATGTCTGATAAAATTCCGAGGTAAATCCATCTGGCCCGGGAGTTTTGTTCTTTGGTAGTTTTTTGATTACCGCTTCAATTTCGTTGCTGGTAATTGGTCTGTTTAGATTTTCTGTTTCTTCCTGGGTCAATCTTGGAAGGTTATATTTTTCTAGGAAGTTGTCCATTTCTCCTAGGTTTCCCAGCTTGTTAGCATATAGGTTTTCATAGTATTCTCCAATAATTCTTTACATTTCTGTGGGGTCCGTCGTGATTTTTCCTTTCTCGTTTCTGATACTGTTGATTTGTGTTGACTCTCTTTTCTTCTTAATAAGTCTGGCTAGAGGCTTATCTATTTTGTTTATTTTCTCGAAGAACCAGCTCTTGGTTTCATTGATTTTTGCTATTGTTTTATTCTTCTCAATTTTATTTATTTCTTCTCTGATCTTTATTATGTCCCTCCTTCTGTTGACCTTAGGCCTCATCTGTTCTTCTTTTTCCAATTTCGATATTTGTGACATTAGACCACTCATTTGGGATTGCTCTTCCTTTTTTAAATATGCTTGGATTGCTATATACTTTCCTCTTAAGACTGCTTTTGCTGTGTCCCACAGAAGTTGGGGCTTAGTGTTGTTGTTGTCATTTGTTTCCATATATTGCTGGATCTCCATTTTGATTTGGTCATTGATCCATTGATTATTTAGGAGCGTGTTGTTAAGCCTCCATGTGTTTGTGAGCCTCTTTGCTTTCTTTGTACAGTTTATTTCTAGTTTTATGCCTTTGTGGTCTGAAAAGTTGGTTGGTAGGATTTCAATCTTTTGGAATTTTCTGAGGCTCTTTTTGTGGCCTAGTATGTGGTCTATTCTGGAGAATGTTCCATGTGCACTTGAGAAGAATGTATATCCCGCTGCTTTTGGATGTAGAGTTCTATAGATGTGTATTAGGTCCATCTGCTCTACTGTGTTGTTCAGTGCTTCCGTGTCCTTACTTATTTTCTGCCCAGTGGATCTATGCTTTGGGGTGAGTGGTGTGTTGAAGTCTCCTAGAATGAATGCATTGCAGTCTATATCCCCCTTTAGTTCTGTTAGTATTTGTTTCACATATGCTGGTGCTCCTGTGTTGGGTGCATATATATTTAGAATGGTTATATCCTCTTGTTTGACTGAGCCCTTTATCGTTATGTAGTGTCCTTCTTTATCTCTTGTTACTTTCTTTGTTTTGAAGTCTATTTTGTCTGATGTTAGTACTGCAACCCCTGCTTTCTTCTCACTGTTGTTTGCTTGAAATATGTTTTTCCATCCCTTGACTTTTAGTCTGTACATGTCTTTAGGTTTGAGGTGAGTTTCTTGTAAGCAGCATATAGATGGGTCTTGCTTTTTTATCCATTCTCTTACTCTGTGTCTTTTGATTGGTGCATTCAACCCATTAACATTTAGGGTGACTATTGAAAGATATGTACTTATTGCCATTGCAGGCTTTAAATTCGTGGTTACCAAAGGTTCAAGGTTAGCCTCTTTAGTATCTTACTGCCTAACTTAGCTCGCTTATTGAGCTGTTATATACACTATCTGGAGATTCTTTTCTTCTTTCCCTTCTTGTTCCTCCTCCTCGATTCTTCATATGTTGGGTGTTTTGTGCTGTGCTCTTTCTAGGAGTGCTCCCATCTAGGGCAGTCCCTGTAAGATGTTCTGTAGAGGTGGTTTGTGGAAAGCAAATTCCCTCAGCTTTTGTTTGTCTGGGAATTGTTTAATCCCACCATCATATTTGAATGATAGTCGTGCTGGATACAGTATCCTTGGTTCAAGGCCCTTCTGTTTCATTGTATTAAATATATCATGCCATTCTCTTCTGGCCTGTAGGGTTTCTGTTGAGAAATCTGACGTTAGCCTGATGGGTTTCCCTTTATAGGTGACCTTTTTCTCTCTAGCTGCCTTTAACACTCTTTCCTTGTCCTTGATCTTTGCCATTTTAATTATTATGTGTCTTGGTGTTGCCCTTCTTGGATCCTTTCTGTTGGGGGTTCTGTGTATTTCCGTGGTCTGTTCGATTACTTCCTCCCCCAGTGTGGGGAAGTTTTCAGCAATCATTTCTTCTAAGATACTTTCCATCTCTTTTCCTCTCTCTTCTTCTTCTGGGACCCCTATAATACGGATATTTTTCCTTTTGAATTGGTCACACAGTTCTCTTAATATTGTTTCATTCCTGGAGATCCTTTTGTCTCTCTCTCTGTCAGCTTCTATGCGTTCCTGTTCTCTGATTTCAATTCCATCAGTGGCCTCTTGCATTCTATCCATTCTGCTTATAAACCCTTCCAGAGTTTGTTTCATTTCTGCGATCTCCTTCCTGGCATCTGTGATCTCCTTCCGGACTTCATCCCATTTCTCTTGCGTATTTCTCTGCATCTCTGTCAGCATGTTTATGATTCTTATTTTGAATTCTTTTTCAGGGAGACTGGTTAGGTCTGTCTCCTTCTCTGGTGTTGTCTCTGTGATCTTTGTCTGCCTGTAGCTTTGCCTTTTCATGGTGATAGGAATGGTCTGCAGAACTGGGACGAGTGACGGCTGGAAGGACTTCCTTTCTTGTTGGTTTGTGGCCCTCCTCTCCAGTGATAACAGCGACCTCTAGTGTCTTGTGCTGCGCAGCTGCGCGCAGACAGGGTTTCTGCTTCCTGCCGGCTGCTATGGAGTTAATCTCCGCTGTTGCTGTGGGCGTGGCCTTGCTCGGGCAGCTACTCCAAAATGGTGGAGTCGCTTTGGAGCAGGAGCTGCTGGGAGGCTATTTATCTCCGTAAGGGGCCTCCCTGCTCCCTGCAGCCCAGGGGTTAGGGTGCCCAGAGATCCCGGATTCCCTACCTCTGGATTAAGTGTCCCGCCCTGCCCCTTTAAGATTTCCAAAAAGCACCCGCCAAAACAAAACAACGCCCACCAAAAAAAAAAAGAAAAAAAAATTTTTTTAATTAAAACAAAAAAAAGTTTTTAATTAAAAAAAAAAAAAAAAAAAAGGCGGTCGTTCGTTTTCCTTTATTCTCCGGTGCCAGCCTCAGGCCTCTGCTCACCGGTCTTTCTGCCCTGTTTCCCTAGTATTGGGGTCCCTATCCCTTTAAGACTTCCAAAAAGCGCTAGCCAAAACGAAACAGCAAAAAAGCAAAAAAAATGGTCGCGCGCTTTTCTTATGTCCTCTGTCGCCCAGCCTCCAGTTCCTGCTCACTGTTCTTGCTGCCCTGTTTTCCTAGTATCGAGCGCCCTGCACTCTGGCCCGGAAGGCTGGGGCTGGGTGCTCGGCAGTCCTGGGCTCCATCTCCCTACCGCTTTGCCTGCTCTTCTCCCGCCGGGAGCTGGGGGGGAGGGGCGCTCGGCTCCGGCGGGGCCGGGGCTTGTATCTTACCCCCTTCGCGAGGCGCTGAGTTCTCTCAGGTGCGGATGTGGTCTGGATATTGTCCTGTGTCCTCTGGTCTTTATTCTAGGAAGGGTTGTCTTTGTTATATTTTCATAGATATATGTTGTTTTGGGAGGAGATTTCCGCTGCTCTACTCACGCCGCCATCTTCCGCCCCCTCTGAGAAACACTTTTTATATTTAATGTTTCCTGTTAGCAGGCATTAGTTTTGTCATTATCTTGATATTGCTCTTTTTTGTTTAGTTTTTGTTCTTTGCATAGAAACTTTTCCCAATGTATAGCTTGGCTATAGGAAACAACATGTATCATTTAAGATTTCAATTCTTTATAATTTCTTATTTTCTCAATCAAAACTTGACTTTGCTTTTGGTGGTTGTTTTTCTGAATGCAGAATCAAAGCATGTTTATATTTAAGAATCTGAAAATGCTGATAAGCAAAAAAATAAAAAGAAATGCTTCCTTTACCAACCATTCAGAGGTAACCATTGAAATATTATGATGTGTCATATGGTGAAGTTTTCTCTGAAATATATTTTAACAAAAATGAGATTTTAGCATATTAATTTTTTGGACATTTCTCATTTCTTTCACTCAGTTTGTTGTCAGACTTTTTCAAACCAGTGAGTATACCTCAGCTCTTAATTTAATGGTTTAAAGTTTGGCTGTACTGTGGGACTCTAAGCCACACTGTATAAAGGGCATGCTACATACATAAAATAAAGGAAAATAATGTGAAAGGAACAAAGAATAGACAGAGATCATGGGTATACATAGAGATATAGACTATAGATTACACAGTTTTACTTTCCAACCCAGCAAGTGCTAGAATTTTTAAGCTTTCAAAATTTTCCTCATTATGTTTGTATAGTGTCTGGTTTTATCAGAGGTGTATTCTTTCTTGTAGTGCTCTGTCATGTGCAGTTAGAATGAGCCAGCTGATGCTTTTAGCATTTTACCTAGACACCTCCTTGCTCAAGGTCGTGAATGAATTAGGTACATTTTCTGTCTTCCAAATTACTATAGGCAATATTTTAGTATATGTTTTTGCTTCTACATAAAATGCCTTTTTGTTTTCCAGCTTCCTGTAATGGTTTTCTCATTATTCAACATTCTCCTTTGACATATGTTTTGCCTTATTCCACTCAGTCCCCAAAAGCAACCCTGAATATTTAAGGCCACACCCTTTTGTTCTTATGAATTTTGATATAGTTAACTATTTCCACAATAAACCTGCATGACAAGCACAAAACACACAAATATATATATTACTTATTTTCACAATAATGTTTCATGACAAGCATACAATGTAAGCACACAATATAAAACTCTTTTTTTCCTCATGTGACTGGGTATCTTCTAGGTTCTTTGCACTTCCCCATAAGTTATAGCATTGGCTTGCCAGTTTTGAAATTTTAACTCCTCCTTAAAGTATTTTGATTGAGATTGCATTGAATCTGTAGATCAATTTAGGGAAAATTTATATCTTGATAATATTGAATATTTTCAATCCATTAACATGGTGTAACTTATATTTATTTGGTCTTTAATTTCTTTCAATAATGTATAGTTTTCAGTGTAGAGTTTCTACACATCTTTTGTTAAAATTTGTGTTTTGGAGATGATATAAAGAATATTTTAAATTGTTAATTATAGTCTATAAAATAGAATTGATTTTTCTTTTTTGGGTCCAGTGACATTGGAAAATTCACTTACTAATTCAGTGTTTTTAAAATTTTTTTTGTAGAATCTGTAAGGATTTCTATTTACATGGCAATGGAATTTGTGAATAAAGATTTTCTTCCTTTCTGATCTTTACTAAATGTTGTAATTATGGTGCTGGGCACCTTGTTATAATTATCAGAATTCTTAGAGTTTCCATCAATCCCCAGATACCCTTCTAAAATTATGGTCTGCCTATTTTCTGGGATTTTTAATCTCATTCTGAATATAGAAAAAAATGGAAGCAGGGCATTGATGAGTTTATATCCCTTGGCACCTGAAGGTAACAGAAGGACAGTTATATGATTTTCTGATTGACACTATCCCTAGTTTTCTGGGTCAGGAACCTAGATTGTTTAGAACAAATATTTTCCTGCCTATATTTTTAGGTAGTCTTTTTATTTTCCCATAAATTGAAGGTAGTGTATGTCATTTGCTGAATTCTGAATTGTTTTTCTAAACCTAGACTTGTGAGCATTGCAATTGTTGTCAGTCCCTCCAATATTATAGTGTTAGATTGCCTGATAGTTATAGTTTTCTTTGTGATTTTGGGTGTTTATCTTTTTCCTGTCTGGGTATTTTAGTAAGAAGTTGAAAGGAGCTGCACTGGAGGTGGCTGAGCTAGTTGCCAGAATGAATTGGAAATATTGCCATTTTTATTTAAAACTAAATCCTCAAGGCCAAATAATTCACCAAAATATTTGAATCCATTTAATGTTTCAATATGAGAAAATATTCTTTTGTGTCAAGGGTTTTATTCCTGAAAACTTTCATATTGTTAAAAGACTAAGTACTTTTTCCTTGTTATAATTGTGCTTCTTACAGATACGCTTTCATGATATAATATGAGCAGAGGTTTAAATTACCCATGTATTCTATAAGGGTCTGCCATAGATCCTCAGTTACTTTTAGGTAAGGGAAAGGTGGAGAGTATTGGCTGCAATATTGTATGCAGTTACTATTTCCGCAGATTTTTCTTTGGACAGAATATTTGAGGAAATACATCTGATAGAGAGCTCTTGAAGATACTTTTAGTATGAATTTATGGTAAAGATCTAATGCAAAAAATCCATGCAATATTCTTAATTTTGTGACTAGAGAATTCTGCTAAAGCTCTTTTTTGTTATCTGAAAATTCTCTAATTTCCTGTAATTTATTGGCAGCAGGGAGTTGAGATGAAGTGAGAGAATAGGTGGGCAGAAAAAGGAGAAAGCTCAAGTGTTCCTACTTCCAAAGTCCTCTGGTATCATTGTCATCCACAGACTCTGGCTTCACCACCGCTTCAGCTGGGACTTTAGTATCCCAAGAAAGCTGAGTGTTCAAGAACCCTTGGAACTGCATTATGCATGTGTTTTCTCCTAAGTGTTGCCTTTATACTATCTCTTGAAAATAGATGACTTATCTTCCATAGTATTTGGAAGGAATGTGCTTCTTGTTTCCAATACAAAAAAACTAAAACCTGAAACGATCATGAGGAACTATATACAGAAGGTTGATTCTCAAGGCACATCCATGTTGAATGATATACTTCATTTAACCTATGGCACAATATTATGTGTAAAACTTAGTAATGGCAGCATGTCAAGACAGAATTCGAATATGATTTAGCAGTCTATAATCATTTATAATTTCTAATTAGTTTAAATTCAATACAAAATATTCTTCTTTATGGTATTTTCTGCTTCTCTAAGCAATTATTTCCCAGGTAGCAATACTTTGGTCACAATGAGCTACTCCAATAAAATATAGTATGCTTCATTTGCTAGATTATTGAAAGTTGATCTGCTCATACTGCTCAGTCACACTGGCCCTCTTGTTCCTCTCACATTTCAAGCTGTCTGCCTGTCAAACAGTCTATTCATGGCCTGTTCCATCACATCCTAACCAGAATCATCTCTGCCTTCATCTAGGTCTCTGCCCAAATGGGACCACAACCTCTGAGAGGTCTTCCTTGACCACCCTGTTTCAAACACCACCCTGTTCTCTCTCTTTTTCTTTTTTATGTTGCTTTTCTTTTCTTTTCAGCATTGTCACTACTTATAATTTTACCCATTTACTAATGTATTGGTTACCTGTTTTATGCACTAAGATGTAAGCTCTTTGAGAACAAGAATTTTGTTTTGTTCACTGTGCATGCTTGACACCTAGAACAGTGCTTGGCTCTTCGTAAGCAGTGGGTGATTTATTATTTTTTTAATAGTGACTGAATGGATGACCCTGTTGGAGAGGAAAGATTTTCCTCTACCCTTCAAAGGTTCTTGCTGGTCTAAGCATCAAATTAACATGAGATAGATTAACAGAGAAAATAAAATTTAATTTCGTACATAGGGGAACCCTTCACACATGAGAGGTTCAAAAACAAAAAGGTAAAATGAGATACATGTGCCATGCTGCGCTAAGGAATGGACAAGGGCCTGGAACTTTGAAGGGGTGGAGGGCAACGCAAAGGGCAATAAGAGCAGATGTTTGGTAATTAGATGTTTGCCCTGCCATTTAGATGAATCACTCAGATCAAGTTTATCTCTAGTAATAACACTTTGGAAAGACCCCCATTTAGATTTTTCTAGGTAGTTAAGGGAGAGGCAAAAGGTTCTCTTGAGATTGAAGGGTCTTGACTGCCTTCAGCTCAAAATAGTCCACAAGCCAAATTGGCACATTTTGGGGGGGCCTATTCTTGAACCCTTTTAACACCTTCTTGATCTTTCTAACTACATCAGAGTCCTGGTTTCCATGTTTCATAGAATTTATTACAGTCTGAAAATATATACTAATATTTGTGTGTTACGTGTAATAGAGACTTCAAATAACAGTGGTATAAATGTGAGGGAAGCTTATTTCTCTTTGATGTATTATTGTATAAAGCTCTTTTTAGAATTTAAGGCAGGAGGAATTGGGAAATGAAGAATTTAAGGCAGTCCCAGGGCCGGCAGAGCAGCTTTGATCCACAAGGTCATCCAGGGACGCAGCTTGTTCTGTCCTGTCACTCAGCCATGCTAGGGGGATTGCTTTTCTGTGCACCACCCTGGATAGCCATCACTACAAAGGCCTGAAGCAGGAAGAGGGGAGGGGTAAGAAGAGGGCAAACCCTCCTCTCTTTTTATAGTGGGATAATTTCCAGCTGCAAGGGAGTCTTGGAAATGTAGTATTTATTCTGCCCAGATGAAAACTCATTCATCACTGAAAATGAAGGAAATCATATTGGAGAACAAGCAGCAGACTCCAATATTATCTTCTTGTGTAATAATTCAATTAATGTTCCTCTCTCCCTCTGAACCATTGAACTCCTGTGGTTTTTTCTGTCTGTTTTATTCTTGGCCCTAGCACAATGCTGTCACAGAATAGTCACTTAATAACTATGTGGTTAAATTATTGTCTTATCACTCTACAGCTAAAGAGTTAAATGATTATTTTTCCAATTTTGCATCTCTGCTAGGCATGTCCATTTATCACAGGAGGAACTTTTTCAGGGAGGAGGAAGGTAGGAAGATTATTCCATTACTCTAGGTGGGAGGAGAGGGAAGTTCAAGGTAGGGAAGTGTCCATGGATTTGATGTAGGAAGAGCTGAGGAGTTTAAGACTTTTGGAAGAGAAGGCATCTGAGGGTGGAATTGCCTGAGGAGGTTAGGGAATTGGAGGTGATGGGACCTTCTGGTGAGCACTAGATGCTGCCTAAAGGATGACTGGGAAGGTACCTAGGTACATTTCTGGGATTCCTAGAGCTGCTTGGGTCCTAAGGTCCCTCCTTCTATTCTACAAACTGACCAGATTCTTCCTAAGATCACTGTTCTGCTGAGCTTACTTTGCATTATGATTCTCTTTCAAACAAACAGAAAATCCTGACTCACATAGAGAAGGATCTTCCAACTTGTTCTTGGACTTATAGAGAACCCTTAGTTTACATGTAAACATCTTAGCTTATAAGCAAACATTCCTAGTGTAACTCCAGAAGGAGGGGATTCCCGTCCAGGGGCAAGTAATCTATGAATTCAATGAGAGGAAGGAAGGTAAGGGCTCAGAATTCAGGGACAAAAGGGTTTATTCTCATGGCGCAGATTCCTCGCTTGCTCTGGTCGCTGTCTCCTGCATGGCTCGGGACCTCCTCTCTTGCACAGCTCCCAAGCTCCCAGGTCCTTCTCGCCTCACTCCCCACTCCCTGCTCCAAACCCTGGCTGCTCTGCTTTCTCTCTCAGTGCTCAGCCCCCTTCCCACCCTGGGAAGAACCCTGTGGGTGTGTCCCCAGTGACTGCAGGGGGCCTAACCAATTATGTACCAGAAACAGAAGGGTGCTTCCTTGCCACCCCTACCCTGGGCTGGCAATCCCATAACTGACCAGTGGTTCTGTCCCTGGTAAACATCCCATAAATGTACAAACTTGCTTTTATTATATACACAATGGGCACCATTAAGGCCAGGTGGGAATCCTGGTCAGAAAATTCCATTTTCCCCACAGCTAGAATGTTGAAAGAGACATATTTCTTAGGAAGTTAAGCTTAATGTTATAGGAAAAATACTTAGCAATTACAATTTGCAGATACATGAAAAGGAATTAAAAATGCTATTGAATACCATATTCACAAGTAATATTTTTGGTGAAAAAAAATCTTATTTTCTATAATGGCTGTGGGTAAAATTGTAATATTTCTAGAATCTCTCGCCTGGCCTTAGTGCATCTGCATATCAATAGGTATTTCGAAGGGGTGGAGAGGAGGCCATCTACATATCAGTAGGTAATTACAAGTGCATAGGAGGGTTTATCTGGACTAGAGAGGTTGGGTGGAGCTCTCTTTTACTGCAGCCTGGTCTAGAGAGAGACTGGAGGACTGCTTGTAAGAAGTAAATGGGTTTCTTCAACTTTATTTCTCCCTTTGTCTGATTTCTCTTTCAAAAGTGTTTTGCTCTGGGATTTCCCCCCCAGAGTTACAATGACATAAAGTAAATTGCAGAGAGAAATCACATTTAAAGGTTATTGAAGGGGAGCAGAATTTGTCACTCCAAATATGTCTCTTTAGCCTAAGGATTTTTTTGCTGATTATTTTTAAGAAACAGCAGATGCAGGAAAAACACTGAAAACCTAGTAAAGTTACCCTTTTGTAGGAGACATTTACATTCATAAAGGAAATCTCCATTTGTAAGTGTTTCCCTCTCTGTACCAGGAAGAAGCAGATTACCAAATCTGTAGGAGCTCTTATCTAAGAAGAAGGCAAAAGCCTAAATCTACCTAACAGCCTGTGTTTTTCCTGGAAACCTTCCATGACTGGACCCCCCCACCCTCACCATCTTCTTTTGTCTTTAGGTGGAGATGGTATCGCTTGGGCCATTTTGGGGAGTTACTGTTTCCTGGGTATCTCTCATGTATACCAGAGATTTATATATTATTAAATTTGTTTGTTTTCTTCTGTTACTCTGTGTTTATTACAGGGAGGTCTCAGCTGAGAATCTAGAAGGGTAGAGGGAAAATTATTTTTCTTTTCTGACGTTATGAAAACCTATTTTTCTTCGACAGCTTTATATATCTAAAATAACAGAAGCAAGCAATTGATATTGAAAAAAAAGAAGCAAACAAAACAAGAAAAAAGAATATGCTGAAAATAGTGATATTAACTTGAGCAGGAAAAAAAATGACAAAGATGAAGGGCATTTTAACCATCAGGCTTTTATCATGTCATCATCATCATAAGATTCAGTTGGTTTTGCCTAAAGTGGGAACAATTTTGCATCTTAGTTTGAGTCTCATGGTAAAAAACTGCGGTGTGAAAAGGTCACTTTCATAACAAATTGTATCAAGGATGAAAAGTGAACAATGATGCCAATATTATTTCGCTAACGTTTTCTGTGAATTGAAAGTAGCTAAATTTATGTCTCAAAATTTCGCCATGTTAGTATAATATGCTATTTGAATCCAAAATTCTAAAAAAAACCCCACAAAAATGTGGGGTGTATTTAAATTTAAACATATTTTACCAAATGCTAATATATCACAGGACCTGTTTTTATAGTTTTTATGCTTAGTATTTTATATCATGCTTCCTACCTTACTTGATATCATACTTATGAGTTGAAAATTAATCTGGTATGGATTATGATGGGCTTTGTATGACAGGATAAATAATTGGAACATTTGTTTGACAGGAAATGATGAGCCATGTGAATATTCAGCAGGGGAGTAGAATAGTGAGAGTTGGTCTTCAAAAATATTGCTCTGTGACAATGAGAAAGATTGATGTGAGGCAGCCAGGTCATAGGAAGTGAGATTTGTTACAGGGAATTTGCTATTCGAAATCACGTGTTCTTTCTCTGTACGTTCATGTGTTTGCTAAACTTCTGGGTAATGTTTAAACTGCTCCTCATCTTCCTCCTTGTTCTTTTGTCTTCAAATTGCAGTTGCCTTTCTGAGAGGGATTATTTTTGCCTACAATCCTTGCCGTCCTAGTGACCAGGTTCCCAGGAGTCAGGGCTAGGGACAGGTTTGAATCACTACCACTGTGCTGCGTTCAAAATCCTTGTTCCTCACCAACAAGTAAAACTTTGCATTGGGTTAAACTCTGTGTGCCAGGTTCCTTTTTACACAGGATGGGTGTTTCTGAAAAGAGTTCAAGTCCTGCTTATAGACCCATCCGTTTGCCAGACATGCCCAGATGTGTCTGAACCCCAGGATCAGGCATAGGCTTCTGACAGGCCTGTCTTAGCAGTTTGCTAAACATGCCTGAACCTGCCTGAATCCCAGCAGGGAGCAGGAGTGTCTCAAGCTGCTCTTTTTTCTCTAAAGCAGGTATGGTAAAACAAACAAAAAACAAAAAAGCCAAATGTATTATCGTTGTATCAAATTTAATACATATTTGATCTTTACGTGAACATTGTGAGGTACACACAGTTCTTATGAAGGTACTTCTTATCATCCCATTTCCAAACCAAGAAAATAGTAGGAGATGTGAAGTGAGTAAAAGACAAAGATAGAAAGCAGCTTTCTGATTATTGAAATGGAAAATAATAGGAAACTGAACTGATTTTGTTGCTTCAAGAGTAAGAGGAAAAGATATGTGAAAAGATGCAGAAGTGGTTGACAGCCAAAGGGACATGAGGAGCAGGAGAAGAAACACTTCCTGCCTGAAATCCAAATCAGTGTCATTTTTGGGGATAGAAATATAATGAAACAACATGCTTCTAACTTTGTCTTCAATGAATTACAGAAACAAACCCCAAACCCAGCTAGGTCAGGATCATTAGTTGAAGAATATATCCATCACATCTGATTGGTTTTGTAGAACTTTAGTGTTTTGTTGGAGAGGAAGAATTTTCCTCTACCCTTGAAGGTTCTTCTGGTTTAAGAAGAACCTGCTTTCTGGCTGGTTTAAGAAGCAAATTGATATGAGACAGATTAATAGGAAAAAAAAAAGCAAAGTTTAATTACCTAGGTACAGAGACCCAATAATTGAGACCCAAAGAAATGACCAAGGTATGCAGCTCTTACACATTTTAGAGAAAGAAACATAAATCTGTGAAGAATTGACAGGTCAAAAAAAAATTTATGCTTGGAATCTTCAGTTCCTTACTAACAGCATTTGGGCTGGGGTAGTAAATTAGTAAAACTATAACAAGATTTATTTATGCAGACTTCTGGGCTCTGAATCCCCTGGTTTTGGTGATAAGCTGGTCTCTCTACCCTTCAGGTACTTTCTTCAGGAGGGTATCTTTCACATGGGAGATATATTTCCTGGTTCCAGTGGGGGACAGAGGTAGGTCAGAATATCCTTCTTCCACTGGCTGTTTCTCCAACTGCTTGAATTTAAAATAATTAATATGCTGAAGTTTTTTTGGGCAGCCTACCGTTGGCCCCTACAGTTTCATTAATACTGAAATTAATCCACTGTATGATAACCATACCGAATATAATATATACCATTGTTTTTTGTGTCACTAAAGTTTTTTTAAAAATGCTGCCAGTTAAGTATGATTTCAGAGATGATAAAAATATTTCAAAAATATGTATCTTAGAGGAATTGAATGTCATTCATTATACCCTCCAAATATATTTGTATGTGAATGAGGAAAATCTGTGCAGTAATTGATAAAGTTTATTGAATGAAACACATCTTACCTAGCTGGCTAAGGAACTTGTTCATTTGCCATGTGACAATCTGGGGAAAAAAAAGAACTATATAAATTGTCACAAGGAATGCATAGTACCTCAATGCTTACAGTATTCCATTCCCAAGAAATATTTTAGGTTACAGTACATCAAGGGAGCTATCTGAAGCATGTGTAGGGACCAGGGACAGGCTGCCCCCAAAAGTGCCACTTTGTCATGTGGACTATTTTGAGTTGAAGGCAGTCAAAACCTTGCAGGCTCAGGAGAACCTTTTGCCTCTCCCTTAACTACCTAAAAAAATCTAGCGCTCACTTTTCCTTGAAGTAAGTGTTATTACCAGAGATAAATTTTATCTGAGTGATTCATCTGTATGGCAGGGCAAACATCTGATTACCAAACATCTGCTCTCTTCTCATTGCCCTTTGCATTGCTCTCCACCCCTCTGAAGCCCCAGACACCTATCCATTCCTTAGGTCAGAAAGGCATAGGTATTTCATTTTACCTTTCTGTCTTTGAACCTCTCATGTATGTGGGATTCCCCTATGTGTGAAATTCAATGTTCTTTTCTCTGTTAACCAACTTTATGTTAGTCTGATTTTTAGACCAATGAGAAGAACATTTAAGGGTAGGGGAAAGTTCTTCACCACACAGCATTGCAAAAATGAAACGTAGAACTCAGGAACTTCCGAGGAGTAGGGACCTGTGCAAAGGGCAAGGTATAATAGGTAAATCTAAAAGAGTTTTACCTGTGCAGAATGTGAAAAATAAGGTCAGATGTATGTTAAATATGTATTAAATATATAATGTACAGGTTACTTATATAAGTAAAATGTATAGCAACAATTACTCAAGACATGAAAGAGTTGGAGTTAGTATTCTAAGATAATAGTATCGAGCAAGTGATATAAGTACTAACATATATTTGGACCATAATAAATCAAGAAAGCACATTTTAATCTTGAAGATATCATTAAAAGAATAATAAATAAACAAGCTAATCAAGGAGAAAACTGCAATAAAAAATATTTAGTTATTTTCAAAGAAGATAAGAAAAGAGAAAAGAAACAAAGAATCTATAAAATATAACATGGTAGATTTAAATCCAGATATATTGATAATTACATTAAATGAAAGAAAAGTAAATATTCTAATCAAAAGGCAAAGATTGTCACTGGATGAAAAGAAAAAAATCTATAATTCTGCTTATAAGACATACAACTTAAATATGAGCAAACACTGGGTTAAAATTAAAAGGATGAACTATATACAATACAAATTCTTTATTGGCAAGATGCAGAGAAATTGGAATTTTTATACATTGTTGATGGGAAAGTAAAATGGTGCAGCTGCTATCGATAAAAGTGGTGGTTCCTTAAAATATTACAAATGTATTACCATGGGACCCAGCAGTGCTAATATGACTGAATTCCACTTCTGGGCATATATTCAAAAGAATTAAAATCAGCATCTCAAAGAGATATCCACCCTACCATGTTCACTGTAGCATTATTTCCAATAATCAAGATATGGAAACAACTTTAATGTTCATCAGTAGATGTAAGGATAAAGAAAATGTGATATATACATACCATGAAATATTGTTCAGCCTTAAAGAAGGAAATCCTCCCATGTAGGACAATATGGATGATCCTGGAGAACATTATGCTAAGTGAAATAAGCCAGTCACAGAGGGACAAATACTGCATGGTCCACTTATATGAAGTATCTAAAATAATCAAACTCATAGAAGGCAAGAGTAGATTGGTGGTGCCCAGGAGCTGGAGGGGGAGCAAAATAGGGAATTAGTTACTGTTCAATGAGTATAAAGCTTTAGTTATGCCAGATAAGTAACTCCTAGAGATTTGATGTATAGCATAATGCCCACAGTTAATAATACTGTATTGTGCACTGAGAAATTTGTCAAGCAAGTAGACTTCAAGTGTTCTTACCACAAAAAAAGGGTGGAGGCAGGAGATTGTGGATATGCTTATTACCTTGATTATGGTGATGGGTTTTGTGGGTGTGCATATGTTCAAACACATCAAATTATATCTATTAAAAAAATGACACTGCAGTTTGGTACATAAAGGATGGCCTTTCCAATAAATGGTGCTGGGTTATTTGAATATCAATGTGAAGAAAAACAGACCCCTGCTTTGTAGCATATATGAAAATATGTTTCTGATATATTTTAGGTCTAAAATTTTAGGTAAAAAAAATCTGGAATGGAAGAAGGGAGAATACCTTTATTACTTTGCAGCAGGCAAAAATTTCTTTGTAAATATTAAAAGCACTAAGGATAAAGGCAAAAATTCAAACGTCAGATTTCACCTGAATTAAGAACTGTTGTTCATCCAAGGATTGTATTAAGGAAGTGAAAATAGTAATCACTGGCTGAAAGAAGACATTTGCAGTACACATATCTGACAGAGTTTTGTATCCAGGATATGTAAAGAACCCCGACAACTCAGTGGGAAAAAGAAGACAACTCAGTTAACAAAATGTACTACCTGTCACCATACACATACCCAAATAGCCATGAAGACATACTAATGTGCTCCCCGCTACTGTTTTTGAGGGAAAGGAAGTTACAGCTTCAGTGTTAAATGAGAAACTACTATATATGTACCAGAATGGCTACAGTGAGACTGATAACACTGAGTTAGTGAGGAGGCAGAGCCTCTGGAGCTCTTCTACCCTGCTGGTGGCAATTTAAGAGGATGGACCTACTTGGAAAATTGTTTAGCAGTATGGAAAAAAAATGAACATATTCTTATCATTTTATTCAACAATTTCACTCCCGTGTATACACCTAAGAAGAACAAATGTGCACACGTGCACCAAAAGCATGCAAGAATTTTCATAGCAGCACTTGTTAGTACAGATAGCCTCAAGCTCGAAATACCTGAAGGCTGCTTAGCAGTGAAGTGGACATGTACAGTTTGGTATATTCCTATAATGATAATTATGTATAGAGTATAATGAAATATACAGCATTGAGAACAAATGAGTTACCACTACACATAACACGATTAACTCTGTCAAGGTTGATGTTGGAGGAAGAAAGCTAATGAATACATACTGTATAATTCTATTTTAAGGAGTTAGAAGAATACAAAATTAATCTGTGGTAATGGAAGTCAAGATAATGAGTACTTCTGGTGGGGCTGTTAATGACTTGGACTCTGAAAGGTGGGTGCTAGTAATATTCTGTGTTTTGATCTTGGTAGTAATTGCATAGATTTGTTTACTTTTATGTCTCTTAATACTTGAATAAGATACTTAAACTCAGTAGATTGTAAATAACAGGGTAGCAGAATTTACATTTAATATTAGCTAAGAAAATGTCAAATCTAAGCTAAAGATTCATAATGGAAATCTTACTGCCTCCAGTTTTACCTTTAAATGCAATATGTAAAATGCCTTTGAATGTGAGACAATAAATTAGATTAAAATATATGGTCAAGTTGCAATTAAAATCTGAAGATTAACCACCTGTGCACAGTACAAATCAGGGCAGAGAGTTTGATTATTTGAAGAAAAACAGTCTAGACATAATGAACTTTGAGATAGTAAGATGTCAAAAATGATTACAGACCTAGATTTAGATATCTGCAAAATATGTGGAGTGAGGCACTTTTTATTCCAGGTCGAGGGCAGAACCGATTAGTTTATTAGTTTTAAATATATGGTACACTTATATTTTGTTAAATCATACTTGAAAGATGGATTAAACATATTCATGTTTAAAGTGATTTTTTGAAAAGCAACCTAGCAAAATATTTCCCCTTCATATGTTGTGTGGGAAATACCTGAAATGCCAAAACCTTTTTCCAGAAACACAACGGTGTCTTGTGTCCTGTCTTCCCAGCTCTGAGGCGGCATTGGTTTCTGGGTGAAGGTCTTTGGCTATTTTGCCAAATACAAGGCTGATCTATATCATGACAATTACTGATTAGCCAATGATTATGCTAGTAAAATTGAAAAATGAATGATGTCAGGTATTTTACTAACAGTATCCATTGAAGTGTTAACGTTACTGTAGAGAAATTAAGGGGAAAGAATTTTGATTTTATGCAAATGCAAATACCAACAATTTCTAATATTAGTCTAAAAATGTTTTGTAGTTGATGTAAATAGTCTTCTGGTGATTTGTAGCTATCAGCAGCTATAATACATCTCTGTTCACCTCTGAAAGGGAGAGAGAGAGAGACTTAATGGAGATTTCTATCCCATGGAAGGATTTGAAGTGGAAAAGTGGGAAGATTTTATTTGCCTCTGTATTTTAGTGAAGTGTTGTGTGTTTGACTTTGTGGGTGTATCATTTATTTTCTCTGTCTAGGGGGAAAATACAAAGGCAATTATTTTCTACACTTATATGAATGGCTTTAAAAACAGGAAAGGAGATGAGAGGAGAAAAACCATAATTTTTTGAAAGCTGCAGTTCATTTTATTTGAACACGTGTTTTATTATCTTTGTTCCTGTCCATGTCAATCTTCCTCTTTCTTTATCTTCACTGCTACACTTCTGGAACCCTTCACTGCCACAAAAGCTTCTACCCAGGATTTGGCAAAGATGTCTAAATATTCTGTGTTTTACACACTCCTCAATCTCCACTTCAGAACAAAAGAAATAATTTTAATGCCAAATGGAACCATGGGATTCCCTTGCTTAATACTCTCGAAGTCACACTGCACTGAGGATGAAAACCATGTTTATAATGTGTCCTCCACAGCTCTGGGTGATGTGGTGCCTGCCTGCTTCACTTCTCCAGCTTCATCTTAAAGAGCCCTCCCTATCTCATGCTGCTCCAGCCACAGCCAACTTCTAGTTTCTCCGTACACTTCTCACTCTTTCATGGCCTGGGAAGTTTGCTCATACCTGGGACAATTTTCCTCCCATTCTTTTCTCATCCACCAATCTAAGATTTCTCCAAACTCTTTCCTTTCCCATATAACACATAGTACTAAGGGTATTCCTGTGTTTATTCATATCAAATCTGCCGATCCCTCCAGACTGTAAGCTCTAAGAGGGAGAGGAGTATGATTCTTTTGGTTCTTTTTTCATTTTATTCCTAGTGTTTAAGACAATATTTGGCATATAGCTAGTGGTCAATAGATGTTAGTTAAATAATCTAGTAAATTTGTTGTAAAATATCAATCAGAAATCAAAATTACTAGTTTCATCTTATTATCTAGTCATTTAGGGTTTCAATTTGATTTTAATACATAAAATAAAAGTATGTCCTATTTCTTCTCCATATAACCCTTGTAGTTTGGAATTTTGCAAGTAGAAGGAAGGGAAATACCATTAAGTTTAAATTTCCCATTTGATAGATAAGAAAACAAACTCAGAAGAGGCCATGGAGACACTGAACTACTTGGGAATATCCCATACAAAAAATCTTTGCCATATTTATTAAGTGCTGTTTATCCATGAGAATCCCATTTGGATTTTTGTGGGAGATAAGGGTAATTGCAGTATAAGCTTTCTGTATTAAAGCATGATGTGCATTCTATAGAATACAATGTATTTAGGCAACAAGTTGACTTTTGTGTATTCAGACATAAAGCAAAGCATTGTGCCTTAAAAACAGTTTTACAGCAGACAAAATTTTTAGCATGCAAATACTTTTCCAGATCATACATATTAGGGGTTTTAGGCATAATTTCTGTTTTCATTAATTCAGGCTGAACATTGTCAATGAAATCAGAGAGCTCCTTTCCATGTCTTTTCTAAGTCATCTTTTATGTTTTTTGATTATACCGTCTTCCAGTTTCCCTAATTCTTAGGTAGTATTTGCACATTTCCTTTAAAATGTATACTTTTCATAGTTGACTTTCAGAGTGCTATGCAAAGATTAGGGTTGTCTCCCCAAACTTTGGGCTGTTCACATGAGGGTATCTGTATGAGAGATTGGTCAGGGCTTGGCGTCCTCCCCTTTCTTCCAGGTGAAGGGGTAACACCTAATCTCAGCATCTCCTAGAAACTTGGCATTTTTCCCTGTTTAGAAATCCTGTAGCATCCCATGCTGTTTCTATACCTATGAATATTTTCTTCTGCTCTCAATATCATCTTCATCCACTCCATTTTTCAGAGCTAAATTTTACTCATACTTTGAGTCAGAGCATAGATATGATATTATCTTGGTGACTGTGAAGCTGAGTTAGACACTCTCAAATACATTCTCAGAGCGCTCAGATCTTCTCCATCATAATCAATGTGTATTGTGATGTCAGCTACTTCTGTGCACATCCCAAGAAGTTGGAGTTTTACCTAGGACATGGTCTGAGTCTTTGCTCACCCAATACTTTGAACACAGTGTCTATCATAGTACTAAATAAACATTTATTGAATGAAGGAATTGCCATTTAACACAATAATTTTAAGAGCACACAATACTAAAATTCATTCTGTATTTTATAGAAATAAATCCCTGCAAATGACCATGAAATAAGCATTCTTTTTAAAAAAATAGTATTAAAAGGCCGTAACAATATTCACTAACATTTGTTGTTAGGACCTAACAACTCATAGGATTTATAGTTGACACTAATGTAAATCCAAAACCATAAGGTAAGGTAAAATGTGTTCTTTTAGATGAGAATGGTAGAAGTATAGGACTAGAGTACAAGGTATTTTTAGATTTGCATCTGTCTGATATTCTTTAAATTTATTTTCCTTAGATATTAATGATACCTAGAGCAAATTGTGTAAAGCAAGAATTTACTAGCATTTTAACAATCACTTCTTCACTCTCTTGGCCGTAATTGACTGGTACAGGGTATACCTTACTATTTATTCTTTATTTTTTTTGTTTGTTTTTTGTTTTTTTGTGAGGGCATCTCTCATATTTATTGATCAAATCATTGTTAACGACAATAAAATTCTGTTTAGGGGAGTCAATGCTCAATGCACAATCATTAATCCACCCCAAGCCTAATTTTCATCAGTCTCCAATCTTCTGAGGCATAACAAACAAGTTCTTACATGTAGAACAAATTCTTACATAGTGAATAAGTTACATAGAGAACAGTACAAGGGCAGTCATCACAGAAACTTTCGGTTTTGCTCATGCATTATGAACTATAAACAGTCGGTTCAAATATGAATACTCATTTGATTTTTATGCTTGATTTATATGTGGATACCACATTTCTCTCTTTATTATTATTATTTTTAATAAAATGCTGAAGTGGTAGGTAGATACAAGATAAAGGTAGAAAACAGAGTTTAGTGTTGTAAGAGAGCAAATGTAGATGATCAGGTGTGTGCCTGTAGACTATGTGTTAATCCAAGCTAGACAAGGGCAGTAAAACATCCATGTATGCAGAAGATTTCTCTCAGAACGGGGGGGTGAGGTTCTAAGCCTCACCTCTGTTGATCCCCAATTTCTCACCTGATGACCCCCCTGCGACTGTGCCTGACTTAGGTTGTTCCTCCCTTGAGGAATCTTACCCGTCTCTGGCTAACCAGTCATCTTCCGGGGCCATACAGGGAAATGTAAAGTTGGTAAGTGAGAGAGAAGCCTTATTGTTTGAAATGGTTAGCTTTTTATTTCTTTGCCTATTTATGCCCTGTAGCTTCTATGCCCAGCATTTGTCTTGAGGTATCTTTACCACTTGGAAGAATTATGATACTTGGTAAATTTGATATGAGGCACGAATTCTATTTAAGGGTTGTAATTAGGAAGGAAGAAGAAAAGCTATAGAAGTAGCAGGCGGAAGAAAACATGAGAAGATTGATTATTTCTTTGACATATCTTCTTGTAGAGTAACTTCAGCATGTATAGGTTTTAAGCTACTACTTAAATTGCGCACACACATTAACATAATAAGAGTATAGTTACATAACCAAAGCATATCTGTTATTACCAGCCATCTCCAGTGAAATCAAGAAAACCAGTTAGGCACCTTAGGCATTTGTGAAAACTTATCTATGATATGGTGGATATTGTCCAACTGAACTTGAACAGTCTGAGAGAAATCAGACAAATTAAAACAACCCATTCCTCGGGAATGTTCACATCCCTTATGTTCTTTTAACAGTAAATAGTCTGTAGTTGTAAGATTTTGGAGCGCTACAATTTGCACTTCTCCTAATTCTTGGTTGAGTTCCAACAGTATAGAACCAGTCAAATTTGTTGTTTTACTGTATGCACAGGACAGCTTAGATATCTCCTTCATTCCCATGGCAAGTCCAGGAGCTGGTGGGATGAGTGCATCTACACCTGTAGCATTGCGTGGATCTTTGTTGGGTTTTTTTGATGATCACCTTCTGGCATGAGTCTTCCAGAGAGTGCTGATGTTGGAAGTTCTTTTTCATATTGTATCTTAGTTCATGTTCGGGGTAGCCCAATTAGGCTTTGATCTTCTGTATAAACGCAAACAGACCCTTTGCCTACACTTTTATATGCCCTTTATACCCTTGTGTAGAACTCATTGGAGGTTACCACACAGGAACTGCCCTTTTTTGTTTTGTTTTTTTTTGCTTTGTTTTTGGTATCACTAATCTACACTTACATGACGAATATTATGTTTACTAGGCTCTCCCCTATACCAGGTCTCCCCTATGAACCCCTTTACATTCACTGTCCATCAGCATAGCAAAATGTTGTAGAATCACTACTTGCCTTCTCTGTGTTGTACAGCCCTCCCTTTTCTCCTACCCCCCCATGCATGCTAATCTTAATAACCCCCTACTTCTCCCCCCCCTTATTCCTCCCTACCCACCCATCCTCCCCAGTCCCTTTCCCTTTGGTACCTGTTAGTCCATTCTTGAGTTCTGTGATTCTGGTGCTGTTTTGTTCCTTCAGTTTTTCCTTTGTTCTTATATTCCACAGATAAGTGAAAACATTTGGTATTTCTCTTTCTCCACTTGGCTTGTTTCACTGAGCATAATACCCTCCAGCTCCATCCATGTTGCTGCAAATGATTGGATTTGCCCTTTTCTTATGGCTGAGTAGTATTCCATTGTGTATATGTACCACATCTTCTTTATCCATTCATCTATCGATGGACATTTAGGTTGCTTCCAATTCTTGGCTATTGTAAATAGTGCTGCGATAAACATAGGGGTGCACTGATCTTTCTCATACTTGATTGCTGCGTTCTTAGGGTAAATTCCTAGGAGTGTAATTCCTGGGTCAAATGCTAGGTCTGTTTTGAGCATTTTGATGTACCTCCATACTGCTTTCCACAATGGTTGAACTAACTTACATTCCCACCAGCAGTGTAGGAGGGTTCCCCTTTCTCCACAGCCTCGCCAACATTTGTTGTTGTTTGTCTTTTGGATGGCAGCCATCCTTACTGGTGTGAGGTGATACCTCATTGTAGTTTTAATTTGCATTTCTCTGATAATTAGCGATGTGGAGCATCTTTTCATGTGTCTGTTGGCCATCTGTATTTCTTTTTTGGAGAACTGTCTGTTCAGTTCCTCTGCCCATTTTTTAATTGGGTTATTTGTTTTTTGTTTGTTGAGGCGTGTGAGCTCTTTATATATTCTGGACGTCAATCCTTTATCAGATGTGTCATTTTCAAATATATTCTCACATACTGTAGGGTTCCTTTTTGTTCTATTGATGGTGTCTTTTGCTGTACAGAAGCTTTTCAGCTTAATATAGTCCCACTTATTCATTTTTGCTGTTGTTTTCCTTGCCCGGGGAGATATGTTCAAGAAGACGTCACTCATGTTTATGTCGAAGAGGTTTTTGCCTATGTTTTTTTCTAAGAGTTTAATGGTTTCATGACTTACATTCAGGTCTTTGATCCATTTTGAGTTTACTTTTGTATATGGGGTTAGACAATGGTCCAGTTTCATTCTCCTACATGTAGCTGTCCAGTTTTGCCAGCACCATCTGTTGAAGAGACTGTCATTTCGCCATTGTATGTCCATGGCTCCTTTATCAAATATTAATTGACCATATATGTCTGGGTTAATGTCTGGATTCTCTAGTCTGTTCCATTGGTCTGTGGCTCTGCTCTTGTGCCAGTACCAAATTGTCTTGATTACTATGGCTTTATAGTAGAGCTTGAAGTTGGGGAGTGAGATCCCCCCTACTTTATTCTTCTTTCTCAGGATTGCTTTGGCTATTCGGGGTCTTGGGTGTTTCCATATGAATTTTGAATTATTTGTTCCAGTTCATTGAAAAATGTTGCTGGTAGTTTCATAGGGATTGCATCAAATCTGTATATCGCTTTGGGCAGGATAGCCATTTTGACGATATTAATTCTTCCTAGCCAAGAGCATGGGATGAGTTTCCATCTGTTAGTGTCCCCTTTAATTTCTCTTAAGAGTGACTTGTAGTTTTCAGAGTATAAGTCTTTCACTTCTTTGGTTAGGTTTATTCCTAGGTTTTTTATTTTTTTTGATGCAATTGTGAATGGAGTTGTTTTCCTGATTTCTCTTTCTGTTGGTTCATTGTTAGTATATAGGAAAGCCACAGATTTCTGTGTGTTGATTTTGTATCCTGCAACTTTGCTGTATTCCGATATCAGTTCTAGTAGTTTTGGGGTGGAGTCTTTAGGGTTTTTTATGTACAGTATCATGTCATCTGCAAATAGTGACAGTTTAACTTCTTCTTTACCAGTCTGGATTCCTTGTATTTTTTTTTTTGTCTGATTGCCGTGGCTAGGACCTCCAGTACTATGTTAAATAACAGTGGAGAGAGTGGGCATCCCTGTCTAGTTCCCGATCTCAGAGGAAATGCTTTCAGCTTCTCGCTGTTCAATATAATGTTGGCCGTGGTTTTATCATAGATGGCCTTTATTATGTTGAGGTACTTGCCCTCTATTCCCATTTTGCTGAGAGTTTTTATCATGAATGGATGTTGAACTTTGTCAAATGCTTTTTCAGCATCTATGGAGATGATCATGTGGTTTTTGTCTTTCTTTTTGTTGATGTGGTGGATGATGTTGATGGACTTTCGAATGTTGTACCATCCTTGCATCCCTGGGATGAATCCCACTTGGTCATGGTGTATGATCCTTTTGATGTAATTTTGAATTCGGTTTGCTAATATTTTGTTGAGTATTTTTCCATCTATGTTCATCAGGGATATTGGTCTGTAGTTTTGTTTTTTGGTGGGGTCTTTGCCTGGTTTTGGTATTAGGGTGATGTTAGCTTCATAGAATGAGTTTGGGAGTATCCCCTCCTCCTCTATTTTTTGGAAAACTTTAAGGAGAATGGGTATTATGTCTTCCCTGTATGTCTGATAAAATTCCGAGGTAAATCCATCTGGCCCGGGGATTTTGTTCTTTGGTAGTTTTTTGATTATCGCTTCAATTCCGTTGCTGGTAATTGGTCTGTTTAGATTTTCTGTTTCTTTCTGGGTGAATCTTGGAAGGTTGTATTTTTCTAGGAAGTTGTCCATTTCTCCTAGTTTTCCCAGCTTGTTGGCATATAGGTTTTCATAGTATTCTCTAATAATTCTTTGTATTTCTGTGGGGTCCGTCATGATTTTTCCTTTCTCGTTTCTGATACTGTCGATTTGTGTTGACTATCTTTTCTTCTTAATAATTCTGGCTAGAGGCTTATCTATTTTGTTTATTTTCTTGAAGAATCAGCTCTTGGTTTCATTGATTTTTGCTATTGTTTTATTCTTCTCAATTTTATTTATTTCTTCTCTGATCTTTATTTTGTCCCTCTTTCTGCTGACCTTAGGCCTCATCTGTTCTTCTTTTTCCAATTTTGATAATTGTGATATTAGACCATTCATTTGGGATTGTTCTTCCTTTTTAAAATATGCTTGGATTGCTATATACTTTCCTCTTAAGACTGCTTTTGCTGTGTCCCACAGAAGTTGGGGCTTACTGTTGTTGTTGTCATTTCTTTCCATATATTGCTGGATCTCCATTTTGATTTGGTCATTGATCCATTGATTATTTAGGAGCATGTTGTTAAGTCTCCATGTGTTTCTGAGCCTCTTTGCTTTCTTTGTACAGTTTATTTCTAGTTTTATGCCTTTGTGGTTTGAAAAGTTGGTTGGTAGGATTTCAATCTTTTGGAATTTTCTCAGACTCTTTTTGTGGCCTAGTATGTGGTCTATTCTGGAGAATGTTCCATGTGCACTTGAGAAGAATATATATCCTGTTGCTTTCTATAGATGTCTATTAGGTCCATCTGCTCTACTGTGTTGTTCAGTTCTTCCGTGTCCTTACTTATTTTGTGCCCGGTGGATCTATCCTTTGGTGTGAGTGGTGTGTTGAAGTCTCCTAGAATGAATGCATTGCAGTCTATTTCCCCCTTTAGTTCTGTTAGTATTTGTTTCACATATGCTGGTGCTCCTGTGTTGGGTGCATATATATTTATAATGGTTATATTCTCTTGTTGGACTGAGCCCTTTATCATTATGTAGTGTCCTTCTTTATCTCGATACTTTCTTTGAAGTCTATTTTGTGTGATATTAGTACTGCAACCGCTGCTTTCTTCTCGCTGTTGTTTGCGTGAAATATGTTTTTCCATCCCTTGACTTTTAGTCTGTACATGTCTAAAATTTTTTGAGGTGAGTTTCTTGTAAGCAGCATATAGATGGGTCTTGCTTTTTATCCATTCTATTACTCTGTGTCTTTTGATTGGTGCATTCAGCCCATTAACATTTAAGGTGACTACTGAAAGATATGTACTTATTGCCATTGCAGACTTTAAATTCGTGGTTACCAAAGGTTCAGGTTAGCCTCTTTAGTATCTTATTGCCTAACTTAGCTCACTTATTGAGCTCTTATATACACTGTCTGGAGATTCTTTTCTTCTCTCCCTTCTTATTCCTCCTCCTTGATTCTTCATATGTTGGGTGTTTTGTGCTGTGCTCTTTCTAGGAGTGCTCCCATCTAGGGCAGTCCCTTTAAGATGTTCTGTAGAGGTGGTTTGTGGAAAGCAAATTCCCTCAGCTTTTGTTTGTCTGGGAATTGTTTAATCCCACCGTCATATTTGAATGATAGTCAGCTGGATACAGTATCCTTGGTTCAAAGCCCTTCTGTTTCATTGTATTAAATATATCATGCCATTCTCTTCTGGCCTGTAGGGTTTCTGTTGAGAAATCTGATGTTAGCCTGATGGGTTTCCCTTTATAGGTGACGTTTTTCTCTCTAGCTGCCTTTAAAACTCTTTCCTTGTCCTTGATCTTTGCCATTTTAATTGTTATGTGTCTTGGTGTTGTCCTTCTTGGATCCTTTCTGTTGGGGGTTCTGTGTATTTCCGTGGTCTGTTCGATTATTTCCTCCCCCAGTTTGGGGAAGTTTTCAGCAATTATTTCTTCTAAGATACTTTCCATCTCTTTTCCTCTCTCTTCTTCTTCTGGGACCCCTATAATAAGGATATTGTTCCTTTTGAATTGGTCACACAGTTCTCTTAATATTGTTTCATTCCTGGAGATCCTTTTATCTCTCTCTATGTCAGCTTCTATGCGTTCCTGTTCTCTGGTTTCAATTCCATCAGTGGCCTCTTGCATCCTATCCATTCTGCTTATAAACCCTTCCAGAGTTTGTTTCATTTCTGCAATCTCCTTTCTGGCATCTGTGATCTCCCTCTGGACTTCATCCCATTTCTCTTGCGTATTTCTCTGTATCTCTGTCAGCATGTTTATGATTCTTATTTTGAATTCTTTTTCAGGAAGACTTGCTAGGTCTGTCTCCTTCTCTGGTGTTGTCTCTGTGATCTTTGTCTGCCTGTAGCTTTGCCTTTTCATGGTGATAGGAATAGTTTTCAGAGCTGGAACGAGTGACGGCTGGAAGAACTTCCCTTCTTGTTGGTTTGTGGCCCTCCTTTCCTGGGAGAACAGCGCCCTCTGGAGGCTCCTGCTAGGCAGCTGCGCACAGACAGGTTTTCTGCTTCCTGCCCGGCTGCTATGGAGTTAATCTCCGCTGTTGCTGTGGGCGTGGCCTGGCTCGGGCTGCTGCTCCAAAGCGGTGGAGTCGTGTTGGAGGGGGAGCGGCTGGGAGGCTATTTATCTCCGTAAGGGGCCTCCCTGCTCCCTGCAGCCCAGGGGTTAGGGTGCCCAGCGATTCCCGGATTCCCTACCTCTGGATTAAGCACCCGCCAAAACAAAACAACGACCACAGAAAAAAAAAAAATTAAAAAAAAGGTGGCTGCTCGTTTTTCTTTATTCTCCAGCGCCAGTCTCAGGCATCTGCTCACCAGTCTTGCTGCCCTGTTTCCCTAGTATTGGGGTCCCTATCCCTTTAAGACTTCCACAAAGCGCTTGCCGAAACAAAACAGCAGAAAAAAAAAAAAAAAGATAGAAAAAAATGGTTGCTCGCTTTTCTGGTGTCCTCCAGCGCCAGGCCACTGGTGCCCACTCACTGTTCTTGCTGCCCTGTTTCCGTAGCATTCAGGGTCCCCTTGGCATGTACTGTGTCTGCACTCTGCCCCGGATGGCTGGGGCTGGGTGTTCCGCAGTCCTGGGCTCCGTCTCCCTCCCGCTCTGCCTGCTCTTCTCCCGCTGGGAGCTGGGGGAGGGGCACTCGGCTCCCGCGGGGCCGGGGCTTGTATCTTACCCCCTTCGTGAGGCGCTGGGTTCTCTCAGGTGTGGATGTGGTCTGGATATTGTCCTGTGTCCTCTGGTCTTTATTCTAGGAAGGGTTGTCTTTGTTATATTTTCATAGATATATGTGGTTTTGGGAGATTTCCGCTGCTCTACTCACGCCGCCATCTTCCGCCCATCTCCTCTATTTATTCTTTTTGTATCTGTGATGTGTGTTGTAGCTAGGGTGACCATATATTCCAGTTCTCCCCTGTTGTCCTAAAATGGTTATTAATATTGTACTCTGTTTACTCTCAAAAGTGTCTTTAATTGAATGACAAGTTATGTGGTCATTCCAATTATAAAATCAGAACTAAAAGAAGAGGTTAAATTATTTACCTAGTATTCTTCCTATATTATTCTTTGCTGAAAGCAGAGGGGAGGTGTGGACAGCAGGGATGGCTGAAAATGATATCTTGTTATGCCAATAACATGAGCCCTTTGATGCTTTAAATACTTTGATAAGATGCAAGGTAGAAGAGAGTGTTGGTTGTTTGCTTGGGGCTTTGCCTGTGTCTGACTAGATTGAAGGGTAAGTGACCATGGTCTCACACAAACCACCTTTGGCATCTTGTACATGCAGGAGTGATGTGAGAGGAGCTGAGAGGAAACAGCATTTCTTGAGGGCATAATAAACCCTGTGTCTGTCATTCACCAGGGGCTGGGTCTTCTGCATTCATCACCTTGTTCAATTTTCCCAATAGCTTTCTGAAGTAGATTTCAGTTCAGATTTACATATGAGGAAACTGAGGCTTAGTCAGGTGCAGCAAATTGCCAGTGGCCACATACATTAGCTAACTAATATTTGAATACTCATTTTATTACCTTGGGATCTGCATGTGGAGAGGAGATGTGTGGTTCTAGTGTGTATATTATCATGTGTAAAGGTATTTGCCGATTTTTTTTAACAAACCTAGTGTGCTAGGTACAAAATGGGACTTCAATTTTACTTCTGTTTTAATTGCTGTTAACTGCCCTGAGAAAGGGCATGTGTCCCTAAGAGGCATAGTATGGCCTTTGAAGCCTTATCTGGCCCTTACCACCTGCAATTTCCACTTCCCACCCCCGCCCCTGCCCCTCTATCTCATTCCAAACACACACTTCACCCTGCATCCAGCTACACTGGCATTCTCTCTGTCCCTGGAGCCAAACAGGTTCTCTTTCTACTCCACATGTTTGTATGCCTTGTTTCCTTTATTAGAAAGTCTCTTTTGCTATCATAGCCTGTTTCTGCTGGCCCATCCCTGAGTTCCTGTTTTCCTCCCGAGATCTTGTCTGGCTTCTCACACCAGAGTAGTCCCTTTGTCATATCCTGTACTTCTCTTTTGTTAAAAGTGCATCACACCTGCCATTACAAACTTTGCAACAGCAAAGGTAATCTGATATGTATGATATTCCACCATACTGCTAGCACCCAGAACATTGGCACGTTGTGTGCACTCTGGCACATTGTATGCACTCCTTATATACCAGTTAATATTAGTACTGAATATTCAGTCCTCATTGATGTTCTGTCTGCTTGGCTGTGGTTTCCAGTTATTCTGACAATGCCTTTATGTCTAAAGTGTAACCAAACATATTCTGTAAAAATTTTAAGCATTAAATAACATGTTCATGAAAACAGAATCAAAAAGCTTTAGATACATTTGTTGGAAAGAGTTATTGCATTTATTTGAGGCCATGAAGATAAAAAAAAAGAAATGCACAAGCCTCTTTATTACTATGCAAAATCTGTTTTGTATGCAATCAGGTTCACCAAAAGCTTAATTAGTGCTCTTTAGAGCAAAGAAATAATGCCTGACATAGTTCACTTTCTATCTGGAGCAAAATTAAAAAGAAAAATGTAAAGTGTGAAGACTAGGAGGCCCTCAGAATGTATCAATTATTTATATTAACATTCATTATCAGACTAAAAGGCAGGATAAAGGCTCTTGGGAATTGTTGGGTTCATATAATTTCTCTCTAATTATTCTAATTTACTGTAATTAAGACATTAAAATAATCCTGAGAGAAAGCAATAATGTCTTTTAATATCATCAGGGGGTAGGGGGACTATCTTGAATTTTTAGCTTTATTTACTGTAGCTTTTCAATGTAACAGAGAGGCTGTTCTTGACTTGTAATTTTTTTTAAATTATGGCTTTTAGAACTCCTAACATGAAACTGCATACAGCACAACTCAAAACATTTAAGTTTATAAGGTATTTACAATGTCATAAAATCTATTTTAATGCTATATATATAAACTCTGTAAAGATTTGACTCATAGAAAAAGGGCAGCTTTGATTCACGTTTTCAGAAATTTCAAGAGTAGAGAAAATACAAAGCAATAAGTATGAATTAGGTATCCTCTCTGTGGAAGTAATTTCCAGATTGTGGGAAGACTTTTGGAAGGCAGAATCATAATAAAGTATGATACTTATTATTTAAAAAGCCACAAGAACTATCAAAGTAATGCCATTATAGTATTTTCCTTACATAATAATGAACCAATTTCTATTATAGTTGAGTTGTCTTAGATGAGAGCATAGTTAAAAATGAAAGTCTACACCATTGACACTAAATGTAGGCTACGTCATCATTTAGGCCACGGCTTCTGCGACTTGGGAGTCTTGGAGTCTGAAAAGACTTCGGGGGACTGCAAGTGGGGGAGACACAGCATGGAAATATGAACAAGTTCTGATTATTCGAAGACCTTTTAGAGAAAGGTGAATGGAGACTTTGTTGGAATTCATGAGGTATTTTTACAACTTCTACTTGTATGGATAGTGTTAATTCCTGGCAAATCAAAGAAAAACTACCTTTTTAGTTTTTTCTTTCTCAGAATATCCAAAGCAGCATCGGATAGAAGAATGTTTATCTTTTGCTTTTTTTTCCACTGGGAAATATAACCTATAGAGAGGGTTATATAACATACACTCATCTATTTTTATTTTTTGTTGATGTTAGCCATCCTAGCAGATATGAGGTGATAACTCACTGTGGTTTTGATTTGATTTTCCTGATAATTAATGATGTTGAGCATATCTTCATATACCTGTTGGCCATTTGTATGTTTCCTTTGGAAAAATGTCTATTCAGATATTTTGCCCATTTAATATTTGGGGTCTTTATTTTTTATTGAGTTATAGGAGTTCCTTGTATATTTTGGAAATTAACCCCTTATCAGATATAAGGTTTGAAAATATTTCCTTTGCTGTATAAAAACATTTTGGTTTAATGTAGTGGAGTTGCAGGATATAAAATCAACAAAACAAAAATCAACTCTATTACTATACACTAACCTTGAACCATCCCAAAAGGAAATCTAAAAAAAATTCCCATTTACAACAGCAAACAAAAGAATAAAAGACTCAAGAATAATCTTATCCAAGGAGGTAAAATATTTGTACGGTAAAACACTGAAGAAAGAAATAAAAGGAGGCATGAATAAATGGAAAGATATCCTGTATTCATGGATTGAAGACTTAATATTGTTAAAATGTCCATTACTACCCTACAGCTTTATAGATTCAATGCTATCCCCATCAAAATTTCAATGGCATTTTTTACAGAAATAGGAAAAACAATTTTGAAATTCATATTGAACTATTAAAGACCCAGAATATACAAAGTGGTCTTGAGAAGAACAAAGCTGGAGGCATTGCACTTCCTGATTTCAAAATTACAAAGTTTTCATAGTAATTACAAAGTTACAGTAATTAGAACAATATGGCACTTGCATAAAAACTGGCATATAGACCAATGCAACAGAACGGAAAATTGAGAAATATACAGTTAACTGACCTCTAATAAGAGTGACAAGAATACACAATGGCAAGAGGGGTTGGGAAGACTGGGTATCCACATGTAAAATAATGAGATTGAACCCCTATCTTACACCATACAAAAATTTGACTCAAAATTATAAAAGACATAAACAAGACTGGAAACTGTAAAATTCCTAAAAGGTCACATAGGGAAGAAACTTCTTGATACTGGTCTTGGCAATGATTTTTTGGGTAGAACATCAAAAGCTCAGGCAACAAAAGCAAAAATAGACAAGATACTTAGCTTTTAAGACGTACTCTGAGGTTCGGGTTAGATTGAAGCTGTAAGGTGTTTATAAGACCCCAAATATTCAGCCATTATTGTTTAAAGTTTTATACTCTCTTTCCAGAGTTTCCTGAGACTCTCATAACAAATGACCACAAACTGGGTGGGTTAAAAAACAGGAATTTCTCCTCTCACAGTTCTGGAATCCACAGTTCTGAAATCGGGGTGTTGAAAAGGCTGGGGTGTTCTCTCTGACATCTTTAGGGGAGTGTCTGTTCTTTATCTCTTCCAGCTTTTGGTGATTGTGGCAATCGTTGACTTGTGGCCCCATCACATCCGTCTCTGCCTCTGGGTCACATTGCCTTCTTTTCTGTCTGCCATGCGTCAGAGTCACTCTTTGCTGATTTGTAATTTTACTGAATATCATGTATTGTTTGAAGCCTAAATATATATTTACATATATTTTACATATAAATAGTATATCTATCAGAGTGCAAAAGAGAGGACTCAGTAGTTTTACTACACTGAGCACAGATTCACATAGTATGTGGGGATGTTGACCACAAGAAGTATGAGAACATTTATTAGGAGAAAGATAAAATGAGAGTAAGAAAGGGAGCAGATGTTGGAGATTTTCTGATTGGAAAGGTCTCTAAGTGAGTAATGGCTGGGTGGCAAGTTTATTTTGAAAGTGGAGGAGGCAGACTTAGGATCTTGAAAATTGTGAGACATTATTGATGTAAATGTTCTAAGAAGTGCAAAAGAGAGTCAACAAGAAATGAATAAAATAATTTCAGAGTTGCAGGGAAGGCCTTAAAGACTAGATGACAGGAATTTGGATAGACCCTGTCAGCAGTTTCTTGAATTTCTCTAACAGTCTTTGACCACTGAGAGTTAGGAAGGCTGCAGTACATTGTGATGGTATCTTGGGCTTGGGAATTGTGTAGTGAGCGCTGTGAGAAGTGGGGGGTGGGAATTAGAGTGCTTCTGAGCCCAGCACCAAAACACCTAGTCAGTAATCAATTTGGAAGGTGATCATTTGTGAGAATAAGGACAGGGCTGAGTGCTCTTGCTCCCACCAAGGCAGAAAGCTAGATGTGGGCATGGAGAAGAGGAAGATGATGAGGTTATAGACACAGAGGAAGAGCTCGGAGTTCTAAATCCTCGAAATCTGAAATGATAATTTCTATAAAATAATTTCCATGTTAGTGAAGTTAGGGAGTTAAATAGAGAAGAAGATATGGAAAAGTAGATGGTCAAAGTGTTCTCTCTTCAGTATGTATTTCATATCACTGTAGATGTTGAGTGGGAATGAAGTGAGGAAAATACTGTGGTCAGGGTTCTGCTGTGTGAGGGAGCAGGGCTGTACATCTTGCAGGTGGATGGACAAGTGAGGAGACTTGACATTTCTCAGTGTTCCCAGTCTGCCATTTTAATAATATTTTTCATTGTTTCAAGCATCCTGTTCTAGGTATCTACCCTTCCACTAACCTCTTGAATTCTAGGCTAAATATTCATTTGCTAAATATTCCTTTTAATTTGCTGAACATATTTAATAAGAGTGCAATATTCAAGTGGAGCACATGTTGATTGAACTGTTTATGGTAGCATTTTTTCCATGAGTAAATTGTCTTATAGACTGATGCTCCCCTCAGGGACTGAGATACTTCTTTCTCTTGACTACTATTGGGTATAGAATTCTCAAAATACCAAGCTGTATTTTTGCAAGTTTTACAGGAAAAGCACATCATTGCACCTTATGCATGCTATATTTGAGAGCAGTTTAGTATATAACTTTTATTTCAGGGGTTCCCCAACAGTAGACTGCAATCTACTTTGGATATTGTAATTTCATTCTTAGATTTAGGGTCTTTCTGTGGCTGGACTTCATATTCATCTCTACATCTTAGGCTGGATTCCCAGGCATGGAGTGATGGTGGTGGTAATACCATGCAGTAATGATCCTTCCCATAATTCACTGTTCATGTAATCAGTATCTACGGTTCCATCAATCTCTTGAATTCCAAGCCTTTAGGGAAATGAAAATTTGTTTCCTCCCAACACAGCAAAAGCTCATTCATCTTTAAAGGCTTATCACTAACATTAGTTAACTAATGTAACTCCTTCCAAATTTTTTCAGAGCCATCCACAACCTCACCAGTCATGCTCCATCTTTTCCCATGCTTCCACTGGAATGGGTCTGCCCTTCTTCTGAGCCTGCATCACAGATTTTCAGTTTCTCTTTCTTAGTTCTTGGCTCAGTGTACCCTGCTTTCTGGTCATTGTGAGGGAGGTTGTATTTTGAAAGGAGAATAGCATGGTTGCTAGCTAAGGAAACTCTTAGGCCCTGAAGTAAGACAGTCAAGGGCACAATTAGTGCAGTTGCTCTCCACAAGTGTCCAGTCCTCAGCTTTGCAGGTGCAGAGTCCCATGTTGTCAGGATCCCAAGTGGACTTGTCTCTCACAAGAGACTTACAATAATCAGATTCATATAGAGCAAAATGCTAATTCATTATTTCTTGATGAATACTAGCAGAGTTGTTTAGATCAGAATGTTCCTAACATTCCTAACACTTTTATTAATGTTGCAGAGACAGTGAGACCATAATCAATTGCTTGTTGGCAATGAGTTAAAAATCTTGGTAGCTAATGGCTAGTGATGATAGCTGAATGCATTCACCTCTCCTGTGGGGCTGGAACTGACTCAGGACTACATTTTTCCCTTTGCTGGGAGTAGTTCCTTTCCTCAGTGGCAGTACTGGATGGATATTCTCAATTTATGCCTTACTGATCTCATGTGCCATAGTTCCATAAGAAATAAATCCCTTCTGTTGATTTTTTTTCTTTCTTCTTTAGCTATTTTTCCCTTTGTTAAGTTAATTTAAAAATATTACATTCAACTAGAATTAAGTCTTGTTTTTCCTGCATTAAGCCTATGATTTTATTTTGAGGTGACTTCTACTTGTGGGGTGATCTTCTCCCTCAGAAATGGATTTTAAGTATTTCTTTCACTTTCTGAGAGTATTTCACCTTTAGCCCTTTGCAAAATTGCATATATCTTTTTTTCACTAATCACATTTTAAGTTTTGTAGGCAGGAATTGCATTTTAAAATTTAGCTTTGCATTGCTGCATACACTTAGCAAAATGACTTATGTATGGGAGGGCCTCAAAATTTAATTTAAAAGTTTTATTAAATTTCTGAGTGAGAGTAATGGACTGCTAAATGAAAACAAAAAAAAATTGGAAATAATAATATCCAGAATATTGTCCTTCCCCCCCCGCCAAAATTCTCATGTTTCTAGGTTCCCTTCTGGTTATTATGTGTTTGTACAGCTATTTTGCAAAATTAAAATGGTAAGGATAGGTAAAATTTTTTACTCTTATTTCTATTTCATTCAATTATGTAAATAATAGTTCTAAAGTGTTATAAGTTTTTGTAATAATTTTAATGATTGCACAACTTTCCATGGAGTGGAAATGTTATAATTTGCCTAACTTTTCTTACATTTCTACCATCAAAATTTCAAAATATTACTTTAGTATATATATATATATATATATATATATACAAAAGTGTGAGTAACTTCCTGTGTAATTAAATCGAGAAAGAATTAAGAAAGTAGCTGTAAATGTGCTGAGAACTGGTTTTTCATAGTCAGAGGTTACATGTATATTAGGCTCTGGCAGGTCTGCTGTAAGAAGACCTAAAAGCTGATAGACCCTTGAGGGGATCCTCCCTTAGCTCAATGGTTTAGTGTGAAATGACGTGAGGCCTTTGTCCTGGTGTCCTGGCTAATGCTTATTCTATGGAGATAACATCTAGCCACTAAACTTCAGTTTGCTTGTATGAAAAAGTACAAAAATGAGAAATCAACACATGCTTACTTGGATCTTTAACTTAGGACTAGTCTTTACACAACCATTTACTCGTTTGAAAATAAATCAAGGCGAGCACAACTTAGCAAGGCTAAGACATCTTTCACACCAGCCTGGAATATGGAACAGGCTGTATGTCTGGTCCAGCTCAGGATGCCACTATATGATGAGATTAAGATGACACTGTGATAGTGTTTGGAGAGTCCTGGTGATGCCTGAATGCTTTAATCAATCTCAGCTATTCCCATGAGGTCCCTGAGAGGGAGAGAGAGAGATGTAGAAAGATGCAAAGAAAAGTAGCATGTATCAGGAAGCTCATGTTTAAACCCCAAAATCAGAGCTCTGGTAATCCAGGCTGGGCCAATGAATGACTTTCATTATGTAAACTCCATAAGAAATCTCAGAGCTACTGCTCCAGTCTGAGCAGATATGAAGCCCTATTTATTATTATTTAAACTGGATGGGATTAAAAAATAAAGGTGTCTGCTGTGTGTCAGACATTTTTGTCTGTTATATTTCTTTCTTTGAAAAACATAAGCACTTACCATACCAATCTTCACAATTCAGTTATATATATATATATATACCTATATCATCTATATCTATCTATAACCACACGTGTATATATTAAAAATGAATAATAATAGATTTACTGTTTTAATATCAATCCCTTTCCTTAATCAATTTTGGACCTTTTCTCTTTCTAATTTGTATTGTTGTATGTTTTTCTTTTAAAAGTTTAAAAATACTCCACTGAGAACTATGCTGATATTTTTTTAAGAATGTATTTAATTTCCCCAGGGTAATCCCTCAAGAAATATTTTCAAAAAGTGAAGTGAGTATTATATTTTCTGAATCCTGATGTGTCTGAATATGCCTTCCTTTTGCCTATGTACATGGATAAAATCTGTCTGGGTGTAACCCCATGGTCACAATCCTTTTTATCCAGAACTCTGTAGCATTGTTCCTTGCTTTCTAACATTAATCTTGCAGATGGGAAAAAAAAGACAGCCTAGGTTTCTGTCCTTTGTAGATAACCTATTTTATTTTTCTTTATGCAAGCTTATGGGATTTCTTTTGTTGTTGCAGTTGATAACTTACCCTAGGATATGTCTAAGTGTGTGCCTTCTATCTGTATACATGCTCTGCACTCAGAGGGGGCCCGTCTACCTAATGATCCAAGCTCAGGCATATTTCCTTTCATTATTTTATTTATTATTGCCTTTCTAGCACATACTTGCTTTTTCCTTTCCTTTTCATTCTGGGAATACTCTTTTAGGAATATGGGAGGAATGGTTAGGGCTACTGCTACAGTGTTTTTATGTAAGGAGTTTCTATATTCTGTTAATGGTTATTTTAACCTTGGCTATGTCCTATCCACTGAGTTCCAGAGCTTTCAAGCTCAGAGAGAGATGAAGAGAACTTTGAAAAATATCTTTATGTTGACTAGTAAGAATTTCTTAGAAGAATTTTTGATTTATTGTTTTACTATTTGACTAAATATGTGCTAAAAGGAACCAGTCATTAAATGTAACTGATAACTGCTCCCACCTTTTCTATAGTCACATCTTCAACCAGTAATACCTAGGACATGAAGCTTTGTGAGGAGTCTTCATAAAACTTATGTGTAATAACTATAGTAAGTAAATGTGCCTTATTGAAAAAGTTTGTATTCCTAACACCCTCTAGTAATCAGATCATGTCAACCTTCTATATTAATAGTGATAATTGTATATGTAAGTCTATGTCAGATAAGCCAGTTGAGTATCTTAGAAAAGTATTTTCCTTGGACCATTTTTTTTGGCTTTGTTTTGAAGAGAATGCATTTCTAAGTAATCTGCATGGTAGTAACATACAGTTTGTTTCTACACACCTTACTTAGATGAGTAATTCTCAACCCTGTTTGTTTGTTAGACTTACTGGAATGCTTTAAAAGTTAATATTGCCTGTGCCACACCCTAGAACAATTATACCTTTGGTGTTGGGGCCTGGGCTTCAGTATTTTTCAAAAGTGCCTCGGATTATTTTAATATGTCTCTGAGTTAAGAACCACTGCCTTAGTGAAACAGGAAGAGGAATGATTTTACATTTGTTTGATTATTATTTGGTCTTAGCATGGAACTGTTAAGGTGGTCATGCACTACAGAAAGCACAAGATAGAAAAGTTCAGCAGTGCTCTGGACCAGACTACTTCCAGAAGTTTGCAGTGGCCATGCACACTTGTCAAATGTGCCTGAGTACTTTGATGCATGCTTATCACTCAGGTAAAAATGGCACATTGGAAATTGAGTATTATATTTAGTGTTCATTCACATGTGAAAAAGGCCTTATTCTAGGAAACACATATGAAATATAATATGGGCTGTTACCTCCAAAAGATCAACTGTAATTTAAAAATCACAGATCAGAGTTTGCTCTTCCTAAACGTTTCTGCACCTAAAATATTTTAAGTTTAAACTGAGGACAGTATATAATATGGTTTTCTTTGAAAAATTCTTATTTTATATGCCCTTATAGGTCACTGATTTGGCAATTACTAATGTTAGATTATACACATATCCAGACTGTGTTTAGAAGATCCTTCATATTGATAAGACATATATTCTATCAGTTTCTTAAATTAGATTACTTTTCAAATATTTATTTCATGGTATTACATGAAATAGAAACAACATATATGCACATCTCTTCTTTATTCCTCTCTCATCTTCCTTTTCTCATCTTCTTCCCAGAGAAGTTAGTTGATAGAAATAAATAAGAAAGTACCAGGTTGAAATGCACAGACTGTACATCCCACATTACAGTGTTGTTTTAGTAGTTAAAAATATCAAAGAACTGAAATATTCAATTAGAGTGGTATGTCTAGGAATGTTCCATATCAACAGGAATATATATATTTTCCTACACCTACTAGTCATACAATTCCTAGACATATTAGCCTAACTGAATATCTCAGGTGCTTGAATTTTTAACTATGAAAACAACACTGGTGCTATAGCTGTATCTGTATCTGAAATTGCTCACATCACTCATGCCATTAGTAACTACTACTAACCATCACTACTGCTACTACTACCACCATGACTATGGCGACTACTACTAACAATAATAATAATAGCAAATACTTACATAGCACTTGGCATTTGCCAGGCATGAATCTAAGCACTCTGTGTGTATTAATTCTCTTCCCCTCCAACAGTCCTATGTGGATGGTGCTACTATTATCCTCATTTACAGATAAGGGAGCAGAGGAATAGAAAGCTGAATGCCTTGGTAAAGGTTGAGTGTAGGAGTTAGGATTCAAACCTGTGCTTTTCACTACTATATGTGACATTTAAGTTACAGGTAAGTATGTAACTATACTCTAATTAGAAATATGAAATAAGATTTAAAGAACTTGGAAAACAACAGAAAACTATGCTCAGGATAAAGAATCTCAAACAAAATAAATGAAAGAATGACTGTACTGGGATGTATGGATTTGAATTTTAAGGAACTAAATCAGCTTGCAGGTGAGTTCAATATTAGTATATAGGAAAAAGAGCAATAATACACTTCATTTATTGGACTATAATATGTAATAAAACAACTGTCTAGTCAAGCAAATCAGTTTTTAATTCCAAAGCAGTATCTCTGAGCTTGTTAAGTACAGTTATTATATTAGTTATTAAATTATGTATAATAGCATAATTTTTTACAGAAGTGGAGTAAATTCAGAATATTAACAAGTTTTTTTTTTGCCAAAATATTCCTTGTTTCTGTCATAAAAGTTTCCCATATCTTCTTTTTATTTTATAGGCACCAAAACGGCCACTATCTATCTTTATTATTAAGATGATCTTGCCTTAAGTAGAATAATTTTCTCTGAAATTTGGCTGTATGTATATTTATTTTATTTATGAAATGTGAGAATCATAAAAATGATGCAAACTGCATTAATGGATGAATTTTAAAAAATGATAAATTAAATATCTGTGTACCTTCTACTAAGTTTAAGGAAAAGAAATTACCTGCATAATCGTAACCCCTGCTCTGCTGCTCCTTGCTCTCCCTGCTTCCCTCCCTTTCCCAAGGGTAAATACTATTCTGAATTTGATATCCATCATACTCCTGATTATCCATTAATATATTAATTTTTGTTGGACTATGAAATCCAGATACGGTATCATGCTATATGAATTCTTGTGCATTTTGCCTTTTCTAATCTGCCACATACTTTTCTGACATGTTTCCATGTTCATATGTTTAACACTGGTTTATTAATTTTCACTCCTTTATGCTATTCTGTTATATGAATATATCAAAATAATTTACTAATTGTTCTTTTCATGATTATTTGGCTTGTTTCCAGTTTTTCTCTGTCACAAATGATGCTCTCATGATTTCTCTTGTACATGTTTTCTGGTGTTCATGTGAAGGAAGGTGGAAATGATGGATGTAGGCATGAGCACATTCCGAGTCTTTACAGGATAACTCCAAATTGCTTAACAGAACCATCGAAACAATTAACATTCCCACAGTGACTGTGAATTACCTTAATCACACATCCTTACCAATATGTGGCACTGTCAGAATTTTAACCTTTGCCAGTCTACTCAGAATAAATGTTTATCTCACTCTGATTCTGATTTTCTTCCTCAGATATTAATATTGTGTTTATTGATCATTTGTGTTCCCTCTTTCATGAAATATCTTATCTTTGGCCTCTTTTTCTGTTGCCTTTTTATTATTATTCTATAGGAGTTCTTTATATATTTTAGAAATATGACATTTGTCTATTATAAGGGTTTTAAGTATTTCCTTAGTTTTGTCTTTATTTTAAGGCTTTTTACCTCTTCTCCATCAAGTTTAAATCATGTTTCCTATTCATTCATTTTAATTCTCTGGTGGCTTATGATATACAGATATTTAAGCTTTCGGAGTTCAGAAGTCAAATCTATGAATCACTTTTGCTATGATTGGTTTTTCAAATTTAGTAGGTCCTATGATGTCTTAGGATCAGTAACATTATATGCCCTTTATTTTATGGTATACAATTATGTACTATTACACACATGCACACACGCACACATGCTTTTAATGTGATTGGACATTTAGTGCATTTTGTTATTTAACTTGAAATGTAACCCTGAAACACTTACTGAATTGTCCATAGCTTCTCCCAAGATTATTATTCTTCATATAATCAAGTTCTTTTTTGTACTGTGATCTCCTTGAGGTGTAATTGATACTTAAAGGTACACTCTACTATTTTAATTGTTGAATTTCGTAGTATGTTTCATATATTTAGGATTTTTAAACTTAGGGTCCTTAAACCTAAATGCAGGTTTTCATATATTTCAGATCCTTTAAGTTTGAAGCAGAAATAGCTAGGGGAGAAAAAGAGACTTGCTTCACTGATTTGCTGTATACATTATATTGTTGTTACCCAATTTCTGCTCCTAATGGTGGTTGCTCAAAATTTATTCCTTGCAAAAATTGCTAGAGGTATCCACAATTAGAGTCCTTCAGAAATGTATTGAAATATTCACTGGATGCACCCAGAAAAAAAAAAAGAATTTCTTCAGGATAATTGATACTTGGCATACCTTCACTATTGCTCAAAAGCCCTTTTCTTCTGCCAAATGTGACCCAGCTGTACTCTCCACCTTCACCATCAGCAAATGTGAATTAGAAATAGAAATTGCCCACAGTGCTAAAAATGTCCCGTCTTCAGGGCCGTATTAGTGAGTTCTCCAGAAAAGCAGAACCAACAGGACAGGGTGGGGTGGGGTGGAGAGGCTTATTATAAAGAACTGGCTCATGTAATTATAGAGGCTGAGAAGTCCCCAGGTCTTTGGTGGGCAGGCTGGAGGCCCGTGAGAACTCATGTTATAGTACCAGGCTGAGTCCAAAGGCCTGAGGACCAGGGGAGCTGATGGGGCAGATTTCAGTACAAAAGTCAACAAGGTTGAGATGCAAGAAGAGCCAATGTTTCAGCTCAGGGAAAAGACCACTGTCACAGCAAACAATCAGGGGAGAGGTTCCCTCTCACCTTCTGTCTGGGCCTTCAACTGATGGGGTAATGATTATGACATTAGGAAGGGCAATCTGTTAAAATATCCTCACAGAAATACCCAGAATAATGTTTGAACAAATATCTGGGCATCTTGTGGCCCAATGAAGTTGACACATAAAATTAATCATCACAAGGATTTATCATTCCCCATTTTGTACCCATTGCAAGAAGGTTATATAAAATCTTGTGGATGACAAACTTACTTAGTTTATTCTGATATTTCAAATTATTATTCCAGTTGGAAATGAAAGTGTAAGTACCTTTATAAGATATTTCAAAACCATTAAATTGTTTGTTGGAGAGAGTTACTACATCTGAGCCACTGTCTGTCCCTGAATTCTTGGATATTTTGAAGCAAAAAGAAATATAATCTGCATCATTACAGATGAGTGAGAAGGAATAGGGCTGCCAAATCCTTTGAAAAGATATGGCAGGGAACCAGAAGTGTCAAAGAAAGAACAAGAGAACAATCATGTTTCTGCTAGAGCAGTTGACATTTCAAAATCTGTATGTCTCCTCAGAGAAGTCCATATTGCTTCCTTAATTAAAACTGTTCTGAGTCAGGGAATGGAAAGGAGATGAGAAGAAATGAAGTATTAAAACCTTTGCCATTGAGTATTCAATCTCAGGTGAGTGATGCTCATAGAGATAGTGCTTATGCCTATGACTGAACAAATACTGTGAAAGTCTATTACATTTTACGTGCTTATATAATGAACTGTGTATGTTTACTCTAAGGAAATTTAATTTAAATACTTGAAATCAAAGTCTTTCAGAGAAAGAAATCAGAATGCTAAAATTCATCTCAGATCTCTCAGTCTAATTAAAAAGGAAAGTCAGACTCAAATTCATTTAACCTCATTTATCTATTCAACAAACATTTATTTCCTACATGAATAATATTATTTCATGTACCTAAAACATATCTATGGAATGAGAGAGAGGGAAAGAGAAAGAGTAAGCATGTGGAAGTGAAGTGGATAAGCATAAAAAAATACAGTAAATTATTTGCTTAAGACTGTTACAATTGTTGTTTTAATTGGGGAACAGGAGTAGAAAACCAGAGAGGTCATTTCATTCCTTTCTTAAAATAATATGTGGGGTGTGTGTGTTCATTATTGACTATGTGTGACTCATCTATGCAGGATACCAGGAGAGTCAATGGTGAACAAGACAGCCATGTTTTATCCCCCATCATGGGACTGGGAAAGTAATTAAGCACATTAGACTGTGAGGGTTTACTAGATGCTGTGATCCTATTTGGATGTTATCTATCTTTTGCTTTTATGATATGAATATTAAAAACATTTAGATTCTGTTGGGAACTATTTAGACACAAACATGTTTAAAATCAGCATTAGTGAGAAATGTCTAGTTCCTTAAGAAATATTTTAGGAATAATTTTTCAATAAGATTCATGATGTAATAAATACTCACTTACATTAGTAATACCCAAGTCCCATGATTTTCCATTTTTCTTTTGTCTAAGACAAAATATTTTGAAACACTCATTGGAGCATTTCATGCTGATTTTCTTCTAAGTTGTTTAATTCACTCCACTATTCATTCTATATAGATAGATTGATTAGTAGATGGATGGTTTCTTAATAAGGGCTGCAGAAAAGAGGAGTTAAATATAGTAAGACATAAATCCAGTCTTAAAAAACAAACCTCATTGTATAAACCTTATGTAATGAACCTTAGTTCTATAAACATGTAGTGAAAAGAGAAGACATACACTCATGAAATAAATATGATAAGAAGGGATAAATGCCACAAAAGAAGAATGGGTAGATGTTCATGCAACTTGAACACTTGAAGGGGGCATTTGACGTAACACCTGAATACTGATTAATATTTTGGCAAGTGGAGATGGGGAGGAGAGCCCTCTAGATAGAGGACAGTGAAAACCAAACAAAGGGTGACACTTAATGCAAATCCCTTTTAGGGAGTCATCTGGGAAATATTCACAACATTTCTGCTCTCCTTGACCAGAGCTTAGCACATGGCTGCACTTGGCTGCAAACGAAACTGGAAAATGTAATCTTTTAAATGTGTGGCAATCTTTCCTTGGACTGCAGCCAGAATAATCATGTTATTTTCCTACACAAAATCTTTTCACAGACTTTCTATTAATAATGAATTAATTAGCAGTCCCTCAAATTGGTGTTTAAAGTCTTCATAATAAACCTAAACATATTCTTCCAAATTTATTTTACATTGTTCTAACACACACACACACACACACACACACACACACACACGCTCACTCTTTGACCATGTGGAAGTGGAGAATGTTTTACGGACATGTCTCTTGCTTTCCTTTTTTTGTACTGTTTTTTTCTTCTCGTTTTTCTCACCTAGACTTTCCTCTTTCTGCCACTGTTTATTGACATCTTATTTATCTATTAAGTCTGAACTACAAATATCATGTCTTTAAAACATTCTTTCCTAATTCCTTAATAGCATTATAAGCTGTACCCCTTTGATTTCCCACGGCTTTTGATTTGTGTCTTTTTCATGATGCTTTATATATTATGGCACTTATGTTATATTTGGACTTGCCTTGACTCCCCTGCAGACAGTAAGCTCCTTGAAGAGTCAAACACATATCTCATCTCATTTTGAAACTTCCATATATGTTCTCTGAAGCACTTAGTTTCTGATTTCTTCATAAATGGTACACAAAATAGAGTTGTAAAATATAACAAATTTACATAGAACTTTATACCTATTTATGGAAACACTATGGAAAAGAGCACAATTACATATAGAAATTTTCCTGGAATTAAGATTGTGATATGTTTCAAGTATGGATTTTGGAAATACAGCAGAGGACCAAGGATGTCCTGATGAAAGTGGGTAAGGGTCACAGTGGCTGAATTTGCTTATCCTTTTCAGGGGACAGAGATAATTTTATTTGTGTGGAACCCAAAATTTCAGGGAAGGCATTCAGGCCTGTCTGTTGGGGGAACCTAGCCTGTCTTGATCAGTTCATCCAGAAAAAGGTCCTCCTTGAGTCAACCAGATAGTACAGGATAAGGGTTCAGAATCTGACCCTAGAAGCCCTGTGAGGTGCCTTGTGGATCCCCAAGAGAGAAAGTTATCAGTACAAACCTGTCCTTGCTTTCCTGTAGATTTGGTATTTCATACACTAGTCACTTAAGAGAATTCTACTCCCTTATAACAATGGGCAATAAGGCTTTGTTCTGCTAGTGGTAGATAGACTATTGCAGAAGAGACTTCTGGGTAGAACGTCTCTTGTGTGGGAAGGAGTGGCAGCCAGAATTCTACAGGAGAACTAGGTCTTCATGTGTCAGGGCTGCATCTGACAGATCTAGATTTAAATCACTGCTCTACCACTTTGTGAGCCTAGGAAAGCTGCCTAAATCTTTGAGGTCTAAACAACATGTATTATTGTATACACCTGACCTTATAATAAATGTAGTTATTTAAACATTGGGTGCTGCAGAATAAAATAAAAACCATCTCACAGAATCACCAGGTGGATTTTGGAAGACCGGAAGGACTGGTTCAAAGAGAAGTGACAAGATAGAAGTTCTTTGGTGGGTTTAGATTCTACTGGACTTGAAATCTATTCCATCCATATCCCCAGAATTAGGCACCCTAATCCATAGTTTTAGGTAGAGCAGAAATCTTCTCTAGTGTCAGAAAATTCTTAGGAAAGAGAGATGTTGAGGCAAGTATACTCAATTTATTCTTTCCTTACTTACCAATCAGGGCAGAGAGTAAAGAACGGGACGTGAGAGACCAGGAGTGTCACCACAGTTCTGCTGCCTCGATGAGAGAAGCTTTCCACCCAGCACTGCCCAACTTTTTTTCTCAACCTGTCTAACCTGTGGTTAAGCAGTGTGGTCATCACACCCTGCCATCCCAGGGAAGGGGCATCCTCAGCCCAGGACAGTCCTACTGCCAGCTTTATGAGGTCACTGCCTCAGTACCAACCTTTGCTCCCTTCAGTCATTCCTCCCAGGGCCACTGTTGGCATTGTAGACTTTCTGATTCAGAACTTTCTGTAGTGGTTCAGAAGACTATGTTATTAAATCATCTCTATGATTTAAAGGCTGAAATTTCATAACCTGTTCTATATCTCATCCCAAGTATATGTCGCCATATGCATATTGTCTAATTGGATCACATAAAAAATGCCTTCTATCAACATAAATACCTTCTATCAACAAAATGCCTGTAAAACAGAGCCACCCCAAATTTGTCCTCTGCATTTATTACATTCCCTAGGGGAAAATGAAGTTCAAAAATAGAATCCCCTTACAAATTAAGGTCGAAGATTGTAATTCCACAAATATTAAATCTGAAATAAAATTGTCTTGCCCTCATAAGTAAAAGACCAAAGTGAAAAATTTTAGGTTAGATTAAAATCTGAAGTCATTCTTTCTAGTCTATTATTCTTCTGTTTGTTAACTAAAGATTCTTGATTCCTGGGTAAACTGAATTCTGTTAGCAGCCACAGCCTGAAATATATCTCACTGGAATGGACACTGTTTTAAGGCCTCAGAAGTTGTGTTAATGCAATGGATTCAAGGTGAGCTCTGCTGCAGGTTGTTTCATGGCCTTGGATGAAGTTGATCAGTTTTACTCTGAAAGGCTTGATCAATAAATAACAGTTCAGACTAAAACCTCATTAGTGCCTGGGAGAGCTGTTGGAAATCAGCCCTCTGACTTCCCACAGCAGTAAATATTATCCCATGCTCAGACACAACAGATCTGTAGCCAACTTTTTCCTGTAGTTGAATCTTTTCACAAGACTCCCTTCTGTATTTCATTCCTATTTCCACTCAGAGGTCACCTCTTCAGAGGGAGTTTTCCTGAGTCTATCCCAAATCACCCTTAACACATCTCTTTCTTTTCAGCACAAATCTCTGTCTGAGGTTATGTATTTTTTTGTCTTACTTGCTAGAAGAATGTAAATGAAGGGAAGTACATTATTGTCTTACCCTTGGTGTATTTCGAATAATGAATGAAACTCCTTGAACATAAGAGTCAACTAATCAATGTTTGTGGAATGAAATAAAAAGCAAAACTCTCCTGTGAGACCCTCCCATTCACCAATATCTCATCTCTTTTTGTAAGCAAAAACTGCTTTTAATTCTGTTCCTAATTTTTATGGTTGTAATTTATATTTCTTGATATATCAACTTAAGAAATTATTTAGACTCCCTGCTATAAATAATGAGATATTTTAGCTCAGCTTAGCTATGTTACCACCTCTTTAGTGTTGGTAGTAATATTACTTTGAATACTTCAAATCATGTACCTAGAAGTCATTTTCCTCTTATGGCAGATGTGATTGAGTGGCTCACTCAATATCCTTTTCCATTCAGCTTTGGCTGTGCCTCCTTGATTTTGTCTGGGATGTGAGCTCAAAACTGGGTGTAACAGCAGCCATTCTATGACCCTGGAAGAGAAAAAAGACCCCAGCCCTTCATGAAATTGTTGACAAGGGTACCAGCTCAGGACTGAGGCAGACACATGCACATGTACTCTTATTATTCTTAATCCATGCTTTCCTGTAACTTGTAGTTGAACGTATTACTAATATATTGTTTAGTCAACTTTGAGCCATTAGTCATGACTCTTCATTATGCAAAATGAAGTATAAAGGTTTTTTCTATCACTCTCCTGCATTCTCCGCTGCCATGTTTCTCTCAGTGATATCATTATTTTGCTATCAAGGTTTGTAACTCTTACATGGTGTTTTATTATGATAATTAATTCTCCTAGGATTTGCCTTCAGAGTTAATCTAAAAATTGATAAATAATGAACAGCAGTATAATTATGTAAATATCAGTCACAATTAGAACCTCATATTATGATTGGACTCAGACAAAAAAAAGTAATTATAAGCCTCAAAACCTGTGCAGCTCAGAGATGAATTTTGACTTATAGTCAAAGGCAGTCTTATATTCACTAAATCATTTCACTTGGTTTGTTTCATATTTTATCCATAACTTTCTTTTATAGATTTTTATTCTGAATTTTTAGTTTTTATTTTTCTTGTTATTTAAAATTTGTCTTCTTCATCACATTACTAATTTTTAACCCAGTTTCTTAATCAGTCTCTTCATTGGATATAAATATTTAAATTTTACCCACAGAGGTTTACAAGTGCATTCTCCTAAGACCAGCATATGTTATTGCCTTTTCTTTCTCACCCTACCACTTGGGTATTTTTTTCATCTTTGCCGACATTATATATGTAAAAAATATTTTAAAATTGAATTTTATTACCAAAACTTCTAAGCATTTTTTGCTTTTTAAAAATATTGACATATAGTTGATATACAGTATTGTATTGGTACCAAGTATACAACACAGTGATTCAGCAGTTACCCACGTTATTAAATCCTCACCCCTACTAGTGCAGTTACTATCTATCAGCATAGATGTATTTTTTCACCTTTCCTCTTTTATGAATTACTTGTTTTCAGCCTTTGTGCATTTCGCTCTCAGGAGAGCCATCTCTATCATTCTAGTTTTATAATTCTTTTACTTTGGTTTTGGTATGGAAACTTTATCATTTTTATCATATATTTTCTCAGTCTGTTCTTTGTCTTCTGTTTTTATAGTGGGTTTGTTTTACTGTGCTACAGATATTTATTTTTTTTATAGTAGTTCTAAGGTAGAAGTTGGTCAAATCAACAAATCTTTGCTTTGTGACCTCTGTTTTGATGTCATTCCAGCTGAACTTGAAAGTTAACTCTATCAGGTCATGAACTGATATCACTTACGTTACTTATCACACAAATATTCATTGTGCTCCAATTATATGCTAAACATATTTCAGATACAGAAAGCAGTGAAGTATAAACCAGTGTGGTTGTATTCATATTGAAGCATATATTCAAAGTTGAGCATATATTCATAGAGCATATGCTTAAAGTTAAGATCTTTTTATTCCAAGATCTCGAGTTTGTTTATGAACTTCTGTCTTTCTAGGTAAATATAAATAATCCTTGAGTTTAGACTTATGATCATTCTACAGATGGAAGCAGTATTGCTCCACAGCTCTTCCATGCTAATTTCTTTCAGCTCTCTTGATCCTCAGTTATGAGCACTAGTCTTGCAAATACTTTCCTAGGGCAATTATCAACATTGTAGAAGAAAACAGATCTATCTTTATTCCCTTCTCCCTAGTTAGAAAAGAAATGGTGCAAAAATACACACATACACACACACACATCCTTGTCATTTTAAAACCCTGTTTTATTGCATTTTCCCTAAAATTAAATAAATTTCCAAGTTAGGGTATGTACACTTAGTATTCCTTTGCTTTGTTTAAGAAGTTAAATTTTAATGAAAAAGAATGCCTTATGCCTTTATCAAGAAATACCTATCTAAATTTTTTGGTTTTTATATGTTTTTTGTTTGTGCTTCTAATTCCTTAGCTATACCAGGAAATACATTATGTGAATGTTTCTAAAATACAGTTGACAGGCACTACAGCAAAGGATTTTCAGAGTCAGATACTTAGGTGGGATTTCTGTCCTGAGATCTCCACCACTTGCTTACTAAGCTACTTTTCTTCATATATAGATTGTAAAATAGACATAATAGTAATGACTACCTTACAAATATTTTGCAAATGTAAATAAGGGAAGGCATTAGGTATTTAAGACAAAGTCTGGAAATATGTAATAGCATACATACTTGAAATGTATTATTACTTTTGATAACTATAGAGTTGCAAAATATGTCCCTTTTGTAACACATATTGGTTAACTCCCAACTTTTCATAAACATAATACCCAGGAAAAAGTCATTTTATGGCTCTGATATATGATTTCACTAATTTAAAAGTAAGCGTTTTTTGGACAAAAAAAAGGGAGATGGCTTCAATCTGAAAATGCACCAAATACTTTTTCCACATGTAAGCATATTTTATTAAAACTGATTATATCTGTGGATATTTATCACAAACCCAAAATAATATAAACACTCCACCATTATAAATTACCATGTCTTTACCCTATAATGTATTTAATGGCATAGAGACTTTGAATGGTTACTGGTAAGTTTTCCTTTCAGTCATTTTCACAGTCTTAAACACAGTATAAATGCTTTCCCTGTAAATATTTTTGATTATTAAGTTTAGCAAAGACAAGTTACTGAACCACTATACAGATTGTCTTAATTTTCATATTTATGCTTTCACAGATGACTTAATGCTTTCTTTGACTACTAATTTTTTATTATATGAAAGATAAGTGCTCAGACAAAAAATTTCAGTGTAAGTGGTACTAACATAGCCAAAAACAGTCTGTGATGGTAGCCAAGATCATGTGAAGAGAATTTTTTATTTTTTAATTAAAATAATTTTTTTAATTAAGGTATCATTGATATACACCCTCTCACGCTGCCATCTTTAATCTCTTTCAAGAGACTTGAATTTTAAAGACAAAATTGAATGAATTCAGAAACCAAAAAGCTTGTTAGGCAAGCTTTTTAGTTGCTTTAAATTTATAAATTGCTTGTTCTCTAAAGTAGAGATAATTAAGATGACTAAAATGTATACTAAATTAGTAATTTCTACTATGAGCTACTATTTTAAAAAAATGACTGATTAAAAATCTAAGTAATTTACTTTGTTGATCAAGGACCCATTTTCACGTTGAGAGATAAGGTGAGTATGTGTTACACAAAGAAGAAAATTTAACTTGGAATTCAATCTGTGCCAGGTATCTTCTAGCTTCTGCATGGAGGTGATATTCTGGGCCTTCTTGTGAGCTGGGAATAACTTTCTTGAGAGAGGAACTTGGAATACTTAAGGGTTTTGATAATTACTCTATTGAGACTAAATCATAAAAAGTTGAAGAGATAATTTTTGCTCTAGAAATTTTAAGGATAATGCTTTCAGTCATGCACATTTTTATAGGATTATGGCACTTGGAAGGAGAGTTTGGATATACATGAGGAGTAGATTACTGTTACATTTGTATTTTACCAAGTTCCAAATTGCTGCACCCATTCTTGTAACACATGTCCAGTAAAGTGGGTGCCTTGACTGCTCTCACTCACCTGTGGCTGGCCTTAGGCTGAAAAGAGATGCTCTAGGCCCTTCTTGGTGGTTTGCTGATCTGCATGACATGCAGGAAAAGCAACCAACAGGACAGTAGCCACATCCACATAAGTCATGGCATACCGATATCCTCCTGATATGGGCAGAGGCCCAATATAGTCTATCTGCCTCTTGACAAGGGCTATTGGCCCCTTTACTATTGTCCCATGTTGCTGCGGTACTCAGTGTAAGTCCCTCTTAGAACATACAAGGTAATCCTTCTGAGCTCTGCTGACCCCATCGAGAGCTATAGCCCACATTGACTTTTGATACATGTGCAACAAATGCTGATGTAATTACTGGGCTACATCAGAGGCAGGCTTTCCTTCTAGCCAGCACACCTGGGCCAATGTGTCTGCTTCGTCATTCCCTGGGAATGTCAAAGGCAAATGGCCAGTTACATGATATACAGTAATAGTCTTAGTCTGACCAGAGGCCCATAGGTCTTGCCACAACTCTTGCCCCCAAAAGGGCTGGTAACCAACCATCCAGTTGGCATGGTACCATGTCGGTAGCCACAGGGTCAAGCCCCGATTGATGGCCCAGCTGTGAGCGCAGACAACTGTAAGGGAGGGCCCCTAGGTGATCATGGGCCATACTGCCTGCAACTCAGCCCGTTGACTGCTCTTCCCCTCTCCATCCTCCATCTATATTGTATCAGTCTTAGGATGGAAATCCACAGCCCTGCACTTCAGGGGCTGCCCATGACTTGAGCCATCCGAATACCAAGCATCTTCAGGTATAGGGGCTTTTCCCTCCTGATAATACTCTAGGCTACCAATGGCTCAAAAGCAAGTTCTTTTTGATTTCTTCTGGTATAGGTCACTGGCCCCAATAAGTGTTGGAGTTCTCCACTTAAGGGGCTAGTAGAGAGGGTGCTGTGCTGCTGTAAATATGCATCCCATATGGCTAGTGTAGGCATCTGTGCCATGCCACTCCATAGCCTTTGGGTCCAGCCTCGCACCCACCCCATGATGGAATAGGTGGTTATTTCATTGGTCAAAGCAGTTCCGGTGATGGGCTCTGTAGCCAGCAAGGCTTGGTACAGAGCAGCCAGTTGCTTCTCCATTAAGGTGTACTGGACCTCTGCTCCTTTCCATAATTGTGACCAGAATCCAATGAGTTTGTGTGTCTGTTCAAGCCGCTGCCAAGGACCCCATCCATAACCATCTTCAGTTACATGAACATCTAGCTCACAGGGCCTTGATGATATGACCTTGACTGCTTGTTTAACATCAGTAAAAGCAGCTACATGTGTTTCATCCCAGTCCCACCATATGCCAACCGGTATAAGATCTTCAGAATTTGTGCTAAGTGTGGGAGAAACACTCTCCAGTAGCCCAAAGCCCCCAAAACAGTTGTAATACTGCCACAGTGGTAGGGGTAGGGAAAGCCTGGACCTTGCCATGACTGCTTCTGGGAAAACTTTATTTTTGCCTGACCAGACAACCCCCAAGAACTTTTCAGACAAACTGGGTCCCTGAACCCTGGTGCTGTTCACAGTCCATCCTCTCTACTATAGATGTTGCAGCAGTCTAGGAACTGCCCCTTCTAAATCTGCAAGAGAATCAGATGTGAGCATGATATCACCAGTGTAGTGATACAGCTGCACCACTTGTGGTTTCTTCCATGTGGACAAGTCCTAGGTTACAAGTCCATGACAGATGGTGGGACTGTGGATGTATCCCTGTGGAGGGACAGTGAATGTCCACTGCCGGCCTTCCCACATGAAGGCAAACTGTTCCTGACTTTTCTGTGCTATGTCAATAGAGAAGAAAGCATTAGCAAGGTCTACTACAAAATGATGTGTTCCAGTTCATGGCTGAGGGTGTCCAGAATGTCTGCTATAGAGGGGACAGCAGCATGCAAAGGGGTTATGACTTTATTCAATTCCCTGTAATCTGCAGTCATATGCCAGGAGCCATCTGGCTTTTTCACGGGCCACACTGGAGAATTAAAAAGACTATGAGTGGGCTTTTTGATGCCCACCTTCTCCAACTCCTGTGGGTTTCTCCACTTTATTTCTCCCTTTGACTATTTTTGGTTTCAAAGTATTTTGCCTCGGGATTTTCCTCCAGAGTTATACCACCATCTCAAGGAAAAGAGATCCTACAATCGCAGCTGCCCCATGGCCACTCAGGGCCTCTAAGCAGTCTTCTATCTCACAGAGCACTAATTCCACAGCTTCTGGTGTCTCCACCCTTCCCTAATTCTGGGGAAGGCCCCACCCCTCTAGGTGGTGCTTCACCCTAGACCAGTTCCCAACTAGGGGTTCCCCAGTTGGAATCCCCATGGTAAGGGGAAGCTGCACCCTCTACCGCTGCAGCTGCTGGGGCCTCCCCACCATCCACTGGGTGGGCGGGTCTGGGCATCTCCCCTCCATCTCTAGGGGCAGACTGCTCAAGTGTTGCACCCATGTAGACATATTTTGTGTTCAGAGGTCCTGCCACCTACTGCCAGATGTAACTCCAGAGGGAAATTCCAGGGCAAAATACCTTTGAAACTGAAATCAGTCAAAGGGAGAAATAAAGTGGAAGAAACCTGTTTATTTCTTACAAGCAGTCATCTACTTCTGCTCTCCCATGTCTCCCACAACCTGGCTGCAGAAGAAGAGACCCCACCCAACTTCTCCAGCCCAGATATGCTCTCCCTCCCCCTTGTAATTACCTATTGGTATGGAGATGGACTACTTCTCTCCACCCCTTGGAAACAGCTATTGATATGGAGATGCACTAAGGCCAGGCAAGAGATTCTGGATATACTGCATTTCTCCTCACAATATCTTGTTAGGCCCATGAGATTAAAATACTTTCATGATAGTTTTCCTGTCAGCTACCATATTTCTTAAAAAATGAAAACAGATAGAGATTTATGTCCTTGTGTTCCCCCCTCCAACCCAACAACTATGTCTATATATGTTTATATCTATATCTAAAGATCAGTAACCAAACTGAAAAAATAAGGTCGTCTTTGGCTGAGCACATTTGAAGTTTTTTGAAGAGGGAAACACTGTCAAGATATGGCAAGGGGGGTGCTGGTTCAAAATGTGGGAGCAAATCCCGAAGTGCCTCAGATATGGAAATGGCAGTAATTTGACCCAGATGGCCCTGGGCAACTGACAGGGTAGTTGGCTCCCATAGGAACCTCCAGATGGGTGCTAGCCTCCTCTGGCCTCTTTCCTTTGGGTCAAGCGGCAGTAAGCACAGATAACTCCCATTAGGCATGGGTATTGAGGCTGGGGACTTCGGAAAAGGGACATAGAGAGGCTGAAGTGACTGGGGATACCAGGAAGAACTGGGAGCACCCAGGCCAGGAGGCCAGCTGGTGGCACACACTGGCTGGTAGCACATGATTATAGGGCTGTGCTGGCTGGAGAATGGAAGTCACCTGAGTGATGAGCCAAGTATAAAACTGAAGAAACCCCTAAACAGTATGGTTTTCTTGGAGCTGACTTGACTACATATATATGTAGCACTGAACTCCTACTCTGAAACCATGACACTGCCCAGTATGGACAAAGGAACTTCGGGGAAGCTGCACCTGATAGCTTGAGGGCCTCCAGAGATGAGTGAATGCTGCTTGTCATGTTTTTGCTTTGCTGAATCTTAGTGAAGCTTATTGCTGAGTAAGATGGAAGAGTCAAGTGATTCTTCTTCCACAGTTTATATCTTTAAATTTCTTGAGCACTAACTATGCATTAGACTCAGTACATGTGTCCTCTTGTTGAAACCTGACAGTTGCTCTCATCTGCCAGATGAGACATGGGCACATAGCAAATAAGTGGTAGAACTGGGGTACAATACAGGCCTTTCTAGGCTAAAATTGCTGTTTTTAAACACTTGAAAGAGAGGTCAAAGTCAACATAAATTAGTAACCAAAAAGGAAGAAAGTTGGGATGTTGGATTCTCTCAGAGGAGGACGCTGCCCCAAATCACTCACGGAAGGTGTCTCTTGATGCAACAAGCAAGAGGAATTTATTCAGAGGCCAGCTAGCTGGGGTCCATGTGTTAGCCCGATGCAGCGGGTCTGAACAAGGACCCCGAACTCACAAAGCCAGAAGTTTTTATAGCATTTTCAAAGGGGCAGTATTTTCTACAGTCACAATACAGTGTTTTTTTTTTTTCATAGACACATAAATTTTCGGCTGACGCCTCATCCTGCGGGTCTGGTTAGATAAAATCACTTTTGGAATGTTTAGGGTGGTTCTAGCAAGATAAGCTTAACTGATTGAGGTTGGCTAACTAAAGGTCACTACAATTAACACTGGCTGACTAACTTGTTTTTCAAAGTTCTAGTAATTTTTCTCCTTCTAGGTTAGAAAATGGTGTTTGAGCCTTTAAGATGGCTGTGCTTATGCTAACTTTTGATTCTTCAGGTTCTACATTTCCCCACTTCTCTTTAAGGGCATTCCAATCATGGAATGTTTGTATCTTCTTGTTGGGTGAGTGAATAATATTGTTGCTTCAACATTAGTACATGAACGGCACTCACTCTTTCTCTAACAAAAGTTATCAGCCGATTCAATATGCAGGGTCCTAAAGTGAGGAGCAACACAAGGATGAGTAAGGGCCCAGCCAGAGTGGATATCAAGGTCGTAAACCACGGGGACCTAGTGAACCAAGATTCAAATAGCCCTTGGCCGGCTTCTCGTCCTCTCTTTCTCTGGTCTAGCCTCTCCCTAAGCTTTGACATTGAATCTCTTACTATTCTGGAATGGTCTGCATAAAAGCAGCATTCTTCCTTTAAAGCTGCACACAATCCTCCTTCTTTTAGAAACAGCAGATCCAGCCTTCATCTGTTCTGCAAGACTACTTCAGAGAGGGAAGTCAGAGATTCTTCAAGTTTAGTAATGGATTGCTCTATGGTTTTTAGGTCTTCATCAATAGCTGTCCTTAGTCCCTCATAATGTTGGTTCCCTTGGATAATAGCAGCTGTCCCTGTTCCTACTCCGGCTGTGACTCCTATCCCTAACAACACAGCTAAGGTCAGCGAGACCGGCTCCCTCCTATATCTATGCCTAGGTTCAAATTCAGCTACGAATGAGAGGTCATCATGATACATCAACCTGGGCACCAGCTGAACCATGATACAGAAATTGCGGGAGGAGTTGAAGGCAGAAGTAGAGACACATGGGGTCACTCCAGTGTTACAAGCCCACCACCCTTCGGGAGGAGGGACTAGATACTCATTTTCACCTGAGGAGGTCACAGCTATGGTTTCATTACACAAAGCTTTATGGGTGGGGGGGACTGAACCTAAACATTTTCCTCTTCCAGTTACTTCAGTCAGAGTTAGCTTCTTGTGGCTTCCCCAGCTACAGATCTCGTGACGGGTTGTCCTGTTAAAACTGCCTAACAATCCCAATCCTTCATAATAAGGCGGCCCAGAAGAGAAACACAACCAACAGGATTCAGTAGTGTTAGGGTTGGTGGTATTTAAGACCTGAAAAGCCCCTTCAAGGAGGTTGAGAAGGCGTTGTCCGGTGCCAGGAAAGGAGGTGACTCGGCCAAGAGTGGAGGCGGAGGGAGTGGTGGCAGAGTCCATAGGTGGGGCTAGGGCCTGTTTTGGGGCTGGGGCTGGGAGACGCGGTTGATCCCGCAAGACAGCGTTGGGTCCTATTAGGACAGCCGGAAGAGTCTCTACCTTAAGCCTGAGCATAAACAAGACTCCATTATCATAGCCACTCTGGTAGAGTCTTAGTCCCCACATAAGCCCTTTTTCCCAGTTTGTTGCCCTTTTTCCTGCATTTGTGAAAGAGATGTCAATAGGGTTGCAGGTGGGATTAGTCGTGCATTGGGCACGAGCGGTATTCCACTGGATTTTTATGAGGCCTAGAGGAGATCTCCCTGCGCTTCCTGTCAGCCAATGGCATGTCCCTGTTTGTTCACAACCCCAATTTTTGCAGAAAAAATCTGTCTTCCCACCACACTGTGAGGCCTTGGAACTATCGGCTGAGGGGGCTGGGCATACATAGAAGCAGGTATCCTGGAGCTCTTTCATGGTCCCAGAGCCCCAATGCACTGTATAATCTCGAGTACCACATCTGGGTACCCCAACTTTATCTTCATACCATGGATCTTGTTTGAAGAGAGTGCACAAATCTACAGTGAGGGTAGGCCACCAAGTTCCCCTAGGGTGTTGTCCTGTTAACTGGACTACTACTTGTTGGGAAGCCGGGGTAATGATTTGCCATGTGAGTAACCTGGGTTCATGGGGGTTAGGGTTCTGGAAGGTGGGAAGTAACTGGGTCATTAGAATTAGAATTGTTAGTGACACAATCATTTTTACACAAACGAAATTTAAGAGGGTTATCAGTTCGAATTACTCGCCAGTCCGGGTCTGGTTGAGGCGCTTTCTTCAGATGTGAAGCATGTATCCAGGAAGAGATGCCATCTACTTTCACAGCTGTAGGTGTGGTCAAAAGGACGATGAAGGGTCCTTTCCACCGAGGCTCAAGATTGTCCGTTCGATGTCGCCTTACGTAGACAGAGTCTCCCACTTGGAACGGGTGAGGTACTGAAATGTCCTCTGGCCGATAGGCTTCTTGGATAGAGGCCCACACTTCTTTCTGCACAACTTCCAGAGCCCGTAACCTTTCAAGCAGAAACTTATTAGTCACAGATTCAGGGGATACGTGGAGGTGAGCTGCATTTAGTGGAGCCGGGGCCCCAAACATTATTTCAAAGGGTGTTAGTCTAAAACAGCTGGGGGTGTTTCTAACTCGGAATAAGGCGAAGGGAAGGAGGATCAAGCAATCATATAAACCAGTCTCTATGGATAATTTAGTCAGGGTCTCTTTTAGAGTTCTATTCATCCTTTCTACCTGTCCTGAGCTCTGGGGCCTGTATGCACAATGCAATTTCCAATCCATCCCCCAAATCTTGGCCAATCCCTGACTTACCTGGGTAACAAAGGCAGGGCCGTTGTCAGAGCCGATTACCTTTGGGATTCCAAACCTGGAAAATATTTCTTCAAGGATCTTTTTAGACACCGTCTGAGCTGTCTCAGTTTTGGTGGGGAACGCCTCTGTCCATCCTGAAAATGTATCTAGGAAAACTAGAAGGTACTTATATCCATACTTAACAGGCTTGATCTCAGTGAAGTCAACTTCCCAGTAAGCTCCTGGGCGATCCCCTCGAAGTCTTTTCCCGGATGTTACTGGATTTTTACTCACATTTACTAATTGGCAGGGAACACAATTTCTTACAACCTCGTCAGCCAGTTTTCCTAATCCAATAACATGATAAGGGGAGTCTTGAACCAAGGTCTTTAGGTTTTTTGCTCCCAAATGTGTCAATTGATGCAATTGCCTTAAGTATTCTTCTGCCTCTCTCTTAGGCAGGACAACTCTCCCTTTTTCAGACTTGTATATCTCGTGGGGTGAGAAATTTTTAAACCCTAATTTGTTTATACAAGCGAGGTCTTCGGGTGTATACTGGAAGCTCTTAATACAAGTGGCCTCCGGGTACACTTGGAGGGGTAAGATATTCATTCCCTGGGCTGCTTGTTTTGCAGCTTGGTCCGCCCTTCTGTTTCCTTGAGCTATTAGAGACTCACTTTTTTGATGCCCAGGTCAATGTATTTTTGCCAATTCTCTAGGTCTATGGATGGCTTCTAACAAATTTAAAATTTCTTGTTTGTTTTTAACATCTCTCCCGGCAGAAGTCAATAACCCTCTCTGTCTATAAATAGCCCCGTGTATGTGAGCGGTGGCAAAAGCGTATCGGCTGTCGGTATAGACGTTAAGTCTCTTACCTTCTGCCATCTTTAGAGCCTGAGTCAGAGCGACGAGCTCTGCTCGCTGTGCAGAAGTGCCCGTTGGAAGTCCACTGGCCCACACGATTCGGTTATCATCCACTACTGCAGCTCCCGCCATTCTCTTACCATCCATAATGTAACTGCTCCCGTCTGTATACCAAGTCAGGAGTCCTGGTCCTTCTAAAGGCTGATCTTCTAAGTCCTGGCAGGTCCCCGCCTCCTCAGCCAGGATTTCCTGGCAGGTATGAAGTACTTCTTTTTCCAAATCGGGGAGCAGAGTAGCTGGGTTTAGGTTGGCGGGTGGGGCAAATTCCACACGATCACGATTCAGGAGTAAGGTCTGGTAGTGAGTCATTCTGGCATTTGACATCCATCTTTCGGGTGGTTGCCGGATTATGCTCTCCAACGCATGTGAAGCAACCACAGTGAGTTTTTGTCCCAGTGTTAGTTTGTCAGAATCTTTAACTAGGAGGGCCACAGCTGCTACTACTCTCAGGCAGGCAGGCCACCCACTACTCACGGGGTCTTATTTTTTTGACAGATAGGCGACAGGTCTCTTCCAAGGTCCCCATTGTTGGGTCAACACTCCTCGAGCTACTCCGCTCCGTTCGTCCACGAAAAGGACAAATGGCTTAGTTACATCTGGCAATGCTAGAGCGGGTGCTGAGAGGAGGGCTTTCTTGATATCATCAAAGGCCTGTTGTTGCTCAGATCTCTAAACAAACAGGGCTGTCCCCTTGATAAGGGGGTACAGAGGGGCGGCCAAGGAAGCATATCCGGGTATCCACAATCTACAAAACCCCGCTGTCCCCAGAAACTCGCGAACCTGGCGTGCTGTAGTGGGGACCGGAATCTGCATCACAGTCTGCTTCCGGGCTTCAGTAAGCCACCTTTTCCCTTTTCTCAGGGAATATCCCAAATAAATCACTTGTTGTTGGCAGATCTGTGCCTTCTTAGCAGATGCTCTATATCCTAATTTGGCAAGTTCAGTCAAAAGGGCTTCAGTGGCCTCTTGGCAGGTCTCCCGGGTGGGAGCGGCTATCAATAAGTCATCAACATATTGCAGCAAAGTTACCTGTGGGTTTGAAGCTAGGTAGACAGCCAAGTCCTGATGTAAAGCCTCATCGAAGAGGGTGGGCGAGTTCTTGAATCCTTGTGGCAAACGAGTCCGGGTCAATTGCCCAGTAGTTCCTGTGGTGGGATCTTTCCACTCAAAGGCAAACAGCGGTTGGCTGTTCTGGTGCAAGCGCAGACAAAAGAAAGCATCCTTTAGATCTAAAACTGAATACCAGATGTTTTTTGGGGCCAGGGAGCTTAGTAGGTTATAGGGATTTGGCACGGTGGGGTGAATGTCCTGTGTCCTTTAGTTAACTTCTCTTAAATCTTGTACTGGTCGATAATGTCCCGTTCCTGCCTTTTTTACAGGCAGCAAGGGGGTGTTCCATGGGGATTGACATTTTACTAATATTCCCTGTTCCATAAGCTTCTGGATATGTGGCCTAATTCCATCCCTGGCTTCTTTACTTATTGGATATTGCCTCACAGTCACTGGCAAGGCTGAAGCTTTTAGTTCTATGATTACAGGGGGCTGGTTCTTGGTGAGCCCCATGCCCGCCGTCTCTGCCCAGGCTCCTGGGAATCGGTCGAGCCACTCCTGACTAATTCGGGAGGGCTCTGGTTCCATAAAAAGACAGTATTCGTCTTCCAATCTTATGGTCAGAATACTCAAGTTCAAAGGCTTATTTTCCTGATTAGTCACCAGAGGTTTCTCAGCTTGAAAAGATATTTGGGCTCCTACTTTGGTCAAGATGTCCCTTCCTAACAGGGGCGTAGGACATTCCGGTATAACGAGGAACGAGTGACTTACTCGTCCTACTCCTAAGTCTACTGCTCTTCGGGTGGTCCATGCATATTGTTTCTGGCCTGTAGCTCCAATCACCCAAGACTTTTTGCCAGAGAGAGGGCCCTTGTCTTTAGTTAATACAGAATGTTGAGCACCGGTGTCTACTAGGAACTCAACGGGTTGCCCCTCCACTTTCAGAGTTACCCTGGGCTCGGGGAGGGGTTCCGAGCCCCGTCCTCCCTAATCTTCATCTTCCAGCAGAGACAACACCTTTTTTGGAGGCTTCTGCAGTGGCTTTTTAGGGCATTCTTTCACTCAATGTCCTTTCTCTTTGCAGTATGCACATTGATCTTTATCCAAAGGAGGCCGGTTGCCCAGGTGCCCTGCCTTACTAGTTCTACCACTAGAGGGCGGTTGTCCCTTACCTTCTACTACTGCAGCCAAGATTTTTGTTAAATTTCTCTCATGCTTCCTATCCCTCTTTTCCTCTTTACTTTCTTTTTCCTTTTCCTTCCTTAATTCCTTCTCTTCCTCAGTCTCTCTCTTATGATAAACTTTCTCAGCTTCTTTCACCAAATCTCTCAATGACAAATCCTGTAAGCCTTCTAGTCTCTGAAGCTTCTTTCTAATATCAGGCGCTGATTGCCCAATAAAGGCAAGAGCCACTGAAGCACTGTGTTCCTCAGAAGTGGGGTCAAAAGGAGTATACCGCCTGAAGGCTTCCATCAGGCGTTCTAAGAACACTGCGGGTGCCTCAGCGGCTCCCTGACTAACCTCTCTTACCTTGGCCAAATTGGTTGGGCGCCTTGCAGCCCCGCGAAGACCTGCCACCAGAGCCTGGTGATAGATGGTTAGTCGCTCCCTACCTTCTGGAGAATTAAAGTCCCAGTTGGGTCTGGTCAGTGGGAACCCCCTTTCTATATCATGAGGGAGTTGCGACGGTCGTCCGTCAGCTCCAGGCACGTTCTTTCGCGCTTCCAGGAGGATCCTTTCTCTTTCTTCCGTGGTGAAGAGTACCTGTAAGAGCTGCTGACAATCATCCCAAGTGGGCTGGTGAGAGAACATCAGGGACTCTATCAGTCCCATTAGTCTCTGCAGTTCCTCTGAAAAAGGAGGGTGGTTAGCTTTCCAATTATATAAATTGGCAGAGGAGAATGGCCAGTATTGCAGAGGTTGGAAAGGCGGGTCTCCTTCCTCCCCGAGAATGGGGGCCCCATAAGACCTGAGGGGAAAAATACCTGATGGGTCCAATGCGGCCCCTCGGCGCCGCCGAGTTCCCTGGGCCAGTCCCGGAGCTGGCCCCGATGCCTCGGTACCAGAGGCTAGAGGCATCGGAGGTGCTGGGGCCGGAGGCGCTGGGGCCTCGGCCGCCGGGGCCTTGGGCACCGGGGCAGAGGCAGGAGGGTAAGGAGGGGGATCATCAACCATGAGCAAGTCTTGAGTGTCAGGGTGTATTTTGGTGGTCTCTTTCCCTTTTCCCCGAGGTTGAGCCTGAGCCAATAAGACTCGAGAGTTCGCTTTCTTTCACACCCAGGGCTTTACCCAGGGCGGTGGATTTTCCACCAATTCTTGCCAGACCACAATGTAGGGCTGCTGATCCGGATGTCCCTGAGTTGAATTCTGGAAAACAACAGCTTTTACTGCAAGCAGAGTGGAGAGGTCAAAAGTCCCCTCCGGGGGCCATCCAACGTTAAAAGTGGGCCACTCGGAGGTACAGAAAGTCTGCCACAGCCCTTTTTTAACTTCTACCGACAAGTCATGCGCCCTTGCTCTCACTTCTGTCCAATGACCTAACGTCAGGCTAAGGGGGGTCGTCACGGTCTGTCCCATTGCCAGTATAACAATTATTAGACACGTAAAGGACACATAAAACAGAGACACACAGAGATTAAACACACAGCGGCCGCTTTTTGTCTTCCTCAGATTTCTGACCAAGAACCGGAAGGAATCAGTGGGCTGATACTCTCGGCACCCAAAAACCAACCCTATCTCATCCGGTTCACTTTTGCGGAAAAACAGGTGGGAGGCCACCAGGCGTCCCTGGCCCTCCAAACTCCCCGGGGCGTCCCCCAGGGTTGCAGCCTGCGGTGCTCCATGTACGTCTACCGACCGCAGTCGCGACCCCTTATGGGACCGGGACGGCTGCCAGACAGAGGGTACCCTTTTCAGAACTCCGACCGGTCTCACTGAAAAGCAGAACACAGAACACAGACAACTCAAGGTGCCACTAATATTACCTCTTCCTCCAAGAATGGCTTCGGGAGTGAAGCGGGGTGAGCGCATGATCCCGGACGAGCCCCCAAATGTTGGATTCTCTCAGAGGAGGACGCTGCCCCAAATCACTCACGGAAGGCGTCTCTTGATGCAATAAGCAAGAGGAATTTATTCAGAGGCCAGCTAGCTGGGGTCCATGTGTTAGCCTGATGCAGCGGGTCTGAACAAGGACCCCGAACTCACAAAGCCAGAAGTTTTTATAGCATTTTCAAAGGGGCAGTGTTTTCTACAGTCACAATACAGTGTTTTTTTTTTCATAGACACATAAATTTTCGGCTGACGCCTCATCCTTGGGGGTCTGGTTAGATAAAATCACTTTTGGAATGTTTAGGGTGGTTCTAGCAAGATAAGCTTAACTGATTGAGGTTGGCTAACTAAAGGTCACTACAATTAACACTGGCTGACTAACTTGTTTTTCAAAGTTCTAGTAATTTTTCTCCTTCTAGGTTAGAAAATGGTGTTTGAGCCTTTAAGATGGCTGTGCTTATGCTAACTTTTGATTCTTCAGGTTCTACAGGGAAGCCTTTGAAAATGGCATTCGTTGTTCTCTGTTGAGTTGGTGAGGTGAAGTGAGTAGAGGACTTACAGGGAGCGTTATGTAATACAATAAGCTGGGTTGAGTGCCAGTGAACTTTGGACTCTAATAGATTTTCTTCATTTTTTTCTTATCAGATTCAAGTTAATATATCTTGAATTTATTCTAGCTGAGATAACTTTAGTGCTTTAATCACCTAAATATTTTCATGCACGTATTTCATAGTAAGTTTATGATTTAGTTAGCTCACGAGAATCTTAAGCTTTTATATTTGCTAACACACTTCTATGTGTGAGTGTGTGTGTCTGTGAGTGACCTTGATAAGATTGGAAAGTTCTTGAGCTTCAGCATGTCTCAGTTAATTAGTGTGTATAATCAAATAGGTAGTCTGACATAACTAGTGCCTGGGTATTTTATTTCTATTACACAGCAGATTCATTTAGGTTTTATATTTAGAATATTTCCCTTCAGCAATTCAGAAATTTACAGGGTATTTTCTATTTCTCCTCTTTCAAGACTTAAGGAGCTTTGTTTAGAAATCAAAGAGATGGATTACACTGATAAGTAGGAGGAGAGGAGACAGGAAATCAATAATTAAAATGGATTTACTGGAAACAAGAATAAGCATAAACCCTATTACGTTCAGGAACCTGTGTTAATTACTTGATAAAAGAATACAAAATCAAGTACCTTTTTATTGTAGATCAGAAAGTCTCCTTTAAATTACAGTTTGTTGTAGTAATTAGCAAATACATTTAAAACATGGATTTACTTTCAACATCTAGTTTTAAGCACATTTTATTTTTAATTGCAATTATATTTTCAAACTGAGATGTTGTATGCTGAAATATTTTATTCTTCTACCCCGATAGTATCTGAGGACATCAATCTCTCTTTACATGTTTTTTAATATCGTGCAGATGGAGAAAGCAAAGCAAAAGGGATTTTGCTTTAGTCTAATACCATGTTTAGGCCACCATCACTTTTACTTATATTTCTAGATTGGAGTAACTTTAATTTATTTAAACAGCATTTATAATATAACATTTTGAAGATAATCAAATTCCATGATCATCTTCCAAAGAGGGGGCAAACTGGTTTCCTAAATAGAGACAGACCAATATGTCAGTCAGTGTAACTTGTTTTTGACTCTGCTGCTGATTGAGTGTAAGTCCCTGGAGCATATGATGATGCCAAAGTGCTAGAACACATTTTTTCCCACTAATTCTCCTTTATATCTCCACTCACATCAGATATGCTTTCCTGCAGTTTATTTGTAGCTGTATACTCTGAAATTAAATGGCTAAGGGCCTTTTCTCCTTCCTGAGGATATTGCAAATCTTACCACTACTAATTGAAATTGTATGGTGCTGGTAATGTTTCCTTCTCCTGCTCCTCTGTGCTTAGATATCTATTAGTAATCAATAGGCTGCTATGTTACATATGCTGCCTTGCCTAGTAATCAATCACAAACAGCAAGGCTGAAGTAAGAATGCATGGGTTGTTTAAGAGTAGGTGTAAAACAAATTAAAAATGGAATATCCTACAGCATTCACAGGATTTCAAATCTTTTATCATAGGAAAATAAGAGTTATATCCTTTATTTTTTGGTTTTATTTATTCATTAAACAAATATTTATTGAGCATCTAAGTCGTGTTAGCTCTGATCTAGGCACTGGGAAAACATGAGGGAAGCAAAGAGAAAAACAATCCCCATCCTCATAGAGCTTACATTAACCTATATGTATTAGATATTTAAGTTGCATATAAATTTATAATAGAAGGTAGAAATACAGTAGCAAATAGAATGTTTCTATGGAGAAAATTGAGTCAGGACTTGATGTGGGAGCTGGTGCAACATTAGACAAATGAGCAGGAAAGATCTTGTAAAGATGGTGACATCTGAGTAAAACCTCAGTGAGTCACACAGAATATTGGAGGAAGAGAGCTCAAGCAGAAGGAAGAAAATTATAAGGGCCCTGAAGCAGGTATGTGCCTGAAGCATTCAAGAAATCACAAGGAGAAGGGGGTAGCTCAGGAAAATTGCATAAGAGAAGGAGAATAAGTAGCTTGGCTGTGGGACGTAGGCTTGGTAGACTTTTACAGTGATAGAGATAGAGGATCAGTGGGAGCTTAAAGCAGTCATCTGACAAGGTCTATCTTACATTTTAACAAAACTTCTCTGGCTGTGTGTTTTAAAAAAAAGAACAAGGACAGGAGCAAGGGGGAATAGTGGTGGTTACTCTCCATCCTTCTCTGTGCCCCACAAGGGTGACCTGTATGACATATTTTCAACTATTTGTTTTGTGTTTTTTTTGACTCTGGCTTGCATTGGGTCCAGCCAGTGAGAGACACTCACAGGGGAGATTGGGAAGAGAGTAAAATTTATGTCTTTAACACCTTCTTCTTCTGCGGTTTCAGGTCCCCATTGGTTGTCTGTGTCTATTCATGGCACTGCAGTTACTGCCAGTGGCCCTCTCTATTTAGATACTTCTCTGGTTTCCTGTAATAGCTCCTGGGGCTTATGGGTAGTAACCCTGCTAGTGCTGGTACTGGAAGATCCCTTGTTGATTTTCTAATGCAGCTCATGCCTTTAAAAATAGTTCCTTTATTAAGTATTTCTTCATTACCCATATTTGCTATTCATTTTCTGCCTGGGATTGCCTGATGTGCCAGATAGGAGGTGTGCCATATTCTAGGGAGATATGATGGTGACTTGGTCCAGAATAATAGCATTAGAGGTGGTAAGAAATGACTGAATAAATATGGGGAAGTTGGGGTTCCTATAGCCAGGACCCTCACTGAACTTAAACCACCTGATGATGTAACTGGCCTGTTGCTAGGCTACTGCTTCCACACCTGTAGGCAATAAGCTATTATTGCGCTATATAGAGAGCTCGGCCCAGTGCTCTGGGCAGAGGCAGAGATGCTAGTGCTTGACCAACTGCCAGGAGAACAAGCCTGGTAATAAACCCTTTCACCCCAAGAACGTTTTACTGTTATTTATTTGGTCACACTGAATCCATAGTGAACTTGCCCAGGGCTGAAACCCATTGGCAAGACATTTTGAAATCAGAACCTTACTGGATTTACTGATGAATGGAATGTGGGGATGAGGTGTTAGGTGATGCTTAGGTTCTTGGCCTGAGAAACTTGAATATTATAGAGTCGCCTTTGGGTATATACTCTCTTGAAGTTTAGGGGAGAAAGCTGAGCTAGAGATATAAAATTGGAAGTTAGCTTTGTAGAGATGATTTTTATGCCTTGAGTAGGATGAGATCACTAAAGGATTGAGTATAGATAGGAAAGAGAACAGATCCAAGACTGAGCTCCAGAACAGCATGATATTTAGAGATTAAGTAAATGTGAAATCTAAAAAGGAGAGTGAGAAGGAACTGTGCAAGAGATAAAAGGCATTCCAGATGATTGTCATATTCTGGACACCAAGTGAAGAAACTATAAGGTGAGAATGGATAGTCTTCTCTGTAAGGTTCTGAGAAATTAATGCTGGCTTTCAGTGCAAATTATTACATTTAAAAATATACCTATCTGTTTCTATACATACATTTTTGATATAAGAATGTAAGATATCTTAAAGAGGTATATTAAAACTATGTCCCACAAAAAAATGGTATTTCAATGGCATGTATTTCAGTTGTCCTTAATCACTTGAGACTCACTGTGACAATCTTACAGGACAGCTTATAATTGATTTTTCACAGCTTAATATCCTATACAGTGTCCATATACACTATTTTCCCTCAAGAATCCATTATCAGGAAAGAAAGTTAAAGTTTACCCCAAAGAAGTAAAAGTTTCTGCATCAGGAAAAACAACTGAAGGAAATCAACTCAGTGACTCCTACAGGAAAAACTCATGAATTTGATGGTATAAAGCAGAGGGGGTGCTGCCTCTCAGCCCACCCAAACAATTACAAAGTGAGGAACAAGAAAAGCAACTTGGAGCCACATGAGTTGGGGAAACATATTTACAGCTACAGCAATTAATTTAGAGAAGAATTTCAGGTAAGGATAGCAACTGTAGACTATTTTACATGGCTTGGAAATTCTTAACTCTCCATACCATTAAAAATATTTATTTAAAAATAACTAGTGATTAATTTACCTAAGTAAAAATAGTCAATAAACTTATTTACTTGAGTTTTAATTGTCACAAATTTTTCAGCTCAATGGAAATCCCCTTTGTGTGAAGTTATTTATTAATCATACAAAAATGCTCATGTGTGCCACATTCTTATAATTAAATTATTTTGCAAAATGGGCTATTGCTGTGTGAAAGATTAGCTTCAAAACCTAATTCAATGCTAGATTAGTGAAGTCTCATCCTAAGGGACTTTAGTTAGAATGTTAACAGGCATCATGTAATATATAAAAGGAAATTTGTATTTACTATATGATACTAATTTAAAGAATTTTCACACCGTGCCAAAGTGACTAACCAAAAATTGGTATTCACAGTCTTATGTGAATGTTTTGATTCTGTTCAAGTGTTAAGGATGCAATTTTCTAGTACAACGCTTTGACTGCATTTAATTTTACTGTGAAATTTGAGAGAAGACCTGAGATTTTCTGATTATCTGCTTCATAATATTATATCTGTTTATTATGATCTGTGTGGTATCCATTTCCCTGTAAAATGAGTCTTCACAAGCATGCTAAATATTTAGAAGATCGCTCTTATGAGTAGAATTTGCATTGGTTCTTTTCACATTAATCTGCTAGCTTCTTTCTTAATCTCTTTCAAAAATATGTTTACTGGGCTTTCATTTATTTAAGGAAGTAGAGGGTTAAATACGTGGCTAATAATTACAATTATTTGAAACACATCAAATGTGTTAAAATCCAGAATGTCATAATGATGTGTTTTTTTAAAATCTCATTATTTTGACTAGAGGTGGATAAAAACCCAGGATTTACTCTGGTGTTCCTGTATGAACTGTACCTCTCAGTGATCAAAGAGTTGGTGAGGGGAAGTTTACCTTTAAAACGATAAATGAAACTATGCAATGTTATATGGTTCGGAAGACATAGGTCAATGAATAAATAAGGTTTCAGGAAAATTTGCAATGTATTGTTATTATTATTAATAGTAATAAAATGATGGCCTTTTAAAAAAATCCTCTCTTTGTCCCTTTCAGTCTAAGCTGGCAGTGTTCTGCTGGCTAACATTGTAAGAACCTTGCAGGTATCTCATGGGTGTCTGAGGATTCACTTCACTAGCCAAGAGGTTCCTCCTCCACACATCTTTCCTGGATTAGTCCCATCTCTATTCCTGGCTTCTGCTTAGTTGGCTGAAGGAATCTATGAGTCACTTGTTTAATCTTTTGTGTATCTGAATACTATTACTTGTTGATTTTTCACAGTTACTAGTGAGACTATTTGGCAATACTTTCAGTTTTCTTCCTAGACCACGATCTCTTAATTTCAGAATCTTTTGCAGTCTGGATGGGCTAAGAATTTACTAAAGTGTCAAGTCCTGGTTCCTTTTTGTTTGACAGTTCTTCACTGAATTTATCTTTCCTCTCACATTTTATGATAAGCAGCAAAATGTAACCTACTAGACATCTTCAGCACTTTGCTTGGAATCTCCTCAATTAAATATCCAAATTTATTACTTACAACTTATGCTTAGGACACAAATCCACAAAGTGATCTGCTAGTGTATAAGGATTTCCTTTCCTAGACATTTGAGGAAATTAATCCCCTCCACCCCCCACCCTGCTGCCACCCCGGTTTGATGAGCAGCCTACAGAATTCAGGAATACATTGTGTTCCACCCACAGAAAGAAATTCTATACATGAAATTCTGCTCATGCAAAGGAATAATAAATGAGCTGAAAGTTTCCAATATGTTATTCATTTTCTTCTATCATCAGCAGCACCTTAAGTGTCTTTAATATTTTAATTGCAGTCTGTTTATGATTTAGGTATTCTCTAAAGTGATATGCTTCCTCTTGGCTCCTCACTTCCTTCTCTGTCCTTACTAACAGAATCATTATTATCCATATTTCTACTAATGGTTTATTCTAGTCTCCTTAAGCATTTTCTATCATGCTCCTCAAAATTCTTCCAGCCTCTTCCCACTACCCAATTCTAAAGCCACTTCCATATTTTTAGGTATTTGTTACAGTAGCACTTCATTTTCAGTACCAAAATCTGTATTAGTTTTCAGTACCAAAATCTGTAATAAATCAAATTACCACAAAATTTATTATTTTACAGTATTGTAGGTTAGAAATCCGATGTGGGTTTCAGTGGGGAATAATGGGCCAATAGAAGTCATTGGGACAAAATCAAGATGCCAGGAGAATTGTGTTCCTTTCTGGAGGCTGTAGGGAAGAATCTATTTCCTTAACTTCCCAGTTTTTAGAGGCTGTCAACTTTCCTTGGCTCTTAGACTCCTTCCTCCACCTTTAAAACCAGCAATTTTGGGAAGAACCCCTCTCACACTGTCATCCTCTGGTTTTCTCTTCCAATTCCCTCTTCCACTTTTAAGGAACCTGTGATTATACTGGGTCCACTCGAATAATCCTGATAATCTCCTTGTCTTAATGCTAGCTAATTAGTAACCTTACTACTGTCAGCAGTGGTAAATTCCCCTGTGCTAAGTAGTTTAACATATTCACAGGTTCTGGGAACTAGGATGTGGACGTCCTTGGGTGACTGTTATTCTACTCACTGTACATGCTCACCTTGGAAGGGGTTTCCCAGTAAAGTGCTGACTTGTTGACCAGTCACACTGCATGAACCTATTGTTAACAAATGTCCATGGACACAGCTAAGCAAACTTTTCTTTCTCCACATTTTAAAACACAGAGCGACTGTAATCATTCATTACACATTTGAGGAAAGTCTCCCAAGTATTGAAAAAATAAGATAAACAAACTGGTTCTGGAGGGAGGAAAATTAAACAACCCCTCTTTCTGTCCTCACACACTTTTAATTTAATATCCTGCAAAAATTCAAGAATACATTTGTATTTTACCCTTAGAATATAAAGAAAATGAAATTAAAAGAAATGAGGGCTAAAAGAACTCTTAGAAATTAAAAATGTGAATGCAAACATAGTATTTTAGAAACCTTGTAATTGTTGATGATAAGAAATATCTTTGAAAATGTCAGAGACAGAAGATCAGTCCAAGAAGTTCAATTTTCAGCTGATCAGATTTATAGCAGAGTGCCAACAAAGTGGAGTGAAAAACATTCCCAAAAGGATGAAATTTTAAACTAAATTTTCTAGAACTGAAGGGAAACACGTCTTGAAATAGGAAAAACCCCTATGTGACAAAAGATCTACACTTAGACATCTGTGAGAGATTTCAGAAAATCAAGTAGAGAGGATTCCAGATTTTATAAGAGAAAATTATATACACAACCAGATACATCTAGTTTTGGCATGTTATCAGCACCACTAGCAGATGATGGAGCAATACTTAAAAAGTCTTTGTCTTTGGTGTGTGGCCTGAGTAGTGGAGAAGGACAGGTGAGGGGGAGATGACTGTTAATTTTCATAAGGAAGCCTTTTATATTTCCATATGACTTCTGTACTTAGGGTTTAAAACGAAAAAACGGATGGTGACCGTCAGCGGGAGCGCGAGAGCTGGAAGACGGCGTGGGACCCAGCGGCCTGGACGCCCCCAAGTCGGATGCCTGCCGCTCTGGCGGAGCTCCAAGGCGAAACGCTGAGTCTGCTCCACGCAAAGGTCGGGCGCCCCTTCCACCCTTTCTCTGCCTGGCCCTGGGGCTGGAGAGTCAGAGCAAGCCTTCAGGAGGTGCTTTACCCTATACCAGTTTCCCACTAGGGGCTCCCTAATTGGAAGCCCTACAGACAGGGAACTCCCAGGTGAAGCTGCACCCTCTACCACTGCAGTCACTGCGGCCTCCCCAGTACCCACAGTGGTGGTTCCGGGCATCTCCCCACCATCCCTAGGGGCAGCCTGCCCAAGGGTCACACCCATGTAGACAGATTTTGGGTTCAGAGGTCCTGCCAATTACTGCCAGATGTAACTGGGGTTGGGGAAGAAATCCTGGGGCAAAATACCTTTGAAACCAAAATCAGTATCAGGGAGAAGTAAAGTTTAAGAAACCCGTTTATTGCTTACAAGCAGTTGTCCCCTGTCTCTCTCCACCCAACTGCAGCAGCAGAACAAAAAAAAAAAACACCCAACCTCTCCGGTCCCTCGCTGGCCCTTGTAATTACCTATTGATATGGAGATGGCTACTTCTCTCCACCCCTTGGAAACACTTACTGATATGGAGATGAACTAAAGCCGTTCTATCACAACAACTTTAAAGCATCTCTTTATTTACTTTAGACACTGAAGAAAACATGAATACCAAAAATATTTCCAATATATTATGAAAAATCAGTTTAATACCATACATTTCTTTTTAGAAACACAGCCCTTTTCCTAATTCTACTATTATTTCTCATTTTTTCTGTAAAAATTAAAATATTTTTACCTGTGATTTTTCTCTTCTATAATATAATAATCTGTGCTACAAAATTAGTTTTTCAGCACTATCTGAAATGCATACATTACACTGTGGAAAGTGACACAGTATCAGAATAAAGTCTAATATGCAATGTTTCTTTATATGTTAATTTTTCTGTATTTTTTTCTGCAGTTAAAACATGACATGTGAGGTTTTGAAAATGGAGAATTATTAAAATCTTTTGGAACATGGTTTTCTTTTACCATGAGTGCATATTATCAGGCATTGCACATAGTTAGGTCAGAGGATTCATTCTGTAAATGTAATTCTCTGTATAAGAAAACTACTAAGACTTATTTTCTTATATTTTATATTAGAAAAATTTAAACATAAACAGACAGAATAACTTAAACACCACCCAGCTTAAACAATTATCTAGTTTTTTGTTATTCTTGTTTTTTCTCTACTATCTCCACTGGATTTTTTTAAGTAGTTTTTTTTTAGGTAAAATTTATGGACCTCGAAATGCACAAATGTAGCCCATACCCTATAAAGATATAGAATATGTTCATCATTCTAAAAAGTTCCTTATGTTCCTTTGCAGTCAGTCACTGCTGGCACCCTCACCAAAGATAATTTTGCTTGTTCTAGAAATTAAGATGAATGTAATCATACAGTTTATATTTTGCATTGGCTTCTTCCACATGCATAATGTTGGTGAGATCCATCCATGCTGTTGTATGTATTTGTGGTTTGTTCCATTTTATAGTTGAGTAGCATTCCAGGGTAAGAATATACCATTGGTAAGAATATATGCCACTGTTTGTGGTATATTCACTCTTCTGATGGACATTTGAATTATGTCTAGTTTGGGGTATTATGAATAAATCTGCTATAAACATTCTTGTATAAATATTTTCATGGGCATATGCTTTCATTTCTCTTATTTGTATGCCTAGGAGTAGAACTGCTGAGTCAGTTAGTAGGAGTATGTTTAATGTGATAAGAAATTGCTAGAGTTTTTAACAAAGAGGTTGTACTATTTTATATTCCCACCGCAAATGTGCGAGCTTTCTGCCAGCTACACATCCTTGCCCCTGTTTAGTGTGGTCAGTATATTTAATTTTAGTCATTCTATTCATGTGTAGTGGCAACTACTTATGGTTTTAATTTACACTTTCCTCTTGACTAATGATGTAGAGCACTTTTTTGTTTGCTAATTGGATATTCAGATATCATCACATGTGAACTCTTGGTTTAACTTTTTGCCCATTTTAAAATGGGGTTTTCTTATTTTTTTGTAGGGGTTATTTATACCTTCAGGGTAGAAGTCATTTTTCAGATTTATGTTTCACAAGCACTTTCTCTGAATCTATGCCTTACCTGTCATTTACAAACACTGTTTTTTTGATGAGCAGAAGTTTTAAATTTTGATGCAAATATTTTCTTTGCCTTAAGAAATCTTTTCCTTTCCAAGGTCACAAATATATTCTCTGATTTCTTTTAAAATTTCATAGTTTAAGCTTCTACCTTGAAGTCTATGATCCTTCTTGGAATAATTATTACGAATGGTATGAGGTCAAGGTTAAGATTATCTTTTTCCACATGGATATTCTGTTGTTCTTCCCTCTTTGCTGAAGACTTTCCTTTTCCCATTCAGTTGTTCTGTTGCGTTTGTTGAAAGGCAAGTATTCATATAACTTTGTGCCTGTTGTTGAATTTGCCATCATGTTCCATTTATCTGTTTTCCTATCCTATGCCCGTACTGCACTATCTTGATTAGTGTCACTTTATCTAAATCTTGAAGTCGGGTAATGCAAATCTTACAAACTTGATTTTCATTTTCAAGGTTGTAGAATATGGTTAAACAGTTTTTGTAGCTGGCTTCTTTCTGGTATTTATATATCTATATATGTTTTTAAAGTAATCTAAATCAATAAGTATGCATTTTAGAAAATTTGTACTGTACAGATAAGGACACAGAAGGAAATTGCATAAAGTACTCCTAAGCAGTTATCTTGAACATATCTAGAGCATATGCAAAAAGATGAATAAGGGCAAGTCTGTACCTAGTGTTGGCAAGTAATGATACTGTCAGTTAATCTTGGTTTTTAATTTTAGGGTGTTTTAGATAATCCTACACTGGGACATATATACATTTTTGCCCAAGCAGAGATTCAGTTGACAAGAGTTAATATTATCTTGCTATTCAAAAAACCTTTGCTATATTAAACTTGATTACAAATATGTCCTCTTTGTAAACAACTCAGAAGAGAAGAAAATATTAGTGGGATTCTGGTTGTATCTGCTTTAACTTAAGTTCTTAAATCCTACTTGACTGAAAAAATTAGGATCCACTGGATTTTGTATGTAATGGCTTAGTAGTCATAAAATAAATATTGCTTCTGTGTAGGTAAGTTTGAAGAAAGATGAGGGAATACATTTAGGTTGTTAGCATGAGAGCAATCACAGTACATGGAAAAGCATCACTCTATCTAAGAAGTTTGTATTTCTATTTTTCTAGGCAAGTCTAGAGCTATCTGCAGTGCTGTCCCCCTTCTCTTTCTGGCAGTTATCTGAGTTTGTTATCGCTACCTTCTAACCTTTTTGTTTAGCATATTGACCCCTCTAAGAGTCAGCTGGGGGTAATGAGCTGCTATGGTGCCATACTACTGTTGACTACCCCAAGGCTTGGTATCTGCCCTTTGCTCCTATGTCTTTGAGGTTTCTAAGTTTTGTGGGGCTTCATCTTAATTTTCTTGGGCCTATTTTCTCTTTCCAAAGGCTAGACCATGGACATACACAGCTTCTTCTCAGTTTTTAGCAATGGAAGATTTTTTCCAGCTCTTTGAATATTTATTTGGTTCATTAATGTAGAAAATTGGGGTTTGGGTAGGTTAAAAACATGGATTCAGACCATCAGTGCAAAGTCAATTATCCACATTTTATTGTGTAAGAAGAATTCCCACATAAAATTAAAGAAATACCCATGGTAATTCCCTTAATTTAGCATGACTGAGAAAACCTAAATCACCTTAAAATTTTACATTTTGAACAACAAGAAGATAAAAGAACCACAAAGAAGTCACGAGAAATAGAAACAATAAGTTGAGTAATACAATGATAAAAAAGCTGTAATTATTTTTATTATTTGCATATCATTTATACTCATATTTCTAAGAAGAACAGCTGCAATGGGGAGCTTTTATCCTGTAGGTCTGTGAGCTAGGTAGATATTGTAGTTAGATTACTCAGAAAAACAGTAAACCTTTGAGATTTAAATAAGTTAGTTTAACTGACTGGATTTTCAAGGTAATAAATAATCTTCTCCCATCTTTGTGTTTTGTGTGTACCTGCTGATATTTGGGGGTTGTGAAAATAACACCAGGTATTATTTTTATTTTCATCACTCTTCAGTGAAGTGAAGCTGGCCAGAATAGTAGAATAAGCATGTTTCATTGAATTATGACTTTAATAATACATTCCAATATTATAAAACATCACCCAATGTTGCATTGTTTTTGTCACTCAATAGTAAATGGAAAAGCAAAGCATAATTAAATTAATGAAACCTAGCACCAGGCTGACCTTTCAGTAATTCACTTTATGGCTGAATTGCAAGATAGATATAAAATGCTGTATGATCTTTGACATACATTATGGACTTAAATAAATTTAATGTAATTAATGTAATACACATGCAGTTGAAGGAGTGTAGAGATTGGAGTATTTTTATGTGTGGCCATCCTGATTAGGCAGTGAAATAGGCTACTAATAAAGGATCACTTTGTTGCCATTCTTTTGCTTAGGTCAGGAACTCCAGTTACAGGAAAGGCTTCATTTGAAGGCTCTATTAAAATCTATCATGCCTTACTCTTGACGTGTGATTTAAATTCAAAGTGTAAACAGAAAGGGCAATGTCTGGTCTTTGCTGTTAGCTTATGTCTTCGAAGAGGTTTCTAAAATTTCTATCTAGACCAGTTCATTTAGAGCCCATTAAATTGTAGCAAATGAGGTGCTTGTCATTAATGACTCACTTTTCTTTCTGTCTACACGTTTACTTCCTATTTGTAGGTGAGAGGATATGCCTGTTTGTTGATAATAATACTAAATATGAATATGAGTTAGATTAGTATATAATAATAGCAATTTATTTATAAAATAATTCCTTTATTAGGACCAAGACCATGTTTTTGTGATTTTCACTTGGTAAAATGTTCTCGCTGAAATTTTCTAAACCTTACATTAAATAAAACTTACTTCATTTCTCCCCATTTTGAAAATGTCTTTAATGGGGCATGGCAGAAATGTTGAAGGTTTTAACACTGGTTATTTAGCTTGTCCATTTGAAAAATAAAATCAGTACTGATTTTGCTTGGGTTGGGGAAAGAGTCACACAAAATTTCTTTGCATCTACTTTGTATTTCTAGCAAAGAGTTTTCAGTCTGTGCTAGAGACTAAGGTCCCTCTCTTGAAAATGTTACACTAGTGGCTCTTACTACTGACTGCACATTAGAATCACTTGGGAAACTCTAAAATAGTGGTGGCCTCAGGACAGTGGTACTTTCTCTACTTTCTGCCTGGCATGCTCCTCCCTGAGTTCTCTCCACATGCATTAGCCCCTCACCAACTTCTAGTCATTCCTCAAAAGTAACTTTCTCAGTGAACATTCCCATAACCTCTCCATTTCTCCTAGTTCATTCCCTTCCATTATGTTTCCATGGAGGGATCATCTGTATTTTGTTTGCTACTTTCCCATATGTAGAACTGTACCAGGAACATAATCACTCAATTAATATTTACTAAATAAATGAATGATGCAGAGTATGTGAAGCATTACAAGTATAACATTATTTAAATGAAGTAGAATATTGGGTGTGCTCTATGATTTTTAGTCACTTTACCACCAGTTTCATGAAATCCGTGTTAAAAATACAGATTTTCTATCTTCTTTCAACTATGCAATGGAAAGTTAGTTTCCTTAAAATATGGCTCACCATTGTTTAGTTTTTAAAAATTATTATTACAAGTTGAACGTATTTCTTAGCCATGAATATTTCCAATGTTGTAGTTCATGTATTCAGCTACCTTCCTAATTTATCTATGGGGATTTTAGCTATATTCTTAACAATTTCTTTAAGCATTTTGTACATTTAGGTAATAACCCTTTTTACCCTGCAGATATTTTCTCATGTTCTCCTTAGTTTTCTTGGGATCTTTTTGATATGCTGAAAATGGTAATATTCATATGAAACATTTTTCATAATTCTTCCATGTTCTTAAATTTAGAAATTAGTTTCCTTCCCACTGCAGAGTCTTCCATTTTCTTATGGTTTATTTTTCCACAGGTAACTCTTTAATGAAGATCTAAACTTCTTTTTCCTTTTATAGAGTTAAACAGTATTATACTTAGTGAATAATACTATTTTCCAAATATTTGGCATTATGTTTCCTCCTCTATTCTATGTAAAATTAATAGCAAGTGATTGTTTAAACATAAGATGTAGATATGATTAGATTCTGGTATGCTAGATTGGAGTTCTTTTATGCTGCTCAGTTAATCTGTTGCCTGCCTTGTTTTTGTTTCTAGACTAACTATAAATATAGCTTTATTATATATTCATTTCCTGAAAGAGAAATTAAACTTTTTCATTTTTCAAAATTATTTTAGCTAATCCAAAATGTTTATTGCCCCCAAAGTATTTTAGAATAATTTTTGTTAACTTAAAAAATCTGCTTAGAAGTTTACTGTTTCAGATTAAACTTTTACATTATTTTGAGATAAATGAGCATATTTCTAATATTTAATTTTCTCATCTATGAACAAGGTATATTTTCTCCCTGTGTGTACTTGTAATTCAGTCTTCAGAGTACTTTTTGTAGTTTGGTTCACCTAAGACCTGTGGACTCTCACATTAATACATACATAAATACTTTTGGCTTATACTCTTAACACAATACATTACCCAAAGTCCTTCAAACTTATCTTTACCGTCCTTACTATTGACTGGCATTTTTCCTCCACTTTTCCCTTCCCTAATACAGACATTCAAAATGATTAGGGGAAGCTTATTATATCCTAAGGTCACTTAGCTCTGTCATGTTAAAAGTGACAAATAGGTACCATTCTTAAACCAATGAAGGATTATCATGGTTCCTTTACTGTGATATGAAGTCATAGAAAGTGATTTGTCCACTATTAGTATTCAAATATAGTAAGATTTATGTCACAGATTTTCAATATAATATAAAAATTTGATAATAAGTCATTTGATATTTTGCTTCACTTACCAAGCAAACTACAAGCTATTTTTCCCTCAGCTCACCAAAACAGATATCTGCATTTTACACTTTGCCTTGCTTTTTATTGTAGGTATAAAAATGAAATTCTTTAAGAAGATTTATGACAAGATAACTATAGTGTAAAAACAAAGGGTTCAAGCTTTATGACAAATAATTTAATTCAAGGTTATGAAAATAAAAATACTGAGACTAAATAACTATCTTTCCATAATCATATATTGTGATAACACAAATAATCTTTGGTGGAAGGGATTTATTTTCACAAACTAAAATCTGAAGTAGTGACCCTTTAAATAATATGCTTGAGCTGCTAAATTTGGCTAACAAGAACAAGATTTTTATATACATACAATTTTATGATAGAAACATTAAGAATTTTCTCTTACAGGAACTGTAAGACAATTTTTATATTCTCAAATCTACATTATAAATAATATAACTTTACCCAACTTTTATATACTTAAAATTTTTAATGGAAAATTTCAAACATATGAAGTACTAAGATTTCAGGACAACTCATTAGTGGAGTAACAGGAAAATCAGGTTACCACAGATTATAAAGGATTCCTGTAAAGGCAAAGTGTGATTATAGTTGAGGAGTGGTATTAGCCATTATGCCAGACTGCTTGGTTGCAGTTTGAAATCATAGTAAGTGGAAAGCCCATGTATAAACATCTCTTTGTTTGAAGAAGCTCATAAGTCATGTTTGTAACACAGGCATTACCTGTTTTTGGTTTCAAGGATTCCTAGCACAATCAAGTGTTAGATGAGAAACTTCTCTTTAAAAATCACTAACTCAGATAGAGATGAGAAACATGTCCTATGTTGGGTAAATAAAAATGTTTCCTTTTAGTAATGATAATAACAACTCTATTATTTTAACTACAGAAGAAGTAAGCCATCTCCCAGTTCCTATTACTGTAAGAGGAGTCCTTGGAGAATTAATACATTTATTCTGATTTGTGGGTTGGAGAATAAACTCATCAATGGTAGTAGTAGTATTACTTGCACCCAAAGTAGTGACTGTTTGCTATCATCAGTGGTTTAATAGTTAGAAAACAGTTGGCATTTTACTGGGATTATAACCCTAACAATTCTGATAATCAGGACCTAGGGAGCAGTTTCTTAGATCCAGTCCCTAGATATGAGTTCAGGCTGAGGGTATCTGGAAAGGGGTTGTTCATCCCTCAGAATCCCAAAAGTTATCTATATGGATTGTTAAGAAGAAAATGTCCACTTAGTCATTCAGCAATTTTACTATTTTAACTCCTGCCATGAGAGTCAGTGATAGCAACAGGAATATAAATAAATATATAGATAAATGATACCTCTTTTTGTGTTTACTCATGTATCAAACCTTTATTGACACTTGTGATCAAAGCATTGGTCTATGTACTCTGGGAAAGCAGATCGCTAACACTTGTTTTCACGTCAAGGAGCTACAGTCTCATGGAGATAGAGAAACAAGGATACAGGTCATATAAAGCAGAATGTGAAAAATCCCATAATTGAGACGAAAGCAGCAAAAAATGTTTAAAAAATGAATTCCAGCTTGGGAAATCAGGGAAAACATATGAAAAGGGATAATTTTGAGTTGAGTCTTGAGGGGAAATTGGTGGAGAAAAGGTATAGAAGATAAGTATAATGTTGTAAGAAAAAACTCATGAGCAAAAGCAGGGAAGTGTGGAAGCCTATGGAATAGTTAGGACCTGAAAAATTATCTGATAACATGGAAAGGGAAGAAAATGTAGCAGATACTATTACTGAGAAAGCAATGTAACTTGTGTGTGGTGATTCCTATATGCCTTCATGAGGATTTAGGGCTTGGCCTTAGGCCATAAAAAGCTATTGAAAAGTTGGTGAAAAGGAGTGACTTGTTCTGATTTGTCTAATGAGAATGGCTGTCCTAAATACTAGAATATCAGATGGGGAGAGACTAGTCATGAGGTTATTGCACAGTGCAAACAAGAGAAGCTGAGATTAAAGGGAGGATAAATAAAGTTAACTTGTTCCCCTAAAGTATGAAGAATTGAGATGAGGACCACTCTAGTTGAGAAAATGGAGTGGGTGGGAAGGACTCACTTTAGGTTCTCTCAACCTTCCTAATGAAATAGCTAGCAGGGAAATTGGGTAAAAGGTAGTTCTGAAGGTTTCCAGAAGTGTTTCAGGGGGGGAAAAAAAACCTGATTAAAATGTGATTTGATTAGGATTGTGCTAAAATACATACCGTTTCAATTTGATGTAGAAAGAGGTCAAACCATCCTCTGAAATTCAGAATGGTGGGGAGAGGTGGGAAGAACCAAGAGGATGCTATAGGTATGCCGAACCTTCCAGCACACTGAAGGCATAGTCCTTTAGAAAACATAAAACATAGCCATGAGTTTCAGAAACAGACTTTCTGAAGAAGAGACTCTGTCTTTGAGTGAAAACAGAATTGAAGCACTGGTAAATTTCATGGTGAAGGCTTCTCAGCCACTCTGGCCTTGATAGGGCTGACCTTTCAGCCTGCCTGCTATATCTCTTTCTGCTTGCTTTTCCTTTCTAGTTCTTCCTGTCATTTGGGCTGCTTGGTTCATTGTGTTCTATCTCTTAGTTTCTATTTTTAATTGAGAGGTAAGACAAGATATAGATAGAATGAATGACCACATGGTGGTAGAAAACACTTAACATTCCTGTTCATATTCATATTAAGGGCTTCTGATGAAGAACACCAAGTGGACACTGGGGAGGAGGTGGTTAGAAGATGCTGCCATAGAATGATGTGTTTGTCTTTGTTTGAGTGAGAGGGAACTAACATGTAATATGGACCTATTATGACCAGTTACTGTATTAGCACTTTACATATATTATCTCTCTTAATTCTCAAAACAGTTTCACAAGGCAGATATGAAAATATTCCCACTTTACAAATAATGAATTTAGAAATTGAACATGTCAAGAATGCTTGCCCAAGCTCATCCAGATGGCTAGAAGTTTGGTGGACAAATAGTTTGGAATACAGAAGTTTGGACAAAGTCCATTTGATTCAAAATTACCATGTTCTCTCCACTATACCACATTGACATCCGTGTGAAATGTGAGTGTGTTTTTAAAAATCTAGTGTTCAGGGTAATCCTAAATTTTGGAGCATTTGTTAGTACAATTAGTTATTTATAATGCTCTGATGTACTCTATTTTAGGGGCCTATTACTGTGAAAATTTGAGTGTTTCCATGAAGATACAAAATGATCAATTCTGTTATTGCCAAGCCTCATGCAATGGGAGTTCAATAAAATTTCATTGAAACCCTGTCTATTAACCCTGTTTTCCCTAAGGAAGTAAAATAGTGATAAGATTGACTCATAAGCTGCTTGGGATCACATTAAGTCAAGTGTGATTTAAAAAACTTCTGCTAAGAAAATAAACCAGCTAACCTGTTAAATGCATGGATATGACTTCTCTCCCCTCTGAAGAGCCAATATTATAGATTTCTTCTTGAAGAAACTTGACAAATTAGTCTGTAGCAAGACTATTCAACTTCCCATAAAAATTTCTTTGTAGCCACTGCTATAATAAATCATTCTCCTTTATTTCTAATGAAACATTTGCAGACAGAAATCATATTTGTATTTAATCATGACAACAGCACCATTTCTATACAGGGTCCTGGGTCATTTGGTGTATATGAATGAATTAGCTGTCAGTGGTTTGGTCTAGTAATCCCTCCAAATGCCTTTTTTATGTCTTACTATATTCATGACAAGAAAGCCATGCTTCAAAATGAGATGTGAAACTGTCTAGCCAAATATACCAGCTGTCTAGAAATGCCTAGATATTTTCTACATGTAAGAGAAAACTACACCATTCATTGAGGGTGCTGTGTACCCTTGGCAATATTGATATTCTAGGAAGTAACAGGATGGGTCTGAAACAGTAGCTGGATTCACACAGGGGTCACCACCTTTCAACTCTAACCAGTGGGAAAGAAAGATTCTGTGATATTTTGTGAGAAACCTTAGGATCTTTAGCCTCTTGGTAGATGAAGCTACCTTATGACTGGTTCAGGAATACTGCTGAGATCATGTACATGAAATTACTCAGCACACATCTTACAATTCTAATTTCAAACTGTTCATTCTCTGGTTTCTATTTTCTTGTAGAACCGCCTTCTTTTCAGCTGAGAGGGAAGGGAGCAGAACACTGGTTCTTGTTTCTCCAGTGATTCATAGTGTTCTTAGGTTTATAGTTCGTTTGTTCATTCATTTAGTCATCTCCTTTTAGGGTCTAGGAACCAGGGTAGCACTGTGCAGACAGACACAAATTAAGAAGTTTGATTGCAGCCTCATAAAACTCATTTCAGATTTCTGAACTCCAAAAAAGTAACATAATAATTTTGTTTTATTTTAAGCCACTAAGTTTGTGGTAATGTGTTATAGCAGCAATAGGAAACAAATACATCTTCCTTGTCCTATAAACTTTGTCTTTCTGTGTATTTCAGCTCATTCAGTGCAGTTAACTAATCAGTCATTTTTGCTGGAAATCAACACATTTAATCAGTTTTGTTCTAAATTTAGTTTGAACATGAGGTAGTTTAATTACCCTCTTGTATATGTAACTGATATCATTATCATATCTACTAAGATCTGAAGAAAAAGCCATTTAGCAATGTTCATTATGTGAGAAAATGACTTTTTCACCTTTGATTATTTCCCATTAAATGGATTGTCTTGCCTGTGTGATTATTAAGGATGAGAAAGCATTGTTTCATGTGATTTATACCAGTAAAAGTGTGATATGAGATACCTCATACTTTGTTGAATAATAATTTGTTACAAGTTAAAGAGAAATATTACCCTAAATATATTATAATCTTAAAAATCTGGTATAGTTTTCTATTTATAGGAAAAACAGTATGTCAGTTTTTGTGGTGATGTCAGTTTTCACGGTGGACCAAAATAATTTGATCTACAACCAAGGGTGATGATTTTTCTGACTGATTGAGATAAAATGAAATATAGGGTATATTAAAGAATATCTATATCTGTATCTGTCTACCTATCTATGCCAGTACCCATATGTTTTTCATTTCAATTGAACATTGATAGGCTTAATATTGACAAACATTGGAGCAATTTACATAAGGGTATCTAGTCATCCATTTATTATGGATCTTTATCTTGTTTTTAATGCTGAGAAGTTCATTTGTTGGTGTTCTTTTAAAGGAAATTGATAAATTTGGAAAAGTTGAGGCTCATTAGTTGAAGATGGGATTATTAGAGAAGATTATGCAATCTAGTAATGTATCTAATATGAAAAAGTACAGATTTTCTAAGTTTCTAAGTTTTTAAAGTATAATAATACAATTTAGTAATATTAATATCATTGGATGAGTGCCTTTTCATGCAAGAAGATGATTATAATCTTCATTATGTAATGATTCATACTTTCATGAATGACTGTTCTGCCTAAAGGGTTAGAAAAGAAAATGTGTATATAAAGATACATCTAAAATGAATTAAAAATATCTATTACTATGCGACCATATTAATTTTCCTCTGTTATTATTATTATTCTTTGTTATAAAGCTTTTCAAGATCTTGAAGTTTTATAATATTCCTAATTAAAAAATTATAGAAATAAGTAAGTTAAAAAAACCTGTCCTTCACAGGAAAATGTATTGTTTGGGAGATAGCTTGTGAATTGTTTTGTTTAACAAACTGGAGGGAAATGTGTAAAATGTACTTTGCTAAAGGCAACCCTTACTTTGATTAATGAGAACTCTAATAGTCCTATGTGGTGATTATAATAATGATAAATATATACAGCCAGGACTCCAAGAGATGAAACCCCAAGGGGAAAAAAATCCTATAAAAAGAAACACATGAAACAGCTTGCCCTCCTCAACTTTTTTTCTGGAAGGATAGATTCTCCTCATTCTTTATAACCTCAAGCCAGCTCTGAGTGGATGAGAATAAAATTTATGCAATTATGTTAGGCCAAAGAAACCCTGAAGAAGAAAGGCTAAAAATTTAGCTTAAATTCAAATCTAACAGTTAATGCTGAAGACATCTGATAAAAACAGATACATATCTTATCTGGAGGAAAACCTTAAATATAGGCACCAGAAAATTTCCACAAATCTAAGTTTTCCAAAGCAACATGAGCAAACAAACACCTCAAAAAAAAAAAAAAGAGAAAATAAGTAACCATGAAAAAGAGTCATTAGAACAACAAATATCTGATTCATCCATAGAGACTGTGGTTACTAAATCTATCACATAAGGCATATAAAGTTAGCATACTCAATGCACTTAAAGAAACAAAAAACAGAAACAAGAATATATCTAAGGAACAAGAGACCAGCAAAAGTAACCAAGAAGATTTTAGTGAACATAAAGAATGAGGCTTTTAGAAATAAAAAATAATAACATTTGAATTCAGAACCCAAAGCAGGGGCTAAGTAAGCATCAGAGTAAACAAAATGGAAGAGGGGATTAGTGAACCAAAATTTAAACCTGAAAAAATATACTCTACAGCAAAAGGAAACTTAGAGAAAACATCATAATTAATGATGAAACAAGACTTTCCCTTAGATACTGAAATGGCCAAGGGTGCCCACTAATGCCACTTTTCTTCATTGATCTGGATGCTCTTAACCAGTGCCATGTGACCAATGAATGAATGAATACTTTAGAGATTTAAAGATTGGAGAGGAGAATTAAAGTTATCATTGTATTTGCAGATAATTCAAAATAATATCAGATGCATTATTTAACTTAATAAGGGTCTTTAACAAAATTAATAGATATAAATTAGATCAATTATATTTATACCAGCAAAAGCAGGTATCTTTTAAAAAGTCATAATTACCTATAGAATAACAGATATAAGTCCCAAATATATATAAAATGAGGAAAAGATAGCCAATCAAATAGCTTCACAGAAGCCTGCTAGATACCAAATACATCACAAAGTTGTCAACTTTGTTGCCAATCACAACAAGATACCACAATACTCACCAAACGTAGTAAAATTTGTAAGTCTGAAAATACTGTTTGGGTGAGGATGTAAAACTTTTTGGAAAACAAAACAGTTTGACATTGTTTAATAAAGTTGAAGTTACTCATTGTCTCCTATCCAGCTCATACAAACCATACAATCGTCAAATTACACACATAAAACTAATGAATATTTATGGCCAAGAAACAAATACATAAATGAAGTTTAACCTCACTAGTCATTAAATAAATGTTAAGGTAGCATTTTAAACTCTAAAATTAATAAAGATTAGAAATTAAAATAATATCAGATTTTACCCTGTTGCTATAAAATGAATGTTGTCACAGACCACATATGAAAGTTTTAATGCAGACAACCTTTCTAGAGTGTAATTTGTCAATTAATACAAAAGCATCTCTAGCTTTTGGTCTAGTAATCTTACCTTTTAATCAAGGAAATAATAATAAGCACAGAAACTGACATGTGGAGATGATCACTGAAGTGCATTTTTGTATAGCAAAACAAATTTAAAACTTTCAGAATGTACAATAAAAAGGAGAGATTTAATAAAATTTTTGCATATTCACACTGTGAACCATGTTTTACAATTCAGTGTGTGGCGAGATTCTCACTATAGGTTGTTACATGATACAAACTAGTTAAAGAAAAATAGTGTATATAGAATGGTCCCAGTTTAAATATTAATTAAATAGAATCATATAATATGATCCTATTTAAATATTACATGCACAAAAGTGATAAAATGTTTACAGCATTTATTGTTATGTGGTGAGAGATCAGGCAATTAACAATATATTCTCTTCTTTATTATTTTCTGTATTTTCCAGATTTTCTACAGTGTTACATGTTGATTTTATTCACATGAAAAAATTATTAGAAATATGTAGGAAAATGAATATTCTGTATTATTCACCAGAGCAACATCCCTAATGCCACACCTCTATTTACTCAAAATTTAGTGTTTGCAAATATGCTTTGCTTTGAGCTTTGGTTCTAGGTTGTGTATATAATTAATTTCTGACTTCTTGCATCCAAACACTTTTTAGTTCTCTCCCAAACATATTTTCGTGTAAATTCCACCTCATTTAAAAATGTCTATGTATTTAAAGAGTATTAACATTTTGATGAAATATTTTGTGATAAAAAATGCTTATAACTGCCTAAAATAAAAGGAGTTCCTTGAGCAACAGAAATTTCATAAGCAGCCCTGAATAAGATTGGCCTTTTCTTCATTTGTTAATTTGTTCAGCAGTTTGGGAAGAAGCCAGAGCAATGAATAACAACATGGAAATTAAATTCAGAGCACAAGTCTCTTACAATATTTGGTGTGAAAGAAATGGAGGCACAACATAAAACCCAACTTTGAGTTGTTGCAGCAAATACCTCCTTACTTCTGCTAACAAAATAAATAAAGTTCAATGTTTAATGTATGCATTAGAAAATTGAGAATTTCATTTCTAAAGAAGTGGCTACTTGTATGTTATTGAATGGAGTTAAAGTTGAATTTTTAATATGTATTTTAAATATAACCCAGCAAATGTACAATCTTGAACCATCTAATTATGGTTTGTAGTAGGCTGAATGGTGGTCCCAAAGATACCAGGCTCTAATCCCTGGAACCTGTAAATGCTAGTTTATTCAGAAAAGGTCTTTTTTTTCCTCTTTTTTCCAGCTGTGACTGAATTAAGGATTTTGAGATAGGGAGATTACTCTGGGTTTTCTGGGTGGGCCCGAAATGCCTTATATATATTCTTACAAGAAGGAGGGTGGGAGAGATTTGACATGTATCTAGAAGAGAAGGCAGTGTGACCAGACAGATATTAGAGTAATGCAGGCTTAACAGTATCAGAATGCCTGCAGCCACCTGAAGCTGGAAGAGGCAAGTGTGAACAGGTTTTCCCCAAAGTCAAGAGCGCACAGCCCTGCTGACACCTTGATTTAGACTTTAGGCCTACAGAACTGTGAGAGAATAAATTTTTATTATTTTAGTCCATCCAATTTGTGGTAATTTGTTACTGCTGCACAGGAAACTAATAGATGGTTTATAATATAAATATAGGGATATCAATGACCATAAGTGGATTTGAATCTTGTTATTAAACCATTGGTTACATACTTGTAGGAAAAAGACAAGTGTGAGTAGTAAAAACACTAGCATGTTTTTCCTCATAACAGTCATTTCTTAAATGTCATTTTTCATTGTCACTTATACAGCATATTCTTTCTCTTTTTAATATTTCTTTCTTCCCTACATTAGCAACTGTGCTTTTCTTGGCAGTCTCTAATGATTGATGTTTCCCAATTCCAACACTCATTTATCTTGTTTTAACTCTGGTGCAGATAATTCTATAAGCTTGAGAAGAAAGTAGAAAGTGTCAGACAGGATTTCAAAGTATGAGATCCTGAGGTTACTAATGTTAGAATTTGCTGTTACATTCATAATTTTCTTTTTTATTGTCTCAACATGTAATAAATGGTTTTAATCTTAAAATTGGTCAGTTTCTCCTAGAAAACAAAGTTTGGAAGCTGAGCTATAACTCCTCAGATGTTTGTTTATATTTTTGTTCTAACTTTTACTTTTTGGTTGTTTTGTTATTCTTATCAAAGTAAAATAAATACATGATAAAAGCATTTTTAAAAGGTTATAATAAAAAGGAATAGAACACTTCTACACATACTTCTCTACTTCTGGTCTCCTTGGAAATATATATATATATATTTTTTATAGATAATTATTTTTTATTGAAGGGTAGTTGACACACAGTATTACATTACATTAGTTTCAGGTGTACAACACAGTGATTCAACATTTATATACATGATAATTCTAGGTACCAGCTATCACCATACCAAGTTGTTACAATATTTTGACTATATTCCTTATGCTATACATTACATCCCGGTTACTTATTTATTTTACAATTGGAAGTGTGTACTTTTTTTCTTTTTTTTTTTTGTGAGGGCATCTCTCATATTTATTGATCAAATGGTTGCTAACAACAATAAAATTCTGTATAGGGGAGTCAATGCTCAATGCACAATCATTAATCCACCCGAAGCCTAATTTTCGTCAGTCTCTAATCTTCTGAAGCATAACGATCAAGTTCTTACATGGAGAACAAATTCTTTTTTTTTTTTTTAGATAATTATTTTTTATTGAAGGGTAGTTGATGCACAGTATTACATTACATTAGTTTCAAGTGTACAACACAGTGATAAAACATTTATATACATAATTCTAGGTTCCAGCTATCAACCTACCAAGCTGTAACAATATCTTGACTATATTCCTTATGCTATACATTACATCCCGGTTACTTATTTATTTTACCATTGGAAGTCTGTCCTATTTTTTTTTTTTTTTTGTGAGGGCATCTCTCATATTTATTGATCAAATGGTTGTTAACGACAATAAAATTCTGTATAGGGGAGTCAATGCTCAATGCACAATCATTATTCCACCCCAAGCCTAATTTTCGTCAGTCTCCAATCTTCTGAGGCATGACAAACAAGTTCTTACATGTAGAACAAATTCTTACATAATGAATAAGTTACATAGCGAACAGTACAAGGGCAGCCATCATAGAAACTTTCGGTTTTGCTCATGCATTATGAACTATAAACAGTCAGTTCAAATATGAATACTCATTTGGTTTTTATACTTGACTTATATGTGGATACCACATTTCTCTCTTTATTATTATTATTTTTAATAAAATGCTGAAGTGGTAGGTAGATACAAGATAAAGGTAGAAAACATAGTTTAGTGTTGTAAGAGAGCACATGTAGATGATCAGGTGTGTGCCTGTAGACTATGTGTTAATCCAAGCTAGACAAGGGCAATAAAACATCCACGTATGCAGAAGATTTCTCTCAGAACGGGGGGGTGAGGTTCTAAGCCTCACCTCTGTTGATCCCCAATTTCTCACCTGATGACCCCCCTGCGACTGTGCCTGACTTAGGTTGTTCCTCCCTTGAGGAATCTTACCCGTCTCTGGCTAACCAGTCATCTTCCGGGGCCATACAGGGAAATGTAAAGTTGGTAAGTGAGAGAGAAGCCTTATTGTTTGAAAAGGTTAGCTTTTTACTTCTTTGCATATTTATGCCCTGTGGCTTCTATGCCCAGCATTTGTCTTGTGGTATCTTTACCACTTGGAAGAATTATGATACTTGGTAAATTTGATATGAGGCACGAATTCTATTTAAGGGTTGTAATTAGGAAGGAAGAAGAAAAGATATAGAAGTAGCAGGCGGAAGAAAACATGGGAAGATTGATTATTTCTTTGACATATCTTCTTGTAGAGTAACTTCAGCATGTATAGGTTTTAAGCTACTACTTAAATTGTGCACACACATTAACATAATAGGAGTATAGTTACATAACCAAAGCATATCTGTAATTACCAGCCATCTCCAGTGAAACCAAGAAAACCAGTTAGGCACCTTAGGCACTTGTGAAAACTTATCTATGATATGGTGGATATTGTCCAACTGAACCTGAACAGTCTTAGAGAAATCAGACAAATTAAAACAACCCATTCCTGGGGAATGTTCACATCCCTTATGTTCTTTTAACAGTAAATAGTCTGTAGTTGTAAGATTTTGGAGCGCTACAATTTGCATTTCTCCTAGTTCTTGGTTGAGTTCCAACAGTATAGATCCAGTCAAATTTGTTGTTTTACTGTATGCACAGGCCAGCTTAGATATCTGCTTCATTCCCAAGTCCAGGAGCTGGTGGGATGAGTGCATCTACAGCTGTAGCAGTGTGTGGATCTTTGTTGGGGTTTTTTGATGAGCATCTTCTGGCATGAGTCTTCCAGAGAGTGCTGATGTTGGAAGTTCTCTTTCATATTGTATCTTAGTTCATGTTTGGGGTAGCCCAATTAGGCTTTGATCTTCTGTATAAACGCAAACAGACCCTTTGCCTACACTTTTATATGCCCTTTATACCCTTGTGTTGAACTCATTGGAGGTTACCACACAGGAACTGCCCTTTTTTTTTGTTTTGTTTTGTTTTGTTTTTGGTATCACTAATCTACACTTACATGACGAATATTATGTTTACTAGGCTCTCCCCTATACCAGGTCTCCCCTATAAACCCCTTTACATTCACTGTCCATCAGCATAGCAAAATGTTGTAGAATCACTACTTGCCTTCTCTGTGTTGTACAGCCCTCCCTTTTCTCCTACCCCCCCATGCATGTTAATCTTAATACCCCCCTACTTCTCCCCGCCCCTTATCCCTCCCTACCCACCCATCCTCCCCAGTCCCTTTCCCTTTGGTACCTGTTAGTCCATTCTTGAGTTCTGTGATTCTGCTGCTGTTTTGTTCCTTCAGTTTTTCTTTGTTCTTATATTCCACAGATAAGTGAAATCATTTGGTATTTCTCTTTCTCCACTTGGCTTGTTTCACTGAGCATAATACCCTCCAGCTCCATCCATGTTGCTGCAAATGATTGGATTTGCCCTTTTCTTATGGCTGAGTAGTATTCCATTGTGTATATGTACCACATCTTCTTTATCCATTCACCTATCGTTGGACATTTAGGTTGCTTCCAATTCTTGGCTATTGTAAATAGTGCTGCAATAAACATAGGGGTGCACTGATCTTTCTTATACTTGATTGCTGCATTCTTAGGGTAAATTCCTAGGAGTGCAATTCCTGGGTCAAATGGTAGGTCTGTTTTGAGCATTTTGATGTACCTCCATACTGCTTTCCACAATGGTTGAACTAACTTACATTCCCACCAGCAGTGTAGGAGGGTTCCCCTTTCTCCACAGCCTCGCCAACATTTGTTGTTGTTTGTCTTTTGGATGGCAGCCATCCTTACTGGTGTGAGGTGATACCTCATTGTAGTTTTAATTTGCATTTCTCTGATAATTAGCGATGTGGAGCATCTTTTCATGTGTCTGTTGGCCATCTGTATTTCTTTTTTGGAGAACCGTCTGTTCAGTTCCTTTGCCCATTTTTTAATTGGGTTATTTGTTTTTTGTTTGTTGAGGCGTGTGAGCTCTTTATATATTCTGGACGTCAAGCCTTTATCGGATGTGTCATTTTCAAAGATATTCTCCCATACTGTAGGGTTTCTTTTTGTTCTATTGATGGTGTCTTTTGCTGTACAGAAGCTTTTCAGCTTAATATAGTCCCACTTACTCATTTTTGCTGTTGTTTCCCTTGCCTAGGGAGATATGTTCAAGAAGAGGTCACTCATGTTTATTTCTAAGAGGTTTTTGCCCTTATGTTTTCTTCCAAGAGTTTAATGGTTTCGTGACTTACATTCAGGTCTTTGATCCATTTTGAGTTTACTTTTGTATATGGGGTTAGACAATGGTCCAGTTTCATTCTCCTACATGTAGCTGTCCAGTTTTGCCAGCACCATCTGTTGAAGAGACTGTCATTTCGCCATTGTATGTCCATGGCTCCTTTATCAAATATTAATTGACCATATATGTCTGGGTTAATGTCTGGATTGTCTAGTCTGTTCCATTGGTCTGTGGCTCTGTTCTTGTGCCAGTACCAAATTGTCTTGATTACTATGGCTTTATAGTAGAGCTTGAAGTTGGGGAGTGAGATTCCCCCTACTTTATTCTTCTTTCTCAGGATTGCTTCGGCTATTTGGGGTCTTTGGTGTTTAAATATGAATTTTTGAATTATTTGTTCCAGTTCACTGAAGAATGTTGCTGGTAGTTTCATAGAGATTGCATCAAATCTGTATATTGCTTTGGGCAGGATGGCCATTTTGACGATATTAATTCTTCCTAGCCACGAGCATGGGATGAGTTTCCATCTGTTAGTGTCCCCTTTAATTTCTCTTAAGAGTGACTTGTAGTTTTCAGAGTATAAGTCTTTCACTTCTTTGGTTAGGTTTATTCCTAGGTATTTTATTTTTTTTGATGCAATTGTGAATGGAGTTGTTTCCTGATTTCTCTTTCTGTTGGTTCATTGTTAGTATATAGGAAAGCCACAGATTTCTGTGTGTTGATTTTGTATCCTGCAACTTTGCTGTATACCGATATCAGTTCTAGTAGTTTTGGGGTGGAATCTTTAGGGTTTTTTATGTACAGTATCATGTCATCTGCAAATAGTGACAGTTTAACTTCTTCTTTACCAATCTGGATTCCTTGTATTTCTTTTTTTTGTCTGATTGCCGTGGCTAGGACCTCCAGTACTATGTTAAATAACAGTGGAGAGAGTGGGCATCCCTGTCTAGTTCCCGATCTCAGAGGAAATGCTTTCAGCTTCTCGCTGTTCAATATAATGTTGGCCGTGGGTTTATCATAGATGGCCTTTATTATGTTGAGGTACTTTCCCTCTATTCCCATTTTGCTGAGAGTTTTTATCATGAATGGATGTTGAACTTTGTCGAATGCTTTTTCAGCATCTATGGAGATGAACATGTGGTTTTTGTCTTTCTTTTTGTTGATGTGGTGGATGATGTTGATGGACTTTCGAATGTTGTACCATCCTTGCATCCCTGGGATGAATCCCACTTGGTCATGGTGTATGGTCCTTTTGATGTATTTTTGAATTCGGTTTGCTAATATTTTGTTGAGTATTTTTGCATCTACGTTCATCAGGGATATTGGTCTGTAGTTTTCTTTTTTGGTGGGGTCTTTGCCTGGTTTTGGTATTAGGGTGATGTTAGCTTCATAGAATGCGTTTGGGGTATCCCCTCCTCCTCTATTTTTTGGAAAACTTTAAGGAGAATGGGTATTATGTCTTCCTTGTATGTCTGATAAAATTCCGAGGTAAATCCATCTGGCCCGTGGGTTTTGTTCTTTGTTAGCTTTTTGATTACCGCTTCAATTTCATTTCTGGTAATGGGTCTGTTTAGATTTTCTGTTTCTTTCTGGGTCAGTCTTGGAAGGTTGTATTTTTCTAGGAAGTTGTCCATTTCTCCTAGGTTTCTCAGCTTGTTAGCATATAGGTTTTCATAGTATTCTCTAATAATTGTTTGTATTTCTGTGGGGTCCGCCGCGATTTTTCCTTTCTCGTTTCTGATACTGTTGATTTGTGTTGACTCTCTTTTCTTCTTAATAAGTCTGGCTAGAGGCTTATCTATTTTGTTTATTTTCTCGAAGAACCAGCTCTTGGTTTCATTGATTTTTGCTATTGTTTTATTCTTCTCAATTTTATTTATTTCTTCTCTGATCTTTATTATGTCCCTCCTTCTGCTGACCTTAGGCCTCACCTGTTCTTCTTTTTCCAATTTCGATAATTGTGACATTAGACCATTCATTTGGGATTGCTCTTCCTTTTTTAAATATGCTTGGATTGCTATATACTTTCCTCTTAAGACTGCTTTTGCTGTGTCCCACAGAAGTTGGTACTTAGTGTTGTTGTTGTCATTTGTTTCCATATATTGCTGGATCTCCATTTTGATTTGGTCATTGATCCATTGATTATTTATGAGCGTGTTGTTAAGCCTCCATGTGTTTGTGAGCCTCTTTGCTTTCTTTGTACAGTTTATTTCTAGTTTTATGCCTTTGTGGTCTGAAAAGTTGGTTGGTAGGATTTCAATCTTTTGGAATTTTCTGAGGCTCTTTTTGTGGCCTAGTATGTGGTCAATTCTGGAGAATGTTCCATGTGCACTTGAGAAGAATGTATATCCTGTTGCTTTTAGATGTAGAGTTCTATAGATGTCTATTAGGTCCATCTGCTCTACTGTGTTGTTCAGTGCTTCCGTGTCCTTACTTATTTTGTGCCCGGTGGATCTATCCTTTGGTGTGAGTGGTGTGTTGAAGTCTCCTAGAATGAATGCATTGCAGTCTATTTCCCCCTTTAGTTCTGTTAGTATTTGTTTCACATATGCTGGTGCTCCTGTGTTGGGTGCATATATATTTAGAATGGTTATATCCTCTTGTTTGACTGAGCCCTTTATCAATTATATAGTGTCCTTCTTTATCTCTTGTTACTTGCTTTGTTTTGAAGTCTATTTTGTCTGATATTAGTACTGCAACCCCTGCTTTCTTCTCACTGTTGTTTGCTTGAAATATGTTTTTCCATCCCTTGACTTTTAGTCTGTACATGTCTTTGGGTTTAAGGTGTGTTTTTTGTAAGCAGCATATAGATGGGTCTTGCTTTTTTATCCATTCTGTTACTCTGTGTCTTTTGATTGGTGCATTCAGCCCATTAACATTTAGGGTGACTATTGAAAGATATGTACTTATTGCCATTGCAGGCTCTAAAATCGTGGTTACCAAAGGTTCAAGGTTAGCCTCTTTAGTATCTTACTGCCTAACTTAGCTCGCTTATTGCACTGTTATATACACTGTCTGGAGATTCTTTTCTTCTCTCCCTTCTTGTTCCTCCTCCTCGATTCTTCATATGTTGGGTGTTTTGTGCTGTGCTCTTTCTAGGAGTGCTCCCGTCTAGAGCAGTCCCTGTAAGATGTTCTGTAGAGGTGGTTTGTGGAAAGCAAATTCCCTCAGCTTTTGTTTGTCTGGGAATTGTTTAATCCCATCGTCATATTTGAATGATAGTCATGCTGGATACAGTATCCTTGGTTCAAGGCCCTTCTGTTTCATTGTATTAAATATATCATGCCATTCTCTTCTGGCCTGTAGGGTTTCTTTTGAGAAATCTGATGTTAGCCTGATGGGTTTCCCTTTATAGATGACCTTTTTCTCTCTAGCTGCCTTTAAAACTCTTTCCTTGTCCTTGATCTTTGCCATTTTAATTATTATGTGTCTTGGTGTTGTTCTTCTTGGATCCTTTCTGTTGGGGGTTCTGTGTTTTTCTGTGGTCTGTTCGATTATTTCGTCCCCCAATTTGGGGAAGTTTTTAGCAATTATTTCTTCCAAGATACTTTCCATCCCTTTACCTCTCACTTCTTCTTCTGGTACCCCTATAATACAGATATTGTTCCTTTTGGATTGGTCACACAGTTCTCTTAATATTGTTTCATTTCTGGAGATCCTTTTATCTCTCTCTATGTCAGCTTCTATGCGTTCCTGTTCTCTGGTTTCAATTCCATCAATGGCCTCTTGCATCCTGTCCATTCTGCTTATAAACCCTTCCAGAGTTTGTTTCATTTCTGTGGTCTCCTTTCTGGCATCTGTGATCTCCCTCCGTAGTTCGTCCCATATCTCTTGCATATTTCTCTGCATCTCTGTCAGCATGTTTATGATTTTTGTTTTGAATTCTTTGTCAGGAAGACTTTTTAGATCTGTCTCCTTCTCTGGTGTTGTCTCTGTGATCTTTGTCTGCCTGTAGTTTTGCCTTTTCATGGTGATAGGAATAGTTTGCAGAGCTGGGACGAGTGACGGCTGGAAGGACTTCCTTACTTGTTGGTTTGTGGCCCTCCTCTCCTGGTAGAACAGTGACCTCTAGTGGCTTGTGCTTGTAGCTGTGCGCAGACAGGGCTTCTGCTTCCTGCCCGGCTGCTATGGAGTTAATCTCCGCTGTTGCTGTGGGTGTGGCCTGGCTCGGGCAGCTGCTCCAAAGTGTTGGGGTCGCGTTGGAGGGGGAGTGGCTGGGAGGCTATTTATCTCCGTAAGGGGCCTCCCTTCTCCCTGCAGCCCAGGGGTTAGGGTGCCCAGAGATCCCTGGATTCCCTACCTCTGTATTAAGTGTTCTGCCCCGCCCCTTTAAGACTTCCAAAAAGCATCCAGCAAAACAAAACAACGACCTCCCAAAAAAACAAACACAAACAAAAAAATTTAAAAATTAAGGAAAAAAAAAAGTGGCCACTCGTTTTTCTTTATTCTCCGGCGCCAGCCTCAGGCATCTGCTCACCGGTCTTGCTACCCTGTTTACCTAGTATTGGGGTCCCTATCCCTTTAAGACTTCCAAAAAGCGCTCTCCAAAACAAAACAGAAAAAAAAAATGGCCTCTCATTTTTCTTATATTCTCCGGTGCCAGGGCTCCGGTACCCTCTCACTGTTCTTGCTCTCCTCTTTCCCTAGTATCCAGGGCCCCCCGCACACACACTGTGTCTGCGCTCTGGCCTGGATGGCTGGGGCTGGGTGTTCAGCAGTCCTGGGCTCCGTGTCCCTCCCGCTCTGCCTACTCTTCTCCCGCCAGGAGCTGGGTGGAGGACCGCTCGGTTCCCGCGGGGCCGGGGCTTGTATCTTACCCCCTTTACGAGGCACTGGGTTCTCGCAGGTGTGGATGTAGTCTGGATGTTTTCCTGTGTCCTCTGGTCTTTATTCTAGGAAGAGTTGTCTTTGTTATATTTTCATAGATATATGTGGTTTTTGGGAGGAGATTTCCGCTGCTCTACTCATGCCACCATCTTGGCTCCCTCGACTTGGAACTATTTTTTAATGGATTTAGTTATAAAATTCCAGTTATCTCCATTTATGGAATAATGCAACTACTATTTCTTGATTATTTTTTTGATATTTTCTATTGAGTTCCTGCTATGTAAGGTAAGGATTTAACTTAACATACACATCTATAATTCCTTTCTCCCCCTTCATCTTCCCAAATTTTGATTGCATATTGTTATTTTTCCTAGTCAATCGGATTATTTTTCCTACTTTCAATAAAATACTACTTTTTGTTTTACCAGTTTAGGACATCTTTTAACTCCCCTTTATGTCAGAAGAGAGTACTAATCCATCTATTCTTCTGTTTTTTTCATCGACTTTCTGTCAGATTCATAACATTTATTATTTGTTAGTTACAAATATTTTTGGTTACAAATAGGAAATGTGGACTTTGCTCAAGCATTTAAAATGTCTAGGAGTGTTGCATGTTGGTTGTACACAGGCGATGGGCTGCTGAGTGGAAAAAATAAAAACACGAGGCCGGCGTGGCACCAAGCCCCTTCCTCTGCATCCGTTTCCACCTCCTTCAACACTTCTTCCTCTCCTAGTCACCAGGGCAGAGCCTACCTTCTCTGCTCCCAGCCCGTCTTCTCCCACCCTCAGCCCACACGTCTCTGGAGAAGTCTGAAGTCTCTTCAGAAGGACTCCACTTTCTAATCCATCATTTTTCTATTCTCATGGGGAGATAGAAGTTATTCCCAGGCAGGGCTTCCTTCTGTCTCCTCCCTATATGTAAAACAACAGCTCTTTCACATTTATATTTTTGCTCCTCACTGTTTTTCATTTATTGTCCTTTATTTTATGTTATTTTTGTTTCCCTGGAGCCCCGCTAGGATACTGAATATGGGGAGAAGTTATATGACTGAAAGGTTTGTCAATCTTCATTGGAAAATGTAAGAAGCAGAGAAAAAAATTAAAGAGGTGCCACATCACCTGTGCAAGTACCACACACTACCCAAAGTGACCAACAGCTTCCATTTAGATGGCAGGGCTAACTATCTGAATTCTTCCTTTGGTGCTGTATCCAACTGTATCTGGGCTTATGGCATGATATCTTGTGATTTATTTGTGGTATCTGTCATCACTATGTGACCTTTTGAAAGGACTTGCTGAAACAAAACCTTAATTGCTTCCTTTTTGTTTGATAGCTTAATCCATTTAGAGATTTTTAACAGCAGATATGCGGGTCACTTTGTTGATCTGATTCTTGCCTCAAGGCCTATTAGTAATCAGCCTTTGTTGCTGGTTTGCCTACTCAGTTTTATCTTTTACTCATTAGGGATGAGAAAGTTTCTGAACTTCCCCTATTTCTTTTTGTTATTGCTTGTAGACAGCCAATTCTTTTCTAAGCTTATATCTCTTTTGTTTTTCGTTTTTTTAATTGAAGTATAGTTGATATACAATATTAATTAGTTTTCAGTAACAACATAGTGATTTGACAGTTACATACATTATTAAATTTTTCACCCCAAGTAGTGTGGTTATTCTCTGTCAACATAGATGTTACAGAACTATTGACTATATTCTCTATGCTGTACTTTCATTCCTGTGACTAATTTATATTATGATTAAGATTTTATGCCTCTTTAACTGCTTTATCTATTTCACCCACCCACCCCAATGTCTTCTCTATGCTTATTCCTCTTTTAAAGGTCCTTGTCAAATGCAGCCAATATTAACCAACATATCCTGTACATTCTGTTTTCCAGTCTTTTTTCTCTGGATCTACAAATTCATTAAATATATTTTCTTCATTTTAAGTTTTACCATACAGAGTATGTTCTCTGACAAAATAGAAGAAAACTAGGAATCAAAAACAGAAAGAAAATGGGAATAGCTACAAACACTTGGAAATTAAATAACACACTTTAAATAATCCATGAGTCAAAGAGGAAGTCTTGAAGAAATTAAAAAACACATAGAAGTAAATGAAAATACAACTTAACAAAATTTGTGGGACTCAGCTCAAGCTGCTCTGAGAGAGAAACTTATAGTACTAAACATTTGCATTAGAAAAAAAAGCCTCAAATCAGTAAGTTTCTATCTTAAGAAACTAGAAAAAAAGAAGAAAAACAAAATAAACTTAAAATAAGTAGTAGGAAAAATGAATAAAAATGAGAGTAGATTTTAATAAAATTGAAAACAGGAAGACAGTAGAGAAAATAACTGAAACTAGAAACTGCTTCTTTAAAAATTTGATAAGTTTATCTGCTGATAAATTTGATACACTTCTAGCAAGAGTGACAGAAAGAAGGCAGAAGTCACCAATGAAAGCAGTGAACCAGAGGCCATCAGTATAAATCTTGCAGCCATTAAAGGGATAATGAGGGATAGTACATGCAAATTTATGTTCATAGGTTGAGCAACTTAAAATAAATAGACCAACTGCTCAAAATCTATAAAGTACTAAATCTCAGTCAAGATGAAATCAATAACTGGAATAATCCTATAACCATTGGTGAAACTGAATCTGTAATTTAAAAAACCCCTAAGAAACCTCTACACCCACATGATTTCACTGGAGAATCTTGCTGAACCTTGAAAGAAGAATTAACAATAAAAAAACAGAAGAGGAAGGAGCACTGCCCCCACTCATTTTATGAGATCAGTAATACCTTCATTTGATTCAATGCAAATGTCTGCATTGGTATTAATTGGATCTATTACATCTAACTGGGTGAATTTAGTACCTTATAGAGGTTTGGAGCTCTGGCTCTGAAGACAGGCTGTCCAGGTTCAAATTTCAGCTCAGCTATGCCGTAGCTGTTTCCTTGGTGAGTCATGTAACTGAACTGAGTTTCATTTACCTCATCTGTTCAGAGTGACAACAACAGTAGCTGTAAGCTTACACAAACTTTGTAATGAAAGATTCCCTGTGTTAAACATGTAAACTCTTACAGTCTTTCCCATAGCAAGTGGTCAAGTAATATTATCCTTTTTGTCCCCCAAATTAATCTCTTCAAAATTCACATTTGATATTCACCGTGGTAGGGTTTCAATCCAGTGACAGAATCTCTTGTTAACTTCTGTGAACTGTAATATTTATTCTGTGGTGGCTCAGAGTTCTCACATGTGGTTTGGTAATTTGTACTTTTAAAAATATTTATGCTTTGTATAAATTCTCTAAAAGTATATGATTTGTGTAAACACAACCTGTCAGAGTCAACATGTATAAATTAATAGGAATGAAATTTACAAGATTGATGGATGCTAGTGATTTTGCTGGCTGGAATGATAACATGAAAGCTATGCCTAGCAGCCTGTTGGGGAAATATATCAAAGCATTTTATATTTTTAGATTATGAATGGTAACTTTTATTTGAAAATTTTAAAGAGCTTTCTCATTTTGAATTTTTAATGTAGTTCTACTTCATCTGATATTAATACTCTTCCTTGCTTCCTTTTTTGTTGCATTCACATTGCCTATCATTGCCCTAGTTATTTTTTACCTGTATAAAATATTTTGTTTTTCCTGAGTGTTTTAATCATGTCTTTAACCTCAGTTGGACCCTCAGGGCTAACCAGCAATTTTTCTGGTTTCCTGTGGTTAGAACCTCCTTGATTCTCTAAACCTCCAAGCCCTCTTCTTCCTGTGTCCCTTCAGAGAACACCTCACCTCTATCACCCAAATGTAACTGAAGTAACCAAGAAACTCCTCATGTTCTTTTACAAAAACTATGGAGTAAGTGCCTCCACAGTGAATTTCTTTCCTACAACCGCAGAGGAAGAGCATTTCCTCCCATGTAAGCTTATTTACTTTAACTCCGACTCCTCTGTCAGCCCACATATTTAATCAATCACCAAGTCTTTTGGATTCTACTTCCAGTTCTCTTTACATTTACTGCCACACTCATCCGACCTAGTTATCAAATGGCAGTAGACACATGGTCACCTATCTGGTCTGCTATTCTACTCTTGTTCCCTTCCATTCCTTCACAGAGCAGCCAGGGTGATTTTTCCTAAATGTAATTCTGACTGTATCACCCCCTTGCTTAATATCTTTCAGTAGCTTCCCAGTGCCCTCAGGATAAAATCTAAACAGCTTACAGTATGTTACAAATCTTGCCATTGCTTACCTTTTCATTTTCTCTCTTGCTAACCATCCATTGCATCTGTGCTCCAAGTATAGTGATCTGATGGGTGAAAATTATTTATTTGGTTATCAAAGTACTCAAATTTGTATAAGGGGGATGGATAGATGGATCATGGCAGTAATGGCTTGGACTTTTATGCATATATAGTTTATAAAATGATTTACCTTTAGAGATACACTGATACACTTGTTTACATTTTATAATTAAGTCACAAGTTAGCTCAAAAAAGATGAACTGAATCAGAGAAAAAATGTACTTCCAGCAACATGTTAAAATGTCTTGCTTACCGCCTTTAGTGAGCCAAATGCCATCAGCTTTAGGACTTTCACTGATAAGCCAAATACTGAAATGATTTATTTCACAAGTACTTTTGAAGTTATTTGAAAATATTCCACAAACAGCTTGCCTTTCTCTCCTTTTAGCTGGTTAAAAGCTGTAAACAATGGCTTTGTATTTGTCACAATTAATATATCTTGGAAATATGTGTGCATCTCATTTCCAATGCAGTTTACATAAATCTCTGAGTCAGACATGCCACTTTTAATGACATACCATTCATTTTTCTGTCTGTGAAGAAATTTTCATCTGGGGAGATGTCATTATGTCAAAAGGGCATTTTCATCCAGAAAACTGGTAATATTAGGCTGATAAAACTGATCTCCTTTCTTAAATTCTTTATCTCATGCTGTTCTCAGATATTGATTCTCTGGGCACATATTCTTGTGGTTCCACACTGGAATATTATTAAGGTGAATTCTTGAAAGACATTAACCTTCCAATCTTCTGTTTTGTAATTAGTCAATAGCATGATAACATTGCATTGTTTTGATCCAAAATCCTGAAAGAAAGGCAATGCAACTTACATTGGCTTTATGTAGGTATTATAATAATTATGAAAATAATTCCTAAGGAAAAATGATGTCAATTAAGACCCCCACTGGCTGTTTGTTGTAATAACAAATTACACATGTAAAACTGCAAGACTTCCTAAGAATACATCTGTATGATGATAAGTCAATGCAACATACTGAGATCTTTTTAAAAAGTAAGTAGATGGTTAATCAAAATTGTGTTATCCAAATATTTCTGTTACTTGATATTTATACGAGGAGATCAAGCTGTAGTGTACTTCTTGAGCACTGGGGTTTTATTGACTTTTCTGCTGTGGCTGATAACCAATGGTGACTTCACACCCTAGCACACCAAGGTAATTTGTGTGTGTGCATGGGTGTGTGTTATAAATGTAAGTGAGTTCTTCTAACACTGATATGCAGAAGCTCTAACTCCCAATGTGACTGTATTTGGAGATGAGCATTTTAAGGAGGTAATTAAGGTTAATTAGGCTATAAAGATGGGGCCCTAATCTGATAGGACTGATGTCTTTATAAGAGGAGGAATATACACCAGAGATCCACGTGCACACAGAGAAAATGCCATGTGAGGACATAGTGAAAAGGTACCATCTGCAAACTGAAAGAGAGGCCTCAACCCTGCTGGTACCTTGATTTTGGACTTCCAGCCTCCAGAACTGCGTGAAGATTAATTTCTGTTGTTTAAACTACCCAGTCTGTGGTTCTAGTTACAGCAGCTTGAGCAGACTAATACACTTGCATGTGTGTGTGTGTGTGTGTGTGTGCTTTTATGCACTTAAGAGTTGGGGGGATTGGAAGGGAGGTTGAGAGAGATCAAGAATGAGGGATGCACACTGAGTGCATAGCTCTATAATGAACTATGACAGAAATATGCCAATAGATATGGTTAAAAAGTTTAAAGTTTCTGTAAAAACATAGGATGTGGAAATGGCGGAAAGAGTTCCATAAAGTAGGACAGAACACAATGTACTTCCCGGATTCTCAGGGCCCCTTATTTTTTTCTACCTTCAAACAGTCACTGCTCCATGATCTGCATGAAGTGAGGATTCCACAGATGGAAGAGGCTTGCTTTTGCCATTCTCAGGGGTTACTGATATTTACTACGAACCATTCTAGGGATACTAAACAGTGCCTCTCTGTACGCTGGGTACATTTAGCTAGTGCCAAACAGCCCTATGTGTTCTTGAAAGTTATAGTGATGATCAATTAAAAAAAATCATTAACTCCACAAGGGAAAAGCACAAATATATAAAATTAAAAATAAGAAAATTAATATAATAATATATGAAAAGTCAATTAAAATAGCAGTATGTCTTTCCTAATTGTAAATTTAGTTTCATAAATTTGAAAGTCTAAATAACACAAATAATATAAAGTATCACACTGACTTAAGAAGTAGAAAATCTCAGTGGATTTGGATTTATCACTTAGGAGAAAAATGAAAATATTCCATAAAGTCTACTCCTCTGGTCCCCAAATACTTAAAATATATAGATTTATGGTGATTTCTTTCAAAGTTTGCAAAAAACCAAATGGTTACCCTTTTATATCAGCTTTTCCAGAAAATATGATTCTGAGAATGCCGGAAGAGTCCAACACAAGAATCTGATACTGGGGAATTCCTCAATAGATTAAATAAGAAATTTTGTAATATCATCTTAGCAAATATTTATTGAGTGATAAAATGCAGAACTTTGTGGAACAAAGAAGAGAGTATTAAAATATGTAATGAACACTCAGTTCCCCCAAGTGGGAACAGGGACATACAAACATAAAGTAATGACAGTGTAGTTCAAAACAATAAATGATTAAATGTCAACAGTATTCATATAAGCATATAAATAACTCAGAAAAAGGAACTCAGAAAAAGAGGAGATCTAAAGGTGGTTTGGGTGGCACCATTGGACATTTCTCCATATAAGTAAAAAATATCTATTGTGTCTATCCCAAGAATCCACAGTTGGGAAAACATATAGCACTTTATGACTATAGAGCATTGCTGTGAATATGTATCTGAAGTCTTGCAGCATAATATAGACAATGCAAAAAAAACCCCAGCAGAACATTTTAAGAGAGAACGTATATAACATGTTTACACAGAACATACTTAGGCAGTAAGTATGTCTTTGGTGACTTCAACCTTATTATTTGTTACTTTTACAATACTGGCCATTTAGTGTCCAGGGGAAGCCTCTCAGACATCCAGTTCTCCATTGGTTGTTCACATGTTAGTCTAAATTTAGTTACTATGTAAATGCTCCCTGAGGTTTAGTTCCTCCTAGGAAATGTAAGATTCTGTCCCTTACCAAAGCAGCATCAATGCCACGAATTAGATAGGAGATACATTTTTGGAAATATTTAGAGGAGCACTAAGGATACACTTTCCTATCCTTGTGCACATGGGCCTCCTGCTCCCCTGCCTGGGAGGGAGGAAGCAGGGAGGGGGAGTAGTAACAGCTTAGACTCTGAGGCCAGATGGCTTTGGTTCATATTCTGACTCCATTGTTAATTAGCTACGTGCACTTGGCCATTCTTAACATATTTATGACTTAGTTTCCTCATCTGAAAAGTGTGGTAAATAATAGTACCTGAAGTATAGTTTACATTTCAGTGCTGTGAGGATTCAATGAGGTAATGCATATAACATGCTTACAGCTGTTCCCTGCCTACTAAAAACCCATACAAAGGATAGCACTAGTAGTGCTAATAAAGCATTATTCTGCATACAGCACTGATACTAATAAAATCCCCACCTCTTGCACACACTCCCTAGTGGGACTGCCGTCCTACAAGAGGTTCTCATAGGGCATGATTGAGCTTTGAAGCTTCAGTGCTTTCTATGCACATAGCAGCATTCTAATTGTTCTGCCGTCATTGATCTTCTGTAAAGTGCTCTCCAAGAGGTGTGCTGATGTGCCTCGGGAGTTGCTTCAGTGGGTATAGGAGGATTTAATCCCCATGAGCTGGTGGGGTGGTTCTGTCCTGAGTAAGAGCTTCCTTGTGTCACATATTGCCAGGAGAAGCCTGGATGTCCTCATCTGGACTCACCAGACTAGCAGCTGTGGACACCACAGAAGCTCTACCTTTCCTTGATGGAAGCATGTGTCCTCACATGCTGTGGTATGGCCTCAGAATGAAGAGCCCCCAGGCCTGCCTCTTCTGATATGATGTTACCAAGTGGTAGGGAAAATGGGTCCCAGAAGTGGCATAAAATGTCTGAGCTGAGGCAGCCAGCTATTTATTGCTACATTTTCCACTTCTGAAAAAGAGACTACAGAGCTGCTGTTCCCCCTTTTTCCACACATAAAACTTGATAAGATATTAACATTTAAATTAAAGCACTCTTTATTTTTATTCTGTTCTAGAGGCTTTGAAATTAGACTGTTAAGACTGTTTCAAACTGCCTTCTGGGGAAGCTTAATAACACCTCCAGCTTTTCTCTGGGTCTTTTTAACTTGGGAACCTGCTGTCACTTCCTAAGGAAGGGAATTTCAGTGATTGCTGAAGCCCCAGGCTCTTGTTTGTCTAAATATCCCCCGCAAGTCTAATCTTCCAGGTTCTTCGACCTGACAACTTGAACCAAATAAAATGTAAAATATTAGCTCCCCTACACTTGTGAATTCCCTGGGTGTCTAAGCCCTTGTATCTGCAGTATGATCACAAGATGGTCTTCTAATTAGTAAGTTGGAAAGAATGGCGCTACCCTGTCACTGGGCCTGTTTTCTGTTAACAGTAAGTGGAGACAGTATTTCCTGCCAAGAAGGCCCTACTGCCCTTGCTCACCACCATCACGACCACGCTCTGCTCTGCCTGCCCAGCCCCCTCGAGCTCTTCTTTTGAGACCCAGTTCAAGTGTTGTCTCTTTTCTATAGCTTTTTCCTAACATTTCTTTCCTTCTCTACCACCCTCTAAACTTCTGCAGAATAAACTGCTCCTATCTTTCTTTTCATAGAATTGTATGTATAACTCTCATATAGATTTATTAGTTTGTTTCTGTGTCTGTCTTACCTGCTAGTCAGTTATTTTATTCACATTTATACATTCTCACACACATGAGATTACCATTTGAATTGCTTGCTGAATTAAAATGAACTAAGGTAATAGATTTCATATGAAAAAATAGGTAGAGTTTTAAAATACTTAAAATATTCTTCTGCTCTGTACCATCTAAGTAAAAAACTGGCCTGAATAAATCACCAAAGCACTATTTAGTTATATATTAAAATAATAACGGCTCTCATTTATTGATTGTTACTTGTGCCAGGCACTATCATAGGTACTTGCCACAACCCTTTGTGAGCTTTACATTATTAAGCCTCTTCTACAAATGAGGAAAACTGAGGCTCAGAAGAGTTATATAACATTTGTGAGATCATGAGATTAGTCAGTGTATTAGGGTTCTCCAGAGAAACAGAATCAATAGGATCTATCTTTCTATTTATCATCTATTTTATTTATTTATTTATTTATTTATTTATTTGCAGTTGTTTACAGCAGCTTTATTCATAATAACCAACAACTAGAAAAAAACCCACGTCTTTCAATGGGATGAATAGTTATATCCATTATCAATCTATCTATTTCTCTATATGTGTATCTCCATGGAATACATTTCAGAAATAAATAAAATAAACTATAGATACATATAACAATCTGAATGAATCTCCAGAGGATTCTGCTGAGTGAAAGAGCCAATCCCAAAAGGTAACATGCTATATAATTCCGTTCATAGAACATTCTTGAAATGACAAGAAATAGAGTTATCTATTATAGAAATAGAGAACAGATTAGTGATTGCCAAGCATTAAGTGGGGGAAGGGCCTTAGCTGGAAGTGGGTGTGTCTAGAAAAGGACAGCATCAATATTGTTCTGGAAATGTTCTGTATTTTGATGGCATCAATGCCAATATTCTGGTTGTGATATTGTACTATAGTTTCCCAAGCTGTTACCATTGGGATGTCCTGGGTGAAAGGTACTCAAGAACTCTCTGTATTTCTATCTATTTATTTTTCTAACTGTTGAAACAGAGGAGAATAGAGACAAACTGATTTAAGGAATTGCCTCATGTGATTGTGGGGAGAGGTCTGAATTCTGTAGGTAAGGAGACAGGCTGGAAATTCAGGTAAGAGTTGATGTCAAAGTCTTGAGCCTGAATTCCACAGGCAGCAGACTGGAAACTCAGGCAAGATTTCTGTGTCACAGTCTTGAAGAGAATTCCTTCTTCAGGAAACCTGTGTCTTTGATAAGATGAGGCCCAGCCATACTGTGGAGGGTAATTTACTTTACCTGGAGTCTACACATTTAAATGATAATCACATCTAACAATTACCTTCACAGCAACATCCGGACTGGTGTTTGACCAAACAACTAGAAGGCTGAAGCCTACCTTCTCTACCCACAGTATCAGCCTTCCAGATGTTTGTCATGTCCTCCATGGACTCTGCCTTCTTTTTCTTTCTGCTAAGTCATGTGCCTTTAGAGCTGGCATTTTACTCACTGTGAAATCCTCCACTTTTTAACCCACTGGGCATACTCTCTTACTACTTTGGTTTTCTTCTCTGTTATTTTGTTTACTTGATTCTTCTGAAACTTAGCATACCATATTCCCAACACATTTGCCAGCCATCCCCAATTCCATACTGTGGGCCACAAAGCAAAGTAGATGAAAGAACATAGGTGAAGTGCTCAGAGTTTTGAGAACTAAAATGCAAACTAGATTAAAATTCCCTCGTGTCATTTTCGGTAGCGTTGTGTTTATGTTCCAAGGGAGCATTATGTTCAGATGAAAATGCTGAGCATGTTATTTACTGTTGCAAAGGTAAGCTATTTTGTAGGAGTGAGTAAGTCTCAAGTCCTTTTGGAACTTCTAGAACAGATATTAAGAAATCAAACAAGATCATATATTTGAAAGCCCTTTGGAAAGGATAAGAAGGCTTTTAAAATATTGTTTATTTAACCTAATTTGGCTCTTCTTTGAATTCTTCTCCTCTTTCCTAATAGGTACATTGTCTGTCCCCAACTAAATAGAAGTTATTTGTGGACAGAAAGTACTTCTTATGTTAAGAGGCCTCTAGTGTAATGATTAAGAGCTCAGATTTTCAGGGTCAAACTGCCTGAACTTGAAGCCCATCCTAGGTCTGTCAATTATTAGATATATGACCTTGGACAAGCCACTTATTTTCTTACTGCTTCAGTGTCCTCATTTTTAAAATTGTCATAAAATAATATCTATCTTATAGACCTGTGGTGAAGATCAAATGAAATACTATGCTTGAAATACTATTATTATTCTAGGTCTACCATTCACAAGAACTTTCTGTCAATATTGGTCTACTTGGTCTACATTTTATATTGATTCTATTGACATGGTTTAAATTGCTTTGACCTTTGTACCAAAGCATCCAAACTCTGACCCTGTCAAAATCAGCCCTTAGTACAAGGAAACCTGGGAAATGTGGGTCTTTAAAGGATACTCAGCATTAGAGATTGAAAATGAAAGCAGTTAGTTCTCAAAGTTATTGAGAAGGTTTAATTAAGAAAGTACAGATTCCACAGTGCAAGAACAGTTCCTTCCTAATGACAGAGCAAACCTACCTGATGTCTCTAGACTTCTTTCTGCATCTGAGATGATGGGTATTGAAATTCAAATGCAAATGTAACAGCTAAAACTGCTTAGATAAAATACTTTTTAGTATATTGTTGAAAGCATTATCATTCAGGTTACTGAAATGACAAGTATTCTTTCTGTGTTTTTTTTTGAGGCATAGTTTGTATGCATTTTTAAAAATATCTTTATTGAGAAATAATTCCAATATAAAATTCATCTGTTTAGAATGTAGATTTCAGTAAATTTTTGTATATTAACAGACTTATGCAACCATCTTAGCTAATTTCAGAACACTGGCACCACCCCAACAAGCAACTCCATAGCAGTCTCTCCCACATTCCTTCTCTAAACCTGAACAACCACTAATCTTTCTGTCTCTATGGATTTGTCTATTCCAGACATTTCATATAAGTGGAGTGACATAATATGTGGTCTTTTGGTTTCTTTCTTGAGTTTAGCATAATGTTTTCAAGGTTCACCCATGTTGTACCGTGCATCAGTACTTCATCCCTTGTTATTGCTGAATAACAATCCATTGTATGGATATACCACATTTTGTTGATCTGCTCATCAGCTGATGGAAATTAAAGTTGTTTACATTATTTGACCATTAAGAATACTGCTGCTGTAGTCACTTTACATATTTATGTGTGTGTGGACATGTTTTCATTTCTTTTGGATATGTACCTGGGAGTGGAATTTATATGCACTTTTTAACCAGTGTTAAGGTGACTACTGAATTATTTTTGTACAGGAGTAAACTCAAGCAGCTTCCTGCTGCACAGAAAGATCAGTGCAGAAAGACAGTGTCTTACTATTAGGTAGGTTACAAGATGTTTTCAAATAGTTGTCTCAGTTGTTGCCACCATTGTGTTCTGCAGAAGCAAGCAAAGATGATTCCTGTTTTACAGATAAGGAAAGGGACTGTGCTGAGAAACCTAGCTTAAAGTACACAGTCAAATGGGAGAGAAAGAATAGTCCTTATTCCTGCATTCTTTACAAAAACAATGGCAATAAAGATATCATTTTAATATCAGGTTAGTTATTTAGAAAGTTCATTTTTCTTTTTTATGGATGAATGTTGAACTCTTTCTATGCTCTGCTATTTGGTCTGCTGGGTAGAATTACAAAATAATATGCCTTTGTACCACATTCAGGTTTTCAACTTTAGGATGGCCCTCAGAACCACTCTGCCAACAGTATTTGCATTTTTGGTCAGTCTCTACTCTGAGGATGTCACAGGCTGTCAGGGGCAATGGGGACATCACATGAGATGTCTTCAGCTGGATCTCAAGCCTTTTAGTGCAAAAAATGCTTCATATATTTTTCACCCGTGATGTCTGCTAGAGTGACTTGTACATTGAGGTTGTTCAGTAGCTATTTTCTAATGAGGATAATTATGATTTACTACCTTCCTACTCACAGTATAAAGGGACCATAATCAACCCTTTAGCAAGAAGACTTCTGTTTGTTCATCATCAGGCATTTTGTATAGGTGATGTTTTGGCTATTTATTTTAGTATGCTGAAATAATTAGAAAAATATTTGTATATTTTATATTTTATTATATAGAGAGCTGAAAATGAGAATGGCAGGTGTAGCTATTCCCCTGACTTTTCTCTCTGAGGTACATACTCTTTATCTGCAGGTTTTTATTTGTTCTGGAAGATGAGTTGAATATGAGATGAGACAGACATGAGAATGGCTAAAAAGGAAGTTGAAAGCAAGTGAAGAACCCAGCTAGCTGGCCTGTTTTATTTCATATTACCTTATTTGAGTCATGGCCTGATACTTTCATACTTGAGACTGACTAAATCATAACAGACAGGATTAGGCATTTCAGTCACCAGTCCCAATCTACCTAGATGCAGCTTTAGACACATATTTACACATAGCAGCTTATAAGAGATTAATTTTATATGCCAAGTTCTGTGTATATGGAAGCATTAATGTCAAAGGACTCTAGGATGGCTTTGACAGAAATGTTAAATATATACAGTATAGCAAACATGTTGCTCTTGAACCAACACATATATTTTGATGAATTATCATTGGCCATTATTTTGGCAACTCAAGTCACTTACAGACAAAATTTACACTGTAGAATTGTATAGTGTAGAACATACAAGCTTCTTCTTGCAAAGTCTTTTAGTCTGGATGTCATGTGCATATGATACTAAGTAAGTTAATTCACCCATTTTCAGTTGAAGTAATAAGCCTTCATATTTAACTCATAAACACAACATACTGATTCCATGGTCCTACAAATAAAAATGGAACCATTTTCAATAACATCACATGATTTAATGGTTGGATATTATAGTTCCCAGGCATCTCCACGCTCTATAGCAATAAGAACTGGAAAATTCAAAGCACCCAAGCTTCCATCCTAACACACAAACAAGAGAGAAGTGTTTTAATAGCTAATTTATGAAAGTGAGTTATAATTTTTTCAGAGAGAAAAAGACAGGCAATAATGTCTGACCATGTTATGAGTATTTTAAAACTAATCAGTTTAATTCACTTCACAAGGAAGATACAATTGGTTTTACTTTCCAATTACTTATATGAAATTCATTATTTGCCTGGAGAGCACTGCTTTACTCCTGTCAACTTTTTTGTATTGCAAAGGTCTCCAACTATGTAAGCTTATGAACTTATCTTATGAAAGCCCTGATATGCCCACATAATCATTTGGTTGACACAAAAGAGTTCAGCCTGAAAGAATACATTCAGAGTTCACTCTTCACAGAACAAGATTTCTAATCATGGGACACTGCACATTTCATCAGCTACTTTGAGTAACATGGCCTTTGGGGTGTCTTTTCTCCCAGATACTGCTAATAAAATGATCTAAGATATAGCCAAATGCTCCTGACATGGCAGACTATTTATGCGGCTGGAGAAGCTTCTGTTTCTGGTGGAGGTCACAGGGGTATGCTAGGCAATTATTGGATAAAGAGATAGAAGTTTCTTTTCACAGAGGGAATGTGCTATAACGTGAAGGCTGTAGTCTCTGTTTTATTAGCTCTGTACATGTAAAAGGAACATAAATTAATTAGCCCATATAGTTTGAGATTTTTGATAATAGCTGGGTATAAATAAGAAAATGAAAGGAAACAAGATGGAGCAAAGGCACGGGGTTACGGAGGAGAAAGCTTCTGTGTTTTCTGAAATGGTAAAAAGAAAGATAGGGCATGTGCTGATCTTCCTAAGGCCACCTGGACTTGGCCTGCAAGGCCCAAAGGTTATTCCTGATGAAGTGAATATATATGACACTAGACTTGGAAGGGGGATTTCAGGAGTCAGAACTGAGCATGGAAGAAGATGAGACTGCCTATGAACTGCAGAGCATAGAGCCAAGAGAGATGTAAAGGCAGCAGCCATGGATCAAAGCCAAAGCCAGGAGCCAACCCCTAAACCCAAAGAAAGCATTCATTTAAAGGGGGCATATTCAGAAGGAAAACTGAAGTCACCAAGGGTAAACAAATAGGTGCAGAAGAGAATTTTAAAAGGCAGAGCCTGAAGGGAGTTCCAAAAGAGATGGAATATAGCTTCTTGCGTGCCCTGTTAGGGCTGGGAAGGAGAGGCTAGGAGGAGCACAGAACACTCAGATGCATGAAGAAAAAAATGATCATTGGCTTCTAAAGAGATCCTGGTCTCTGGAGAGATCTTAGTGGGTTTAATCATTTTATGTGAATAAAATGGGGTTGGTTTCTGTGAGGAAGGGGACTGTGTGACAACAGCTCTGGACACCAGGGGGACTTATCACTGTGTTCTATTGTATGTTACTTAATGTTCTGAGCTATATAACAAAGGAAAGACATGTCACTTAAAATTTTAAGAGGGAGTAAATAAAACAAAAAAGTTCAGAAAGAACTCTTTCTTCAGCCAGGAAGGAGAGGGAAGTGAAAAGGGAACAGAATAGAAGAGAGATAAAATGTTAAGGTGAAATCAGGAACATAATATTTTCTTTTTGGTTTGTTTTTAGTTGGTAAACTCATAAGTGCTTCTAAAGCAAGCAACTATGGGCCATCTTTGCTATTGCCATTGTGGAATTCCTGGTACTGAGTTAAGAAGAGAGATGTCAAAATGTATCAATGTCCTGATTCCTTTAGATGAGTCTCATTTTATTAAAAATTCCATACACATGTGGGAATTACATATAAACAGCCTTCTGGTCACTTAGTAGCACACTTACTTATTCATATTAAATCACTACCACTTTATTATTATAAAACATCTCTAATTGCATACGGATGCATTTTTACTAAATGCTGAAATCACACCAAATCCTGAAAGCCACTATTTACTAGAAATATATGATCCAACCCAGACAGCACATAATAGAGGCACACACATGAAATAATTATTGTCATAATTATTTGTATAAGACAAAGAGTGAATATACACTGATGAGTCTTTAGGTAGAGAAGGTTTAAACATGGCAGGTCTTGGAGGTGTCGTGGGAAACCCACCTCTGTCCAGTAACTATGAAAAGGCTCCTTGGGGAAAAGAAATGACTATTGGGTAAGCAAAGAAAGAGGAGAGAGCCAGGATTGTAACAGCTGAGAACAAGCAGAGATGAGAATGGGAGCACTGGACAAAACCCAACTAAATAAATGTTGTAGGAGAATGAGGATGAAAAGTAGGAAGAGAGTCATCCTAGCAAAGACGTGGGAGAAGAGGCGGGAGGAGGGAGCAGGATACAATACACATTGTGGTCATAATTTTAAGCTGAACAGTAATTGCAAATGGCAAGACTAAAAGAGGATGTTGGCAGCAGCATGAGAATGCGATAAGGGAGCAGGGGAAGCAAGTGTTTCAATAAAAATTGGTCAGTAATGTCAAGGCTATATAAGGACCAAGAAAAATAAGGACCTAGAAGAGACTTTTCATTTACCAACCGCATGGTGGTTGAGGACCTTCAGAAGAACAATCAGGACAGGGTGGGGCAAGAGCAGACTTCTGTGATTTGCAGGCTGAACCAGGGTTGAAGTGAATACATTGAGTGTAGGCAAATCTTAAAAGAAGCATAACTAGGAAGGAAATGAGAAGCATGAATAGTTTAAAAGTGTTAAGAGAGGGATTTTTTCTTGTAGGTGGGAGGACCTTGAAGGCTACATGGAAATGAATGGTAAAAAGGGAGAGGTTGGTGCTATAGCAAGTTAGCAATGGCCGATGCAGTGAGGTGGCTGAACATGAAGGTCGTGAGCACAAGAGAATCAGCATCAGAAAGAAGGAAGTCATCTTTCACAGAGAAAGGAGGACAGGCTACCTTGATAATTCATGACGTATGACTTCAACCTCAGCACAAGCACTTTAAGTCCTATTAAGGACTTATTATTACTAAGGAGGTATTGCTAGATTCATGCATGGGTAGTCCAGGACCCTTAAGGATATCTAGATATCTTGCACACTCTTGGAAACTGGCACTTCAGCTTCTGGACACAGCTAAAGGGTATTTGGAGAGCTGTAGAATCAACACTTGACTTAGAGGTATAGCAGTGAATGTTCTTAATTGAAGCCAAAGCAAACTGTCCCCATGAGTCTCACTGTGCTTATAGTTCCAAGAACATAGAGAATTACTGACAAGGACTCCTAAGGCCAGGCCTGTGGGAAACTCTAAATACTATGAGGAACATGGTCTGTATACCCGGTAAGGGAGGAGGTGGGTTGAATCTGCCTCCTGGGACCCATTTAGCTCTGGAAGCTCCAGAGACAATCAGCTGAAGACTCAGGGCAGAGCTGTGCCTAGTGAAGTGAAAGTTCCATGGGGGCAGGTGCTTTGCATGTCCTCTCCAGGTCCTGGCACATCTTGAAAGGTGAATTGACTCAATGGAGTAAGCCCACCTGTGGTACCAGCGCAGAAGCAGTAAAGATGACTATGGTGAGCTCTTGCTGGGTGGCTTGCACATGAGGGCAGAGGACCAGGCAAGTCCTGGTGTCTTGCATCTCTGGCAGCACAGAGGGATTGTCAGGCAGAGAAGGTCGCAGTGGCCTCCGAGGGAGCAGCAGGGGTAGTTGAGGGCTGAGAGCCAGGCAGGTGCCTAGGCACATTTGTGTCCCAGGATAGCAGTGTTATTCAGGATTAGCCATGCAGAGCCTCAGTTTTCTTATCTATAAAATGAGGATAATAACATTAAATCCCTCACATTTTTGTTGTGAAGATTAAATTACATAGTGCTTAAGCATAAAGTCTTTAGTACAGTGTATGGAAAACTATTGGGCTTTAGACAAGATCCTCATTTCTTTCCATCCTCAGCACCTTGGACAGAGCAAGTGTCTGATCACCATGGAGCAAAAATATACAGTGTTGGGTGGAGTCTATTGGGTAGTTCCATAAGTGAATGCATGCCAGTTACTTGACCTAAAGAATAGGAGTGACAGTGAGAATAAACTCCAATGCCATCAGCCTGAATCAATATATATCAGGAGTAATGATCCATTGACTTCTGGGTAATAAGAGAAAGTTATGATGTTGTTACTATATTATGGCTTCTTGGAATTTTTACTGCTTTCTCTATGCATTAATATAATGACAAGATATATAAATCATTTGCTTCTGGACTGTAAGAAGCCGCAGGCTGAGGTGTTGATCATTTTATGTCAGAAAGTCATTTCTGAAAGAAAAACAACCAGAACAGTGCTAGGACATTTACTGAAAAGTACTTTAAATTTACAGCTATGCGCAGTAGGTGATTTGTCTCTTGAATCATTTGGATCTTGTTTGGGAAAAGCATTTGTCACATTAGATGGGCTGTGTACAATGGCAGTCAAATGTGAGCATTAGTTGCAAATTTTAAAAAGGAAAAGTGTGCATTATTTTCACAAACATTTTTTGTGCCTAGTGTATGCCAAACTTTGTTCTAGACATATAAGTGTTCATATCACGCACATTGCCTGTCCCCAAGACATTCATGTTGTAGTGGCAGACAGAGCCAAATAAATAAATAATTGGAGAACAATATGGTGAATAGTAAGTTTAAGGACATATGACAGCTTAGGTATGATGGGAGCTCAGAGGAGTGAATCTTAACATGGACTAGAAGAACCATGGCAGATGATGTCCCTTGATTGTTAAAGGTCAATAAGAATTACCTTCACACAAAGGAGAGATGGCATGAGCAAATTCATGGATTAGAAATAGCATGGTGTTGAGTTGGGGAAAGAGACAGCCAGAAGGAGTTTGAGCTTGAGTATGTTAAAAGGCCAGGAGTTTTAGGAGACAAATATGTAGAAGAAGGAAGAATTTAGACAAGAGTTGGACCTATATGTTATATTGAGAAATGCGGCCTTTATCTTTAAAGTGAACTCAATGGAAGCCATGAATAGCCCTTTAAGAGCTTTTAGCAGAGTTAACTCATGATTATACTTATTTTTATTTCATAATATAGTATGCTAAAAGGAGGAGGGTACTTAAATGTCACTGGGGTGAAGTTGGCTAGGTGCTCAACTCAGAGGCGAATTTCCCTATGGCCAATGTTCCTTTTCCTTTTTGGTTTCTCTTAGAGACTACCATTGAGTGACAGCCTGTGTTCTCTTTTATTTTAAAGGTAGCTAATAGTCTCTTGCGACTTGGGTATGTTTATACTATAGTCACTTGTTGAGATTTTGCATAGTATTAAAGAAGAACATACAAAATCAACCGAATATGTTGAGGGTCGAGTTTGTTCCCCTCGGTTCTTGTCCCCCCGAAACAAAGAATTGAAAGGCAGAGACATAATAGCCAAGCAGAGTGAAAGTTCTATTTGAATACACTCCAAGGGAAGAGTGGGCCAGAGTCAAGGTAGACAAAGGCCTCCATCCATTAGGTGGGAGGCCTTTTAATTGCATTTTGGCTAGGAGATGACTCTTTGATTGACATGATGGGGTCATTTGATTGACAGGTTCATTCTATAGCCAGCCCTCTCAGTGCACATGACCTTTCCCATCATGAGGTGTGGTTTGGGTGGTTCTTAGTTTTGTTAGATTGCCCCTGTGTTGTGATCTGGTTGGGACCAGTTTGGCCTGGTTTTGATAGGCAAGGAAGTTTCTCCCTCCAAAGCCTTTGTTTTCATGTGGGACCCTCCACCTGGGCAGGGTTTGGGCCGTTTTTCCCTTGAACCTTATTTTCCCCTTTTCTGGCTGCTGTGTCTTTCTACCTAACAAAAATCCTGCTAAAAAATTCCTCCCTTTGCCAACCATGTATAATAACTTTTATTTATGTTGTTCACCAGTTTCCCTAAGCCAGAAGCAACCAATTTCCCTACTCTTAAGTTCCCTAACACTTTATTTATATATCACTTACTGTAATTTATTATGGCTTCTTATTATCATTTACTAAACTTCCAATTAGAATATAAGTTTCATGAGGGTAGAATCTATGTCTCATCTATCACTGTGTCTCCCAATATATCTATGACAATTGTAGCACTAAATAAATACTAGTTCAACGAGCACAACACATAAAATTTTGCATTGTCAGGACTATTCATATTTAGCATTTGAACCATGCTTCTTCACTGTATTTCATCACCAGACCCAGATTCAGGATAGCAGGTATATCACACTCTTCTGTTTCATGTTTTCCTTCTGAAAACAAAAAACAAAAAACAAACAACAACAAAAAAATTCAGTAGATTCTGAGTAGTACTAATATCAGATATTTTTTCTCAAATTAATCAGAAGAATTAATCAGTGCCCAAGACTCTCTGGGAAACAAGCCAGTATCTAAGGAATCTGTAATTCTATTCATTGTAGAGCATATATGAGAGAGAAATAGAGAGAGAAAAGGGGAAATATCGCTTCACATCAAAGTGGTGCTTATGGAATTGCCCAGACCCATATATGGTGGACTGCAATTGAATAGTTCTTCCAGATCATTTCTTGCTATAAAGAACCAAGTGCCACAAGTGGAGAAAAATAAAATGTTAAAAGATGAGGAAAACTGAAATATTGACACTGTAAATGTCTCTGGGGAAAAGGCTGGTCATGACTGCCTAAGACCTGAGGTTACTATTGAATTGAAAGCTTTGATTTGCCTTTTCTGTCTTTCTCTTTTTTTTCCTACTCAGCAGCAGCCAATGTGACCTTTTAGGCTGGTTAACGTGATCATTTTCCATCACGCTGAGGATAAAACATAAAATGTCTACATGGCCCCCCAGCCTCCTTGATCCAACTTGGCCCAGGGCTCCAAATACATTTCTCATCTCATTCATGAGACTTCAGAAAACACCCTCAAAATTGCCTCAGAGTCTTCACACAACACTTTACTCCTTTGAAATTCTCTTCTTTTATCATCTAGGTCTGGGATAATTCCTGTTAGTTCTTCAAGTCTCAGTTCAAATGTAATTTCCTGAGAGAAGGATTCCTGACTCCTTAATGAATATGAGGTCCCCAAGTTTCTTCCTACCACATGTTCCTTTATATTATTTATCAAAACTTATGATTATATATTCACTCATGCATTTAAATGTGTTTCCCCACTTGACTGAAAACTTCCTGAAGAAGAGGAACATGTTTGCTTGGTCCCCATTGAGTGAAAGGAGCATGCAGCTAGTGACAGCTAGTAAGTATTTAACATGTTCTTTTTGACTGAGTAAAACTTTAACAGACTTTGGATGACCATGCTGCATATTAGCAGTGTTTAACTCACCTTTCTTATGAAGATAAAACGTGAAAATCTGGCAAACTTTTAGGTTAAAGAGAAGAAAACATTCTAATTTCCAGTGAAATGCTACCAATTATATTGGCCAAGGAGATAAACTAGAAAAAAAATTCATGTTTATTTTCCTGAACCCTTGAGGAAGACAAGAAAGGATTATTTTCTTCATGTAACACTATCTGGAAATGCAGGTAGCTATTAGGTACCACCAGACCACTTTTTTTGGTACCCATAAGAGTAATGTCTCTCTAGTCACAAATAGGTTCTTTCTTTTCAAATCCTTTCAGAGACCATATTTCCAATACCCCAACATGCCTGAGGCTAGAGATTGCTGACCAGTGCCCACTTGTTAGTAGACAGCATTATGAGGCAGGCCTAAGTCAGGAAGAGCCCTTTAGCAGATTGTGCAATGCAGCCTTTTGTAGACAACCCCTCCACAGGAGGAACTGATTTTCTTAAAGACAATTCCTAATTCTGTTTTCCTAATTCTGCTTCTGAGCATTTTCTCTGCACTGTGTTGTCTTTCTTCAGGAAGAGAGAGCCCTTCTGAAAATGTTGTAACTGTTCCCTTTCGCTAAATAAATTCTTTGATCTTGTCTCTTTGTGTTGATTTGGACTTTCATGCAGAGTCATCTATTTTCCTGTGCTCTTTCTAATTAATTTTCTAGGCTAAATTAGTGCCAAATAAATAATGAGTTTCCAAATTAGCTGACACCATAATGGAACAGAGATTTAATTAATTTACTATCAGGGCCTTCTACAGACAATTGTAAGTTTATAGCATAAAATGATGGTATTTATTAATGTGGAAAGTTTTCTTATTTCAGCAGGTTATTTTAATAACCAGATGTTAATATGGAGATCTTTTTATTCTCATCTGTGTAAACATCAGGATTCAGCTCAGGCAAAGACCACACTGATATTCAGTACATTTAAGTTCCTATGAAGTTCTTTGATTTCACTTTATGTAGCATTGAGAATAGTTGGTAACTCTGTCAGCTATAATAGTTTAAATATTCATGATGATTTTAGTAATTATTTACTCACATATTAAAGGTGTAAACCTATACAGAAATCTCTGGTATCTTGCTCTCACTGGATCACAGATTGAAAGCTTTCTTCCCAAACTGCCTTCAGTGTATATTCCATGCTGATCTCTTCCACTGTTTCCCTAAATGGATCCTTACATGCTAGCTGTTTCTGTAGAACCTTGGTTGAACCAGTAATTGGAAAAGATGACTGGGAACAGCAGTTGGGAACTACCTGGTAAACATATGATTGGGCAAATAATATCCAGTGAGAAAACCCTGATTTCTTGCATAAAATATAGATATTATAGATATAATTACCTTCCCTATTAAATCCACTGAATTGTTTGGACAGTCTAAATCTGTATCTGTATTGGCAGTCATGACAGTAATAGTTTCCATTATTTTATGATCATTCAGGAGGTTCTACCTTGTAAATCTCATACAGGCTCTCCTTTGGCCCGGCTGTGACCAAGCAGTGCAGTGATGGGGATTCTGAAATGGCTCTCAGTGTAACCACCTGCCACAGCACAATCCACCACAATGAACCTGAATAGTAGATAGAGTGAGGTTTGTGGAAAAATGGACAGGTAGAAGAATGTATGCACTTTAAGAACAATGACTCAAGTGGGTAATTGAAGAGAAAGAGGGGATAGAATTTGCTCAGTTTTTTAAATGTGTGGAGCAGAAATAGGTGGGGCTATAAGTAATATTTAAAATCAGGCCCATGAAAATATAGGTACTTTCTGTGGTAGAGAGAAGAGGAAGTAAAGGTGACTACTGTAAATAATTAAAGGTAATGCTCTTTCATGTGATGGGAAGGGTCAGGTACACACATGCTAGTTAATATTCCAACATATTTGCAAAATGTATTCAAGAAAAGATATTATGATTTAGGCTAAGTGAAGAGTGTGAAAATCTGTGTAAATTTCTCTTAACAATGCAGCAATAATAAGCAGGTAAACTGGGGTGTAAAATCTCTCACAGAATGTCCTGGTACTGGAGAGAGGAAAGATGGATTTCCATGGGTCACTGAAATGGGAGGAATTAATTCATATTCTAAGGCTGAACTTTAACAGAGGGTTAATATGCATTAGTCAGGAGAAACTTTTTGTGCCTTGAAGTAGATGAACTGCACAAGAAAATTCTTGAAGTAGAAGATTGCAAGATTTGTCTTAATAATATTACCTGCAACTTCTTGAAGATCTTTTTTTTCTGTCTCTCTCTAGAAAGTCAGATAGGTATAGATACAGTCCATCACAGAATATCCTGCCTGTATTTATGTATATAAAAACCTCTTACTCATTTAATATTTAAAAAAAATAAATCTGTGGTAGTAGGCATTACTATCCTCATTTAAGAAACGAGGGAACTCAGATTCAGAGAGGTTAAAAAACAGGAACAAGTTCATTTATAATAAGTTGCAGAGCTGAGATTCAAATACAGGCTTGATGCTTTCATGTTCTTTGTGCTTCAGCCACAATGTAACCCTGGCCTCATGAGAATATGTGCCTGTTTGTATAATATGTCTCATCATCAAGCCTGGTTGGTATCTGTGGGTCTTAGGGCACGTATATAAATGGAGGTCCATATGCAATAAACCTAAGTGTTTAGAAATTATAAATCAAGCTAACTGTTAAAATATGTTCTGTCCTTGTATCCTGAGATGTCTACCTTCAGGAGGCCAGTTTTGAATTGAGAACACTCGGACTTCTTGGATTTCCACTCCAAGATGTAACCCATATCCTGTCCCCTTTGCTTCCCACCCTTGGCTCTGTCTTGCATGCTGAAGGGGTCTTATGCACAACTGGGTAGACACTTCTTCCCCTATAGCAATGCTCCGTCTAACCCCTCCCTACCAACAGCTGCCCCTTGACCTCCCTTTGGCCTGGAGGTACATACATGAGAATCATAGTCTACCTCAAAAGAGAGGCCCGCACAGACTTTGGAAGTTCCAGTTGCCCAGGAATCCAAAGTCTGGTCTAGAAGAAGGGGTACTCTTTATGGCCCATATGCATTTGGTCCTATGGATTTCTTCTTCCAGGAGGAAGAAGCACAAGCAGAGGAAGGCCAGGAGGGGCAGGGACCCCTGTTGTTGGGATATAAAGGTGGTACCGCTCACACTTGTAGGGAAAGGAATGACTTCAATACTTTTGAAATAATAATTTCCTGCTCATAGGTCAACACCCTCTTCATTCATATCAGAAAGCAGCGATTGAGGTTCTATCTGACTGTCTCTCTAACCCTACACTTACTACACCTGTATACCCAGTAATCTATATGTGAGGTAAAGAGAGAGCAGGTCCAAAAAAGTATCAGTTCAACCCACTAGGCATTCTCAAATTTTCAAAAGAATTCTGGGCTATGTCAGCTACATGGCAGGTCTGAAATCCTCTCAGGAGAGTTTGAAAAATGAGCCAGGAAAGAACAAAACCCATTCTGTGGTAAGCCAGGCTTCCAATGTACTCCCTAGAATCTGAGCCAATAATTCACTCAGAGTGATTCAGTTTACTGAATTGTTCCATCCCCTTCCCTTTACATTCATCATGAGAAATACCACAGGTTCTAAGAAGCTTCAGAATTAAAGGAAGACTGTATGGCCTGACCGGCTGAAAACTCATTATCTCATGACTGTTATCAATGTAATTTAGAAAAAAGTTTTGTTCTTTAAATCAAGATGAATTGCATGGGAGAAAAAATTGTTTCCCTGATATCTTACATACATGTAATGTAGGCTTTGCCAGAAAGAATGTGAAGAACAGTGAGAATCCTATAGTCAGTACTCATTGGCTGTGTGAGTACATAGCATATAATACGGAAAATTGGTCAGACTTATCTCCAGTTTCCATGGAAATTAGCATATTTACCTAAAGAGTGTTACAAGATAAAATGTCAGGATAAATTTTATCTAATGTAATGACTTTGCTTTTAGGAACGTAATATAGATGTTGAAGCTAAAGACTGAAGAGAAACCAAAGTCTGGAGTTGGAAAAACACCGTCATAAAATCATCATCATAATAGTTATTTTAATAAACAAATCTACTTTAAGGGAAGTCCTATGCTTGAATTGCAGACTAGTTGGTGAAACTATTTACGTAAGATCCCTTCTTCTTTTTCCTAAATTCAGTGCAAAATTAAATCAGTTACTGTGAGCAAGTAGTCACAAAGGATTGTAATGAGAGCAGAATGAAACCATTTAAACAGACATTTTGGATTTAAAACACAAAGGAAAGTAAGACCCTTCTTAATGAATTTACCTGATTCCCTGATGTGGGCATTAACTGCTATTGGTGTTCAGTTGTCACATAAAATTGTGAAGTTGGTGGCTGGATGAGGCCTTAGAACTATTCTACCTTGATGTTTCCCATACTTGGCTGATCATGAAATCATCTACAGCAGTACTTTCTGAACTTTAATGTGCGTTCCGATCACTTTGGGGATATAGTTAAAATGAATGTTCTGATTCAGTGATCTGGGGTGACGGCTGATACTCTGCATCTCCAACACGCTCCCAGGTGATGATAATACTGCTGGTCTGTGCACCATATTTTGGATAGCAAAATCCTGAAGACCTCGAAAAATATGGATGCTGAGGTCTCACTCCTAGAGATTCCAATTTACTGCAATAGAAACTTGAAAAGTATCTTATTTTATAGATAGGGAACTGAGTTTTAGAGAAGTATAGTGACGTCATGGGTAACAAGATAGTGATCAAGCCAGTAGTAGGTGACAGGCCTCCTAACCCCAGTTCATTGCTGTTTCACTTACACAATAATGTCTCCCATGTTATGGTAACTTTCCATGTTTTTCACTCGGGATGTGCCTCCTGTGCAGTTGCATAGGGCCCCATGCTTGAGGTTTAATGCTCTGTGGTTGACATCTTGGAATTCATGATTTTATCTTTGCATTTATGTTTTGTAATTGAGTCCAATGGGACAATGGAGTATGTTACAGGGAGAGCTTGGTGTCTTGGTTCACACATGGTCTTGCCTCTTGCAGCTTCCTCACCTCCCTAGGATAGATTATTGGCTCTCTGCTACCCAATTCCTGATGCCCCAGGCTCTACTCAGCCTCCTTCTCCCACCTCACCCCAGACTGCTGCCGGCTTCCACCAAGAGCTGTGATCAGATTGCGCTGAGGAGGGGAGGCTCATGTCCCTCTAGTATCCTGCCTCCCTGTGGAGACCCGGGTGTGCATGTCAGCAGGATGAAGGCTGAGAATATCTTGTGGTGTCCCAGGGCAGGGCACAGTGGGCAGCATCCTCACCCTGAGATAGCAGTTCAGTGGTACATTTGACACATGGCTTGGCATACGCCTCTCATCCACCCCCATCCAAGTACCAAGTATGTGTCTGAGCAGAGATTTTAATCCCTCGGGGCATCTACTTGTCATGGATCAGGAAAATGGCTGATGGAAAGGGGAGATTGACTTCCCCACTCTTGGCTGGGGCCCTGAATTTTCTTTTTACCTTGGACTTCACCAATTGTTGGCCCTTTCTATGACTGTGGACCCGTCCTCTGAAAGGACTTCAGCCAGAGGATATTCTGGTAATATCTTCAAGGATCTTATTTTTCTTCAGCTTTTATAGACTGCTCTCCAGATAGTCACCAGCTCATTGACCTAAACTATGAAAACCTTTAAAATTACTACTTTAAACAGTCTTTTCACTTTGATGTAACTGTTGGCTTATGTTTTGAATTTGTACTTAATTGTTTGGGTGAAATAAGAGAGTGAGCCTGCCGGGCACATCTGATGGTTGTTTGCATGAAGAAAGGAAGCACTGCTCTTCTTCTTAGGAATGTCTTGTCAGGGTGTTGTCCTGTGACTGAAATTGAAGACTCTCCCTTCTAGAAAAGGATGAATGTACTTTTGGGGACCCACCAGCTGCCGTGACAAATTGCTCCCATCTTTTGCCCTCATTTGTGTGCCTTCAAATCCACCATATGGGTGAGGTTACAGGACATGGCCGCGGATGGGGATGTCCTTCAATTCTGCCTTTGGGGTCAAGGGGTGCTGAAAGAGGTGGCCTTGATTCGGTCTGTGTGCTCACCTTGAAGTGAGAGCGTGCAAGGCTCCTACCTACTAGGCACCCCAAGGAAGAGCAATGGAAACAGCTTTATAATTTGAGCGGCAGGAACATAGGGCATGATCACTAGGCTGTTCAATGGGATAAATTTTCAGAAGTGAGGATGTTTTTTTTTCCTCTCACAAAAATGTATAATTGTATCCATATCTGCCTAAGGAGGAACTAATTTTCAGATAATTCCTGAATACAATCAGCTAATATCCCATCATTTCAGGACACATAAAACAGAGAAGAATGAAGAATGTTTCTTTCCTCAGAAAACAGAGGAGTTGGCCAGTAACAAAAGGAAACTACTGAAGTAAATAGTGATTAGAAAGTGGCATGTACAGAGCATATTTGGTGGTGGTAGTATGGGGACTCTCCTTAGGAATGTTATTAGTAAGGTCTTGGTATCTAAAGTGAAATTAGGGTAATTACAACTAACTGAGACTGAGAAACTGTCTAACTATGGTAAGGGACCTGACACAAGAAATACCCTCCAGGCACAGACTGGTATGTGGCAAAAACAGTGAGTGTCTCACAGGCGGATCCTCTGAACTCAGGCAGCTCAAGCAGGAACTTCAGGTCAAAACTGAAGATGACCATTCTCAAAGCCACACTTGGCTCCAAGTCGTTGCTCCATGCTTAAAGGGGGCTAATTTGTGTTTGTATATGAGAAATGCTGTAAGGCATTTGCAACTTGTTTTTAATTATGCTTATTAACTACATAATAAATACTATGTGAATCACATTCTACATTGAGTGCTTGCCATTTAAAAAAATTTCTCCACTAATTTTGTCAAACATAAATGAACTGGAAAAATCATGCTTGTCTACTGCTGGCAAAAAATTTGTGCCCAGGTAGTAATGTTGCCTTTACCAGATCTGTTTCTATGGTGTTGTATTAAGCACTGAACAATATCCCTCTGTCTGTGGATCCTTTAATTTACTTATTGAAATAGGCACCACAGAGTTGGTCTATGAGAGAACACAAGTTACAGAACTGAGCTATTGAAAATTCTACCTTCAGATCAGTTGGTCTCTGACAGTAAAACAGAAATGCTGAAATGGCTAACTGGGAAAGTAAGTACTCTCAGGAACACATCTCCCCAGAGAAAAACACTGCAAATAATTGCGCTTCAGTAATTTTCATATCACCCTTCAAGGCTCAAAGAGGAAATTTCATCTACAGAAAAATATAGCTGGTTTCAGAATTGTGGTGAGAAAATGCAATCTTTAGAAGATAAGATAAAGACATATTTATAGTCTCTTACCCTTACTGTTATGTTCAACCTTCATGTAATTTTTCTTACATCTATAGTTTTGTTTTCTTTCTCGATATATATTTTTAACCTCTTTCTTTTTAATCAGGCTCACAGCAGTTTTTCTATTTTATTTGTTTTTTCCAAGAGTTTTATAGTTTATTATTTCTACAATATTTTTGTTTTCCTTTCCATTAATTTTATGTTTTATCATTATTCTCTCTTTTAGGTTTCTTTTAGTTATCCTATTATTCTTTGTATTAATTCTTGATGTCTTTATATTTTTGTTTTTAGTATTTACAGCTATACATTTCCTCTGAATATAGTTTTTGCTGTATTTCTACATATTTTGTCACTTCCTCTTTGCTCCATGAATATTGAAGGATGTTACTCTTATTGGTAATATATTCATTATGTACTTTTTATTTGATTTATTATCAGGGAATATAACCTATAAAATCTCTACTCTTTAAATGTAAATATAAAGCTTTCCTTTCAGCCAAATACATGATATCTATTCATAAGTGGATGTAAGAAAAATGAATAATACATGTGCATGTGTTTTACCCATATATACATACACATTGTATCACTGTTCTTTAGTTTTTCCATTTTCCTTACCTGATTTTGACCTTTATGCCTCAGATAATTTTCTTAAATTTACACAGTAATTTGATTTTATCACTTTCTCATTTCCAATATATTTCTCATATATGTATATATACACATGCACATATACATACCTCTTTTGCTACTATAGAATACATACTGGGTTATGACTGTTACAACATGAATTGTGCCTATTATAACTTAAAAATGCCTCTCGTTAATTACTGCTTATAATCTTATATCTAAGCTTGTCTGATGACATACTGATCTTGCCTTTTCTAAAGTTTGCATTTGCCTGATATCTCTTGATTTATTTTATCCCATTATTTTCAACTATTCTTTATCACTTGGTCTGAAGCACGCTTCTTGTGAACAGTGCATTGCTTTATTTTATTTTTAACCTAATTTGCCAGCCTGTGTCTTTTTATGGAATAATTCAGAGAATTCCATTTTTAAGATGAACCACAGCACAGAAGCGAGACTGCCTCTGCATATTTAAGAAGAATGTGTTCCAAAGATGTGGAAATTGTTGAGGCTGGAGTGCTAACTAACTTCTTACATAGACAGGTGTTTCTACAGGGAATGTTCCATGAATTCCAACTAATTGTTTCATAGGTTAAGAGTGTCACTAAGATTCCCTTGTAATGTTTCTCATCAAAGAATGTTCTATGGGGCAGAAATAAAAAGCTAAACAGGATGCTAAAACAAGAATTAGAAGAAAAAAGAGAGTGAGCAACCAGATAATGTAAGTCACCACTGAGCCAATTAAGGAGCAGGAGATACAGCAGGATGTCCCAGACAAAACCTACTGGAGGTCAAGTGTAGGCAGATAGTGTGAGTTCTTGTACAACTAATGTATTCCCAAGTGTAAACTGAGTAATATGAAGGAAGGCATCATCCTGCCGACTTATATGCTGGTTAAAAGGCAGGAACCTAGCAGGCTGCAAAAATAACAGGTAATGCCAAAAGCAGGATGGAATCCAGGTTTTGTGAGGCCTGAAGCTTAAGCTATTTGAGATTGTGGTGGGGGAGCTCTTTAAGAAAAAGAACAGAAAATTAAATACAAACTTGAATATTTACTGAGATAAAAAAATCACAAGAAATGTGACTGAGTCCTTAGAGATTCAGGTCTTTTTAGATCCTTTTGGACAAGTGACCAGAAACTCTTACATAGAAATGCTGTCTGCTAATATCCAAGTGTTCCTTCTTCATGTAGAATACTGGACAACTCTTGGCTCTGGCAGGACCATGTAAGTGAGAGGCCCTGGAGCTTACGCTCAACTAGCCTCAAGGTAATCTGCCTCTGGCCAAAATATTAGTCTCTATAGGAGTAAGGACTAAGTATAGGATATATCTGCTCAACATGGACTAACCTAGAACACCAGACTCAGGAATATAGAAGGTAATCCTAGAACAAAGGGCTACTAGCAGGATGCAGCCCCAAATCAGTAACCTCAGATTTACCATTAGAACTTAAGGTGATTTGAGGATTCAGATGTCGATGCATAATTTCTGAATCTTTAGGATTGGTTTAGGTGCTTCTTATCGGTTATCAGAGAAACACAGTGGAAGAAACCCAACTGTCCAAGAACACTGAGGAGCAAAATTTTGTGAATGCTGAGCATATGGCAGCACCAATAATTTTCCCATAAAGATGGCACTAGGTTCCATAGAGAGAGAGGAGCTGAATTAATGGGCAATTTGGTGGACCTACACCAGTGAAATTCTAAGTTTAAGCAGCTGTATTTTTTTTATTTTGTAGGTAACTAGTTAGAAGTCAGTTACCAAGTTCTGAAAGAGAGTGTAGTACAAAGATTACTGACCCCAGAAGAATGGACTACTCACCAACTTCCTGAAAGTCAGTGGACCTAGTGTAAGGATGGCCCATTTGGGAAAACTGGGTCAAGTTCTCTAATTCAGTGTTCCAGCACCAGATATTGTGAAGTCATTCTAACGAAGTTGATTAACTGAAATCTCATATTCCAGAAAAGGTGGGGAATCAGAAACTTTGGATGGGTTTACTCTACATTTAAGGCCATCGGACCAAACTCAGAATTTTTAGGTGAGACATCTTCCCAAATATTAAGGCTTTTTGTCAGGCCTTACTTCTGAGAGCCTGCTACCTGTCAACTCTTTCCTCTGATCAGCTGGAGAGATTGGAGACCTTCACCTACAGGCATAGCCTAGATTAGCTGAGGAATTAGGTGAGCTTGAATCTGGATATATTAAGAGTTGAACCTCACCTGGCATAGTGGTAAAAAGGATGTTAGGTGTACTGGCAATATCCAGAATTAGGCTCAGTGACCTAAGTTCAAATCCTGTGTGTCAGGCATGAATCCTTGGGGAGGGTTTGTGTAAGCATTGTCTTTTTCATGGATTCTTAGTCTATGCAAATAAGGCTATCCTTCCATTTCTGTTTATAGGTGATTCTCGGCTAGAGACTTGAATATTACTTGGGCAACTTATTGACAACCCATTGAGTCTGCCAGAACCCTCTTTCTGCATAGTGAACCTCACATCGCTCAGCTTTATCTGTGTCCTGTTTCATACTTAATGAACTCTGTTCCTTAGAGAGACTCCTGGACCTATAACCACTTGAAAGAAGAGTTTCTGAAATTTGAAAATGTCTTTTGACCTTTGTTTTTGTGCCAGTTATAGTCTCTCTCACTGGAAGACTCATATCAAAACTTATTACTGAGGTAACATGGTTTATAGCTACTTATATAGAACCATGTACTCCCTAACATTTTATATGGAAGCATCAAGTGTAGGTAAATTAAGAGAGTTGAAAGAAATCCTTTTGTATTTTATAACATATAATATATATAATGTAATATATATGTATAATAATTTATTCCCAGATACAATCCTCCACACAGCCTTATATGTTTCCCACTGAAATAAGAATGCCAGTGAGAAATGGCCTCATGTTCAAGAGAATCTGAAGTAGTGAAGAATCATGATGCCCTGATTTTATTGTATCCCTCCCCACCCAATTCAGTCAAACTTTGGTTTCAGGGATTTGGTCTCCACAAATCTCACTACATATGACATAGTGTAAGAACCAAGTCTGAGGAGTATGAATCATTCTATGTTTTTATGTGGGTTTTGGTGGGAATAAAGCATCTAATTCATCTTTGAATTAGCTTTTCTGCCAATTGATACTTACTATAAACTTTCTGTGTGATAATTTCACATTAACAAAATTTGCCTTGGATTTAACATTTACTTAGTGGAGAATGTGAAAAGAAAATGCAAAGGCAAAGTACCTTAAAACACCATTTGTAATAACACATTTTCTTGAAAAAGTGGGTCTACTCTTGTAATATAGTTGTGGTATGGTTAATTGGTGATTTTCTATAAGTTTTTATTTTTATTTATGGAGCCCAGCTACCAGATTGTAATTATAGAGACTATTTGGGATTGACTAGACATTCACCATGTTTGTAAAGGTGGTGGAAATATTTGTTGAGATGAAAAATGTAATCCTAGACTTTTAAATGAAGATAAAAAGCTTAATCTAAGTATAGGAAAGTTGAACAAGTGCCAGAAAGATTCAAGGGTGGAGTGTAAAACCATATTCAACTCTGTTAGGATAATTGTAAATTACATTGTTAATAATATAAATATATACAATTTTTTGAGTGTTTACTATGCATTAGGTACCGTTTTAAACTATTTTACGAATTAACACTCTAAAATGTCATCACAACCCTAAAAGGTAGTATTGAGGAGGAAAAAATTTCCTTTACCACTTGGGGTGGTTCTAGCTGGCCTAAGAATCAAATTGACATGAGACAGATTAATAGGAGGAAAAAAAACAAAGTTTAATTACATACATACAGGAAGCCTTAGACATGGGCTCCAAAGACAGTCTGGGAGAATGAGGTATATATGGTATATCTGTCATCCTGAACCAAGGAGAAGGGGTTAGGGGTCTGAGACTTCAAAGGAAAATAAAAGTAATTCACAGGAATATGAAAAAGTAAATGGTAAACAAATACTTAATGGACCACACAGAAACAATGAGGGGGTACAAAGAGGAATTTAAACAGATTTAGCTACATCCCTCCCTGTCTCTACCACATCTGGTTTACCTTATAATGTAGCTATCTATGATAGCTTTCCTTCTGGAGTATGCCTAAATTTTTTTTATGCAGTTGGATGGGTGGGAGTTCAAAGTTTCTTTCTGAGTCTTTTGGGCCTTGATTGTGCTTAACTCTGTATATCTGTTGCACATTGTAGCTCCAGGCTGGAGGGGGGTTCCCAGCTTTGGGCAAGTTCACTCTGGATACACTGAGATCAAATAACAATAATGGATTGTGTGGGTAGAAGGAAAAGAGTTTATACCGAGCTTTATTCTCATGGTGGCAGTTCAAATGCTAGAACCCTGTCCACCTCTGTCTCTCCTTCTGCCTCTGCCTCAGGCGCTGCCTCTGCTCCATGCTCTATCTGCACTCCCAGCCTCTGCTCTCCTACTCTCCTGCTGTCCTCTGCCCTTAGCACCAGGCAGAGCTCTTTTTATAGTAACACAAGCAATAATAGCTCATCGCCAACAGGTATGGAAGCATGTGCCTGTGCAGTAGGCTAAGTATTACATCACTGCACATACACAGTGGGTGAGTAGATTAGGATCATGTGAGGATCCTGGCCATGGAACTGAGAAAGGGACCATGGGCTTAGTTGGAGTAGGGTGAAGGCCTCCAGAAAAAGCAAGGGAAGATAATTACAGTCCGAGCAATGTAACAATATGCAAAGAAGCACCCCACCAAAACTCTCCATGTTAAATATTAAGAAAAGTCAGGGTCACATTATCAGTTAAAGCTCAAAAACTCAAGAGTAACTTGGCCTGGAATGTTTGAATATTCCCTGGAGAAAAGAAAGTATCTGAGTATAGCCCATGTTTTTATTGTGTTAATCATGCCATTGTAAGATTCACGTTAGCATGCTAAAAGGCCCAGACCTATTCGCTGTTTTTCCTTCTTTAGACCTAATCAAGTAATTTGTAACCTGGGCAGTTAATATGGCAAGCAAGCCCAGCCATAAACAACATAGTAAAAGCAAGAAGGATTCCATTTTAAAGATATGATTGCCTTTTAAATCCCAGGAAGGTAAGAAGTATGGTTCTTAACAAACTCTATAGCAAATGGACAATAACTCAGCCCACCTTGAGGGCAGGGCAGGCAGTCTTGATTGATATGCTCCCAGAAGAAGCTGCTATTCTGGGAAGAAATTGCAGTTAATTTCTTATGTTAATTTTTCAGAATTACCTGGAAAACTGATGAGAAAAGAGACTTAATGTCTCATCAAGGATGAACATTCTAGGACCACTTAACAAGTTCACACCCTTAGCCCTTTATCATATTCCTAAAAATCCTCAATTGCCTATAAATCCCCTAGACAAGGCACACTATGGGCTCTCTTGTCACCAGCTATGTCCTCTCACTTTATTTCTAAATAAAAGTCTCTCCCTTGCTCTCCTACCTTGAGTGTTTGCTGAGTTCATTCTTCAACTCCATGAACAAGAACCCTAGTATCAGAACTTCTGTTTTCCCCACACACATCTTGGGATAGCCTGCCCTTGGTCCCTACAGTAGGTACTATCATTAACTACATTTTCCAACTATAATGTTTTAAGTATAAAATTGGTAAGACATATTACAAAGTCAATGTACCTTCAATTATATTTTGAATCTCAATTGGAAATATTACTTTTTGATCATTGGATCTGTCAGTATTATATAGGATAAAATACATTATCAATTATAGTTGATTATTTTTAAATAATCATTGCTATGAAATGGCATCAAGCCTCTATAGTAGTTTCATGCAGAATCTGAGGTATTTTTGTGATTGTTTTTGTTATAATCTCCATAAACTATAAAAGTAGGTAAAGGATATGGACACTTGCAATATAAAATAAATCAACAACTTTATATATAGTTTGCCATTGTGTTTTAAATTGTGTCACTTTTGCCTGGAAATTTATTTTAACAATATTAAGTAATGTCCTGGAATATGGTATGATTACAAATGTGATGATCAAAATTTATGTATTCAAGCACCATGTATGTCATACACACAATAATACTCTAAGATAACAAAGAGGATACAGAATCTAATACTCATTTATGCCCAATGGATGCACAAGAGAGAAAAAGTATCTCCAAGTCAAATTTGAAAACTGACATTCACGCATTTCAAAGAACACTATATCCAAGCTCTGATTCTAGAAACCATTTTTAAAGAACATTTTTCTCCTCCATTAATTATGTCAATTGCTTCCCCAGCAATTTACATTCATGAACCTTTGTTTCAAGGCATTTATAATGGCAACATAAATGAACAGAGCCTTTGTAGCCTTCCTTTTATATGAAAATGGTTAAGGGCACCTTTTAAGTGTTCCAATTGTTCTATCATTGTATACTTCCTCTGAGAATAATTGCATTACCTTTGCCTATGTAGGATATCCTTGAAAATAAAGACCAAGGTTTTATCTCAGAGGTAAATGTTCTGCAAACCTGAAACAGTCCTCACTGTACTTCCTAATTCCCTTGCTGAAGCCCATGACTTTCATTGTCATCAATCTTGGAGAACAGCTTTCAGGCAGTTCCATTTTGGTGACTGAAAGTGAACTGTTCATTCAAATTACCACAAACGAGTCACACTGTTGATGAAATAGAACAACAGAGATGCCTAAGGTAACCAGAAGTTATCTTCAAAATTCCACAGAGAGTTTGTTTTTTCTTCAGGTGGTATGTTGCAGATGGCTCCTAAAATAACTAAATGCATTAATGACTTCCTATCTCAATCTTACCTAATTCACTTACGTAAGTAGCTGCTAGAGTATTGCACATCAGCCCCACTCCCTGGTCTTATGCCAGAATTTTCTCATGGTCTGGGAGTCTTCCTTGCTGTGAGGTAGTAGGTGATGGATGTTATCAAAGTCACCACTCCCAGACCGTAAATTAGTTGTGCTGGGTCCCTGCCAGTGGGTCAGGTTCAGTATCAAGATACCCTTCAAATGTGAAGGATATGCAAATTTTAGCAATTTTACCTGTAATCATAATTCATTCCTTTCATGGACTCATTCTCATGTAATTTTTCATTTAGAACAGAGCTACTTGCCCATAGGACCATCTCACCCAGAATAATGCATCAAATGTAGAAATTTATGTCTCATTGATATTCCTTGGACCTCTGCAGAGAACTGGGGTAGGGTGGTTTCATCATCATTCTCTTATTTGCATTATCTAGCTTGCAAGATAAGGTTTTGTACTAAGGATCAAAGCATTTTCAGCTTTTATCGGTTCTGACTTACCTCTTATTTATTTAAATAATACATTAAATTTCTAGTTAAACATAACATATGGAAAAACCTTGTTTATCTCCTTTCTTTCCTAGGAACATACTAAATGATATTACTGGAATGAAAACAAAGTTTTAAGTCCATACAGAAAAATATAGATAAGAATAAGACAGTAGCATAGAAGACGTTTATTTGGAGAGAATATGGAAAGACATAACTGATTCATCAAGGCAAGGGGAACCCAACCTAAGTGCCTCCAGTCAGGAATAATAATAATGAGTAAACATTTTCATCCCTGGACTAGGATTGTGTCTAGGATTTGGAGGCACAGTTTCTTCAGTGGACAAATATCAAACAAGGGAATTGGTTGAAAATAAAATAGGAAGCAGTTAACCCTTGATCCTTTCTTATACTACTGAAAGCCAAGTAGTTGCTCTCTTCTCCCTCCATCTCCCACTTCTAGGCAGGGACTCAAATATTTATACTCTGGAGAAATTGCCCTTGTCAAGTTCTGGACAACCAACATAAAAAAGGAAGAAGGCCCACATTGGAAAAGCAGAGGGAATATATGAAAGTTTACAGGGCCGTACATGTTGCATGGCAGGATTCCAGAATGCCTTCATACTGAATGGTGGTGCCTGTAGCTCCTCTCATCCATCCTGCTTCAAGAAGACTAGCACATTCTACCATCAATTTACCTCTATGCCTGCAAAGAAGACTGGAAGGTTTAAAAGATTTTCACATATTTACAAATGAAAGTTGCCCTAGTGAACTAGCCAACTTATTCACTAACCACCCTATAATAAAACCATTTGACATAAGGGTCCACCTTCATTCTTTTTCATGTAGATATCCAGTTACCCTAGTCCCATTTCTTGAAAAGACTCCCACTGCTTTTGTCTCTCTGCGTCATCCCACTGCTTGGTTCTGGAGGCATATGGCTGTGTAAGTGAGTGATAGAAAGGGAAACTAAAGCCCTAGGTTTCTAGCCACCAGACCTAGTTCCCATGGGAACTAGAGAGTGTCAGAGATATTGAGGAGAGGGCCTTTTCTTAAACTGCATGGATCTCATGATCTTACCAAAAACAAATATAAAAGTTCTGATAACTGAAATACAGAGTGTAACACTGTGTAGATCCCAGACTTGGTCAATCAAAATAGATATGAATAACACTTCAAAGACTGAAAAATGAACTGATGTTGAAATTACAGATCACAAGAAATGAGTTAGAACTTGTGATCTGAAGTTAATTTAATTGCTTGCTAAAACAAAAGAAAATATTAACATTTTTCATAGATTTTAAACATGATGCAAGAATCTAAGAACATGATCTTAAAAATACCCAAGATATAATGCAAAATTACTTGATGAAGAAAATCTCAAGAGCTCAGAAGAGAAAATATAATCAACAGACATCCCAAGATAACCCAGATGTTTGAATCATGACACAAGGATTTTCAAAGCAGCCATGATAACCATGCTAAGGGTCAATATTTTTTTTCCTTTTGGTGTCATTAATGTACAATTACATGAGCAACATTATGTTTACTAGACTCTCCCCATTGTCAAGTCCCACCACATACCCCATTACAGTCACTGTCCATCAGTGTAGTAAGATGATATAGAACCACTATTTGTCTTCTTTGTATATACTACCTTCCCCATGCCCCCCCAACATTATGTGTGCTAATCATAATGACCCTTTTTCCCCCTTATCCCTCCCTTCCCACCCATCCTCCCCAGTCCCTTCCCTTCGGTAACTGTTAGTCCATTCTTGGGTTCTGTGAGTCTGCTGCTGTTTTGTTGCTTCATTTTTTTCTTTGTTCTTATACTCCACAAATGAGGGAAATCATTTGATACTTGTCTTTCTCTGCCTGGCTTATTTCATTGATCGTAATATCCTCTAGCTCCATCCATGTTGTTGCAAATGGTAGGATTTGTTTTCTTATGGCTGAATAATATTCCATTGTGTATATGTACCACATCTTCTTTATTCATTCATCTACTGATGGACACTTGGGTTGCTTCCATTTCTTGGCTATTGGTGGGTTTTTTAATGTACATAAGTTGTCATACACAAGAAACCACAAAAAGAAGAAATTCAGGGGCTTACATGATAGTAAGTTTTCTACATTCAGTTTGAAGCAGTAAAATATTAGTTTTAAATTGACTGAAAATATAGATAATAATGCATTAGAAAAAATTGCAAAAAATATACTAAGATACAGTGAAAGTAGTTAAAAGGAATACTGGAAAATTTCAAGTAATTAAAAAATTGTAAAGGAGAAGTAGAACATTTAAAAAAAAGGGACAATCAGATAACAAATAATAAAATGGTAGAACTATCAAAATATATTAATACATTAAATGCAAGTTGCCAGCACATCAAAGACAAGTTGTCAGAAATAATTAAAAATAAAACATGACCAACTATATAATATCTATAAGAAATTAAGTATAATTCATAGGTATCTTAAAAGTAAAAAATTGAGCAAAGCTATATCATGCAACCACTAATGAAAAGAAAGCTAAAGTGACTATAGTATTCAGAAAAAGTAGACCTCAAAGCAAAGAAAATAAATGAAGGAAAGAGAGAGAAATTACATAATTATAAAAGGTGTAATCCAGCAAGAAAAATAAACTTAAATGTGTATACACACAATAAGAAAGCTTCAAACTGCATGAAGCAAAAGCTAGCAAAGTAAATAGATAACATTATAATTATAGTTTCATGTGTCAACATTGTACTTTCAGGAACATGAAACTGGAAAACAAAATCAGAAAGAATATAGAAGAACTAACACCTTCTGTCAACTGAGCCTAAAGGAGTACATCAAAGAGATATTCTCAGGGGAAATTGGAAAGTATTTTGAACTGAACAAAAATGAAAATACATCATCAAAATTTGTGGGATGCAGCTAAAAAGTTGCTGAAAGTGAGATATATCACATTAAATCCTTTTATTAGAAAATAAGAAAGGTCTCAAATCAATAATATAAGCTTCCATTTAAAGAAATTAGAGAAAAAGGAGCAAAATGATCTCAAAGCAAGCAGAAGAAAGGAGATAATAAGAGCAGACAATGAAATTGGACAAAGAAAAAATAGCAAAAAAATCAAGGAACATTAAGGCTGACTGAAAAGTTAAATGATGTCGACAGATCTCTAGTACAGCTGACAGGAAAAAGAGAAACAAATTACCAATATGAGAAACAAATGGAAGATATCACTGCATACCACACAGACATTGAAAGGATCATAAGGGAATAGTACAAACAACTTCACACATGTAATTTTGACAACTTTGATGAAATGGACCAATTCCTTGAAAGATACAGTCTACCAAAACTCTCCAGGTGAAATAGAAAAATGACCAAAATTCTGGAAGAAGAGGATGCTGCAGACAGGCAAAGCTGAGGCAAATTAACCAATTTATTGTTCTTGTTGAAGATATTGTGCACCTGATTTCTCCCTAACCATGCTATGTTAAAAGTAAATTAAGGTTATCAAAGTTTTTCCTAACTCAGGGAAAACCAAATTACTCAGTCTTTACACATGGAAACTAAAAGGCAGGCTTAACAGCTTTGGAATTATTGGAGGTAGATTTAAATTTTAGATTGTTTTGCATGTATAACTAGAGCTTTCTCTGGAATTAGAACCCACTGTGTTTCATTTATTCGATGAATAAATATTTATTGAGAACCTGCTATTTGCCAGGCATTATTCAAGGGGTACAGCACTGGATAAGAGAGCCATATCACAGAGCTTATTCTGGATTTTCCCAAGGCCAGAGTGGCCAGTGGAAACAAGGGTTACATGATCAAATTACTCCAAGCAAAGAGGCACTGCTGTGCTGTATTAAAGATAGTAAGGGAAATACCTTCTTTATCATGGTTTTAACAGAACTAGAATTCTCAGATATTATTATTTGGTTCCATTTTCTTTAGCTCTGGTATCTCATAACTGCGGATTTTCACTCATCTCTGGCCCTTAACTGATACCCAGATAAGAAGCCTGAAGTTCTCTAACAACTCATATTCAAGTTCTTCACAATACGTGGATTTGCAAGTGAAAGGTCAAACCTCAGCAGACTTTGGAATGCCACTGGCTGAATAGTAATTGTTCTCAAGTCAGGAGATGAAAATGTAACCAATTATGTTGAATTAAGGTTGATTAACTTTCCTTCCAATTATGTAATAAATCTGGGATTGCTGTGATTCTAGACACTGAGTAAATAGACTCATCTGTTTAAACATTTTTCAACCAGTAAGCTTAGGAAAGACATGCATACACATATATGCATATGTTTATATGTGTTTAGTAAATAAATATATAGAGAAATAACATTTTGTTCAAGAGAGGTACACATTTTCAATTAATGAATATAGAAGGGGGCATAATATTCCTTAAATAAAATGGGTTTTGTAGTGAGACAGATACAGGTGTGAAAACCAACTCTTCCACCTTACTAACTGTAAGACCTCAGATAACTATTTAACCTCTTGAAACTTCTGTTTTATAATTTGCTAAATCTCAGTGGGTTATTATGAAGATGAACAACATTAGCAGAGATGGTGGTACATGTCAAACCAATGTAGATGTTCTCTCGGGCTCCTTATGTGATGAGAAAGATGCCAGCAGTGGTTCTGACCTCCCACACTTAGTGCTCCATTGTCAGACATAGAGGAGGGAGCTCTTACCCCCTATTTTGACTTCTCATAGTTACCTGAGTACATTTTAATTTGGCCTTGTGATTTAGTGGAGGAGTGGGGTCTAGATCTACTGTCCCTAATTCCACTAAATGTTCTATCATTGAGACTTTAACTGATATTTTAACCAACCCCAAACCAATTGTTACTTGTGCATGAATTTCATTTATGAATAGAAATAATGGTGTAGTTTGTAGGCAGTATCGGTGTTGTTTTGAGTCCTTGTCTTTCTCGCCTCTCACATTTTGGTCATGTAGACACACTCATGCCATCATAAGCTCTTAGCCCAGAATTAAGCTGCTACTAGTGGATTTAATTGATGTAACCATACACAGGCATTTTATAGATTTTTCAGAATTTCTGGTTTCTGAAATATTGCAATACTCAGATTTTTCAGAATTTCAATATTTGAAATACTCTGTAGGTATCTGTTACTGATTTAGCAGATCCATCAGGTGACATGCAGCCTGGATTTTTAGAATGCCAGTTCTAAATTTCCCAGATCTTTCAGGGACTAGGTAGACAGTGGACATTTTGAGAAATAACATTAAGGTGGAAAATCAGCATAGGGCTCTGCTCCTCTTGGAAATAGCAGGGGAAGACAAAGAAACTAACATTTATTGAGGGCAGAGTTCTAAAATATTCCTCTAAGATCTCCCAACTTAATACCTGGGACTGAGAATATGATGAGAAATCACAGTTGTTATTATTTTACCTTACATGGCAAAAGGGATTTTGCAAAGATAATTAAGGTCACAAATGAGTTGACTTTTGGTTAATCAAAGGGAGAGTATCAGGGCAGCCCTAATCTAATCACACAAGCTATTTAATAGCACATTTTCTTGACTAATCAAAATGGAAAATCAGAAAAAATAAAAATACTGAAGGGGGTCGAGGGGTGATGCAAGGCTAGGACCTGAGAGTGACCTCCGACCAACAGCCAGCAAAGTAAGTGGATAACTGCAAGGAACTGTATTTTGTCAATAACAAGTATGACCTTGAATGAGGACTCAGAGCTCCAGATGAAAATAAAGCTGGCAAACACTTTGATTTTAGTCTGGTGAGACCCTAAGCAGAGAACCCAGCGTAGTTTACCTGGACTTCTGACCTACAGAACTGAGAGGCAATAAATGAATGTTTGTTTTATGCCACTAAATTTGTAGTAATTTGTCACACAACAATATAAAATGAATACAGATGCCTATCTAGTAGTCAGGTATTATCCTCAGTCTTTTCTAGGTGGCATTTAATTTAATTATCACAGGAATCCTATAAGAGATGGGTTCTTGTAACTGTTTTACAGACAGGAAACAGGCTCAAGTAGTTTATATGGCTTGTCTAAGGTCTCATAAATTATAAGTGGCAGAACCCAGATTGGGAGCCATTGGCTGTCTATACAGTACAAGGACTTTCATTATACAGAAATCTAGTAGAATAATCCATCCTGGGAAAGTCACTCCACAGGTGTGCCCCAAAGGAATATACTTTCTCCTTGAACTGCCCTGTAATGGCAAACTGAAGACAAGTCAGCCCCAAAGGCTATCATTACTAATTTTCTGTGATTCCTCTCTGTCTCCTTTAATGTAACATTACCTCTTAGTCTCAGTATTCCATTTCTGAGCCCTGAGTTAGGAGTACTGCCTTCTTTATGTAATGTTATGTTTTCTGCTTTTTCAAAGGACTTGTCCTTAAGTGTTTCATATTTTGCTTTACCGATGTGGAATGGTACTAATTCCAGCTGACAGCTTACTATTTGTAGTTAAATGCACTGGCTAGGTTTTTCCCTACTAATCACTGACTAAAGGGAAATAAGTTCCAACTTCTTATACCACATGATATTCATGTGATTTTTTTAAATGTAATTTTTCAGAAGAAAGCCTAGTCTAGTTCACTTCAGACTAATCAGATTCATCTGTTAAATCTTCTATTTGATCACATGTACATTAGGCATAATTGCTTGACTGAATTATAACATTCTCAGAAACAAAGTATGGCCTAAAGGTATCATCAATTAATATTGAACAGTAATGTTTATAGATTTTCATATAGTGATATTATTTTATTTTTTAGTATTTGATTTCATTTATAAATAAAATACACTTGCTGTATGAATCCTTTGATCTCAAATATATCTGGAGTGAATTTCTGTGTTTTTTTTTAAGAATATAAGAATGCACATTTCTAAAATAATTAAACATTTAGTGTAAAGAATTTGAGACAATTTTGAGGTTTATAATATGGGTGCTTAACTCAGTTTGTACAATCCACATGACCTGAATTAATCTTTCTTTATAAACTGACCATCTTCTGAGTTGAATTATTTTTTCACACCAAAAGAGCTCTAGTTGATGCTCAAAAGTACTCAATTCAATTCCACAGTGTATGATATTTCCCACTGCATCAGATGGAGTGCTTAAAATATATTCTGAATTATCAGTTACAAAGAACAAATTAAGTAGTATATACTTATTAAAAATATACAGTAAAAATTATTAAAGGGAAAATATTCTGAGTCCTGACTCAAAGAAAAAAACTAAATATATATACCTATTTCTTAGATAGGTTCTGTTTATAGAATTAAAATCATCTACAAAATTATTATAGTTTTCTTTTGATATTTAAACATAGTACCTCTTATGTTTCCTTAGTCGATAAGTCTCACTCTATTGCTGAATAATTTCCAAGATGTGGCTCTATATGAATTCATTTATCATATCATTATGTTTAGATATTTAGATATGGCCAGTTTTTCTCTAGCACTATGATACTTTGATAAGCATTTATTTTTGTAAAAATCTTTTTTGTATTTCCTGTATTTTGAGAGCATGCCATTTTTCATCAATTGTGATGAAATATTTTTCAGTCTAAGGTCTCCACTTATGCAAATAAACAAAATGCATTATACATTTCATCCTCTAGGAGTTTGATTCATATAATACCTTAATTTTCATTTTCTTCAAAGCCAGCTTTCTCCACTCCCTGATAAAAATATCTCAGTATCCAGTGATTAAATCCTGGCATTCATTTTACTGTTCATCTCCATCACAATGTTTCCTGCTTTGCAGTATAACCAGTGATTAACCTTAATTACAATCATGACCACCTTACACAGCCGAGGCCAAAAGGATGATTACAAATCATGTTTCATAATATTCTTCAGTAAGATCAAGCTTCAACACAGCTACCAGGCTCAGATAACTAATTTGCATATCATTACCTAAAATTCAAATGGACTTATTTTATCTACTCCTACCCATTACTCATCTTATTACAGTTTAGGAAATTTATTGACTTTGTACCATGAATCTGCAGGTGAAAGGAAGAGGATGGCATTCCATTACTAACGCAGTATAATGATGAGAAAAAATTTCTGCAGGTTATTTTGTATCCTGCCTGATTTATTTGACTATATCACTCATAGGCCATTGATACAACCTTAGAAATTTTTATAAGATATAATTATTCAAGTGGAGATAGTAATAATTAGAATTTACTGCATGTGTGCTATAAACCTGGTACTATGCCAAGTTTAACACATTATCTCATTTAATCCTACAAAAGCACTCTAAGGCTCTACTTTAAATACATGGGAATTGAGAAGATAGAGACGATCTTAGAGAAGATAGGCAGCTAAGGTCATTTTGTTGGCCTTTAGCAAAGCCCAGATCCAATCTCAGGTTTATATCACTCCTCAGCATGGGCTCTAAACCTGCTGTTTCTTATAGACGTTTCCTTGGGGCTCCTCTGCAGGGATGGTTTTCTTTTCCTGTAATTGGTATGTAAAAGTAATAGTCTTGTGCATTTATTCACAGATTTTTGAAACAATTTTTGTGGAGTGGCCACTGTGTGACAAGCTCTAAGTATCACGTGTAACGTCGTTCAGTGTTGGTATTCTTTCTTGATTGTCGTTACATAAGGGAGCAATGAAAATTACTTGAAAAGGGAACATACATTCCCTCTTGTGGTCATTATCTCTGAGTCTTTTCAATAGAAGTTTCAAAATTAAAGGCTGTTTTAACTGGGGGAGAAGTTGAACAGATATATGAGTTTAGTGTTAAGACTGATTGCAAGTCTGAAGTATACTAAAGCTTGAGCTCTACTCACAGAAAGTTCTATTTCCAGAAGGCTGGAGCTTTCCTATTTCTGGTGACTCAGGAAAAAGCAATGTCCAGTCATGAAGGTGGGAGTTCTGTGGTTGTGATACAGTAACTCACTGGCAGCTTGGGGCATAGCAGAAGTAGGGGATGTTCACTTCCCTCTTGGGCCACATGCTATCTGCACTGAGGAGCTGGGGAAGGTAATAAATTTGGTGAGACAAAGAGCGAAAACCACACTTTCTGCCAGAGTTGTGTGACAAGCTTAATATAACTCTCTAGTTATATCTTTCCTAGAAAGGAGAATGTTCATGTATTCACTACATCACAATCAGAAGAAAAAAAGGAGGTTTTTTTCCATAGAATTTATGGACTCTTTATCAAGGTTTTAGACATGATTATCCAGAACTCTAAGGAAATAAAAATGAAAAGGTAAAAGAAAATAGTAAAGTTAGAGAAAATGATGGCGTTTAGGTTGATACAGAAGCAAAAGAGAGAGGAGCAGGTACACCTTCATGTTTTAGAAACACTTGACTCCATCTAGTACTTCATTGTTTATATTGTCCATGTCTGTAAACTCCTTTCTTTTTTGCCATTGTTATTATTATTATTATTATTATTATCTTTAATTAAGGTATCATTGACATACAATCTTATGAAGGTTTCACATTAGCAACACTGGTTTCCATATTCACCCATATTATCAAATCTGCCACCCCCCACCCCATTGCAATCACTGTCATTAGCATAGTAAGATGTTATAGCGTCATTACTGGTCTTCTCTGTGCTATACTGCCTTCCTTGTGACATACCTGTATTGTGAGTCCTAATTATAGTGCTCCTTAATTCTCTTCTCCCTCCCTCCTCACCCATCCTCCCCAACCTCTTCCCTTTGGTAACCATGAGTCCCTTCTTGGCTTCTGTGAGTCTGCTGCTGTTTTGTTCCTCCAGTTTTGCTTCATTCTTATACTCCACAAATGAGGGAAATCATTTGGTACTTGTCTATTTCTGCCTGGCTTATTTCACTGAGCATAATTCCCTCTAGCTCCATCCATGTTGTTGCAAATGGTAGGATTTGTTTTCTTCTTATGACTGAATAATATTCCATTGTGTATATATATATATATATGACATCTTCTTTATTTATACATCTACTGATGGGCACTTAGTTTGCTTCCATATCTTGGCTATTGTAAATAGTGCAGTGATAAACATAGGGGTGCACATGTCTTTTTGAGTCTGGGATCTTATTTTCTTTCGGTAAATTCCCATGAATGGAATACCTGGGTCAAACGGTATTTCTATTTTTAGTTTTTTGAGGAACCTCCATATTGCTTTCCACACTGGTTGAACTAATTTACATTCCCACCAATAGTGTAGGACCATTCCCCTTTCTCTGCATCCTTGCCAGCATTTGCTGTTTCTTGTCTTTTGGATGTTGGCCATCCTAACTGGTGTGAGGTGATATCTCATTGTGGTTTTAATTTGCATTTCCCAGATAATTAGTGATATGGAGCATCTTTTCATGTGCCTGTTGTCCATCTGAATTTCTTCTTTGGAGAAGTGTCTGTTCAGATCCTCCATCCATTTTTTTAATTGGGTTATTTGCTTTTTGGGTGTTGAGGTGTGTGAGTTCTTTATGTATTTTGGATGTTAACCACTTATCGGATGAGTCATTTACAAATATATTCTCCCATACTGTAGGATGCCTTTTTGTTCTACTGATGGTGTCTTTTGCTATATAGAAGCTTTTTAGTTTTTCATGTAGTCCCATTTGTTCATTTTTGTTTTTGTTTCCCTTGTCTGAGGAGATCTGTTCAGGAAAAAGTTGCTCATGTTTAAGAGATTTTTGCCTGTGTTTTCTTCTAAGAGTTTTATGGTTTCATGACTCACATTCAGGTCTTTGATCCATCTCAAGTTTACTTTTATCTATGGGTTAGACAATAATCCAGTTTCATTTTCTTACATGTAGCTGTCTAGTTTTGCCAACACCAGTTGTTGAAGAGGCTGTCATTTCCCCATTATATATCCATGGCTCTTTTATAATATATTAATTGGTCATATATGTGTGGGTTTATATCTGGGCTCTCTATTTTGTTCCATTGACCTATGGATCTGTTCTTGTGCCAATACCAAATTGTCTTGATTACTGTGACTTTGTAGTAGAGCTTGAAGTTAGGGAGTGTAATCCCCCCAGCTCTATTCTTCCTTCTCAGGACTGCTTTTGCTTTTTGGGGTCTTTTGTGGTTCCATATGAATTTTAGAATGATTTGTTCTAGTTTGTTGAAGAATGCTGTTGGTATTTTGATAGGGATTGCATTGAATCTGTAGACTGATTTAAGCAGGCTGGCCATTTTGACAATATTAAGTCTTCCTATCCATTAGCATGGGATATATTTCCATTCATTGGTGTCCTCTTTAATTTCTCTCATGAGTGTCTTGTAGTGTTCAGGATATAGGTCTTTCACCTCCTTGGTTAGGTTTATTCCTAGGTATTTTATTCTTTTTGGTGCAATTGTAAATGAAGTTGTTTTCCTGATTTCTCTTTCTGCTAGTTCAACCTTAGTATATAGGAATGCAAAAGATTTCTGTGTATTAATTTTGTATCCTGCAATTTCACTGAATTCAGTTATTAGTTCTAGTAGTTTTTGGAGTGGATTCTTTAGGGTTTTTTTGATGTAGAATAACATATCATCTGCAAACAGTGACAGCTTAACTTCTTGCTTACCAGTATGGATGCCTTTTATTTCTTTGTGTTGTCTTGATTGCTGTCACTAGGACCTCAAGTACTATGTTGAATAAAAGTGGTGAGAGTGGGCATGTTTGTATTGCTCCCGATCTTAGAGGAAAAGCTCTCAGCTTCTCTCTGTTAAGTATGATGTTGGCTGTTGGTTTGTTATATATGGTCTTTATTATGTTGAGTTACTTGCCCTCTATACACATTTTGTTGAGAGATTTTATCATGAATGGGTGTTGAATTTTATCAGATGCTTTTAAGTATCTATTGAGATGATCATGTGATTTTTGTCCTTCTTTTTGTTGATGTGGTGTATGATGTTGATGGATTTTTGAGTACTGTACCATCCTTGCATCCTTGGAATAAATCCTACTGGATCATGATGGATGGTCTTTTTGATGTACTTTTAAATTCAGAGCTGCTAATATTTTGTTGAGTATTTTTGCATTTATGTTCATCAGAGATATTGATCTATAATTTTCTTTTTTTGTGGTGCCTTTTTCTGGTTTTGGTATTAGAGTGATGCTGGCCTCATAGAATGTGTTTGGAATTATTCCCTCCTCTTCTACTTTTTGGAAAACCTAATGGAGGATGGGTATTAAGTCTTCTCTAAATGTTTGATGAAATTCAGTGGTGAAACCATCTGGTCCAGGGATTTTGTTCTTAGGTAGTTTTTTGATTACCAATTCAATTTCATTGCTGGTAATTGGTCTGTTGAGATTTTCTGCTTCTTCCTTGGTCAGTCTTGGAAGGTTGTATTTTTTCTAGAAAGTTGTTCATTTCTTGTAGGTCATCCAATTTGTTAGCATAAAATTTTTCATAGTATTCTCTAATAATTCTTTATATTTCTGTGGTGTCCATAGTGATTTTTCCTTTCTCATTTCTGATTGTGTTTATGTGTGTAGACTGTCTTTTTATCATGATAAGTCTGGCTAGGGGTTTATCTATTTTGTTTTATTTTCTTGAAGAACCAGCTCCTGGTTTCATTGATTCTTTGTATTGTTTTATTCTTCTCAGTTTTATTTATTTCTTCTCTGATCTTTATTATGTCACTCCTTCTACTGACTTTGTTCTTCTTTGTCTAGTTCTACTGACTTTGGGCCTCCTTTGTTTTTCTTCTTTAGAGGTTTCTTTTGTGGCCTAGTATGTGATCTATTCTGGCAAACGTTCCATGTTTGCTTGAGAAGAATGTGTATCTGCTGTTTTTGGGTGGAGTATTCCGTAGATGTCTGTTCAGTCTATCTGTTCTAATGTGTTGTTCAGTGCCTTTGTCTCCTTATTTATTTTCTGTCTGGTTGATCTGTCTTTTAGAGTGATTAGTGTATTGAAGTCTTGTCAAATGAATGCATTGCATTCTATTTCCCCCTTTAATTCTGTTAGTATTTGTTTCACAAATATAGGTGTTCCTATATTGGGTTCATAGATATTTGTAATGTTTATAGCCTCTTGTTGGTCTATCCCCTTTATCATTATGTAATGTCCTTTGTCTCTTGTTACTTTCTTTGTTTTGAAATCTATATTGTCTAAGTACTGCTACTCCTTCTTTTTTCTCCCTATTATTTGCATGAAATATCTTTCTTCATCCCATCATTTTTAGTCTTTGTATGTCTTTGGGTTTGAAGTGAGTCTCTCGTAGGCAGCATATAGGTGGGTCTTATTTTTTCATCCATTCTCTAACTCTATGTCTTTTCATTGGTGCTTTCCATCCATTTACATGTAGTGTAATTCTCGATAGATATGTACTTATTCCCATCGGAGGCTTTAGATTCATGGTTACCAAAGGCTCAAGGGCAGCTTCTTTACTATCTAACAGTCTAACTTAACTTGTTTAGTATGCTATTTCAAACATAATTGAAAGGTTCTTTTTTTTACCTCCCATCTTGTTCTTCCTCCTCCACTCTTTGTATATTAGGTATCATATTCTGTTTTCTTTGTGTATCCCTTGACTGACTTTATGCGTAGCTGATTTAATTTTGTACTTGCTTAGTAATTAATTGGTCTACTTCCTTTATTGTGGTTTTATTTTCTCTGGTGACAGCTTTTTAGCCTCAGGAGCACTTCCATCTAGAGCAGTCCCTTTGAAAAACACTGTAAAGATGGTTTGTGGGAGGTAAATTCCCTCAACTATTGTTTATCTGGAAATTGTTTAATCCCAGTTTCAAATTTAAATGATAATCTTGCTGGGTAGAGTATTCTTGGTTTAAGGCCCTTCTGTTTCATTGCACTAAATATATCATACCACTCCTTTCTGGCCTGTAAGGTTTCTGCTGAGAAGTCTGGTGATAGCCTGATGGTCTTTCCTTTGTATGCGATCTTTTTTCTCTCTGGCTGCTTTCAATACTCTCTCCTTGTCCTTGATCTTTGTCATTTTTATTATATGTCTTTGTGGTATCTTTCTAGGGTCCCTTGTGTTGGGAGATCTTTGCACTTCCATGACCTGAGAGACTATTTCCTCCCAAATTCTGGGGAAGTTTTCAGCAATTATTTCCTCAAAGAGACTTTCTATCCCCTTTCTTTCTCTTCTTCTTCTGGTACCCCTATAATGAGAATATTCTTCCATTTGGATTGGTCACACATTTTTACTCTTATCCTTTCATTTCTAGAGGTCCTTTTTTCCTCTCTGTGCCTCAGCTTCTCTGTTTTCCTGTTCTCTAATTTCTATTTCATTTACCATTTCCTCTACCTTATCTAATCTACTTTTAAATGCCTCCATTGTATGTTTCATTTCAGATACTGTACTTTTTAGTTTCTGTCTCTTTCTTGAAGTTCTGAGATCTTGAATATTTTTCTGTAGCTCTGTGAGCATGTTTATGATTTTTATTTTTAAATCTTTATCAAGAAGACTGGTGATTTTAGTTTCACTTGGCCCTCTTTCTGATATGTGTTGCATTTTTGTTTGTACAAGTTTTTTGCTGATTCATATTTCTAGTGATTCTTATAGAATAATAATTTTGTATAGGTGGGATCCTCTAGTGCTGAGAAGGTCTACTTTCTGGAGTAGCCCAGCACCTAGAGCAATGGCTGCAGTCTCACGCATAGTGCAGCAGGGAGGAAAGAGCACTTTCCCACTTCCCAACTGAAGTGCCTGCCTCCACTGCTGGGTCCAGTGGGCTGAGCAGCCTGGGAGGAGCCTCTGTGTTATACCCCGTAGTGTCTGTAGGCAGAGCAACCCTTTGGCTTGCATAGCACGATGGTGATGGGCAGTTGGTGTGTGGATTGTGCCTTCTGGGAACAAGGAATGGCAGGTTGTGTATCGTAATGAGTGGACCACCGCTCTGCACTTCCAGTGAGGGGTATGGAGCATCTGAAACTCCTGAAATTTCTCAACCTGCTGGACTGAGTGTGCCAGGATGATTTTGTCCACCTGTCCTTTCTTCTGACTAGCAAGCTCTGTGTAATCCTTGCCCCTTTAGCACCCCTCTCGCTGTTGGAAAGTCTTTCAAAGTACCCACCTTTCTTTTGTCCTGGAGTGGCAGGTTGTGGGTACCTGTTTTCTACAAGCAGCTGGAATCTCAGTCTTTCTGAGTATTCTGTCTGTCTTTTCTTTCCAACCCCAGTAATCTCTAGAGCACTATATAATGTGGTTCATGCTCTCAGAAAAGATCTCCAGGGCTGGGTATTTAGCATCCCTGAGCTTGTACTCCCTCCCCACTCTGTTTCTCTTCCTCCCGCTGGTGAGTTGAGGTGGGGGAAGGGCTTATGTCCCACCAGACCGCAGCTTTGCTACTTTACCCTCCTGTGAAGTCATCTCTTTTCCCCAGATGTAGGCCATCTGTTGTAGTCTTCTTTCCTGTCACTCTTTCAGGATTAGTTGTATTTGCTATATTTCTGTGTTATATGTAGTTTGGGAGGAGATTTCTGCCTCACTTCTCACACTACCATCTTCTTCCCCTCCCATGCCTATAAAGTTTAAAATGAATACTTACTCTTATTGGAGAGAGCCAGATATATGTAACTTTATAAAAGCTTAATACCAGTATCATTTGGTCACCTTTTAAACAAACTTCAATTATATTAAAGTGATTATGTATGCCCTTTGGGCAAAAATTAAGATCAAGGACAAATTTTAAAAAGACAAGGAAGAAATTTTTCCACATTTTAGCTAACACTCATCCAACAAACTAATATTTTTCCAATTGCTGGGTGATAATTAAATCTATGTTATCTACTAATGAGGTTGACTCTTCATTAATGTGTAGTCCTTTTGTATTACTTACATGTGAAGTGCCAATTTTATTGACCAAATGATTATATGGATTTTTTTCCCCTTTGACTTGATGTATTTCCTCATTTTGAACCATTCCATTGTATGTGCTGCCTCTTTATGCCTTGTATATTGTGCAAAGTGAAGAATATTCAGTGATGAAAAATTAAGAGTTCCTAACCTATGAAATTTGGCCTAATAGAGGAAATAAATAAATCAACCAATAATAATAATAAATCAAGATAAGTGCTGTAGTAAATCACTTATAAATTATGATAAAGCAAGCAGTCTAGTTATGGAGCTGAGTTAGAGTGTGAACAATAGTACTTAGATGGTCAGAAATATCTACAGAGAGGAAGAAAAACATGGAAGTCTTGGCAGGCTAAAAATATATGTAAGTATCATCCCAACAAATATTAGTAAGAAATCCCTCAGCCTCTTAAAAATCTTACCGTTGTTTACTCCCAAGTTCCTTGTTAGGCTAAGGACAAAATAAACGCCAGCTTATCCCCTTGTAAGTCCTTCATGGGTGGTCTAAAACTTTATTTGGAGGAACACAGCCTTTCTTGTTTTGTTCTTAGGTTTTGTGACAACTAACACTGAGACAGAATGAGCTCATTTTAACATTCACTTACACATCTAAATGCCAAGATTGTGCTATAATTATAGCAAAACTGAATGCAAGGTATCCTGTTACTTTTTTGATTTACAGACTGAACCCAATGAGTTGGATGGACTACTTGCCTTTCAGGAAAATTGAAGTTCCCAAATTATAAAGACACAGACTTAACTTAATTTCTCTTGGAATCAGGACTTCAAGATAGCCAATAAAATAATCTATATTTTTTGTATTCAGAAATTTTATTTTTATTTTTAACAGAAGTCTATTTGACATACAGTATTACATTAGTTTCAGGCATACATAGTGCTTTGACAATTACATACATTGCTAAATGCTCACTGTGATAAGCCTAGTTACTGTCTGTCATCATACAAAGATGTTACAGTATTATTGACTATATTCCCTATGTACTTTCATCCCTGTGACTAATTTATTTTGTAATTGGTAGTTCTACTTGCAGTGATATCAGGTGGAGACATGGGAAGTCTGGTTAGTACACCAACACCAGATTTCCAACACACCTGCCAGTGTTACTGCTAAATCCTGTTGAAGCATACGACAGGGCAGAACATGTATGTTCACTGATGCAATGATGTCTGCATCCATGCCAGCACCCCACACAAACCCAAGACTTAAGCTCCATGGTTCTGGCTTTTTTAGTTCATGTATATATGTGATGTTTTTGTACCAAAAGCATGACACTTTCCCCCCTTAACTTATTCCAGCGGCTCTCCATTCTAGCCATGCCACACTAGATCGTTGTGCAGAACGTAAACTTTTGGCAATCATTCTTCCTGTACTCAGCAGTTCTTCCCTCCTACTGCATGGATGTGGACCAGCCCTTGAAATACTGTCTTCTCTGGGCTTCATCTACATCTAGTTAGTTTTTCCCTGCCTCAGTGGCTGCTTCTTCAAAGTCCCCTTTTCTGGCTCCTGCCTTTCCATGTATTTTCTAACTGAAATGATTTCTGTCTACCTCTTGTTTTCTTTCTTTATGGTCTTTTGGTGAATTTTTCTAAGTCCAGGGTTATAAAGGTTGACAGCCCTCAAATTATTTCTTCAGACTTGGCCTCTGTTCTGAATTTTACGCTACTACTGAGTAGTGGTTGCTAGGTATGTGTTGTGTGTATGTGTGCATGCACACGTGTGTGTGTGTGTGTGTGTGTGTTCTTGTTGCAAACAACAGAACCCATTCCAGCTGATTAAAGCAGAAAGGGATTTAGAAGAGAATATTAGGTAACTTGTAGACTCTCAGGTTCAGGGAATATTTGGGCTGGAGGAATATCCAAATCACAGTCACAGTGCAGTTCCAGCAAAAGCTGCACTGCCCCAGGTGCAGGCATGTTGGCCGATTCTGCTGAGCCTGGACACTGGGCTCCAGAACACCTGATGTTGCTCCTTCACAAAGACAGGCATAAACAAATGGGTTCCACACATTAGTTGCTTCCTCTAGTAACTGAGTTCTGTATCCAAGTCTTGGTGGGTACATCTGATGACCGGATTTTAGGATATTTGCCTGATCTACGGTGGAGCCTGGGAAAGGAAGTTTTATGGTTTCTATTTTTGGAGATGACACTCCAAGAATACAAGACCACAAAAATGTGAGAAGAGTGTTCAGAAGCCTGAACAGCCAGATAATATAACAAATGTCTACTAAGATGAATAACTAGTATCTCACATTTAACCTGGTCAAGACCAACCCACTGACTTTCTCTTCAAAATTCCCTCACTACCTTCTCACCACCTTCTCTCTTCTACTCCTTCTCCCTATTCATTTTATTAGTAAATCCTCTGAGTTCTTAGAACAAAATCTATCCCAAACCTGATGACATCTCCTATATCTACTACTAAAAACATAGTCCAAAGCACCATTATCTTTTGCTTGAACTATTGCAAAAACTTCCCAACAGGTACCCCTGTGTCACTCATGTCCATTTGGTGATGGCAACCACCAGAAAGGTAATATTAATATTAAATTTTACAAGAGAAATGATTCCAGTGTTTATCCCAGTCTTTTCTTTTGTGCCTATGCAAATTTACTCACCTCCAAAGGCCTTGTTTTCTTAGGAAAACAGAAGATGGAGGTGCTCCTAAAAGATCCCATCACACCCTTTCTCCAGGGTAGTGCATCTCTGTGAGCTTTACATTTACATGAAAGGGACTGGTTCAGTGACTCTTCCTCAAGAAATTCTGTTTCCCCCAGGTTGAAGGACTGTGTTGACTCACACGGGATAGTGTTGGTCAAATTTCTCACTAAAACCTTCTTGGTCTTTGGATTATACTAGAAAATATGTTTAATAATGATAATCATTTTCAAGGAGACCTCAGCCTCTCATATATACCACAGAATTACAGTTGCTCTTATCAATGATAAATAGCATTAATTAAAATACTTTTCTCTTTCAACATAAAGTATAATGATTTATATCCTAATAAAGTAAGAATACTCAGTTCCCAGGACCACTGCTGTGAGGATATTTCTGAAATCTTTAATGCCTCACCCTCTTGTTCTATTCACCAATCTTTCAGACTTATTTTGTTTCTACCTTCCTCAGAGAACTTTTTACTCAAAGATCTACTTCATTTTTTTTTTCTGGTTTATCAAGATGCTACTCTGGGGTTTGCCTAAATGGGTTCTGTAGGGTCAGAATGACTACTGTGTTAAAAATGTTTGCATTCAAACGTATCTATGGTACAACAGTTTTCATGTAAATAGAAGGTGGCCTGTTCTATATCACTAAGGTCACAAGAGCAGCCTTCCTATTTCTCAAATGTTATCTTCCTGAATACAAGTGAATACAGATGAATACAGTATATTCTCTTCGTTCTTTCTTCCTATTCTAATGTTTCTTTTCTTTATGTACCAGGCTTTAGAAGATACTGCATTATTTACACTAGGGTGTTTTAAATGGCAAATACCTTTCTTTTCAGGGTCTGCAAAATTCTCTAGGGGTTTTCATAACTAAAGAATTAAAAAGGTCTTGCCCTGTAGGAGTGAAGTTCAAAAAGGTAAAATTTGTAGTCTGGTACTTAAAATAAAATGGTATGTCTCTAAGCTTTTTACAGCATAGTCCACTGAGACAGAATCTCTTCACTTGATGTTGCAAAATTCATATTTGCTAAAAATGAAGTAGGTGCCACAAATTGTTTCAAAGACTTAGACAGTTTGTACTTACTAGCATGTGCATATATTGAAAAGAAGGCAGCTAGATTTTAAGGGACAGGGTTAAACCAAGTTGAATCCAAATGACATTGTAAGACTCATGATATTTTGCTCTTTAGCATGAGGAAAAATTCATAAATTGGGTACCTAGGCAACCAAATAAATCTAAACTAATTGTATTCACCCTAGTATATTTGTATTACCACTGGAGACTTAAAGTTTAGTTTCAAAAATTTGAAGTGCTAGGATCTTTTTAGAGAAGCCTGTTAACATTTGACAGCAAGCCATTAGAGGTCTACAGGTCATTTAAAAGCTGAGTTATTTTCCTTTTGTTTAGCTGCCTGGGTCTGCTGCTGCAGTGATGTACTGCCTGGGTGATTGCATTTGCAAATGTGTTAGAGTATTGAGTTAATACATGGTATCCTAAGCACAGATGGGAGAAAAAGCCCTGGCTGTTTTTATACCTAACAGACTTTGAGAATCTGGAGTATAATTTGAAGCTTATACCCCTAAGGATGGGAGTTCTGCTGTGGACAGTTGCAAAAATTTTCAATAGCAGAAATCTCCCACAAGAATAACTCCAGCCTATGTAGTGGCTGTTGGAAAGGCAAAGACTGTGTGAAGAAGTGGTTTTGAGGCAGCAGAGTATAAGGGTTAAGTGTGAGGCTTGAAACCAGACAGGTCTGATTTCCGATCTGGGATCCACCATTTATCAGCTGGGCACATTTTTTAACTTTGCTGAGTTTCAGTGGTTTCATGTGTAAAATGGGAAGCACAGTGCTGATCTCTTAATGTTTTAAAGACCAAAGAAGGTAATGCAAGCACAGCACTGAGTAAATGCTCAGTAAATGTTTCTGCTGCAGTTGCGTGTTGCTTTGATTAAAGCTACCTGGGTTCTTTTGAAGGCTACACATCTACAAATTATCTTCTGAGGTCTTTCAAGGGAATTTTTCACTATGTTGAAAAAGTAACTGCATAATCATCCCTTTGGCAGAGTTTCACTTGCCAGGAGGAAGCATTGTCCCCAAGGGTTAGGGTCATACCCAAGGCCCTATAGTAGGAACTGAGCTCCCAGTCTTTCGCCTGCACTAGGGCTAGTGCGCATTCCTGTTCTCACACAGGAGCTCTTAGAGAGAGGACAGTCCATTCCTCAGCAGAGAAAATTCCATGCTGAGTTGGCTGGGTCTCTGAAATTAAAGCTCAAGTCACTCACATGGCCTCTTCCTCAAAATAAAGTCTGTCTCAGGGAAGCTGGATCGGTGGCCTCCCTTGTTCTCTCTCCTTGCAGTCCCAGCCCCCACTCAGATCTAGTGCCAGGGCCAGTCTGCAGCCTTTCTTTTATGATGCCAATGGTATTTTAGGTCAGGGCCTCTGTTACCCCTACCTGCCACTGAGCACTGGTTAGCATCATCCTGACATACTCCAGCACATTTTCTTAACTTTGATATTATTTCTATTTTATAGTACATGCTTTTCCACAATAGTTTTCCTATATAAGCAGTTACATGCCCAAGATCATTCAACTAATAATTGAGTGAGTTGGGACCTGAACTCAGTTGTAATAAATCCAGCAATTATTCTTTAGAAATAAAAAAGCCCGTTTGTCCTTCAGTCATACTTAAAGTAATATCTTCTATGTAAAAAATACAGCCTCCTGCTTTTCTATTTTTAGTAGATCATTTTAAGATGATTTTTTAAAAAAATGCAGGCTGTGGCTGAAACAGCTAAGTATCAATATGAAGTATAAATTTATTGATTTGTGTTAATAGAGACAAATCTGAAGAAATAGCATCAGAATACTCCAGTCAAGTGCTACTTAATGTAAGCCTAGTGTTCTTTCCTCTCTTGGGTAAGAATTACTTGCTCTCAATCCCCTGGGGCTTCTTACTCCAGTGTCCAGGACTGACTTTATTTGGATGTCAGAACAGTGTCTGAATGCTTGTTCTGGTCTCAGTCTTTTCAACCTCAGTCATAAACTTATAAATGGCAGATTTGTGGGTTTAGAGCTAATCAGAAGAAAATGTCATTTTTAGCTTTCCTATTTTGCTGATCAGTATTGACGGTACCTGCCGTCGAAGTTGAACAGTCTGAAGGGGAGGCGTGGAGCTGAATATATGTACAACTCATTCTGAGAGGACGCCCCATGTTTGGGCGCCTGATGTAGTGTGCCACTCATCTTCTTTGGGTGAAATGAGAGAACAAAAAACACAGACAACACAGACAGACAGACAATGGCTGCAGCCCCAATGTGGCGCAGGACCTTAATTTTTATACTGCCTTTCTCGGACCTCAGCCAAGTGCTATACTCATCTTTCCCTTCTCAGGGCGGGGCAGGCCAGAAGCAGGAGCGGTGTTTTCACACATCCTCAAGGTCTCCCTATTTTCAGAGTGAGGAGTCTTGGCTCGTCTTTGAGGACAAGATATGTTTTTGTGGGCAGATAACTTCCAAGGACGGCACCGGTTGCTCTCAAGCTGGTGCTTTCCCACGCTGCGTTCAGACCTGCGGGAAGGTGCTTTCCCATTCTGCCTACAAACATGTGAGAAGACAAAGGCCGTCCCCAACAAGTATAATATATGGGAAAGAATACATGGATTGGAAGCCCATCACATAAGGATTCATAATAAACTCCTTGCAAACTTTGACAGAATTACTTAAACTCTTTGAGTCTAGTTTTCTCTTTATAAAAAAGTGGTTAAGGTAAGTCACTCAGTTCATATGTTACTCTTCTTGAAACTGGCTCCTTGTCTACTTGACTCCTAAGCTGAAGCTTGATCCATTAGACTATGTTGCTTCCTGGGATTACTCTCTGGCCCATGTGATAACAAAAATATGACGTGGCAATTCAAAGTCTGCCACAGCACTTGTCCTAGGAATCATGCCCCTTTTAATATCTTACATGAGGAATTCTAGTCCTTGATATAAAGTGTAAAATTTTTGGTAGTATACTTTCCTTACTAAAAAAGTCATAAATAGTCTCAGATTTTCAAAGGAATCCCTCTCTAAAAATGTTAAGAACCATTTCTGTGTTATCTAAAATATCTCCCTGCCTCAGATAGCCAATGACCGATGGCTGAGCAGGAAAGGCAGATCCAGTGATTTCTTGCAGTGCCGGATTTTGGTGCTAGTACCTGAGGATCCTGATATTTTGAGCACCTGCCCGAAATTAACATACACTAGGGTATTGAGTCTGTTCCCAAGTACTCACCTCAACACTCCTGGCCAGGTCAGTATCATTCTAGCAACACCCCTTTTCAAAGTCACACATATATGAATGAAGTACTAAGGATTTGTAAAGAAAGGGGAGAAAGAATGTATGGTATAATGGGAAAGCTCTGCAGAACTTAGTGAAATATAGTAAAGACATTGATAAAGTAGAGCAGACCCTCTCGTGTTTCACTTTCTTGATGTAGAGGGATTGCCTTTGGAAGAGTCAGGTGGACAGTGTGGTGGAAGAGGGAGCAAGGAAGTGGGACTCTGCATATTTCTGAAGGAAGATAACCATTGGCAGTGACCCTGCGCTGCCCAGGGCAGGGAATATTTCTCTCTACATCAAGGTCTGGAGATGTGTGCAGAACAGCTGCTTATCTCTGGACCTAAAACTAGTTTCATACCTGCAAATCATTTGTTTTTGTGGAAATTTGGCTTTTTCCTTGGGTGGGGGTGGGGAGCGATTTACTTCTCTTACAGGACCAAGGAATGTGATATGAGTGTTGATGTTGGCAGCAGCTTAGAATTTTCGGAACAAATGAGTATAGCCTCTATGATGGGAGACTGTGAAGCAGGCTAAGGTATCATGAAGTCATTTTGTAAATGGGGAAAGTACATTTTTTGGTACTTAAAGAATTGGATAGTACATGCTTTTCCACAATAGTTTTCCTATATAAGCAGTTCATCCCTTTTTACTTTTATAGAGTATTACTCTGTACATACCCTAACATAGATTAATATGCTCAAGCCACCTAAGAAAAATAAGGTCTAAAAAGTTCCTTTGCTTTCACTAAGAAAAGGAACTTGTGCTTTACAAGTGCCTACCACATGACATATACTGGGAAAGAACAATCACGTTCTCACTCTGGTGGATTCTCACAACAATCATGCTGACTTATGATGTCCAGAGTGGAAATGACAACACAGGCATAGAGAAGTAAGTCAGGTTCTCCTGTGGCACACAGCCTGGGAGGGACACCAAGTGGGAGGGAGATGGTTCTGTGGAATTGAATATAGGAATTAATACTATGTGAAGAAATGATCAGTATTTTAGTATTTTAGTATATTTAGTATTTAGCCTCTGCTGAGTGCATCAAACTGAGTTTCAAAGGCATTCCATTTTGGTAGCATACCCAACTGGAAAGCTGTGATAGCAACACCACAGTTTTCCACTGCGGGATTACTATCATTCAGACTTAAGTAATGAATACTTTCTGGGCAGAATAACTTAACATTCTGTAGGTTATCACACATCAGTAATTGATCATCTATTCAAACAACACCTGTTTATTGATAGACTCTGTATCACCTCTGTAGAAGGTGCTGGGAAAACCACTCTGGAAAAAACAGATTCAGTCAAATGTGTATTCTTTAATGGAAAAACACATCTTCATTCGAATTTTGTATAGTTTCTGATAATATAAATCATTCTTGCCAATTTCAGGGCTCTGAAGGTGTAGTGTTCACTTCATACAGGCATGGAAAATACCAGTGTGATGCTCTGATACTTCCCTTCTAATTTGAGCTTAAAGACCAAAATAAATGCAAGACAAGAATATTGCCATCTATTCACTATTCAACCTTATATCTCATGGTGCCAACAAGAGATATAGGGATATGGATGTAGCAAATTTCGGATCAGCAATTCAAATGGACAGAATGATTCCTTGACTTCTGTGTAGTCTCTTTTATAAAAAGACAACAGATTAATAGTTAATGAATTGAACCAGTGTTAATCAAAAATGTTAAGGGGGAATAAAGTATGACTTCCCTCTCAATAATTGTACACTACCACTGAGAGTAACTAGAAAGGTTGGATGAAATATTTTAAAATTTATGCTTGAAATCACTTAAAACATTCCTTAATTTGAACCTGATATTCACCTATGCTTTTCCCTTTACAATATCTGCCAATTTTTTAGCAGCAAATCTAGACTGATATGCTCAACAGAGCCTTGAGAAGCCCCACAAGGTGCTTGACCCATCATGCAGTTATTTCACCTTCAGTAGCAAACTCTCACACATAAGATCCTGGAAAATCCTGGTTGCATCTAGAAGAGTGAGCTTGGCTGAGGAGAATTCCCCTGCATAGTTTTCCCATGAATACAAAGCTGGCCAGACTTCTTCTTGTGCAAGAATGAGTGACAGAAATACACATAGTATGTGGTTTAGTGCCTCTCAAAAATTGCTATTTTAAATAAAAAAAGAGAAAGTCACAGTTTGCAACTTTCTGGAAAAGTTCTTCAACAAACAAAACAAAACCCAAACTCTTGTCCACTGCCCCCCAACTGACACAGTTTTGTTGCAAAGAAAGAATACCAGTCTATCTTCAATTTATTATGCTAACTTCATAAAATCACATATTTCTTTGTAAAATAAAATTCTAATTTAAGAGTAAGTATTATTAAAGGGCACACAAAACTGGAAAAATAATGGCAGGCCATATGATGGACTAAGGGCTTGTATTCTATATTAAGAATTTTCACAAAGCATTCAGGGAAAAAAACATCTTAATAAAAAATTGCTGTAACAAAAAATTGGAAATCAACAGAAAACGTACAAATGGCAAATTTATATAGTAAGCTCTCAACAAATGCTTTTAAATAAATGGATGAATAAATGAAATGTTTTATTGGCAATAAATTCGGCACAAAATAGGCACTTAATAAACATTTGAAGTGAAAAATGAATAGATGAAATACACACTGACAATAGATCTAAAGAATGCAAAATAAAGCAGTAGTTTTGCCTTTTATATATGTTGAGACAAAAAATATTTACATGTTAATATCCAATCCTAGCAGAAGTGAGAAGAAAATTGACATCCTCATACTTTACTGTTGAGAAAAGAATCTACTAAAAATACTTTTGGAAATAAACTTGCACGTATTTATGAAAATCTTATACTTCTTTAGGAACCATTAATTCCATTTATTTTATAAAGATGTGTGTGAAAGTGTGTTCAGTGCAAGACAATTTATAACATTAAATTAGGAAGAGAACTAAAATGTCAAGCAATAGGAGATTATTTAAATAAACTTGCGTAGTCAGAGTTTTAGAAAGATATTTAAAGATAATGAAATATCTTCACACAGGTAATATTAAATGAAAAATAAAATAAGGATACCATAATCTTAATTACATTTTATTTGCATATGTTTAATGAATTCCTAAAAAACTAGAAGAATAAACACCTTCCTGTTATCTGTGTTTACCATCTGGATCATGGGATTACTGTTGGGTGTGGGCACACTCAACGTTCTTTGGGTCTTCCCAGTTTTCATAATGAACTATTTTACTTGGGTAGTAAAAAGAGATACCTCTATAAATGTTAAAAATGTGTAATAAAATAAAACAGAATGGCGATACAGACAGAATTTCAATGCATACCTGTTTTTATTCTCTCAGGAGTGCCTAGGGCCCTGCTAGGATGTAGACACGTTATGTTTTGTGTCGAGGTGGTGATGGGTTTGCATAGAAAATGATTTCTTTAAATGACATGAAGGTCATTATTCTCAATAGTTACAAGGTAGAAAAGTTTTCTTTGGAATAGTGGGAGTTGATGTTATTGAGACGAGTTAGGATCAGGCAACATCCTAAGAACTTGATTTTCTCATTTCATTCACGCAGCAGATCTAAGTGATAGATTATTATCATGTCTATTTTTCACATGAAGAAACATGGACTGAAATTAAGTGCATTGTTTAAGTTCAGTAGCTAGTACCTGGAAAAGGTTGGATTTGGATTCAACTAATATGATGCTCCCATGAGGAATGCTTATGAAAATTCTTTTTTCTTTTTGAAATTCAGTAAATTCACTTTCTTCACTTTTTAAAACTTAAGGCTTAATGTGCAGCAGGTCTACAGAGAGCTAACAAAGAACCATGTTGTCTTTGGAGGCTGGTGGAGAATAATCTAAACTGACATGGCTGCCTCAGATTGCTCTGATTTGGAATTCTATTAAGGGAGATTCTGAAGCCAACTTTCTCAGGAACTGCAGGCATGAGACCTGTCTTGTCAAAGTGCTGTCAGAGCACGCCAGGCCTCTCAACAGTTCATTCCAAGAGACACCTGCCAAAATAATGGGCCAGCAATCTGGCATTCTCACAACCACATGAGGAAGAAAAGCGTTTATCTGTCATATGCAGCTACTAGTTTTTATTTTTAACGTTACGACTCATTCCATCGTCTAAGTCAGAAGGGCTGAGAATGTGAACTTCAGTTCAGTGTAAATCTCTTATAAATGGGTGCTTGTTTGGAGAAAACATTATCTTCCTTGAGTATAAAAGTTACAGCTTCTCATCACAAGGGTATATTACTTCTTTGTTTCTCCTTTCTGATTGAGTTAAACAATTAGCAGTTGTTAAATTAATATTAGAACAAACTACCATATTGAATTGAGGGCATGTAATTTAGAAACTTGAAGCTATATATTCATTTTCCTTTCTTTTTTGAAATTAATATGCTCAGGTCAATTAAAATACCAGGCAACTTCAAAAGAAAAAAGAAAAAAACTGCATAATAAGTGAAAAAAACAAAGGCAGTCACTTGTTCCCTCCAGAATTGGTGCAACAAGCATTTGAAAATTTACTGTATTCGATGCTTAGGATACAAAGATAAAAAATTCACGGACCTTGCCAGGCTGGAGCTCAGAGTCCAGATGAAGACACAAAAACGCAAACTAATAATTAAATACATCATGTGGCCTCAAACCCCGTTTGGAATGAGGGCAATTATAAACATATACAGAAAAGCAGATACAGAGTCATCTAACCATTTGGGGAACATAAGGAAAGCTTCTAAGAGGCTGCAAAGCTGTAGATTTGTGGAAATTAGATGAAAAGTGGAAGAAGAAAAAAAGAAAGAGCAGGAGAAAGATAACGTATACTTTTTCTGTAGGGCACTTAAGGCTTAATGAATTCAAATTCTTTACAAGGATATGCATGTCATTTGACCCAGAAACTCTGCCTTAAGGCATCTATACTGAGGAACTAGTCCTGGATATTCCCAAAGATTTAGCTATATTTCACTGTTATTTATAATAGCATAGAATTATAAACAACTAATGACCAAAATAATGTTTTCAATATGACACAACCATAAAATGAATACTATTTTATTGTTGAAAATGATGCTTGAAAAGAAAGAGAAAAGCATGGAAAAACACCCCCAATAAATAGCCTTAAGTGAAAAAGTATGTCATATTATACCACTTTTGCTAAAAAATATAAAGTGTGTATACACTTTATTTCTGAATGTTCTCTACCCAGTGATTCATGTTTTCTCCAGACTTTTGATATCATGCTGTGTCTTACAATTGATGTCAAAAGATTTTTGGCAGCCACCAAGGAAGGAAGGGAGTTGAGGTGTGGTCGTCATTATCTGCCCCTGTGGGAACCTCAGGGTGTCTAAGGGGAACTTGTTGATTAGCACTTCAGTTACATTCTTTGTTAGCATCTCAAATATTTTTAAGTTAAATGTGGATTCTTAACTGTTGAAAAAAAATATCTTCCAAAATACGACAGTGGATAAAACATTGAAATTAAAAATTATAATTCATCAGCAGATGACAGCCTGTCATACGTGACAGTAATATAGTTGAAGATGATAGAAACTACCAACTCAAAAAGGATTCTTGAAATTTGCTAGGAATAGATCTTAAGCGTTCTTATCTCATACACACACACACACACACACACACACACACACACACACACACACACAGGACCCTGCCCCCACAAAGATAACTGTGAAATGACAAATGTGCTAATTAACCTGATTGTGGTAATCATTTCAGAAAATACACATAAATCAAATCATCACCTTGTACACTTTAAATACATACAATTTTATTTGTCAATTATACCTTAATAAACCTGGGGAAAAAAATATCCTGGAATTTTCAAAGATGTCACAGTGTCAAACATCACCTGTCAAAATCTTTCATTAGACTTGCAAGGAGAGCTTTTTAATTATCTGCATTGTTATTCAATTAACTAATTAAAGGCCCAAACACTAGGCCTTTAATGAATTTGGAAGTGGAATTAAAACTCCAGGATTCTTTGATTTTGCTTGAAATTGTGTTAGTAATCATAAGGGGCCTCAAAAGGCCAGGCAGCAGATAAGGAATCAGGAAAAGCAGTGTGCTTTTGTGATACACCATGGGCTGTGGCCAAGGTGATTCACTTGATTTTCAGTCCCTAACAGTGAAGGAGGTTTAGATTCAAACTTTGTGATACAAAAGTAGAAAATGTTATAAATATGTATTAATGTATTCAATGTTTTTTCTCAGTAAAATTATTTCTCTACATTAAAGGTAGTTTCTTTTATCCCCAAATGCTGTTTTTGAATCTTTAAGCATTGTTATATAAAATGGCATATTTAGAATGTATATGTGAGAATCAAGAAAATATATTTATGTATATTTATTAAATATACAGTAATATCTTCTTCACATCCACATAGCAAAAAAAATATTGTACTGTATCATTTACCACATATGTGGTAATATCTCCTAAATGAAAATTAAACTTATTTTTCATTCTCTCCTTTTTTTGTCAGTGTTCTAAATTACTTTTACAACTTGAAGAGTTATTCAAATTAACAGTTCCTTATCTAATCTTTTGAATTTATATTCTCCTGTAAGCCAACCTTAATTTTTATCTTACACTTTTATCTTATAACATGGCTTTTGATTCTTTATTTCATAGAGATCATATTTTTTGAAATTACACAACAATGTTCTTCATATATCACTTGCTGCATTTGTGTCTTGTCACAGAATATATTATTTTACATTTTCTGTTTACTCATTGTCAAATAAAAAAGACAGGCTATTTATCTAAAAATATTCCCCTTGGGCTCCCTGTCTGTTCAAACTACTTGTTAAAAATTGATCTTATCAGCTCTGGAGTCTAGCAATCTATATAGGAAGTGGAGCTAAGATGTCCATGGGCAGCCCAGCATGGAACTTCGTGCTGGTGAGTTCCCGGCTGTTTCTGGTGCTAGTGGGACAAGGGGCTGGCTTTCTGTAATCATTCCAAAGCTCCAGCTTAAAATGTAAAGTGTAGGGGGATATCTGGCTGTATTCAGTCTCCATGTTTTCCTATTTGATGTGATGGTGTTGCAAAATATATTTATAAATTTCCTAATTTTAAAACATCCTCACATCCCTGAGATGAACTCTACTTGGTCTTGGTAGTTAGTCTTTTAGTATGTTGTTTAAACCTATTTTTTGGTATTTCATTTACAAATTTTCCTTCTACATTCATAAGTGAATTTTGTCTCTATTCTGCTGATTTTTGTATTTTGGCTTCAAGGTTTTTCTAGTTTCAGAAAATGGATCGAATAGTCTTTCATCTTTTCCTGTGCTCCAAAGAAAATTATACAGAATGGAAATTGCCTGTCCTTTGAAACTATGAAATAAATTGTTTTTAAAACTATCAAAGGTTTTCTCATGTCAGTTATCAAAATAACTATTTTTATATAATTTTAAGGTATATAGATGTATAGGAGATAGATATATGGCTGCATTTAAAACCAAGAAAGAAATTCATTTCATAATTATGCTAACAGTTGTTAATTTTTTGAAGTCATTGGGGTTATTTTCAATTTCTTATTCTCTGTGCTTTCCAAATGTTATATCATGAGAATGTTATAGTTACAAAAAAGTTAAAATATATTAATGAAAGTTATAGATTCCAGCATTACTTAACACTTAATTCTGATGTTCTTTCTGAGCCTTCAAAATAATTGTTCCCATCAATTATCAATTTCATGTAAATTGAAATATATAAGTACTAAATTTATTCTGTAGCACTTGGCACATAAACAGTTTCTTTTCACAAAATCAATGCAAACTTCACCAAAAGCCTCATTACATAAAAGTAATTAATTCTAAACCTGGTGAATAATAAGTGCCAATATTAGAATAGTTGTGTAAACTCCTACCTGTTCATTTTATGGATCATGAGTCTAAGAAACACAGACTTCCAATGTATCAAGAAGGAAACTGACATACCTTGTTGATGGAGCATCTTTAAAGTATAAGATTAAATAGAGTGATTTTTTTCCACAAAATAATAATTCAGAGAAGTGATAGATACCTTAGACACATGTAATTAATAAGTGTATCATTTCACAAACTGATTTATAAATTTATTGCAATCCTAATTGAAATCCCAATTTATATGGAAGTGTAAAGGTTGAGAAAGCCTAGATAAGTTGGGAGGGCTTTCCCTATCAATTTTCAATTTTATTATAATGTTACAGTAATTAAGACAGTGTGGTATTAGTGCAGAACTAGACACATCAAAATAAAGCAACAAGAGATAGAGCCATGCATATTAAGTAAGAACTTAATAAATACAAGAGTGTGTCAATAAATTTTGCTGGGGTAGTTAAATGTCTATTAGGAAAAAAAATTATACTGGACACCACACCATACACAAAATCAATGGAGGCATGCAGGCCTAAATGGGAAATACAAACTACAGGTTTTTGGAAGGTAATATAGAAGAATATATCTATTAACCTGGAGATACTGTAGAGATACTTTAGATAAGACAAAAATGTGTATGTATTAAGGAGGGTAATAAATCCAACTATAATAAAATTCAGTGTTTCTGATTATTAGAAGTTGTCATAAAGAGATAAAGACAAGGAATGGAAGAGAATACTTAGAAAATATATGACCAGTAAGAGGCTTGCATATAGAATATGTGAAAATCAATATTTTTTAAAAAAGAAAAAACAATTGAAATATGGGTCAAATATTTGAATGGGCACTTCAGAAAAGGGTAAATCTAAATGATCAATAAACATAGGTTGAAGTACTCAACTTCGATAGTAAATCAAATTTAACACCATGGCCACCAGATTGTCAAACATTAAAAGTGAGAATGTTGAGCTCAGGAATTTTCACACAATTGCTAGATAATGTGCAAATTGGTATAACAATTTTGGGAAACAGTTTAACATTTTCTAATAATTACATGCATACCTTATAACTTAGCAATTTTATTCTTGGGATGCATCCTAGAGAAATACGTACCTATATGTTAGGCAACAAGTACAAAGAAGTTCCTACTACCATCATCTGTAGTAGATGAAAACTCAAAACAACTCAGATACATCAGTGCTTAACTGGATAACCTAACTTGCAGACTTTTCATATAGTGGCATTTATGAATTATTCAATTAAAAAAGCAAATGCACTAAAGCAAGATGCAACAGCACAAATGAATTTTACAAGCAAAAATATGGAAGAAAAGAATCCAGCCACTAAAGAATGCATACATTTACACAAAGTTAAAAACACATAAACCTAAACTGTATCATCTGGGGATACTCCTATGGGTTACAACCTGAAAGAAAAACAAGGAAGTCGTTAACAGTAGTTATGATATTGGCTACCTCATTGGGAGGGTGAAGGGACAACAGTGGACAGATACCCAGAGGGGGCATTTGAAGTGCAAGAAGTGTTCAATCTGTGACTGCCTGGTGGTTACACAGGTGCCCCCTGAATAAATATTCATCATTTATGCTTCAGACGCTATTGTGCATGTGTGTATATTTCAAAACCAAAAAAAGTAAAAAAGAAAAATATAATTAGAAATTTTTTCATTGTTTCTTAATTCCTGGGACAGTTTAAATCCCACAGAAAGTATCTGTTTCCTGAAGAACTTATAAATTCATTCATACAAGTCTCTGTACTTAGATTTTCTTTTAAAAGCAATTATTTGTCAATGTCATTTTTTCTTTTGTGATCTGCTCAGGTGTCTACTTCTTAAAATGATTATTTGTGTTTTCCAAGAAAGTTATCTTTTGGGGTGATTTTTTCAATTGTGTTACCATAAAATTATTCAGCACCAATCATATATTTTAGATACATGTGTGGGATCACTGTCTTTCAGCCATTACTCAATTTTACTACTTACATATCCAGCATAGCCTCTGTTGATAAGAACTTATTGTTTTTGCTACTGCAAACATTGCCATAGAAAACATCCTTGCATCCTTACACATTTATCTTCACTTGTGTCTTCATTTCTGTATATTTTGCTAGATATTTCAGTTCACACTGTGACTGGTAATATATGAGTATCCATTTTCCTGCATCCTCATTAAATCTTAATATTATCACACATTTTAATTTTGCCAATTTGACCGGTAAAAACTGAATTGTCATTTTGTAATGTGCATTTTCCTACTTATCAGCAAAACTAAAAATATTTTTTGAGATACTTCCTGTCCATTTCACCACTTACATTTCCTCTCACATGAATTTGCTTCTTATATTTTTTACCTACTTTTTTGTTGATTTGTTTATATTTTTACTATGAATTTGCAGTCTGCTGGACAGGAGTATTAACTCTCTCTATATGTTACAAAAATTTTCCCCACCACCATATCAACTCTTTTTTTTTTTTTACTGTCATATTTGATGTCTTTTGCTATGGGCAATTTTTCATTTTTAAAATAACATTTATATTTTTCACTTAAGATTTTTGAGCTGCCTTCTTTTCTTAAGACAGTTTGTGTATCTATATCTATATATTCATACATGGAATTATTTCTCTTTTATGTTGTGATGGAGGGTATGTTCTCTTTTTAATCACTAAGTATTTTTCTTCATTCAACTTTTTCATGTATTTTTGTACACATATGACATTCCTTTTACTGATTGTGCTAGAGGAGATATAATGAAGCATTTAAAAGTATGATCTTCAAAGTCATTATGGCCCTGCTACTTGTTAGGTAGATGAATGGGAGCAAATCAACTATATTAATGATCTGTTTTGTAATTCATCATCCTTGCTTTGTCTTGAAATTGCTTTTTTCTACTTTTTTCTTTAATTAAACACCTAGATAATTTTCTTCTTTGCTAATAATGCATTTAATAATCTTTTTCCGCTAATTTTTTGCCTTCACTGGAACCATAGGTTTTGATAGGTAGTATTATCTTTATCCTAGTTCTAAGAATCCATGGTTGCCCTTTTGATTTCTTTTAGAGCAAAGATTTATATAGGAGAGTGACTCTTACACAAATGATTGAGTATTTTTAATTTTTGTTTATCCATTGCATTAATCTCAGAGTTTAATATCTGCTTTGGGAGAATCATTCAGGATTTCTCTCTTGCCTAATACGTGGTTGATTTTTATAAATGCACCATGGGCATGAGAAAATAAGTTACTTTCCAAATCTTGTGATTTAAAATGTTTAATAGAGTTTGTTGGTTATATTTGTGTTTATAATCTGCATTGTCCATAGCCTTTCATCAAGCTTTATCCCTTCAAGTGTTAGAAAGGTATACTAAATCTTCTGACTACTGCTTTTAACTACTATTGTCCTTGCCATTATACATTATAACATACGCACACTTTATAGCCAAAAGAACTTTTCTTTCTGGTTAAGAGAATTCTAAATCTTGGGCTTCCAAACGCTGCTGCAGACCAAAAGGATATAATTTTACAATGTTTTACTCCATGGTAGACAAACAAAAATATGGTTAAACTTTCAAGAAATTTAATCTTTGGCCATGTAAGGAAGTTGACTATTAGAAATTACAAACTACACAAGGCTGCACCTCTAAGAAAGGCATCAGTCCATGGAATTAAATTATGCATTTAGAAGGTACTCTGTCTAATACTGACATATTAATTGAAGAAATAATTGTCTGGATTTTTAAAAAGACTCTGTATCTCCTTTGCTCAGCAGGCTGGTTCAAAGTTCCTAAACTGGCTTCTACAATGACCCAGAATACCTTTATTTTCTTTCTAAAATGAAGACTAGCATGCAAAGTCCTAGAACCATGTTCATTTCAATTAAACATGGAATTCTATAAAGATTCAATTATATATTTCAATAAGGTATACTTGAATTAGGGAGCTGTCATGTTGAAGTTAAAATAGAGCTGTTTCCCTCAAATTATGATTTTCATTCCCCAGGGAATCATGCTAACATACTAAGGTTTGATTATGGAATACATACAGCTTAATTATGGAATATCTTGTTAAAACATCAGTTATGTTTAGAAATATAGTAGAAGTGAATAGTGGGAGGTGGGTAGGCAACAGAGGGAATTAAGTAATTCATCTAGCTAGTAATGTAAAATATTTTTGTGTTAAATATATTTCTATTTGTGAATAGAAAACAAAACTTGAATGAAAATATTCTGGGCTTTTACACATAGTAAATATTCAAATAATAGAAAAGTGTGTGAAGTGTAACTATCCTTCCACCCCTACATTTTTATTTTTAGTCCTTTTCAGTGTAATGGATTTTGTAATTCTACTACTCCTCCTTAAGGTTTTCTGTACTCTCTGGGATAGGGCTGTCTGGTAAAATTAGAATGGAAAAAGTAGGTATTACTCATATATAAGAAAGCTATTTGTTTTGTCTATTTCTTTTGGTCCAGGTATTTGTGAAACATTCTCTTTAGTTCTAACAGTTTTTTTTTTCTTTCTTTTTGTGATAATTCTTGGATTTTCTAGGTAATCATTTCATCTAAAAATGAATATAGTATTTCATTCCCTCCCCCCTCCAATTTATGCCTTTTTATTTTTCCATTTTCTTGTTTAAGCTAGTATTATCAGACAAATATTTACTAATGTTTTGGTTATGTTTTTTGTTTTGTTTTCCTAAATTTAGTTAAAATACTTTAAGAATTCCTTAAATATGATGCCAAATAACTTTTATTGTATTGAGGAAGTACTCTTCTATTTCTATTCTATACAAAATAGGAATCAAATTTCATAGAATCATTTTGGCAATGACTTAGATAACAATTTTTTTCTGACCTATTTTAAACTAATTAATTCTGCTTTTTGTGTGGCAGCATTTATCCCTCAGTCTTTGATATAAGTATCACAGAATATGATCATTTTGAACAGGTAGATAATTTTCCTTATTTTAGTATACTCTGTTCATTTGAGTCATTTGTGGAGAGGAGCTGAGAGTTAGAATCTTGTCCTCATGATACAGTCTTTTCCATTTTAATATATGTCTTTTAAAAAAAGAAAAGCTCAGTAACAATGTATTTTTGAATGGTTTTTACAATTGGGAGATGCAGAGGGATTTTATTTTTATTATATTTTTCCAGAATCTCACAAAGCATAGTAAAATGCAGGACTTTTTGGTTAAGCATTCAAATATAAATATTAAATATTTGCTTATGTAAATGGAATTCACAAGTCAACTCTTTCCATACTTAGAGAAAAGTGTTGTGTCTAGACTTTTCCCAGTTTTAAATTACATTTATTATTGTGTGTATTAGCAATGCAGTAAAAGCCTACCTTAATTTCTTATGCATTTTTAAAGGAAAAAAATAGCAAACTTCAAGCCCATTTTATAATTCCTCCTTTGAATGTTCACTCCAACATCCACAATGCTATGTGATCTGTCAATGGACTTAGCTGTCTGAAAGAAACAGAACTCCATTGAGTTCAGTTCTCTTGCAGAGTCAATGAAACTAGTTTTAAAATTGATTTTTCCTCCTATTCCCACTCAGTTTCTGCATATTTTTCTCCCAAAGAGAGTCTCATCCCCTTTTAAGACTAAGTGTGTTTTCTTATTAAGAGTGACTCTCTTTGGAATTCAATTATTATTTAGTATTTAAATATTAATGTGTGAAAGGGATTAGGCTTTACAGTCCTTAAATCTCATAGTATCTATGCAGAGGACATTCAGGACCCACAGTAGTTTAAGTGCAGTATAATAAACTGCCGGTTATGGGGCCCTGTGGTCTCAAGGCCTTCCATGCTTTAGGATGTGCCATCTGTAGTTGGACCTAAAAAGGATGTGAATGGCAGCAGCAGCCTATTTGGCAAAAATTTATAAAACATCTATTCTGGCCTCTTTCCACTGCTAAGTGATGGGACTGGAGCTGAGTTAGAAGCCCTGGGCTTGCCAGGCTCAAACTGTAAAAGGCAGTTCATTCCTGAGGAAGAGATACTAGGAGCACATTATTTGGGTGAATTTTCATGAAAACCAATGCACTCTAAAGCAAAACTAGAAAAAAAAAAATCTTGGCTGTGTTAAGTATTCATTAGGTGGAAAAGAACTGTCAAGGAACCCAATAGAGACTAAAAAATCAAATTTCAAGTAAAGAATTGACCCTTTACAAAGAGTTGGGCAAAAAAGGCAGCCTTCCTTCTGTGGAACTGTATAATTAACATGAAACATTCACCTCACATAATTAATGCATTGTGCTCTTTACCACTTAGCCAGAGGGTCACACTGAGATTTCTGGCAAGCCAGTTGAGCTCTTCCATGCAATGATCATGCAGTAATTATATTGCACACAAGGGTTATTCAACTTGATAGTTAAAAAAATTAATCCTCTCCACATTGAAAAAGAAACCATTACTGTGAAGAAGGTGTAATTACTCTGAATGGATAAACTCCAGAGTGTGATATAGTGATTTTAATTCTTGGAGTGTGCACAGCTTGGGGAAATGGAAAGAATTTGTTCACAACAAATATTCATGAGTTCCCCTCTTCTTCCCCTACCACATGTTTGCTGGACTACTCATTAGAACACCTGGTTTCAAGTCAGTTTTTCTGTATTGTCTGTGTGACTTACCTGTTGCTTCTCTCCTGTCCCAGTTTATTTTTATCTAATAAAGGGCATTCAAATTACATAGAGGTTGAAAAATACAAAGTGTCTGACAGAAATAGTTCCACTCACATTTCCATGCTCATGGCAGAAAATATTGTTCAAATATGATCTCTTTTACCAAGCCCAGATGACTCCCTAGAATCCTTCATGCTTCCAAAAGTCTGTAGCGATAGGTTGGAGTGTGAAAGCAAAGTTGACCCTTGGCAGGTATCGATCCATTATAGGTTAAGGTTCCTAATCACCACGTAATTAGGAATACAAACAAAAACAAGGCAACAAAACTTTGCACCCTGAGACAAACCAAATGAACAGAGTCACTATGTTTATTTTTAGTGTCAAAATCAGTGAAATCGTATGTGTTCTCACAAGTCACTGACGTCCTAACAAAAGCATCTTGATCCCTGATTTTTATAATGCTGATACCAGAGACTCTGTCAGGATCTTCTTGGGTATGATAACTGTGTGAGAACATTGTTCTTTTTTCTACCATGGATAGAATAACTATAAATTTGATAATCTGATGATTTTGCAGACTTTTTCTTTAAATATATATTGTGTTTTTGTTTAATGAGCTAGTTTTTCTGAAACCTGGCTCCCTTGCAAACCATCTCTGTGAGTAAATGACTTTCCTTCCCTGAATGTTTTTGCCTCTTCATCTTCCTTCCACAGGTGTTAAAACATGAAATGACACCTGGCTGTTGTATCTGGACTAGAAGGATCTGGAAGATCATTTTCTGTTCAAAAAGTCTACGATCATGCTGTTTATCTAATAGGAAAATAAGGTAATCCAGTCTTTCTTCCCTTGGTTTCCAGTTCATCTATCTCATTGCTCATAGGCACAGGATCAAGGATAGACAGTTTTATTGATAGAATTTTGCATATGGGCTTTATAAATTATATAGTTTCATAGAAACTGTACTGATAATAGGAACATTTTCTGCAAAGTCTGAATACATGGAAGAGAATCACAGGTGTGGCTATTAGCTAAAATGCTTTAGAACAATATATTCTATATTCAAAACCAATATATTCTATACTAAAATGTGATAAATTCTAATATACTCCTAAGAACTAAACCAAATTGTATGGTACTTTGGGATGGAGGTCACTTCCATGTTCAGTTTTGTTGTGATTTGGACAAAGAAGTGAGGAGGGTGATGATGGAGGAGTCCAACTGAGTTGCTAGTGTGTAGGACAAGTGAAGGAAGTTTGGTGGCTGGCACTGTGGCTGTTACACAATCAGCTTGATCAAGTCCTTGAAGTAGGCAGTGCCTAGATTTGGCCTCCTCCACCTGTCCGTAACAGCAAGGCGTTTCTGGAACCTGCCAGCCCTTCATCACTCTTCTGCTTCTGATGTGGTGCATCATTTTGCTGCAGCCCATTAGAAATCCTCGTCTTTGAATACCTGTGCTTTATCATCTTCCGGTGCAGTTAATCTTTACTAGTTTTCTGTCCCATCAGCAGGGGCTTGGTGTGGCACCCATTACCAGCTGGGATTTGGGGCTCGGGGACATATACCCTAGCCGACTTACTAAGAATTTGCTAAAGTCATGGATAAGTCTCTTGTCTTGACTAGGCCTAGTTTTGGTTCTTTTGAGGTATGCAATGGGTAGAATTTCAGGACATCAAGAGATCTAGAAGCCATTCAAAGAATTATTCTTTTGCCTTTTTATTCCCGATTCAAAATAGTATTATGCAACATTCAGATATCACCACCTTGGTTTTAGCACACTGCATGTAAGGTGAATTCTTCCAGAAGTGCTAGCAGGTTTTCTCTGTATATTTGTGGGGGAATACCCACAGGTGAATTTCTCTCCCAGGAGGATAATTCTAGGTAAACTGCTTTCTAGCTCCTTTTTATTATTTTTAAGGAGAGAAATAAGTTCAGTTCAGTAAGCAGTTTTTGAAAAAATGAAAAGAACTTTAAATATATGATGAGAGTTAAGAGGACTTTCAAGCCTATAAAAAGGAATTTAAGATTTTAGTGAAACTTTACCATACCAGAATATCTGTGGATGTGCATAAGATGGAGAAAATTTAATGTTTTTTGCCTCCTTCCACAAAATACTAGGTACACTAGGACTCTGCAGAAGTAGCCCCAGTTGATAAATGCTCCAAGTGGAATACAGTTTAGCTCCAGCCCCAGCTACTTTCCACCAGGACGCTCTGACCTCAGAGTTGGATCTCAGTGCCATCCAGGTTAACCTGTCTTGGAGGTGTGAGATCCTGGGAAGGCTGACAAAGGAAGATGACACGACTATACATAACATTTGGGAACGTTCCTGTACTGTGTACCATGACACCACTCTGGCTATCCCCTGGTTTTTTCCTGAAGGGAAAATGGGACTGCTGCTCATCCACCAAATTCCTAAAGCTTAGTTTTAGCTCTTCTCCTCCACCACCACTCTACTCTTGAGTCCCTTTATTTGACACTCTTGTCTTCATATCTAGGCATATCCTTCCTCCCTTGCCCTGTTAGTTTTTGATATTGGCTTTTCATTAGCATTCCTGCTCCCTTCTACATTCACTCTGGTACTGCAGAGGTGAGAAGCCTAGAAACTACTTTTCCTATACTTTCTTGCCAGCAGGGTTCTCGTTTATGTTCTAACCAATGAGAGGGTCTCACATGATGTTTGGAAGGTGGAAAAGGAAAACCATTATTGCCCCAGCAGTGGTGAGCAGGCACATGGGCTCCAGCAGACAGCAGCTGTGGGGTGTTTTACCAGCAGTTTTGGGATATCCACCTGTGATTCAACAATGGTGGTTCCCTGCAATTCTTGTACATTCAGCTAGTTGAAAGCTAACAGAGGCTCATGACCTTTACTTTCCTGCTTCCATCAGCCCCTCCAGTTGTGTGTGTCTTTGATCCTTGTTATTAAGTTCTTTTCTCCATAAAATACTTAGAGTAGCTTCTGGTTTTCCAAACCAAATTATGATTGATAAAGTAGCCAAGTTTTAGATAATCTACATCTAGACTACACAGGAACTCCCACTGTATACTAACGCTGGCATTTACCCCACATGCTGTAATTTATGGTGATGTCCTCTCATCCACTGCCGTGGGACCCAGGATCCTCCAGGGAAGCATGATCAGCTCCTTTTCTATGTGGAGATGAAGGAATCTGTTTCTTCTTTTTTTCCTCCTAGCATGCCTCTGAGAAGTATTATTATTTTTCTTCCCTTAATAGAAAAGGAAACAGAGGGTCAGATGTTTTCAGTAGCAGAAAAGATGTTCAAAGGCAGAAGTCTGATTGAATTAGGGTTTCTGTACTGTTTTTATCACACCTCTGAATTCTCGTCTAGAACAGACCTTCTAGGAATCCCATAATCTAATTTTAATCCTCTATATCCTGTTGGTATTTTGACTATAGTTGTTTACTGTTGTCAGATTTAAAAACTGGCTTTCTAGTATACTTTCTCATTATGAAAGGAAAAAACTGGAATCATAGTAATAATATTAAAAAGCATCACTTACTCACAGTTACACATGTTGGGCACTGTACTGAATGTTAATTGCTTGTTTAATTATTAAGGTAATCTAGTCATTCATTTTTATTTTCTCTGCTTTACAAAAATAAAAACTGAAACTCACAGAGGCTAAGTCCGAGGTCATCTAGTTGGTTTATAGCAAAGCCAGATGGAAACCCAGGTCTCTCCAACTCTCTCCAATGCTTCTGTTGATTCATTTCATACATACTTACTGGGCCCTCACTTTGTGCCAGGCACCCTTTCAGGTACCTTGGGGAAAAAAACAAAGAACTATCCAAAAATCAAGATGGAACAGGAAATAAAGAGGCAGGTGATGGAGTCCAGTTTGAAAAATTTGTGGTGATGAACAGGTACACACATCCCATCAGTCAGCCATTATGATTATTTAAGAATGAGATAAAAATATTTTTCTTTGAATCTGTGTGTTTTTCAAAAAGCTACAAATTTGTCAGGATATAGATACCTACTAAGTAGTTTGAAACAATTTAATAAATGGAACTATTTGCCTAGGGATACCATGTAAAAAATTGCTTGATACTCAGAATGCCGTGAACTGAGAAAGTGTGGGAATCTCGGAGCTATTGGATAGGAGTAAAATGAATGTCAAATTCAGATTTACTGATGTGGTCTTAAAATTTAATCAGTTGCTATAAATTTTAGGTTTTCTCCTTTCCTCACAGCATATCTCAGTCCTAATTAAACATATGTGCTCTATACTTTGTTTTAAAATTGTCCCCAAAGCCAAGAGATACAGAGAAACACACACAAGGTTTTCTTGTTAATAAAATGATGCATCTTCCAATTGTTGGTCTTACACAGCATTTTCATTTTGTAAACCTTTATTAAAATGCCACTTTTGTAAGGGAGTTAATTGTGAAAAAAGGAATTGGGTGTTCAGAGACATAATTTGGGAGTGGATAAGGAATTGCTTCTTTAGAGAAAGTTCTGATCTTAATCCATCATTTGTGCTGATGAGCCACAACCCCCACTCACCCCGGGGCTTTCCAGTAGAGATACTTCAAGTCCTCTAGAGCTTGTCCTCCACCCTTTTCCCACAATGACTGCAGGCCTTGGGCAAAGGCCCAAATTCTGGGGCCACCAATGGTTTTCTAAAACTGTTCCCTAAAAATTCAGAGCCTATTTATTTCTACAAGGAACTTGCATAGTATAGTATTTGGCATTGTTTCCTAAAAGGTAAATTAACTCATTTACCTGAATTTATTCTCTTGCTGGTCAGTTATTTCTGTGTTCAGGTCCATTGTGTGTTTTCTGGTATCATTCTCACAGAAATTCCTGAGTTATGTATCAATGAAATCTTGTTATAAGCAAATTTTGGGCAGTCAATTTAAGCTAAATATATCTAGTTTTGTGGCCATTGCTTTAAAAAAAAACAGTTTTAGTGGTATCCTTCCTAAAGCCCTGAATTCTCCTTTAGTCTCAAAGAGTCTTAACAAACTTATGAGATGGTAAAGGGTAGATGGTGAGGGGAGCTTAAAAATGGAGATGCCAAGAGATTTATTAATAAGTAGTTACAGCAATAGCATTAACCCTGTCTCAAATCACATATAAATATGGCACATTCAGTTTAAATGTCATTTCTTTAATGAAGGCTTTCATTTATCCACAGACCTGTTTAGCAACCTGTATTTCATATTCTGATAGTACTTATCCTTTTGAAACACTGAGTTCTGAGCAAGGAATCACAAGTGTAATGGCTTCTTTCCCACCAGACTTCAAATCTCCTAGGCTGAGTAACAAAGCTTTCTGGAAATCCCTGAATCTCTAGCATTTAGCATGCTGCCTGGTGCTCAGCAAACATTTGTGGAAGGAAGAGAGAAAAAAAGAAGGAAGGAAGAGAGGGAAGAAAGAAGGGAGAAAAGAACAAAAGAAAAGAGAAAGAAATTAAGGGGAAGGAAGGGTCCAACAGTTGTTTGTTGAAACCTGTGATTACTACAGAAATTAGAAGTCCCAGGACTCTGCTTTTAAAGTGTTACCTTTTTGGTGATGGAAAAACAGGAGAACTCAAATGACAAAATAACCCCAGTAATGGCATCTCTCTGCTTGGCAAGCTCTGTAGATGAAAACTAAGGGAATAGCATAATCAGCAATTAAGTAAATCCACCAGCCTTTATATAAAGCCTATTACAGTTCTATTGCAGTAAAAAAGTATAGAAGGAATAAAATGAGTACAAGGGCTGGCTTTAAGGAAACAGCGGACTGATGGCTCAGATAACCAAAGAAATCACTCCCAGCAGCCCTGGAAACACAAAGAACATGGTTCAAAGATTCTGATTCATACTGAATCATTCTTTCTCACAGTTGTCAGCTGATCAGAACTAGCTTTCCTGCTCTTTTCTCCATGGAGTGTAAACCCTGAGAAACCAGGGAGTTTGTTTTTAACCTTGCATTACTTTTATTTCCCTAAGATAAACACCCTCCACAGTTCCTTTCATCAAAAGCTGCTTTAATTAGTGGAGCTAGAATGTCTGTTCCCATTTCTCTTATGTGTGAGTTGGAATGGTATTTTGGGTTTAACAGTTTGACTTTCCATGGAGTCTCCTGAATGAATTAATAGCTACCTTAGTGTGTATGTCCAATAGACCAGGGTATCCCTTTGATTTTTTTGACTCAAGTCTAGTTATCACCCTATCATCTGTTAAATGTAAACCATTGATCAGAGGGTCCTGGGGAGAGAGTGTGATTGACTTCCTATGAAATAATTGCTGCCTCTTGGAAGAGCAAATAAGCCTCATGCCAGACTCTGTCACATCACCTCACATAAATTGGCAGGGTCATTAAATTCACTCTCACCACAGTATAAATAATTCAGGTCAGAGAGATTAATTGGCTAATTTTTTAAAGAAAGGAAAACCATAGATTTATAGTCGTTGCTTGGTAATTTAAGGTGTCATAGCAGCCCAGGATGTCAAAAATGTTGGACTTCTCCTTTTGCTTTGCACAAGCAATAGCCATTAGTAAAAAAGCTGGGATATAAATTCTGCAAGTGCAGATACCAATGAGTTAGAAGACCACTAGAGAGTATCTTGAAGAGGGATTCATAAGTGTATTCAATACAGGGAGGAAAAGGGAAGCTTAAAAACTGACACAAAAGAGGCCACCGAATAATAATATAGCCTCCACTAAGCCAGCTCCTAAGAGATTCAGCAGACTGTAAACTCCTTGAGGGCAAGAGCTGCATTTCATATATCTTTGTTTGTTCACTACCCACCCCCACAAGAGTAGGTTCTTTCTAAATATTTGTTGGCCAAATTCTACAATGTCATGCATTTGGGAGCATAGTTTCCACCTGATGCCCATTACTCTGTGCTCACTAACTTCGGCCATGGCCTCTTGTGAAGTTGCCCTCAGTGAAACTGTCTTCAAAACTGACAATCTCTTTACAATGAAATGTATGTTATTATTGTATTTAATAACTCAATTTAGTTGTCTGAACTGAGTCTTCATTTTTTTTGGCCCTACTATCGTATTTCACATCTGGCTAACATGATTTCTTCAAACTTTTCCCTCTATTGACTTCCAGTGTGTTGTGTTATCTGGTTCTCTATCCGACCCTCTCCTCGACTCCTCTTTCCTCTTGTGCATCTTGAGATTGCACAGTCTACAACTTCTTTCCTTTTATTTTCCCCTTATACTCTCTCAGAGAGAAGGGCCATAAAGCATCACGCATATATCTGTTCTTAGGAAATGATTCAGAGAAGGCAAGTTACTAGGTCCAATAGTATGTAAATATTAAAATTTCTTGATTCACGTTGCAAATTGCTTTCTAGGAAGATTATACCAGTTTACATTCCCACTTGCAGTACATGAGAATGCCTACCTTGCTGTACCCAAATCAATATAGAATACTAGCTTAAAAGTATTTGGTTATTTCTTAGGTGAAATTAATAACAGTGGTTTTTCTTATGTAGTTACCCATCTCAAAATGCTACCTGCTCTAAGCTGCTCCTGTACTTTTTGCCCTTTTTATACTGGGCATCTTTGAGTGAATGTGAATAGAGAGAAAGTGTCAGGGTGCCAAAAAGGATGAATATCAGATTTGGTTTGGTTTGCAAAATAGTCTCATGCTGCTGGGGACAGTGACCCCCTTTTGACTCAGTGTGAATCTATGAATTCTGAAAATTAGGTGCAGAGTTGGAATAAGTCAGTGTTACCCCACCTCCTTTAGTGACTTCTGACTTGCTGTAATCCAGGAAGAGTTTAAGAAGCTGTTACTCATTAATTCCTCATTAATAATGCTGTGGATAGAAATTCTACCCAGGTTTTGGCAGGGCTTCCATATGTTTAATAAATAGGGCCATTGTCATTATTAGTGATTTTATGCATCTTCATAAAAGTTGGGACTAGGTATACCAAGAATATAGAGTCTCCTGTCATGCAAACCTAGAGAGAATTCTTAAAGTCCCTCAGTTTACTTCAGAAATATCACTAGCATAAATATTTTACAAAAGGTACAATCTTCTTACAGAAAGATTTACAATACTGTGCTTTCAAGTGGCCTATTTAACCAGGTAAAGAGGTAAACAGATTGTCAATATGACTAAAACATATACATGATGATAAACTAAGTGCCAGTGGGTTAAGCACAAATACAGAATGTGAATGAAAAATACAAGAATCATTAGGAAGGAAAACTCATTATCTGATGGGAATGAGCAAATCCCACAAGTAATACAGCACTTGATAGACATGTAAAAGGAGGGACAAGATATTCACAAGTAGAATGAAGGTATGATTTGGGGAGAGGGGGCAGCATTTTAAATTGAGGAAATCGCTCACAAGCAAAGGTTATGTATGGGGGGAAAGCAGCTTCTCCAGGACTGGCAGGTTCATATTCAAATTGCGGATGTTAAATGTCAAGGTGATGAGACCATATTAAATTTAGTAGACATTGGGAGCTACTGAGAGACCCTGAAAAAGTAATGTTGAGTTTTATTGTGAAGTGGTATTCTGACAGCAATGTGGAGTCTAGATTAAAATAAAGAATGGGAGTATGATGACCAATTAGAAAGCTATTATTCCAATTGTCCAGGAGTAAGATAAAGTATAGTTGAAATAGGGAGTTAGGAATGAGAAGAAAAATGGAGGAAGGGATGCAGAAAGGCCTGGTGGAAACAAAGGCTAATGACTTAGCACCTAATTAAATTAGGGACAAGGGGATAGATCTCAAATCCACGTGCCCAAGAGACTATTAAAATTATGCTGTTATTAATAGATAATGAATGCAGAAACAAGAAATAATGTAGTAAGAGAAGTGAGTTCGAATTTGAATGCATTGCTTTTAATCTGTCAGTTTTAGTTTTCATCCATTTATTTGCTAACTAAGCAATTGAAAATGAAAGTTTGGGGATTAGGAGAGAAAAAGCAATTGGACATATATAGGGCCAATTAGCATGATGAATCTTGGGATGAGCACATGACCCAAGATGGGTGAATCAGATTCCTTTGTTAGGAACATAAGAAGGGAGGACTGGCAGCTCCGCTTTGCTCATGTCATGTGCCCTGCAGTGTGGAGCAAGCTGGGCTGAGAGAGTGAAGCCAACACAGAGAGGGAGGGACAGAAAGAGTCTTGGTGGCCCCTGAGTCCTTAAGAAATGACTCTCTCTTTCCCTGGTCACATGAGCTTTATGAAAATTTATCCCTTTACCTAAACTAGTTTGAAGAGAATTGCTGTAATTTGTAACCAAAGGAGCCCTGACTATTTACACTATTAAAAGGACAGATCTGTCTTTAGGTATTTCATTTCAATTTTAAATTACAGATTTATTCTTTCATTCATTTTATATTTATTAAATGTCTGTTCTGGGCATCGTGAAAGTCTCTAAAGATAAACTGGATAATGAGACAGAGAGAGGGCTGAATGGAGCAGGATGGTTCTGAAGTAAGTCTGGCCCTGTGGTGAAGACAAACCCCCACTTATGAGGGGGTGGAATTCCAAACAGTCTTTGTAAATTGGCTGTTTGACCGTTGGGAAGGTCACTTCATAGAAACCTTTGTGAATGGTGGTGATATGCCCAGGAGAGCTTGGAAAAGCCCATTGCACATATAATGCAACAAACTAGACATAAAAACAATAGTGTAGCATATTTTTCTACAAAACTCATACTGGGCAGCATCTTAGGACACCAGGTATAGATCAGACATTGGTAGCTTCTTGTGGGCTGGAAGAAATCCTCATTCCCATCTCTTGAAAAGACTGGTAACTGTGGTGTGTGAAATGAAATTTTTAAAATTCTTGATGTGTGAGAATGGACAAGGGCATCTGAGTGGTGACAGAGAGCTTCCTAGGCATCCTAGCTATGATGAGAAAGGGGAATCCTCTCAGCCCTTATATGCAGTTGAATTCCCAGTTACAGTTCTGTAAAAGATATTTGTAAGTCAGGCTTTTGAGAGTGAGGCATAAGCACCAAATAGCTGAATTTAAATTTCTACTATCTGTGCAATAAGGCAAACTAATAGTAATATTATAGTTGCAAAGTTTTGTATTCTGAAGTAATATATAAGTGATAAAGAGATAAAGATAACATATATTCACTCATATTTCTTTCATGCATGCATTCATGTATACATTTAAAGAGTCTGTATTAAGTATCTCCCATACGTTTCATTAGTTCATCCAAATGCCAAGGCCTGGGGATAGGGAAGTAAGCAAGCTTGGGAATTCATAGACTAATAACAGAAAAAAGAATTAGTTAAAAAAAAAATGAACAAAGCATTATTGGAGCATAGAAGCCCTTAACATAGTTATAGATTCTTCCAAGTAGCTCTTATTTTTCTCCAGAGCACTTATCCCCAGACATAAAATAGATGTTTACCTCTTGTTTATTTGTTTTTCTTCAGTTGAATGTAAGTCCCATAGGGCAGGAAAAAGTGAATTCAGGCCTTCCCAAACATTTGCTGGAAAAAATATGAAGAATGACAGCTGTTTACCACTCTGTCAAGAACAACCTGGACAAAGGCACAGATGAGAAAAGAAACATTTCAAGCTGCTTATCTCACAGACCCTTGTGGAAGAGTGATATATAATCAGGCAAATAATAATAGCAAATATTATTATGGGGCTGATGGTATGCAGGACACTGCTGTGAACATTTGAGTACAGCAATACATGCAATCTTCACAAGCCCATGGACTGGTGCTGTTATGATTCCTGCTTTATGGGAGAGGACATTGAAGTTCAGAGAGACAATTAAGCAACTTGCCAACGATCACGTGGCTAGTAGGGACAGGAGTTAGGATTTGAATCCAGGTGGTCTGGAGGGAGGTTAGGTTGAAAAGGTCAGATGGGATAGATCAAGAAGGCCTTGCATGTCTTGCTAAGGGATCTGGCTTTTGCTTGGAGACAATGGGGGACCTTTGAAAGGGGTTTCTGCAGGGGATCTACCTGATGGGATTTGGATATCAGAAAGAGCATGCTGGTGTAGAGTACAGGGTAGACTTGAGGGAAGATGGGAAAGAAGGACAGTAGAGAAGAGGTTATAGCAGCAGTTCAAGGGAGAAGTAATGAGTCTGTTTGAGAACTCTGGCAAAAGGAGTAGGAATGAAAGGAAATAGTCAAAATTATTGAGATTTAAGGCACAAAGAAGATGGATTATTTTGCCAATTTACTCTCCTAGTAGCAAAATTCGAGGCTGTCCATTTCACTGCCACCTCACCCACATTGAATGATTCTGTAATTTTAAATTCTTTCTAGTTCAACAGACAAATAATTACATCAGTGTTGTTTCTGTTTTTATTTCTTTGCTTGTTGGAGACATTCTTTTTTCATGTTTAGAGACCATTTGCATATTTCCATATGTAAAATGTTCTTCACTGATTTTTTTCTCATAATGTATTTTCTTCTCAATCCTTAACATCTCTGGTATTTTTTCATATGACTCTATTCACTATTCAGGTAGATGTACTCTGGTCCCATATCTTATCTCTAAGCACTGTGGGAACAGTGAATATGCCCAGCACTTAATTAGAACACCTCCTAATCCTAGAACCTCTTCCTAACTGAGGTGGAAGGTTACATCTGCCCATGTGATAACTTCTACAGTTACCACATCTGATTAAATCCATGTGAATTCTGATTATGGTTTGAATGGCACTCAAGTATTTTGATTTTAAGATTTGTTAAATCCTATTTAGTTACCCGATTTCTAAAAAAATAAAAAAATAAATAAGGAAATAAACTCCTTAAAACATTTTACTTGATAATTCTTTCTTTGATTTAAAAGGAATCTTAACACATATCTGGATTATTTTAAAACTTTTTTTTTTAGAAAACAAATGGAAATTAAAAACCTAGGAACTTTTTGGCTCAACACATTTGCAGCTCTAAAACAGCTAACATTCTTCACTATGAAGTCCTCCAAGGATTAGCTTATTGCTGTTCTCCCCATTCCACACATAAATATTGATTACCCTTAAATACAGCTCATTTACTATTATCAATAATGAAAAATTTTAAATGCTAAGATAGTGTGAGACAAGCTTGAATCTGAATAATTATTAAACTGTGCTGTTTGTTCTCTACAGTGGATTTTAGCTTAGGAGTTTTTGATAAAGGGAGAACTGTGAGCAAGTGTTAACCTGTGTATGATAGTTACAAAATTCTAGAAGGAGAATCTTGAATCTTTTAGGAGGCTGTAATGACTCTCAGGACATTGGGGTGTAGTAGCATGGATCTTGCTGTGGGAATATAAACTCAGTGTTACAGAGAAATGATTGTCTGGTTAAAATGAAGAGGGAATAGATCCTAAACATTTAATCTGAATGGTCAATGGGGAATTTAATTTCATGAAATGTATCTTCTTCATCTTTCACCTGACAGAATGTTAACTAAAAGGGTGGAGAAATGGAGGTGCAGAATTACATTGCTTAAATTATATTTATAAAGACACTGATTTACTTCATCCTTCTTTCTCTGAGAAAAAGGCATTGAAATGATGGCCTAAAGGCATATGAGATCACTTGGAATAAATTAAGTAGTGAAGACAATAAAAATATCACAAATATGATCTGCATTATTTAAGTTATTCATTCAATGAATGGTAAAAAATTGTTACTAAGCTCACTATGATGCATAACAATAATGTGTGGAGTATTAAACTTATGTTGTCTTTAAAACAAATGATCTAAATAAAAGTAACAAAGATATTATGTAAACTTTTGGGAAGGTAGGAAAATAGAAAGACTAAAATAAGAGTAAATATCCAGACATAAACAGGTAAGAATTACATTGTTTCCCAGTATTTTCCTTTTAACTATTGTTCACTAATTGTAATAGCAATAAGAATTACTCATAGAGCATTATTAGTGATTAAAATATAGTCTAAAATAAATCAACAACATTCATCCTTTTCATGAAATGCTACATTTTTTTTCAAGGTTAAAATTTCACTTTGCATTTTATTTGAACAACACTTTGAATTGATCAGGTTGTGATAAGGGATGCTTGTCTAAAGCAGGGAGGGATGTTAGAGAAGAGATTGACTTTATATATCATTCATCTTATCAAAACTATTCATCTTGTTACAATTTTTGAATTATTTGGCAACAAAAATTGAATTATTATTGGTATTATTGAGAGTTTTAAGAAATTCCTTTTCAAAAAGCACAACCCTCACTTAAAAATAGGGATGTTATTTGTAGCATAAATGTTCATGACATATTTTTGTTGAGTATAGAATATTATTTTTCTATTTAATGCTTTTTAAATTGAGTTCTATTTTCTTTGATATCAACACTGCAACCACTGCAAGAAAGAAAACAAAGCAGCTTTCTGTTTTTACCCTTTTTAATTTATAAAGGATATTTTTGCTTATCATTCCATATTTGACATTTTTGTTTTATAGCTATAGGTTGGTTTCTTACAATCATCAACATTTTTAAGTGAACTTGACAAGATTACAGGAGTGTCATTAATTTTTTAACTGAAAAAGGAGGAAATAACTTAGGTATTTTATATATTACCATCACTCCTATATTAGATCTTATTTCTGTTACTTACTGTAATATTTTCTGATTTCATGCATTCTTGTTTTATCATATATCCCATATTTCTTTGGTCTAACCTTGTCTTGTTTCTACTAGGTATATTCTGTTAGTGTTCCATGTAGAAAATAGAAAGTAAGATGGCATTTGATGTCAAATTGTTAGACTTTCTGGATAAGCAAACTCCAGTCTGGGACTCCAGGAGTGATTTTGTGAACACTGAAGAATGGTGCTAATAAAGGAGCTACTCTCTCTCTGAAATCACCTTGGAAAAACTGAGTTTAAGAATATATTGCTTCCCCTGTGTTTATTGCCACAGTATTTACAATAGCCAAGATATGGAAGCAACCAAACTACCCATCAACAGATGAATGGTGAAGAAAAATGTGATACATATACACAATGGAATATTATTCAGCCATAAAAAAAGAAATCCTGCTGTTTGCAACAACATGGACAGACCTAGAGGGTATTATGCTAAATGAAATAAGCCAAGTAGAGAAAGACAAATACCATATGACTTCACTTATCTGTGGACTCTAAAACAAAACAAAACAAAATGAATAAAATAGCAGTAGACTTATAGACACTGAGAAGTGACTGGTGGTTACCATGGGGTAGGCATTGGGGTGACTAGGTGGGGAGCGTGAGGGGGATAAAAGGGCATAAAAATTCTCAACCATAATATAAGTTGGTATGGAGAAAGTGAAGGTTCCTATGGCCAGGATTCTCACTTGGCCCTGGTTGGCTTGCTCACTACATACATGTTATTGACTCTATATAAAGAGCTCCACCCAGTGCTCTGGGCTGCTTCATGGCTGCAGGGTTGCAGGGCTGCAGGAAAGCAGAGACTGGAGTGGCGGCAGTGCTGAGGACAGAGATTGAGTTGGCTACAGGGGCAGAGAGGCCCAGAGGGAGAGAGCAGCTTGCTGCATGCAGACTTGCTCTGAGAGGACAGGATTCTAGTGACTGATCTGCCACTGTGGGGATAAAGTTGGGTATAAACTCTTTCACCCCAAGAATGTTCTGCTGTCATTTTTTTCAGTCTCATTTAGTCCATAGTGAACTTTTCTGGAGCTGAAACCCATTGGCAAGACAGTTGGTCACAGGGACAGTAGTACAGCATGGAGAATACAGCCAATGATTCTGTAACATCTTCCTATGTTGACAGACAGTAACCACACTAGTCAGGGTGAAGATTTAATAATATGGGTAACTATTGAGCCATCATGTTGTATGCTTGAAACCAATGTAAGATTGTGTATCAACTATTGTCTTGCCAATGGGTTTCAGCCCTGGGCAAGTTCGCTATGGATTCAATGTGACCAAAGAAATTGACAGCAAAACGTTCTTGGGGTGAAAGGGTTATACCCAACTTTATTTCCAGGTGGCAGGTCAGTCTCTAGAATCCCATTCATTCAGAGCGAGTCTGCATGCAGCAAGCCGGTCTGTGCATCTGGGCTTCTCTGCCTGCACAGCCATCCCACACAGTCGTCCTGCACAGCCATCCTCTGGGCCTCTGTCCTCAGTGCTGCCACCACTCCAGCCTCTGCTCTGCTCTCCTGCAGCCTTGCAGCCCTGCCACCGTGTCGCGCCCAGAGCACTGGGCGGAGCTTTTTATATAGAGTCAACAGCCATGTATTGCTCACAGGTATGCAGTGAGCTAGCCAGCCAGGGCCAGGTGAGAATCCTGGCCACAGGAACTCTCATTTTATCCACAACTATACTTCAATTAAAAAGAAAAAGAGTATAGTGCTTGAGGGCCTCTGGAGGCCTGTTTCGCCTGGGGATACACTGCTGCCTCAGTCCTTTTGTGCACTCGATGTCCTGGGAATAATTAATACACAATGATGAAAAACATTATAAAAACAATAAAGTGTTTGAGCTGATATACAGTGTCCCAGAGGCTGGAATCTGCTTCTTTGCTGCAGCCAGCACATCACCTGGGAGACGAGACTGAACTCCGGGCTGCTGATGCAGGACCTTCTGTCTCTATGGCCGTATTTGCCAATAGAGAAAATAGAAAGAGGCCAGAGAGCCTCTAATTCATGTCTACTTTCTGAAATTTCTGTGCTTTTACTTGATTGGTGACAGCTAATTTCCATCCAGAACCCTAGTTGTGCAGATGCCTGAGAACGTATCACTCTCCTCTCCAGCCTGTGTAGGGAGGCCCCACAGAGGGAAGGTGGGGTAGAAATGGAGCCCGCCAGTCTGCAGTATTTATTCTAAGATGGCTGGTTATGTTCTGTTTGTACCCTATTAGAATTTTTTGAAACTTACTTGAATTATTTTAAGTTTTTCTGTTTTACACAATCTGTCTTATACTCCAATTTTAAGAGGTTAAGTAGTAATCTCAGGCTTTGTTTATATGTAAGTTACAGTTTTCTAGCCATTGTGGTTTATTTTTTGTAACATACATATGAAACAGAATTCAGTATTATATATAAATATAAAATCATAAATAAAGTTATATATTTTAAAATGATTTTTTGACCTTCACTTCTAAGTTGATAGATCTATTGTCAGAGACATTTTTCATTGTCCTCTTGATATTCTGAAAGTATCCCAAATCATAATTTATTGACTTAAGGATATATAATAAATTATAACAACACATTTCTTCCCCAGCATATCATTCCTATATGCTAAAGCTATTTCTCAGTTTTAGGAGATTTTTTTGTAGGCTTTTATTGTAAGTTGTTAAAAATCTGAAAAATTTCCCCAAAATAGCTTAAAGCAGAGTGATGTAGTCTTATGGAGTTTTCCTCAAAATACACATGATTTGGAATCATCCCTTACATTATTTTCTTGTGTCAGTTACAATATGCTCTATAAACATTTCAATTGCCTGATATTTAAATCAACTCAGTAAATGTTAATTGTGTATTTAATATATCCCAAAACTATAATAGGTCCTGGGGCTTTGACAGTGAGTGCCTCATTCCATCCCCATGGAGTCATGGTCTAGCATACTCCAACACAAATCAATAAACATTCCAACAAAAATATAAATACCATAGAAAAGTATCATTAGCTCTGCCTGGGGGTTAAGAATCAAGGCAGACTTCAAAGAGGAGGTAACAGTTTACCAGATCTCTCAGTTTCCTAGTTAAAAAAACAAAACAGAACAAAACAAAAAATGCAGAGGATGGTCCATAGAACTGTCATTTTAACTTTAAAAAAATTAGAGCAAATGTGAAGCATTTCAAACTTGTGATTTTTATTTGTGTTAAGATCTGTAGAAAAATAAAGGTGATGATGATGATGATAATGATGTTAATGGGTGTTATTGGTTGCTGGGTACAGTTCCCATTTACCTGCTAACAGCTTAATTTTCCTTCTCGTCTCTATCCCTCTCCTGATTTGTGGTTACCAGGTGGTTTGGGAGGTTGGCCGCAGTTCAGGCATGAGCTCTAACTAGCTGATGTTAATTAACAAGCCCCATCCCCCAGCCACTGACTGGCTTAAGTACCCAAACCTGTGATAAGCAGAGAAGAGCATTCCTTGGTCACACAGATAGGTTCAGCAAAGGGCACAAGACTAGATTTGGGCCAATGAAATGTAAGGGAAGTTTGAAAAGGGGATTCTGGGAAACTTCCCTTATTTTTAAGGGAAAACCCTCAGAGAGAGCTTTCTCCTGAAGTTGAAGCTAGTATACGGTGTTAATCCACTGCCTCCTTCCTTTCCAAGTATCACAGGTGAATAGAGACACAGCTATTGAATTAAGTAAATCCTAAAACCTACCTGACCTATGGACTTCCAGGTATGAGAGTCTTTATGTTGTTCTTGGGTGAGCAGTATGACTTGGCTTTCCATATATGCTGTCAAAGGCTTTCCAATTTAATAATTAACAGCTGAGAATAAAAAGGGAGAATTAAGATAAATAAAATGAAAAAAATATTTAAAAATAATATACAGAAAAATGATAAAAGTAAATAAGGGGTGAAATCAGACAATTTGAAACATTACAATGCTAAAATAAATAAGAATAAAAAGGTGTAAGTAGAAAATAAGAGTTACAGATCAGATTGGCAAAAATCTAAAAACTGGGCAGAAGTGACAAATTATTGAAAAACCATAAAAAATACTAGTGTACTAGTAAGGCTTTTTGAGGCTAAAAGGAATAACTGATATGCACATTACTTTTGGAGTGCTAAAGATTTAGTATTAGGGATGTTTCCAGCCAATGATGCATAACAAAGATATCTGTGCAGTTTTTTAAAACAACTCATTCCTGGTTTTAGCCCTGGCGATTCCAATGAGACAGGTGTGACTGAGGCCCTGGCATGCACAATGAGTGGACTATTGAGAACAACACAAGTTTGGATCTCAGTGTGGCTCTCCCTGAATGTACCTGTTTCAGTTTTATCATTACATGTGTGTGTTGCCTATATCTCTCTGGGTGTCTGCATGTATTTCTGTCTTTGCATGTCAGCTTTTCTTCATGCATGTGTGTATGTGTGTCTGAATCTCCCTTTCTGTTTCTGTCTCTCGTCCCTCTGCCTATCTGTATCTCTTCTATGTCTCTGTCTCTATTTATGTAGTATACCTGTGTATTTCTGTCTATAGTTGTGTCTGTGGGTTTCTGTTTGTGTGTTTTATCTGAGTGTACATTTTTTTTGTCTTCCTGTCTCTTAGTCTGTGTTCACTCTTTAATTCTCCCTTTATCTCTGGGTAGCCTTTTTTTCATTTTTTATTTGTATGTCTCTGTGAATCTCTTTTTGTATGTATCTCTTTCTTTTGTGTCTCTTTTCCTGACACTGTTCACTGAGAAACAGACTCTGTGCCTAAAGCAGACAAGAACATATAAAAGTCACATCCAAATCCCAGGGACTTAAAAGACTTACTGAGGTTTGGTTAACCTGTAGGAATGCCCCACCTTCAGCAGCGTTCAAAGAAGTAAAATCACTAGACATGAAGAGAACCTGTGTCTGAGTGCCTTAGAACAATCGCACAGTATCAGACACACCTGTTCAACCCTGGCCTCAAACTCACACAAGGCAAGACGTTTCCAACACTGAGGGCAAATTTGTTGTCCACTTCAATGATCCTAATCATAAATTAATCCTGTTTACATTCAATTATCATAACATAGTTCTGTCACTTCTTACTCCTTATTGACTTTCATCATCACATGCCTTTCTAAGGCACAGCCATCTTGCATTGCATCTTGCATTGCCACGCCACATAGCCATCAGAGACTCCTGCGGCTTCCTTCATCTGCAACACACGCTTGTGCAGGAACTTCTTTGCAGTTTGTCACGCAGCACCCTCTTCTGCCTGCTTCACCCTTGCATCTGAAGACAGCTGGTACATTTTCTTTCATGAATTTATGACTTTGAAACCTGTCATATCCTGATCTGGATGTCATGTAGTTCTTCCCCCTTAATTCCTGACTAGAATGCTCCCAGCTTGGCCTTTCTGTAATTAGCTTCTGCCTCTTCAGGTCAGATCTTTACTTCTCCCCTGCCATCCTTTTTTCAGTCTTTGTAGGTTCCAACACTAATACCCTGCCTCCACTTCTCTATGAATAGTCTCCACAGAATTTTTTGATAAAATACAGTTCCAATATTTCCAAAGGTACTTTTAAAATATATCAGCCCAAAGTGTGATTGACAAGTCAGATAATAAGGGGGGACAATGATCTGTAGATCTCTGGAGAGAAAAGGACTGGAGGCTAATGCCCAGGTCTTTGTGCTGGCTGCATAACCTCAGAGCAGGTAACTTTTCCAGGATGCAATTGTCCTGTGGAAAATGGGGAATTAGAACTTATAATTGTTAAGATATGGTTGGGCCCTAAAAATTTCTAGTCATCATAGAAAAAAATTTTCACTGAAATAAAAGCCATGTATTACCACTCAATTTATGACACTTAAGGAATTAAAAGCATAATCCCCCAGGCTCACATTCCCAATCAAACATTGGTTTACTATCTCAAAATAAATTTGCATTTATATTTTGCATATGATTTCTAATTTGGTTTAGTTTGTGTTTTCTAATTTAGACTTTTGCAAAACTTTCCCTGAAAAATAATCCAATTGACTAGAACTCATTTCACTGCTAAGAGGCAAAATAAGTCCTTAATTTCATCTCTCATTATGAATTCCAACAACTTAGTTTATACTCACTCATTTACGATACATTAGTTGTCTTTTTCCACACATGAGAAGTTTGAATCTAACACATTTAGACTGGAGCAAATCTGAAATCAAATGCAGCATTTGGCTTTTTAATCATAAAACAACAATGCTATTTAGGACAATGGAATATCAAGTACATTAATGTCTTTTGGCTCTCTAGTTGTCCTGAAAATGAGCTTATAATATTCAAGTATAGGATACTGTGTCTTCATACTTTCAGAATGTCTCTAAGAAATTTGTTCTAAGATTATAGCCAAATAATGTGTAAACAAACTGTAAAAATCACATAAATAACGAATGCAAGACACGTGCTTAATTAATACATGAATAGGAAGAGGAGTAGAATGCGATTAAACAATTTGAAATAATTTCAGTGGGCATATCCAAAAATATACATTTTAGATTTTGAGATAATTTTTAAAAAATGTCTGGCCTCAGAGAATTATGCCATGTATGAAAAAGGTGGCGATATTATTAAGTTTTAAGTCATTCAAGAGAGAGTTCTGCTATAGACACACACTCAACTAATAAACTCATTAGCCGATGCAAAGAAAAAAATAAAAGTAGAGAAAACATGCAGATGGAATCAAATCCCACAATTTCTATATTTCTGATTTCCTGTCTTTTATCTATTTTAACTGCCATCTAATAGTAATAGTGCATTGAAACATCACTACAATTGTGTTTTCAGAATTTTTGCTTTTTGTATTGGAATGTCTTGCTATTTGTTGGAAATAAATAGATTCAGTATTGTCATGTCTGTGCCTTTCATCATTATGTAAGTCTGCTTTCTTGTTTCACTTTACACTGTTTCCCATAGTTTTTACTGATTTAAATACCAGGAGAAAGACAATGGTGGCAATATTATATTGGGCAGATAGTTTTGTCCAATGTTATATCCCTACTTTTGAACTTCAAGCATGTTTTTTGTATGTGGAAAAATCTAGATACACCACTTTATTTTTGGAAATCACGCATTTGATCTACATCAAGGCTTCTAGCTTCTGTGACTCGCCTTTTATCTGCCTCAACAAAAGGGAAGTATGTATTTTAAATGCTCCATGTGTTACCATTTGTGATACGCACTAGGGATACTATATGAAAAGTGTGGCACCAGGTATTTAGCTTTTTGTCACTTAGTAATCATGATTTTTTAAATTTGTGGTATTATCTTAAAACTTTTTTAGCTGTTATTAATCTTTTGTATAACTTGAATAAATCCACAATACCTGTTGATCTGATTATTTGGGGAAGAGAAGTGCTGTGTTTTGTGGTTTTATCTTTTCAGTTCTCCACCATTTTCTTTTTTTTTTTTTTTTTCCTGGATAATTATTTTTTTATTGAAGGGTAGTTGACACACAATATTACATTAGTTTCAGGTGTACAACACAGTGATTCAACATTTATAAAACAACCCATTCCTGGGGACTGTTCACATCCCATATGTTCTTTTAACAGTAAATAGTCTGTGGTTGTAAGATTTTGGAGTGCTACAATTTGCACTTCTCCTAATTCTTGGTTGAGCTCCAACAGTATAGATCCAGTCAAATTTATTGTTTTACTGTATGCACAGGCCAGCTTAGATATCTCCTTCTTCATTCCCATGGCAAGTCCAGGAGCTGGTGGGATGAGTGCATCTACAGCTGTAGCAGTGCGTGGATCTTTGTTGGGTTTTTTTTTGCTGATCATCTTCTGGCATGAGTCTTCCCGAGAGTGCTGATGTTGGAAGTTCTTTTTCATATCGTATCTTAGTTCATTTTCGGGGTAGCCCAATTAGGCTTTGATCCTCTGTATAAACACAAACAGACCCTTTGCCTACACTTTTATATGCCCTTTATATCATTGTGTAGAACTCATTGGAGGTCACCACACAGGAACTGCTTTTTTTTTTTTATCATTAATCTACACTTACATGACGAATACTTCCTTTACTAGGCTCTCCCCTATACCAGGTCCCCCCTATATACTCCTTTACAGTCACTGTCCATCAGTGTAGCAAAATGTTGTAGAATCACTACTTGTCTTCTCTGTGTTGTACAGCCCTCCCCTTTCTCCCACCCCCTATGGATGCTAATCTTAATACCCCCTTTTTCTCCCCCCCTTATCCCTCCCTACCCACCCATCCTCCCCAGTCCCTTTCCCTTTGGTACCTGTTAGTCCATTCTTGAGTTCTGTGATTCTGCTGCTGTTTTGTTCCTTCAGTTTTTCCTTTGTTCTTATACTCCACAGATGAGTGAAATCATTTGGTATTTCTCTTTCTCTGCTTGGCTTGTTTCACTGAGCATAATACCCTCCAGCTCCATCCATGTTGCTGCAAATGGTAGGATTTGCCCTTTTCTTATGGCTGAGAAGTATTCCATTGTGTATATGTACCACCTCTTCTTTATCCATTCATCTATCGATGGACATTTAGGTTGCTTCCAATTCTTGGCTATTGTAAATAGTGCTGCGATAAACATAGGGGTGCACTGATCTTTCTCATACTTGATTGCTGCCTTCTTAGGGTAAATTCCTAGGAGTGCAATTCCTGGGTCAAATGGTAAGTCTGTTTTGAGCATTTTGATGTACCTCCATACTGCTTTCCACAATGGTTGAACTAACTTACATTCCCACCAGCAGTGTAGGAGGGTTCCCCTTTCTCCACAGCCTCGCCAACATTTGTTGTTGTTTGTCTTTTGGATGGCAGCCATCCTTACTGGTGTGAGGTGATACCTCATTGTAGTTTTAATTTGCATTTCTCTGATAATTAGCGATGTGGAGCATCTTTTCATGTGTCTGTTGGCCATCTGTATTTCTGTTTTGGAGAACCGTCTGTTCAGTTCCTCTGCCCATTTTTTAATTGGGTTATTTGTTTTTTGTTTGTTGAGGTGTGTGAGCTCTTTATATATTCTGGACGTTAAGCTTTTATCGGATGAGTCATTTTCAAATATATTCTCTCATACTGTAGGGTTCCTTTTTGTTCTATTGATGGTGTCTTTTGCTGTACAGAAGCTTTTCAGCTTAATATAGTCCCACTTGTTCATTTTTGCTGTTGTTTTCCTTGCCCGGGGAGATATGTTCAAGAAGAGGTCACTCATGTTTATGTCTAAGAGGTTTTTGCCTATGTTTTTTTCCAAGAGTTTAATGGTTTCGTGACTTACATTCAGGTCTTTGATCCATTTTGAGTTTACTTTTGTATATGGGGTTAGACAATGGTCCAGTTTCATTCTCCTACATGTAGCTGTCCAGTTTTGACAGCACCATCTGTTGAAGAGACTGTCATTTCACCATTGTATGTCCATGGCTCCTTTATCAAATATTAATTGACCATATATGTCAGGGTTAATGTCTGGATTCTCTAGTCTGTTCCATTGGTCTGTGGCTCTGTTCTTGTGCCAGTACCAAATTGTCTTGATTACTATGGCTTTATAGTAGAGTTTGAAGTTGGGGAGTGAGATCTCCCCTACTTTATTCTTCTTTCTCAGGATTGCTTTGGCTATTCGGGGTCTTTGGTGGTTGCATATGAATTTTTGAATTATTTGTTCCAGTTCATTGAAGAATGTTGCTGGTAATTTCATAGGGATTGCATCAAATCTGTATATTGCTTTGGGCAGGATGACCATTTTGACGATATTAATTCTTCCTAGCCATGAGCATGGGATGCATTTCCATCTGTTAGTGTCCCCTTTAGTTTCTTTTAAGAGTGACTTGTAGTTTTCAGAGTATAAGTCTTTCACTTCTTTGGTTAGGTTTATTCCTAGGTATTTTTTTTTTTTGGATGCAATTGTGAATGGAGTTGTTTTCCTGATTTTTCTTTCTGTTGGTTCATTGTTAGTGTATAGGAAAGCCACAGATTTTTGTGTGTTGATTTTGTATCCTGCAACTTTGCTGTATTCTGATATCAGTTCTAGTAGTTTTGGGGTGGAGTCTTTAGGGTTTTTTATGTACAGTATCATGTCATCTGCAAATAGTGACAGTTTAACTTCTTCTTTACCAATCTGGATTCCTTGTATTTCTTTGTTTTGTCTGATTGCCGTGGCTAGGACCTCCAGTACTATGTTAAATAACAGTGGAGAGAGTGGGCATCCCTGTCTAGTTCCCGATCTCAGAGGAAATGCTTTCAGCTTCTCGCTGTTCAATATAATGTTGGCTGTGGGTTTATCATAAATGGCCTTTATTATGTTGAGGTACTTGCCCTCTATTCCCATTTTGCTGAGAGTTTTTATCATCAATGGATGTTGAACTTTGTCAAATGCTTTTTCAGCATCTATGGAAATGATCATGTGGTTTTTGTCTTTCTTTTTGTTGATGTGGTGGATGATGTTGATGGACTTTCGAATGTTGTACCATCCTTGCATCCCTGGGATGAATCCCACTTGGTCATGGTGTATGATCCTTTTGATGTGTTTTTGAATTCGGTTTGCTAAAATTTTGTTGAGTATTTTTGCATCTATGTTCATCAGGGATATTGGTCTGTAGTTTTCTTTTTTGGTGGTGTCTTTGCCTAGTTTTGGTATTAGGGTGATGTTAGCTTCATAGAATGAGTTTGGGAGTATCCCCTCCTCTTCTATTTTTTGGAAAACTTTAAGGAGAATGGGTATTATGTCTTCCCTGTATGTCTGATAAAATTCCGAGGTAAATCCATCTGGCCCGGGGGTTTTGTTCTTTGGTAGTTTTTTGATTACCGCTTCAATTTCGTTGCTGGTAATTGGTCTGTTTAGATTTTCTGTTTCTTTTTGGGTCAGTCTTGGAAGGTTGTATTTTTCTAGGAAGTTGTCCATTTCTCCTAGGTTTCCCAGCTTGTTAGCATATAGGTTTTCATAGTATTCTCTAATAATTCTTTGTATTTCTGTGGGGTCCGTCGTGATTTTTCCTTTCTCATTTCTGGTACTGTTGATTTGTGTTGACTCTCTTTTCTTCTTAGTAAGTCTGGCTAGAGGCTTATCTGTTTTGTTAATTTTCTCGACGAACCAGCTCTTGGTTTGATTGATTTTTGCTATTGTTTTATTCTTCTCAATTTTATTTATTTCTTCTCTGATCTTTATTATGTCCCTCTTTCTGCTGACCTTAGGCCTCATTTGTTCTTCTTTTTCCAATTTCGATAATTGTGGCATTAGACCGTTCATTTGGGCTTGTTCTTCCTTTTTTAAATATGCTAGGATTGCTATATACTTTCCTCTTAAGACTGCTTTTGCTGTGTCCCACAGAAGTCGGGGCTTAGTGTTGTTGTTGTTGTTTGTTTCCATATATTGCTGGATCTCCATTTTGATTTGGTCATTGATCCATTGATTATTTAGGAGCGTGTTGTTTAGCCTCCATGTGTTTGTGAGCCTTTTTGCTTTCTTTGAACAGTTTATTTCTAGTTTAATGCCTTTGTGGTCTGAAAAGTTGGTTGGTAGGATTTCAATCTTTTGGAATTTTCTGAGGCTGTTTTTGTGGCCTAGTATGTGGTCTATTCTGGAGAATGTTCCATGTGCACTTGAGAAGAATGTGTATCCTGTTGCTATTGGATGTAGAGTTCTATAGATGTCTATTAGGTCCATCTGTTCTAGTGTGTTGTTCAGTGCCTCTGTGTCCTTATTTATTTTCTGTCTGGTGGATGTGTCCTTTGGAGTGAGTGGTGTGTTTAAGTCTCCTAGAATGAATACATTGCATTCTGTTTCCTCCTTTAGTTCTGTTAATATTTGTTTCAGGTATGTTGGTGCTCCTGTATTGGGTGCATATATATTTATAATGGTTATATGCTCTTGATGGACTGAGCCCTTTATCATTATGTAATGTCCTTCTTTGTCTTTTGTTACTTTCTTTATTTTGAAGTGTGTTTTGTCTGATACCAGAATCGCAACACCTGCTTTCTTCTCTCTGTTGTTTGCTTGAAATATCTTTTTCCATCCCTTGACTTTAAGTCTGTGCGTGTCTTTGGGTTTGAGGTGAATTTCTTGTAAGCAGCATATGGATGGATCTTGCTTTTTTATCCATTCTGTTACTCTGTGTCTTTTGATTGGTGCATTCAGTCCATTTACATTTAGGGTGATTATTGAAAGGTATGAATTTATTGCCATTGCAGGTGGTTACCAAAGGTTTAGGGTTAGCTTCTTTACTATCTTACTGTCTAACTTAACTCGCTTGTTGAGCTATTATAAGCGCGGTCTGATGATTCTTTATTTCTCTCCCTTCTTATTCCTCCTCCTCCCTTCTTCATATGTTGGGTGTTTTGTTGTGTGCTCTTTTTAGGAGTGCTCCCATCTAGAGCAGTCCCTGTAGGATGCCCTGTAGAGGTGGTTTGTGGGAGGCAAATTCCCTCAACTTTTGCTTGTCTGGGAATTGTTTAATCCTCCTTCATATTTAAATGATATTCGTGCTGGATACAGTAGTCTTGGTTCGAGGCCCTTCTGTTTCATTGCATTAAGTATATCATGCCATTCTCTTCTGGCCTGTAGGGTTTCTGTTGAGAAGTCTGATGATAGCCTGATGGGTTTTCCTTTGTAGGTAACCTTTTTTTTCTCTCTGGCTGCCTTTAATACTTTGTCCTTGTCTTTCATCTTTGCCATTTTAATAATTATGTGTCTTGGTGTTGCCCTCCTTGGATCCCTTGTCATGGGAGTTCTGTGTACCTCTGTGGTCTGAGAGGCCATTTCTTCCCCTAGTTTGGGGAAGTTTTCAGCAATTATTTCTTCAAAGATATTTTCTATCCCTTTTTCTCTCTCTACCCTATAATTCGTATATTGTTCCTTTTCGTTTGGTCACTCAGCTCTCTTAAAATTCTTTCATTCCTGGAGATCCTTTTATCTCTCTCTGCATCAGCTTCTCTGCGTTCCTGTTCTCTGTTTTCTAGTCCATTAATGGTCTCTTGCATCTCATCCATTCTGTTTTGAAGTCCTTCCAGAGCTTGTTTTATTTCTGAATTCTCCTTCCTTAGTTCTTGCATATTTCTCTGCAAGTCCATCAGCATGGTTATGACTTTTGTTTTGAATTCTTTTTCAGGAAGACTGGTGAAATCTATCTCCCCAGGTTCCTTCTTAGGGGAAGATGTAACAGATGCCGAAGCTGTCTGGGTTAGTCTTATCTGGATCATATTTTTTTGCCTTTTCATGTTGACAGGTGCTATTGACTGTCAGCTGGGAGGGCCAAAATTTGCTACTTGCTACTGGCCTTTCTTTACTGGGACAACTGCGACCCCTAGTGGCTTGTGTTGGGTAATTGCGTGTAGACTGGGTCTTTGTGTCTTGCCTGGCCGGAAGGGAGGAATTTCCCTTTTTGTGGGCGGAGTTTGTCTCAGGCTGCTTCTCTGCTTTCGCAGCGCCCGGTGGGGTAATGGATGGGGGGGCTGCTTGACTGTTTGCCTCCATGAGGGTTCTCAGAGCTGTTGCCCAGGGGGTTAGTGCGCCAGGTTTTCCCTGTAATTTCCAGCTGCTGGACTGTGACCTGTGTTGTTTCCGTCAAGCTGTTAAGTCCCTGTCCCTTTAAGACTTTCAAAAAGCCCCCGCTTTTCTTTGTCACAGGGGCATCAGCTTCGGCACCCGCTCAGAGGTCTTACTCCCTGTTCCCCCAGTATCCAGGGCCCCCTGGGCACGTACTGTGTCCGTGCTCTGGCCCGGATGGCTGGGGCTGGGTGTTCGGCAGTCCTGGGCTCCGTCTCCCTCCCGCTCTGCCTATTGTTCTCCCGCCGGGAGCTGGGGGGTGGGGCGCTCGCGTCCCGCCGGGCCGGGGCTTGTATCTTACCCCTTTCACCAGTCGCTGGGTTCTCGCTGGTGTAGCTGCAGTCTGGCCACTGTCCTGTGTCTTCTGGTCTCTCTTTTAGGACTAGTTGTGTTTGTTGTATTTTCAAAAGTATATATGTTTTTGGGAGGAGATTCGCACTGTCCTACTCACGCCGCCATGTTGGTTCCGCCCCCATTTTCTTAATCTAATTAGAATTGTGAAGACATTGCTGTGAATCATTATATTGTGTTTTTTTTAATATGTTGTTTCAACACTTAGTTAATTTTAACCAGCTGCAGCTAATGCTTTTTTATTTACCTGCTTCTTTGATAAATGGGTCTGATAGCACCCATTGTCATCAACATCCTTGCTCAAAAATTCTTTCTGAAATTCAGCCTTTAATACCTAGAGATATTTCCTTAAGAAAATTTTGGCAAAGGGCGTATTTCCTAACTATCCAAAGACACATCTGATCATTATTTTGCTTCTATATCTGAAGATCACTGTGGCTGCATGGACAGTTCTTAAAATACGCCCTTTTCTTCCAGAGTTTCTCATTTAACTTATTTTTATTTACTTCCAAGTATTTTCATTTTTCTCTTTAGTAGCTTGTACATTTATTTTATATTATAGTTTATGCGATTATATGGCAGTCATGAGAGCTCACAAATACCCTACTTCACCACTTTTTCCAGGCACTTAATGGGATTTTGCTTCTCTGCCTCTTTTTGATTTAGAATGGTCATGTAATTTGCTTTGGCCAAGAAAAAGTGATCGGAACTGGAATATGGTCTATCTGTGCAAAAGTGATAAAGGCATGTGCAAATCACCTAATTATTGATGGAACCTTTGTCAGCCAGAGTTCCTGAGGGACCAAAAGGTGGGGAGTTCCCTCCTCCCCCAAATAGTCTTCCCTGGGTAGCATGAGCAAGAATTAGTTTTTTCAGTGTTTAGATTCAGGAGTTGTTTGTTACTTCAGCATAAATGGTCTGTATTTACTGACAAGGACTATAGCTTTGTGATCATTCTTTGATAATTGTAGATACAACCCAGTCCTATCTAATTTGGGATATTTTTTTCCTATTCATTCAAGAGGAAGTATTCTCAAGTGTATGTGGGATTATCAACCTTGTGCTAGTTACACTTCTCAGATAATATCATATGTTGAAAACTTAACTCCCAAGGTGTTGGTATTAGGAGGTGCTTTTAAGGTGTGTTTGTTCTAATTTCAGCTGTATTTAGGTGTTTTGCAGGGAACGGCATTTCAGAAGCTGCCTTTTTTAATTGATACAGCAGAAACTTCATGAATTTGTTTTTTAAAGTCAGCTTTCATATCAAGCTTACTAGCATATTTTAAATCCAACTCCAAGCAAAATACTTGTGGGATTTTGCTGTAGTGTTATATATATATATTTTTTCCAGAGTAAGATCAGTATTTCAAGTGATGAATAATTCTAGAAGTCTTTAAAAAAGAGCAGTTTCTTTCTTCCACATTCTTCTACCATAGGTTCCTCTTTCCAGAGGCAACCATGTTCAACTTCTAGCTATTGCTTTCATTACTAGACTCCATATTTTTATATAATATATTATTAATATTTAGTAATTTAGTAATTTTAGTTATTTAGTTTGACCTCTTTCTATGAACAATAAGGATTTGACGACCTTTAACCCAATTTTCATCTATCTTTTAAAAATAATTACATCGTAATTGGGTTAAATCAGTTTTCAGATTTACATTATTATAATTTTGTAACTCTTCAGTACAGTGCTGTATAATGTAAAATTATGTTTCCTTTCTTATGCAATACCCTATTTTACCTGAAGTCAATAATTTTTCTCTCTCTCTTTTTTAAATTTAAATAGTTTCCTGTATACCTATAGCTTCTTAAACTTGCCTACTATTTGGCCAGACTGACAAATAATAATTTGCATTTTTCCCTGAAGACCATCTTTTAGTGTCCCATCCTAATAGCCTAATAGGGATAACATCACAGCTGTCATCTAGGAACTTCACTTTACTGCTCTCCTATTACTAGAACCCTATTTTCTAGACTCAGTGTTTTCCTTTTCCTTGGTGGTTTTTTTTTTAGCTGTCTAGTTTTAGTAGGAATATCTCCTCAGTGGCTTCCTAGAAAATGTGCATAGGAGGTAATATTTTTGAGAACTTGAATATCTAAAAGTATTATTAGTCCATAGACTTTCTTGATTAATAGTATATAAGGGTGGAGAATTCTAGGTTGCAAACCACTTTTTTCTGTTTGACAATAAAGAACACCTGCCAAAGTCTACTGGCTTCCTGTGCTGCTGATTAGGAGACCAGCGTCTTTCTGATTACTCTAGACTTTGTATACATGTTGTTTGGTCTTGACACTTGTAAAAATTTCCCTTTAATCTCTAGTGCCGTGGTCTGAATGTATCTCCCTCGAATTCCTGTGTTGAAATCTTAACTCCCGAGGTGTTGGTATTAGGAGGTGGTGACTTTGGGAGGACTGAGGGCAGAGCCCTCTTGAATGGGATCAGTGCTCTCATGAAAGAGACTTTAGGGAGCTCCGCAACCCCTTCTATCATGTGAGGACACAACAGGGAGTCTGTGACCTGGAACAGTACCCCCACCTGGCCATTTAAAAATAATTTTAAATTATTGGCACTCTCATCTCAGACTTCCAGCCTTTTGAAATGTGGAAAATAAATTTCTGTTGTTTATAAGCCCCCAAATTTGTAATATTTTGTTATTACCTGAACAGACTAAGCTGATACACTGGCATGTTATGTTAACGTACTTTTTGGTGAAACTTTTTCATTTTCCAATAATGGCACTTGTGGACCCTTTCAGTTACAAAGCATAGTCCTTCAGCTCTGAGCAATCCTACTGAAAATGTCTTAAAGTAATTACTTCTTCATATGGTCCCAATATTTCATAATCTCAGTAACATATCAGTTTCTCTTATATATCTATTTTCTTCTCTTGTTTGCTTCTAACCTGAGTGTGTGTGTTTAAATAATCAACTTTTTTCCTTTAGAGTTCTTAAAAAAGTTCTATGCTTTATTTCCACAGATCTCGTTAGGTTTCATTTAAAATGCTCACTCTGTACACATTTAATACAGAGAATTATGACTAATTGAATGTTAATCCATAATCACACATCCCTGAAAAAACTCAACTCCCTTTAATATAAAAATACTATGTGAATATGAAAAAATTCAAATCACACAGAAAACTATAAAATAAAAATAACCTTCTCTATATTCCAACCTTCTTTTTCCCAAAAATCACTGTTACAGGCTTTTTGTTCTTGGTATAAGAGTGTGTGTGTGTATATGTTGTATATACATAAAATCAGTTATATATAATCACAGATAGTAAGATAAAATAACTTTTAATATTAATATTATGTTAAATATTATCTGCTTTACAAAAAGTATTATAGCAAAAAGATCATGCTCTATATACTGCTTTTAAGAGACTTCATACCTTAGAGATTTTCTGCATTAGCATACAAAGTATACCTACTTAATTTTAAGTTTTGTACTATTCTATGTATAGATAAACCATAGTTTATTTGACCAGTTGGTTGATGGATATTTTAGGTAATTCCCGATGTTTTTCACAAGTGAGGCTGCCAAAAGCAAGGTTGCACATTTCTTAGCAGAATTTCACACATATATCCTAACGGGAATTCATGGATCAGAAAGTCTCAGAAGAGTGATTCTCCACTGAATGGAGTTGTGGGATTAGCACTTCCTTTCCCTCAGGGATTTTGGATGTACTTGTCCTTTGTAGAGTTCACTATAGCCTCAGTTTCCTCACCTGTATTATTTACAGATCCCAATATGACCATTCCTTCCTCACTGTTTTGTTATAAAACTATAAATAAAGAGTTAACTGCTTCTCACAGAGCTGTCATGAGGCTTAGAAATAATATATGTGAATACCTGGGTGTGACCCATATTTGGAGAATAAGAAATAACTGCTTGCTTTTATTCTTCTAACTGTGGTTATTTGTGAAACTTGAGAGGAGGAAAACCATAATAGACCAATGGAATTAAAACCGTACCTGTGGAGATCTTTGGTTCAAAAATAAATGTGGTTGGGGGTGAAGGGTGGGGTTAAATCATGTAAATATATTCATAACCATTGCCTGAACTACTTTCAAAATGAGTTGATTTAATTTACAATAAAAGACAACAGTATAACCTAATAATGAAATAAGGATTAAGGAAAATTAAAAAAGTGAAGATTAAACAAATCATGAAAGTTGAGAGGAAAGCAACCAAGAACATAGAATAATATAGTTATTGCTATTGGTCCTTAAATTTAGCCACGAAGACCAGTATTTCCACATTATATTTAGGAACCTGGAAGCTGCGTATTGTTTTAATGCCTTGCTGGTTTCAACTCATCCTCAAATCACTGACTCCCTCCCCTCCGCCGCCAGTGGGAGGCAGACTCCTTTGTTCATTGACAGTAGTTGCATGTTTTGCTGTGTAGCTACTTCTCTGCATCCGCCATTCCTTATGGGACCACCACACTGCAAACAAATAAATGAACACTTTTTATACATCAAAAGGAGACCAAAAAGGAAGAAGACTGAAATTGGGGCCAAAAGGTTAAGAGAGGAAAGATGTAGTTGCTCTTTTCCTGAGCCAGTGCATGGTGCTTTCTGCCTGAGTGAGCAATTACAGACCTCTGCTGAGCCAGGTTTCTGTACTCCTGCCCAAACCTTGATAATTTGGTCCTCAGTGTAGTCCTTGAATTTTTCATATTTTTTTTTCCTGATGCTTTGGGTCAAAATGTCTGAGGTAAAAACTTCTCATTCTCTGTAATAAATTCCCAATTTCAAACTACTGCTGTGACAGTGCTAAAGTGTTTCTTACACACAGACACCCCCACACAGCTCAACCTACAGTCTCAGAGCCAGTAAAAGGTGAATAGGAGAAGCCATAGGTCAAAAGACCACAGACCCAATGGTTTGTATATATACTCACAGGGATGCATGGATTTTATTAATACATTAATAAATACTAATGCTTTATTTTCATTCTGTTTTCCTGTTTCTGTTTGTACAGCTATGCTATATCTACTTTTCCAGCATTTCTATTCTGTATACCCTCTTCTATGCTGAATGGTAAACACAAGTATCTGCATCCAGCTAAAAGATATACGTGCACACAAACACATATGTATATGTGTACACATATATACACACACATTATGTGTATCAGTGTGTGTGTATGTTTCACTATGTCCATTTAACTATTTTATTTTTGTAGTAGCTACAAAAATGAGGCTATATGATTCAGGTAATAGTACCCTTATTCTAATACCAAAGAGAGGGGGGGAATGCTGAAAGAAATAATAATTATATTTAAATACAATACTGCCTTTTTGAATTGTCACATAATTTTCTATGGTAAACTAAAGTATCACATGAATAAAATAATCTTTTTCTGCAAGGTAAAATATAAGATCAAATTAACTTTGGAGAAGTAAAAACAATATGACTTATTTTCTCTCTTTAGCAGTACAGAAAAATATACAAAAGATAGCTGAAGAATACAAATGGCATTTAGCAAATTATTTGCCTTGTGAAATTAAAGATAATTGGTATGGTAATCTAAGGAAGGACAGAACCAGAAAAGGCTAGTAAATGCTATGTCATTTTTGTACAATGTTTAAAAAGAAGGCAAACACATTTCTTTTTTTCTGAAGAGGTTTTCTTTTCCCACAGTAATTGTTTCTCGGATTGAATTCACATAATCAGTGTATCAGTATGTTTGTTAAAATTAGTTTTTCTATCTTCACAGATAGTAAAAAATTAGTTTACTACCTGTAAAGAAACCCCATAGTAGTTTCTGAAAGGCAAAATCATTTGATAATAGATGCCTCTTCATAATGTCACTGAAGTCACTTACCCAACCATGTCACTTAATTAATTTTGTAAAAAACAGCTTCTGTATCCTGCAGTTACCAGGGTGATGTAATTGGAGTTAATTATCTATTTTAACGTAATGGTGCAGATGAAAGAACAAAGTATTTCAGTTCATAAATATTAGATTTTATTTCCAGCTCTACAACTTGCTATTAGTTGTTTGACTTGGATAATATGAGTTAAAATCTCTGATTTTTGTTTCTTCTGCCATGAAAAGGGGCACAAAATCAGCCTCCTGATTCCTCACAATTGTCATGAGTCCTGTTAGAGGAAGTGTGTATATAGTTATCTACTTTGGTGGTGATGGTCTGGATGCCAGATTTCAGCTCCGGGCAAGTCCTCTCTGGATTCGGCGAGACCAAAAACGGCAACGGAGCATTGGGGAAACTGTTCATACCCAGCTTTATTCTTGCGGCAGCTGGTTGAGCACTTAGATTACATCTGCTGCATCTGCATGTGGCAAGTCTGTGATCCACTTTGCCCAGAGCACTGGTGGAGATCTCTATATAGCAACACAGGCAGTAATGGCTCATTGCCAACACATGTGTAAGCATGCCTCTGCACAGTGGGCCAAGTATTACAGAAGCATGAGATGCATCACACATGCACAGTGAGTCAGGAGAACATCCTGGCGATAGGAGCTTCCAGTTTCCCTACATGGTCTTATGCATATTTGCTGATAATTAGAACTGAGAAGAAGATAATGTTAAGGTCCACAAATCAAAATAAGGAGGTTAACTAATATGCCTGGCTGGAACAAACTGCCCCAGTGCATGAAAGTGGCCTAGGTGAATTTTTATTAATAGGGTCTAAGTTCTTCTCCAAACAGTTAAAGGTTTTTACCCAACACTGAGATAAATTAATAGTCATAATGCCAATGTATATAGAACATATCAGCAATTGCTTCCACTTAATAGTGGGGAAAAATGTCCAACAAATCACAATCATTTAAGATAACTTTCTTTTAAAGGTTTTATTTTCTCTGGGTCATTGTTCTAACCATTTTGCCAATGCCTGTTTATATTCTGGTTCTTTCTAGATAGCCCTGTCTTGCCACCAGTTCTTTCCTTTATGGTCTGCGTCCCATCTGGGAGCCCACACTGTGGGAGAAGCTCTGGCCTGTGGTCTTTCCTCCAGAGCTTCAGCTCCAGCTGGTGGTCCCTTCTACATGGCTTAAATGCTGGTCTCTTGGGCAGCCCCTTCCCTGGGGTCTCAACTCTTACTGATGACTCTGGCTTCTGGACTCTGATATCATCATCTCTTCTTCCCTTTGTGCCTCTAGTTTTTGAAGTAACAGCAGCTTCCTGCAGATGATTTATCTTTGGGTACTTCGTATTTCTGTGTTCTCAGCTTTTCTGAAAACTCTTGACTCGTTTGCTGAATTAAAGTCCATGTTGTGATTCTGCTTTCCAGGTGGAACACACAATCATCAAATAACCGGTGGAATATATCCAGCTCATTAAAAAGTAAGAAATAAACTGAATGGAAGGGGATGGGTGAACGAAACAAATCTCTGTTTTAATCAAATGCAATGATGTTATATATCATGAGAACCTTTTCTTTTGACTTAATTATCACAATATTTTGATACAGATTCTGTGAGAATATCAGCTAAAAGATGGCATTTTAAACCTTGTAAAGTTTGTTCATTCATTGGTTTCTGACTATAATCAGAATTTTTTTTTCACCATTGTTATTTGTAGAATATTTTTGCCTGAATTCCATCTGCTCTTCATGGAGAATAGTTTAGAGTATAATTTGCCATGAAATAAAGTAGGATAAACTTTTAACAGATTTCCCAATAAATCAAGGGGCTAATCACTTAGGAGGAATGATAAATTTCCATTAAAATACAGATAAACTCTATTTTAAACACATCATTGTATATCTACAGAAATGAATGCATTGACAAAGATTTATAACAACCCATTGTTAATTAGAATACCTTTCCATGCACAATTATTTTCAGTATTATTTATATGAGCTAAAAATGAAAACACTGTATCTAGCACTTGGGGAGCATGGAAGGCTTATGTAAAGTAGGGGATGGATGGCCCACAAAGCCTGGCCTGATGGTGAGCACCCTGCATTTGTGCTTTGATGAGAAGCATGAGCCTGTGTGTGTGGTCCAACACATATAATGTGGTTAGATCAGATTCCATACTTGGAAAAAGCATGTTAGTGCTCTTGACAGTATTTCTACAAATATGATGAGAGAAGGGTATTACTGTAGAAGGCAGAATAATGGCTGCCAAACATGTCCACATCCTAATTCAGGTCTGCTGTGACTATATTACCTTATGTGGCAAAAGCAACATTTCAGATGTGATAATGTTAAGGACTTGAGGCAGGAAGATTATCCTGAGTTGTTCTGGTGAGCCCAATGTAATCACAAGGGTCCTTATAGGAAGAGGCAGGAGGTCAGCCTCAGAGAAAGAGATCTGATGACTGAAGTGGAGGACAGAGTGATGCGAGGAAAGGGTCACGAGCCGAGGAGAGTGTGCAGCTTCTAAAAGCTGGAAAAGGCAAGGAATGGATTCTCTCTGAGAGCTCCCAGGAAGAATACAGCCCTGATGACCCATTTTAAACTTCTGACTCCAAAACTTTAACAGTAAATTTGTGTTGTTTTAAGCCACTAAGTTTGTGGTAATACATTATAGCAGCATTTGGAAACTATACCTTTACCTTACTTGTTCTATTTAAATTATGGATATAAATAGGCTATGGGCTCTCTATTTGATTATTCTATATGGCTGTGCATTTCATCATCCTATTTTCCTCTCATGAAAGTAAACTGCTTGGACAGAGAAATCAAATCTACCTGTTAATAATTGCATGGCTCAGTATGCTAAAGATAATGAGGAAATTCAAATAACCTCACATAAAGATAAAGAGGTTAATTTCATTAGACAGTCAGCTAATGGCACCATTAAGGATTAACTCTGGGAACTGTGTATTAAGTTGAATAGTCCAACTAGAGAGAGAGGATAAGAACTCTGTGGCTGAAGGATACAAGATTCAGTTAGGGTGTAGAGGATACTGGTCACATTCTCAGAGGTTCTTGATGAGCTACAGGGAACATTCATGATGTCTTTCTGTATCAATTTTATGTTTTCATCTAGAAAGCCTTATGCATTAATACGAGGAGTTATTGTGGTCATTTAATTTCTGTTGGTTCTAAAACACAGTGACTGGCTTATTTGTGGCATATAAACACATCTAAATTCTGGGCGAAGTGCCAGGTTTAAAACAAGGCCCAATTATTTCAACAATAGAAGCAGCACATTTTATCTCCAAGTCCTTCATTGGGGGTTTGGTGGGTCCAGAAGGAAGCAATGCCCTATCCTATCCCCCCAATAGTAGGCCCCAAGAAATAGCATTCATAGAGGACATTATTCTTCAAATTGATTGTGGCTGTATATTGATACAAAGACAATGGATTCCCTTGGATCAGAGTTTGGTTAGATGGGGTCTCCACCAAAAATAAGCGAAATAGCAGCTGCTGTAGCCATGTTCTATGAGCAGGATTCTGTCTTTTGTAATATTTCTCTCAGCATTACTAATAATGCATGGTAGCAAGGCCTATTGCTTACTAAACCATCATTTCTGCTAAGGGAAGAATTAAAAGCAGGAAAATTCTAATTCCTAGTTCGGGCTTCTAATTCTCTTGCATACAGGAATAATGAAAAAGGAGAGCAATTTGGGATATGCAGGAACCTGTCTAAGCATAGAAGTTAATTTTTTGCAAGTAACATCATTTATCTTGTTTGAAAAATCTAACTGGTGGTTAGTCACTGTCCATGGGTAGTCCCCAGAAAAATGTGAAATAATCACTTTCTTTGAAATTGAACATCTCCTATTAGAGAGGAATAGTGATATGAGTCATTTATTCTAGTTGAATCCTCAGTTTGCATATTTTGACACACAACATTTGGAGCTCAGCCTTATCTGATAGATTAAAAAAATAACTCAGTATTGTGTTTATGCAAACTCAATATTCTATAAAGTTTGTTAGTAAACTTTTTGTCAAAGGACAAATGAGTTTCATTAATTTGTAGGTCTTAAATACATGACAATAAGTGTCATTTTACAGTGGTTTTAATATATAACATAAAAAGGAAGAAAAGGAAGAAAATCTACTTCTCAGGCCAAATTCAAAAAAATTATCTAAAAAATACTAATAGTTTTGAAAAACTTATTTTAATATGTGGTATATAGAGTTAAGTAAGTTACATAAAGATTCTTATATTTTCATTTCAGGGTGATGTATGTCACAGAGGTTCAAATGATAGATATGACTGCTAGGCCCATTACAAATATTAATTATTGCCACTAGTAGGGGTGATCAGTGTCAACCAACATTACAAGATTTAAAAACAGTTTTCTTCTTGATATCCTAATGTCTAATTGGTGAGATCCCATCTCGCAGGTGTATAATTGAAATTTGTGGAATGTAGAGTCTAGCTACCCTTTATCAGAGCTTAAACTAGACATTTGATGAATTAGTGTAATTAGTGATGAACAATGACTAAGTATTTTAAAATTTCTTCTTACATATGTACAAGATGATCCAATTAACATCTAATGTACTTGCATTTTACAATTAATATATCAAAGAATAACAATTCAGAACTTCCTAGAATTGCCGTTGGCTAAGAGAGGTGCTTGCATATCTCTGTCATTCCATCTTCCAGACAATTATATACATGATTTTGTTAGCATCTTAAGTATATACTGGACACAAAACAGTTGTGAAATCTCTTCCTTGTGTCTCTGGCTTCAGTGAATGATATATTTTTTAAAGTTGGAATAGGCTACTGTTTTTCTTTTGGTTCATGTTCTAGTTGAAAATCTGAAGAAATTTACAAGTGTGTCACTTAGTGATCACTGTGTCATAAGCCCACCTGCTGTAATAGAAAAATATGTAAAGGTAAAGGACTATTAAATGTGATTTATAATTTATGTATAATTAATTGAATGAAAATAATGATAATTATACAAGAAATAGTAAAGATCTTAGCTAAAATTTAGCAGACATCCCAAAGAAACATTTTAAGATGGACAAAGTTGGAAAAGGTTTTTATTCTTTACTACTAGTTATTATCAAACTCCTATTCAGCAGACTGCTATTCAATATACTGCTTTAGGATTAAAAAATGAAATAACAATGGCTCACTATAATTGCTATTTTGGGGGAAGGTAGAAAATTTTGCTGATTTAGTAATAGTAATAATAATAATAATAATAGCAATATTGTCAAATAGAAAAAGTAATTCACAGATTCCATGATTGCTAACATAAAAATCCTGATTGTCAACTCAAAACTATTAGATACAATGGAAAATTTCACTTAAGGGACTAGGTAAGAGAAAATAATTAAAATACAAGTGTTCCTGCATTCCAGCAATAACTATCTAAATTATATAATTGATAAATATAACTCATAAAATATCCAAAAGGTAAATATACTGGGGAATAGGTAAGAAGCAATCTGAGTAGCTATATAAAGAAAACTTCAGAATGGGGACATACTCACACATCAGAGTGGGTGTCCATGGAAGAGGGTGGAGAGGTTTGTTGTAAATGGAATGGAAATGAAGAACAGAGGCTTGACCAGACCAGTGACAATAGCATATCATGAACAGAAGACTGTATTTATCTCTTCGTCTCTGAGGTTAAAAACAAGAGAGAGAATAGAAGATAACTGAAGAGTTGAATCATGTTTCTGTTTCCACTAAATGCAGAAGTGGCTATGCTGTCCAGGTCAATTTACAGTGTGACTATTGGGACAATGAGCATTCAAACAGAAGTTTTCTTAAGCGTTTGTAAGGTTACCTAGAGATACAACTAAGCAAGCACATAGAAAGTAAAATGTTTTTTAGTGACAAAAGGTTTTGTTACTGTATTGTATGAAGATCTTATACAAAGGGAATTGGTAAACAATCCATATAAGGAAAAAGAGGAAGCAAGGGAAATTGTTATATACAAATAATCCATATGAAGAAAAGAGGAAGGTAAATGGAAAAGCTTGAGGTCCTATCCATGTCACCTTTTAGATTCCCTACCTCTGGTAGTTCATTGTACAGAAAAGTGAAACAGAGAAATTAGGCAAGTCACCTGAGGGTACAGCTCAAATCAACATTTATTGACTCCTTTCTAGTGATAGATACTGAACTAAATGACAGACATTTAAAAGATGGGTAAGATAGTACCCTTCCTCTGGATGTCCAGGCCAGGTCTCTATATCAGAATACAAATAATGCATAGAGAAAGGAGAATATTATATTTTATTAGTTATCAAAGACATGCAAATAACCTGTTTACCCTTAATTAGCAAATTCCTAACATTCAGAGTCCTGAGGCTTAAAAAAAAAGCTTGCAAAGTCATTCATCCCTCTCACTTGTGGCTGTTTTCCAAAGCATTCTTCCTATTTATGCAGTTTTGTGAAGGATGTCGAGTCATAAACACATTATATAATTTAACTAAATAATGCCATTATTTCATAATCTAATCTTTGAAGTTACATAGAATGAGGGAAATTGATATATTTATAAAAATATTTATTTTTTAGCAATAGTTAAATATAAACATGAAATGGGGAGATGAATACTTAATAGTAGGGGAAAATTTTAATCAATTGATAGTTTATCGGACCACTATTGGAAATTTTGAGAGACAGAAGAAAGGAGGGAACCATGCAAATAAAGCTGCTTAATGGGATGTCAGTGAAAGGTAATTAGTATGTCCTTCATTTTTCCTTACTTTGTAATAAAATGATTGTGTCCTAAATTTTAAAAATGCACAATATAAATATAATTAATCCAAAATACATTCATTTAAATGGTGGATTAAGCAATAAGGAAGTTTGTTATATGTTTTCTCTTATGTTGAGTGTCCTTGTAAGTGATAAAAAATTAGAAGTTTTAAGTATCTTCTAAAATTCCAACAGCATCTGGCAATCAACTGAAAAGGGACTTGTTTCAGTTTTAATTTCAAGGTAGCTTTACTAGTTTCATCCATTTCAATAGCCTCCAGATGAGGCCTTTAAGACTTCCTAAGCTTAAAGTTACATGGGAGATGAAGACTTTGTACTCTGAGCAGAGCCATCAGATGAGCAAGGGCCAAGCGTTTCCAGCCTACGAAGCATCCCTACGACCTGTTCAATGCCCATTACTGAGGTAAAAATGAATGATTTCTCTTCTTGGCCCACCCTCCCTCTGCTTTGCTTGCAAACCTCATGTAAATGTGTGGGGACAGTAAGTGTACTTTTCCCCTAGTTTTCATCTTGGAAAGCTTTTTCTTTCACTGACATATTCCAATTTCATGGCATTCCTTTTTAATAAGAAATGTCTAATTGATAGTAATTTTTAGTCTCTTTCAGCCACATGTCTGGCTCTGAAAAGTGAAGTAAAATTTCATACCAATTTCTCACAAATCTGAGCTAGATATTTAATTTGTTAATTTATTCCCTCTTTTAGTAATGTTTACAAGCACCTATAATTCCAGACTCCAGGTCAAATCAGTCCTCCTAACGTCCTCTGCCCTCCGTCACTGATCCTCCAACCAAATGAGTTGTGACACTTAAGGTCAGCACACAGCCCCCATATTCTTGTCCCCATCCTGTTTTTTCCCTTCCTGTCTGTTGTGGCAGCCCTTTGCAGATCTCATCATTATTAATTTGGAATAACCTCTGGAAATCCCAAATCACTGCTGATAAAGTATTTTCAAATCCTCAAACTTTTCCTTGACTATTGGATTTACCTCTGGATCTTACCTGTCTTTTGTTTTAGAATACTAGTTTCTGAACAACTACCCAATTAGAGACCTTCACTTATGTATATACACACATATGCACGCACACTCATGCCAATTTACTTTGAAGCATCTTATATAGTTAGCATCGCTCTGGCTCCTGTGAAAGTCTGGTATTTTAAAGCTTCACTCTATAATGCTCCTTGTATTTAGGCACATGAATTTAATCTACCTCACAAATTCTTTGGCCTCTGAATTCCTAGTTTAGTTCACAATTAATGAGTTTATGACCCAAATATAGCCATTGTAGGTTTCCATCCAATCCAATGACTTCCACCTTCATATTAGCAATTCACTCATTTAAGTACATTAAGAATTTTTTTTTAAAACCACATAGAGCTTCTCACTGAAATTGTTGATCTCTAAAAACTTCAGACCACATTTCATATCCTGCCTCCCTCTTGCACTTGCTTCCTTTACTCCCACTTAACATATTGTTTTTTAAGGTAGGGACAGTCAGTCTGAAGGTGGTTTGGGTGAGTCCTCACCACTCTGGCTTTACTGCCCTTTACTGTTCAGTCAGCCTGTATCTCATGGTGAATTATTTTTGGGACATTCTCACTAGCACCAGTGACTGCTTTGTCTATATTTATTTTTAAAATTCTGTTCTTGATACATCAACAGGGAAAAAAATGGAATGACTCTAAGGGGCTTAAAGGATTTCAAATTGGGATGAAATTTTATGTGCATGTGGACTTTTTAGAATATTATGATATTGTGACCCTGTTCAATTATTAAAAAATTAAGTCAATGATGAAAAGGTAGTATAATTGTTGTTTGTATATTTAAAGAAAATGACTTCATATCCTTTGTATAAATAAAACACAAAAAATACCAAGACAAACCAAACCAAATTATGCAATATCCCACCACTCAGGATTTTTAACAGTGCTAGCATTTGGTAACACAATTATAGTCATCTCTTGATGCATTAAAAATAGGTAGCAGTAATGATATAAAAAACATAATCTCACACTAATATGTATTAAATGTCAACTCTAACTGAATATAACATAGGAAAAAAGGTGAGGTGGAGCTAAAGGAATTACTAAACTTAAATATTTTTCATGATAAGAGAGATTATAACCTTATATAATTCCACTTATTCTGTGTTAAGTAGTTGGAGCTTTGGGATTTCAACTGCAGTTTAATTATGGCAAACATCAATTTACTTACTGCTATGAAATGTGAGAAGATTAGCCCTCTTTTGATTCTTATGTTTTTTTGTTTGCTGGTGTGTTTATTGAGGCAAATGATGATGTGTACTGTGTTCTGGAAACATAATTCTCATCATTAGTGTTAATTTTTTTTTCCCTATTCATAACTTGCCATTTTATTAATCTGTGTCTGTTTTTGAACCTTGTATTAGTACCAGATCCTCCACGTGCTTTGTGGCCTTGGGCTTGTTGCTTATTTTGTCTGTCTTTAGTCTGTAACAGTAGTACCTGTGTCATGGAGTTGTCTGTACCAAACAAATGGCAAGATGGCAAGAGATATGAAAGTCCCTTGCATTCTATTTTATTCCAGGCCTTGTTTTATATTGTTCTTTGCATACCCTCCCACTCCCCCAACACAGCCCACCTCTGTTTTGTGTATTTGCATATAGTTTCCATGCCATTTCTTCTCCAATTGGTTTGTGCTTCATATCCAGGCTTTCTAATTGTTATGATATGATATGGGTTAATTTCTCTTGACTACTTTATCTGAGGACTGTCCCAAAGTTTGTGATAGATACTGTTTTTTATTAACCTTTAACTAATCTAGGAAATCAGGGATGAGGGGTATAGCTCTGCTGGGGCTACGTGCAATCCTTGCTTGTGTGCTTGGATCTGGCATTTCCTTTGAAGTCTTTTGTAATGTCTTGCATTAGAAATTATTTTACCCAACCAGGAATATAATCTCTATCCATGAGCTATGGTTTGTTCTCCCAATTTTTCCCAGTACCCTAGCTATATCTAAGAACAAGGCCTAGTAGCCTTTCCTGTATCTTGAGATTTTAATAGACTTATCCTAAAACTGCTCTCTTAGCCTATATTTTCCAATTCAGGGGTATTAGTTACAGTTCTTAGGATCTTTTAGATTCACTGTTTCTTAAATACCCCTATAAGGTGAAGTTGGGATAAGAACCCCTTTTGTTCACAGAAGAACCTTTCTGTTTCTTTTTTTTTTTTTAGATAATTATTTTTTATTGAAGGGTAGTTGACGCACAGTATTACATTAGTTTCAAGTGTACAACACAGTGATAAAACATTTATATACATAATTCTAGGTTCCAGCTATCATCCTACCAAGCTGTTACAATATCTTGACTATATTCCTTATGCTATACATTACATCCCGGTTACTTATTTATTTTACCATTGGAAGTCTGTCCTTTTTTTTTTTTTTGTGAGGGCATCTCTCATATTTATTGATCAAATGGTTGTTAATGGCAATAAAATTCTGTATAGGGGAGTCAATGCTCAATGCACAATCATTAATCCACCCCAAGCCTAATTTTCATCAGTCTCCAATCTTCTGAGGCATAACAAACAAGTTCTTACATGGAGAACAAATTCTTACATAATGAATAAGTTACATAGTGAACAGTACAAGGGCAGTCATCACAGAAACTTTCGGTTTTGCTCATGCACTATGAACTATAAACAGTCAGTTCAAATATGAATACTCATTTGGTTTTTATACTTGATTTATATGTGGATACCACATTTCTCTCTTTATTATTATTATTTTTAATAAAATGCTGAAGTGGTAGGTAGATACAAGATAAAGGTAGAAAACATAGTTTAGTGTTGTAAGAGAGCAAATGTAGATGATCAGGTGTGTGCCTGTAGACTATGTGTTAATCCAAGCTAGACAAGGGCAATAAAACATCCACGTATGCAGAAGATTTCTCTCAGAACAGGGGGGGTGAGGTTCTAAGCCTCACCTCTGTTGATCCACAATTTCTCACCTGATGACCCCCCTGAGACTGTGCCTGTCTTAGGTTGTTCCTCCCTTGAGGAATCTTACCCGTCTCTGGCTAACCAGTCATCTTCCGGGGCCATACAGGGAAATGTAAAGTTGGTCAGTGAGAGAGAAGCCTTATTGTTTGAAATGGTTAGCTTTTCATTTCTTTGCATATTTATGCCCTATAGCTTCTATGCCCAGCATTTGTCTTGAGGTATCTTTACCACTTGGAAGAATTATGATACTCGGTAAATTTGATATGAGGCACGAATTCTATTTAAGGGTTGTAATTAGGAAGGAAGAAGTAAAGCTATAGAAGTAGCAGGCAGAAGAAAACATGGGAAGATTGATTATTTCTTTGACTTATCTTCTTGTAGAGTAACTTCAGCATGTATAGGTTTTAAGCTACTACTTAAATTGCACACACACATTAACATAATAGGAGTATAGTTACATAACCAAAGCATATCTGTAATTACCAGTCATCTCCAGTGAAACCAAGAAAACCAGTTAGGCACCTTAGGCATTTGTGAAAACTTATCTATGATATGGTGGATATTGTCCAACTGAACTTGAACAGTCTGAGAGAAATCAGACAAATTAAAACAACCCATTCCTGGGGAATGTTCACATCCCTTATGTTCTTTTAACAGTAAATAGTCTGTAGTTGTAAGATTTTGGAGCGCTACAATTTGCACTTCTCCTAATTCTTGGTTGAGTTCCAACAGTATAGATCCAGTCAAATTTGTTGTTTTACTGTATGCACAGGCCAGCCTAGATATCTCCTTCTTCATTCTCACGGCAAGTCCAGGAACTGGTGGGATGAGTGCATCTACAGCTGTAGCAGTGCATGGATCTTTGTTGGGGTTTTTTGATGATCATCTTCTGGCATGAGTCTTCCAGAGAGTGCTGATGTTGGAAGTTCTCTTTCATATTGTATCTTAGTTCATTTTCGGGGTGGCCAATTAGGCTTTGATCTTCTGTATAAACGCAAACAGACCCTTTGCCTACACTTTTATATGCCCTTTATACCCTTGTGTAGAACTCATTGGAGGTTACCACACAGGAACTGCCCTTTTTTGTTTTGTTTTGTTTTTGGTATCACTAATCCACACTTACATGATGAATATTATGTTTACTAGGCTCTCCCCTATACCAGGTCTACCCTATAAACCCCTTTACAGTCACTGTCCATCAGCATAGCAAAATGTTGTAGAATCACTACTTGCGTTCTCTGTGTTGTACAGCCCTCCCTTTTCTCCTACCCCCCCCATGCATGTTAATCTTAATACCCCCATACTTCTCCCACCCCCTTATCCCTCCCTACCCACCCATCCTCCCCAGTCCCTTTCCCTTTGGTACTTGTTAGTCCATTCTTGAGTTCTGTGATTCTGTTGCTGTTTTGTTCCTTCAGTTTTTCCTTTGTTCTTATATTCCACAGGTAAGTGAAATCATTTGGTATTTCTCTTTCTCTGCTTGGTTTGTTTCACTGAGCATAATACCCTCCAGCTCCATCCATGTTGCTGCAAATGATTGGATTTGCCCTTTTCTTATGGCTGAGTAGTATTCCATTGTGTATATGTACCACATCTTCTTTATCCATTCATCTATCGATGGTCATTTAGGTTGCTTCCAATTCTTGGCTATTGTAAATAGTGCTGCGATAAACATAGGGGTGCACTGATCTTTCTCATACTTGATTGCTGCATTCTTAGGGTAAATTCCTAGGAGTGCAATTCCTGGGTCAAATGGTAAGTCTGTTTTGAGCATTTTGATGTACCTCCATACTGCTATCCACAATGGTTGAACTAACCTACATCCCCACCAGCAGTGTAGGAGGGTTCCCCTTTCTCCACAGCCTCGCCAACATTTGTTGTTGTTTGTCTTTTGGATTGCAGCCATTCTTACTGGTGTGAGGTGATACCTCATTGTAGTTTTAATTTGCATTTCTCTGATAATTAGCGATGTGGAGCATCTTTTCATGTGTCTGTTGGCCATCTGTATTTCTTTTTTGGAGAACTGTCTGTTCAGTTCCTCTGTCCATTTTTTAATTGGGTTATTTGTTTTTTGTTTGTTGAGGCGTGTGAGCTCTTTATGTATTCTCGACGTCAAGCCTTTATCAGATGTGTCATTTTCAAATATATTCTCCCATACTGTAGGGATCCTTTTTGTTCTATTGATGGTGTCTTTTGCTGTACAGAAGCTTTTCAGCTTAATATAGTCCCACTTACTCATTTTTGCTGTTGTTTTCCTTGCCCAGGGAGATATGTTCAAGAAGAGGTCACTCATGTTTATGTCTAAGAGGTTTCTGCCTAAGTTTTCTTCCAAGAGTTTAATGGTTTCATGACTTACATTCAGGTCTTTGATCTATTTTGAGTTTACTTTTGTATATGGGGTTAGACAATGGTCCAGTTTCATTCTCCTACATGTAGCTGTCCAGTTTTGCCAGCACCATCTGTTGAAGAGCCTGTCATTTCACCATTGTATGTCCATGGCTCCTTTATCAAATATTAATTGACCATATATATCTGGGTTAATGTCTGGAGTCTCTAATCTGTTCCACTGGTCTGTGGCTCTGTTCTTGTGCCAGTACCAAATTGTCTTGATTACTATGGCTTTATAGTAGAGCTTGAAGTTGGGGAGTGAGATCCCCCCTACTTTATTCTTCTTTCTCAGGATTGCTTTGGCTATTCGGGGTCTTTGGTGGTTCCATATGAATTTTTGAATTATTTGTTCCAGTTCATTGAAGAATGTTGCTGGTAGTTTCATAGGGATTGCATCAAATCTGTATATTGCTTTGGGCAGGATGGCCATTTTGACGATATTAATTCTTCCTAGCCACGAGCATGGGATGAGTTTCCATCTGTTAGTGTCCCCTTTAATTTCTCTTAAGAGTGACTTGTAGTTTTCAGAGTATAAGTCTTTCACTTCTTTGGTTAAGTTTATTCCTAGGTATTTTATTTTTTTTGCTGCAATAGTGAATGGAGTTGTTTTCCTGATTTCTCTTTCTGTTGGTTCATTGTTAGTGTATAGGAAAGCCACAGATTTCTGTGTATTGATTTTGTATCCTGCAACTTTGCTGTATGCCGATATCAATTCTAGTAGTTTTGGGGTGGAGTCTTTAGGGTTTTTTATGTACAGTATCATGTCATCTGCAAATAGTGACAGTTTAACTTCTTCTTTACCAGTCTGGATTCCATGTATTTCTTTGTTTTGTCTGAATGCCGTGGCTAGGACCTCCAGTAATATGTTAAATGACAGTGGGGAGAGTGGGCATCCCTGTCTACTTCCCGATCTCAGAGGAAATGCTTTCAGCTTCTCGCTGTTCAATATAATGTTGGCTGTGGGTTTATCATAGATGGCCTTTATTATGTTGAGGTACTTGCCCTCTATTCCCATTTTGCTGAGAGTTTTTATCATGAATGGATGTTGAACTTTGTCAAATGCTTTTTCAGCATCTATGGAGATGATCATGTGGTTTTTGTCTTTCTTTTTGTTGATGTGGTGGATGATGTTGATGGACTTTCGAATGTTGTACCATCCTTGCCTCCCTGGGATGAATCCCACTTGGTCATGGTGTACGATCCTTTTGATGTATTTTTGAATTCGGTCTGCTAATATTTTGTTGAGTATTTTTGCATCTATGTTCATCAGGGATATTGGTCTGTAGTTTTCTTTTTTGGTGGGTTCTTTGCCTGGTTTTGGTATTAGGGTGATGTTAGCTTTATAGAATGAGTTTGGGAGTATCCCCTCCTCTTCTATTTTTTGGAAAACTTTAAGGAGATTGGGTATTATGTCTTCCCTGTATGTCTGATAAAATTCCGAGGTAAATTCATCTGGCCCGGGGGTTTTGTTCTTTGGTAGTTTTTTGATTACCGCTTCAATTTCGTTGCTGGTAATTGGTCTGTTTAGATTTTCTGTTTCTTTCTGGGTCAGTCTTGGTAGGTTGTATTTTTCTAGGAAGTTGTCCATTTCTCCTAGGTTTTCCAGCTTGCTAGCATATAGGTTTTCATAGTATTCTCTAATAATTCTTTGTATTTCTGTGGGGTCCGTCGTGATTTTTCCTTTCTCGTTTCTGATACTGTTGATTTGTGTTGACTCTCTTTTCTTCTTAATAAGTCTGGCTAGAGGCTTATCTATTTTGTTTATTTTCTCGAAGAACCAGCTCTTGGTTTCATTGATTTTTGCTATTGTTTTATTCTTCTCAATTTTATTTATTTCTTCTCTGATCTTCATTATGTCCCTCCTTCTGCTGACCTTAGGCCTCGTCTGTTCTCCTTTTTCCAATTTCAATAATTGTGACATTAGACCATTCATTTGGGATTGCTCTTCCTTTTTTAAATATGCTTGGATTGCTATATACTTTCCTCTTAAGACTGCTTTTGCTGTGTCCCACAGAAGTTGGGGCTTAGTGTTGTTGTTGTCATTTGTTTCCATATATTGCTGGATCTCCATTTTGATTTGGTCATTGATCCATTGATTATTTAGGAGCGTGTTGTTAAGCCTCCATGTGTTTGTGAGCCTCTTTGCTTTCTTTGTACAGTTTATTTCTAGTTTATGCCGTTTTGGTCTGAAAAGTTGGTTGGTAGGATTTCAATCTTTTGGAATTTTCTGAGGCTCTTTTTGTGGCCTAGTATGTGGTCTATTCTGGAGAATGTTCCATGTGCACTTGAGAAGAATGTATATCCTTTTTCTTTTGGATGTAGAGTTCTATAGATGTCTATTAGGTCCATCTGCTCTACTGTGTTGTTCAGTGCTACCGTGTCCTTACTTATTTTCTGCCCGGTGGATCTATCCTTTGGGGTGAGTGGTGTGTTGAAGTCTCCTAGAATGAATGCATTGCAGTCTATTTCCCCCTTTAGTTCTGTTAGTATTTGTTTCACATATGCTGGGGCTCCTGTGTTGGGTGCATATATATTTAGAATGGTTATATCCTCTTGTTTGACTGAGCCCTTTATCATTTTGTAGTGTCCTTCTTTATCTCTTGTTACTTTCTTTGTTTTGAAGTCTATTTTGTCTGATATTAGTACTGCAACCCCTGCTTTCTACTCACTGTTATTTGCTTGAAATATGTTTTTCCATCCCTTGACTTTTAGTCTGTACATGTCTTTGGGTTTGAGGTCAGTTTCTTGTAAGCAGCATATAGATGGGTCTTGCTTTTTTATCCATTCTGTTACTCTGTGTCTTTTGATTGGTGCATTCAACCCATTAACATTTAGGGTGACTATAGAAAGATATGTACTTATTGCCATTGCAGGCTTTAAATTCGTGGTTACCAAAGGTTCAAGGTTAGCCTCTTTAGTATCTTACTGCCTAACTTAGCTCGCTTATTGAGCTGTTATATACACTGTCTGGAGAATCTTTTCTTCTCTCCCTTCTTGTTCCTCTTCCTCAATTCTTCATATGTTGGGTGTTTTGTTCTGTGCTCTTTCTAGGAGTGCTCCCATCTAGAGCAGTCCCTGTAAGATGTTCTGTAGAGGTGGTTTGTGGGAAGCAAATTCCCTCAGCTTTTGTTTGTCTGGGAATTGTTTAATCCCACCGTCATATTTGAATGATAGTCGTGCTGGATACAGTATCCTTGGTTCAAGGCCCTTCTTTTTCATTGTATTAAATATATCATGCCATTCTCTTCTGGCCTGTAGGGTTTCTGTTGAGAAATCTGATGTTAGCCTGATGGGTTTCCCTTTATAGGTGACCTTTTTCTCTCTAGCTGCCTTTAAAACTCTTTCCTTGTCCTTGATCTTTGCCATTTTAATTATTATGTGTCTTGGTGTTGTCCTCCTTGGATCCTTTCTGTTGGGGGTTCTGTGTATTTCTGTGGTCTGTTCGATTATTTCCTCCCCCAGTTTTGGGAAGTTTTCAGCAATTATTTCTTCTAAGATACTTTCCATCTCTTTTCCTCTCTTCTTCTTCTGGGACCCCTATAATACGGATATTGTTCCTTTTGGATTGGTCACACAGTTCTTGTAATATTGTTTCATTCCTGGAGATCCTTTTGTCTCTCTCTATGTCAGCTTCTATGCGTTCCTGTTCTCTGATTTCAATTCCATCAATGGCCTCTTGCATCCTATCCATTCTGCTTATAAACCCTTCCAGAGTTTGTTTCATTTCTGCTATCTCCTTTCTGGCATCTGTGATCTCCCTCCGGAGTTCATCCCATATTTCTTGCGTATTTCTCTGCATCTCTGTCAGCATGTTTATGATTCTTATTTTGAATTCTTTTTCAGGAAGACTGGTTAGGTCTGTCTCCTTCTCTAGTGTTGTCTCTGTGATCTTTGTCTGCCTGTAGTTTTGCCTTTTCATGGTGATAGGAATAGTTTGCAGAGCTGGGACGAGTGACGGCTGGAAGGACTTCCTTTCTTGTTGGTTTGTGGCCCTCCTCTCCTGGGAGAACAGCGACCTCTAGTGGCTTGTGCTGCGCAGCTGCGCGCAGACAGGGTTTCTGCTTCCTGCCCGGCTGCTATGGAGTTAATCTCCGCTGTTGCTGTGGGCGTGACCTGGATCGGGCAGCTACTCCAAAATGGTGGAGTCGCGTTGGAGCAGGAGCTGCTGGGAGGCTATTTTTCTCCGTAAGGGGCCTCCCTGCTCCCTGCAGCCCAGGGGTTAGGGTGCCCAGAGATCCCCGGATTCCCTACCTCTGGATTAAGTGTCCCGCCCTGCCCCTTTAAGACTTCCAAAAAGCACCCACCAAAACAAAACAACCACCACCAAAAAAAAAAAAAAAAAAATTTTTAATTAAAAAAAAACGTGGTCGCTCGTTTTTCTTTATTCTCCTCCACCAGCCTCAGGCATCTGCTCACCGTTCTTGCTGCCCTGTTTCCCTAGTATTGGGGTCCCTATCCCTTTAAGACTTCCAAAAAGCGCTCGCCAAAACAAAACTGCAAAAAAGCAAAAAAATAAATAATAATGGTCACGCGCTTTTCTTATGTCCTCCGGCACCCAGCCTCCAGTGCCCGCTCACTGTTCTTGTTGCCCTGTTTTCCTAGTATCGAGGGCCCTGCACTCTGGCCCGGATGGCTGGGGCTGGGTGTTCGGCAGTCCTGGGCTCCGTCTCCCTCCTGCTCTGCCTATTCTTCTCCCGCCGGGAGCTAGGGGGATGGGCGCTCGGCTCCCGTGGGGCCGGGGCTTGTATCTTACCCACTTCGCGAGGTGCTGGGTTCTCTCAGGTGCGGATGTGGTCTGGATATTGTCCTGTGTCCTCTGGTCTTTATTCTAGGAAGTTTTGTCTTTGTTATATTTTCATAGATATATGTTGTTTTGGGAGGAGATTTCCGCTGCTCTGCTCACACCGCCATCTTCCGCCCCTACTCTGTTTCTTTCTTTACCTATCATTTTTGGAAGTTGAAAGAAGAGTGAGCCTTTTCTGCTTTAAGTGGCTACAGTCACCGAAAAGATGTATAGTTCTCTGAGAACAGGAGTTACATCTAGATCTTTCTATAGTCCATTAGTGGCCATTTGTCCGGAGGGTCTTTGGGCCCTATCTTAGTTTGAGTCCCCACAAACCAAACTCTGGGATAAGAACTACTGAGCAAGTTATTAAATTATCTTAGGGAAAACTGGCAAGGGGGAGAGAGAGAAACAGGATAGATAAGGGGAAGATCTCAGGGGAAATCCCATGGCAGGCAGCTTCAGTCTGATCCCATAGAGGAACTTGTGCAAGTGAACTTGAGCTTACAGGCTCCCAGACTTACCTCTCTTCTCAGTTGAGGACAGAGGTACTTGAATCATTCTGATCTAAGAAGCTGAGAGTGGACTTTGTACATGAGCCTCAGTGGCTTTTGGAAGTACAGTGAAACTGGACAGGGGTGGGTAGGTAGACAAAAATGAAAAGAATATTGAGGGGATCTGGAACCAGCTCCAGCATTATCTACTACACATTTCTTAATGGCACAGTTGGACTTTCCCCTTGGGATTATTTAGATTTCCCTATATTTGACTCTTTTTCACATTCACTTTTTCCATGGGATTGGAATAGTCATACATCTGTATAACACTTTTCAAATTCAGTGCAGACACAGTAATGATGACTGATTCCTTGTCTATGAAGTTAACTTGCTGATTATTTGCATTAAGCACCTTTAAAAAAATGTTATCATAATGAAGCTTATTATTTGTATGAGGCCTTGCAAATTCATGGTGAAGTGACTACTTTCCGTCATGGTGTTAGGTTATAGTCATTCTTCCATGCCAAGTGTAGCTGTAGATGTCCATAATAACCAAAATTCCTTATTCCAGGCGTTTGTGCTCCAAAAGAGAAATTGCTCATTTGACAGACAATTAAACTTAAAACTGTATTTAGCATGTGAGAATATGCCTTGGATTATGGAAACACCATTTTCACATTGGTCATTACCTTAAAAACCAACTGTGGTACCTCCAGTTTTGAATGCTTCTGAATTATGCTATCAAGTAGAATTTTTGTGAAGTTCAGCTCAGGATTTCATTTGACAAGGACCACAGTCTGTAACTGCATACAATAAAGTACAAATTAACCTCTTTTTTAGATTCTAGAGAAAATGAAAATGTTGGGAAAGTCAGTTCCATGTGCATAATCTTTTGATACCCAATTGGCTAAATAAGAACAGGCCTTGGGCCTGGAGCACTTCCCAACTAAGAGATAGAATCTTTACAGCCTGTGCTGGACTTGCTGCTTTGTGTGAAAATATCTTTACTTGTTTTAGACTCAGTGTGTACTTCTAAATGTGTATTTCTTCTAAACAAACTGCTCAAATTGAATAGATAATTGCATTTAATCTATATATTAATTTGCAGACAATGGACGTTTTAACAATATTGAGTTTTTAAATCAGTGAGCATGGTATGCCTTAAGTATCTATATTTTATTTAACTTCTTTCAGTGAGGTTTCATCATTTTTAGTGTAGAAGTAAATATTTTGTTACATGTATTCCCAGGTGTTTGATGTCTTCTGATGCTGTTTTAAATGATACCATTTTATGTTTCCTTTTCTAAGTTTTCATTGCTTAGGTGTACAAATACAATTGATTTTTATATTTTGACTTTGCATCTTGTGACTTTGCTAAATTCCTTTTTATTGCAATAGTTCATTTGCAGATTGACTTGAATTTCCTATGTTCAGATCATGTTGAAGTAAGGCAAAGATACCTATTCCAAATAGTTCTATTCAATATTTTACTGGGGCTACTAGACAGTGCAATAATGTAAGAAAAAGAAATAGCAGTTACACAAAATAATAAATGAGGACATGAAGCTGTTGATATTTTCAAATGACATGGTTATATTGTTAATTTTTGCTACATAGTTTCAGAAAGGGGTTAATTTTCATTTTTTTAACATTCCTATAACTTAGATCTCAAATTTTGAGAAAGCCATCCATTCTCTCATTTAATATAAAATAGTATTTTAGATAAAATTGCATAAGAGGCTTTAATTACTATAAGGTAGATAATTACTTTAGAAAAGCAAAGTAATGATAGAAGAATTCTGTGATTTAGGGATTATAATACAAAATTGAACAGATGGGCAATCTTAGAAAGTTATCTGAAAAAGCATACCAGAATGGTCTATAGGAAGAATAATAGTATTACAGATCTAGGCTAAAACAATTACCTCAAAGAATAGCATCAACTTGAATGAGAAAATATGAGTAAGAGAAGGAAAAAAACTGCATATGGGAAGGGATGGGCCAGAAAAAAGGGAAAGGGTGGTTGTTCATTTAAAGATTAGAAGAGAGGAGCTCTACAGTCAGATTTTCTGCTGCTTTAACTTGTAAGAAAATCCTATGTGAGTTACCTAAGCCTATCAATACCATTTTAATTATTCAGTGGATTCAGAGCTTGGTTTGGAAACTGAAATGGCTTGCATACTGTGATGATCACTGTAATTTGAGTCCTTACATACCTTTCTGTAACTATTATCTTCTTTTTGACATAAAAATTAACTCAAAAAGATGATTACTAGCATGCCCAATGTCAACAGTTAGAAAGTGGAAACAGGACTCAAATTCTGGTCTCTATTCTCTCCATTTTGAAATGCCAACAAAATTGACAAAAGAGTTTGTTGAAATTATTGGAATGAGGCTATAGGTTGGGCTATTAAAATTCATTTCATGCTCAGTATTATGTAAAGCTCTATTCCCTTAAGTAGAAATATCTATAAGGAATATTAGAAAAAGATTTAAAGGTTCATTTGTGATGCTTAGTGGCTAAAATTATTTATGGACCTTGTATCTATGTGTGTCAAATCTGCAGTAGGGCACTTGACCTACTTCTAACTACTTTACAGATTTTAGAGCAAACTGAAAGAGAAATTTCATGATTGAACACATTGCAACTGTTACTTAAGGCATATTAATAAAAGTACCAAAGGAGAAATTGCCTTAAGCTGTTAAAAAGAGGAAATAGAGTAGATGCTTAAAGGTGATATTTAGATGGAAAAAGACAATTAAATTTGTGCACACACACATTCACACACTCTAACACATAACTCCATAAAAATTCCACCCTGATTTTTTCATCTGGAGTATTTTGGCCTGTATGGTGATATTCAGATTATGGATACACAATTTCTATTATATATGAAAGAACATTTTGATGTTACTAAATTAACAGATGTACCACTGAATATAGAAATAATGAAAATTAAAAAGGGGATTTCAGTTACATTTATTTTCAATTATGGGACAAGATGTTTTAGGATAAATAAAAGGAAGTTAAATTTTAAATCAGTAGGACTGAACTAAGGCCCAAGAAATTATATAAGCTAAAATGAATATGTAATTTATTTTAAGATGGGTTGAAAAACATAAAATGCTGATAATTCTAGATCATTTAACTAAGGAAAATAAGTCTGTCCAAGTGGTAGACAATCATATATTTTTCACATAATATTCCTTAATGTTACTGTCAGAAACTGGGCAGAATGAACTGTTGCTCTCACTAAAAAATACATTTGTTTACCCTCACTCTAGGACTCAATTTTCTCATCTGTCAAATAGGAATGCTATACAGATTTTTTTTTTTGCCAAGAGTTAACATAAACTAAGAACATTTTGTGAACTTTTTAGCTTTCATTTGTAAGTTCTACTCACAAATTTATTTATACATTGCACTAATAAAGTTACTAAGTACTTCTCTGTAGTGAGAAGTAGGAACACAGTAATAACCATGGTGAAGTTCCAGCATCTGTGGAACTTACATTCTTTTGGAGAAAAGAGACACTAAGACCAACTTATGTAATCAATTATTTACTATTGTGGTATTGCTAAGAAGGACAAAGTTCTGGTCTGGGTTAGGCAGGTAGTAAAGATTGCCTTGAAGAAGTGACACTTCAGATGAACTTTGAAGGTTGAGTTAGAATTAATTAGACACAGAAAAGGTGCCTTGTTAGCGCAGTAGGTAGCGCGTCAGTCTCATAATTAGACACAGAGGGAACCAGCTTCAAGCAGAGGTAAGGGCATGTTCAAATGCTTTGAGTGGGAAAAATAAGGTTGTATTATGAGAACAGAAAAATGAATGTGAGGCTGGTTGTTATAAAATGCGTGTAATAGAGTGACATAATATCAAGCTGTTGAAGTAGGCTGAGTGGCTGATATGGGTCATTGCCACGTCTTTATACTAAGTGTGATAAGGATCTTCTGAAGGCTTTTAAGCAGAAATGTGAAATAATCAGGTGTGCATTTTTAAAGGATCTCCCTGGCTGCACTTTGGAAAGTGAACTGGAGAATGGTAGGAGTGGATTTGGTGAAAGCAATTTGGAGGCTATTTCATTTGACCAAGTGAAAAGTGATGGTAGCCAGACCAGGGTGGTGGCAGCAGAGATACACAGAGGTATCCTGCAAGGTCCTGTAATTGTCATTGCTATGCATATAAATGATATTCTGTGTTAAGCATGGCTGGATTTTCAGAGTGAGACCTTAAACCTAAATGTGCACTTATCTATAATGCTTTGATTGTTGAGGTCAAGGTAAGTTGATGAAGGCTGTTTTTGCTATCATTTGTTCAGAAGTTTATAAGCATGGGTTGAAACAAAATATGAATAGAAATAAATGTCATATTTATTTAATAGGAACAGCCCCATATACATGGCATTGAAAAGTAGGGAGGTTTCATTTTTTCAGCTACTAGATGATGCATAATTTGCCTGGAATTTCTGAAATTTAGATTTGTCCCTCTGGTTTGGAGAGCATGACCTGATTTCAGAAGCTTTGCCCCTAAATTTTATGTTGAAGGAAGTGGTAAAAAGTCCTCTTTTTTAAGATTTTTCAGAGTAGGTACAAATGACTTCTTATTTGGAGACACTTATTACTGTGTCCAAGGTATTTCCTGATTTGATTAAATCTTTACTAAGGGAGACTACTTGGGGAGTTCACAGCATATGGGAAAATAAATGTAACCTAGGTAAGTATAAGCCTTGCCTGAGAAAGGCCAGCTTAAGATGCGGGTGAAATAAAAACAATCTAGCCCTTGGGATGAATTTAAAGATGAGTCACATTAATCAATATTTGATGTTTAAGCTTCCACAGAATCCAAAGAAATATTTATTATGTTCCACATGTGAAATCCACATTTATATTTGAGATCATTAAGTACAATAAAAAATGCAGCAGAGATCAAGTGGTCTTGGCTCATATTACTTTAGAGATGCTCCAAGAGGGCCCAGCTCAGGATGAAACCAAGAGTAGAAAACCAGTAAGGAGAAAAACACCTGAGGGAGTCTTCCAGGGAGAAGGATTCGGCATCCACTTGGTCTCCCAGGCTTGCGAGTCCCTTGTAATGCTGAACCCTCTGGCCAAGTGGTCCCTTGTGGGGATGGTGGTATTTACCATATGCAACTACTTCAGATTACAATGAAAATTGTGAGATGACAACTCAAAAATTTTAAAGGAGGTATGTAGATTTTAAAAATTCTTTTGTGATATGCAAGTAGAACATGCTTGAAGGCTAATATTCTAGAGCAATCCTGCTTAAAGCCTTGACTGAGGATCAGGTGAACTGGATGTGGCCACCTTGAACAATAACGGCGATACAGTTTTCCTTCATCTCTTCATGTTCCCTGAAAACCATTTACTTGCCTGAAGTGCCAGGTCAGGAAACCTTAATGGTGTTTGAGCAACTGATTTAATCTGTGATCAATGTTTTCATCTCTGTGCCTACCAGTGGGTATTTGAAGTATTTGCACTAAAACATGGACTGGGGGCTACTTTAGTTAACATGGTAAAGTGGAAAATAATCCTTTCAAGTATATGTAATTGTGGGAGCTCTTCTATTTAAATAAAAGTAATAGCACACAGATAAACAAGAAAACATTGAGCAGTAAAAACTGAAGAAAGAAAGATGCCTAACCTATAAAGTATTTTTCAAAAAGTGGTGGTCCATTTGAGTACCTGAATTGAGACCCTCCCCACCTGCAGCCCCCAAACACATACACACACACTGACATATATTCTTGTCTAACAGTTTACCCCACCCTGAGATCTTCACTCTGCATTCTATCCTTGCTGTTATCAGTGGCTGTTGAATGGGCTGTTCTCAGTGGACTGAATGTCCATTGCACCGAGAAACTTCCCATTTGATGACTGGTGCTGGTATATGGCACTGAGTTTCAGACTGATGAGAGCAAGCAGTATCTGGGTCACCTGCTGGGGCTGAGGTCGGAACAGAGGCACTGACTCGGAAGCATGGACAAACTGATGCTATCTTAGCCATTGGCTGAAGCAAGGACAGTTATCAAAAATGTGGTATCCCAAACTGATGCTAGGTCTTGCACATGGAAGCTTAGACAGCAGCTGAGGAAAGAAAGACCCAGACCCAGGTAATGCCTTGGGCCAGAGAACTGGCCATGGGGAATGCCATGCTTAAAGGCAACACAGAATCTCAACACAGAACCTGAGGCCGTGGCTGAGACAAAGGCTCAATCCATTCCAGGACACCACCATGTCAAGACCATAGCCGAGCCACGAGCTAAGGAAAGGACCACCAGGAGTTCCAGGGCTGGAGCTGGCCATTGGAAACTGCCTTTTAGTCAAAAGCAAATTCCTGGCCAGAGATGACATACATATATATAGCTCTATATAGAGGTGGCGGTTACACAGCACTAAATGGGAAAGGCTGACAAACCAAAGAAACAAATCTGATACATTTTCAGGACTGATTATACAGATCCTATATTTACCATCTAAGTCAAATATAATCAACAATTTTTAAGGATGTTCCAATCAATGTAACTTTTTAAAAAATGTAACTTTATATTAGTGCTTACAATTCTATTTTGTAACAGCCAAGGAAAGGCCACAATTAATGCCATGTTTCTGGAAAAGTTCAATTAGTTTTACTTTTTCTGTCAATTGTATATTATCAGTACATAATTTTTTCACCATCTTAACTGTTTTTAAGTGTTCAGTTCAGTAGTGTTAAGTATATTCAAATTGATACTTAGAATTGGCTTTGTTTATTGTCTCAGAGGACAGAGAATACATGTAACATGTTGATTTTGGTTGTGTGTTTTCTCTGAATATGGAAAATATAAGTAAATTTGTTTCTGGTAGCTTTTAATTGACTAAAAATCAATGATGAAAATTAAAAGAAGTCTCATGGATTTAATTGTTATGAAAATTTCAACTGCCTTATTAAACTTATCTTGACTTTTGAAAAAAATTTTTTTAAGAAAAAAATTGATGATCTAATACCAAAAGAACAAACAGTTAATGAACTTCTGAGACTTGATCCAATATTTTGTCTTCTCTAGTTTCCTAAAAGTCACATAATTGGCTTTCTTTTTTTAAAAACTAATGTAAGGGTAGGACTTTTATGACCTAAAAAGTGGTCTTTTAATTTTCTGAAAGGATAAGCCTTGTTTAGGTGATGGAACTAACTAGTCAATAACAACATATGTAGATAGATAGAGATATGAGTAGGTAAAGGTATACAGATATCAATACATGTACATCATTTCTACTCATATAAAATGATTGTAGCAATATGGGGGAGAAGCAATAGACCACTCTACCAGAAAACATCTTCCCCTACTGATGCATGCAGGCTCAAGTTAACTTTTCTATGGTTAAGTCAAACTCTTCCTCATTCTTGGTGTCCTTTAGTAATCCTTTCTAAGTCCCTGCCAACCCCAGCTTACCCCAGAGTGAGGCTAATTCAGATGCTCAGCTCTTAATTACTGGATAACTCACTTCCATATTTGATTTTTGTTTGCTTATTGCTTGTTTATTTTCCTTTAATGCTCTTAATCATACAGCCAGTCCACTTGGTAAGGCACGTGTTGCATTTTGCACAGTGAAGCTTGTTTTCCGTCCTTTGCCCATTTTAATTTATACTTCTTTTCCAACTAATTTTTATGAGCTTGTCGTAAATAAATACAGGAAATTAGACCATTGTAACTTTAAGAAAAATAATCTCTGTGACAAATTTTTGAGAGTCAAGTTTTTCCTGGGATGAAAGGTGCCTTTTAATAAATGTATACTCAGTTCTTCATTAAAATAATTATTTTTATAATATATCTTTAAATACATTTTTGGTCCCATTTCTATGGTATTTTCTTTTTAACCAGGGACATTAAATTTTTTGTAATGTTTGTTTTTGTCTCTTATTATCAATTTTATATCTAATATCTATTGTGCTTTACTCTTTTGTTTTCCCTCTCTGAATCCATTGCAACCATCTCCAGATTTTTTTTGTGTGTGTGATTTAGTGTTCAACTGTTTCTATTCTGTCCCTTGATCTTTGGAAGTTTTAGTGAGTCATGTATGTATTGTTCAAATGATTGTTTCCTTAGTTCTCTCATCTCTATTTTCATTTAATTCTGCTCACATACACACACAATATCAAAGTTCTTATTCTGTTTAATTTATGTTTTCATTAGCTTTCATAATATGAAGTAGGCTGAAGAGATTCCTGTTTTGGTTTTGATTCTGGTTTTGTTTGAGGGATGTGTTGAATGCCTTCCAGAGCTCACCGTTCTTCTATCTTTGGCTTACCTGTGTTTTTTTTAGTCAAATTTTGCTGTTATGCTAATGTAGTTTTTGTGATCTTTCTGTTTTTTTCCTTTGTCAAATCTAATGCTGTATAGTCAGTGTATAAAAAATTGAGTATTAATTGGTTAAACATAAATCAGTACAATGAATGATAAAAGGAAAATTATGTGTATGTTCATTATCAGATTTAAAATACCAAAGAGAAATCTTCATTCCTAATATAAAGATTAAAAACCAGTCTTTTAAATCCAAGCTTTAGTATTCAGGATCCTGAAATGATGCATTTTTAACCCAGTAATCATGGGGAGCATCTGTATTAATGTTGTTAATTATTAAAAGTATTTATATCAGCCTGTAAAGCCTAAACTTTTCTTGAGGCTTATGGGAGCATAAGATGATAAAAATCTGGTGAAAAATCATGGACTTTCACCTGGAAAGTTATTTTTCCAGTATTGGCCCTGAATTACTGTAAATCCTTCTTTATTTTCTAATCTAGGTTCCTAGGTTTCCAAGAACGAATGAATATATAGGATAGCTGACTTTGGTGGTAGTTCCAGATGGTGGCCATGGAGCAAAAGAATGGGGCTTTTGAACATCAAACCTATGCAGTTAGTATCATATCAATAGAAATGGTAGACTATAAAAGTAGAGATGGTAATACAAGACTGGTGCCCTTTTGTGCTGCACATGGCTGTGCATGCATGCACATACCCATTTACTTGTGCTTGGGCATAGATTTTTGTGGGGAGGGATACAAATTCTGGTAGAAATAATCAGAAAACAGTGGTCTAACACAAAGAATCAGAAAACTGTAGCTGTCAAGTCAAAACATTTGGAAGTCTAACACCAGAAAACAAGTTTTCTTACATGCATAACCTGACTGAGAGTTTTGTTCTGACCTTTTGTTGATGCATCATTACCTCCCTAATCAGGTATCACATCTGATTCTCTGTCCTTTCTGTTTGGATTGTCTTTCCGTATCCTGAAGTCAATGAAGCTACCTGACAGGTTGACTGTTATATTGCTTAACCTCCTCTGGGGGTTATCTCCACATCTCATTAACAATGAATTTATTTTTCACATTAAATCAGCATTGGATCAAGTGGAGACATGAACTCAGTTCTTCATTTGACCAAACTGAAGAACCATACACTGGATGAAGTATATAGTGATACTGTTAATTGATTCTTTTACTCTTCTTTATTCCCAAACTTGAAAAAACTTCTTTTTAGTTATTTCAGGGTTACAGTAATTCTAAGAAGGTCTCTTATTCCACATCTTTAAAAAAGCACTTCAGAATCTATTTTTTCCCCTATGGATGAATCATAAATTTAACTCATGTGGAATTCTTATATAGTCTCTTTCTCTAAAAACTCAAATCAAGTGTCCCATTTGAAGATTTACATAATGAAGTAAAGCAGAGAAAGAAAAAAGATGAGATACTTGGACTTTTAACTAACACATTGGAATATACTTCCACTTTTTATAATCTTTGCCTTTTCACATTCAGTAATGTAGAAAAATATGGGTTTATTGGTTAACTGTGAGTTTATTTCCCAAATTATAAAATACCTTCATTTTTTAAAACCATTACTCTGTTGAAAAAGGCTATAAATTAAGACAAGCTCTATAAAGCAGTAATTTGTAAAATCATGGACATGACTGTGATAGGCCACAAAATATTTAGAGTCCTTCTGTTTAGAGTGTTGGACTACTAATAAGGAGGTTTCATTTTGGGTTTTCTACTATTTAAGAATATCACCAAGGGATAACTATTTAATCTTTTGAGTTCTCATTATCTCACATTTAAATAGGAGCAATGGATGAAATGGTCTTCATGGCCATACTATGAAACTAGGATTTTAAATCAGGTGCTTCTAGAATGTTATTGACTTTGGTTATTTATAATATCATCTTTGATTTTTGCAGAAATTTTCATTTAAGTAATATGGGGGGTGGGAGTTACATGTTGTTAGCCATAAAAATGAAAAATTTAATAGGTAATGGTTCATATTAGATTTAGAGTAGGGAAGGAAAACACCTAGCAGATAATCTACTTCTTTCTTTCAGCCTTGTAGTAATGACAGATATTCTCAACTGATTATACCCTATGATTCTGTTGAAGATCCTGACACTGAACTTGAGGCCAGATACTCAAGCATCTACTGCCTATTGATGATAAAAACAAAGTTCAGAATGATAAAAGATTATTCAAGGCATATAATCTGGATGATAAACTCTGGAGACAAAGCTTGAACCAAACATTGGATTTCTCATCTGTAACAAGTAAACTCCATTCATTAATGGATTAATGTTCATTAGTATTTCAGCCCTATTTTAGTTGGCAATGGGTGACACATAATCAGGGAATAGACTGAAACAGCAAGCAAGCTTAGAAGAAAACACACACACACACACACACTCACACTATATGCATCAGTTAGCTATTGCCACAACAATGCTGTGTAACAGTCACAAAAAATCTCAATGACATCCAACAATTTATTTTGTTTACTCACATGGAAGATAACAAAGGGATTTTATTTTGATAGGGGCTGATGTGTCTCTTCCGGTTTCAGCTGTGCTCGCTAAACTTGCCTCTGGGTCAGCTAACTAGGCTACCAGTTCTTTTGAGTCTGTTTTGTTTCCCATTCATCTTGGATCAACAGATTATCCAGGACTATTCCTCCAGTAGCAATGACAGAAGCACAGAATGCACGTCAAAACATATAACACCTCTCAAGGCCTAGGCTCTGAAGTGACACACTCCCTATATACTTCATGCTGGCCAAAGCAAGACACATGGCTGAACCCAAAGTCAAGGGGAAGAACTCCAAAGTCACATGACACAAGGTATAGATGCAGGAAAGAGTGAAGAATTGGGGCCACTAATGCAATCCACCACACTGTAGAGCACTTACATCCCCAAAATGATTTGTAATTCTTCAGAGATAGTCAAGAATTAAAAATAGTAATGATGAGAGACTTTGCAATGGAGGTAAGAAAAAAACATAAGTAGAAAAGAAAAGGTGAGGCTCATATAAAATATGCACATAATAAGCTTTTCTGAAAATATTGAAAGAGGAACACATGTTTAGCCTTGCTTCATAGTGTCCAAAATAATGAAAGAAATGTGTTTGTTCACAAAATTCAAGAAAGTGAATTATTTTGGGGCAAAAACAAAAAAAATAATTTATTAATAAGTAAAATACAGTAATGCATTTTTATATATGTTTAATGGGGAAAATAACTTGAGAGATTATTGGGTTCTACTTCTTTTTGGTTTTAAATTCATTCCAAATAGTCCCTTAAGATATATTTAATGAAGATTAACAAAATAAAGCAAAAAAATGAAAAGATCATTAATTTCTCTTGGTGCACAGAGTAGCAAATATCAGAAATGTTTGACTCTTTCATTGCCCCATAGACAAAGGTAGGTTTGACTTTGCTGCATTTGAGCAAATTCTGCTTGTAACCATTAGTATTTCCCTTTTTGCATGTAATTAATTAATGCTTTCATGTGTGATGTGTACTCCACTGCAGAACACCAAAATTTTTAAGCTGACAGTCCATCTTGTGTGAGTGTTAGTCATCAAGTACAAATGAAATTTGGCTACTTAAAGTTAAATACAGATTTTTGCCTTGGGTGATGTGATATGTCAATTCATTAGTTGAATTATTATTATTTAGACAATTTTTTTTCTTAAAATTGCAAAGTAGGTTAACATTCACAATAAATACAAACTATTTAGAAATCAAATTTAGTATTACAGAAAAGAAATGTTAGCTTTATGCATTTGTCTCCTGAGATGTCTAACTCTATATAAGGCTATATTTATAAATGCATCCTTGAATACAGCTCTTTTTCTTCTTTATATAGTTCTGGAAAAACTCTTATATATGCACACAAGAATTTATAATGATACATTATAGCAACTTTTACAGCAAAATGGAAAATGCCCATATGTATGAATGGGACCAATTAAAATATGATAATGCTGTACCATGGAATATCTTACAGCCATGAAAATAATGAGAGTATGCATACTTATGTGGTGAGATTCCCAAAGTATTATACAATATCATTTGTGTATAAATACACACACATATTACCAAATCAGGAACTATGTAAGTGGATATGTACGTATAATCTTCTGTTAATATATACACACACATGCAGACGCACACACTAATACAGGGAAATACTTTGAAAAAGATCTGGGAGCATATGTATGTAACCAATAATAGTAACTAACTCTGTGAAAGGAGGTAAAATTTCAGAGTGGTGGCCAAAAATTATTTTAGCTTTATCTGCATTATTTGTATTTTACTAGCATGAATAATGAACATTTTCATGGGAACATCGAATTAAAGTTCATTTTTATAAGCGAGGAAACAGTCCCTGGAAGAACTGGATAAGAAGTGAATCAACTTTATTAAGGTCCTGTAGCAGTCTTGGAAGTCAAGTTACCACTTGGAGTCATGTAACCTTAGACAAGGTATTAAGGTTTTCCATTCTTCCACTTGGTCATTGTTTAATATGGGTGTAATAATAGTACTTACTTTCTAAGGTTGTGTGTCAGGCATCTTTTGTTCCATGTCTTATCTCACAGCACATCTTTTTGCCTCTGGATCTTGACTCAAAAAGGTGTAGTTTGATGGGAACCTTGATTTAGCTTCACCGGGTATGTTGTGAGTTATGTAACTACCTGGGAGACCTGTAGAAGCCAGCTTAACTGATATGGCACATATACACTCCAGCAAGTTCAAGGCGACAAACTGGAGGCCCTTGGGGATCTCTGGAGAGACTAGGTCATAGCAGGTACTCTCGGATTGGCTTTCTCTCCTTTCCTGTTTGATTCTTCCAGTCTCCCTTGCAGTTCTTGTCCCCTGTCATCACTTCCAAAAACAGTTACATGCACTCAAACTATTTGTCTTTGTTTCTTGGATTTAGCGAAATTGATCCCCACTTATTCTCCAAATAGTGACCACCAATCTACATTTGTATTTCTTCCATCTTGCCCTGAGGCTTTGAGACTCTTCAGGAGTGAGCTGGGAAAATTTTAGGGCTTAACTCATTTTTTTTCTTTCTCTCAGGAATCACCATCCTCTACCTTTTGTCTAGTGTTTGAAAAGCATCGTTTATTGTTTGTTATGCCTCAGAAGATTGGAGACTGACAAAAATTAGGCTTGGGGTGGAATAATGATTGTGCATTGAGCATTGACTCCCCTATACAGAATTTTATTGTCGTTAACAACCATTTGATCAATAAATATGAGAGATGCCCTCACAAAAAAAAAAAAAAAAAAAAAAAAAGAAGGACAGACTTCCAATGGTAAAATAAATTAGTAACCGGGATGTAATGTATAGCATAAGGAATATAGTCAAGATATTGTAACAGCCTGGTAGGGTGATAGCTGGAACCTAGAATTATGTATATAAATGTTCTACCACTGTGTTGTACACTTGAAACTAATGTAATGTAATACTGTGTGTCAACTACCCTTCAATAAAAAATAATTATTTAAAAAAAAAAAAAAAAGCATCGTTTAATATATTTTGCCTGGTCATCTAGTTAAAAATGGGAGGGTAAATCCAGTCCCTGTGCCTATATCATGATATCAAGCTGAAGTCTTGAAATGCCTTTTAAAGATTTAACAAATCTTATATTTTGATAAGCCCTTTGTAATTTTGCTTAGTTCAATATTTTTGAGCTCCATCGTTCATTAGATATAAGGCTGGGATCTATCTAACCTTATTTTAGAACTCTTCCCATTTATATGGAAGACACTACTTCAATTTTTAATAAAATCATAATGGTGATGATGGTCATCATTATTGAGTGCTCATGTCAAGGCTAATTCAAGGTGCTTTATGTGTATTCTCTCATTTACTACAGCACCTCATGGTTAGTCTTTATTATTATTTCTATTTTGCATATGAGAAAACTAAGCCTATTGGCCTAAGGGGTGGTAGTTAGATTATAGTCAGATAGTCTGACTCTCTTAACCTTATTATTTCATAGCTTCCAAATGTTATTAATTCAGTTCAGATTTGTTTTTAGTACTAGTGGTCCTACAATGAATAAAGCAGACAAACTCCTAACTTCCTCAGGCATACATACTATTTTATCATTTGCTTATTTAGTATTTGCTGAAGGCCTGCTGGTAATATTGGTGAATTTTCCAGATTCTGGTGAATATAACATAGTTCTTGCTCCTGTGGACCTTACATTCTGGTGAGAGAAACAGGACAGAGAGTACTTTTATAAACTTCAATAGAAAGAGAATATTCTGAGACTTTGACCAGCAATGGAATGTTAGAAGGGATAATCTGGGCATAAGGTCAAAAGATGAGAATTGTTCAGCAAAGAGGGCGATAATTTTGGCATATACCGGGTACAAGAACTGTGTTTTTATGTTGACAGCCAAAGTGACTGGACAAGGAATATAGCTTTGCTTAGAGGTTATAAGAGAAACCTGTTTTTTTCCAGTGATAATGGAGAAACAAAAGCATGACCATGATGACAGTAATAACTAAAATTTGTTGAGTATTTACTAAATGCTAAATATGGTTCTAAAAACTTTTAAGGGTATTACTTAATTTACATGGCAATCCATTGAAGTGAGTATCATTATTATTACCATATTACAGTTGAGAAAATTGAGGTTTAACAAGTTTTGACTTCATAGATAGGGAAGTGCAGAAACTTATTGAAATCCAGGTGTTCTGACTCCAAAATTCACAGTCTTAACCATTAGAAGCAAGTTTAATGTTAGGAAGATAATGAGAAATTAAAAAGAAAAGTTAGAAGGGAAAGACTGTGGTTGAAGTTGGATGACTAGGCATTCTTGGAACTTAAAGACTATAAAATTAAAAAATGTCTATCGTTTTGTTTTAGTAGAAATGGTAGTTGTATTTGGACTAGGTTTAGAGTGGTGAATGTCTTAAAATATTTAAAGACCTGAGAAAGGAGGATATGTCTTATGCAAAATAGTATGTTTTAAAGCCCCTATCAATTAATACTTCTGTAGTGAGTACTGATTTTGACAAATTTGTAGCTATCTGTCCAATTAGGTAGGTATCTTTGGATTAGATTAGCATTTCTCAAAACTTTTATCTCTATTTGACATGCTATTAAAATAGACACCTTATATTTTAATCATTTTATTTTTGTGTCAATATAACAGATACTCTCACATGTACACCATATACATAGATAAGTGTATGTATGTATATAAATGTGTATACACATGCCTGTGCTTGCTGACAAACATTTCTGTGACAAAGACTGTCAAGGCAAATGGAATGGAGTATCAGGCCAGCAAACCAGAACAATTGTAGGCTTAATGAAAACAACAAAGAGTGTTTGAGTGTGTAACCTAGTGCAGATGGGACACTCAGTGAGTCTATTTAAACAATGGTAAAGGGCCACAAAGTAGAAAATGTATTAGCTATGAATTCCATTGCATTTCCCATCCAAAGTCCCAGTATTCGTTAGCGTCAGAAACACAAATGGTTGGCAACTACTGCACAGTTTTATTGGGTTTTAATAATGTATCCAAGATAGATAATTAGGAAAGGAAGGAAATTATGAAAGAAGACATTCAGTTGCCCTTTGCTTAGGTTTCTAAGCCTAAATAATTGAAGGATTAGATTTGGGAGTACTATTGGTAAATTGAAGAACACAGAAATGAGCCCAGTATTTAGGAGTTAAGCTACTTAAAAAGTTTCACTTCCAGTGTTCACTTCGTCAGCACATGTACTAAAACTGGAACGATACAGAGAAGATTAGCATGCCCCCTGTGCAAGGATGATATGCAAATTCGTGAAGAAGAAAAACAACAAAAGTTTCACTTCAATTTCCAAATAAATCTGTCTAAGTTTAGTATTTAATGTGTGCAAGAATATTTTAACACTTCTAAGCTATCCTGTCAAGTTATGAAGAAACATAAATAATACGTCATTGTTTTCCACAGTATTACATTTATGTAAATGGTATCATACTGCACATATTCTTCTACAACTTGAGTTTTCATTCCTCATTTTCTTTTTAATACTTATCCGTTATGAACATTTAGCTAAAATTCGTGTATTTGCTTTATGGTATCATATTATATAAAAATGCTGCAATTTATATATCTATTCTCTGTGGATGGCCATCGAGTTTTTATTTTCAATTTTTGACCACTGCAAGTAATACAACAATGCACAATCTTATTCAGGTTTCTTTGTTCAAGTATGTTTTTCTAGACTTAGGTAAATAATCTCTATATGTCTCTAGTTAAACTTGTGATGCAGAGAAGTTACATAGTCAAATTTCTCAATAGTTTGTTTTGTGGTTGTGTTCTTTGTTGCTCATTTTAAAAGTCTCTGCTGAAATAAACATATTCTACGATTTTCAAAGATTTTGACCTCTAAATTAGGTCTTTAAAGCAGCAAGAATCCAGCTAAATTTTTTTCCTAATATAGCTATCTCAGCAAAATTATTTATTCTGCAGTGCCTTCTTTCTTTGCTGATTGTAACACCACTGTTGTCATATATGACTCTATTATGCTGCATTGGTCCATTTTCCTAAGCCTGTGTGAGGAGTGGGCTATCTCAGTCATTATATGAAGCCTTGAGACCTAGTGGGGTTAGTACGAACACTTCCTCTCACCTTGTTCTTTTATAAGAGTGCCTTGGTTATTGTTGACCGATTTCATCTATCTTTTTGGCTTTCTGATTGATTTTAGTATTTATTTAATATTTTATTTTCTTATGAAGATGCTATTTAGAGATGGACATAAAATGAGCAGGTATATTTTGTAAAAGTATGCATTTGTGGAAAATTCTGAGATATAGGATTTAAAATTGTTAGTTTTTTTTTTTTGTCTGGGGATTACCAAGGTAGTGTTTTTGTGTCAATTACGTGATTGTTATTATTTTTATTTGTTTCATATTTTAAATAGTGTACTAAGGATGCTCATCTCAGAGGGTCTGGGTGAAAATCAGTTGAAGTAAAATATGAAAATGCTTTGTGCACTTTAAAGAGTAATAAAATCTTGATTAAGGCATGGAAATACTTTTCGAGCCCTAACTTCCAGTTACGAGAAAGTTATGAGGATCTATGTACAGCATGGTGATTAGAGTTAACAATACTGTATTGTATACTTAAACTTGCTGAGGAAGTAGATCTTAAGTGTTCTCATCACAAAAAAAGAAATGGTAATTATGTGAGGTGATGGCGGTGTTAGCTAACATGGGGTAGTAATCATTTCACAATATGTAAGTGTATCAAATCGATGCATTGTACACCTTAAACTCTCAGTGTTATATGCTAATTATATCTTGATAAAGTTGAAAAAATGCACAGAGGATAGTAGTATTCTTACAACATTGCTTTATGGCACTTTAGGAGACGTTCCCTATAAAATTAGTATTCTCTAAAGATATAACCATGTAACCTCTGTAATGAAAACCCATCTTTCAAGACAAATCAAACAAAAATAAGCAAATATTTATTGAGTATCTTCTATATGTGAAGTACAATGCTAGGAAGACCCTGGAGATGGAACAGGTGCTCTCTGTCTTCACAGAGCTTATAGGTTTTATATTAAAGCAATTGCTCCAAAACACCAAATTCTGAGTAAATCATGAAAGCATTGCAGAAAATTTACAATGTAAACACAGATGAGTACATCATGCAGTTCATAATTAGGGCAAAATATAGGCTTGAAAAGGCCCTTCTTGGTAAAATAGAAACCATGCTGTTGATTGCACAGCAGTGAGTGTATCACAAGTAAATGTGCCATTAAAGTGATAGGCACTCTGGGACCGAGGTAGCTGAGGCCCGAGCCAGATTACCCAAGGGTGTCGCTCTGTGAGGCAAGATGAAAGAATCTGGAATACCACATATCAAAGGACATTACTGACCACTTCTTTCTAATTAGATTTGCATTCATGTAGTCATACCACTCACACATTAATCTGAGAACAGCTACAGAATTAGATTGCTTGCATTTCATATTTTAAACATACCATGCATCTTCTAAACAATAATATAAGGAATCTGTTACTCTAAGAAGAAACCAAAGCAAAAAAGCCACATGATTCCAAAGATGTGAAAATGACATGATAAAATCAAACTTCCATTCCTAGTTTACAAAACGGAAAACATCTTAATAAAATACTCTCTTGATCTGACCATAGGAATATTTCTATTGTTTCATAATTAGTATAATGCTGAATATTTATAGAACAATAGCATCCTTCTTAATCACTAAGCAATAAAAACATTCTCATAAAAGTTGGGGAGAAGGGAGGCACTGCACTGATTATTTACTCGTGTTGCAGACGTATTAGCCATTCCAGTCGGAGGGGAGGAAGAAACACAAGGAATACATACGAGAAAGGAGGCAACGAGATTACTACCATTATTTGCGAATGATCAGGATGCATTCCTGGAAATCTCTGGCTTAGCAAATGACATTAAACTCTATTTGAAAACATAAAATAGGTCAATAAAGTTATTGGTCACAAGATTAATACATAAAAATAAGGCTTTCAAGATAGGAGCTCTTGAATAGGGAGGGTTTGTTTATCTTGTCCTAATTCACAGAATATCATTGCATATGGTCTCTGCAAGGCCCCTCTCTTGTTTATTTAGTCATTTGTTCCCTTTTTATCTCTGTACCCACCTATCATTCCCGTAACACCTTAATAAGTATTCTAGCCTGTTTAATGTGTTCTTGCAAAATGCTGTGTTACATTTACGCTCGTACATGGTTCCTTGATATTCATGTATACACTTTACTGAGCTACTCTCCCCATGACAGCAATGCATTACTTCTTTTCAATTAAAAAAGATATCTTAAAAAGATTTGCTCTTAAAAATATGTACTTCTGGCTTTCCAGATGTGGGCTTATGCTCTGATTGCCTCCTCTTCACCCGGTTGGTGAGGGAGGGACATCTGCCTCGTCAATAGTCTGAGATGGACAAACACATGGCAGGTAACGCTGGGCAGATGAGATTCCCAGCAGTTTATTAGTCAGGCATACTAACCTCCTAGCAGTGGGGGATGCTGCATGGTATGCGGAACCACACGGGAGCTGCCCTCCAGAGCAGAGTGAACCGGTGGGGGCTGTAGGAGTCAGGCCTCGTGGTGACAAGAAGGTGAAGCACTCACTGGTTTATATGGGAGGATGTGGTTGGCTTATTTGAATAACCATGTGGGCTGCCAGGGAAGTTAAACTCCTTAGATGACCAGGTAGAGTGCAGCTGTCCAGCTGATAGGGGAACTTTACCCACTGGGTGGGGACCCTTATCTGCTGGGTGGAGAGAGTATCTGGCCACAGTAGGGGAACTGGTGGTTAGGCCTTTGGAGACCTTTGAGGCTTAAAGATATCAAGATAGCCCATGAAATTTTAGACTTGATACAGCTTAGGATTGTTACCCTGTTTTTTGTGTCAAGGTCTCCCAGTGAATGACCATAAAAGTGATTCTTTTTGTTTCTTCCCTAATCAGCATTTGAACAACACCCTATTAATAGCCTAAGTAAGAGAGCCCTTCTTCCTGCTTCATTGCATTAATTCTAATGCAACATGGGTCTGTTCTGGCGTTTTATTTTTCAAATACATAAAACATTCATATATGCTAATTTTTCTTGCTAGATCTCATGCAAACCTTATTATATTCAAAAGGAAGAAGTGGTTTATAAAAGGGTGTGATTTCTTAGAGCTTCCATTAGAATGGTGTGAGAAAGGTTTCATGGACTTCTCTTACATCCTTGAAAAACAATTCATATGCTAGAGAAAAAGTCATTTGATCAGCAGACAATACAGGGCTTGAAGACATTGTATGACAATGGGAAATTTACAGTTTTATATGGAGAAAAAAACAGGCCTACTTTTGGAAATGATAATGACTGAAATGCAGAGAGGATTGCTTCACTCAGAGGATTTAGTAGAGAAAAAGGAACTTCCCTGTGTGATGCAAAGGAAGTGTCCCTAGATTGCTCTTATTAGGGTGAAATAGGCCATATCATCTGACAAGAAGGGACCGTCTGGGAGAGGAAGGCAGGCTGTGTCTGGACAGCAGCCCCAGCATGTAGCATATGGGAAAGGGAGGGTCCAGGGCTGGCCGAGAGAAGAGAGGCTCATTGAAGGGGCCATGTGTGTGAACAAACCTTGATCATTGTGCTTCCTGAGTATCAAGAGTGAGTTACTTTAACTGTCATCCAACTACATACTTTGTAATATAACATTCATGAGATTCTTGCAATCATGTGGCAGGGAACCTGTGGTTTCCCATTAGTTATTCTCTTTAGCAATCAATCCAAGATAGGGTTCTGAGATCTTCTAGGGCCTCAGGAAGATGGGCTGACCAATTCCAAGCACCTTTTCTCTTGGTTTCCCAGTATGGACATGCACTAAACACAAGGTTTTAAGCTGTTCCATCAGTGTAAACAGAGGCAATATCTACCTAACAGCTTTTTAGCACACTACTTATACTAAGAGATACTTGTTTACTTACTATTTCATTTGTAGATACATCATCTCTTACCTAATGTGTAATGTGTAATGCTTTATGAATACATGTTATTTTTAACACATTTCCTTAAATCAGGGAAGAATGGAAAATGTTCTAATATTCACTGAATAACTGAGTGGGCCTCACCTTATTATAGATATTTTATTAATCAGAAATCATGAGTTCAAACATCTATGTCATATACTAGCTGATGGGCCAATGTCAAATTTCTTATCATTTCTGAAATTCAGTTTCCTCATCGATGAATACCTGTCATAGGACTGAAATTAGAATTAGATGAGGGGAAATAAGCTGATCTGTTTGAACTCAGTGTCTTCATTAATGAGTGATCCAAGCTCATGCAAACTAAAGAAGAAAAGAATAGGTATTTATTATAATGGAATATTGTTTAGTCAACCTAAATATTTCTATTTTGAAAAATTATCTAAGCAGTATATATGAGAAAGACTAAAACAGAACCTAGTACAGAGTACAAAATTGCTTGGTTTTATTATGCTGTATTTTAGTAGGGGAAAATATATGAACTTATTTAGAAATATGTAAAACTCAGTTAAATGAAAATTCTGCCATACACATTACTATTGACCATGTAGTAATTTACATAAAAAGTAGCCCTAGTGTTTTGGGAAAACATTAGAAGGCCTATATTTATCTAGAATAAGTCTGGGTCATGCAAAGATAATTCCCCTGAGAGTTATGCATCCTGGCTGTTCCAAGCCCTGAGATTACTTTGATATGGTAACCTGTACAACCTTTGCCCCTTCTCTCTTCAGTTACAGAGTGAGGGGAATGGCTCACTTGGAGCCTGTTATAGACAGAATAATGGCCTTCAAAGGTGTTCATATCCTAACCCCAATACCTGTAAATATATTATCTTACATGGCAGAAAGGATTTTTTCAGATGTGATTAAATTAATGATTTTTGATGGAAAACTTGTTGTGGATTGTGTGGATAGACACAGGCTTTACATAAGAAGACAGGACAATCAGAATCAAAGGAGGGGATGCGATGACGGAAGCAGAGGCCAGAGTGGTGTGATGAAGGGTCCTGAGTTAGAAGATTGAGTGCCCTCTAGAAGTTGGGAAGAGCAATGGTAAATTTGTTTATTTATCTGTTAATGGACATTTGGGTTGCTTCTAGGTTGTGGCTATTACAAATATAGTTGCAATGAACGTTCATATACAAGTCTTTGTATAGATATATACCTTCATTTCTTTTGGGGAAGTATTTAGGAATTGAATGTCTAGGCCAAGTGATAGATGTATATATAACTTTTTAAGAAATTGACAAACTGTTTTCCAAAGGGGTTTTGCTATTTTCCATTCTTTCAAGAAGCATATGAGACCTCCAGTTGTTCTGATCATGGCTAACGATTGATCTAGTTAGTCTTTTTTGTTTATGCTTTCTTATAGATGTGTGGTGATATGTTGCTGTTCTTCTGTGTGCATTTTTCTGATGACTAATAATGTTGAACATCATTTTATGTGCATTATTTGCTACTCACTTATTTAGTGAAGTATCTATTCAAAATTTATGCCTATTTCTTTTATTGGCTTTCATATTTTAGAGTTTTGAAAATCTTTTTTCAAAACTCTGAGTATTTTTCAAAACCAAAATAAGCATAACTTTTCATTTATTTAATTTTTAAAATTTGAATACAGTTGATAGGCAATATAATATTGGTTTCAAATGTACAACATAGTGGCTAGATAATTATGTGCATTACTAAATGCCCACCATGGTAAGTATACCTACCCCTGCTACCAAATCAAGATATTATAATATTATTGGTTATGTTCTCTATGCTGTACTTCTGTCCCCCATCCCTGTTGGCAACCAATAGTCTGTTGTCAGTATTTATGGGTCAGTTAACTTTTTGGTTGTTTTGTTTCTTAAATTCCACATACAAGTGAAACCGTATGGTGTTTCTCTTTCTCTGACTCACTTATTTCACTTAGCATGACACCCTCTAGATCTATCCATGTTGTTGCAAATGGAAGGATTTCCTTCTTTTTTTATGGTTGAGTAATATTTCATTTTTGCGTATGTATCACATCTTCTTTATCCATTCATCAGTGGGCACTTGGGTTGCTTCCATATCTTGGCTATTGTAAATAATGCTGCAGTAAACATAGGTATGAGTGTATCTTTTCAAATTAGTTATTTTGTTTTCTTCAGGTAAATTATCAGAAGTAGAATTTCTGGGTTGTATGGTATTTCTATTTTTAGTTTTTTTTTGCCTAAATAAGTTTTTTTAAATTAAGGTGTTATTGATATACACTCTTATGAAGGTTTCACATGAAAAAACAATGTGGTTACTACATTTACCCATATTATCAAGTCCCCACCCACACCCCAATGCAGTCCCTGTCCATCAGTGTAGTAAGATGCCACAGATTCACTGTCTGCCTTCTCTGTGCTACACTGTTTTCCCCGTGATCCCTCACACCATGTGTACTAAACATAATACCCCTCAATCCCCTTCTCCCACCCTCCCCACCCAACCACCCACACCCCTCCCCTTTGGTAACCACTAGTTCCTTCTTGGGGTCTCTGAGTCTGCTGCTATTTTGTTCCTTCAGTTTTGCTTCATTGTTATACTCCACAAATGAGGGAAATCATTTGGCACTTGTCTTTCTCTGCCTGGCTTATTTCACAGAGCATAATATCCTCCAGCTCCATCCATGTTTTTGCAAATGGTAGGATTTGTTTCTTTCTTATGGCTGAATAGTATTCCATTGTGCTTATGCCACATCTTCTTTATCCATTCATCTACTGATGGACACTTAGGTTGCTTCCATATCTTGGCTATTGTAAAAAGTGCTGCAATAAACATAGGGGTGTATATGTCCTTTTGAATCTGAGAAGTTGTATTCTTTGGGTAAATCCCAAGGAGTGGGATTCCCGGGTCAAATGGTATTTCTATTTTTAGTTTTTTGAGGAACCTCCATATTGCTTTCCACAATGGTTGAACTAGTTTACATTCCCATCAGCAGTGTAGGAGGGTTTTTCTCCACATCCTCGCCAGCATTTGTTGTTCTTAGTCTTTTCAATGCTGGCCATCCTTACTGGTGTGATGTGATATCTCATTGTGCTTTTAATTTGCATTTCCCTGATGATTAGTGATGTGGAGCATCTTTTCATGTATCTATTGGCCATCTGAATTTCTTCTTTGGACAACTGTCTCTTCATGTCCTCTGCCCATTTGTTAATTGGGTTATGTGCTTTTTGGGTGTTGAGGCATGTAAGTTCTTTATGTATTTTGGATGTTAACCCCTTGTTGGATACGTCATTTACAGATATATTCTCCCATAAGGTAGGATGCCTTTTTGTTCTGTTGATGGTGTCCTTTGCCATACAGAAACTTTTTAGTTTGATGTAGTCCAATGGTTCATTTTTGCTTTTGTTTCCCTTGCTTGAGGAGATGTGTTCAGGAAGAAGTTGCTCATGTTTATAGTCAGGAGATTTTTGCCTACAGTGCCTTTTAAGAGTTTTATGGTTTCATGACTTACATTCAGGTCCTTGATCCATTTTGAGTTTATTTTGTGTATGGGGTTAAACAATAATCCAGTTTCATTCTCTTGTGTGTAGCTGTCCAGTTTTGCCAACACCAGCTGTTGAAGAGGCTGTCATTTCCCCATTGAATGTCCATGGCTCCTTTATCATATATTAATTGACCATATATGCTTGGGTTTGTATCAGGGCTCTCTAGTCTGTTCCATTGGCCTATGGGTCTGTTCTTGTACCAGTACCAAATTGTCTTGATTACTGTGGCTTTGTACTTGAGCTTGAAGTTAGGGAGCATAATCCCCCTAGCTTTATTCTTCCTTCTCAGGATTGCTTTGGCTATTTGGGTTCTTTTGTGGTTCCATATGAATTTTAGAACAATTTGTTCTAGTTTGTTGAAGAATGCTGTTGGTATTTTGGTAGGCATTGCATTGAATCTGTAGATTGCTTTAGGCAGGATGGCCATTTTGACAATATTAATTCTTCTTATCCATGAGCATGAATGTGTTTTCATTTATTGGTATTTTCTTTAATTTCTCTCATGAGTGTCTTGTAGTTTTCAAAGTATGGGTCTTTCACTTCCTTGGTTAGGTTTATTCCTAGGTATTTTATTCTTTTTGATGCAACTGTGAATGGAATTGTTTTCCTGATTTTTCTCTCTGCCAGTTCATTGTTAGTGTATAGGAATGCCACAGATTTCTGCATATTAATTTTGTGTCCCACAACTTTGCTGAATTCAGCTATTAGATCTAGTAGTTTTGGAGTGGATTCTTTAGGGTTTTATATGTACAGTATCATATCATCTGCAACAGGAACAGTTTAACTTCTTCCTTGCCAATCTGGATGCCTTTTATTTCTTTGTGTTGTCTGATTGCCATGGTTAGGACCTCCAGTACTAGGTTGATATTTTTAGTTTTTTGAGGAAACTCCATACTGCTTTCCACAGTGGCAGCACCAATTTACATTCCCACCAACAGTGTAGGAGGGTTTCCATTTCTCCACATCCTCACAAAATACTTGTTATTTTTTGTCTTTTGGATAGTAGCCATTCTAACTGGTGTGAGGTGATATCTTACTGTGGTTTTAATTTGTATTTCCCTGATGATTAGTGATGTTGAGCGTCCTTTCATGTGCCTATTGGTTATCTATATGTATATGTCTTCTTTGGAAAAATGTCTGCTCAGGTCCTCTGCCCATTTTTAATAGGGTTATTTCTTTTTTGGTGATGAGTTGTATGAGCTATTTATATATTTTGGACATTAGCCCCTTATCAGATATATTGTTCACAAATATATTCTCCTGTACAGTTGGTTACCTTCTTGTTTTGTTGATGGTTTACTTTGCTATGAAGATGCTTTTTGGCTTAATATAGTACCACTTGTTTATTTTGCTTTTGTTTCTCTTGCCTGAGAGATGGATCCTGAAAGTTTTACTCATGCTAATGTTCAAGATTCCTCTTTGTTTTCTTCTAAGAGTTTATGGTTTCATGCCTTGCATTTTTTATTTTTATCCATTTTGAATTTATTTTTGTTTATGGTGTAAGAAAGCAATTCAGTTTCATTTTCTTGCATGTAGGTGTTCAGTATTCCCAGCACCATTTATTGAAGAGACTATCTTTCCCCATTGTATATCCTTACCTCCTTTGTCATATACTGATTGGCTATATAAGCATGGTTTTATTTCTAGTTTCACTATTCATTTCCATTGGTACATGTGTCTGTTCTTGTGCCATTGACCATAATGTTTTGGATACTGTAGTTTTATATTACAGTTTGAAATCAGGAGTGTAATACCTCCTGCTTTGTTCTTTCTCAAGTTTGCTTTGGTTATTGGGGTCTTTTGTGATTCCATACAAATTTTAGTGTTATTTTCTCTAGTTCAGTGAAAAATGCCATTGGTATTTTGATAGAGATTGCATTGAATCTGCAAATTGCTTTAGGCAGGATGGCCATTTGGACAGTATTAATTCTTCCTATCCATGAGCATAGGATTGATTTCCATTTGTTTATGTCTTCTTCATTATTTCTCATCAGTGTCTTAAAGTTTTCAGAGTACAGATCTTTTATCTTTTTGGTTAGGTTTATTCCTAGGTATTTTATTCTTTTTGATGCAAATGTAAGTGGATTTTTTTTTCTTGATGTCTCTTTCTGCTAGTTTGTCATTAGTATGCAAAAATGTAACAGATTACTATATGTTGATTTTGTATCCTGCAACTTTAGTTAATTCATTTATTAGTTCTAATAGTTTTTTGGTGGAGTCATTAGATTTTTTTTTAAATAAAAAATACCATGTTGTTTTCAAATAGTGACAGCTTTACTTCTTTCTTACCAATTAGATGTATTCTATTTCTTTTTCTTGTCTTATTGCTATTGCTAGGACTTCCAGGCCTATGTTGAATAAAAGTGGTGAGAGTGGACATCCTTGTTTTGTTCCTGATCTTAGAGAAAGAGCTCAGCTTTTCACCATTGAGTATGTTGTTAGATGTGGGTTTGTCATATATTTTTTTAGTATGTTCCCTCTGTAATCACTTTGTTGAAAGCTTTTAGCATGAATGAATATTGAATTTTGTTAAATGCCTATTCAGCATCCATTGAGATGATCATATGGGGTTTATCCTTCCTTTTGTTAATGTGGTGTATCACATTGATTTTGCAGATATTGGCTCATCCTTGCCTCCCTGGAATAAATCCCACTTGGTCATGATGGATGATCCTTTTGTTGTGTTTCTGAATTTTTTTTGCTAATATTTTGTTGAGAATTTTTGCATCAATGTTCATCAGAAACATTGGTCTGTAATATTTTTTTGTAGTATCTTTTTCTGGCTTTGGTATTAGAAAAATATTGGCCTCATGGAATAGTTTGGAAGTATCCTTCCTCTTCTATTTTATGGAATACTATAAGGAAAACTAATATGTATTAGTTCTTATTTAAATGTTTGGTAGAATTCACCCTTGATGCCATCTAGTTATGAACTTTTGTTTGTTTGGAGTTCCTTCATTATCATTTCAGTTTTGTTAGCAGTAATCAGTCTGTTCAGATTTTCTGTTTTTTCCTGGGTCAGTGCTGGAAGATTGTATATTTCTAGGAGTTTATCCACCTTTTCCAGGTCTTCCAATTTATTGGCATGTAATTTTTCATAGCATTCTCTTATAATTCTTTGAATTTCTGTGGTGTCAGTTGTAATTCTTTTTCATTTGTGATTTTGGTTATTTGTGTCCTCTCTCTTTTTTTCTTGACAAGTTTGGCTAAAGGTTCATCTATTTTGTTTGTCTTCTTTAAAAACCAGCTCTTGCTTCCATTTATTTTTTTCTATTGTTTTATTCTTCTCTATTTTATTTATTTCTTTTCTGATCTTTATTATGTCTCTCCCTTTACTAGCTTTGTTTTTTTTTTTTTCCTTCTTTTTCTACTTCCTTTGGTTGTAAGGTTAGATTGTTTATTTAAGAATATTCTTATTTTTAGAAATAGGCTTGTATTGCTATGTACTTCCCTCTTAGAACTCCTTTTGCTGCATCCCACATATTTTGAACCATTGTGTTTCTGTTTTGATTTGTCTCAGTGTATTGTTTGATTTCCTCTCTGATCTGTTCATTGATCCATTCAATATTTATAAGAATGCTTTTTTAGCCTCCATGTGTTTTTGTTTTTCATTTTTTTCTTGTAATTGATTTCTAGTTTCATACCGTGTGGTTTGAAAAGATGCTTGATAAAATTTCAATAATATTAAATTTGTTGAGACTTGTTTTTATCCTAACATGTGATCTGTTCTGGAGAACATTCCATGTGCACTTGAGAAGAATGTGTATTGTGTTGCTTTTGGATAGAATGTTCTGTATATACATATATATTAAGTCCACCTAGTGTAATGTATAATTCAGGGCCTCTGTTTCTTGATTTTCTATCTGGATGATCTATCCATTGATGTAGTTGGGGTGGTAAAGTCCCCTCCTGTTATTATGTTGCTGTCAATTTCTCCCATTTTTTTCTTTTAGTATTTGGTTTATAAATTAGGTGTCCCTATGTTGGATATATAATATTTATGATTGTTATATCCTCTTGTTGGACTGAGCCCTTTATCATTATGTAATGTCCTCCTTTATCTCTTGTTACTTTCTTTGTTTTGAAGTCTATTTTGTCTGATATAGTATTGCTACTCCAGCTTTTTTTTTCTCTCTATTAGTGTAGAATATTTTTTTCTGTCCCTTCACTTTTAATTGGTATGTGTCTTTACATCTGAGGTGAGTCAGCAAATAGATGGGTCTTTTTTTCTTAAAATCAATTTTGTCACCATATGTATTTGATTGGGACATTTAAGCCATTTATATTTTAAGTAATTATCAATGTATATGTACTTATTGCCATTTTGTTAAGTGTTTCCTGGTTGTTTTTGTCCTCTGATCCTTCTTCCTCTTGCTGTCTTCTCTTGTGTTTTATGACTTTTGTTAGTGTTATGGTTGGATTACTTTTTCTTTTTTTCTGTATCTATTATAAGTTTTTACTTTGTGGTTATCATGGAGTCCTTATATGAAATCCTATTAATACAACAATATATATTAAGCTCATGGTTGGTTAAGTTCAAAGGCATTATAACAGCACTACATTTATTATTTCCCCTTCTCCACAGTTTATGTATATAATTTCCTCTTTTACATGTTTTCTTGTTTAGTGATTCCCTTAACTAATTTTTAGATGTAATTGTTTTTGCTACTTTTCTCTTTTTCTCCTTCAGACTAGCTTTTAAGTAATTGATCTACTACCTCAGTTATATGTTTGATTTACCAGTGGATATTTTTCCCTTTCTTAAATATCTTTTATTTAGGGTCTTTTCTTTTCCTCTTAAAGAATTCCCTTTAACATTAGATTAGGTCTGGCAAACTCTTTTTTTTTTTTTGAGAGGGCATCTCTCATATTTATTGATCAAATGGTTGTTAACAACAATAAAATTCTGTATAGGGGACTCAATGCACAATCATTAATCAACCCCAAGCCTAATTCTCAACAGTCTCCAATCTTCTGAAGCATAATGAACAAGGTCTTACATAGAATAAGTTCTTACATGGTGAACAGTGCAAGGGCAATCATATCACAGAAACTTTTGGTTTTGATCATGCATCATGAACTATAAACAATCAAGTCAGATATGATAATTTGTTTGATTTTTATACTTGATTTATATGTGAATCCCACATTTCTCCCTTATTATTATTACTATTATTTTTTTTTAAATAAAATGTTGAAGTGGTAGGTAGATGCAAGATAAAGGTAGAAAACATAATTTAGTACTGTAAGAGGGCAAATGTAGGTGATCAGGTGTGTGCCTATAGACTAAGTATTAATCAAGCTAGACAAGGGCAGCAAAACCTCAACGGATGCAGAATATTTCTCTGAAAACGGGGGGGGTGAGGTTCTAAGCCTCACCTCTGTTGATCCCCAATTTCTCACCTGATGGCCCCCCTGTGACTGTACCTGTCTTAGACTGTTCCTCCCTTGAGGAATCTTACCCCTCTCTGGCTAACCAGTCATCTTCCGGGGCCATACAGGGATATGTAAAGTTGGTAAGTGAGAGAGAAGCAATATTGTTTGAAAAGGTTAGCTTTTTACTTCTTTGCAGATTTATGCCCTGTGGCTTCTATGCCCAGCATTTGTCTTGAGGTATCTTTACCACTTGGAAGAATTATGATACTCGGTAATTTCGATATGAGGCACGAATTCTACTAAAGGGTTGTAATTAGGAAGGAAGAAGAAAAGCTATAGAAGTAGCAGACGGAAGAAAACATGGGAAGATTGATTATTTCTTTGACATATCTTCTAGTAGAGTAACATAAGCATGTATAGGTTTTAACAAACTACTAATTAAATTGAGTACACACATTAACATAATACAAATACAGCTACATAACAAAAGCAGACCTACAATTACCAGCCATATCCAGTGAAACCAAGAAAACCAATTAGGTACCCTAGGCATTTGTGAAAACTTATCAATGATATGATGGATATTGTCTAACTGAATTTGAATAGTTTGAGAAAAATCAGACAAATTAAAACAACACATTCCTGGGAACAGTTCACATCCCATGTGTTCTTTTAACAGTAGGCAGTCTATAGTCACACGATTTTGCAGCACTGCAACTTGCACTTCTCCTAATTCTTAGTTGAGTTCCCACAGTATAGATCCAGTCAAATTTGTTGTTTTACTGTATGCACAGGCCAGCTTAGATATATCCACTTCATTCCCATGGCAAGTCCAGGAACTGGTGGGATGAATGCAGCTACAAGTGCAACAGCACCAGGATCTTTGTTGAAGTTTTCTGATGATCATCTTCTGGAATGACTCTTCCAGAGGAAGTTGATGTTGGAAGTGCTTCTTCATATCGTATCTTAATTCATTTTCTGGGTAGCCAAGTTAGGCTTTGATCCTCTGTATAAACACAAACATACCCTTTGCCCACACTTTGATATGCCCTTTATACCATTGTGAAGAACCTATTGGAGATCATGACATAGGAACTGCTTTTTCTTTTCTAAGAGAAAGGAATATTATCAGAAAAATGTACTTCCATAGCTGATCATCTGACACCCTTTAAAGGATCAAAATTAAGGATATGTAAAGCATGCATTAATTGTTGATTTGCAATTAGTTTTATCCTATCAGGGAGTAATCTCCCTTTTCTTTCTCTCTCTTTTTTTTGTTATCATTAATCTACAATTACATGAAGAATATTATGTTTACTAGGCTCTCCCCTACACCAAGTCCCTCACACAAACCCCACTACAGTCACTGTCCATCAGCATAGCAAAATGTTGTAGAATCACTACTTGTCTTCTCTGTGTTGCACAGCCCTCCCCTTTCTCCCATCCCCCACATTATGCATGCTGATCATAATATGCTCTTTCTCCCCACCCCCCTTATCCCTCCCTACCCATCCATCCTCCCCAGTCCCTTTCCCTTTGCTACCTGTTAGTCCATTCTTGGGTTCTGTGATTCTGCTGCTGTTTTGTTCCTTCAGTTTTTCCTTTGTTCTTATACTCCACAGATGAGTGAAATCATCTGGTATTTGTCTTTCTCTGCTTGGCTTATTTCACTGAGCATAATACCCTCTAGCTCCATCCATGTTGTTGCAAATGGTAGGATTTGTTTTCTTCTTATGGCTGAATAATATTCCATTGTGTATATGTACCACATCTTCTTTATCTATTCATCTGCTGATGGACACTTAGGTTGCTTCCAATTCTTGGCTATTGTAAATAGTGCTGCGATAAACATAGGGGTGCATCTGTTGTTTTCAAACTGGAGTGCTGTATTCTTAGGGTAAATTCCTAGGAGTGGAATTCCTGGGACAAATGGTAAGTCTATTTTGAGTATTTTGAGGAACCTCCATAATGCTTTCCACAATGGTTGAACTAATTTACATTCCCACCAGCAGTGTAGGAGGGTTCCCCTTTCTCCACACCCTCACCAACATTTGTTGCTGTTTGTCTTTTGGATGGTAGCCATCCTTACTGGTGTGAGGTGATACCTCATTGTGGTTTTAATTTGCATTTCTCTGATAACTAGCAATGTGGAGCATCTTTTCATGTGTCTGTTGGCTATCTGAATTTCTTTTTGGAGAACTGTTCAGTTCCCCTGCCCATTTTTTAATTGGATTATTTGTTTTTTGTTTGTTGTGGTGGGTGAGCTCTTTACATGTTTTGGATGTCAAGCCTTTATCGGATCTGTCATTTACAAATATATTATCCTATGCTGTAGGGTACCTTTTTGTTCTACTGAGGTGCCTTTTGCTGTACAGAAGCTTTTCAGCTTAATATAGTCCCATTTGTTCATTTTTGCTTTTGTTTTCCTTGCCTTGGGAGATATGTTCAAGAAGAGGTCACTCATGTTTATGTCTAAGAAATTTTTGCATATGTTTTTTTCTAAGAGTTTTATGGTTTCATGACTTACATTCAGGACTTTGATCCATTTTGAATTTACTTTTGTGTATGGGGTTAGACAATGGTCCAGTTTCATTCTATTACATGTAGCTGTCCAGTTTTGCCAGCACCATCTGTTGAAAAGACTGTCATTTCCCCATTGTATGTCCATGGCTCCTTGATCAAGTATTAATTGACCATATATGTTTGGGTTAATGTTTGGTGTCTCTAATCTGTTTCACTGTTCTGTGACTCTGTTCTTGTGCCAGTACCAAATTGTCTCGATTACTATGGTTTTGTAGTAGAGCTTGAAGTTGGGGGGTGAGATCCCCCCCACTTTATACTTCTTTCTCAAGATTGCTTTGGCTATTCGGGGTCTTTGGTGTTTCCATATGGATTTGTGAACTATTTGTTCCAGTTCGTTGAAGAATGTTGCTGGTAATTTGATAGGGATTGCAACAAATCTGTATATTGCTTTGGGCATGATGACCATTTTGACGATATTAATTCTTGCTAGCCAAGAGCATGGGATGAGTTTCCATTTGTTAGTGTCCCCTTTAATTTCTATTAAGAGTGTCTTACAGTTCTCATGGTATAGGTCTTTCACTTCTTTGGTTATGTTTATTCCTAGGTATTTTATTCTTTTTGATTCAATTATGAATGGAGTTGTTTTCCTGATTTCTCTTACTATTGGTTCATTGTTAGTGTATAGGATAGCCACAGATTTCTGTGTGTTAATTTTGCATCCTGCAACTTTGCTGTATTCCAATATCAGTTCTAGTAGTTTTGGAGTGGAGTCTTTAGAGATTTTTATGTACAATATCATGTCATCTGCAAATAGTGACAGTTTAACTTCTTCTTTACCAATCTGGATTCCTTGAATTTCTCTGTTTTGTCTAATTGCCATGGCTAGGACCTCCAGTACTATGTTAAATAACAGTGGGGAGAGTGGGCATCCCTGTCTTGTTCCCGACCTCAGAGGAAAGGCTTTCAGCTTCTCACTGTTCAGTATGATGTTGGCTGCGGGTTTATGATATATGGCCTTTATTATGTTGAGGTACTTGCCCTCAATACCCATTTTGCTAAGAGTTTTTATCATGAATGGATGTTGAATTTTGTCAAATGCTTTTTCAGCATCTATGGAGATGATCATGTGGTTTTTGTCCTTCTTTTTGTTGATGTGGTGGATGATGTTGATGGATTTTCAAATGTTGTACCATCCTTGCATCCCTGGGATGCATCCCAGTTGGTCATGATGCATTATCCTTTTGATATATTTTTGAATTCGCTTCGCTAATATTTTATTGAGTATTTTTACATCTACATTCATCAGGGATATTGGTCTGTAATTTTCTTTTTTGGTAGGGTCTTTACCTGTTTTTGGTAGTAGGGTGATGTTGGCTTCATAGAATGAGTTTGGGAGTGTTCCCTCCTCTTCTATTTTTTGGAAAACTTTAAGGAGAATGGATATTATGTCTTCTCTGTATGTCTGATAAAATTCTGAGGTAAATCCATCTGGCCTGGGGGTTTTGTTCCTGGGTAGTTTTTTAATTACCATTTCAATTTCTTTGCTCATAATTGGTTTGTTTAACTTCTGTCTTTCTTCCTTGGTCAGTCTTGGAAGGTTGTATTTTTCTAGGAAGTTGTCCATTTCTTCTAGGTTTTCCAGCTTGTTAGCATATAGGTTTTCATAGTAGTCTCTAATAATTCCTTGTATTTCTGTGGAGTCTGTCGTGATTTTTCCATTCTCATTTCTGATTCTGTTGATGTGTGTTGATTCTCTTTTTCTCTTAATAAGTTTGGCTAGAGGCTTATCTGTTCTGTTTATGTTCTCAAAGAACCAGCTCTTGGTTTCATTGATTTTTTCTATTGTTTTATTCTTCTCAATTTTGTTTATTTCTTTTTTGATCTTTATTATGTCCCTCCTTCTGCTGACTTTAGGCCTCATTTGTTCTTTTTCCAGTTTCGATCATTGTGATGTTAGACTATTCATTTGGGATTGTTATTCTTTCTTTAAGTGTGTCTGGATCGGTATGTACTTTCTTCTTAAGACTGCTTTCACTGCGTACCACAGAAGTTGGGGCTTTGTGTTGTTGTCATTTGTTTCCATATATTCCTTAATCTCTATTTTAATTTGTTCGTTGATCCATTGCTTATTTAGGAGCATGTTGTTAAGCCTCCATGTGTTATTGAGCCTTTTTGTTTTCTTTGTAGGATTTATTTCTAGTTTTATACATTTGTGGTCTGAAAAGTTGTTTGGTAGAATTTCAATCTTTTGGAATTTACTGAGGCTCTTTTTGTGAGCTAGTATGTGGTCTATTCTGGAGAATGTCCCATGTGAATTTGAGAAGAATGTATATCCTATTGCTGTTGGATGTAGAGTTCTATAGATGTCTAGTAGGTCCATCTGTTCTAGTGTGTTGTTCAGTCCCTCAGTGTCCTTACTTATTTTCTGCCCGTTGGATCTATCCTTTGGGGTGAGTGGCATGTTGAAGTCTCCTAAAATGAATGCATTGCAGTCTATTTCCCCCTTTAGTTCTGTTAGTATTTGTTTCACATATGCTGGTGCTTCTGTGTTCGGTGCATATATATTTAGAATGGTTATATCCTCTTGTTGGACTGTGCCCTTTATCATTAAGGAATGTCCTTCTTTATCTCTTGTTACTTTCTTTGTTTTGAACTCTATTTTGTCTGATACTAGTACTGCAACCCCTGCTTCCTTCTTTCTGTTGTTTGCCTGAATTATGTTTTTCCATCCCTTGACTTTTAGTTTGTGCATGTCTTTGGGTTTGAGGTGAGTTTCTTGTAAGCAGCATATAGATGGGTCTTGCTTTTTTATCTGTTCTATTACTCTGTGTCTTTTGATTGGTGCATTCAGTCCTTTTACATTTAGGGTGAGTATTGAAAGATACGTACTTATTGCCTTGCAGGCTTTAGATTCATGGTTTCCAAAGGTTTAAGGTTAGCCTCTTTAGTATCTTACTGCCTAACTTAGCTTACTTATTGAGCTGTTATATGCAGTGTCTGGAGATTCTTTTCTTCTCTCCCTTCTTATTCCTCCTCCTGTATTCTTCATATGTTGGTTGTTTTATTCTGTGCTCTTTTGTGTTTCCTTTAACTACTTTAGTGGGTAGTTGATTTTATTTTTTGCCTTTAGTTAGTATTTGGTTGGTCTGCTTTCTTTGCTGTGATTTTATTTTCTCTGGTGACATCTGTTTAGTCTTAGGAGTGTTCCCGTCTAGAACAGTCCCTGTAAAATACCCTGTAGAGGTGGTTTGTGGGAGGCAAATTCCCTCAACTTTTGCTTGTCTGGGAATTGTTTAATCCCTGTTTCATATTTAAGTGATAATCGTGCTGGATACAGTATCCTTGGTTCAAGGCCCTTCTGTTTCATTGCATTAAATACATCATACCATTCTCTTCTGGCCTATAATGTTTCTGTCGAGATGTCTGATGATTGCCTGATGGGTTTTCCTTTATAGGTGACCTTTTTCTCTCTAGCTGCCTTTAAAACTCTTTGCCCGCCCTTGATCTTTCCCATTTTGATTATTGTGTGTCTTGGTGTTGTCATCCTTGGGTCCTTTCTGTTGGGGGTTCTGTGTATTTACGTGGTATGTTCGATTATTTCCTCCCCCAATTTGGGGAAGTTTTCAGCAATTATTTCTTCAAGGACACTTTCTATCCCTTTTTTTCTCTCTTCTTCTTCTGGTACCCCTATAATACAGATATTGTTCCTTTTGGATTGGTCACCCAGTTCTCTTAATACTGTTTCATTCCTGGAGATCCTTTTTTCTCTCTCTGTGTCAGCTTCTATGCATTCCTGTTCTCTGGTTTCTATTCCATCAATGGCCTCTTGCATCTTATCCATTCTTCTTATAAATTCTTCCAGAGGCTGTTTGACTTCTGTAATCTCCTTCCGGACATCTGTAATCTCCTTCTGAACGTCTGTAATCTCCCTCCGGACATCTGTAATCTCCCTCTGGACTTTATCCCTTAGCTCTTGTATATTTCTCTGCATCTCCATCAGCATGTTTATGATTTTTATTTTGAATTCCTTTTCAGGAAGACTGTTTAGGTCTGTCTCCTTCTCAGGTGTTGTCTCTGTGATCTTTGCCTCAAATTTTGCCTTTTCATGGTGATAGAGATAGTTTGCAGAGCTGGCACGAGTAACGGCTGGAAGAATTTCCCTTCTTGTTGGTTAGTTGCCTTCCTCTCCTGGGAGAACAGCGACCCCTAGTGGCTTGTGCTGGGCAGCTGCGCACAGACGGGGCTTCTGTTTCTTGCCCAGCCACTATGGAGTTTATCTCTGCTGTTGCTCTGGGCGTGGCCTGCCTTGGGCTGCTGCTCCGATATAGTGTTGCAGCATTGGAGGGGGAATGGCCAGGAGGCTATTTATCTCTGTGAGGGGCCTCCATGCTCCCTGCTGTCCAGGGGGTTAGAGTACCCAGAGTTCCCCAGATTCCCAGCAGCTGGACTAAGTGTCCCAGGACGCTTCCATCCAGCAGTGGGGTCCCTGTCCCTTTAAGACTTCCAAAAAGCACTCGCTTTTCTTTGTCCCCAGGGCGCTGGCTGCAGCATCCTGCTCACAGGTCTTACTGTCCTGTTTCCCTAGTATCCAGCACCCCACGCATGCACTGTGTCTGTGGTCCAGTGTGGATGGCTAGGGCTGGCTATTTAGCAGTTCTGGGCTCCCTCTCCCTCCCCACTCTGACTCCTCTCCTCCCGCCGGGAGCTGGGGGGAGGGGCGCTCGGGTTCCACCAGGCTGGGGCTTGTATCTTACCACCTTCATGAGGTGCTGGGTTCTCGCAGGTGTGGATGTGGTCTGACTGTTGTCCTGTGTCTTCTGGTCTCTCTTTTAGGAAGAGTTGTCTTTGTTGTATTTTCAAAAATATATGTGGTTTTGAGAGGAGATTTCCGCTGCTCTACTCACGCCACCATCTTGGCTCCGCCTCTCCTGACAAACTCTTTTAACATTTGTTTATTTATGAAACTCTTTATTTCTCCTTTAATTCTGAATGATAACGTTGCTTGTAGAGTATTCTTGGCTGGAGGCACTCTTTTAGTACTCTGAATATATAATGCTGTTCCCTTCTGGTCTGTAGAGTTTCTGCTGAAAATCAGCTGATCATCTTCTGGGTTTCCATTATACATAATTTTTGCTTTTCTCTTGCTGCTTTTAAGATTCTTTCTCTTTGATTTTTGACATTTTAATGATGTGTCTTGGTGTGGACCTTCTTGGGTTTATCTTGTTTGGAGCATTTTCTGCTTCCTGGACCTGGATGTCCATTTTCTTCCCTTGGTTCAGGAAATTTTCAGCTATTATTTCTTCAAGTAAGTTTCCTCCTTTTTTCTGTCTCTCTTTTCCTTCTGGAGCTCTTCAGTGAAATGTGTGATGTCTGGTGTTGTCTCAGAGCTCTCTTAGCCTATCCATATTTCTTTTAACTCTTTCTTCCTTCTGCTATTCAGCTTAAGTCCTTTCCATTACTGTATATTCCAAGTCAGCAATCCATTCTTCTGTATCCTTCCCTCTAGTGTATTTTTTATTTCATCTGTTGAATTCTTCAGCTATGAATGGTTATTTTTTAGATTTTCTATCTCTTTGTTGAAGTATGTCTTGATTTCCATCATTTTTTCTCAAGTCTGCTGAGCATCTTTATTGTCATTACTATAAAGTCTTTATCAGATAGATTAACTGTTTTGTTTAGAGTTACTTTTTGTTTTTACTTTTCTTCTTCTGTCATTTGGAGCATATTCTTGTCTCCTCATTTTTTATGACCTTCTGCACTTGATTCTATGAATTAGTTGAAAGGACTTGCTCTCCTAGGCTTGAAGGATTGGCTTTGTGTAGGATGGTACATTGGGTGGACTGTGTGCCTTGTGGTTTTGGTGGGGTGGAGGCTAAGTGAGCAAGAGACAGGCTTTTCCTGGGGCTAGGGCTGCCAGAGAGTTTGTCTACAGGGTGTGGTCTGGGGGCCCTTTGGAGGGACTCCTGTGTGGATGCCTTTGTGTTCTGCACTGTCAGGAGTGTGGTGAGCCAGAGGCAGGTTAGGGGTATATTCAAGTAACTCCCAGAATGGTGCCCCCTGTGTCTCCTTATCTATAGGCCTAGGCATGATCTGGTCTGCTCTGGGGAATTCCAGGGTCAATGTCAGCTGTGTCCCATTTGGTGGGGCAGTGCTAGGCCCTCTGTTTGCTCAGCAGTAGGCCAATGTGCATTTTGTGCCACTTCAGGGAATTCCAGTGTCAGTGCTTATTAGGCCCTAATGGCTGGAGAATGCAAACCCTGTATGCACTCACCCTTAGGCTGCTGTGCAGTGAACTCAGGGCTGCTTTGTGGAATTATGGCATTAGTGTCAGTTGGATCTGAATGGCAGTCTATACTTTGTGCCGCTCTGGGGAACTCCAGCACTGGCACCAGCCAACAGTTTTGTACATACTTTCTGTAGGGTCAGGGACCTTTCCAGTTTTGCTGATGGGGGCTGAGCTGCTGGGTGGTAATGGACAGAAAGGTGGGACTGCTGGATCTCCTATAAATGCTTTTGGGTATGGGTGGGGACCAGGAGGCTGACTAGACCAAGTATGAGACTGCTATGTGTGCCCAAGTGTAACTTTTGCAAAATTCCTATTTCTTCTTACTTCCCAAGAAATGGTGGACATTTTGCTTAGGCTCATTTGGGAATCATATTTGAAAGCCACTATCACAGAGTACACACAAAAAGACCTGAGTTAAAGATGATAAACTGACTTATTTGAGAAAAAATGTCAACAGCAGGAATTGGTATCTTGCCCATAAGGAGTGAGGTCTCCACTGCAGACTAGGAATGGATTCAAGTTCAGATTTTATATTTTTCATTCACAGGGCTCATCTTCCTTTTCCTAGAAACTTCTACTTATTATTGTAGATATCACCACATTGTCAATCATCTTACATCATATCTTTATCTCATGCCTCCTGGAACGAACCCTACCACAGTTTCAGAGTGATGTGTCATTGTTGTTAGTTTTCAGCATGTGGACATTTACCCAGGCTTAGGTTCTTGTTTCATTACCAAAAGAAGACAGTGAGTTCCCCAGACTGATGAAGATGTGAAAACTCCTCTCTGAAAATTTATAGTTGATATAAATTACAGTATTAATCTTATATTTTACCAGTTTCAGGCACATAGTAGGTAGGAAGGAAACTTACAGCATATAAAAAATACTCCTCACACTGACTCCCAGATCCTGATAGCTCTCACACAATAATAGGTGTGAACTCACTTACAAAAATAGTTGAACACATGCAGTTGTTTAACTGAACAAGAATTTTTCTGACCTGATTTTATTAGACATAACTAGTTAAATTATCCTAACTCTCCAGATTTCCTGCATCTTCCTCATGAGAAATCATTAACTAAAGCCAAGGACACATCAAGCCATTAGGTTTTAAATATTACTGTTACTTTGGCTTCTCCCAGGTGCATGACCCTTTCGCCTTCCTTGAATGAGAATGGTGGTAACTTATTTCCAAGAATCATTTTTTTGAAGTTGAGTGAACTACAGTGATAATAGAGCACTTATTATTTGTACCCACTTGTATGTACTTTTATGGTGAAGCAGAGAATGGTCAAATTAAACCAATGATTTTTTTAACTTGAATATTCATTTATGGTTGCCATATAAATTGGAGGGAGGAAAATAATTTTCACTGCATAAAACAAATTAGCCATAATGGTACATAATGGCAAACCATAATCACTCCCTTGAAAATTAATGTCTTTTACAGGGTATGAAGCCATTAAAAAAAACTGTCACAACATTTTTAACCTATTCTAGTTTTCACGCTCCAACAACATATCCACTTTCAGTTGACCACATTCTGGGAAGCCGGTACCAATAATTAAATAAATTGCATTGTACAAAACTTTCAGTCATCTAATATGGCATTAAGCCAACTCTTTTCTTTCACTTAAAAAAATTTCAATTACTATTCTGTTTCCTGACTCTAGAAATTTCATTTAACAAAATTGTTTTATTACAAAATTCATGTTTTCTTAGTGGAATATGTGACCTCTGGGAAAGCTAACGTATATTCAGAAATATAGACGTGAAGTATTATGCTTATAGTCATGTTTTTCAGCAAGGGCAAAATACATCAGGTTTCAAGTATCCATATAATGTGATTATTAGATTTGCATGTAAACAAAGTCTTTTGATTGTGTTAGAGATTCCCATGTGGATTTTCTAGAATTTCAAGTGAGGTACTGCTCTAAATCTAAGCCAGGCCAACTCTGCTGGTTATATATGACTGATGCCTATTATATAAAGCTGTGGTCTCATTCTAACAGTATATATACTACCTTAGGTTTTAAATCTAGTTGAAATTTTATTATGTGTGGTGGGAAGTACAAATCTACTTGCATTTATTCTCCAAATATATGTGTCTCTCTCTCTCTCTCACACACACACACACACACACACACACACACAAAAATATAGGTTATGAAGAAAATACATAAATAAAACCAAAAACAAATGTAATAAAGGAAGACATTGATAAACTCATTATATCAAATTGTATTCTTTATGAGAAGAGTCAGCATAAAAATGAAAAGATTATTTGTATAAAATATTTTGGATAAAAACCATTGTTTATTTATTGAAGACAAAGGTTAATATTCAAGATTCACAAATAGCTCCTAAAAATAAGTAAAAAATGATTAACTCAATAGAAAAACACACGTTATTTATGTAAATCATCATTAAACATATGGAGAGATGCTTAATCCACTTGCATTCTTAGAATTGAGTTAAAATAACTCTAAGATGCAAGCTTTAATATGTCAGATTATCAGACATCAAAAGATGAGATAATGTCAAATGATTGAACAATAAATATTTTTATATACTTCCCTATGGGATTAAAATTTAGACATCCATTTGGGCACTGAAGCCCTATTAAAGTTTAAACTATGTATACTCAAATATTCCACTTTACCATCTCTCTCCTGAGATGCACTTATACTTGATACATATACGAGGCTGTCCATTGTAGTGTTGCTTATAAAGCAATATATCAAACCCCCTATATATCCAACAAAAGGTGTTAAACTGTATAGTACATGCATACTATGCAATTCTATGCAATAAAGAAGAGACATAGGGTGGGAAAAGGATGCATATAGTATAAATCCTTTATATAAATAGAAACAGAAAAACTATTCACACACACATATATACATCTTTAATATATATTTTTAGGTAAAGTCCTCATAAACAAGTAGACAGGAAAGATCTGGAAGAATCACAAACATACAGTAGCGGTCACTTCTGGTAAGAACACCAACAGGCACCTTGACTTTATTTGTATTGCTTGATCTTTTAACTATGTGAAAGCACTAATATATTATTTGGATAACTAAAAAGAAATACTTATTAAGAAGTGTAATCTATATTTCTAACCAGCACTGTTAGGCTGGTGAATTACTTTTTTAGATAGGGGAGTTGGGCTTAAAAATTAGGACCCAGGGTAGTGTTTGAAACAAACAAAATGACAGTCCAAAAAATTAACCCATTGATATGTAAAAATCTCTAAACTGAGATTACCATTGTCTTCTACAATGAGTTCATATAGCAGAACATGGACTAGATTCAGAAACCTGACATTAAAATTTCCATTTATGATAGCCAGACTCAGATTTTTGTGTTAATGAAAATATGTTTGTGGAGAGTATAATCATGAGTTTAAATGTGAAACCTCTTCATTTCTCCTAGGCATTGCCAGTCTTTGGGATGCTACTCTTCTTTGGCTAAGAACACAATTTATCATATTATTTGAAATGAAACGAAACATTTAAATATACAGTGAGAAAACAGAAGACTAGTCAAAGGATTCCATACACCTTTACCAAATGCAATGTCCAAATAATATTTGACTATTACCTGCATTTCCTCTAGCTCTCTGCTTAAAGTTGAGTGTATTGGGATTTATTTGGCTACAAATAACTAGAAACCCACAAAATTTCTAAAGTTATAAGGATATTTAATATAGTAAAAGAAGTCTGGAGGTAGGTATGTCCAAATTTATCTCAGCAGTTCAATGATGCCAAAGATGCAGGATTTCCATGCTTCTGTTCTCCAATGCTCAAAGTGTTGGCTTTTCATTTTTATGCTTTATTGCCTTACAGTTGCCAAGTTGGTTGTCACAGCTCCAGGCATTACTTCTTCACCCCAACATCTTAAACTAAAAAGAAAAATCTAGGGAAATGCCTTTCCTTTCTGAAAGGTGTGGATATTTATGTGTAGAGTTAATCTCTCCCAAAATTTCTTCAGCAGAATTCCCTGTTATATCATTTTACCTGGAATCTATTATGCATACTATCAAGAACAGCTGGGAAATTATGTGGAAAAGGGGGTGTCAAAGCATGTGAGCTTTATTATGGACTAATAGATAATTAGACTATCTACTAGTCTAATTACCTTAGAGCAATCTTAATTTATTTAGTAGAACTAGTCAAGGAACATGCTTCCCTGAATCTGAAGCATATGCACCTGCTTACTTGAGAGCGTCAGAGTTACATAAGGAAAAAGTGTGGGGGCGGGTCAGGGAGGGTGATGACTGTTACATGGGCTCTGAACAGTGAGAATCTGGTTGTTCATATAATATTAGTTCCCAAAGTAGCATTGCTCTCTTAGTGCAGAGAATTAAAGACAGATTGTATGTTTAATTCTTTCTGTAGCCTCAACCTTCAGACCTAATTTTAGACAAAAAGAAGTAAAGATTTTCTTTTTCTATTTCACTTCATAGGATAGAATTGTAAATCCAGCTAAGATCTTAGTGGTGCCTTCTCTTTACCTTATTTTGGATAGAATTTAGCTGGCTTGTTGCCAGGTTAACTAATGACCGTTGGATTAAAGTATTCCTAATTATAGCAGGGAATGCCAGGCACTGTGAAAAGTGTCTTTTCTGTACTATCTCATGTAATCCTAACAGGAAACCAACGATGTGGCCATTCTTCAGGAGATTTGATGGGCATTCTAGGAGTAAGGGATCAGTGGTTAGAAGATTACTTAGCAGAAAATCAAAACAACTCACAAGGGGCTCTTTTCATGACTCATTCAGGGAAAAAAACAATTTGATGGACATTTTGTTTCTCACAGTAGACCTCCAGTACTTAAGAATCAGAATATTCTTGTTTTCTAGTTCCATTGTTACTTGCGCAGTTCTGAATAAATATCACAACATTCTTCTGGTCCTCCCCACTAAGTCCACTTCATTCTAAGCTTTGTACATTCTGTCTCTCCCTTGTTAAAAGTCTATATTAACACAGCTTTTATACAATGAATAAGATTTTGCTTTCTTGGCTAGAATTGTATTTAAGATCACAAACCAACAATACATCACTGGAGGAATTGCAGAAGTTGGTTCCATTGCTGTACAGTCTTGAAACATGAGAGGATGGTGATTCCCACCACATCTCCACTTAACACAGCTGTTTGGCCAATGTAAAAGCCAGATGGGTAAGGAAGAATTACAGTGTATTCTCACAGATACAATAAGACAGTTCCAGAAGTAGTATCTTTATTGGAGAATCTTGATATATCACCAATTGTAAATGAGAACAAATTTTCTGTTGTTTTTCAACCCTACCAGTTACAGAACATTCTTCAGGGACAATAGTATATCTTTATTGTCTTACCTTCCTGCTTTTAAAATACAATAAAAGGGTTCTTAATCATCTTGACATTCCCCAGGAAATCCAATTCACCTGTTATATTAGAGACATTATACTAGATGGACCTGGTGGAGCAGGCATTCAAGATTTCCTATAAAGACATACACTAGCCAGAGGATGGGAGATAAACATACATGAGAGACAAGATCCTTGAAAGCTTGAATTTTCTAGGATCTAGTGCTGTGTCAGGATATCTTAGCTAAAGGGAGAAACAAGTTTTTCACCTGGCATTTTATAGTACAAAGAAAGAAGAATAATCCTTGGTGAGCTTCTTTGAATTTTTGAAGAAAAATAAGCAGTGTTTTGGTGTGTGGCTTCAATCATTTACAGTTTCAGTTGGGCCTGAATCAAGAACATCCTGGTTATAAGCAAGCTGTTGTTCTGCTACTTAGGTTTCATGACTCAGTATGCCTGTTGTTATTACAAGTGTCTGCATAGGCGCATATGCTGTTTAAAGCCTTTGGGAGGTCTCAAACCTCCCTAGAGTCTGCAGTAAGGATGTGATTTATTTTTAAACAACTATCTTTCCAATTGCAAAGTGGCTTCTGACTCACTATTAGGCCCTGATAAGAGACTGAATCCTTGACTCTGAAATACCAAGTGACTATGTAATATGCCTTGGTGTAGTTTTCTTTGTGTTTCTTTTGCTTTGGCCTTCTTTTTCTTTTTGACCTTCTTACATCTATAGATTTACAGTTTTCATTAAATTTGGAAAAATTCCACCATTATTTCTTCAAGGTATTTTTTTTTTAATTTTTTATCCTTCCTTTTCTTCTTGCTTCCAGGAACACATGTTAGGGTGCTTGAACCTTTTCCATAACTTAACTTCATCTTTTCAGTATTTTTCTCTGTTTTTCATTTTAGAGTTTTAAAAATTGTTATAATTTAGCTTTACTAACCTTTTATTCTACTGTGTCTAATATGCCATTAAATCTATTCAGTGTGTATTTCTATCTCAGATATTATTTTTCATCTTTTAAAGTTTGAATTATGTCTTCCATCTTCTATGTCTCTAAGTCTTAATTTTCTCTTTACCTTTTGTATATATGTAATATAGTCATTACAATTAAAAAAATATCCTTATCTGCAATTCTCTTGCCTGTGTAATTTTCGTCGCTGTTACTGTTAATTTATCTCCCTCGTATTGGTTGTGTTTTCCTGCTTCTTTGTTTATTGCTTCTTATTAGAATACAAATATTACAATTATACCTTTTTACATTTTATGTAAGTATGTAAAAACAAACACACACATATACACACAGAATCCCCTCCCTGTTTAGCATGCCCTTCTCTAGTTCTCTGAAATTGTATAATCTAGCAATCTTGGCCTCACTGCACACCTTACTTCATCTCCTGCCCTCATGGAGACTTCTGGGCTCTTCCAGGGTTCCTCTTCCTGCACTGAGACCTGGAAGTGTGCTCTGGTCAGTAAGCTCTGGCAGCCATAGGGCTCATTTTGTTAGTTTTCCCTTTCTTAAGTGTCACTGTCCTCTGCTGCTTAATGCCCAACATCTGTAATAATTGTTTCATATACTTCATCTACTTTATTTAGTATTTTTATGTGACAAGGTGTTGTGCCCAAAGTTGCGAATCCCAGAAGACCACCAAGGAGCCAACACTGATGCAAAAGCAAACAGCCTTTATTCGAGCTAGCCTGAGCTCAATCTCTCATCTACACCAATGCAGTGGCAAGATGCCAGAGAAAGAGAGCAAGTTTCAATACCACAAAGGTTTTATGGGGTTCTAGGGCAGTTGGTGGGGTGATGGTCGTGGCTCTGGCTGATTGGCTGGATCTAGGGGTAGTTGGTGGGGTGATAGGTCATGGCTCTGGTCAATTGGCAGGGTCTAAGGGTGGTGGGTGAGCTCTTTGCTGACTGGAGAGGAGAGAGACCAAGCTCCAATTGGGTGAAATAGGATCCAGGTCCTGATTGGCTGAGGTAGAATCTGGATCCTAATTGGCTGAAATGGAATCTGGGAGCTTGCCCTTTCATTCCCCACTTTCTCTGGATCCTAAGAAGGGACCCGATCATGGGTCTAATAAGGTTTTGCAGTTCTAAGGAGATAAAGGCTGATACTGTTGTCTTAGCACCATTAGCTGGACTATATTAATTCTATCTTTAATAAAAGTTATCAGTTTATTGAGGATACATGGTCTAAAGGTAACAAGATTACTAGGGGCTTGTATTGAGCATGGAGGACTATCAGTTGGATGGCCCCCACATGGTCTCTGAGAATCTGGACCAGCCTGTTGATGATACAGGGCCCAAGGGTTAGTAAAAGGAGTAGGATGGCAAGGGGTCCTTGAATATTAAAGATAATTTCCTGCCTTGATTTCTCTCTGGGACACTGGCGCCTTGGTTTGGGCACACATCAAAAGACTGTGTGCCCAGCCTCTAAGGTGGGCTGAGATATTGTCTATTTGCTAAAGAAACCTGCCTTTTACTATGCCGTCTACAGCTGGGTCTGCACGCTAAGTCAGTTGCTCAGCTTGCAAAATTACCTAGTCAGATCTGGAGGAAAGCCAGCACAGAGGCCTGGGCCTTTTAGTATGCTAAAGTGAATCTTATACACGATTACAAATGATTAGCATAATAAAACATGTGCTACTCTTCTTTATCTGGGGAACATTAACTGATCTCACTGAAGAATGATTGTAGAGCTTAATGTTCAACATAGTTTTTGTAGGGGGGGTGGTTTCCAGCATGTAGTTACGTTGCTCTGATTGCAAATATACTGCCTTGCTTTCTCCAGAGGCTCTCACCTTATTCTGTCTAAATCTATGGTCCCTGTCTCATTCTCCCCTCTACAGATGGAGACCCTAGCTGCTGCTAGGGAAAAGGGGCGATGACCGCTCTGGCTGCTTCATGCTGAGAAGGGGGTGCAGTAAAGGGTGCAGCTAGGTCTCCATCACTGGTCAGTTGAGAGGGCCTCAGAAGGTTGGCACTTCTATTCTGGGTTTCATTTCTATTACTATTTGCAGTTTTGTGGCTTCTAGGCAAGATAAAACAAATTGTGTTATTAGGTTAAGTAGCAACATCTGGAGTTGGATTTGCTATTCTGGAAGGACAAACTTGACGAGATTAAGAATGCATGGCTGAATATGAGAACTAGAAATATGAAGACTCTAATTGAGAATCATAGTCAGGTATTATGGGGAAACTAGAATTCTGGGTATTAGGATTTAGTATAGATAAGACAGCATTATTGAAACAACACTTTTCTCTAAAATCTCCCTTATTTTTATTAGAATTAGCCAGATTAAGAAAACAGTTAAGAGTTGGCTTGATTATTTGCATAAGTGCAGCAAGAAGAGCAATTGATTACATAGGCTCTTTTAAACGTGCCTTGCTGGAACTTTTTGTAAGGAATTTCAGATTGAACTTTTAAAGGCCTCTTGAGGCCAGAGAGCCATCAGGCTTTGCCTGCAGTACCTGTAGATTTGGGTGAATTCCTCTCTTCTTGAGGTTCCTGCGCCTGCCAGTAAGTGACCTTCCTTACTCACCTGGTAAGGCTGCAGGGAACTCTGTAAGCAAGGTACCAGGCCAGTTATTCCAAGGGGGCTTTGTTGGCTTTATAAAGTCAACCTTAGTTCCTTAAGGCTGTCTATATCTGAGTTTATGCACGTGTCTCTCAGGTATGACATTCCAGTCAAAGCCTTGGTAGTATAACCTGTGTTTTTAATTGGTCCTCTTACAAGGAATGCAGGTTCTTATTGAATATATGCAAATAACATTCTGCCATGAAACAAAAATACTGAAAGCTTTTAAATTCTTGAGGTGTCAGGTAGAGAGAAAGATAAATGTTTCAATTCTGCTTATAAAGGTATTGTCATTCATGAAACTGTTGTCAGCTTAAGAGAAAAAGCTTAAAACACTTTATCAGCAACATCTGAAACAAAAAGTCACAAAACCATCTTCCGTAGTTCACTTAATCCTATGTAACCAATACCTGTTCTGCTGAAATCTAGTTCTTTACTAGTGTAGGAGTAATAAAACAATGACTATAAATGGCAAAAGACTTACAAATGACAATGGTTAAAGATAAGATGAGAGCTTACTGCAAGACAGTAGACATAAGGAAATTCGGATATTTCTGTAACAAAAAAACATTCAGTAACAAAGTTTAGCATCATTCCCTTTGACAGTGCTTTCCAGGTAATTAAGCAGTAAGTATATATCAGATAAATAAGCCAAATTATTCAAATACTTTCTCCAATGAGAAAAAAAATTCCTCTGACATGTTCCAGGGGCCCTCTGGAAGATATCAGAGTTAACTAGAGGTAAAAGTACCTTTTTGAATTTGATTTTGGGACGTTGTCAGAAGAAAGTTTATTTGGCACTTGCTTAAATAGTATCATAGGTTGTTACGAAGCAATACTTATCCATTTAACCAGAATGACAACAAAGTACCTCAAAGACAAATAAAGAAGTCTACACAGTTGTTAGCAAACTTTAGCTTTTAGTCTTTTTAATATTAAGATGTCATTTTCTTAAATACTCAGACAACTCATTGAGACTTTAAGCATGAGAAACTTCTTTGATAAAACAATTAGAAAGCCTTTTGCAATCTTTCAACATTAAGAGCAGAGTAACAGTTTAAGAAAACTTTGTCTTTTTAACTGAAAACAAAATTCTAATTTTGCTGTGTACTTGATACCGAGACTCATTTGCTTTAATTTTATACAGCATGACCATATTAAATTCTTCCAAAACTTTCTATAACCTTCTTCTTATATTTAGAGTTCTCCCTCTAAATAAACAGCTGTACTTTAGAACAGTTACTTTCTATTATCCAAAGACACATTCTTTAGCATGCAGAAATGTTTTCTTTATTACTTTAAGTAGTTTTAATTAGAACTTAAAACCATTAGGTACCTTAATTTCTAGTGAACACTGAGAAGCAGGCTATTGTAAACTGTTACACTAACATTCTTTAGATTGACAAATTTATGAACATTTTATAATTTTTGTAACTATGAGCTTTACAGCACAATCTCTCACTAAACATAAAGTATATCAACTTTGCAAAACTTTAAGATTTTAGGTTACTACAAAGATTCTCAGGCTGCAGGTAGGTATACACACTGTAACACACAATTTAAAAGGTGTTCACTTGCCACACTCATTTAGTTCACTCATTCGTAACAACTATGCTAGATTACTTACAAGACCTTTACTGAATATCAGACAAAGCCAAGCGTTTAAGCATTTTATTCTCAAAAGATTTAGCAGATTAACATTGACTTAAATGATCTTAGGTAAACTTAGGCAACTGATAACTACAAGGACATGCGGCGCCTCAGCCAAACCCAAATTAGCATTAATGCTTAACATTTTTTATCAGATTTTCTGGAAGTTTTAGAATGCCCAATTTTCACAAGCACTGGTCTTTAAATCAATTTCATTAATACCATCCAGAGGTAGAAAGATATTTTCATTTACACACTTAGACACACAAACATACAAACTGAGACATAATGATAAGTTTCCCTCTGGCAGCCATCCGACATTGAAAACTGGCTACTCACTAGAACAAAGAAGTCTGCCACCGACCCTTCTAGACTTCCACACTGAGGTTGTTAGCTCTTCCCCTGATATCTTTAACCTGTAAAAGAGTGGTTGGATTAAATGTTCCATCTGGCAGCCGGCCAATGTTAAAGGACGGCCACTCCAGGTGCAGAAACACAAAATTTTCTCTTCCCGATGTCCGTGCTCAAATTGTGAGCTCTCTCCCTAACGTCTGAGAAAAATGGTCTTTCATGAGAGACAAGGGGGTCGTCTGCATCTGTCCCATTTCTTCTGTCAACAGGACTAAGACAAACACGACAAACAACAAACAGGCACCTACAGAGAAGAATTTGCCGTGGCCGTGGAGGCAAAACTGAAAGTAAGTTGAGGGCCTGTCGGACTACAGCGGCAGCCGACTTTCCTCACAGATGAGGACCTCGTCCTCCAGGCGGGGGCAAGGGACGTCTCCCAAGACCCCTGGTCGGCTACCCGCCAGCGCATCCGCCTAAGTCAATGCTGACCCAGATACAGATTGGAGCTCCTACAGGCTTATACAGGCTTGCTCACGAACAAAAACAGTGAGACACAGATAAAGACAGAGTGAGACACAGGTAGACAAGGACAGATAAATAACTGAGTGCACTTACCAGCTGGCACAGGGCCCTCCAGGTCGGGAGTCCTGGGGATCTCTGGGATCCCAGACGAGCCCCCAAATGTTGTGCCTGAAGTCGCAAATCCCAGAAGACCACCAAGGAGCCAACACCGATGCAAAAGCAAAGAGCGTTTATTCGAGTTAGCTCGAGCTCAATCTCTCATCTACACCAACACAGTGGCAAGATGCCAGAGAAAGAGAGCGAGTTTCAATACCACAAAGGTTTTATGGTGTTCTAGGGCAGTTGGTGGGGTGATGGTCATGGCTCTGGCTGATTGGCTGGATCTTCTAGGGGTAGTTGGTGGGGTGATAAGTGGTGGCTCTGGTCAATTGGCAGGGTTTAAGGGTGGACGGTGAGCTCTTTGCTGACTGGAAAGGAGAGAGACCAAGCTCTGATTGGGTGAAATAGGATCCAGGTCCTGATTGGCTGAGGTAGAATCCGGGTCCCAATTGGCTGAAATAGAATCTGGGAGCTTGCCCTTTCAAAGGTAACTCTAATTCCTGTTACTCTCTTTGGTCAATGTGCAATTACACCTTTCAAGTGTTTTAATTTTATAGTTATGAGGAAGAAACAGGATAAGTTAGAATTAATTTTCACAGGGAAATGATGCTTTATTTAAAGAAATATAATTTGTAAAATATGATTATTTATGAGGAAAACACCAAACATGTTCTCTATATCCAGTGTGCATAGGTCAGGGTAAAAGAAATTAAACCAAGGCTTTTCACTTCCACACTTGAATACAGGGGGACTGCTCTGTATATTTAGATTTGAGAGGCACAAATCATAGGTGACTCTGACACCTTCATTTTTCTCTCCATCCACTTTGTCACCCCTCAGTGAGCTGGAGATGTCTGTTTACTTATTTAAAACATGGATAAAAAGGTTGCACTGAAATAATAGTAGCAGCTGCACTTCCCTTAATGTGCTCTCTCTTATTAAACCCTACACAGAGCTGACCTTTTATTTATAAATCCTCATTGAATGCTTTTGTTTTATGAGATTCAAGGGTTTTATATTATGACTAATAAGAGCATCTGGTCCCTCTGGACCAGAAAATGAACTGTTTAATTCCAAAGGACTTGCACAGTTAAGAAAAAAATGATACTGAAAATCAAGTAAAGGCAACAGTGTTATGCTGTATTAAGTGCGTGTGGTCTGTTTTTGTTTAAGCTCCACAATCAGCTTGGTTGCTTCTGACACCAAATCCTTGTTTTAACTTGGTATTTTCTCCCCATCAAATTATAAATTTAAAAACATTCTCTTAGTCTTTAAAAAATTGTCTGTGAAACCTGAATCAATATTCTCTCAGTTAAGAAATTATACCTAAAAATTGATTAAATTTTCACTAAAAAAAAGGAAACAAACTTCTGCCAATCTAAATAATTGTATCTTTTCTACCTTTGACCCTCATCCCAATTTGTTAGCCCTTTTCATTCACAGGAAAAAAAAAATTCAACAAGATGTCCTTTTGGAAGTCTTCTAATGACATTATTATTCATATGATATATCAATAAAATAGGGCCTCCCTAAATAACCCCATTCCCTTTTATTGAATTTTAAAAAATGACTTAGTTCAGGCTGCTGTATCAGAATACCATAAACCAGGTGGCTTAAACAGCAAACATTTATATTTCGCAGTTCAGGAGGCTGGGAAGTCTAAGATCAAAGTACCAGCATATTCAGTGTCTGTTGAAAGCTCTCTTTTTGGTTTGCAAATGGTCACCTTCTTGCTGCATCCTTACTTGGCAGAAAGAATGATCATCTCGCTCATGTCTTTTATTATGAGGATGCTAATACCATTTATGAGGATTCCACCCTCATGACCTAATTTCTACCCAAAGGCTCCACCTCCAGATACCATTGCAGTGGGGATTAGGGGCTCAATATGTGGATTTACAGGGACCAGGGAGCACAAATATTCAGTTTCTAGCATAAAACAGTTGCTTTCATATGGAGAAAACCACCCACTCACATGCTTCCTCCTGTCACAGTTGGAAACCTAGAGTATGGTGGCCATTATGTGACTGGCAATTCAAAATGCCAAGTGGCTGAGGACTTTTATAATTCTGTAGTGCACTTTGATCCTCAACCCTTTCATATTAGGTGGAACTTCAAACATGTAGAAGTAATTTTCTAGAAAATGCCTGTGTTTCTCTTTTTGGAAATACGGTTTTGAAAATGTAGGACTATTAATTGGTTAAATTAACAAGCTTGCTAAACTCTGTAGATACAACTAATTCATACTTGGTAAAATATCACAGCCACCGTAAGACTCAAAACCTTTTTCCTGGGAAACAGTCTGATTTTACTAGAAATACCAAAGTGTTAAAGTTTAGGTGCCTGGTTTCTAGTCCCAGTACTGAGTCTAACTAGCAGTGTTATCTTAGGCAATTATTTAACCTGTGGCTTGGCCCTGTTTAGTAAAATATAAGTATAACACTACATTATCCATGAGGCCTTTTTAAAATCTAAGTTTCAAATCTGTGGTTTACTTATTTGGTTAAGCAGAGGGAAAGGAGATTAGTTATGCTGTGCGTGTGAGGTGGGCATCCATTATGAGATAGGAAGTGAGATGTCAAAGGCTATTTGAATCCACCACCTGGTACCAAATTATCAATCCTAAACTATTCACTATGTGGTCTTGGTGAGCCTTTTCTTCAATTTCCCTTTTAAGATGCATTGTACATGATGAATTGGTCAGGGATTTTTTTGGAGGTATTTGCTTTTTCAGGGTTGATTCTAGTTGCCTCACTGGCTTTGCTAGCTGATTTATTTATTTATTTATATTGATATCAAGCCTTTTTTAATTCAGGGATTTTAAATCCTTAATTTATGATAAATTGGAGATAATTTTGCAGATATCTTTAACTATAGATAATTTATTTTTAATTAAAGGGAATGTGAAAATATAATGAAGCAATTACTTGCTAATCACCCATTTTTAACTCATATATCACCACCCACCATCCTCCTGAGATGACTTGTTTAGCATGTATTGATATGTGTCTTCATTTATTACAGAAGGGATGTAAAGAAGCTAGCAGGGAATGCTTAAAATATAGTAAGATAACACCAATGAGAGATGGATGAGAAAGAAAAAAAAACAAGGGAAATCTAGGAAGTAAGGCAAATAGGTAAATAGCACAGAGATCTAAAATTACAACTCTAGGTTTTGTTACATCTGTGGGTTAAAATGAGATCCTGGTGTCATAGAACCCAGCATCCTTCAGATACAAATACTCATTGTCCAGGAGAAGCTTACTAGTTTCTGTTGCTTACATGGGAGAGGAGGAAGGGTACTGGTGAATCAGAGCACTTTGGCTCAAATCATAGATTTGCCTACATACTAGCCATGTGACCTTAGGAATGTAATTTACTGCTCTGTGCCTAGTAGCTTCATCCATTAAATGGAGATGAAAATAATATCTACTTTAGAGTGTTGTTTTAAGAATTAAATCAAACAATTCTTGGAAATCACAGTCTCTAGAGGACTCAATACAGATAAAGTTCAGCTGTTTTCATTTTTTAAAGAGGAGGTATCAATTAGTCCAAGAATCACTACTTAAAAAAACACTGTGCCAAGTTCCGAGTATACCAACATTCACACTGCTGTCAGAGACACTTGGTAAACACCTTGTTTACACCTGGTTCAGGTTTGCTGAAAACATTAAGAGCCAGAGCCTTTCAGCTACAGCCCTTTGAAGAGACAAAATTTACCCTCATCTGTCTACACAATAGATCCTTGCAACATACAACACAGGAATCAAAAATAAAGTGACCAAATGATGACCTAGATCCACAAATCTTGATGCATACACTTCTTTCATTGACAATTTAGCATTGTAATGTATTGTACATAAAATAACATAGAATATAGTAGAGCTGTAAGTAATGTGTGATATGGATTTGAATTGGTTCTCCTTTTCTTGTCATAACCTTTTGCTTCTTGAAGTTGGAAAGACCAGTGTATCACTGTTCAGCTAGGAAATATATTACAGTTACTTTTTCAGAAGTGAGCAGTGTGGGAACTCAGGTATTTGAGATTCTGTAGTTCTTTGATACAACTTGGCATGTTCAGGGTCAAGAGGAAAAAAAGAGAAGATAATATGATTCAAAAGAAAGAAAAAATGGTGTCAAGAAACACCATTTCTTGTTCTTGTTCCTCCACTTCCAGTCACTTGCTCTTTAAACTGAGTCTACTCTTCACACCCCTCAGTTTTTTGTTAGTTTTATAAACCAAGAATGAAATATGCTCACTCTTCTTAGAAATGATAAAGTGGATTTGAACTTTTATGTATGTTACATACTGGGAAAGAGAATGGATATAGTTAGGTGCTATATGCCACAAGGTGCTATAATTTTGGTTCCATGCAGGCAGAGGTTCAATTTCTGGTTACTACTAAATGAGCTGTGTATATATATATATATGAATATACACTTAGACTTCACTATTCAGTTTTGAGTAATCTGTTTTGGCTGAGGCTCAACTTCATAACAGATTGCACAGTCAATGATAATACACTGTTTCTTTAGAATGGGGAAGATGACAAATTGGTTCCAAGAGCCCTTCCCTGCTTCTGAAGCACTATATGTTTGAAACAATGAATGTACTCCTATAAATATTGAATTAGTTTTCCACAGTTAGTTCAATGCAAGAAGAGATAGGAATAAAATTAATGAACCTGCAAGAGTTTGGAGATACTTATAATTTATGAATGTTAGCCAAATCAGGCAGCCCTTGTTAACAACCAGCCATGTTTAAATGGACCTGTACCAGTTTAAAACATACTGCACATTTACCATAACAGCTGGTACTGTTCTAAGTCCTCATTTAAGACTCACGAAGATCCTATGGGGAGACAGTGTTATTATCTGTGTTACTTAAACTGTCTCTTAATTTCCTTAAAAGTGTAAATTGCATAAAATCACACAGTTAGTACAAGTTATCTGATTCCAGAGCTTGACTAATTTTTAATTAGTATGATACATTATTGCCAGGGCTCTTAAAAATGTGTTTAAATAGGTAGGACATTTACATGTTTCAAAGACTGAATAGATTAGATCACTCTCTGGTCTTCTAGTTGCTCATGTCACCTGGCTGAGGCTAAGGATTATTTTAAATTTCTCAAATACACTTTCCAAATATGGCAAATGTTCCTTGTCTATCCTTTTTTTATACCAGAAACATAAACATAAAATATATATTTTTGAGAAGTTTGTGTTGTCCTTAACAGTGTATCATGGAGATTGCTTCATGGCCATGCATAAAGGTACTTGGTTTTCTCTCTACAGAGTCGGCCAAGAATAATTTAGTAAGTCCCTCATTCCTAGACATTCAGATTGTATTTAATTTATTGTTTTTATACCTCAGGCAGAATAACCTTGTACATATGTTATTTGACTTTCCAGTGTAGTTTTTTGGGTAACAGCTTTATTGAGAAATAAGTGACATACAATAACCTACACATATTTGAAGTTTTTACAGAGATGCACATTTTAATGAGATGCAACATATGTATATGACCATGAAACTATCACCATGATTAAAACAATAAACATACCCATCACTCTCAGAGGTTCCTCATGCCTCTCTGCAATCCTTCCCTCTCTTCCCTCTGTAACTTCTCTCACCCCCCAGGCAGCCACTAATCTGCTTTCTGTCACTATGGATGTTTTTCATTTTCCGCAATGCTATGTAAATGTAAATGGAATCAAACAGTTTACACTTGTTGGCCCAGCATTTTGTACTCAAGTAGTTATTTTGAGATTCATTCATGTTGTTGCACTTATCAATAATAGTTCATTGATTTTAAAGTTTCATTGATATTTTCTATTTCATTTGTCTTGATTTTTTGTATTTCTTTTCTTCTCATTACTTTGGGTTTAATTTTCTCATGTTTTCCTTGCTTCTTAAAGCAGAAGCTAAGACCATTAACTTGAGAAATTTCTTCTTCTTTAGTTAAGGAGTTCAGTGCTGTAAATTTCCTCTTTAGTACTGCCTAGCAGCATCCTTTAAAATTGGATATTTTAAAGCTTTTACTCAATTTGTAATTATTTTTAAATCCCATTTGATTTATTCTTGATCCATGGTTTATTTATAAATGTGTTACTTAGTTTCAAAATATTTGGAGATTTTCCTGGGATATTTCCATCAATAGATTTCTAATTTAATTTTTCTGTGGTTAGAGAACATACCACATATGGCTTGTATCCATCCTTTAAGCATTTTTTGAGACTTGTTTTAGGGCCCAGAATATATTCTATCTTGTTACATGGTCCTTGTATACCTAAAAGTCATGTGTGTTCTGCTGTTGTGAGGAATGTCATATAAATATTAATTGGATTAAGCTAATAGTATAGTTTAAAATTTCTGTATTTTTACTAATCTTGTGCCTATTTTTTTGTCAACTATTGAGAGAGGATTTAGGATTGTTATGCGCTCAGTAAAAAGATCCATTTTTATTATGAACTTACCTTTAAAAAAAATTCTTGATAATATCCCTTGCTCTAAAATAATTTTTTCTGATCTTAGTATGCCATTCCATTTTTATTTGGATTAGTGTGAGCATGGTGTATATTTTTTCATTCTTTAACCTTGCAACATATTTGTAGTTTGTATTTAAAGTTCTTTTCATGTAGGCAGCATATATTTACACCTTAATTTTTATCAATCTGACAACCTCTGCTTTTTATTTGCAGGATTTAGGCCATTTAATACGATTATTGATGTGATTATCAATATGATTATTGATGTGATTTGCATTGCATTTATCCTATAGCTATTTCTATTTACCCCATCTCTTATTTTCATTTTTCATATTTTATACTTTCTTTAATATTAATTTCATATTTTTATGATTTTTATCTCCTTTATGGGCTTATTAGCTATAACTTTGTTTATATGTGACTTCTTTAAGGTTTATAGTTTACATAATTAGTGACTGACTGCTTTTCAGTGATATTATGCCTCTTTACATATAGTAAAAGAACCTTGTAAAAGTAAAATTCCATTTCTTTCCGCCCAATCTTTGTGCTATTGTTGCATATTTTACTTTTGTATAGGTCAAAAATGTCACAGTACATTGTTACTGTTTTCGTTTAAAGAGTCGATTATAGGTTAAGTAGATTTTTAAGATGATAACTTTTTATATATTTGTTGGTGCAGTTGCCCTCTCTGATAGTCTTCAATTTCTTGCTTAGATCTCTATTTACATCAGTAATCACTTTCCTTCTGCCTGAAGTATGTCTTTCAGCTTTTCTGTTAAGCATCTGCTGCTGCTGCATTCTTTCAGCATTTGTATTTTTGAAGAAGTATTTCACTTTTGTTTTTACAGATGCTTTTGTTGGTTGTTCTGACAGATGCTTTTGCTGATTGTGGAATTCTAGGTTATCAATTCTTATTTGTCTTTCAGAACATTAAAGTGCTTTTGAGGAAACTACCCAAGACCAGGAAAGAACCATTTCAGAGGATTAGAGGAAACAATTTCTGGTTCTCACACAGCACCAGGAAAAGTATCTGTTCTCATCAGTCAGTCTAGCAAACCTTATATCCACAGGACATATGATGAAGTGTCATCCATGGGGACCAAGCCCTAATCTGAAAACTGCTCTGGTCCCATCTAAAAAATCTTACAAGCAAGACCCGAAAGGATCAAACCTTTATTTAGTTATTTAGCCACAAGTCAGAACAAAGCTCAAGAGTATTTATGGTATCACAAAAATGTCTAGTACCCCACAGGTTAAAATTCACTGTATTAGGTACTCAATCCAAAATTACCAGACATACTAATAAGCAAGAATGTATGACCCATATGGTAACAAAAATCAATAGAAACTGACCCAGAACTGACACAGATGTTAGAATTAACAGACAAGACATTAAAACAGTTATTATAACACTTTCATATGTTCAGAAATTAAGTAGAGGCATAGGAAGTATGTGAAGGCCTAAATTGAACTTCTAGTGATGAAAGATACAATGGGTGAGAAGAAAAATTCACAGAATGGGATTAATTACAGATTAGACATTGAAGAAGAAAAATAGAGAACTTTAAGACAGAGCAACAGAAACAACCTAAAATGAAACTCAGAGAAAAAATAAAATAAATAAACCAGAGAGCATCAGTGAACTGAAAGACAACTTCAAGGAGCCAAAAATATAGAAGAGGCCCGAAAGGGAGGTAGGGAGAGAGAACAAATATTTGGAGAAATTATCATCAAAAATTTTCAAAATTTGATGAAAACTATAAAATTATACCATGTGAAATCAAAATTAATTGTTCAAAACCAGTGATAAAGAGAAAAAAATTCTCAAAAACAGCCAGATAAAAAGTGACATAGCAGGAGGATGGGTGGGAAGGAAAGGATAAGAGGAAAAAGGGGCATTATAATTAGCACACATAATGTAGGGGGGAGGGGCACAGGGAAGGCAGTATAACAAAGAGAAGACAAGTAGTGATTCTATAGCATTTTACTATGCTGATGGACAGTGACTGTAATGGGGTATATGGTGGGGACTTGATAATGGGGAGAATCTAGTAACCACAATGTTGCTCATGTTATTGTATATTAATGATACCAAAAAAAGTATAAATAAATAAATTAATCTCTACACCAAAACAAAAACAAAACAAACAAAAAATTACTTTGACCTTAAAATTTCCTTAGAAATATAATAATCTTAACATGAGTACCATCCAGAGATACACATTCATCTCTTCTACATAGTTTCATTTGAAAAGAAAACTCAAACCATTGTTTTATACTAGGCATCTTTTTGGTTAAAGATCAAGAAATTGGGAAGCTATATCATTTCTGTAATCACAAGACCTGTCCTATTTTACCACCTTAACAGTTTTGTGTGTTTTTTTGCATGATATAATTCATCCAATAACCTCAAATTATGAAGATTTCTAATAAAGTATCCAACTTCACTTTACAAAAAAAAAAAAAGTGACATAGCTTACATAGGAATGAGGATATTTTAAAGTACATATGAGCAAACTACCAGAGGAAATCTCCGTAGCTTTCTGGAGTCCTCTGATTGTGTAGCTCTGTCCTCTTGATTCTCTATCCTGTGAATTCTAGCCACCTGGACGGCGCTGGTTTCTCAGTCCCATGTATTTCATTCAGTCTGTCAGCTGGGCTTCAGCTGTTTTTCCTTCCAACACAACAGCTTGGAAGCTCTCCAAAAATCGTAAGCTGGGCTACGAAAAGGTTTACTTTGTTTTCCATTATCATGGACCATTGTCCTTTGTTATGTATCTTGAAAATTGTTTTGTATACAGTTGAACAATGTGAGGAATGGGACACTGACCCCCATGCAGTCAAAAAATCCATATATAACTTTTGACTCCTCTAAAACTTAACTACCAGTAGCCCTCTGCTGACCCGAAGACTTACAGATAACATAGTCAGTGACACATATTTTGTATGTTATATTTATTATACACTATATTCTTACAATAAAGTAAGCCAGAGAAAAGAAAATGTTTTTTCAAATTGTTGCAAGTCTCCAAAAAATTTTCCAATATATTTATTGAAAAAAAAACCATTTATAAGTGGAACCACGCAGTTCAAACCCATGTTGTTTAATGATCAACTGTGTTTTGTATATTTCTGGTTGTTTCATGTGGGAGGGTAAACTTGTTACTTCATCGGGTTTGGAAGTGAAAGCCCTCATCGTAGTTTTAACCTGAAATGTCTTATCCTGAAAGAGGTTAGGCCTCTTATAAGGACCTTGAAGACATAGCCATAGAAATTAGTTAAAATAAAACAGAGAAAAATATTAAAAATATTTTAGAATTGCTTACATGTTCTTCTGTATTTTCATGTTTTTGACTTGGAGGGATTTTTAGTAGCCTTCTTCTTGATTTGCAGTGCTCTTTGTATATTAGGGAATTTGAACCATAATTGTTGATGAGTTTCAATACCTTGTGCTTTTCAAATCAGAGATCTTTAGATTCACCCATTCCAAAGCCCTGTGCAAGGGTACGGGTATCAGGTGTGACTATGTTAGCATTTACAACTAACACTTGACTTTGTCTACCTTCATGGAAATATCTGGAGCTCTCCTTGTCCCCACTGTCACCCAGCTGTAGTCATTCAGGTTCATCTTGATCCATTCTAATAAGTTTTATTACCTATGGATAGAATGAATGATACTTATTGGAAGGAGTTGAGGATCAAAAATGGGCCTTGTATAACCTATAAAATCTGTATGTCTATTTCTAGTAGCCTTCAAGTCTTGTATACTAATTATTTCTCTCAAAGAAAAGGAAATGTCACCAGAAATCCTGCTGTACAAAAGAAATGGATAATGTTGCTGTTCTGAAACTTGTTTGTCTGATTTTATCATGTATTCTGAGCAGTTATATTTTAAATGTTGATTCTGTCACTATTTAAAAATTATTGCTTAGTATACATGTTAAGAAGAACCATAATTTGAAAATAACTAGTTGATTAACATGTGTTCCATTTCCAGATTTTTTTCTAATATAGGTCCCCAGTCCCTTAACTGCAATTCTGAAACCTAGAAAGCACTTAAAATTCAACATGGTTTCCCACTAATTTGGAAGTCAAATTTAACCTCATGTGGTTTCATTTGGTGTTAAAACATGACCCAAACTTACTTGAAATTATTTATGGCCTATATTTATTCCACATAGTGTGAATATTCATAGGTTCTGCTGCAAAAATAATGTTGTTTGGTCATAAAATGATTCACCAAATGCTTCTGATGTTACCACATAATATATGTACCATATGAACTTTTTAAAATCAGAAAATTATTTTGAATTATGAGCTGTTTCCCAAAGTGGATTTATAGAAATTCTGCAGTAAATATCCTTAAACTTGAAAACACAAGCATTTTGTTTTTAGAATTCCTCAAACTGGAATTGGTAGATGAAAGACAAGCAAATTTTTTTGTAGCTATTTCAAAATAGCTCTCTGAAAAACATACCAATTTACAGTCCCTTCAATAGTGATTTTCACTATTCTTTTCCATTTTTGCCAGACTCACAAGTTGAAAAGATAGCTACATTATTCTTTAATGATTAACTGGATTGACAATTTCCATAACCTTATTCAGCATTTACATTTATTCTTATATGAGTTAAGTTTTTACTTCAATTTTCTACAAGGTTGAAAATTTTGTTGAATATATGTACCCGCAATTAATTTCAAATGACCTTCTGACTTTGTAAATGGTATGATTTTTTGTTTTTGTTTTGTTTTGTAGTTGAACTTATGCCATCAAAATTTAAAATTTATCTTGCATGATCAATTATAAATCTTCTGTGGTTCCTACATACTTCTGTTATCAAAACATTCACCCCAATACAGGATTTTTACAGTATTTTCACCAGTTATTTCCATTTCTTTATTAATTTGGTAAGAGTTTGTTGTATTTATGTGCCATGTATACTGCAAAATGTTTTCCACATCTTTACATTTGGCTGTTTTCTTGCCCAGATTTTTAAATCTACTTCCTTATTTTAATATGGTCAGACTTAACCTTTTACCTTTACTGATTCAAGATTTTCCTTGGGAAAGCATGCACATTCAAGGAGTATGATAGTCTCTTACAGTGCTTTAAAGAATGCCTGAGAAAGAGTGAAGATCAGAAAAATGTAAAAAGGGATAATTTTATTTATTTATTTTTAATAGAAATATAGTTTATATACAATATTATATTGGTTTCAGAATAACAAATTAGTGACTCCTCAATTATATACATTATTAGATGTTCACCATAAGTGTAGTTAACATCAGTCACCATACAGAGGTATTACAATATTATGACTGTATTCTCTATGCTATACTTCCATCCCTGTGACTAAATTATTTTATAATTAGAAGTTTGTACCTCTTTATCCCCTTTACTTATTTCAGCCATTACCCCACTGCATGGCAACCAGCCACCCATTCTCTGTGTTTAAGTGTCTATTTCTGTTTGTTCATTTGCTTGTTTGTTTTGTTTTTCAGATTCCAGATATAAGTGAAGCTATATGGTATTCATCTTTCTCTGACTTATTTCACTTCGCATGATACCCTCTAGGTCCATTGATGCTATCTCAAATAGCAATTCTTTTCTTTTTTGTGGCTGAATAATATTCTATTATATATATATATACATATATATATATATATATGTATATATATATATATATGTATGTACTGCATGTTCTTCATTCATCTATTGATGGGCACTTTGGTTGTTTCCACATCATGTCTATTGTAAGTAATGCTGCAGAAAAACATTTTCTGCAGAAAAAAAGAGATGCATATATCTTTTCAAAGCAGAGATTTTGTTTTCTTTGGGTAAATTTTTAGAAGCACAGTTACTGGGTTGTAATATTTCTCTTTTAAGTTTTTTGAGGAACCAGCATACTGCTTCCCATAGTGGCTGCACCAATTTGCAATCCCACCAGCAGTATAAGATGGTTCCCTTTTCTCCATATCCTTGCCACCACTTGTTATTTCTTATCTTTTGAATAATGGCCATTCTGACTGGTGTGAGGTGATAACTCACTGTGGTTTCGATTTGCATTTCCCTGATGATTAGCGATGTGGGGGATCTTTTCATGTACCTGTTGGCCATCTATATGTCTTCTTTGGAAAATATTTTTTCAGTTCATCTGTTTTTTTTTTTAATTGGATTATTTGCTTTTTGGTGTTGAGTCATATGAGCTTTTTATTTATTTTGGATGTTAGCCCCTTATCAGATACATCATTTGCAAATATATTTTCTTATACCTAGGTTGCCTTTTTGTTTTGTTGATGGTTTGCTTTGCTGTACAGCTTTTTAGATTGATTTAGTCCCACTTGTTTATTTTTGCTTATGTGTCCTTTGCCTGGGAGGAATTATCCAGAAAAAAAATTTCTAATGCTGTGTTCAAGATTTTCCTGTCTGTTTTCTTCTAAGAGTTTTATGGTTTCATGTCTTACATGTAGGTCTTTAATTCATTGGGAGTTTAGTTTTGAGTATTGTGCAAGAGAGTGATCCAGTTTCATTGCCTTGCATGTAGCTGTTAATTTTCCCCGATACCATTTAATGAAAAAACTATATTTTCACTATTGTGTAATTTTTACTCCTTTGCCATATATTAATTGAGCATATATGTGTAGGTTTATATCTGGGTTCTCTATATTCTGTTCCATTGATCTAAGTGTCTGTTCTTGTGCTAATACCATAATGTTTTGCACACTGTAGCTTTATAGTACAGTTTGAAATCAGGGAGCATGATATCTTAAGCTTTGTTCTTCTTTCTCAAGTTTGCTTTAGTTATCAGGGTCTTTTGTAGTTCCATAAAATTTTAGGATTATCTGCTGTAGTTCGGTGAAAAATGCCTTTGGTATTTTGATAAGGATTACATTGAATCTGTAGATTGCTCTGGATAGTATGGCCATTTTAACAATATTAGTACTTCCTATCCATGAACATCAAATAGCTTTCCATTTATTTGTGTCATCTTTAATTTCTTTCATTAGCATTTTATAGTTCTCAGAGTACAGGTCTTTCACTTCTCTGGTTAGGTTTATTCCTACATATTTTATTCTTTTTGATGATTTGTGAATGGGATTGACACCTTAGAATATAACAGATTTCTGTATATTGACTTTGTATCCTGCCACTTTACTGAATTCATTTATTCTAATTTTTTTTGGTGGGGTTTTTAGGGTCTTTTATATATAGTATTATGTCATCTGCAAATAGTAGCAATTTTACTTCTTCCTTACCTGTTTGGATGCATTTTACTTCTTGTCTGACTGCTGTGGCTAGGACTTCACAGACTATGTTGAATAAAAGTGGTGTGAGTGGGCATCCTTATCCTTTTCCTGATGTTAGAGGAAAAGCTTTCAGCTTCTCACCATTGAGTATGATGTTAGCTATGGGTTTATTATATTGTCATATGTGGCCTTTATTATGCTGAGATATGTGCCTTCTATATCTACTTTGTTGGGAGTTTTTAATCATGAATGGATGTTGAATTTTGTCAAATGCTTCTTCAGCACCTATTGAGATGATCATATGGTTTTTCATCCTTCTTTTTGTTAATGTGGCAGATCTCATTAAGTGATTGTGAATATTGGACTGTTCTTATATCCTTGTGACAAATCATACTTGATAATGTCAATGATCTTTTTAAAGTATTTTTGAATTCTGTTTGCTAATATTTTGTTGAGGATTTTTGCATCTATGTTCACCAGGGCTATTGGCCTGTATTTTTCTTTCTTTTTGTGGTGTCATTATCTGATTTTGTTACCAGGGTGATTCTGGCCCCTAGAATAAACTTGGAAGCTTTCCTTCCTTCTCAATTTTTTGAAATAGCTTGAGTAGGAAGGGTGTCAGCTCTTCTTTAGATATTTGGTAGAGTTCACTTGTGAAGCCCTCTGATCCTGGAATTTCATTTGTTGGGATTTTTTTTTAATTAACCTGTTCAATTTCATTACTAATTAACTGGTCTATTCAATGTTTTTATTTCTTCTTTGACCAGTCTTGGAAGACTGCATGTTTCTAGGAATTTATCTACTTCTTCTCAGTTGTCCAATTTGTTGGCCTGGAATTCCCAGGACAGGGACTCTGTGTCCAGGTCTCCCCTCTGCTGGTCATTGCACCAGGGGTTCCCTCTCTTTCCATGTCTCCATCTCTCCTGCTGTTTTTTTATATGATCTTTTTATCCCTCATTGTTTAGAGGTACTCACTTGGGCCTCATTTCTTCTTCAAGATGAACTGCTCTGTGTGTAGGTGTAGATTCTGTGTGAAAGTGGGAGGGGGTGGGTTTAATCTGTCTCTATGCTCCCAGTTTCCTAGAAGTCCTAGAATAATTATATTTAAAAGAAAGTGAAAGTAGATCCGGGGAGTCAAGATGGCGGTGTGAGTAGAGCAGTGGAAATCTCCTCCCAAAACCATACATATTTTTGAAAATACAGCAAATACAACTATTCCTAAAAGAGAGACCATAAGACACAGGACAACACCCAGGCTACATCTACACCTGCGAGAACACAGCATCTCGCAAAGGGGGTAAGATACAAACCCTGGCCTGGCGGGACCCGAGCACCCCTCACCCCAGCTCCCAGAGGGAGGAGAGGAGTTGGAGCAGGGAGGGAGAGGGAGCCCAGGACTGCTAAACACCCAGCCCCAGCCATCCGCACCAGGAGTGCAGACACACAGTGCGTGGTGTGCTGAATACTAGGGAAACAGGACAGTAATACCTGTGAGTGGGTCCCCACAGCCAGTGCCCCTGGGACAAAGAAAAGTGAGTGCTTTTTGAAAGTCTTAAAGGGACAGACAGGGACCCCACAGCTGGACGGAAGCGTCCTGGGACTCTTAGCCCAGTAGCTGGGGATCCCAGGCAACTCCGGACGCCCTAACCCCCTGGGTGGCAGTGCAGTGTGGAGGCCCCTCACGGCAATAAACAGCCTCCTGCCTGTTTCTCCTCCGATGTGGCTCTGCCATATTGGAGCAGCAGCCTGAGGCAGCCACGCCCACAGTAGCTGGGCAAGAATCAGAGGCCCCATCTGTGCGCAGCTGCCCAGCAAAAGCTGCTAGAGGTTGAAGTTCTCCCAGGAGAGGAAGGCCACAAACCAGCAAGAAGGGACATTCTCCCAGCCGACACACACGTCAGCTATGCACAAATACCTCTATCGCCATGAAAAGGCAGAAGAATTTGATACTGACCAAGATCACAGAGGCAACCCCTGAGAAGGAGTTAGACCTAACCAATCTTCCTGAAAAACAATTCAAAATAAAGGTCAAAACCATGCTGATGGAGCTGCAGAGAAATATGCAAGAACTAAGGGATGATGTCCAGAAGAAGATTACAGAAATGAAGCAATCTCTGTAAGGATTTATAAGCAGAATGGATAAGATACAAGAGGCCATTGATGGAATAGAAACCAGAGAACAGAAATGCATAGAAGCTGACGCAGAGAGAGATAAAAGGATCTCAAGGAATGAAACAATATTAAGAGAACTGTGTGACCAATCCAAAAGGGACAATATCCGCATTATAGGGGTACCAGAAGAAGAAGAGAGAGAAAAAGGGATAGAAAGTGTCTTTGAAGAAATAATGGCTGAAAACTTCCCCAAACTGGGGGAGGAAATAATCAATCAGACCACGGAAGTACACAGACCTCCCAACAGAAGGGACCCAAGGAGGACAACAACAAGACACATAATGATTAAAGGCAAAGATCAAGGACAAGGACAGAGTTTTAAAGGCAGCAAGAGGGAGGAAAAAGGTCACCTACAAAGGAAAACCCATCAGGCTATCATCAGACTTCTCAACAGAAACCTTACAGGCCAGAAGAGAATGGCATGATATATTTAATGCAATGAAACAGAAGGACCTTGAACCAAGAATACTGTATCCAGCACGATTATCATTTAAATATGAAGGAGGGATTAAACAGTTCCCAGACAAGCAAAAGTTGTGGGAATTTGCCTCCTACAAACCACCTCTACAGGGTATTTTACAGGGACTGCACTAGATGGAAGCACTCCTAAGGCTAAACAGATGTCACCAGAGAAAATAAAATCACAGCAAAGAAATCAGACCAACCAAATACTAATTAAAGGTAAAAAAAAAAAATCAACTACCTACAAAAGCTGTTAAAGGAAACACAAAAGAACACAGAATAAAACACCCAACATATAAAGAATGGAGGAGGAGGAATAAGAAGGGAGAGAAACAAAGAATCACCAGACAGTGTTTATAACAGCTCAATAAGTGAGTTAAGTTAGACAGTAAGATACTAAGGAAGCTAACCTTGAACCTTTGGCAACCACGAATCTAAAGCCCGCAGTGGCAATAAGTACATATCTTTCAATAATCACCCTAAATATAAATGGACTGAATGCACCAATCAAAAGACACAGAGTAATAGAATGGATAAAAAAGCAAGACCCATCTATATGCTGCTTACAAGAGACTCACCTCAAACCCAAGGACATGCACAGACTAAAAGTCAAGGGATGGAAAAAGATATTTCATGCAAACAACAGGGAAAAAAAAGTAGGTGTTGCAATACTAGTATCAGACAAAATAAACTTCAAAACAAAGAAAGTAACGAGATAAAGAAGGACATTACATAATGATAAAGGGCTCAGTCTAACAGGATATAACCATTATAAATATATATGCACCCAATACAGGAGCAGCAGCATATGTGAAACAAATACTAACAGAATTAAAGGAGTAAACAGAATGCAATGCATTCATTTTAGGTGACTTCAACACACCACTCACTCCAAAGAATAGATCCACCGGACAGAAAATAAGTAAGGACATGGAGGCACTGAACAACACACTAGAACAGATGGACCTAACAGACATCTATAGAACTCTACATCCAAAAGCAACAGGATACACATTCTTCTCAAGTGTACATGGAACATTCCCCAGAATAGACCACATACTAGGCCACAAAAAGAGCCTCAGTAAATTAAAAAGATTGAAGTCCTACCAACCAACTTTTCAGACCACAAAGGTATAAAACTAGAAATAAATTGTACAAAGAAAGCAAAGAGGCTCACAAACACATGGAGGCTTAACAACATGCTCCTAAATAATCAATGGATCAACGAACAAATTAAAATAGAGATCAAGGAATATATGGAAACAAATGACAACAGCAATACAAAGACCCAACTTCTGTGGGATGCAGCGAAAGCAGTCTTAAGAGGAAAGTATATAGCAATCCAGGCATACTTAATGAAGGAAGAACAATCCCAAATGAATAGTCTAACATCACAATTATTGAAATTGAAAAAAGAAGAACAAATGAGGCCTAAAGTCAGCAGAAGGAGGGACATAATAAAGATCAGAGAAGAAATAAACAAAATTGAGAAGAATAAAACAATAGAAAAAATAAGTGAAACCAAGAGCTGGTTCTTTGAGAAAATAAACAAAATAGATAAGCCTCTAGCCAGACTTATTAAGAGAAAAAGAGAATCAACACACATCAACAGAATCAGAAACGAGAAAGGAAAAATCACAACGGACTCCACAGAAATACAAAGAATTATTAGAGACTACTATGAAAACTTACATGCTAAGAAGCTGGAAAACCTAGAAGAAATTGACAACTTCCTAGAAAAATACAACCTTCCAAGACTGACCGAGGAAGAAACACAAAAATTAAACAAACTAATTATGAGCAAAGAAATTGAAGTGGTAATCAAAAACTACCCAGGAGCAAAACTCTGGGCCAGATGGATTTACCTCTGAATTTTATCAGACATACAGAGAAGACATATACCCATTCTCCTTAAAGTTTTCCAAAAAATAGAAGAGGAGGGAATACTCCCAAACTCTTTATATGAAGCCAACATCACCCTAAATTCAAAAATGTATCAAAAGGATCATACACCATGACCAAGTGGGATTCTCCCAGGGAAATAAGCATGGTACAATATTCGAAAATCTATCAACATCATCCACCACATAAACAAAAAGAAGGAAAAAACCCACACGATCATCTTCATAGATGCTGAAAAAGCATTTGACAAAATTCAACATCATTCATGATAAAAACTCTCAGTAAAATGGGTATAGAGGGCAAGTACCTCAACATAATAAAGGCCATATATCATAAACCCACAGCTAACATCATACTGAACAGTGAGAAGCTGAAAGCTTTTCCTCTGAGATTGGGAACAAGACAGGGATGCCCACTCTCCCCACTTTTATTCAACATAGTACTGGAGGTCCTAGCCATGACAATTAGACAAAACAGAGAAATACAAGGAATCCAGATTGGTAAAGAAGAAGTTAAACTGTCACTATTTGCAGATGACATAATATTGTACATAAAAAAACCCTAAAGACTACTCTCCAAAACTACTAGAACTGATATCGGAATACAGCAAAGTTGCAGGATACAAAATTAACACACAGATATCTGTGGCTTTCCTATACACTAACAATGAACCAATAGAAAGAGAAATCAGGAAAACAATTCATTTACAATTGCATCACAAAGAATGAAATACCTAGGAATAAACCTAACCAAAGAAGTGAAAGACTTATACCCTGAAAACTAAGACACTCTTAAGAGGAATTAAAGGGGACACTAACAAATGGAAAATTATCCCATGCTCTTGGCTAGGAAAAATTAATATAGTCAAAATGGCCATCCTGCCCAAAGCAATATACAGATTTGATGCAATCCCTATCAAATTACCAACAACATTCTTCAATGAACTGGAACAAATAGTTCAAAAATTCATATGGACACACCAAAGACCCCAAATAGCCAAAGCAATCCTGAGAAGGAAGAATAAAGTGTGGGGGGGTCTTACTCCCCAACTTCAAGCTCTACTACAAAGCCACAGTAATCAAGACAATTTGGTACTGGCACAAGAACAGAGCCACAGACCAGTGGAACAGAATAGAGACTCCAGACATTAACCCAAACATATATGGTCAATTAATATTTGATAAAGGAGCCATGGACATACAATGGCGAAATGACAGTCTCTTCAACAGATGGTGCTGGCAAAACTGTACAGCTACATGTAGGAGAATGAAACTGGATCACTGTCTAACCCCATACACAAAAGTAAATTCGAAATGGATCAAAGACCTGAATTTAAGTCATGAAACCATAAAACTCTTAGAAAAAAACATAGGCAAAAATCTCTTGGACATAAACATGAGTGACTTCTTCATGAACATATCTCCCGGGGCAAGGAAAACAACAGCAAAAATGAACAAGTGGGACTACATTAAGCTGAAAAGCTTCTGTACAGCAAAGGACACCATCAATAGAACAAACAGGTTCCCTACAGTATGGGAGAATATATTCGTAAATGACAGATCCGATAAAGGGTTGACTTCCAAAATATATAAGGAGCTCACACACCTCAACAAACAAAAAGCAAATAATCCAATTAAAAAATGGGCAGAGGAGCTGAGCAGACAGTTCTCCAAAAAAGAAATTCAGATGGCCAACAGACACATGAAAAGATGCTCCACATCGCTAGTTATCAGAGAAATGCAAATTAAAACCACAATGAGATATCACCTCACACCAGTAAGGATCGCCACCATCCAAAAGACAAACAACAACAAATGTTGGCGAGGTTGTGGAGAAAGGGGAACCCTCCTACTCTGCTGGTTGGAATGTAAATTAGTTCAACCATTGTGGAAAGCCATATAGAAGTTCCTCAAAATGCTCAAAATAGACATACCATTTGACCCAGGAAGTCCACTTCTAGGAATTTACCCTAAGAATGCAGCAGCCCAGTTTGAAAAAGACAGATGCACCCCTATGTTTATCACAGCACTATTTACAATAGCCAAGAAATGAAAGCAACCTCAGTGTCTATCAGTAGATGAATGGATAAAGAAGATGTGGTACATATACACAATGGAATATTACTCAGCCATAAGAAGAAAACAAATCCTACCATTTGTAACAACATGAATGAATCTAGAGGATATTATTCTCAGTGAAATAAGCCAGGCCAAGAAAGACAAATACCAAATGATTTCACTCATATGTGAAGTATAAGAACAAAGAAATACTGAAGGAACATAACAGCAGCAGAAGCACAGAACCCAAGAATGGACTAACAGTTACCAAAGGGAAAGAGTCTGGGGAGAATGGGAGGGAAGGGAGGGATAAGGGCGGGGAGGAAGGGATGGGGTATTACAATTAGCATGTATAATGTGTGTGGGGGAATGGGGAGGGCTGTGCAACACAGAGCAGACCAGTAGTGATTCTACAACATCTTACTATGCTGATGGACAGTGACTTTAATGGGGTTTTTTGGTGGGACTTGGTGAAGGGGGGACCTTAGTAAACATAGTAGTCTTCATGTAATTGTATATTAATGATAACAACAACAACAACAAAAGAAAGTGAAAGTAAATTTAAGTCAAATCATGATCAGAAATTAGCCTATGTTTTACATGAAAATATATCAGTCACTATGCTTAATGAGAATTTGACAAGCATAAAACTTATTGAAGCAACATCCAGTTTGTTTATGAGTTGTATTAAGAAAGTAAAGTTATTTTCTAAAGATATTAAAGCTAATGAAATTATTAATGAAATTAATAAGTGAATTATTTATTATGCAATTTAAATTATTAATGCAATTTCCTGAGTGCTTAGGAAAACTGACTCCTAAACAAGTTCTCTAATCAGACTCATATTTCACCTTTACTTCAGTTTGGTGAATCTTGACCCAACAAGTTTAAGTTGAGCTATGCACTATCACCTTCTTACTGTCTTACAACCATCAACCACTACAAAGATCAAGATAATAGAATATTACCCAGCATTGCAAAAACCTTGGTATTTTCCTCCTCTGGTAGTTCCCACTCATTTGTTTTGTTTTAAGGTCTTTATAAACATGACATCATTCTGTACATACCCTTTCATGTACCTATTTAACATTATTATGTTTTTTGAGATACACTCATGTTGAACCTTTAGGCCACTTCAAAGTTTGAAGCTAGGTCTGAGGTCTGTATGTCTTTATATAAAAGCTCTCCTGTTTAAAAGAGCAGATAATATAAAAGGAGTTATGATTTCTTCTTACTGGGGGCAAGGTAAGGGATCCCTTAGAGAAGAGCATATAAAAGTTGGTGGTTGGCACTTCCTTCTGTATTCACTAACTTAGGCTCCTTGGGTAAGCTCTTGCCTAGGAGATTTCTGATCCCCTAGACTATACATCCTTAATCCTCTGAGAGCACAGAGAAAGAGGCAAATGCTGAAAGGAATGGTGGGATGAAGTCTTTTCTTATTATTATTGTGTGCAGAACTTCCCATTGACTGAATGAAGGTTGTAGAAAAGAAATGAGTCTTTTTGTCAACCCTTCCCTGAGACATCTCACTGGGCAAAAAGTATTTTTTTAAAAGGGAAATAAGGACTATCTAATTTGTCCACATTGAGTGAAGGCTCAGCAGGGATTAAGAGGTTGTTCCCTGAGGAACTGGAGTTGCTATACAAAGGGTGTATTAGTTTGCTACAGTTGCCATAACAAAAAACACAGACTGGGTGGCTTAAACAACAGAAACATATTTTCTAACAATTCTGAATGCTAGAAATCCAAGGTCAAGGTGTTGGTAGGTTTGGTTTCTTCTGAGGCCTCTTTTCTTGGCTTGTAGATGGCTGCCTTCTCACTATGTCCTTACATAGTTTTCCCTTGGTCTTTGACTTGTCTGTATCCTAATCTCTTCTTCTTATATGCCATATTGGATTAGGGCCAATTTATATATTCCATTTTGCCTTAATTACCTCTGTAAAGGCACTATCTCTAAATACAGTTTTGTTGTGAGGTACTGAGAATTGGATTTCAACATAGGAATTTTAGGGGGCCACAGTTCAGCCCATAACAGAGGAGAACCTCATAAGGCTTTTGGAAGGGTTGACCAATGCAGTCATATGAGAGAGACATTTAAAGGCATGCCACATAGAGGTGAATGATGGCCACCAAAGTGTTAGCAAGACAAGAAGTTGCAGCCCTCAGAAATATGTAACTGCCATGTAACCAGAGGTGGGCAAAGTAGACATTACTGCTTCCACCACCCTTACATCTATCTCAGCATTACTGGGACTAGCGTATGGAAATGAAAGAAAAACTGGAAGGTGCAAGTACCAACAGGTTCTTCTCTCCCCGCTTGTAGCTCTCCTCTCTAAGTTGCTGCAACCTCTCCTCTAGCTGGGGAGGAGAGAAGGGTGAATAAAGATTCATGACAGACTCTTTAAAATGATTAGCATTGAGATTTTAGGAACGAGGAGGAAAATTTTAATGTCTAAAAAGACCTGAACATTTATAGGAATAAGTTGAATTTTAAGAAAAGTTATGACAAGATATATTGGGTACTCTTAACCTAAGTCAATTGAATTAAAACTTTAGGGGTGGTCCAAACAATGCAGCTGTTAAAGCTCCCCACAGGATTCTAACGTGCAGCTGGTATTGAGAAACAGTATTATTAATGCTCTGGGCATTAATCTTCTATCTACTGGGGTCATCATTATCATCGAGTACATTACTGCTTCTACATGAAGTCTCTGGGGCTTCAAACTAATGCCACTCTGGCTTCCTCCCCATTTCCCAGTTTTAATTCATAAACAAGAGTAAGGCTGTTCATACAACAAAAAATATGAGTCTATAACAAAATGCCCATTCGCACTGAAATTTTTAGATCTGATGGAAAATGTCTTGTTCTTTGGATTTTTCAGAATCTGTTCATTTTGTATTGGATACCTCTTGGTATAAGGAAATGAGTATGTTGACATTGTGAACAAGTCCTGCACCCCCACAAATACCAAGACGTATTAGTGGGTCAATCAATATTGAACTAGTATTACAAGTTTGCTCTGGGAATTTTGACTTAGTGCCAATCTGAGCTCAAGGTTTCCAGCATCATTCTTGATTCCTAATCTTTGCTTATAATTCTTCTATCCTTATCTACATTCATTTCCTTGTACATGTAAATTTGAGGCTTCTTCCTGCCTCAAGACCTCATAATTTCATACACAGTTTGTTATCTAATTCCACTTCTAGCATTTTATTCAGGATATTCAGACCACTATGTTCTGTGGACTGGCAACATCAATAAAAACTGGCAGTTAAAAAAAATAAATAAATACAGCTTAAGTTTTCCCACCCTCAGACCTACTGCATCAGAATCTCTGGGGAGGTTACTGAGAAACCTATGTTTTAAATAGGTGTTCAGAGAACTTTTATACCTACCAAAATTTCAAAAGCATTGTTCTGGCCTATCCTGGAATATCTCAAATAAACCTTGAAATCTCAATGACCTAACACAATTTAGGTTTATTCTTGGTGACATCTCAGTCATTGTGGGTTAGGGGATGAGGGCTTGAGGCTGCCTCCCAAGTTTAGGGATCTTTAGCTCCTTTCATCTCATGATATTGTTCATACATGGTCTCCATAGTTACTGTAGATAGAAAATTGATGACTGAGATAGAAAATTAGGTTTAAGGTAAAGCTAAAAAATTAGCATACATCATTTATGCCTGTATGCCATTGGCTAGAACTCAGTCACATGGTACCAATCTACTGCAAAGGAGGCTGGGAAATGTAGAGAAATGTAGGTTTCATGGCACTGTCTTTGCCAGCCACTGATTAGCCTTTGCTTGGTATAGTCCTTTAGGTTTCAATAAATGTCTCACCTCCGCATGCACATCTGTCACTGACACCCATGTTTGCTCCACGCTATACCTGAAGATACTTAAAGTTTAAATCTGATTGAAATATTTTGTCTTAATTTAACATATAATACTAACAAATTGCCTTTTGAGTGTGTTTAAAAATGTGCACTTTCAGAATTTTCATTTTACCATAATGAAAAAGCATTCAGCACCCTGATTTTATTTTAAATTAATTTATTAGAGAATTTATGGATATTTTGATGACTTTGTCTCTCAGAGTTTCAGCCTTAATCTAATTTACTGAGGCATTTCTTTGTCTATCTTTTTTGGCAAGGGCTTTTGGTATTTCTGAAGATACTTATTTTTCCTGGAGATTGATTATTGACGTGTCCCAGAGAGTTTTGGAGTTAGTTGTGGCTAGGAATCTGTTACCATTTGTATTTGCAGTATTTCATCTTCTGGAAGTCATTTATTTTTCTGTCAGGCTTAGAAAGACCTTCGTTACTTGAACATCATGAAAATATTCTCTACAACAACCATGGTTGGAGAAAATAAAAAAAATATGATAGGAATTCAAGAACTTCTGATAGATATTAGAGATCTTATAAACCTGATAAAGAAGGACATTCTTTAAAAAGCACTGAAATGTCTGGTTTAGTGAAAAGCAGAAAGACAAAGTGACAGAACCACTGACACAGGAGTCCTTCAATAAGCCAACCTACAGGTTGTGAGCAGTTGGCAAAAGGGACACTTATGAGTTATAAGGCTCATTGTATAATTATGTCACTCAGGGTACAGGGGTGGTCATTTGATTCATTTCATAGCCAGAAAAATGGGCTGTTCTTTTTTCTGGACTGTGTGCCTCCAAAAATGGGGTCTTATTAAATAGCTCATCAGTGGACAGAAACACCTAGCTAGTCCCATATTTCTGCAAATTCTGTGATGATGACTTAGACAGGTTATCTGACCTGTTTGGACCTCAGTAACTTCATTTGTCAAATTTACTGAATGGATGCTAATTTTAAGGCATTATGTTGTAGGAGAAAAGAGTATTAGCTTGAGGGTCAGGTAGTCTGAAAATCTGTCTCTGCTCTGGACCAGCTAAGTAAACTGATAGAAGCTATCTCAAAGTCCTATCAACAAGAGGGAAAGAGGTGAGTCGTTCTAAATTCTGGTAACCTGGGGAGGCAATTTAAATCCCCAAACTCTGGATTCTTAGGAAATATGTACCCTTAGGTGAGCACGGGGCTTAGAGTTCAGACCTCTCTGGTTTCAGCTCCCTCCTTGTGTTTATCTGTTTGATACATAATTCCTGTTCTTTCTTGTGAGCTCAGATATGCATTTAAAAATGATAATTGTAATTTATCCAATATCCTGGCACTTGTGTTGGAAGCTTTTTCAGAATATTTAGTTAGCCATAATTCTGGAAGCAGAAGTCCCTCTGATTGTTTGTTTGTTTGGTTTTTTTTGGTAATTTTTATACAAGTATACATGCAGGAACATTATGAGTAACTTAATGAGTTTCAAAGTGAATACACAATATAACTAACACCAGACCAAGAGCCAGAGGACTGCCAGCATTTTGGAAGCTTCACCGTTCCTCCTTTCCATCATATGCCCATCCTCATAGAGATAACCACTATGCTGACCTCTAATGCCGTATATTAGTTTTCTCTGTCCTTTACAGAAACGGAATCAAGTAAAATGTACTCAAGCTTCTCACACTCCATGTTGTCTGTGAGATCTGCCCATATTATGCTTATGTGTAGCTGTTCATTCTTACTGCTGTGTAGGATTCATTGTATGTATATGAGAATTTATTCTTTTTGATGGACATTTGTTTAATAAGTCGTATTCTAAATGTTCCTGGACATGTCTTTTGATGAACATATATACACATTTTTACTGTCTGTATGTATGAACATAATTTCTATGTTATGGATGTGTATATTTTTACCCTACTTTTGGTTGAGAAGTGTGCATTTTGTTGATTTATAGAGTTTTTTATATTTTTTAGAAGCATGTCCTTTGTCATATATATATGATATATATATATGATTACATATATATATATCATATATATATATATCAGAGATATCTTCTTTTTCTGTGGCTTTTCTTTTTACTCTCAATGTTGTCTTTGGATGGGTAAGAGTTCTTCATTTTAATAGCCTAATTTTTCAAAAATTTCCCTTATGGGTAGTGCTTTTCTGTGCCTCTTTAAGTAATATTTGCCTACCCCAAGGTCATGAAGACATTTAAAATTTTCTTCTAAAAGCTTTTTCTACCCTTTACATTTAGATCTACAGTTTATCTGGAATTGATTTTTGTATGCTTTGATTTACTTCTGCACAGCCAAATGTGTATCTCTTTCTAGCTGTGTGTTAGTATACTAGTGTAGTGCTTTCCCCTCGGCATTGCTTTTACTCTTCTCTGTTATGAAAAGCCCTATTTCAGTTTCTGGGCCAAGAAATATATATATTATATATTATACATATAATCTTCATATCCAGCCCTGGCTCCCCAAGGCAAATTTATCACTCTCTCAGCTGTTCTTGTACTTTTTCCTATTCTAATGTTGCCTAGTTTCGATTCTTATATTTCAATGAAGTAGATTCAATTATTTTACAGGTGAGGAAACTTAAGAACAAAGTTAAATTGTCCAATAATTAACACACCAAAATTTAGATGAATGTCAAGATTGGATGGCCATGTTGTGGTTTTCCCACCATATTGGTCAACATTATTGGTATTTCTCTAAAATAATGTGAGAAAAGAATCAAAGGACTCTGCTGAAGTTGTAAAGTAAGCTTCTTGCAGGCTTACTTCACCCGAAGTGAAAATCTGTCTAGACCCCCACATCACACGAAAGAAAAATAGAAAGGAGGAGATGACACAGGGATTGAGTGAAATCTTCATTCGTGAAGCCCAGGGCCTTCCCATAATTTCCTTGCTCTTAGTGGGTCCTGATAAGCCAAGTGAATGATGCTCTGATATTTGGCAAAAATGATATGTATATTGACTGAGTCTTCCCCATTTCTTCCTTATAATGATAAGGTAGATATTACTCAATTCATAGCCCTTAAATACTCTGACTCACTAAAAACCCTAATGGATAAATTGCCTGATATCTCATTTTTAATATAACGAAATGGAGGACAGAGGGAGTAGATTGGTTTAAGAAATATGGTTGATATTGTGATACCTAGAATTTCATGAAAGAGTAAATTCTCAGAATAAATCTCTCTTCACATGTCTCACTACTTAGCCCCTCAGAGTCCTAAAATGTTGTATTGTCCGTAAATTGAGAAACCAAGTGAAGTACGTCATGTAGCAGTGTGATTTTTAAATTAATGTTAATACCACCATTCTTTGCAGAATCTTTCAATTTCTCATGATAATTATAGTTGCTTTTGTAGTGTCATTAAAAAAAGTAGTTTAATATGGATTGCCATCTCTTATGGTGTTTTGAAGTTCTGTATAGCCAGTAAACTGCTCCTTTGTGTGGCTCATATTCAGATTCTTAGTACATATTTTTAAGAAAGTGAAGCTTAATGGGCATGTGATTCTGCTACTCTGAGCTGTGGAAAATTTTATTTGAAATAACCTTTTGGCCATCGAAATAACCTGGGAGAAAAGAGATAGGGCCATGTGCTTCCTAGGTTCAGGAGGTATTCTGATGGCTTCTGTGTTCACTAACCCTCAGCCTACATTCTTTGAGGTCAAATTTTGCCTTCCATATAGCCCTCTTCTTTGTGTTTGAACATTTTTATATTCATATTTTATGCAATTACATTTATGAATCCCTTATTGAAGTACTTCTTTTTATATAAAGTACACAATTTTATATTAGGCTCTTTTCTTTCTTAAATTGTAATTATTCAAAGGAAATTGTCTGCTGGGTGTTTTGGGGGTCATGTAGTCTATTATATGAATTGTTACACAGATATTGTACAAATTTATGTAGTAAAATATATGTTGTTTTGTGATTTTGGTTATCACCTCTTCCTGAGATCTTTGTGACACCAAAATTTATGTTTTGTCTTATAATTTCTTTGGGTCTTATCATGGTTGTTTTCTGAAATACAAGTGATAGGTAAATGGTAAATAACATGATGTTAATAGAGCAAGACAGTTTTGAATTGTGAATTTGAAAAATTGAGAGTGCTTTTGATTTATATGTAAGCCCCTCAACTTAGACCAACTGTAATTGTGAGTATGCTGTGAGGATATTTTACAGATGTAAAGTTCATATTTTAGAGTAGGGCCAATTGAAAATAGGAAGAACTTACTTTTATCTGGTCCCATAGTTAAAAAGCTAAATTAGTTTATTTTGTAATTGAAGTCCTCTACTGAAAATGGGAGCTTAATTTCTTACTGAATGCTCATAATACTTAAATCTACTAAAATCCTCTCTAGTAAGGTGACATTTTAACTTGAATCTGGCAACTCTCAATTCACTCCATCCTAAATACTATTTTTCTATATCTTTAACCTATGAATTAAATTAGAAAGCCCATTTTTTTCAGATCATATAGAATCATATACAAGAATCTTAATTTAGTCTAATTATTGAGGCGTTTACAAGAAGGACATGTGTGTAAATAATACAGCAAATGTAGATTAGTAATTAATGACTGGCACCTGGAATCCCCAGAACCTAGGCCCTAGGTCCAGTTTCATGCCAGGTATCACTTTCCTCAAAATAACACAAATGTGTATTTTATTCAGTAAAAAATTTTGATTCCACATGTAGTGTTAAATGGGTTTAGCAACTTTAGTGGATCAATACCAAAGCACAAAGATTTTAATTCAATGTTGTAAGCCACAGTGGCAACCTACAGCTTGTTGGCTATAGCTAGCCATGTCCAGTCATTAGCATGTTGTCTGTGACTGCTTGTATGCTACGACAATAGAGTTGAGTAGCTGCAAAAGAGATTATATGTCCCACAAATCCTAAACTAATTTCTGACCCTTTATAGAAAAAAAAACTTACTACCCCTGGATTTGAGTTCTCTGCTATCAGTATGGAAAAAAAGAAAAAACTCCTTATGTATTTCTTATTTCTTATCTTACATTATTTAATATAGGGTTAAATGGTCCAACTGATATAATTCTGCTATAACACATATCCAATAAATAAATCAATGGTAAATCTCATAGTCACTGGACCAAACCAGTTCAAAACTAAATATATGTTTTCACCAGCCCACTATCTTTGATATCAGTTAGTGACATGAAGGATAAAATACACTTCGATGTTTCCCAGTTAGCTTATTGATAGTTTCTGGTTCCAGTAAAAAAGAATTAGGTACATTTTATTTTATCTCTCCCATTGATAACAGCTAAAAACTTCAGATAAAATTCATATAGCAGCTTTACAAATTAAGGAAGAGAGGTGGACTGAGTAGAGATATCAAAGCTCAAAGAATGACCATGCCTTGGAGACCTCCTCTGTTCTAGTGTATTTTAAATGTTCTTTGCTCATTTGTTTTGCTTTCCATACCTCTTTGCTTAGACATCTGCATTTCTTGGAATTATAAATAGTCACAGACAGAAAATACTCTTTTGTAAGAGGGTTAGGGAGGGAGTATGTTGCAGGCTACAGCTCTTCAGACTTTCCTTGTCTACCCCGGGAGGACTCAGTAAGAAACTGCAACTCCAGACAGAAGTGGTAGCATGTACCACAAAGTGAGGGAGATGATAGTGCAGTGGAGGCCCTCTCAGGCTCTTTTCTGCTGCCAGTTTGCCTCCAGGTGAATGCAGTCCAGGATGCACCAGGAGGCAAAGGTTCTGCTCTTTTGTGGATATAAGGAGAAGAGGGTCCAGAAAAATATGTTATGCCTATATTCTCTCAGGTCAGAATGAATTGGCACAACTCATTTCAAGAAACTTGGCAAAATATGTCAAGAGCCATGCAAATGTCATTATCTTTTGAAAATTGTCTACCTTAAAAATAAAGCTATTAGTTATTTTACCAGCAAAAACAGGTTTATTTGAGAACAGCAGAGAATTACAAGTCAGGACAAGAAGCTATGGCAAAACCACAAAACATATCCGGAGAACAAAGGAGAGGAATGCTCTTCTACAGGAGAAAGGGGGAAATTGAGGGACTGTTCTAAGCAAAAAGTTCGTTGGAGGAAACTGGGAGTCCCATGTGTCCTGGCTGCTATTTGGCTCAGTTTAACAGTCTCTTGTTGGCTGGGCTGTTGTTGGGCTGTTGCTGGGGGAGGTAGAAACTTTTACTGGGTGGTAAAGTAGCCAAAATAGTGTGAGTTGTAAGATGTGTGTCTCTTCCTTCCTGGGGGGTCTGCAGTTAACCAGGAGTGGTGGGTGTGAATGCCCCCCTGCAGGTCTCCCAACTCTGGGTCAGTGAGGTTTCCCTTAATCAGTTTTCACAGTATAATAATTAACTTACAGGAATATGTCCTAAGGAAAATATCAAAATAATTTGAAAAGCAAAGATAAAAAGATATTCATTGGAGTTTCATTATATGAATGAAATAGTTTCATTACATAATCAAATAATTTCTGTTAAAAACAAAATATGTCAGCTTGAATTGTATTTTACCATTCATGAGATAATTATGAAATTAGGGAAGAAATTAAAATCCATACGAAATAGTATTATATGAAAAAACAGCTTTAAGTGTGGATTTGAGATATGAATAACTTAAGCAATGAAAGAGCTAATTTTTAAGACTCTTGAAAATTATTGTTTGGGGACCTATAGTATTAATGATATTGTGATGTCTTTAAGAAACTCATAATGACTTAGTCTTCATTTGGGTGTAGCAATTGGTTTAAAAATTTTTGTATTTTTTTCTAATGAATCCTGTATTGTATATTGGAGAAATTCTTTTAGCCTCAGAGATATTTGTTAAGTGAAACAAAATAATTTAAGGAGATGTGCAAGCATGGCAAACATTTTGGCATTAAGTATCAAAATTCTTAATATTTTTAAGTAAATGAAAGTTTGGAGAATGTCTTCCAAGAAAACTGACAAAGTGTATCTTTCAGTTTTCTTTTCCCGAAAGAAGTCACCAACATCATTTTTTCTGTTCTTTTTAATTTGACGGAATAGCCTCCTTTTTATAAAGCATATTGATAAGGTCATTGGATAAAAATAATCCAGTAGTCTATACACCTAAAATCTCTGCACTATGATTTTTTTAATTTCACACAGCTTCGCACTCACATCTTCTGGCTGGGGATGGAAGTGGAAGTGAGCGATGAGAACACAGCATGTCAGTTCCAGTTACGTTCTCCACTCCTGATGGGCGGAGTGAACTCAGGCATTTAAGATATTGCTAACAGTCTGGAATTCAGTTCAGTTCATCAAACACTGCCAGCCTGCTATATGCCAGGCATTGACCAAATCCTTTGAATTCAGAGAGGTAATAAACCTCATTGTTGCCCTTCAGAACAGGCATGCACAACACAAATAATAGAATAATATAACAGGTATATGAAAGGAATATATTCAGTGATGTGGAAATACAATGACAGAATAGCCAGTTCTTCCTGGACCACGAAAGAACTTGCATTATTATAGAAAAACATGTGACAAAAATCTATGATCCATTTCTGATTAAACCCCAGAAAACTAGGCATAGAAGAGATTTTCTTCTAACTGTTAAAGAGAGTCTTTAAAAAAGCACTAGAGCTAACATCATTTAATGATGAAAGATAGAATGCTTTCACCTTAAGATTGGGAGCAAATCAAGGATGTCCACTCTTGTTACTTCTGTGCCACATAGGATGGGAGGTTCTAGCCAGTGAAATAAAGTCACAAAAAAATAAATAAAAGCCATCTGGACTGGATAAGAAGAGAAACTGTCTATTTGCAGAAGACATGAAGATCTATGTGGGAAATCTTAATGGACTCTTAAACAAAAGAAAAACAGCTAATAAGTGTTTGTAGTGCCGCAGGGTGGGTGGTCAGTATGCAAAATTAATTATATTTCTATACTAGTAACGAACAAGTAGAGATAAAATATATGAAATATGCAGGAATAAATATGTCAAAAGTTATAAGAAACTTGTATACTAAAAATTACTAAACACTATTCAGAGGAATTAAGAAACCTTAAATAGAGATATACTGTGTTCATGGCTGTAGTGACCCCAAATTATAAAGATGTCAAGTCTCTTCATATTGATTTATAGATGCAATACAATTATAGTCAAAATCCCAATAGATAAGGCTTGTTTTTTTTAAAAGTACAAAAATATCCCAGTAGATAGGTTTGAAAATTGACAGGTTTATTCTAAAATGTGTAAGAAATTTAAAAGAAAATCAAAACAACTACATAACCAAAACAGCTTTGAAAAAGAACAAACTTGGAGAACTTAATGTTATCTGATTTCAAGGCATTATACAGCTACGGAAATCAAGACCATATGGTGTCAATGTAAAAAAAGATAAATACCTCAATGCGACAGAATAGAAGGGTCAAAAATAGACCCACAAATATATATACAATGGATTTTCACATAATGTACAAAGGCAGGTGAGTGGATCAAGGATAGTTGTTTAATCAAATGGTGCTGGAACAATTAGAATTCAATAAAAATAAAATAAAATAAAATTTGACCCTACCTTATACTGTATACAAAAATTAACTAAAAGTGGATCACAGTACACAATCTTCAACCAATGAGTGGTAAATGTGGTTTCAAAAACTTCCTTCTTCAATGCCCCAGAATTCCTAGTAGGGAGGGCTGAATCCTCTGCTACAACAGAACTGCTTCAGCTTCTCTGCTCAATCCTGCTTCCTTTACATCTCAGAGTTGTCTCTGAGAGTACCCTTAATTTTCCTCCCCTAAAAATCAGAGTCCATTTCCCAAAGACCCTGGCTGAAATCAGTAGTTATTGGGAAAGAGCACATTAGACAACAATTAAGAAGTCAGATATTTGCTCTAATATGTATAGCCACCTTTAATGCAACAGCTACAAATGCTAATTGATATACTTGTATTGGCAACTTGGATACATTAGAGGAATTGCTGAAAATAGATATTTTGCAAAATGGTGACTAACCTTTTTGTTCTGAACAAACTTAAGTATCATCTTCTCTCAATTTACTTGTAGTTTAATTCCAAGAAAGTTAAATATATATAAAAATAGTATAAAAAATAAAAATTGTTTTGAAGAGAAACTACTTCTAGGCGGAGACCATTTAAAATATGTTTTTCTCCTATACCAGTATCTGCTGAGACATTTGAAGGATTTGTGGGATTACAACATATACATCTGCCCATACATCTAGCATCACTATCCTCTACCCAATTAATGTGGTTAACACCCTTCAATCATTGTGTGGCTACCCTAGAATGACTCCATAAGTTTCTGGAAGGTACCCTAGTGACCCCATTGAGAAACACCAGTCTTAGAGCGCTCTGTATGATGTAACAAGCAGCTTTGGCTTTATTCTGTAGGTGTTAGAGAGGCATTACAGCCCTTCAAGTTGAGCAGTGACATAATGTGTGTGTATACTTGATGTATTGGTATATATGCTTGTATATATTTGCCATATATTCACAACTATTTAAACATACACAGTTACTATGTTTTTAATATTTGATCATGAAATTGGAAGCTCCACTAGAACTAGTATGTTTGGTTTGATTTTCTGCTTCATCCTCAGTGTCTAAATCATGCCTTGCATATCTAAGCAACTGATATGGAATTCCTCAGTGTAAGGGTATATGCATCCTGTGGTTGTGGAAGAGAGATAATTTTATGAATCCTTAGTCTATTTTCTTTTTAAGAATTTAAAGTAGATCTGATAGTCTATAGAAAGTTTACAATCTGTTAAACTAAAAGATAGGAAACCTCCCTTCTGGTCCTGACCATGCTACTAATTATGTGACCGTGGGCAAGTCCTTGGACTTTTCAGATCTCATATCAGAGTTCTCTATAGAGGTAAGGGTTTGGAAAAATAAAAAAATTAAATATGTTTTTCTTCTATATCAATGTCTGCCAGGATCTTTGAAGGTTGTGTGGGAATACAACATATGTTTGCCCTCCACATCTAGCATCCCAGTCTAAGACCTTTAGTTTTCCATAAACCACCAACATTAATAGAAAAGGGATTTTTACTGTCAAGACAAAACAGTGTAAATATTTGGAGAACAACAAAGGGGAAAACAACACAATATTGGGAGATGTAAAATAGATAAGTGACTTGTTATCAAACTCTACAAACCAAATATTAAAAAAGTGGGAAAAACTGAGAGACATCCAGATCTATACTGTACAATAATTGAAAAAATGTGCAGGAAGAGGCCACACCAGTTACTGCTGGGTCTAATAGTAAAGGGTAGACATATTTTAAAATATTTAAGAAGCAAATAGATTAGTGACTTTGAATCCCAGGTGTACATTGGAATTGCCTGTGGAGTTTAAGGAATTTCTGACACCTGGATGCCACACCCAGAAATTCTAACTTAATTGGTACCCCAGTAATTCTTAAGTATTGACATTGAGAGACAGTAACTCCAGATTGGGTGAGTGTGTGATTCAAGATTTTGGCTCACTGAGGGGAAAAATAACCAAGATTTTTGACATTGCTATGACTTTTGAACCAGGTGTACTATTGCAAGATGGATATACTCAATGAAAACAGTAAACCAAGAAGGAGAAAGGTATAAACTCCAGAGAACAGCCATTCAAACCAGGAGGAAGACAAAGGAATTCCAAGGATCCAAGCAAAGGTAAGTCCCCAGATAATGGCTTTGCAATAGAATTAGAAACCAGTCTGAATAGCAAAAGTATGGAAGTTTCAGAAGAGATATCTTTAAACAAATTGAACTGATGGTGTAAATGATGTGATTGACCATGTGTATGGAACATTTCATTTAAAGACTTTAAAGGTTTTAGTAAGGTATGTGAAGAAGAATTAGGAATAGGTACAAAGAAACATTAATGATGAAAAAATATCAAGTCAAAAACAGTAATGCTCAATTGTAAATAATAATTGCATAGGCTATACACATATATAGCTTTTTTAATCAACAGTTTGAATATAATTATTTGAGGAGAATGTTCTGGAAAAAGAAAAATGATAATGAGAACTGATTTATAATCTTCATAATTTAGTCAATAGACAATATACTTAATGAGTGATGCAAAAGATAGCAGGGTACATATATTATTTAGAAATGTGGAGATGTGTGAAAGTCACAAAAACAGCTTAAAAAGTGGAAAAGTAGTTGCTTCTATGGAGTGGTCTTTGACAAGGTTAGTCAGCCTTGGCACTGTCTGGACTCTGCTGTGGGACTCTGTCCTGGGTGGTCTAGTAGGCTCGGCAGCATCCCGGGCCTCTACCACCAGATGCCAGTATCAACCAAAAGGTAACAAGCAAAAATGTCCCTGGGCATTGCCTAATGTCTCCAGGGTGGCAAAATTATCCCTAGTTGAGAACTACTGGATGGGTGGGAGGTGCAGAATTCATACTTTGCTATAAACATTAATTATTTGACTTTTTAAATTATGTACTTGTATTACTTTGATATAATACTAACTTAAAATAAGACAGTTGATAGAGATGATTTTGAATATCCTTTAAAACCGAAAATGTTACAAAGTCATATATCCCAACTACTACTTTTTAGCTACATTTCTTTCAGTTGTAAATTATGTTTTCTTGACAGCTAAATCTCTAGTGAATGGATTAGATAAACACAATTGAGTAGGTAGTAGTGAGTACACAGAAATATATAGACCTTGTCCCTGATTCAGATTATTTTCTGATGTACCTGGGCATTTGACCCAAACAATTATGGAGAGTTTTGGGGGAGGTTTTGGAGTCAGAGGAGAATGTTCTTCATTCCTGACTTTTCCCTCATGTTATCTCTCTGTCCATGAGCGTGTTGGCACATACTACCCAACAATATTATTTCCAGCTGCCTTTCTCCAGGAAATCTTCCTCATTCTATGGCTGCAAAAGCAGATTATAGTCGATGTCTAACTGAATTGTACAAACAATAAGTGTTCCTGATATTTTAGGAAGAAGCAATAATTCAGCCATCGAAGAGTGGGGTATATTTTTAGAGGAGAGATGCAGTTTCTCAAATGGGTACAAAACAGGGCTTGTGTGCCTTAGCTCCTTAGGTCTATGTCAGCAAATGTTCTTCTCTTAATAGAAAAGACAAACTCCTAACATCCCCATCCCATACACTGGGGTGTAAGTCCCTGATGGAGTTATCCTAATTTTTATGTGGCCATCATGACTAATAGTCTGTCTCTGACCACTTAAGGTAAGTTTGGTACAAAATTCAACCTAAAAGTGATCTGGCTTGAAACTGATAATAAGGCTTTGGGAATAAATTTCTGTCTTTATTGAGTTTATCAAGGTTGTTGGGTTTTAACAATGTTAAAAATTGCATAAACAGAGTTTTGGGGTTTTTTTTTGGAGGAGAGTGAATAAGAAGTTACTTTTAAAAACTAAGTATAAATGTGGCTTTAAGTGGTAATCCTATTATATCGGACATTGTGGATATACTTTCTTCTGGTCTACCTTTCCAGGATAATTATTTGTCTTTCAGAAGAATAATATTCTTTATCCCAAATCAGTTTTGTTGCAGTTAATGTTATTATTTACTAGTACAGGAAGAACCAAGTGCATTTTCACATGGCATGAAGTAGATTTTTATTTTTTAAACCCAAGAACAGACTGAAGTTTGCTAGTGAAATTGTTTTGGTAAATACCATCAATTCTGATGACAGATTATTTTCAGTAATCCCAAGCAATTTTGTTACACTGCCATTATGTTTAAGTGATAGCAAATTAAAATGATAAAGTGTCTTTATCTCTTTCCTGCAGCTGTTTTAGCAATCCCATAAAATGAGTTTATACTGTCAGGGTTACCTGTCCAGAAATATATAAATACAGGTGGCATTGTTCCTTAAGTATCCCACCAGTCACCAGGCTCTGTAGGCGATCTAATGGTCCATTTCTAAGGAAAATGTTGCAGTGTCTATTTTTCAATTATTTGAGAAATAGACACATTCATTGTTTTGCCTGGTGTCAGGGTCATCTCACCACATATATTATGGTAAATTACTATAATAGGAGCACTTGGCATGCTGTGTTAGAGTGAAAAGGAAAACAGATTGGATGGAAATAAGAAGAATTCATTCTTCATCCTCTCTAGCGTGTGTGCCCTGACTACCATCAGGGGAGCTTATTAACCTTCCTCCCATTTTAAATGTTTCTAGAAAGCAGAACTGAATTGAACAAGCTCTGCAGTCAAACGGCCTTCCTCTCATTCCCCACTAAAGATAGATGTCTCTTTCCTAGACCATTTAAAAGGGACAATTTAAATACAAATTTGGGTTTAGTTTTGGTTCTCCTCAATACACTTGTATGTGAAATTTGTTTTCGTGTACTATACATATATATATTTTTTCTGTGTAGGAACCTAATATTTCCATTTAGGTACCCTTGTGAGATCTTTTGTACTGAACTTGTGATTTCAGTCTTCCACAAATTATCCTGACTTCTTACCAGAAGCACCATGCTTGTCACTGTGGTTTAAGCAAATATCCCTGAGCCCATAAGGGATCAAGGTCATAGGTTCATCTCTTTGGTCACCTGAGACACAGCTTTTTTTCCATAAAGCACACTCCACGGTTTTCAGTATTCAATACTTTGTAGGTAAGTTTCGTGGAACGTGTTTGTCTGGAGGGTATCTTTGCTATGTCCACGTCATTGCTGAACATTCTAGCTCAGTGTTCCACTTCATCTCTTACCACTCTTCTCTCAGTATCCAAACCACACTGAGACCATCATTATTCTGAAAACAGGGCGAAATATCTATTTCTGTGATTTGGGCCTAGTTAGTTTGGATCTGGCTTTGCTTCCATCAGATGCACCCTTATATCCAAAGGAAAGTTCATTACAGTCTGTTGTAAAACAACTGCAACTCCTTGGAAATAATATGCCTCAGCATATGAAAATGGCCTGTTTCTTGAGGGAATTGCTGCTGATTGGCAGCAGGTAATGTTTGTCCATTGTAGAAAATGAAGGCATAATTGGAAACACTCTGGTTTTGAGTCAGTTTTAAGTAATTTGTTTTCATATGATTGTTCCTTAGTAATTTGGACTTGTACTGCTAAAGGGTAGAGTACTTTCTTCCGAACCTCATGTATCTTGATCTGAAACAGCAAGATACAGAAGAGCATGGGAGCTGAGACCAGGCGGCCTGCAGTCCTAGGAGTAGAACTTAAATCCTCCATACATCCCTCTCTTTAGGCAAATTATTTAATCTCATGTACTTATGGGAGAGTTAAAATTAAATGAACTATTTAGAGCAGTTACCAAATTTCTTGGTAGATGTTAAGTATTTTTAAAATGTGGAAAAAAGCCACATTTAACATAATATTTCTTGGTGCTACTTTTGATTTGAAGACTTAATGTTTTCTGAGGACCCCTGAAAACAGTCTAACTTCCTAAAAGTCCTCTCTGCCAGTGCCAGGGAAGATCCTGGGTCAGACTCATCTGTGGTACTCACGTCCTTCAAAGGAAGTGAGAGAAAGCAACCCCTTGCGTCAGGTTCTGACATTATGGCATGATGGTGACTGTGTTTTCTTTGCAAACACTGAAATTTGTTCTTACATGCTTTGAGACTCACCAATAAAAGTGACTGAAATAATTTCTTTGAGACTCACCAATAAAAGTGACTAAAATAATTTTTATAAATCTTAGAAAAGTATATTAATAGTCAAGTTTTCAAAGTCACTATTAACTAAAAGTGAGGGCTGTATTCTTAAAAATATCAGATGTCTCTTGAAGCTAAGGTAATGTTTTTTATTAGCTTTTTGTTTTGTTTTTATTGAAAGAAAACAGAAAAATCTTGTAACGATTTGACTCTAGTTTTATTCAGTGGCTTAGAACCTAAGTGCATCATTAAATCTCCAAGATACCAGGAATATTGAGAGTCATTTAAAAGATGATGTTATCTAGGGAAACTTTTTTTTTTTGAGAGGGCATTTCTCATATTTATTGATCAAATGGTTGTTGACAACAATAAAATTCTGTATAGGGGACTCAATGCACAATCATTCATCAACCCCAAGCCTAACTCTCAACAGTCTCCAATTTTCTGAAGCATAACAAACAAGTTCTTACATGGTGAACAAATTCTTACATAGTGAATAAGTTCTTACATGGTGAACAGTGCAAGGGCAGTCATCACAGAAACTTTCGGTTTTGATCACGCATTATGAACTATAAACAATCAGGTCAAACATGAATATTCGTTTGATTTTTATACTTGATTTATATGTGAATCCCACATTTCTCCCTTATTATTATTATTATTTTTAATAAAATGCTGAAGTGGTAGGTAGATGCAAGATAAAGGTGGAAAACATAGTTTAGTGCTGTAAGAGGGCAAATGTAGATGATCAGGTGTGTGCCTATAGACTAAGTATTAATCCAAGCTAGACAAGGGCAACAAAACATCCACGGATGCAGAAGATTTCTCTCAAAACAGGGGGGTGAGGTTCTAAGCCTCACCTCTGTTGATCCCCAATTTCTCACCTGATGGCCCCCCTGCGACTGTGCCTGTCTTAGGTTGTTCCTCCCTTGAGGAATCTTACCCGTCTCTGGCTAACCAGTCATCTTCCGGGGCCATACAGGGAAATATAAAGGTGGCAAGTGAGAGAGAAGCAATATTGTTTGAAAAGGTTAGCTTTTTACTTCTTTACAGATTTATGCCCTGTGGCTTCTATGCCCAGCATTTGTCTTGAGGTATCTTTACCATTTGGAAGAATTATGATACTTGGAAATTTTGATATGAGGCACGAATTCTATTTAAGGGTTGTAATTAGGAAGGAAGAAGAAAAGCTATAGAGGTAGCAGACGGAAGAAAACATGGGAAGATTGATTATTTCTTTGACATATCTTCTTGTAGAGTAACATAAGCATGTATAGCTTTTAAACTACTAATTAAATTGCATACACACATTAACATAATAGGAATATAGCTACATAACCAAAGCAGACCTACAATTACCAGCCATCTCCAGTGAAACCAAAAAAACCAGTTAGGCACCCTAGGCATTTATGAAAACTTATCAATGATATAATGGATATTGTCTAACTGAATTTGAATAGCTTGAGAAAAATCAGACAAATTAAAACAACACATTCCTGGGAACTGTTCGCATCCCATATGTTCTTTTAACAGTAGATAGTCTATATTCGCAAGATTTTGGAGTGCTGCAACTTGCACTTCTCCTAATTCTTGGTTGAGTTCCAACAGTGTAGATCCAGTCAAATTTGTTGTTTTACTGTATGCACAGGCCAGCTTAGATATATCCTCTTCATTCCCATGGCAAGTCCAGGAACTGGTGGGATGAATGCAGCTACAAGTGCAACAGCGCCAGGATCTTTGTTGAAGTTTTTTGATGATCATCTTCTGTAATGACTCTTCCAGAGAATGTTGGTGTTGGAAGTTCTTCTTCATATTGTATCTTAATTCATTTTCTGGGTAGCCAAATTAGGCTTTGATCCTCTGTATAAACACAAACAAACCCTTTGCCCACACTTTGATATGCCCTTTATACCATTGTGAAGAACTTATTGGAGATCACCACACAGGAACTGCTTTTTTTTTTTTTTAAGAGAAAGGAACATTATCAGAAAAATGTATTTCCATAGCTGATCATCTGACACCCTTTAAATGATCAAAATTAAGGATATCTAAAGCATGCATTAATCGTTGATTTACAGTTAGTTTTATCCTATCAGAGAGTAATCCACCTTTTCTTTCTTTTTTTTTGTTATCATTAATCTACAATTACATGAAGAATATTATGTTTACTAGACTCTCCCCTACACCAAGTCCCTCACACAAACCCCACTACAGTCACTGTCCATCAGCATAGCAAAATGTTGTAGAATCACTACTTGTCTTCTCTGTGTTGCACAGCCCTCCCCTTTCTCCCATCCCCCACATTATGCATGCTGATCATAATACGCTCTTTCTCCCCACCCCCCTTATCCCTCCCTACCCATCCATCCTCCCCAGTCCCTTTCCCTTTGCTACCTGTTAGTCCATTCTTGGGTTCTGTAATTCTGCTGCTGTTTTGTTCCTTCAGTTTTTCCTTTGTTCTTATACTCCACAGATGAGTGAAATCATCTGGTATTTGTCTTTCTCCGCTTGGCTTATTTCACTGAGCATAATACCCTCTAGCTCCATCCATGTTGGTGCAAATGGTAGGATTTGTTTTCTTCTTATGGCTGAGTAATATTCCATTGTGTGTATGTACCACATCTTCTTTATCCATTCATCTACTGATGGACACTTAGGTAGCTTCCAATTCTCGGCTATTGTAAATAGTGCTGCGATAAACAGGGGTGCATCTGTCTTTTTCAAACTTGAGTGCTGCGTTCTTAGGATAAATTTCTAGGAGTGGAATTCCTGGGTCAAATGGTAAGTCTATTTTGAGCATTTTGAGGAACCTCCATACTGCTTTCCACAATGGTTGAACTAATTTACATTTCCACCAGCAGTGTAGGAGGGCTCCCCTTTCTCCACAACCTCGCCAACATTTGTTGTTGTTTGTCTTTTGGATGGTAGCCATCCTTACTGGTGTGAGGTGATACCTCATTGTGGTTTTTATTTGCATTTCTCTGATAATTAGCGATGTGGAGCATCTTTTCATGTGTCTGTTGGCCATCTGTATTTCTTTTTTGGAGAACTGTCTGTTCAGTTCCTCTGCCCATTTTTTAATTGGGTTATTTGTTTTTTGTTTGTTAAGGCGTGTGAGCTCTTTATATATTCTGGACGTCAAGCCTTTATCGGATGTGTCATTTTCAAATTTATTCTCCCATACTGTAGGGTACCTTTTTGTTCTACTGATGGTGTCTTTTGCTGTACAGAAGCTTTTCAGCTTAATATAGTCCCACTTGTTCATTTTTGCTGTTGTTTTCCTTGCCTGGGGAGATATGTTCAAGAAGAGGTCACTCATGTTTATGTCTAAGTGGTTTTTGCCTATGTTCTTTTCTAAGAGTTTTATGGTTTCATGACTTACATTCAGGTCTTTGATCCATTTTGAATTTACTTTTGTGTATGGGGTTAGACAATGGTCCAGTTTCATTCTCCTACAGGTAGCTGTCCAGTTTTTCCAGCACCATCTGTTGAAGAGACTGTCATTTCACCATTGTATGTCCATGGCTCCTTTATCAAATATTAATTGACCATATATGTTTGAGTTAATGTCTGGAGTCTCTAATCTGTTCCACTGGTCTGTGGCTCTGTTATTGTGCCAGTACCAAATTGTCTTGATTACTATGGCTTTGTAGTAGAGCTTGAAGTTGGGGAGTGAGATGCCCCCTACTTTATTCTTCTTTCTCAGGATTGCTTTGGCTATTCGGGGTCTTTGGTGTTTCCATATGAAGTTTTTGAACTATTTGTTCCAGTTCATTGAAGAATGTTGCTGATTATTTGATACGGATTGCATCAAATCTGTATATTGCTTCAGGCAGGATGGCCATTTTAATGATATTAATTCTTCCTAGCCACGAGCATGCGATGAGTTTCCATTTGTTTGTGTCCCCTTTAATTTCTCGTAAGAGTGACTTGTAGTTTTCAGGGTATAGGTCTTTCACTTCTTTGGTTAGATTTATTCCTAGGTATTTTATTCTTTTTGATGCAATTGTGAATGGAGTTGTTTTCTTGATTTCTCTTTCTATTGGTTCATTGTTAGTGTATAGGAAAGCCACAGATTTCTGTGTGTTAATTTTGTATGCTGCAACTTTGCTGTATTCTGATATCAGTTCTAGTAGTTTTGGAGTGGAGTCTTTGGGGTTTTTTATGTACAGTATCATGTCCTCTGCAAATAGTGACAGTTTAACTTCTTCTTTACCAATCTGGATTCCTTGTATTTCTTTGTTTTGTCTGATTGCCGTGGCTAGGACCTCCAGTACTATGTTAAATAACAGTGGGGAGAGTGGGCATCCCTGTCTTGTTCCCGATCTCAGCGGAAATGCTTTCAGCTTCTCGCTGTTCAGTATGGTGTTGGCTGTGGGTTTATGATATATGGCCTTTATTATGTTGAGGTACTTGCCCTCTATACCCATTTTGCTGAGAGTTTTTATCATGAATGGATGTTGAACTTTGTCAAATGCTTTTTCAGCATCTATGGAGATGATCATGAGGTTTTTGTCTTTCTTTTTTGTTGATGTGGTGGATAATGTTGATGGATTTTCAAATGTTGTACCATCCTTGCATCCCTGGGATGAATCCCATTTGGTCATGGTGTATGATCCTTTTGATATATTTTTGAATTCGGTTTTCTAATATTTTATTGAGTATTTTTGCATTTATATTCATCAGGGATATTGGTCTGTAATTTTCTTTTTTGTGGGGTCTTTGCCTGGTTTTGGTATTAGGGTGATGTTGGCTTCATAGAATGAGTTTGGGAGTATTCCCTCCTCTTCTATTTTTTGGAAAACTTTAAGGAGAATGGGTATTATGTCTTCTCGGTGTGTTTGATAAAATTCCGAGGTAAATCCGTCCGGCCCGGGTGTTTTGTTCTTGGGTATTTTTTTGATTACCGTTTCAATTTCTTTGCTCGTGATTGGTTTGTTTAGATTTTGTGTTTCTTCCTTGGTCAGTCTTGGAAGGTTGTATTTTTCTAGGAAGTTGTCCATTGCTTCTAGGTTTTCCAGCTTGTTGGCGTATAGGTTTTCATAGTAGTCTTTAATAATTCTTTGTATTTCTGTGGAGTCTGTCGTGATTTTTCCATTCTCATTTCTGATTCTGTTGATTTGTGTTGATTCTATTTTTCTCTTAATAAGTTGGCTAGAGGCTTATGTATTTTGTTTATTTTCTCAAGGAACCAGCTCTTGGTTTCATTGATTTTGCTTTTGTTTTATTCTTCCGAATTTTGTATATTTCTTCTCTGATCTTTATTATGTCCCTCCTTCTGCTGACTTTAGGCCTCATTTGTTCTTCTTTTTCCAGTTTTGATAATTGTGATGTTAGACTATTCATTTGGTATTGTTCTTCCTTCTTCAAGTGTGCCTGGATTGCTATATACTTTCCTCTTAAGACTGCTTTCGCTGTGTCCCACAGAAGTTGGGGCTTTGTGTTGTTGTTGTCATTTGTTTCCATATATTCCTTGATCTCTATTTTAATTTGTTCATTGATCCATTGATTATTTAGGACCATGTTGTTAAGCCTCCATGTGTTTGTGAGTCTTTTTGTTTTCTTTGTAGAATTTATTTCTAGTTTTATACCTCTGTGGTCTGAAAAGTTGGTTGGTAGAATTTCAATCTTTTGGAATTTACTGAGGCTCTTTTTGTGAGCTAGTATGTGGTCTATTCTGGGGAATGTTCCATGTGCACTTGAGAAGAATGTATATACTGTTGCTTTTGGATGTAGAGTTCTATAGATATCTATTAGGTCCATCTGTTCTACTATGTTTTTCAGTGCCTCCGTGTCCTCACTTATTTTCTGCCCCGTGGATCTATCCTTTGGGGTGAGTGGCATGTTGAAGTCTCCTAAAATGAATGCATTGCAGTCTATTTCCCCCTTTAGTTCTGTTAGTATTTGTTTCACATATGCTGGGGCTCCTGTGTTGGGTGCATATATATTTAGAATGGTTATATCCTCTTGTTGGACTGAGCCCTTTATCATTATTTAGTGTCTTTCTTTATGTCTTGTTACTTTCTTTGTTTTGAAGTCTATTTTGTCTGATATTAGTACTGCAACCCCTGTCTTCTTCTCTCTGTTGTTTGCCTGAAATATGTTTTCCCATCCCGTGACTTTTAGTCTGTGCATGTCTTTGGGTTTGAGGTGAGTTTCTTGTGAGCAGCATATAGATGGGTCTTGCTTTTTTATCCATTCTATTTCTCTGTATCTTTTGATTGGTGTATTAAGTCCATTTACATTTAGGGTGACTATTGAAAGATATGTACTTATTGCCATTGCAGGCTTTAAATTCGTGGTTACCAAAGGTTCAAGGTTAGCCTCTTCAGTATCTTACTGCCTAACTTAGCTCACTTATTGAGCTGTTATATACACTGTCTTGAGATTCTTTTCTTCTCTCCCTTCTTATTCCTCCTCCTCTATTCTTCATATGTTGGGTGTTTTGTTCTGTGCTCTTTTTAGGAGTGCTCCCATCTAGAGAAGTCCCTGTAAGATGCCCTGTAGAGGTGGTTTGTGGGAGGCAAATTCCCTCAACTTTTGCTTGTCTGGGAATTGTTTAATCCCTCCATCATATTTAAATAATAATCATGCTGGATACAGTTTCCTTGGTTCAAGGCCCTTCTGTTTCATTGCATTAAATATATCATGCTATTCTCTTCTGGCCTGTAGGGTTTCTGTCGAGAATTGTGATGTTAGCCTGATGGGTTTTCCTTTATATGTGACCTTTTTCTCTCTAGCTGCCTTTAAAACTCTTTCCTTGTCCTTGATCTTTGCCATTTTAATTATTATGTGTCTTGGTGGTGTCCTCCTTGGGTCCTTTCTCTTGGGAGTTCTGTGTATTTCCGTGGTCTGTTGCATTATTTCCTCCCCCAGTTTGGGGAATTTTTCAGCAGTTATTTCTTCAAAGACACTTTCTATCCCTTTTTCTCTCTCTTCTTCTTCTTCTACCCCTATAATACGGATATTGTTCCTGTTTGATTGGTCACACAGTTCTCTTAATATTGTTTCATTCCTGTAGATCCTTTTATCTCTCTCTATGTCAGCTTCTATGCGTTCCTGTTCTCTGGTTTCTATTCCATCAATGGCCTCTTGCATCTTATCCATTCTACTTATAAATCCTTCCAGAGTTTGTTTCACTTCTGTAATCTGCTTCCTGGCATCTGTGTCCTCCCTCCGGACTTCATCCCTTAACTCTTGCATATTTCTCTGCATCTCCATCAGCATTTTTATGATTTTTATTTTGAATTCTTTTTCAGGAAAACTGGTTAGGTCTGTCTCCTTCTCTGGTGTTTTCTCTGTGATCTTGGTTTGCCTATAATTTTGCCTTTTCATGGTGATAGGAATAGTTTGCAGAGCTGGGACCAGTGACGGCTGGAAGAACTTCCCTTCTTGTTGGTTTGTGACCTTCCTCTCCTGGGAGAACAGCGACCTCTAGTGGCTTGTGCTGGGCAGCTGCGCGCAAACAGGGCTTCTGCTTCCTGCCCGGCTGCTATGGAGTTAATCTCCGCAGTTGCTGTGGGCGTGGCCTGGTTCGGGCCTCTGCTCCAAAGTGGTGGAGTCGTGTTGGAGGGGGAGCGGCTGGAAGGCTATTTATGTCCGTAAGGAGCCTCCCTGCTCCCTGCAGCCCAGGGGTTAGGGTGCCCAGAGATCCCTGGAATCCCTGCCTCTGGACTAAGTGTCTATCTAGGGAAACTTTTAAAGAACAGATCTATTGTCTTTTGCATTAACAAAACACTTATATCTAGGTGGATACAACTGTTCTCTCTGGTTTGTGGAGAAAAGATACTCTTTTCTTGGATGATATTAGGCAGTTATTTGTAAACATGCTCAGTGTTCTTGTGTAAAATATTATTGTTATCTGTCCATTTTGGAGTGCCTGTAATAGATCCTGACTGAGCCTGCTTTTGAAAAGGAAGTCAGTATGAAATTGCATTCAGTTAACTTGTCAGCAGGCTTCCAATGGAGATGAAGCAAATGAAGTAATTTCTTGCCAAAAATGGAGCTATGTGTCCTGAACAACTCAGATCATAGAGCCCTTATCCCCAACCGTCATTGAAATGTTGGCCTTATCCCCAAGTAAAAGAGATGTCAGTTTGTGTCCTAATTATCCATGTGCAATGATTGTTTGGATGTCGGTCTCTAAATCCCTCTAACCTGTTCACTTACTGTTCAGTGGGGAAAGTAATAGAACACCCTTTATAAAGATGTTTAATTTAAGTGAGATACATAAATAAGATACATTTAACAAAGCAAATGACCCACAGTATTATTTTAAAAATATTAGCTCTTCTACATTATATAATTAATATCTGTGCTACTGTTTTTATCATTGTGAAAATTTACCTTTGGTTTTCTCTCATTTTTCCTTTCCTTTTTCTTACTTATATTTGTGGTGTTGAGCCACAACCTGATATAAAATCCCCAAGAATATACTCACATATAAGAAGAGGGAAGTCAGGCTGTTGATGTCTAACATAAATATATCACGAGGCCAAAATAAACACTAATGAAATCAGTGTCTCAAGTATCTATCAAGACAGTCACAGACCAAAGGACACAAATTGTTCAGGTCTCAGGGCTGCTTTCCCATGATATATACTGGCTCCAGACATCTCCAAACCAGCTATGTACTGTGGTAGGCACTGCCAGGACTAGAATCCGCAATTAGTGATTTTAAGAGTTCCATACAAGGGAAGTTTTTAGCCATTGAAAACTTTGCAGTACCAGTGACCCTCCCTGCCTCTTCCTCTGGACCTCTTCTAGGAAGTGACTCTTTGGGTAGGATTAGTTTTTTTCTGAGAGATCTGCAACAATGTAAAGTATAAATTGTCTTTAATACCCTCAGTGGGCATTTATTCATCTATTCATTTATTCATCCATAAACTCATATATTGCATTTATAAAGTGCTGGGCATTTTGCTGGACTTTTGGGAATTGTAATAAATAGGACAAAATTTGGAACTTACACACTGCTGGAGAAGAGATATTGAACTTGTAATAACAGTGTGATGAGTGAAATGACAGGACAAGTGGAGGGTGCAGTAGAAGCATGTGGGAGGGGACACCCAAATGGAGAGGTGAGGTGGGAGAGGTGAGGAGAGGTATATTGTAAAATAAGACTGATGTAAGTTGGGTTGGTGTGATCAAATGAGAGATGGGTTGGCATCAGGATAATGTTTCAAGAAGAGAGGATAACAAATTCAAAGGCATGAACAAACAAAATGCATCTTACGACTAAAAAATGCAGTGTGATGAAATCTTTTCTAGGGAGGAGTAATTTATACAGCTGCTTTTGGAATTCCACTAAGAATTTTTAATGGTATGAATATAAACAGAACGTATATATTTAAAAGTTTTGCTAGGCAGTGGGGCGGTATATGAATCTGAGGTGGGGAGGAGTTAGAGAAAGCACAACTTGTCAGGAGCTACTAACGGCAGGTCAGGAAAAGACGCTATTGGCTGGAGGTGGAGCCTGGAAGCATAGATAACATGGATTCAGGGATTTCGTTATTTATCCATCATTTTTATGTAATTAACTGCTTTTATGCACAGTCCTAACTGTGTTAAATATGGAGAGGAGAAAGGCATGGTTCTTGCTGTAGAGAAATTAGGGGAGAGAGAGAAAAAAAGAAATTGTGTGGTGACACTGTTTGGGTTAAAGTTGGTAAGGTGATGTGTTATGTAAATTTGCTGAAAACAAATTCATTCAAAGCTCATTCAATGAAGGATCAATCCCTCTAAGTATTATTATTAGTAGTAGTATTGTTGGAGCACTGTACTAAGTTTTTTATATGCATATCTTACCTAGCTTTCTTTACAGTTCAATAAACTGGGATCTAGTCTCTATTTTTAACACTATTTTACAAGTGAGAAGATTGAGACACCAAGATACTAAGTAGCTCAATGAAAGTCACTCAGGCAGAATATAGTGAAACTTGAATTTGGTGTGTCTGACTTCTGAGTCCATACTTTAGAGAGTTAATAATGTCAAACAAAACACCTAATAAAGAAAACATACAGAAAAAAAAATTGGCATAGGGCAGTAATGGGAGAACAAGGAAAGAAGGCATTCCATTTTTGGTTTAAAGTGTTGCACTGCCTCTTTTTAAGATAAAGACAGTAGATAACTAAAAACAAGAACTGGGTTTAACAGCATCATTTCATGAGATGGGGACTTCCAAAACTAAGTTTTTAACTCATTAAAATGAATATTGAAAACAATATCTCCTTAATTAAGCAAAATCAGAACCGCTCCATTTGGAATGTGACTGAAGCACACAGACTTAGGGTTGGCCACTCTGGTTCATCATATTTCTCTTCTTTTCTGCCTCAGGGAATTTGTGCAGGTCACTAAGAATCCCTGTGTGTTCATTTCCTCATTTTTAGGATCAGAATAATAGTGCTCATCTCATAGATTTGTCATGAAGATTAATAGTGCTTGTCAGTACCTAGCAACTCCATGGTACAGAAGTGGGCCCTGCTTGGAGGTCAGTATGATGATTATGTGACCTGCTGGAAAATGTAGATGGAGAGAGGGAAACAGTGCCAAGACCCCAGGAGAGGAGAGCAGAGTAAACTGGAAAGGTGCTGCAACTGCAGCCAATCAGCGTCATGGAAGTGTCTGTTTATCAGCTAAGAATGTAGACCACATCTAATTAGTAGTAAAGAGAGAGACACATTTCAAGGTTAAATTTACACAGGTGTGGAACTTACCTAGAGACTGTTAAACGGTTTATTCCAAGGGATGCAACCACAATGGAAACAGGGCTTCATGGATTAAAAAAATGAAAGCATAGCCTACTAGCCAAAGTAAAAGACCTGTTTTGCCTTGGGTACTAAAGTTCTAAGAAATAGACGAATTCCTGCCATGAAAATTATTAGAACACAGGGCTTCAATCGAAGAAGTGACTGATATCACAGGTATATTATTTATAAAAGTAGGTAGTTTTTTGTTTTTGAGAGATATTTTTATGTTTTCAAGGCATCTACTTATATTTAATTTCTGAATGGAGAGAAAGAGAAGAAGACAAAAAAATACTAAGAAATTCTTATATTCAAATCCTCCATGTAAACTTTCTGCATTATGTTAGTGAAGTTAGGCAGAATCACTTTTCATAGAACACTTCAGAACAGGTAATAGTAAGGAGTATGAAAAATGTACAAGATTTCTCAGCATATACATCAAATCTGTCCTTTATAAACTATTGAAAATAGTGTGTCCATTTGTGACTTTTTCCACGGTTGTTAATAGTTTAGTAACTGAGTTAGCACTGCTAATTTAACAGCAATAATACAGCCATCAATTGGAACACTAATTACACTTTTATGCCAGACTGTTGCTGAGACGTATGATCAAAAATATTTTTTCAATGATCAGTCTGTGATATAGTAGTCATTTTACCAGATCTGCCCAATATAATTCATTAGAACACAGGCATGGTGAGGTATCTTTTAAATTAAATTTTATATTTTCAATAATATACAATGATGCTTAGTGCTGATGTTTTGTTCTCCATTTTTTAACAATGTCTGGTCACATTAGGACCTAGATGAATTTGCTGACCTTTAAAGCTTCAAGGTCAATGTAAAAAATTAGTCAGGAAGCACCACTTCTCACTTTATCATAAAGGAGCGTGGATTGAAGGGAACGCCAGTCCTCAAACGTGGTGCACATTGGAATCACCTGTTTTGTCTGAGTCACACTGAAGAGATTTTAATTCATGAGGTGTGTGCTCCAGCTTGGGTATGTGGTCTAGTTTGGGTATGGGGATTTAAGAAAAAAAATCCCAGATTATTTTAATATGCAGCTAAGTTTGAGAACCACTGAATGAGAACAAACTCCTATGTAAGCAGGGTATACCAGAGCAGAGAACAAGTTACTCCTCCCTTCCCTCACTCCTTCCTTCCTGGAAACATTTAGTATTTACTGAGTATCTGCTATGTGTCAGGAAGTGTTCTAGATAGTAAAAATAACAAGGTAAACAAGACTGTCCCTTTTGATCTGTTTACGAAATTGACCTCCAACTTTGACTTTTGGCCTCACCCGACTCATGTCTCCCACACGCTGAACCCCAGCCGCAGTAACCTCTTAGTCCTCAGTTGTCATGCTCTGTACTAGTATTGTGCTTTCTCACAGGTGCTGGCTTCTCCCATGCTGAGTTACTTCCTACTTCTCTTTGACCTCAGGTTAAGCCTCAGTGCCTTGGCTTTCATGCCTGGGTCCACACTTCTCTTACCATGTCATATACCTCATTCTAGTTGCACATATCATAGATGTGCTGTTACATTCTTACGTGTTTAATGTTTCCTTTTCAGCTAGACAGCAGTCGCCAGCAAGGAGCCCTACCACTAGGCTCTCTAATAAATGCTTAATAAAATATTTATTAAATAAATAAAAGAATTATGAATATGAAAGACTGTAGTGTAGCTTATTTTTTGCTGCATAACAAGCTAACCCAAAATGTAGTTACCTAAAGCAGTAACCATTTGATGACCTCTTGTGAATTCTGAGGGTTGACTGAACCCATCTGGGTATATATCTTCTATTCCACATGATGTCAGCTGGGAATGCAGCCATCCGGGGGCTCAGTTGGGCTGAAGTTTTTAAGATGGGCTGGTGCCTGGGGGGTGGGACTGCAAGGCTGGTTTCAGTTGGGATACTAAAGCTGGTTGGTCTCTTCCTTTTGTAGTCTCAGGTTCTTTTTCTTTCCTTGTATGTCTGCACTTGGTCTCTCCTGCAGATAGTAGGATTTCTTAATAGCAGTTCTGGGTTTCCAAAACGAGCCTTCCACGAGAGGAAGCAGAAGCTGCCAGATCTCTTAAAGGATGGGTGGAAAGCTGATCCAGTGGCACTCCTGCCATATTCTATTGGTCAAAGAAGTCACAGGCCCATTCCAGAATCACTGAGAAAAACATAAAAACAAAACAAAATAGACCTCCCTTCTTTATGCAAGAGTCATAAAGAATTTGAGACCATCTTTAATTCATCACAGAAACTTAACCTGAAATTTAAACCATTTCTTTATTTGCCTTTCTTTTTTAGGGGGTGGGGCTAGCTCCAGTGATCTTTTCATTTTAGTTTTTGTTTTATTGTGGTAAGAACACTTAATATGAGATCTACCCTGTTAATTTCTAAGCATACAACACAGTATTGTTAACTGTAGACACAATGTTGTACAGCAGATCTCTAGAACTTATTTATCTTGTATAACTGAAACATTCTACCTTTTAGCAACTTCACGTTTCTCCCTTCCCCCATTGCCTGGAAACCAGCATTTATGCTCTATTTCTGTGAGTTTTTCTATTTTCAATACCTCATATAAGTGAAATCATGCAGTATTTGTCCTTCTGTGACTGGCTTATTTCACATAGCATAATGTCCTCCACATTCATCCATACTGTCACATATTGTAGGATTTCCTTTTTTAAGGCTGAATAATATTTCAGTGTACATACATACCACATTTTCTTCATCCACTCATTCACTGATGGGCATTTAGATTGTTTCTATATTTTGGTTATTGTAAATAGTGATGCAATGGACATGAGAGGGCAAATACCTGAGATCCTGATTTCAGTTTTTTGGTTAAATATCTAGAAGTGGGATTGCTGGATATATATATGTATATATATACACACACACACACACACACACACATATATATATAGAGAGAGAGAGAGAGAGAGAGAGAGAGACAGACAGACAGAGACAGAGACAGAGAGATACAGAGACAGAGACAGAGAGACAGAGAGAGAGAGTATGTGTGCAAGCATGCGCATGTGTAAGCACAGAGTCTTTCTTTTTCTCTATGTCACCTGTGTTCTACAATTCAGGTCATTTTATATAGAATAGTACTCTTTTTGTGGCACATTTCATTATGTATTTTCTAAAAGCAAAAACATTCTCTTAACAATTAACATTGGTACATATTCAGAGTTTTTCAGTTCTAATATTATCCTTAACAGTGAAAGACAATTCTAAACCATGCATTGCATTCAGATATCATATCTTAGATGTCTTTACTCTGGAACAGTTTGTTTTTTCTGTTTTTAATGGCATTGGCATATTGGAAGAGTACTGGCCTGATAGTTGGTAGAATGACTGTCAAGTTAGGTTGGCCTAATGTCTTCTCATGATTGAGCTCATGTATTCAGTTTTGAAAGGAATACTAGGAAAGTGCTGTCATGTTCTCACTTCATTGTATCAGGAATAGTTACTGATGACATTAGGGCTCATCAGTTAGGGTTTCAGCCAAATTCTCTATTACAAAGTTACTGTTTTCGTTTGTAATTAATACATACAATATACAACTAATACTGTGGGACTAGATAAATATCCACTTCCTCATTGCATTTTCACTTTTTAACATTTGTTGAATTTTTTTGCTTGAAACAATTTTTATTACAGTGGTATTCCTTTTGTCTTTCACTCCACCAGTTGATGCTGTGGGATATGAGCCAGACACTGAATGCTGTGTCTGAGTAGTGCATGTGAGGATGACTGTGTCAAATAGGTGGGAACGAAGATCAGTAGGCCCAAGGGACATTTCTCTTAGTTCAAAATGAATAAGTCATTGTCATGATGTTCTTATAAACGGGGCTGACAGGTCCGGAGTTGTATTTCAACTTAAGTCCTATACTTTTGTCTGGTGGTGTTTGTATGGATATCTCTCTAGATATAGATATAATACATGGGTATACATACATAATTTTATACTTAATATTTTATTCTTTCTACCTGAAAATTATCTCAATAATTTAAAAAAGGAACAGGGCAAAAAAGAAAAAACCTCTAACTTACCTGCTTAGTTACATAGCATTATGCACAATTTTAAATATTCCATAAAACTTACGAAAATATGCTTGGCCTTGAATCACATTTGCTAACTAGGGATCACTCAGTGTTATGAAATGAGAACTACAGCTCTGTAATAGCGTTTAGTGGTCACTTAATAATGTTAAATTATTTTCAGATGAAGAAAATGAAGCCAGTATTTTTCAAAGTCTTTCTAAAAGCAAAAATAGAATTTTTTTCCTTAAAATACATTTGTTCTTTATGTGATGTTTGCAAATTCAAAGATTTTGCATATTGATACAGAATATTTTAACTATAAAATAATAGAAAATTTGCCAAAAATGAGAATTCACTGTTGAATTTCTTTTGACTTTATAATGTGATTTGATTTACAAAGTGAAAACAGTCTTAAGAACTTAGTTGTTTCATTATCCTCTGAATAAATTCTCTGCCCTGTTTCTGTGCCTCTGGGGCTGACTCTGCGGATGCATCACCAAGGCTCCTGCGAACTCTCATCCAGTTGAGTTTGGCTGATGAGAAATCAGAGTGAAGAGCAGAAAGGTTGAGTTATTTCTTCTCCTATGTCCCCTCGGCCTTTGCTCTCTGGTTCCCATCTGATCCTCCCTCTAAAATTACATCTCCTTCAGAATCTTCTACAGCTCCAGCTCTCACCAGGCTCCTACTGTTTCCTTCCCTACTCTTTTAACCCAGATATCCCACCCCCCAAATAACTTGTGTTCATTGCAAAGATATGGAGGCAGGGGGGGAGAGAGAGAGATCAGAAGCATAATAGATAAGGTAATGAATTGAAAAGCATCTTGCAGTTTGTCCTAATGGTAACAAAATCAATAGGAACGAATTGTCTTCTCCCTGTTGCAATTGGAAGGTATCTTTGTAAACCTGATGAGCAAATTTTGTGAAATATGAAGAAAGCTTGATGGGTCTTAGCTGCAGACTTTTGACTGTCAGTGTTTTGACTGGTGTCCCCTGTTTGACCTGGCCTTACATGTGTCTTCTAACATGGGCATCACCCGTAGTTGGCCCAGAGATACCGTCCCCACCTACTGGATGGATATTTTAAGGTCTCCATATTTTCTCCAATATGGCCAACAAACTGTCTACGCTGCCTATCGGGTGAGTCCCAAGAACACCACTGGTAAGACAGCGCTGCACTGCTGCTCTCACAGACTCCCCGTGCTCAGGGATTCTGAGGCTGGAGCGTGCTCGCCACAGCTCCATTCAGTAGCTTCCACTCTGGCTGGTCCCAGCATGCTTCAGTACTCCTCACTGGTTCCTTTCCCTGTCTTTGTAACTAGTCTCTTATTAAATTATCTCGAAAACCCCACTTTAGTTGCCTTGAATTTTCTACTGGGACACTAATAGATAGAATACATAACTCAAGAATGGAATCAGAGAGGTGAAATTTCTATTAAACAGGTAATGAGTGGTAACCAATAAGAAACAGACCTATTTGTTTTGTCTTTATAATGTGGTGCCCTTGTTGTAGAATCTCCAATGAAATCTGTCAGCAGTTCCTGTTGTCTTCATGGAAGCTTGTGAATATGTTTTTTTCTGTTCTGTACAGAAGTATATGATATTATTTTTAGTCCTGAAAAACTATTTTCCAAATATTATTGAAAAGAGGAATTGACAACAGGAAGCTCAGGTGACTTTTTAATACCTAAAAAAATTATCTGCCATGTGAGTTTAAACTTTGTAAACTTTCCCATACATTATTTTCACTAAAATGCAAACCAGATAAAATGCTTCCAGAATATATATGTGAGTATTGTTGGAGAGAAAGAGAAAAGGGAATAGAACCTTTCAGAGATAACCCTCTGTGGGTAAGTGATTAAGCACTAGAATGAGTATCGTAGTCAAAGTCTAGCCTCATTTGTTTTATGGCTGCTGCTTCATTTAGGCAAAATGCCTCTTTATATCTTAGGCAATTAGGCAATGAATTAAAAGAACAGCTAAATGGGAAAAAAAATAGATTAGAGAGTCATTCCAGGGAAGCTGGGAAGTGTGAATGGATATTTAAACTATTCTCAGATTCATTAGTCTTAGAGTCCATTACTATGAAATTCAGAATCACAGTCATGTAAATACATTTATTATACTTAAATAAATCAAGAAAGTTTCATTTTCAAAAATGCCAGATGTTCTGTATTTCTCTGGTGGCAATATAAATCTGAAGTTTATCTATGCTAAACATCTGTCAAAAATACACACTTGTTTAAGGGAATCGCCAACAGTTAAAAATTGAAGCACTTTGAATAATTCATCAGGAAGCAAAAGGATTATTCACTTAAAAATGACCTAAAGACCTCAAACAATGCATTACATTTCTTATACATAACTACATTAGGTCAGATTTCATAGTAAAAATCTGTCCTATGGCTGGAACTTAAAAACAAACAAAAAAGGATAGTAAAAGTAGGAGGTACTTTCTTTCTTTCATTTTTCTGCACTTTATTTAAAATTGAAGTATTGTTGATATACAATCTTATATTGGTTTCAAATGTACAACGCAGTGATTTAATAGTTACCCATATTATTAAATCCTCACCTCCTTCAGTGAGGTTATTATCTATCAACATAGAAAGATGTTACAGAATCATTGACTATATTGACATGCTGAACTACCATCTCCATGACTGTTATATTGTGTTTCTGTACTGTTTTAAATTTAGAAGTTCACATACATAAAAAATGACAATCAACCATAAGTTTTAAACTACATTTCATTTTCATAAAAAAAAACCCAAACCCCAAAAACCCCAAAATCTATAATCTTCAAAAGGGGATTAAAACCTTATTTAACTAGACAGAAGACTTAAGATTCCAATGGATTTGTAAAATTTTCTCATGGTTAAATATAAGACATTGTAGGTACTAGGTGGAATACATAATTTAGCTTACCCAAAATGCATTTTCATGATATTTTCGGTTTTAGATTTTGAGATTTTGCTTTTGAATTGTTGTTTAAGAAATATATGTACAAACTTGAAAAAATATAGCCACATGGATTCTTTCATCACTATTTCTTCCTGGCACTGAAAATTTTTCTTCCTGGATGTCAGTAGCAAAAGATTATGGTTGTAACCTGCTGGGGTAAATACAGTATGTTGCAAATAAAGTGCTATCAGTTCATTGGCTGAGAATATTAATTTTCAACCTCACAACCAAAAAATAATGTCTAACACCACAATATGTTCATTTCTCACTCTGAGCACTGTTTAAGTCTTTCAGTGGCTTCTTTTAGAAATTGTAAGATTTTAAAAGCTTACTTGACATATGGCAAAATGAAGTGGTAGCCTGTGATTGTTTTTATTTCAGATTTTGGCTAATTTTCTGGCAGTTGCTCTACTGATTATTTTTTTCTCAGCAGTCAATGAATTTATTTAAGAAGATACTGTTTGCTTCCTTGGCTTCTTTCTCATTTTTGATTGTTTCGTTATTGTATTTTATTTTACTGAAGAAATATTTTGAAGTACTGGATGGAAAGAGCAATTTTGGTAGTAGCACACTTAGGATTTTGCAAAAATTTAGCTAGATAAATTTAGAGAGATATCTGAATCTCTCAGGTCAGAAAACTATTTAAAAATATCGAGATGAGTCTGTGGTGAGAAAAGAGAAGGGCATAAATAGAATGTGTGTTAAAGACCCTCCTGAGTTGAGTTTCCCAAAACAGGATGGCTTCTTGTCCATAGTTAGAGCAAGTTATTTTGATTGGAAGAATGGTGGTACAAGATGAGTTAAGAATCAAAAAATGTATCAAAGTCATGCTACAATATTGTGCATTTTATTGTATTTATGAATTGATTTGCTTTGGAATATCTGCATTAAATCCATTGAAAGTTGACCAAAAAGCAAATTTTATGAGAAATAACTACCTTTTTAAAAGGAAAAGGTTAGTTAGAAGTGACATTGTTTCCTATATTTGCAAATGTCTTTAATGTCTGTCTTAGTGAAAGATAGCTGCTATATTCAATATGATGCAACATGTTATTTCAGGATAGAAAGAAAATGCAGCCTCACTCAGATATGTAGCTGGAAAAGATAAGAGTATTTTTAAATGTTTCATATAATTAAGAATATTCTTTTTAGATATTACACCCAAACTTGGCAAGAGGTAGTTTCTTAAAGGTTAGTCACAATATGGAATCTGAAACCATATCCATGAACTTTTTATACTGTGTTACATAAAAATCTCTTGGTCTCCCTTCCCTTTTTAATAAATCTTCTACCTGTGCATGATTTTGGTCATTTGGAAATTAATGGTTCACTGAATTATATAGCATATCCAAATGTCAACACATTTCATTATATAATATAAAAACATCACTTACCAATATCATCCCTGGTCTCATCTCAAAATTCTCTAAGTATTGGCATGTCAAGTTCATTGTGGCAGATACAGATTCTCCAGAATGCTTGTTTTTGTTCGGTTTGAGTTATATCTTTGGCAACAAATACTTGTCAGTTGTTTCCCTTGATGTGATAAGCTCCTTTTCTTTATTTTCAAGAAAATGTCAAATTCCTAAGTTTTATTAACTAGTTTTGTTTGTTAGTCATTGTTTTCAGTAAAATTAGTGTTCCATGAAAAAAGGAGCTACTGTACCTAACTCATATTGCACAAATCCTTTTCCTTTAGATAACCATATTTCAGAAAGCACAATTTCTTACTCTGCATGTTTCTCATTTTGTCACACCATGGACTGTGCACCCTCAGTGTAGATGTCAAGAGTGAATAAAGTAAATACTATCTTAGTATTATTATGAAAATGGTTTTTCCTTAGTGCAGTCAATGAAGGAGTGTTGGGGACCTGCAAGGCCCTGTGGACCCCATTGTGAGAAGCACTGTGTTAGACAGTGTACCAAGTCCTTCACAGACATTATTGCATGTCATCTTCACAGTAAATCAAGGAAGTAGGAACTGATTTTCCTCATTTTATAGATAAAAAATTACTAAGAACATTCCAGTAACTTGCTAATCCTACTAACCTAGATCCTCCAGTATATGTTATGAATTTCACTACAAAAGCTGTAGTTTTATTTTTAAATAATTAATAGTTAATCTTGACATACCATAGGCATAGTGCTAAAAACCAAGTGTCTTTGAAAATTGATTTGGTTAACTTTGAAAACTGATAAAAAAAAATTCTTAGCAAGACTGGAGGTTTCTGCTTTTGTCCATGATAGACTAAGAGAAAGAATATCTAGCTTTCTTCTCTTAAAACAATTTAAAAACAGAGCAAAATATTTGAAACAGCAATTTTCAGATATTGGACCTACTGGGTGTGTGATCTTTGAGAGTGGGGAGCAAATGAATGCCCCACTTTTTCCCTGGAGAGAGGGAAGCCGCTGGTCTTTCTGAGTTGAAGAGGTAGATTTGCAAATTTAGGGAAACCCAACTGGCTAGTAGACACAAGACAGAGTATGAGAGAGGAGAACTGTCCTGAGTTAGAGCCCTGGAGGTGGGACCCCTGTGTTCTCAAATGACTATTAGCATGTGAGGCTGGAGAAAGAACAGCTATAAAGGAGAAGGCAGGACAGGTTTCGGGGCTTGCACAGGACTGGGAATAGATCACCGCCCCAATGACCAGAGCGAAGACACCCCTAAGACACATTTGGAAGAACACTCAGAAGAGTGTTACTTCAGAAGAGGGGACAGGAGACCTTGATTAAAGGGTACCCTTATATGCTTAATAAAGCTCAAAATCTGGTCTTGAAATATAAAACTCGAAGTTCTTAACTGCATCCAGAAGCATTTTACATATTGAGCTTATAATACTTAGTTCATGGTATTATTGTGTGTATTAAATGAGTTTAAGAATATAGTAAAGCATTTAGAATAACGCCTGGCATAGGAAAGAAAAAGAATAAGTAGCCCACTTCATACCCATTAGCATGACTACTATTAAAAAAAAACCACACTGGAAATCAGGAAATAATGTGCTGATGAGGATGAGGAGGAATCAGAAGCTTTGTACATGGTGGGGGGCTGTAAGATAGTGTACCTGCTATGGAAATATGACAGTTACTCACAAAATTAAAAATGGAATTACCTTGTGATTCAGAAATTCCACCACTAGGTATATCCCCCAAAGAATTGCAGGCAGGGTCTCGAAGATATATTTGTATATCCATGTTCACAGCAACATTACTTACAATAGCCGAAAGCTGAAAGCAGTCCACGTGTCTGTCATGGAAAAGTAGTTAAACAATATGTAGTATGTATACAATGGAATATTATACAGCCTTTAAAAGAAAGGAAATTCTGACACATGCTATGACATGGATGAACCTTGAAGACATGATGCTAAGGGAAATAAGCCAGTCACAAAAGGACAAATACTGTGTGATTCTACTTGTCCCAGTAGTCAAATTCACAGGGACAGAAATTAGAACGTGGTAGCCAGGATCTGGGAGCAGAGGTAAGGAATAAGGAGTTGTTTAATAGGTATAGAGATTTAATTTTGCAAGAAGAAAAGTTTGGAGATTGGTTGCACATATGAATGTAGTTAACATTGCTTAACTGTATACTTAAAAATGGTTAAGATGGCTTTTATATTATGTATATTTTACCACAATTAAAAAAAGAATATTTAAAAAAATACACTTACATAAAATAAAAAAATCACAAGTATTAGGAGTGAAAGGCACAAATACAATAAATGTATCAATTAGATTAAATAAACCAGTTCTTTGTAAAATATTTTACCTAAATGACACAAATAAGGTAGAAAATCTGAGATTTCTACATTTATTAAAGAAATTTATTCATTGTCAACATATTCCTACTGTGAGAACTCAATGCTCAGTTTCATTGGTGAATTCTCTGAAATATTTAAGGAAGACAGAGTAACAACCTTAAAAAAAGTTTTCAGAAAGTAGAGCAGGAAATACTTCCTAAAATGTTTTTTGAGGCTTGCATAATGGTAATTACAAAACCTAACCAAGATAATAAAATTACCTAGCAATATCACTCATGAACATAGATGACAAATTTTCAGGAAATATTAGCAGTTTTTCTTTTGTATATTGGAAGCAGTTGCTTCTTACATTCTATGGATTTTGTGAGAATTATATGAAAAGTCAAGAATGGGCTGAGTTTTTGAAGGCAATGAAATAATTCATTCAGGGTTTTCTGATTAACCCTGACCCTTGGCCACATTTGTGAAAACAAGTATGTAAAATTTCCTTCCCTTGACATAAATAGCTCTCACATGTTGCTTCCAAGTAGGTGGCACTAAGATCCAGAACAGAGGTCTGGGTTAAGTAGTTGGGTAGCTGGGAGGTGAGTTTGAGACACCCACCTCCAGGAACTTGAAGAAAACCCAGGCGAGCAAACAGAATCAGCTGACAGCAATGTGAGCAATCAGCAGGTGGCAGGGAGGTCCAACATTTCTGTGGATGGGGGGAACCTAATAACAGGAAACCCTGACGCAAGGAGTTCTTACATCAGAGAAAACAGCCAGTAGCTGTCAAGGCTCCTTGGTTGTCTGTGGTTAAACTACAGGTGCTGGAATTGCAACAAGGAAGGGTAACTGAGGTATAAAAGCCATCAGGAGGCAGCAATTGTAGTGCACCCCAGGTCTAAAAGAAAGCATTGGGTTTAAGGCATACATCTTAATTCCTCATCTGCACATAAAGGTGTTAATGATCACTTTTCGGCCTTTTGGCTAAGATCAAGTGTAGTATCTGTTCTTATCAGTTTAATATCTGATACGTTCTCTATCCTAGGACAATATATTAAATGGACTTTTGGGGCAGGGAGATGGAATAGGAGCTTGCTCCATCTACTCCACGCATGGACCTGGTATTGCAGTACTTCCAGGAACCATGCACCCCCTCAGGGGGAATAAATGACTGTTAAAAATAAAAACATAAAAATAAAGTGTTAATGATAATGTTTATTGTAATACTTAAATCATTTATTGATGACTTACTAATTTCCAAATACTATGTGGGGCACTTTAAACGGCCTTTGTCATTTAATCCTCTAGATCTGGAAAGGGTTATTATAGTCTGCTTTTTACAGGTGACTTAAATTGGAAATGAGATTAAACAACTTCCCTAAAAATACACAGCTAGTAATTGGTGGGGCTCAGAACTAAATCTCTCTGATGGAGCACCCGTCCTCCTGTCTGCTGTGCTGCTGCTGTAAAGCCTGTATTCTCATTCTATTACTAGAAGGTCTATTGAAATACACGTACTTGAAAATTTAGCAAGCAACAGGGAGAGCTGAATGAAAACTTCAATTTTAGTCCTCAAGTACATATTCCCTAGCCTTAAGCTTTTAAAGGGGGTAGAATTAATTGAAAAACAGGATATAATCACAATGATTTCTGGCTTTCTATAAACAGGTTTTTATTCTTTAGTAATATGAGCATTTTTTATTTATATGTAATTTTTGAATGCATTTTTCCTAACACACTTCTAATGAATTATATATTAGTAGAAAACAATACAACTTAAAATGATGCTTGTTCATTCTCAGAAATGAGCTGGGATTTTGTTGTCTGGAATGAGAATACAAGATCAAATTTTTTTAAATGATTAATTTCTATGGAAAATATAACCATGTAATTTCATTTTTTTACAAAGTTTCATGTTCATGCTTCTTACAGGATAGCAGAAGGATTCACAACAGAGAAAAATGTGACGCTTCAAACAGAAAGAGATGATAAAATGGGTTTTGCAGGGATAGCAGCATCCTGTCCCAATAAGGAAACATTAAATTCAAGTAAATACCCAATTTGCCAGATAGAGTATTTTAGAAAAATTCTTCTCTCTTGCACACACACAGATTTGTCTTTCAGCAAATAATTAAATTTGAGATTGCCTAACTCAATATTTTCTATGATCTACAAAGTTTTCCAAATCTATAGTATATAAAAGACATATTTGAACTACTTGTATTAAGTCAAAGAAAACTTATTTTCACAAATGTAGCTAAAAGTCAAGGTTAGAGAGTTTGAAATGTGTTATGTTATCTCCTTTAACAAACTAAATAAAAGAAATGAAGCAGCCTTTTCTATTTCTTTCACATTTTAACCAGTCAAAATAGCCAGTTTGAAATAAGGTCAATTCTTGGCTATTTAGGTTATGTCAAAATAACTCTTGCAAAAATAGCATACCACTACAGGATCTTGCCCCTTAGTCTTTAATATATGTTAAATATATATTAAATATACCAAACAACTAATTTGATTTATATGATTGTGATTTTATTGTAATACATTGTTCCTGTCTTATTTCATCTACTCTCCAGTGTTAATGGCAGTTTTAGATTCAATCATATTAACCTTTTGGAGAAATATGAATGCTGGACTTTTTCTACTTGGAATGACTGATGACATCAAGCTACTTGTTTGTAAGATTTTATTGGCATGGAAATTCTCAATACAATCTCTCTTTCACTCATTTACCAAATATGTTTATAATCCACCCCCTATGTACCTGCACTGTACTAGCCAATGGAGCTGTATCAGTGAACAATACAGAGAGAGTTTTCTTTCATTTTTCCCTTGAATGTCTACTTCACTAAGAAAAACTAATAATGAAGAAGCTCTTGTCATAGCCATGGGTGTCATGGGTGTCATGCAGCAGAAGCACAGGACTTTGCAGGGGCCTTTGCCGTGAGGATTCACCCTCGCCTTGCAGGGATGTTCAGAGTCAGGGTTCTGAGGATAGGCAGGATTAGTAAGGTAAGACTAAAATAAGAAATCTGTACAAAGTCTTTGGAGGTGAGATAGAGTGCATTTCAGAACAAATGAAACTTGTCAGCTGGCAGTCTGTTTTTAAAGCAATTTTAGCAAGTTTGGATGTTACTCTAAAGTCTGCAGGAATTTATTGAATGTATTAAACACAAGAGTAATATAGTTAAAATGTAGTTTTGATAGACTACTTTGGATGTCATATGGAGAATACTTTGGGCTATAGGGGAGTTTGTGGGTACATAGGAGAAGAAAAGCAGGATACCATTTCAGGTGTCCAGGGGACAGAACGTGGTGTCTTAGGATGGCCTGGTGGTGCTTCATGTAGTGAGGTCCATGCCTCAAACAAATCAACTCCTGACACAAACCCTGTGAAATGTAATTTTCCTGGGAAGTGCCTTGCAAATCTTTCACATTGCAAGATGGTATAATCATAGAATGCCTTGGAAAGTTTCCTTTTAAAAACTTTAATCATTCCTTGTCTGGATATTTTTTGGCCCATTTGCCTCATTTTGTCTGTCTTATTGAAGCCATACTTGTAGGATGTTTGGAGAGGCTTAGTAACAAATCAGATTTGGCATTTAAGTGATTTTTCACTATTTTATCCATGTTTTATTTGCATATTGTGTCTATGATTAATGAATACTCTCTTTTAGTAGAATTGGTAGGTTGGTATATAGATATGTGTATGTCTATATATAGTGTTTGTAAGTAAAGACACGTTTTTAGTAAATAAGTTTTCAGCTACAGGAAACTGTTCTGAAAATTGATATTTTTACATTATCAGAGTGTTACAGGGAACAAGGCATTTTGCAATCATTATCTCATTAGATATATGGAATAGATATTTCATCTTTTCCTGCTTTTAAAATTAGTTTTTTTTACTTTAACCTGGACAATAAAGAGTGAAAGACAACTGGTCATATTAATGATGCCTTTTTTGGGAGGGGGGTGTTTGTGTGTAATTATAAGATAAATGTTAATTTTAGATACTTTGTTATGAGGGAAACACTTAGAATCACTGGAAAAGAACATAGCAGGGAAATGTAATTTTGTAGTTTGATTAGCATCTCAGAGATCTAACAGATATCAGCAAAACAGACAAATGACATATGCCTTTGCAAAGGCAAATGATTTATCAAAATGAACTTTTATCATTATAAAATGTTTTTTCATTTTTAGCTGTTCCTGGTAACCACAAACATACTATATGTTTATATTTATTGGCAGGATAAGATTGCATTTTTAAATTCACTCACACACAGTCAAACAAAACAACTCAGAACAGCTTCTACAATAGCTTAATTCACAAAGATACCTACCTGGTAAAAAAAGTGATAGGATGCCCTTGTGCTTCTCTGAGGGGAATTTCTTAGGAATCTAAAGAAAACCCAATAACCAGGAATCTGAATGCATTTTATCCTGGGTTAGTAAGAAAAGAGCTGTCCATGAGGCAGAGGTTTCCTCAGTAACTAAGTTCAGTTCAGGCCCAGGTCATGACTTTCCTGATATGCCTGATAAGATGGTCATCTCTGATCCCAGTGAGAATGGTGGGTGCTGCCAGAGGCAAAGAAAGCTCAATGTCACCATGCTGGTGTGGTCAGGCTTCCACCGCCTTTAAAGTACCTGGAGCTGAGGGGCTGCATGGCTGCCCTTGGAAACCCGTGCTGCCTGACACTCCTCACCCTTGGGACTTCAGCCTGAGTGTGGAGGTTGGGGCAGGGGTCTTGTGTTCTTGTCATTTAATTCACTGTTCTTTCCTTTCTGAGCTTGAAAATCATCCTCAGTATCTTATATGTGCATCTGCTCTTCTTAAAAAATTTATTAATGTTAAAAATTCTTATTTACTACATCAAATAGCTAAACTTTCAACCCAAATTATGAACTCAAAGGAACAGAATGAAAAACAAGACTTGCTGTGTCACCCAGGGTAAACTCACAGTGGCAGACCTGACAGCCACATGCATGCCAGTGTTTTATCTCCTCTACGTCTACCAAATTGCCTGTATCCCAACAACCTCAAACAAGCAAACAACCATTGATCTAACATATCCGAGTTGCCTTTCCCTATCACTATAACATTATTTGAATCATAATTACAACCTACAATATCAAAACAATACCTCCTTTTGCTTTCTCTACCCTGGATTTTGAAGGCCTTAAGACTATAATTAAAATGGAAAAAAAGTATTGCCATAATATAAAAGCCTTCACAGTACAGGTAATACATTTTCAAGTTTCCTTTTTTATTTTCCCCCTTTCTCTCTGTATGAATTGATGTTGTCAATATAGTTTTGAATATAATAACTATAACCAATAAGTGATGTCTAAGCATGTAGTTGTCAAAGTAATATTTTATAACTAATAATGACTATATATGCTTCTTATTTAATTCCAAGATAAAAATAAATAAGAAATATTTTTTTTTTTTCTAGTGGAATTACTTTTTTTCCTGTACCCTATGATGTTGAGGACAGAATGCCTACTCCTCTATGCAGCTCCTAGTTGAGTGAAATGAAAATGATAACTGTGTGTTTGGGTTGTGGGAGGGATGTTTGTATTGAGGCAATTATGGCTTACTGATAAAGTATCAACCATTAAATTTTCAAGTATTCCTTCCTATTTTCAGAGTAAAGACACCTGTCTCACCGTGGTATCCTAGCTCTGTTCTCTAAGGCTCCTGAGGTTATAGCACAGAGGTGGTGATACACTTCCCTTTTGTTTACTCTATAGCCATTCTTCTCTCTTTCCCATATAATGTGTTTGAAATTGTGTCCTGGTTATAATTTGTCAAGGATTCCTTAACTTGTTTGTCCCCTCATTATTTGTTTTGTATAAGATTCCATCATATATAGGTAAGTAATTAATTCATAAACTTGGCTGTATTTATTGCTTTAAAAAAATATGACACAGGTGCTATAGTAAGTTAAAGGATCTCAAAAATAAGAACAAAAATAAGTCTCTGCCCTTGAAGATCTTCCAGTGAGATAGCAATACTTGGCCCTATTTTTTAAATAGTTGCAATATAAAAATATCAAATATTATTGGATATATGCAGGGTACAAAGAGGGGCACAGAAAGGGTGCCCAGGAGGAGTGGGGTGAGGTATTATTTATCTGAATCTTAAAGGCCCCAAGGTAACAGTTCTGGGTACTGATTATCATAGACTTGATTAAAAGTGAAGGTTGATCTTTAAAAATCATAATCATAGCTCTTGAGAGTAGAATTTTACACATTTTTAGGAAAATATATTCTGTCTGTTTTAGAATTCCATTCTGGAATGTGTGCAACCTCTAGGTCCTTAAGGAATGGTTGCCTTTATTAACTGCATTGGCCTGTGTTTCTGTCTAATCTAGCCTGAAACCCACTGATTTCCTTGGAAACATAATGAAATCAGGCAGATTTTCCAGAAACCTAACTCACAAAGAGCAAACAGATGTGTGGTCTATTGTGATGCTTTGCCTCCAGTATTAATGGGTTATTGTGTTAACATTACTGAAAGCGAGTGACAACACACTTAGTTCTGTAAATAAGTGTATTTACAAAAATTTTTGAGAAAAATGAGCAAGTTTTTTTCCTTATGCAACAAGCATTTTGACAGGATTCATTAGCTTGTATGTGAATAGATTAACTTAACCATACTAAAACCTTCAAGTCAGAATCCTAACTTACTGGATTCAAAAGACAAAGAAAATGCTAAATCAATATGCTAGAGATTTTGACTTTTAACATGATATTACTTGTGGGAAAGGAACTCATTTTAATAAATCTTTTGCAAAGCATCTGGCATAATACTGCAACTATTTTTCTCAACAAAATTAAAAATTTCCCATTTTAATTTTGTTGAGAAAAATAGTTGAATCCTTTTTAATTGTAGTGACTACAAGTCAAGGGTCACAAAAATGAATCAACACAGAAGTAACAATATCTTGAAATCTCAATATCTTGAAACACAATGCATTAATATTCTGCTGGTTGACCTCTAATACATGTCTTTATGAATATGAACATATACATAATGTTGCATACATACATGGAATTATATCATGCATACGTGTTATACAAAGGCCGGCTTTTTAAGGGCCTCTATTTTCTTGGTATATCTCACTTCTCTCTGTCTCTCTTCCCACTTCCCAGGTGCATAGTATTTCATAAGTTCTTCAATGCCATGTGGTCATATACCAACCCATTCTGCTCCCTCTAGTAGCTGTTGGGTAGCTAGTTTATAACTATTATAGTTGTGAGGTGGTTTTTCAAGGTGACTAAGGAGCTAGGGATCAGGATGGGAATAGTACAGATTAAAATGCCACAAAGCTCTGTGTTCTTACCGACATCAGCCATTTTGGGGAGGTTCAATGGGAGGCTGTGGGTATTAGATAAAAAAGGATGAATGGATTGCTCCTTAGATTGTTCCAAGCCTGTAGTTAATTTACAGAGTTTATTAAAAGTTGATTTGATCATTTTTTCGGTATTTTCATTATTTTCATAGATGAAAATTTTACACATCCTTGCTCTGCCATCCCAGAAGTGCCTTAGTGTATGTAGACTTTTATGAATTACTGCTTTTATCACTCTGGACTGGAATTTTAAGAGCAGGATTGCTGAGTTAAGGGATATACACATATTTAATTGCATTAATTATTGCAGGTTGCTGTCTATAATGGCTTTAAAAATTCACATTTTATTAAAAACCTTTGAGACAAACTTCCCTCTCTTTGTTTCAGTCTGAAGGATTCAAACTCTTACTGAATTTCTTGAATTCAAATCTTTTCAGGATTTGCTAAGTATTTGTTTTTGATCCTTTCAGAACATTCTCTTTTCTTTCTTACATGGCTTTGAATCTCAAGTCAACAAATTTCATCACACACCGCCCGTTTGTTATCCATCACAGCCCCCAGTCCTCTACACCGTAGCTCCTGCCCCCCGCCACTCTCTCCAGTGACCTTCTCTCTGGTCACCCTGCCTTCCTGTCTTCAGCCCTTCTTCCTGTGTCATCCTGCTCTTGAGTACTACCTCCTACCTTTCTAGCTCATGTCTTTCGGTCCCCAGCCCCAGAAACCCCTTGGATCTCTCCAGGACTCCAATGCGTTGGTACTAACACCTTTTTCACTCTCCCTCACAACGGTGATGCCCTCATTTCCCTATATTCCCAGAGTAAATTTAATGAACAACCATTAAAATAGTGATGTTATGTTCACTTCACCTCTCTTTTCCCTTGATCCTTTATCATATTTGCTCTTAGAAAGACTCTAACCCTCTTTAAATACAACTATCTGTCTAGTCCACCTTTATACCCATGTCACTGAATACAGCTGGAGAAAAATGTACCACCACACTGATGACCCACAAAGTGGATTCATTACTGTCAGATATTCATGCATTTCCCCTTCTACTTGCCTGGCTGATTAATTCCCATGTAAACCTCTATCCCCTAGGCTACAACGCCTCCTCCACCATCTTCACTCCCAGGTGATGGTTAATCTGTGTTTCCACTTCACTGAGAAAAATGTATGAATCAGAAGAAAAAATCCACATATAGGGCTATCAGCATCCTACCACATACTCTTTTTTTCCTGCTTATTAGCAGAGATGTATTGCTGTCTCTATTTAAAGCCAGTCACAACTCTTATGTAGTGGACGTATGCCCTTTTTCCTATTCAAGGACAGTATTCCAGAAAATCTTTTTTACATGGTTCCATTGCATTCAAATATGCTGTTAACAATCTTATCTTTCTGAAAAATTAAAAAGTACTTGTCTTGACCCATTTCAAATGCCTACCAATCCATTTATTTTCTATTCTTTGTAGAAAGTTTCCTATACATATTTTCTATATTTTATTTTTATATCCTATTCTCCCAGTCCTTCATACTATTATTATCAGTACTCAGTCCCCTAAACCCCTCTAAATGTTTCATCCACATGTAATGAACACCATGGTGGAAACCTCAATGTCTGTTTTGGGCTTTAATCTTCCTTAATCTCTTAGAAGTGTTTGAAAGAGTTCTCACTCAGTCATATTTCGTGCACTTTCTTCATGTGGGTTCTCTTACCCAACACTCTCTTGGTTTCCCTCCGGTCACTGAATACTGCTTCTCTGTCCCAGTGCCTGGTCCTCCACTAAGCTGTGCTCTTTTACTGCTGGGATGCCAGTGGCCTCTTAATCAGTGTTAGCACTTACTTTTTCTTCCTACACACACCACATGGGTGATCTTATCCAGTTCAAGGCTTTAAATATCTGTATATCTGCTACATGTTGATAGTGTCCTAATTTGTACCTCCAGCTTGGATTTTCTCCAAAACCCCATATATACCTATATATCTACCTTCCTACTCAACACCTCTATTTGAATATCCAATAAACATCTCAATTTAAACATATCTCAGAACATAGGAAAATATACATTTTCTTACCCTCCCTGTGTTAGAGTAACTATGCTTTGGGTAGGCATGGTGACGTGGTGGGAAACAGTCCGCTCAATCCAAACTAACCCAGTTGGGCAAGAATTAAACAATAACATTAGTTTCTTACAAAAGGAAGAATGAGTCACCTATATACTCATCTCTTATCCCTTGTACCAAAGTATAACATTCTTAGAACAAATTGGCTATTGATGAAAGCTATGTAATAACAACTTGGAGATGAGAATTTAATTGAACAAAAATACTTACTTCTCCAGAGTCAGGGGATGGTTTATGTCACAAGGACTCCTAGCAAGCAGAATGTGCTAGTGGTTCCACCTAGTGGTCAGGATTTAGTCACTATACCTTGTGTACTACACACCTTTTGTGCCCCATCCAAACTAGCCCCTAATCACATTACTCATTTCTCAAAACTCTTGTCATCAAAAATAGTTTCTAATTTTCAAGGAACTGTCCCCCTTTGGGTTATTGCATCCAATTGACCTATTTATTACTTGCATTGGTAGTGGTAGACAACTCATTGCCTATAAAGCTGTTATGGTTCAAAATTTACTTATATAGTCAAAGATTTGTATTAAGTTCTCATTTCTAGCAATGGAGAGAAATTCTAGTGTGAGAGAAAGAAAGAAAAAACTATAGGCACTATATTGTGTAGCAGATCTCTAGAACTTACTCATCTTGAATACTTTAAACTTTATACTTGAACAACAGCTCTGTATTTTCCCCTTCTCCAGGGCCCCTGGAAACTACAATCCTACTCTCTGCCTTTATGACTTGAGCAATTTTAGATAAATAATATAATAAGTGGAAACAGGTAGTATTTGTCCTTCTGTGACTGGCTTATTTCACATAGTGTAATGTCCAGTTCCATTCATGTTTTGCAAATGACATGATTTTCTTCTTTTTGAAGGCATAATAATACTCCATTGTATATATACTCCATTATGTATATAGCACATTTCTTTATCCATTCATCCACTTGATGGATATTAGATTGTTTCCACATCTTGGCTCTTGTAAAAAATGCTGCAGTGAATATGGGAATGCAGATATTGGCCTTGGTGACAATTTATTGGATATGACAGCAAAATACAGAGTAAAGAAGCAAAATTAGACAAGTAGGACTATATCAAACTAAAAAGCTTCTGTACAGCAAAGGACACACAAAAAATTAAGAAGCAACCTACAGAATAGGAGAAAATATTTGCAAGCCTTATATCTCATAAGGGCTTGATATACAAAATATATAGGGAAATTCTACAGCTCAATAGCAAAATCAAAATAAGCTGCTTAAAAAATAGATGCAGGACTTGAACATACATTTCTGTAAAGCAGACATACAAATGGACAACAGGTATGTGAAAAGGTGTTCACCACTAATCATCAGGGAAATGCCAGTCAAATCCACAATGAGATACCTCCTCATACCTATTAGGATAGCTATTATCGAAAATAAAAATAACAAAAGCTAAGTGTTGGTGAATATTGAGAGATTGGAACTCTTGTGCACTATTGGTAGGAGTGTAAAAGGTTGACCTTGCTATGGAAAGTGGTATGGAGTTTCCTCACAAAATTAAAAATTACGCTACCATATGTATAATCCAACAATCCCACTTCTGGATATATACCCTAAAGAGTTAAAGTCAAGATGTCACAGATTGTGGGAGCCAACATGGCGGCGTGAGTAGGACAGTGAGAATCTCCTCCCAAAAACATATATACTTTTGAAAATACAACAAACACAACTAGCCTTAAAAGAGAGACCAGAAGACGCAGGACAGTGGCCAGACTGCAGCTACACCAGCGATAACCCAGCGACTGGTGAAAGGGGTAAGATACAAGCCCCGGCCCTGCGGGACCCGAGCGCCCCTCCCCCCAGCTCCCGGCGGGAAAAGAGGAGGCAGAGCGGGAGGGAGACGGAGCCCAGGACTGCCGAACAACCAGCCCCAGCCATCCGGGCCAGAGCGCAGACACAGTACATGCCCAGGGGGCCCTGGATACTGGGGGAACAGGGAGTAAGACCTCTGAGCGGGTGCCGAAGCTGATGCCCCTGTGACAAAGAAAAGCGGGGGCTTTTTGAAAGTCTTAAAGGGACAGGGACTTAACAGCTTGACGGAAACAACCCAGGTCACAGTACAGCAGCTGGAAATTACAGGGAAAACCGGGTGCACTAACCCCCTGGGCAACAGCTCTGAGACCCCTCACGGAGGCAAACAGTCAAGCAGCCCCCCCATCCATTACCCCACCGGGCGCTGCGAAAGCAGAGAAGCAGCCTGAGACAAATTCCGCCCACAGAAAGGGAAATTCCTCCCTTCCGGCCAGGCAAGACACAAAGACCCACTCTACACGCAATTACCCAACACAAGCCACTAGGGGTCGCAGTTGTCCCAGTAAAGAAAGGCCAGTAGCAAGTGAAAATTTTGGCCCTCCCAGCTGACAGTCAATAGCACCTGTCAACATGAAAAGGCAAAAAAATATGATCCAGACAAGACTAACCCAGACAGCTTCGGCATCTGCTACATCTTCCCCTGAGAAGGAATCCGGGGAGATAGATTTAGCCAGTCTTCCTGAAAAAGAATTCAAAACAAAAGTCATAACCATGCTGATGGACTTGCAGAGAAATATGCAAGAACTAAGGAAGGAGAATTCAGAAATAAAGCAAGCTCTGGAAGGACTTCAAAACAGAATGGACGAGATGCAAGAGACCATTAATGGACTAGAAAACAGAGAACAGGAACGCAGAGAAGCTGATGCAGAGAGAGATGAAAGGATCTCCAGGAATGAAAGAATTTTGAGAGAGCTGAGTGACCAAATGAAAAGGAACAATATAAGAATCATAGGTATTCCAGAAGAAGTAGAGAGAGAAAAGGGGATAGAAAATGTCTTTGAAGAAATAATTGCTGAAAATTTCCCCAAACTAGGGGAAGAAATGGCCTCTCAGACCACAGAGGTACACAGAACTCCCATGACAAGGGATCCAAGGAGGGCAACACCAAGACACATAATAATTAAAATGGCAAAGATCAAAGACAAGGACAAAGTATTACAGGCAGCCAGAGAGAAAAAAAAGGTTACCTACAAAGGAAAACCCATCAGGCTATCATCAGACTTCTCAAGAGAAACCCTACAGGCCAGAAGAGAATGGCATGATATACTTAATGCAATGAAACAGAAGGGCCTCGAACCAAGACTACTGTATCCAGCACGAATATCATTTAAATATGAAGGAGGGATTAAACAATTCCCAGACAAGCAAAAGTTGAGGGAATTTGCCTCCCACAAACCACCTCTACAGGGCATCCTACAGGGACTGCTCTAGATGGGAGCACTCCTAAAAAGAGCACACAACAAAACACCAAACATATGAAGAAGGGAGGAGGAGGAATAAGAAGGGAGAGAAATAAAGAATCATCAGACTGCGTTTATAATAGCTCAACAAGCGAGTTAAGTTAGACAGTAAGATAGTAAAGAAGCTAACCCTAAACCTTTGGTAACCACAAACTTAAAGCCTGCAATGGCAATAAATTCATACCTTTCAATAATCACCCTAAATGTAAATGGACTGAATGCACCAATCAAAAGACACAGAGTAATAGAATGGATAAAAAAGCAAGATCCATCCATATGCTGCTTACAAGAGACTCACCTCAAACCCAAAGACGCGCACAGACTTAAAGTCAAGGGATGGAAAAAGATATTTCAAGCAAACAACAGAGAGAAGAAAGCAGGTGTTGCAATTCTGGTATCAGACAAAACAGACTTCAAAATAAAGAAAGTAACAAAAGACAAAGAAGGACATTACATAATGATAAAGGGCTCAGTCCATCAAGAGGATATAACCATTATAAATATATATGCACCCAATACAGGAGCACCAACATACCTGAAACAAATATTAACAGAACTAAAGGAGGAAATAGAATGCAATGCATTCATTCTAGGAGACTTCAACACACCACTCACTCCAAAGGACAGATCCACCAGACAGAAAATAAGTAAGGACACAGAGGCACTGAACAACACACTAGAACAGATGGACCTAATGGACATCTACAGAACTCTACATCCAAAAGCAACAGGATACACATTCTTCTCAAGTGCACATGGAACATTCTCCGGAATAGACCACATAAATAGGACACAAAAAGAGCCTCAGTAAATTCCAAAAGATTGAAACCCTACCAACCAACTTTTCAGACCACAAAGGCATTAAACTAGAAATAAACTGTACAAAAAAAGCAAAAAGGCTCACCAACACATGGAGGCTAAACAACACGCTCCTAAATAATCAATGGATCAATGACCAAATCAAAATGGAGATCCAGCAATATATGGAAACAAATGACAACAACAACACTAAGCCCCAACTTCTGTGGGACACAGCAAAAGCAGTCTTAAGAGGAAAGTATATAGCATTCCAAGCATATTTAAAAAAGGAAGAGCAATCCCAAATGAACGGTCTAATGTCACAATTATCGAAATTGGAAAAAGAAGAACAAATGAGGCCTAAGGTCAGCAGAAGGAGGGACATAATAAAAATCAGAGAAGAAATAAATAAAATTGAGAAGAATAAAACAATAGCAAAAATCAATGAAAACAAGAGCTGGTTCTTCGAGAACATAAACAAAATAGATAAGCCTCTAGCCAGACTTATTAAGAGGAAAAGAGAGTCAACACATATCAACAGTATCAGAAATGAGAAAGGAAAAATCACGACGGACCCCACAGAAATACAAAGAATTATTAGAGACTACTATGAAAACCTATATGCTAACAAGCTGGGAAACCTAGGAGAAATGGACAACTTCCTAGAAAAATACAACCTTCCACGACTGACCCAAAAAGAAAGAGAAAATCTAAACGGACCAATTACCAGCAACGAAATTGAAGCGGTAATCAAAAAACTACCAAAGAACAAAACCCCCGGGCCAGATGGATTTACCTCGGAATTTTATCAGACATACAGGGAAGATATAATACCCATTCTCCTTAAAGTTTTCCAAGAAATAGAAGAGGAGGGGATACTCCCAAACTCATTCTATGAAGCTAACATCACCCTAATACCAAAACCAGGCAAAGACCCCACCAAAAAAGAAAACTACAGACCAATATCCCTGATGAACGTAGACGCAAAAATACTCAACAAAATTTTAGCAAACCGAATTCAAAAATACATCAAAACCATCGTACACCATGACCAAGTGGGATTCATCCCAGGGATGCAAGGATGGCACAACATTCGAAAGTCCATCAATATCATCCACCACATCAACAAAAAGAAAGACAAAAACCACATGATCATCTCCATAGATGCTGAAAAAGCATTTGACAAAGTTCAACATCCATTCATGATAAAACCTCTAAGCAAAATGGGAATAGAGGGCAAGTACCTCAACATAATAAAGGCCATCTATGAAAAACCCACAGCCAACATTATATTGAATAGCGAGAAGCTGAAAGCATTTCCGCTGAGATCGGGAACTAGACAGGGATGCCCACTCTCCCCACTGTTATTTAACATAGTACTGGAGGTCCTAGCCACGGCAATCAGACAAAACAAAGAAATACAAGGTATCCAGATTGGTAAAGAAGAAGTTAAACTGTCACTATTTGCAGATGACATGATACAGTACATAAAAAACCCTAAAGACTCCACCCCAGAACTACTAGAACTGATATCGGAATACAGCAAAGTTGCAGGATACAAAATCAACACACAGAAATCTATGGCTTTCCTATATACCAACAATGAACCAACAGAAAGAGAAATCAGGAAAACAACTCCATTCACAATTGCATAAAAAAAAATAAAATACCTAGGAATAAACCTAACCAAAGAAGTGAAAGAATTATATTCTGAAAACTACAAGTCACTCTTAAAAGAAATTAAAGGGGACACTAACAGATGGAAACTCATCCCATGCTCATGGCTAGGAAGAATTAATATCGTCAAAATGGCCATCCTGCCCAAAGCAATATACAGATTTGATGCAATCCCTATGAAACTACCAGCAACATTCTTCAATGAACTGGAACAAATAATTCAAAAATTCATATGGAACCACCAAAGACCCCGAATAGCCAAAGCAATCCTGAGAAAGAAGAATAAAGTAGGGGGGATCTCACTCCCCAACTTCAAGCTCTATTATAAAGCCATAGTATTCAAGACAATTTGGTACTGGCACAAGAACAGAGCCACAGACCAATGGAACAGACTAGACAATCTAGACATTAACCCAGACATATATGGTCAATTAATATTTGATAAAGGAGCCATGGACATACAATGGCGAAATGACAGTCTCTTCAACAGATGGTGCTGGCAAAACTGGACAGCTACATGTAGGAGAATGAAACTGGACCGTTGTCTAACCCCATATACAAAAGTAAACTCAAAATGGATCAAAGACCTGAATGTAAGTCACAAAACCATTAAACTCTTGGAAGAAAACATAGGCACAAACCTCTTAGACATAAACATGAGTGACCTCTTCTTGATCATATCTCCCCGGGCAAGGAAAACAACAGCAAAAATGAATAAGTGGGACTTTATTAAGCTGAAAAGCTTCTGTACAGCAAAAGACACCATCAATAGAACAAAAAGGAACCCTACAGTATGGGAGAATATCTTTGAAAATGACACATCCGATAAAGGCTTGACGTCCAGAATATATAAAGAGCTCACACGCCTCAACAAACAAAAAACAAATAACCCAATTAAAAAATGGGCAAAGGAACTGAACAGACGGTTCTCCAAAAAAGAAATACAGATGGCCAACAGACACATGAAAAGATGCTCCACATCGCTAATTATCAGAGAAATGCAAATTAAAACAACAATGAGGTATCACCTCACACCAGTAAGGATGGCTGCCATCCAAAAGACAAACAACAACAAATGTTGGCGAGGCTGTGGAGAAAGGGGAACCCTCCTACACTGCTGGTGCGAATGTAAACTTGTTCAACTATTGTGGAAAGCAGTATGGAGGTACATCAAAATGCTCAAAACAGACATACCATTTGACCCAGGAATTACACTCCTAGGAATTTACCCTAAGAATGCAGCAATCAAGTATGAGAAAGACCAGTGTACCCGTATGTTTATCGCAGCACTATTTACAATAGCCAAGAATTGGAAGCAACCTAAATGTCCATCGATAGATGAATGGATAAAGAAGAGGTGGTACGTATACACAATGGAATACTACTCAGCCATAAGAAAAGGGCAAATCCAACCATTTGCAGCAACATGGATGGAACTGGAGGGTATTATGCTCACTGAAACAAGCCAAGCGGAAAAAGAGAAATACCGAATGATTTCACTCATCTGTGGAATATAAGAACAAAGGAAAAACTGAAGGAAGAAAACAGCAACAGAATCACAGAACTCAAGAATGGAATAACAGGTACCAAAGGGAAAGGGACTGGGGAGGATGGGTGGGTAGGGAGGGTTAAGGGGGGCAGAAAAAGAGGGGTATTAAGATTAGCATCCATAGCGGGGTGGGAGAAAGGGGAGGGCTGTACAACACAGAGAAGACAAGTAGTGATTCTACAACAGTTTGCTACGCTGATGGACAGTGACTGTAAAGGAGTATATAGGGGAGACCTGGTATAGGGGAGAACCTAGTAAACAAAGTATTCATCATGTAAGTGTAGATTAATGATTAAAAAAAAAGCAGTTCCTATGTGGTGACCTCTAATGAATTCTACACAATGATATAAAGGGCATATAGAAGTGTAGGCAAAGGGTCTGTTTGTGTTTATACAGAGGATCAAAGCCTAATTTGGCTACCCCAAAAATGAACTAAGATACGATATGAAAAAGAACTTCCAACATCAGCACTCTCGGGAAAACTCATGACAGAAGATGATCAGCAAAAAAAAAAAAACTCCAACAAAGATCCACGCACTGTCACAGATGTAGATGCACTCATCCCACCAGTTCCTGGACTTGCCATGGGAATGATGAAGGAGATATCTAAGCTGGCCTGTGCATACAGTAAAACAAAAATTGGACTGGATCTATACTGTTGGAACTCAACCAAGAATTAGGAGAAGTGCAAATTGTAGCACTCCAAAATCTTACAACCACAAACTATTTATCGTTAAAAGAACATATGGGATATGAACAGTCCCCAGGAATGGGTTCTTCTAGTTTATCTGAATTCTCTCAGACTGTTTAAGTTCAGTCGGACAATATCCACCATATCATAGATAAGTTTTCACAAATGCCTAAGGTGCCTAACTGGTTTTCTTGGTTTCACTGGAGATGGCTGGTAATTACAGGTATGCTTTGGTTAGGTAACTATATTCCTATTATGTTAATGTGTGTGCACAATTTAATTAGTAGTTTAAAACCTATCCATGCTGAAGTTACTCTACAAGAAGATATGTCAAAGAAATAATCAATCTTCCCAGGTTTTCTTCTGCCTGCTACTTCTATAGCTTTTCTTCTTCCTACCTAATCACAACCTTTAAATAGAACTCGAGCCACATGTCGAATTTACCGAGTATCATAATTCTTCCAAGTGGTAAAGGCACCTCAAGACAAATGCTGGGCATAGAAGCCACAGGGCTTAAATATGCAAAGAAATAAAAAGCTAACCTTTTCAAACAATAAGGCTTCTCTCTCACTTACCAACTTAACATTTCCCTGTATGGCCCCGGAAGATGACTGGTTAGCCAGAAATGGGTAAGATTCCTCAAGGGAGGAACAACCTAAGACAGGCACAATCGCAGGGGGGCCATCAGGTGAGAAATTGGGGATCAACAGAGGTGAGGCTTAGAACCTCACCCCCCCGTTCTGAGAGAAATCTTCTGCATACGTGGATGTTTTATTGCCCTTGTCTAGCTTGGATTAACACATAGTCTACAGGCACACACCTGATCATCTACATTTGCTCTCTTACAACACTAAACTCTGTTTTCTACCTTTATCTTGTATCTACCTACCACTTCAGCATTTTATTAAAAATAATAATAATAAAGAGAGAAATGTGGTATCCACATATAAATCAAGTTTAAAAATCAAATGAATATTCATATGTGAACTGACTGTGTATAGTTCATAATGCATGAACAAAACCGAAAGTTTCTGTGATGACTGCCCTTGCACTGTTCACCATGTAACTTATTCACTATGTAAGAATTTGTTCTCCATGTAAGAATTTGTTCGTTATGCATCAGAAGATTGGAGACTGACGTAAATTAGGCTTGGGGTGGATTAATGATTGTGCATTGAGTATTGACCCCCCCATACAGAAATTTATTGTGGTTAACAACTATTTGATCAATAAATATGAGAGATGCCCTCACAAAATATATATATATATATGTATATATATATATATGTATATAAACACACTTCCAATTGTAAAGTAAATAAGTAACCGGGATGTAATGTATAGCATAAGGAATATAGTCAAAATATTGTAACAACTTGGTATGGTGATACCTGGTACCTAGAATTATCATGTATATAAATGTTGAATCACTGTGTTGTACACCTGAAACTAATGTAATGCAATACTGTTGTCAACTACCCTTCAATAAAAAAAAAAAAAAAAAAAAGATGTCACAGAGAAATGAATTTAGTTCCCTAAAGAGAACAATTTTAATTTCCTGAGTTATCAGGTTACTAGGCTGAAAAAATACTCTTTAGAGAAAAGTCATTGGAGCTGATCTTTGACTATACTTTCTAAGAATAGGTCTGTAGCTAAGTAGATCATTCATTGTAAGTAATATTGGTGACAAAGAATGAAAAGATTGTTTTAGCAGTTTCTGTAGATACTTGGAATACACATATTCTTTATGGTCTCTATATTTAGATTTAGGGTTTTTTTTTATGTCATTATGCTCTGGTTTTACTTTTACTTTTCTTGATACGTTTGTTTTTAATATGTCAATTGGTAGAGGTAGGACTATATTTGAAATAGAAATATATGATAGCTATAAACATAATTATACAGTTAGATGGATATTCAACAAAGTGTTAATACAGGTTATCCCCAGATATTAAAATTGCAAATTATGAACTATTTTTCATTTATTTGTACTTTTCTGTGTCATTCTAGTTTTTTACAGTTGGCGTGTATGGTTTGTGTAAACATACAAAACATGATGAGACATTTACATAGTCACTAGGGAAAAAACATTAACTGAAAATCTTAACCCCACTCTTAGAAAATTCTCCTCATACAGTAACATTCTATAACTTTGACTATAAAGAGAAAGGCAATTGCAAGCTTAATTTCATCTATTTAGATTGATGGGGTTAATAGACTGATGAAGTTGGGGAATGTAGTACGTATAGTATATTGTAATACAGTATATGTATATACTATGGTATATGTAGTACATATCTATATTTCAGCAGAGTGTTTCTCATGATATCCCTAAAGACTTGACAGGGAAGTGTTAGCAGGGTATCAATGTGGTTAGATGGAGTCATAGTTTTAAGTGACCATCTAAAAGTGAGTAGATTAATGTTTGATGTCAACCCATGGGAAGCTATATGATAGATTTCTGAATTTGACCACATTTTACTTAACAATTTTATTCATGAAAACTGATGACATGCTTATTGTAATTTAAATAATAATGTACCCAAGCTAGTTGACATCAAACCAAAGCATCTTGTTCAGAAAGAGACATAATTAGAAAAGGTATTATGTGGAATTTAGAGCAAGAAGTTGAAAAAGATTGTATTTCTCTGAACATAGAGAGATGGGTGCTAAAAGTTAACTAGGAAACTGGCTTCAAGCCTAGGATTGCTAATTGATTATAAATATACTGGGAGGTGACATCAGAAAGCTTGATTTATAGGGATAAAAATCAACAAATTATACATACAAATGGAAATAAAATATATAAAACCTGGTATGTCTTCAGTGTGAATTTTTCTGAGAATAGTTAAGATGCCATTTCAAGCCCACAAGCTTTGTGTGTGTGTGTGTGTGTGTGTGTGTGTTTGCATAGTTTTCAATGTAGTTTACAAGATTCCTAAATCTCAATGTGACTTAATGGTAAATGTGTGGGTTATTTCTGTAAGTGTCCTTCTTGCCAAGTGCTCATAAATTGTAGGTAGGTTCATTGAGAGGCTTCTGTATAAACTTATGGCACATCAATTTTCTGGTTAATTGATCTTGTACTTGGTGATTCCAAACATGTTCAGCTCCGTTAAATGCAATGTCATTCTTTTCCCAGGGGCCAGATGATTGCAGTGTCTGTAAAAAGCCTGTTATAAAAAAAGGAAAGGTTTCTATCACCTTTTGCTCTACCACCATATACAAATTATAAAAGCAACATATATTTTTGGGAGTAGGAAATGCTACTCAAAGCATGACACAAAGTCTATATGAATCATAAAGGGAGAAAACCCAAACACACCGCACGACACACACATGTGCACACGTACACCTGTATAAACAATGGTGTGGCCTATAAAAGAAAAACTGGGAAGGTATAGACAAAGTGATTAGACAGAATAATTATGCAAAGAGTAATTTAGAAATACTTGATTTTTACTTCCTATACTTTTGTGATATTTAGCATATCATTTGCATTATTTTGTAATAAAAATATATTTGAAAACTGAAGTCCCACCACCCTCTCTATTTTTTTGTCTACTTGCTCTTTTTCCCTTTTAGTAATTTGTAAACAAGAAAACAAATCTATTTGGAAAAAAGCTTCCATCTTATCTTTCTGTGTATTTCCTCGGGAAGAGCTGTGAGCACTTTATTGGGCCTCGCTCTCCTCTCTCTCCTGTTTTCCTAGTACCCATTTACTCAGTGCTTATTATGTTAAAAGTAAAGAAACTATTTACTGGCTTTAGATGAAGACCCTGATAGTTGAGCTGACTTTTCAGCAGATTCTCAGGATGGAAACTGGTGAGAAAGAGGGAGAAAATATTCAGAAGAAAGAATAACAAAGACCATGTTTCCCAGATGCTGACCCTGGTGGGTGACAGATGTTGGTTCGAGGCCACAGGACTCTGTGTTCAGGGACCAGCTTACTTCAGCAAAAACAATGGTCACATGGATCTGGCTGATATCTAAATTGCAAGACGATTAGGTAGGAGAACATGTGCACAGCTGACGGACGGGTGTGTCCTGTGGGCAAGGAGATTGCAGCTGTGACTCACACAGCAAGCAAACACGTGAGTGGGGAAGGGCAGCAGGAGATGAGTTAGAACTATAACTGGTTGGAGATGGATCGTGGGTTAGAGGAAATATATCGTGGCTTGGCTTAAGGATGGTACACAGATGTCTATTTTAGGCACATGTGGATACTGGTTGCAGTTCCTGGAGAATTCCTCACATCTGAAGAACACTCAGTTCTGTTCTTCACTTCTGATGTTATCATGTTTTGGCCTGCAATACTTTAAGAGTAATAAAGAAAAATGTCAACACACATAGAAGAGTAAGAGGGCAAGCTGGGTGTCCTTTTGTGTCTGGCTTCCGTTACTCAGCATGTTTTCAAGGTTCACTTACATGTAGCAAATATGCATACTTATTTTTTCATTGTTGCAATATCTTCCTTGATTCAAATAAGGAACCACAGTCTGATATGAGGGGCTGGCCTTCAGTTTAGCTAGTGAGACTAAAGTTTACCTCATTACATTGTTCCAACTCACCATCCCAAGAAAGTTAACAAAAAAGGGCAAAAGTCCTTCCACTTCCTTTTAAAATAAATCATATGCAAAACTTATTTTACTATAATTTTGTTGATAACAGAATTATTTTAAAAATTCAGGGTATAGGTAGTTTAACAAGAAAAAAAGCTTATATTAAATTCTTAGACTTTTCTGATGATGCTAACAGTAATAGAAATGGAAAGCATCTATAGCAAATTCAAAATTGTTTTTTGATAAGTTGAGATGGCTGAATTAGGAGGTGTGAACTGGACATTGTTGTAATAAGTGAAAGACTTTCATATGCAAAAGGGCTTTATATTCAAAGAGCTATTACTATGCTGATGGACAGTGACTGTAATGGGGTATGTGGGGGGGACTTGATAATAGGGGGAGTCTAGTAACCATAATGTTGTTCAAGTAATTGTACATTAACGATATCAAAAAAACCAAAAAACAAAAGGAAAACTATCCATGAAGTGCTCAGTGTTAAGGAGCAAAAGGTACAGAATAATAACATTGGGTATGATACCATACCAATTTTGGAAAAAGGGAATGCTACTTCTATGAACATATCTGATGTGTATGTATATTGTGGGTGTGCATATGGAGAGACTGTATATAGACATACATATGTATTTGTGCATATATACACAAAACTAACAAATTTATTTCCTCTGAGAGAGGAGAAAGTAGTGTTGGGGGCATGAGGGATGATTTCATGATTTATAGATAATTATGTGATTTTAATTCATCTTTAAAAGATGTCTTCCATTTGTTAAGAGGAAAAGTAAATGCAATAAACTTGTGCTTTCACTTAAGACATTGTACCAAAGCATACATTATGATCTTTACTTGGAAATATAATCAGTAGCTGTGTTTCCAGGGAGAAACGTTATTATTAAAAGGAAATATTAAGTCATATGGAAATACTCATATGCTATAGATGGCAGTGTAAGTATGTATAGATTTCTGGGAAAACAATTTGATATTAGTTATTAAGCATTTAAAGATTTTAAAACTGTACTACCTCTTTTTGAGGATAATAAATAGAAAGTATCACAAAGCACATAGTTAATTGGCAGGGATGCTAGGACTCATATTTAGGGTGGACTGGATATAGAGCTATAAATATTCCCTGCAGTGTTATTTTTTATAACCAAACACTGTAAGCAATCTAATTCCCTGCAGTAGGCAGGTAGTTAAATGAATTGTAGTTAAATCCCCAAAATATCTTTTAAACCAGTATTTATTGACATGAGAACATGTTATGAAATAATTTTGCTTTTTTAACAGACTTGCAAATGACATTCACAAAATGTTCTCTCTTTTATAAATATGTAGGAAAGTATGGGAAGAATATATAATAAATGTTATTAGTTATCCCTGGGTGGTAATACTACATATGGTTTTTCATTTCTTTTGAAAGTAGATCAGTAGTCTCTAATTAGAAAAAATGTGATTGTGTTTCCTTTGTAGTCAGCAATAAAATCAGGAAAGAATGCTTTCTAAAAGGAGGAAATTATAATACATTTCCTATAGGATTTATTTTCAATTCAAAACGATTAATGTTTTTTTTAAGATGTTTATTGGCCTTGAGTTACTTGCTTTCCATGAAGTTATTAAATGCTATTTTTCATATTTATCAAGATGAGTTCTATGACTGATAATATTTATGTAGAAAATTAGATTTTCTTTACTATTTAGCAAAGAGAAGCTATTTCTCATCCATAGAAGAGAAAGACAGTAAATCTCAAGTATTTTACACGTATCAGGTCAATGCAGCATATTTTTCTATCAAAGAATGCACCAAACTGTGAGGATGTATAATCCCTGCAAATGTTTCCATAGAAAAATGCCAGTAGTTTCTACCTATAAAATGAGAGGGAATGATGCATAGCTGTGAACGATGAGGAGAGGAAAGCACTGTTAGTGGAACGGCACTTTTAGAATTTCAACTGTATGAAAAAAGAGATGTCAGGATAGATCCTTTTTGTTGAGAATTTATAGTCTTGGATGTCACGTATTGTTATTCTTCTTTTAAACCCATTCATATAATCAGAAATGATTTCATAATACTTAGTAACTGCCTTGTGCCAGGCGCTGTTCTAAACCCTGGGAATATAAATTTAATTGGTTCTAGAGAAACTCTTAGTCGAGGAAACCTTATTGCACTTATGTTCAAACAGGATTTAAAGCAATTACAGAAAAAACGCAAAGCAATTATAATGCTAGTGACTGCCTTTGTTACTAGGAAACAATTAGATTTAAAGCAACATAAATACACCCATATCCTGAACTGGGTCCTGTTCTTTCTCCTTGCATCTCATCTGCCAACTCAACATAAGCAGATTTGTTGACACAAAACAGCAAGCAAGGTAAACTTAATTTGGTGGCTGGTGTGTGAAGCAGGTAATTCCCACTTCATGTATCCAATTATTAATATGTCCATCACCTCAATTACAAATGTTAGAAGAGTGGGCTCCATGGGAGCCTTGACTTAACAGCAAGCCCATCTGGGACCTGCCTCAAGGGAGCATAGTGGAATCCCTTATTTAATAACAATTGTTCTTGCAATATCTGTTGTCAGTTCTTTTACCAATATACAGAGAAATGAATATATATTATCAATAAATGTATGAAAAGTCTCTCTTGATATTGAATAAAACTAAGATAATTATCATATTAGTAAACATTCAAACACCATAATATCCAGGACAGATGAGGGTAGGGAAATTATTTACTCTTGTATATTGTTAGTAGGTCTGCAAATCGCTAATTTCATTTATTTGTTTGTTTGTTTGTTTGTTTTTTATTATTATTTGGTGGAGTGATTTGCCAGTGACTTCGTGTTAAGGTGGAACTTCTACGCATTCCACTACTGGGGTACCTGCCAAGCTCGGCTTTGATTTTCTTGTGCTCTCATCTTTCATTGGTATGTTATCATTGCTGTCTGCTCTACTTGTTTTTTCTGTGGTCAAAGTGTTGACAGATTCTTTATTTTTCATTATGGGAGAGGGTACATTTAGTCCCTTTTGCTGTAGAAGTTGCTTTCCTCACAATAGGATATTCTGGGTTCTGAGTCATTTGGGGTTTATCTAGATTGTCTCTTATCTTCTTTATGTACTAAAATCATTCACTTTAATTCTACATCCCATGCATTCATTTCTGCTGTGCTTTACGGTGATTAGATCAGATTGCAGTGGGAGAAAGAGTCTTTTCTTCTGTCCAGTCCCAGACCATTTCAGTACTTCAGAGATACAAGGGACCTGGCATGTCCACATATACTGCCATGTTCAGGCTGAAGGTATCTCAACCTGATCCCTCTACAGTTGACACCTGGCTCTCCTCCCTAATGTTAGGAAGACCTTACAGAGTGTGTGTGGGGGGCGGCGGGGGGGGGGGCACTAGGGAATAGAATGAGTAACCTGCTCTAAGTCTTTGCTGTGAGATGTCTCAGAGCACTTTTGTGTTTATGAGCAGCTTCAGAAAGAAAGAAATTCAGTACTTCAGGGGAAGGGAATCCTACCAGACTCCTGAGGATTAGCAATAACCTGAGGTAAGCAAGAAGACTCTAATTCAGTGCATTTGTGAGGGAGTTTCCAGAGCATCACTGGGCAAGACTGTATTATGATCTGTGTCCAGTGCAGGGTTATGTAGATACAGGGGAACACAGTGATAGTAGAAGCAATTAGTACATTTCTGTGTTCCTAGTGCCAGTCCTGTGAGATGTGAGGATGCTAGGCCTCAGGGCCCATGATGAAGGTGGATCTGACCTGTGGAAGGGCAGCTGTAACTGTGACAACACCTGAGTTATATCAAAGAGAAAAGTGTTACTGTTATTATGGTGATACTTGCTTTCAAACTTGGTATTATTAAAACAGACAAGTGTCCAGGAGTTTGGCAATGCTCTCCTGAAAAAATGGACCCATAAACAATAAAACTGTCAAAGGCAATGTCTATTTTTCAGCCTATCTCAGTTCAGTGATAGAGTTTATTTCTAGATGAAAGTAAGAACTATTATATGCTTCCAAGGAAGCAAGCAGTTCCACTGTGTTCTGGTAGGTCATACCACCAACAGGCCCTGATATGAGAAACATATTTCTCAAAAGGCACTGACATAACAGACTATGTCCTAGAAGGTCTAGAGGGAGCCATGGGGGTAAAGGCTTAATCATGTGGCATGTAGTTATGAGACTGGGAAATTTAGGCTCTGATATCTATACAGATATTGGTATGGTAGTTTTAAGCAGATATCTGAACTGTTATGTGGAAGAGATAACATATGCATATATATTATATGTACATATAAATAGAGTTATATATACTATGGATATATATGTGTGCATGTGTAGTATATATAATATAATGTATTAATACGAATGTAATACCCAAACACATCCAGGATCCATCTTTACCATTCAGTACTAACTTGCTCTCTAGCTATTTCTATCTGCAAGGAAGGCTGGAAAAGTGGATTTGGGTGAAGGAAACTGGAATTGAAATGATGGTTTAGACCAATCACAGTTAATCCACCAGTATTGGCATTTTACTGCTTAAAAATCAAAAGGCTGTGCTCTGAGGTGCAGGAAGAATGGCAGCAAGCAGCTGGGGGTTGCCAGCAGTGAATGCTGCCCCGCAGTGTTCTTGCCAGATTTCCTGCCTTGTGAGATCTCCAAGGGAAAGACTTTGTTTTGGAAAAATTTTGCCTGAGCCCAATGTCAAGCACATGGATAGCTGGAAATAATTAGTTGAATAAATTAATGAAAATATATATTGGTGTTAGGATATTTTTTCAAAACCTCTGAATCACTTTTAGGAAGAGCTTGCAAGTTGCCTGACCAGAAGGCTTTCCCACACTCTTCACTCCCCGCTGCCGATCTTGCCCTGTGCTACTGATTCTCCCTGGCAGCTTTTCCTTATCAGGTTATCATCATCCAGTCTGTCCAGTAAGGTGATATTTATGCCTTCCACACTCTGCTGTTTGTCCATCCACAGCATCTCTTTATTAAGCTTGCTCTGGCCAGCCCAAACAGAATGTGTGTCTTTTCTTTAGGAGTTACTCTGTTCCTTGCCCTTCATGTGCTTTGCTGTGTCGACATGTTTATCCTCTGCTGGACTCTAAGCTGCTTGAGGAAAGGGCTTGATGTGTCCATAACATTAAGCATAGAACACAAAGCAGGTGTTTGATAATGATATTTTAAAACCAAGTAGTCCCAGTTTGATAACTCTAAAAGATACATATGAGCGCTAGGAAAGAAAGATTCAAGAAAGTTATGCTTCCTTCAGAAAGACTCATGAGTCCCACAGATTCATTGCCTTTTTCCAGATCCAGATTTTTGTGATGACTGAAAAATTCCCATCTTCCAGACCTGGTCATCATCAATCATATTTCTTTTAGAAACAATGTTAAAATTTATGTTGCTAAAGTTGCCACCCTTAGGGTAAGTCAAATTTTATGAAAAACTTAATTAGTTCTTTATTTTGACATCTTCATGCTTATTTAAACTTAGGAAGAGAGTTTCTATTCTCTCATATTATCAAAGTCTTAACAACAATTTTTCTAACAAGGAATGCCTCAGGGCCAGTTGTTACAGCAATTATCAATTATATTCTCTTTCCAGTCTCACTCCTCAAGAAGGTAATTAATGAACTATAATTAAACATGAATGATAAAGTACTGGGAAGTTTTAAATTAAATCACTATTGAACTTTGTTTTTGCTATCAGTTGGTATACTCAGGTACTGCAGGGCACTGAATACATCAGAGAACAGTGCCCTGCAACTCATGCCTGCACCCCCCTGCCCCTTCGTTTTGTCACTACTTACAGTTATATATATATATCTAACTTATTAATGTAATAAAAATGTCCCATCTGTTAGTTCCTCAAGCCTATGGGCTGTCAAAAGTACATTTTAAAATACTCTAGGAGCTGCAAAAAATACTTGTCAATATTGATTTGTTCATTCTCTGTGAAGTAAATCACCTTTGACCCTGAAGATTAATCTGTGGTAAAAAAGTGGGTCCTGAGACTGTCAGCATCCCTTTCATACGCTATGTAACAACCACACCTACAGCCCATACCTCATATCTCACCTTGAGATAGATGACTTTAAGAGACACAAAAAGTAGCTTCTCTCCAGAAAAACGTTGGACAACCCACTAAAATATTGCTGAATATTACTACTAGAGGGTTATAGATATATAAAACAATATTTTCATTTGAGGCAGCATTCAATTTGTAATTTTTTATCACTATTTCTCTTTCTATTGCTACTAAAATAGCAGCTGCTATTTCAGATGAATTCATACAGAAAAGCACAAATAGAAAAAATTCCAAATTATATATTCCTATCATCAGAGCTAAAATTTAGTAACATTTTATAATGTATGTATACATATGTATGTGTGTATATATAATACACACATATATTTCATATATTTCACATTCATATTTACCCATTTCTGATGTTTTTTAAAAATATTTTTTAATGGCTGTAGAGTATTTCATCCAATACACCGTAATTGGTATAACCAATCACTAATAATTGGACATGGAGGTTTTCAACTTTTTACTAATTTGATAAATTCTTACTGATTAACACTTTTGCTTGTATCTTTGATTATTTCCCAAGTATCACATTTTAGAACTAGTAAGTCTGGGTTTGTCAATTTTGTTTTATCTTTTTTTAAAATGGTTATATTATTTATTTATGGATTTTCTGTGCATCATTTATTTCTGCCCTAATCTTTATTTTTCCTTTAGCCTGCTAACTTTTTAGTTTGTTCTTTTTCTGGTTCCTTGAGGTGTATAATTAGGTTGTTTATTTGAACTCTTCTTTTTTTAATGTGGGTGTTTATCGCATTAATTCCCCTCTCGATACTACTTTTGCTGCATCCCACAAGTTTTAGTGTATTCTATTTTTGTTTTCATTTCTCTTGAGGTAGTGTTAAATTTTCCTTTTGATTTCTTCTTTGACGCAGTGGCTGTTCAAGAGTGTGTTGTTTAATTTCCACATATTTGTAAATTTTTCAGTTGTCTTTCTGTTTTATATATATTGATTTCTAGTGTCATTCTATTGTGGTCAGAAAACATAGTTGGTATGATTTCAATATTCTTAAATTTGTTGAGACTTATTTTATAATCTAACATGATCTATCCTAGATAATGCTCCATATGCATTTGAGAAGAATGTGTGTTCTGCTGTTGTATGGAATGTTCTGTATATGTTGGTTAGATCCATTTGGTCGGTAGTGTGGTCCAAGTCCACTGTTTCCTTAATCGATTTTCTGTGTGGGTGCTCTGTCCATTATTGTAAATGGGGTATTGAAGTGTCCTATTATTATTACATTGCTGGCTATCTATTTCCCCCTTCATATCTATCAATATTTATTTTATATATTTAGGTATATTAGGTGCTGTGATGTTGAATGCAAGTGTTGTATCTTCCTGATGAATTAAGCCTTTTATCATTATATATAATGATCTTTTTTGTCCCTTGTGACTATTTTTGACTTAAAGTCTATTTTGTCTGATAGAAGTTCAGGTACCTCTGCTTTCTTTTCTTTAAAATTTCAATGGATTATCTTCTTCCATCCCTTTCCTTTCTGCCTGTGTTTAACTCTAAAGTGAATCTCTTGTAGATAGCATATACTTGGATCCTTTTTAAAAATCCATTCAGCTAGTCTGTAACTTTTGATTGGAGAGTTTAATTCATATATATTTAAAGTAATTATTTATAGACAAGTACTTACTATTGCCATTTTGTCAGTTTTTTTCCTTTCTGATATGTGGTTTGTCTTCTCTTCTTCCCTTGCTATCGTTTTTTATGATTTATTGATTTTTCTTGTAGTGATAGGCTTTGATTCCTTTTTCTTCTTTTGTATGTCTACTGTAGGTGTTTTCTTTGTGATTACCATGAGACTTACATAAAGCATCTTATAGCTATAACTGTCTATTTTAAGCTGAAAATAATTTAACTTCAATCACATACAGAAACTCCATCTTTTCCTTTCCCTTCTGTACTTTATTGTTGATATCACACTTTACATTTTTTTATATTGTGTGTCTATTAACAAAGTTTTATAGTTATTCTTAATACTTTTTTATTTTAATTTTTATAATAGAGTATAATATGAGACAATATGGATAACTGGAGGACATTATGCTAAATGAAATAAGCCAGTCACTGAAGGACAAATACTGCATGATTCTACTCATATTAGAGACTTAAAATAGCCATACTCAAAGAAGTGGAGAATAGAATGATGCTTTGGTGCTTACCAGGGGCTGTAGGGAAGGGAAAATGGGAATTGTTGTTCAATAGATATAATGTTTTAATTATTTGAGATGAATTACATGAATTAGAGAACTGCTATAAAAACAAAGGGAGACAAAGAAACTTTTGGAGGTGATGAATATGTCTATTACCTTAATTGTGGTGACGATTCACAGGTGTATGTATATGCTCAAATTAATCAAATTGTATACATTAAATACGTGCAGCTTTTTGTAAATCAGTTATTCCTTGATAAAATTGTTTAAAAAATAAAATTAATATTCCTGAGTATATTAGTTTCTGTCAGTTTTTAAAACCCTACCACAAATTTAGCAGCTGCAAACAAAACCCCTTTATTAACTCACAGTTTTGTAGGGCAGAAGTCTAGGCGCGGCATGGCTCAGTTCCTTGCTTAGGTTCTCACAAGGCTGAATCTAGGTGCCAGGTGTCTGACCTCATCTAGATCCTGAGGTTCTCTTCTGAATTCACATGATTGAGTCAGAATTTAGTTCTTGGCAGCTGTAGGACTGAGGTTCCTGTTTCCTTGATGGCTGTCATTTGGAAGACGCTTTTCATATTCCATGTCACATGATCCTCTCAATCTTTAACACATGAAATGGAGAATCTTCCTCTGTTGGTCTATTAGGGCTTTCATGACAAAGCACCATTGACTGGCCTGCTTAAACTGCAGAAATTTTTTCTCACTTTAATGGAGGCCAGAAATCCAGGATCAAGGTGATTCCAGGATTGGTTTCTAGGAGGCTTCTTTGGCCGGCTTGTAGGTGGCTCTGTTCTTGCTGTGGCCTCGCATGGCCTTCCATTTGGGTGTGTGCTTGAGAGTTAGGTGCAGAGTTTCTGGTGGCTGTTCTTCTCTTTGTAAAGACACTAGTTATATTGGATTAAGGTTCCACACTGATGATCTCATTTAACCTTTATCACTTCCTTATAGGCTTTATCTCCAAAAATAGTCACAGTGTGGTTAGGGTTTCAACATATGAATTTTCAGGGGACATTACTCAGTCCACAGTACTTCTTTATGCCAAATTCCCCTCATGTTTGCAAACTCTCACACACAGAAAGTCTAACATTTTAAGTCCATCTGATTAGATTAGACCCACTCAGAATAACATCCCTATCTTAAAATCAGCTGACTAGAGACCATGATGACATCTGGAAAACCCCTTCATAGTAGCACCTAAACTAGTTCTAAACTGAATAACTGGAAGTTCATAGGATACATGGAAAAGATGCATTACCATAGTACACAAGAATCTTGGGGGTCATCTTAAAATATGCCCTACCACTCTGAATCTAAGGGTGTGGTGCATACTGCTACGTGGCACTGGTGCAAAATTTTAAAGCCAGGAGTGACACTGGTCATTCAGCATCAGCTCTGCCCCTTATTGATTCTGCAACTTGCATTCTTGTCTGGAAAATGAGTCAAATGATCCCTGTTTTCTGACCTGATATATTACTATTTTAGGAAGCAAGAATCACCTTCCTGTGCTGCTTGCCAATTTTCCATTCTATTGCACTTTGTCCATACTTGTCCTTTATTGCTAGACACTGACAGCAGTGGCAATTTCCTTAAAGTTTAAAGAAGAATAACTGCACAAACGTGAAAAAAAGTTGAGCCTGATTCTCTCCTTCTAAGAAGACTCATGATGGTGAGAATTCCCAGGGCATTAAAGATAGCCTCATGACTGGTAATATAGCCCTGTAGTTTCTTTGCATGGCAGTAGATCATGTCCATGAGAGTATATTTCAACACCAGATGACAGGCATTTGGTGAGATTTTAGTGTTTTTTTTTTTAGTGTTGTCCTTGTCATTTAATAGGGTCCTTCAAAAAAGCAAAACACAGCATGATAATACAGAGCCCTATACCATCAATGTCTGATCTTTTGTTTTCATATTGAATGACTACTACCTAGCTCTTGGGGTTCTTGATGCTTATTTTCCCATTCTAATTTTCAGCACCACCTCTGCTTTTCTCTTTAATGCCGCCACTCTCCTGCAGAGCTCACCAATGCATTGTCAACAATCTTTCTTGAATTTACACGGCACTGCCAGTCATCCCAGCTGCCCTAAGCAAAAGAAAAAGGAGTTCACTTCCATGTTTGTCCTTTATCAGCTTGCAATGATTCCTGATAAGACAAAACTTCAGCTTTTCAAACAAAGTGTGCACTATCCATTATGTATTATGCTACCCAATTATACATGTCCATAACTTCTTTTAGGAATAGAGAGCCTTTACATACTATTTCAATGGCCTCTGAGCATTTGCCTGTGATAGGAGATTATGTTTGGAACCAATGTAGAGAAAAATGTTCATGATGCTCATCTGGCTTTATTCTTTGAGTTGGATAATCAGTGACTATTCTAGTGTGCAGTAATAATTTCCATCTTAGTATTTGCATTATATTACTGGTTTCACCCACCCAGTGCAGCAGGTGACAATAATAATGGTATATATGCACTTCTAATGAGTATTTAGTAGGTGTCAGTTACTGGACTAAGAACTTTACATGTATTATCTCATTTACTCCTAATAAAAGCACAATTAAGAATGTATTGTGATTACCCTATTTCATATTTGAGGAAACCAAACAGAGAACCTAAGTAACCATGTCCACTCATAGAGATAATAAGGGGCAAAGATAATAGATGACTCAATTATTTCTGAAATCAGAGATTATTCTTCTGTGTTGGAACACATTATGATATACTCTAATAGATGTAAAAAGCATTTTTTTTTTTTGCCCAGAAACATAATGTGGTAGAATAGACAGAGCAAAGGCTGAAGGTCTACATAGAATTGATTCAAATTCCATTTCAGTCACTTACTAGCTTTGTGTCTGTGTCCTAAGTACATAATCCTTATACTTCAATTTCCTTATCTCTCAGTGAGCAAATAAAACATTCCATGATGGGTATATTGTTTCCATTTCACATGACATGTGCAATCAATTAAAAGTAGCTATCTGGATCTTTGTATTGAGATGGATTCCATTGCCATAAACTATTGTGATAGACTAATGATGTCCCCAGTGGACCCTGAATCGGCCAGTGTCATCGTGGGCACAACAGGTTTGCTCTCCCTAAGCTAGGGCATAATGGAACCTGAGAGATAAGTGATAAGGGCCCCTTTCTGCTATTATCAGGTTTTCTAATTCCATGAGTATATATTTAGAAAGCAGTTCAGTGTTTGAGCTTCTTCTATCTGTCAGACTTTGAGTTAGCTGCTATGTGAAACATGATGAAGTATGGGTTTCAAGAGTTCATGTTTAGGTCTAATTGTGGGATGGAGGAAGAGAGGAAAAAGAAGCCACGTAGTGGCTAACTTTGGTTGTGGAATAGTATCATAAAAATGCAGAAATTCTCAATCCATTGCTTTATATCAGAGTAATCAGTTGGGCCATAAGTCTAGGACTTCCATGGAAATTAATAGGTAAAATGTCAGCAGAAGCAAAGCATAACTTGATAGGTAAAACTTAATTTGCTTTCTTCTAAATATTTTCAGCACATGTAAATTCTTTAATATGCCCTCTTTCCCCTAGTTTATTTCCCCAACTGCCAGTCCTTTCCCAAAGTTCTGGCCCAGTGTTCCTGAATTGAGTTAATGCTAGAAAGAACCAGACCAAAAAGTTCAAAAAAACAACCAGACCAAAAAGTTGAAAAAAAACAACAACAAACCCTGAGCAAACACTTGTAGGAGGATTTCATTTGTCTCCAGGTCCAGACTAGGCCTAAAATAGACCGCACTCTTTGCAGCTCCATATAACTGGGCATCTTTTTTTGTGCTTTGGTTAGCTTGCGTGCAACAAGGCCCCAGGAGGAGAACTGACAGAAATGGGTTTACACAGAGCTCCATAGGCATTCTCACATATTTGGGATCTCTTCTTGTACACCAAGAGCAATAATATCCCGTCAGCCGTTTCCTCAGCCTGATGTAGTTGAGAATCAGTTCAGCTTTCTTTTCTAAGATGTGATTTTTTTTTTCAAGTGATATTCAGTTCTTGGATGAATTTTCATAGAGTAGATAGAGCAGGTCACATTCTAAACCTCAAGAATGTTAGGAGAGGAAGATAGTGTCTTTTCTTCAGGTTAGCATTTTCTTTCCAAAGACTTGTTGGGCTTTGGCCTGAAGGCAGGGAAGGCATGTACCAAGTGTATAGTGTGCATGTGTAAATATATGCATGTGTGTTTTATACATTCTTTACCTAGCACATCTCGTTTTCTGTTTGGTTATCTTGGTTCTTGGTGGCATAGCAAATTCCATTATACTTGAAATGTTTAATTGGAGAACAATGATTATGACTTTGTTATTAATCTACATTAATTATGAAAACAGATATTGAATTATTTCATAGCATTTCTAATTTTGTGAATGACTATATGCATTTTTTAAAAGAACTTGCCCTATTAGTGTATTTAACTTTTTTTTTCAAGAGGATATTGATGTTGTTCAGAGATTCTGTTTTTCATAATCATATCTAAATAATGCTGCATATTCCTTCAAAGACTTAAATAAGATTGCTAGGGTGTCTTGGAAATAGTCATTCCTGATATGATCTTATTAACTTTTGTCTTTTCTGAAGTATGTATTACTTGAGTCTAACACACATAAAAGTACCAATATCTTCACTTGAGAAATGTCATAAAGATGATTTAATTATGTAAAAGCAAATATGTATTAAAAGTCCTTAGAGTAATTTTGCCTACCTTTAGACCCTAATGTAATTGCTGCAGTTAAACAACTTCATCTGTCAAATATTTATGCACTGCAGTTTATGTGCCAGGCTCTTCTCTAAGTGTTAGAGATATTGTATGAACAACACATACACACACACACACATGCACACAATTGAGAAGCTGCCTGTATTAGGTTTTTATTGCCACCATAACAAATTATCACAAAAATCAGTGGCTTAAAACAAAGCATTGATTATCTCCCAGTTTCCTTGGGCCAGTACAGAGTGGCTCAGTTGGTTCTCTGAAGTCTCCAAGACCAAAATCAACATGTCAGCAAGAGTACATTCCTTTTTGGAGGCTCTGAAGGAGAATCTGCTTCCAAGATCCTTCAGGTTGTTGACAGAATTCAGTCTCATGTGGTTATAGGACCTAAGTCCTAGCCTCCTTGCTGATTCTCAGTTTCTAGGACTGCTGGCATTCCCTGGCTCATGGTCGTCTTCCAAGTCAGCAAGGGCAGGGAGGGTCCTTTCACTCTTTCCATCCCTCTAACTTTCTCTTCTACCTCATTTCTCCTGCCTTGCTCTTCTGCCACAGCTCTTTGTCTTCTTCACTTTCCTCTTCTACAGTTCAGTGTTCATGTAACTCTATCAACACACCAGGAAATGCAGAATAATTATTTAAAGGTCAACTGATCAGTAATCCCATCAGTGTAATCAATAATCTTATCTATAAAATCCCTTTACAGAAGCACCTAGCTTAGTGTTTAATGGAATAACAGAGATCAGATTCCTGGGGGTGCAGGGGTAGGGAGGACATCAGAATTCTGCCTACCACCATGACTATATTCTCTATGGCATTTTTGAAGTTTTGTTTTGAGACAGTAGTTTGACCCATAGCATACCAAAATACATGTGACAATGAGAAATAATTTGAAGTATTTTTCATTTCCATTTTTCTATCAATAGCCAGTATCTTAGAGGGACTGATGTTTACTTATAACAGGTACACCGATAATGGATTTGTCAAAGTAAACTCATCTTTTATTTTGTCTAGTTCTCAATAATAATAGTGAGTAATGAATGACAGTGAGTCAGCTTAAAAAAAAAAAAGTAAAAGATAATGATTAATAGGAATATAGTTTACTGTAAAGTGATGTCTGACTCAGACTGGATCTTACTGTTCTAAAATTTAAAGAAGATTTTTTTTGAATTGAACTGAAGAATGGAAAATGAAAGAAATATCCTCTAATCATAGAGAATCTCACAGATATTCCTGATATTAAATATTTCATGTGGCAACTACTTCGTCAGAGGGACAGAAGTCAGAAGGGTCCTTGTCCCAATCTTGCTGAAAATGATTTCAAACAGTTCAAAATACAGTATGTTTTTTCATATGAGTGATCAAGATTATATCCTTGCTAAGTCACATTCTGATTTGTCTTTTCTGTAAACTTGGGGAGAAGCAGACATGATAGCAGTGGGGATGGTGATAATTATGGAAGTGAAAATGAAAGGAGGAACAGGATATCTATGGTGCTTGTGGTATTTGTGTAGGTATTATAATATGCATGTAATGGAATATTAGAATATTAGAAATGGAAAACATTTTAGATAAGCCATACAGTTATAATGCAAAAGTTATTAATTAGAGTTGGATAGCTATTTATTTGTAGTGGTTTAAATAATTAGGTGGTTAAGTTTTTTACATTTTAGTAAGTTGGTTTTCACATAAAATAAGTTTATATATTTTGTAGGTTATAATGGTACTGGTGTTTGCATCAAGGAAAAAATATGGTTGCTAAATGTAGTCTCCTTTAAAGTCTTTTCTTTCCCCTGGAAATATTTTTCCTCCCTTCAAAACAATATTTTTCCATAATTATATTCTATGATAAAAATGTTTCATGTGCCTGTAAAGCCTTCTCTTATTTAAGATTTTTGATAATGGCATTGGTATTGTGAAAGGACCCTTCAAATCTGCCAGTCTGTGTGTGAATATGGATGTGTGTCAGGGTCAACCCAAGATTTGAAATCAGGTTTTATACATATATAAAATTTAAAATAAGTTTCTGAGTGTCTAAAATACACTCCATACATAGGTATAAGGGGCATAATGTTGAAACAGAGAGACATGATCCATGACCCTTGAGAATTAAAGTTTAATTGGCAAAATAAAAAAGTCTGGATAAAGACCTACATGTGAAAGCTTTTAAAATGAACACCAGACTTACCAGTCTAACTTTTAGGATCAAATCAAAAATAACACCATAACTTCACATCATTTTTTCCTTTATTTTTTATTATTTGTTTGCTTTTATTTTCCCCAAATTTGGGAATTTATTTTCCCCAAATAAAAAAAGATCCCAAAATTTTTTGGAAGTGCTTGTTTATAAAGAGAACACACACGCACACACAAATCAGTTTGCAGATGACCTTCAATTATTTTAACCAAGGCAATTCTTTCAACTGACTTTTGAACAAATGCAAAATGATCATGAAACCCAACAATGGCCAATGCCCATTACTGAAAGCTTCATTTAGCATTTGAAGATAATAAGGGAAATATAGAAGCCACTGACTCATTACAGTCAATTAAAATGTCTTTCCAATTCTGTGTTTTCTGTGCTTATCCAGTTCTGTAATGAATAGAACTTTTAATGGAAATAATGTGAATTAGCACAGAGGCTGAAATAGAATTAGCATCACAGAATTTTCATTGATGAGCTTGCTAAGGAAATAAGAATATGCAGCACAAGCTGCATTAAGAATATCATTGGCAGCTCCCACACTGAAATTCTCAGGATGAGGCCAATTGATTCTTACAAACCTCAACATCATCAAGGATAAACAGCCAAGGCTTGGAAATAGGTTGGAGGCAGTTGAAAGACCAGCAAGTATATAAGGGTAGCTGTTGTCCTTCCAGTGAATCCATGTTATTCCACATTATATTTCATGTAGAGCTCTGGATACAGAATTATAGTGCAAGAGCAGCAAAGACCAGTGGTCTAATGAAATCCTTGATCCTGTTCTTTGGAGAGAGTCTACATTTCCCAGTCCCCTTGCTGTTGGATACAGTCAGGTACCTAGGTTTGCTCTCGAGAGTCTGAGTGCTAGTGATAGGAACCTCTTTCCTGCGTAGACCAGAAAATGCTGTGATCTTCTCTCCATCATGCTTTTCCCCTCTGCTAACTGGGTTCAGGTGAAGATGAGGCCAAAGAGATGGTGCAGCCAGAGATGTAAGGAAGCTGGATCCTTGGATTTCTTCAGGAAGAATGACCAAGTAATAATTTTAATTTTTTTAAGCCAGTTAAATATTAGAATCTATTTATTATCAATAAAATATTAGCAGATTACTCTCACTCCAGAAAAATATCTTTTTCAAGGTTAATATTTACTGTTATTTTTATTATGTTCTGGGATTGAAAACTTGTAAGATCAGTAATCAAAAAACAGCTCTAAGTGGTAAGGAAAATTTTATTTAGTTAAGCCTAACTTTACCTATTTGTAGCATTCACAAAATCCAAGTTTTAAAAGTATCAATACAAATGACTGATTAATTCAACATGATTCCCACCCCCCGCCATTCCCCTAATTTCTTATCTATTGTGTCCCTGTTTTCAGGCAGGGTAACATTGACCATCTTACCCATCAATTAATATAATTTGAGCAGAGTTTATGTTAATGTTGGGAGCATGGAGTGACTAAGTCAGGCATGACCATGCCTTCAGGAGGTTTGCAGTCATGGACAAGATGGATATTTAAAAAAATAATTATTATCTGTTCTATCAGGGATGGTGTGCAAAGAATGGTTAGGTTTTTAAAATTTATCTGTTTTCATCACCACAGTGAAATCATAGATTACACAGACTAGAAAGTGATAAAAGCTAATCAATTACCACCATTAATATGTGAGGGAAGTGAGGTCTAATAAAGTTATTGATTATCCTGTATTCATTTATATTGTTAATCTTTCACTGGAAAATATATTTAAACAATGAAATCACAATGCACAAGTCATATCAATAAGGAGACTTGGATACACTTAACTGAAACATGCATTTTATTGCAAACTGTTTTATAAACATTGAGAATTTCTTAGTTCTTTATTGATGCTTAAGTTTTATTAAAACTTTATTATTATATATATCTCAAAATATCAGGTATCTAGGGTATGACTTGTAGCTTTTTAGAATCTATGGGGTAGTCCCTTGTTAATCACCAGTTTCAAAGTCAGGTCATCATAAATCTATATTCCAGTCTAGCACTAATTGGTCTTGTTATTTTGGCCAGTTGTCTATAAATTCTCTATGACTTGTATTGTTATTAATCCACTGGAATCTAAATTGCATTGATTTGGAATGATTCAGATGAAAATAAAACTCTAGAAATCAGTTCAGAGAAGAGAAGGCTTATTCAGGCATGTAACGGGAAGGCCGGGAGAAGGTGGCTGCTGCCCTCAGATCAGCACCGTGAGCGGGGATGTCACAGCCAGTTTCCATGATTCTCTTCCTATCCCTGTGCTCTTTACCTCACTGCTCCCAAGTGACTGCTGTAGCACTTGGCATTATTTTTGCCATCTGTGGAAATAAGAGAGAATTTTGCCTTATTTAAATCTTTTTCAAGAAGGGATGTTATGTTCAGGGAATTCCACATACCATTGTTTGGACAGAAGTTTTTCACTTGGTTCCTGGTAGTTTGAAGGATAATGTGCGCATTATATGCTGTTATCCCAAATGAAATCTCAGATCTGTTAGTCATAAAAAAAATTGGGGGAATAGTTATTGGAAAGGCAAATAGCAGTGTCTGATAGATCAAATTACTTGCCTTGTAGGCTGATATGAGAATTAAATGAGATGATAGGAGCAAAATCCTCAGCAGAGTGCCCTGAACAAAGTACAGTGAGCTGTTATTATTATTATCTATCCACTGCTAGACAATGTATCAAAATGCTATAATATATATTTTAATATTAAGTATTAATATAAAATAAATGTTTTGAATATAACCCTGTAGCACATACTAGGAATATACTTTCCTGTCCTCTTGAAATATCAATGAAATATGAAAAAATGTCCCATGTGTTACTTCTGGGTTAAAGCTTCAGAAGTCAGTATGCAGCCTGCCACACTTCCATTTCCTTCCTCGGCAGGCTGATGACATTTTAGATGAGCCTGGGTCCTGGAAAGAGGGTGATGTGGGGATGGATGGTCAGCAGGTCAACCATGATGTACCCGGAGCATGAGTGGAAAATAAAACCTGTGGTTTTAAGCCACTGAGATTTTGGAGTTGTTTATTGGCCATAGCATAGCTCAGCCTATGCTGATTAGTACATATATTTCATTACATTCTTTAGCTAAATAAGCCTTGCTAATTTTCCCCTTTACAAGTGAGTGTATAGAGAGTCAGAGGTTAATGATCTGCCTACAGTTACACAACTAGCCAGCAGTGCAATACAGATTTGCAGCCCAGTTTTTATGTTTTCATAAGTCACCCTAGTGAGTATTGCTTGCTGGCTTTGAGATAGTAATTGAAATGGAAGAGATGGCTTTAGTACATGAATTCTCTCTCTGTATCCTTTTATCAAAACTTTCATCAGTCCTGGACTCAGTGTTTCATTTCTTCACTGATAATTTTATGATGAAAAGTGCCTTTATTATCGAACAGTAAGATACAAAAATAATGGGCAATAAGACAGCTTAGGATTTCTAATTACTTTAACTTTCCTTAACCTTTCTCTGTTTTCTTACCTAAAGATTAGGGCCTATACTTCTTAATATGCTTTACAGAAAGTACTTTGAGAATATAATATTAATAAGCTATATTATGTAAATTACTTTAAGTTTATACATATTGCTCTAACTTTTAAATTATATCCAATGATTAACCATCAAGTTAAAACGAATTATTAGAACAAAAAAATATCTTAATTCAAGTTTTGCCTTGAATTAAGAACAGCAAGCAAATAGCAAAAGCAGCATTTCTTTTCTCTGCAGACTGAATATATTTTACCTTTTTTTTATGAGCATGAACATCCACAGGAATGGAATGCTGTTACTGCCTTTGAATTTATGACTGTACACTGAACCTTGTGGGGTTGAACATTTACTGTATTCTCACCGTACTGAGTTGTTTTTGTTACATCTGATTCAGGAAGCATTTTCTGGCTTCAATCAAATTCTGCAATGCCTATTTCTTTAAAGAAAAGGGGAAATTTTTATATCTCTGATTGCAAATGATCTCTACTTGAACAAGATTCTCCAGGAAAAAAGGGAAAGTGATCGTTCATTTAACAAACATGTTGAGAACCTTCTGTGTGCCAAACATTGTCCCAGGTACTGAGGGTGTAAAGGAATATATGAGCTGGCTTGTGCCTTCCAGGGTAGCGGTGGGGAAAATTAGGTAAAAATGTAGTTATCATATCTGTGTTAAGAGCTATTGTAGAAGTATATGCTTGGGGAAGAAAGGAATCCTTATCTAGGCTTTACTGAGTCATGGAAGGCTCTAGACAAAAGAAGGAGTGAGCTACTCTTTTTGGGATGTGTGTTGATTACCAATGGACTAGAAGAGAAGAATATTTAGGGAAGATGTACACACCATGGATTAAGGTTTGGTGGTATAGTAAAATGCCATGTTCAGGAAACTCTAAGAAGATAGTTATGGATGGATCTTAGAATTCATGTAATAGAGTTATTGTTAGTGATAAGATTTAAGAGAAAGACTGGCAAATATAGGACACTCAAATTGTGGAAGGCATATTATGTTGTATGAGAATGGATATGGTTTTGCCTATAAGTAGCAGAGATGCAAGCTTCTCTATGTTATATCTATGTACATATTTTCCTTTCAGAAAGTTTGCTCAGACATCAGTGGGAAAGTTGGATTTGTAGAGAGAAAGAACTAGAGTCTGTGGGACCGTTTGAAGTCTATTCCAAAACTTTAGATGAGATATACTGAGGGTAGAAACAGAGGATATGGAGAGAAGGCATAGATTGGATACATAAATAAGAGATATAACGGAAAGACCTTCATTATCTTTCATGGAGACTAGAGGAGAGGAAGTGGTTAAGGATGAATCACAAGTATCTGATTAAGGTGGCGTGTGCAGAATGAGCCACATGTTTGGGTATAGAAAGAATGAGTTAAGTTTGGCATATATTGTAATTGTAATTCCTACTGGAAATATACAACAAGAAATTTATTGTATAGGTCTGGTTATAATAGTCTGGACCAGCAATATACATAGGAGATTCACTGTTTTAAAAGTGGCAGTAGAATCCATGATACTGTGTATGATCACCAGTAGACTGTATAGAATGAGAAGAGAAAATATGGGAAAAACATGTTTCAAGTGACAGAGAGAAGTTGAGGAGACAATATAGAAGACTAAAGAAAGTTACCAGGTATGAGGAGATCCAGCTTAGTGGATTCATACAAACTAAGGAAATTCCCACCAGTGGAAGAGGTCAGCAGTGTAAATGCCTCCCCGGGAGCCTGCATGATGAAAGCTGAAACGGCACCTGTGTATGTGGCAAAGGGAAATTGCAAGTGCTGATATTAAGAGCAGTGGCTTGGGCAGAGACCTGGAAATGTTGGGTTGGAGGAGAGGAAGATGAGTACATAGGTAATTCACTCAAGGAAATAGTTTTGTAGAGAAAGTACAAAGCAAGTTAATGATAAGTTGTTAGAAAGCAATGTAGGTTTAAAAATGTTACTTTACTTTTTATTTTTAATAGAAGAGACTTGAACTTGCATATATGTGATGAAAAGCAACTAGGAGAGAAAGGGTTTGAACCATATTAGTATTATTGATACAACAAGAAGCATGATGACTTGGAAGGGGTGAGGCCTAAAGTTTGGATAAAAGGATGTGGAAAAAGAGGAAAGAGGTAGAATGAGTATGGAAATAAGTAAGTGTATTGGCAGAACATGTAAGATGTAAAGGCTTTATACCTTCAATGAGTCTATATATTAAAGCCAAAAATGTCATATATTAATATTAACTCAAAATGGATTATAGACCTAGATTTAAATCCTGAAATTATAAAAGTTCTAATAGGACATAGGAGAAAATCTTTTTGACCTGAGGTTAGGCAAAGAGTTCTCAGATGCAGCACCAAAAGCATGATCCATAAAAATATAAATTAATAAATTGACTTAATTGAAATTCAAATTTTCTGCTCTGTGATAGACACTGAGAATGAAAAGATATACCACAGGGAGAGCACATTTATAAATCAACTATTTGATAAAGGGCTTGTATTCAGAATATGCAAAGAGCTCTCAAAACTCAGTATTAAGAAAACAACTTAATACAAAATGCGAAAAACGTGATTACACACTTCACCAAAGAAGAAAGATTTTTGGCAAATGAGCACATGAAAAATGTTCAATGCCACTGTTTTAATATAAGGCAAATTTTAAAACACAGTGATATACTACTATATATCTATTTGAAAGTGTAAAATTTTAAAAGATTAACCATATCAGTGGTTTTACAAGGATATGGAACAGTTGGAATTCTCAAAAAGTGCTGTTGAGAATATAAAATGGTACAGCAATTTTGGAAAACAGTTTAGGGGTTTCTTAAAAAGCTAAATGTGCCCATATCATATGACCTAGCCATCTCAATCTTTGATGTTTACACACACACAAAAAAAATCTGTTAAAGATTTGTAGATAAATGTCCATAGAAGCTTTATTTGTAATAGTCCCAACCAGAAAACAGCATGAATGTTCAGCCATGGGTTAAAAGATGAATAAATTGTGGTTTATCCCTTCGGTGGAATATTACTCATGAAAGGGAATGTATTGATGTAGCAATGAAATGGTTGGATCTCAAAAGATTATGCCAAGTGAAAAAGCCAGACCAAAAATAATACATTTACATACAATTCTAGAAAACTCAATCTAATCCTTAGTGACAGAAAGATAGTCAGTTGTTTCCAGGTGTATTAGTTTGCTAGGGCCGCCCTAACAAAATACCAGAGACTGGGTGGCTTAAACAACAGAAATTTTTTTACTCACTGTTGTGGAAGCTAGAATTCTGAGAACGAGTTATATTTAGGGTTGACTTCATCCTGAGGCCTTGCTCCTTGGCGGGCGAATGGCTTTTACAAGCCTTCTCCTTGTGTCCTTACATGGTCTTTCCTCTGTGCACATGTGGCCTTGATTTCTCTCTGTGTCCAGTTTCCTCTTTTTATAAGGACATCAGTCAGACTGGATTAGGACCTGCCTTAATGGCCAGACTTAACGGTAACTTAATCACTTCTCTGAAGGCCGAATCTCCATATACAGTTGCATTCTGTGGTCCTGTGGATTAGGGCTTCAACTATGAATTTGTGGGAAGGACACAATTCAGCTTGTAACACCTGGGAATGGACAGTACCAAGAGAGATTACACAGGGACAAGAGGAAATTCTTTGGGGGAGTGACAGAAATGTTGCTTGTCTTGGCAATGATGATGGATTCATGCTAGTATACATATGTTTAAAATGATAAATGAGCACTTTAATTCCATGCAGTTTATTAGATATCAATTATATGTCATTAAAGCTATCAAAACATGTTTGAAGAGAGATGGACTGAGTTCTTGAAAAATATGCTACAGCACAAGAAAAAATCATATCAATATCATTTTAACATAGCAGAATGCATTCCAAGCAAAATGCAAGATATCAACTATTTTTTGAGTGACTTAAGGGACAAACATTTGTAAACTAACAATGCAAATCCCCTTCTGAAATCAGAAATCCCATGACCTGGTTGTAAAGACATTGCATGATGTGTAAAAAAATGAAATGAGCAGTTTTATTGTATATCAATTAAAAATATTTATTGTATATCCAATCAATGAAAGCAATCATTAGAGCAATTTTTTAGAGAGAAATTAATAGGATAGGGCTCTGGCACTCAGGGAGCCTGAGGTATAAAGACATGACTCCCTTTTATAAATTCCATGCAGGACACCTCATTTAAGTTTAGATTAAATGCTTCCAGAGACACACAACTTACCTAAGCAGCTCAGTCCAATTTGGGGACATGTCAATTTTTAAACTGCAATGAAGTGCAAAAGGCAAGAATCAATGAAAATAACCTTAGCATGGATAAGATAATACAAGCAGGGATGAATAATTGCTGAACTGCACCATTGGTACTTTTGCTGAGGGCCATTACTGTAGGCCATCATGGTCTCAGCCCAACAGGTCACAGTTGAGAGGTACTGCCTTAGTAATCTGATGGGCTATTATTTGTGAGGCCAGTCTTAACAGCAGAATAAGACTATTGCGTACTGAGGAGACTGATTTTTTTCTTGAGAGATTTTGAGAAAAAATAAAAGAATGGGAAGGGGCAGAGAGCACTCAGTGCTAAACAACACATTTATTTTTCATATTATTTAAGAAAGAGGCACAGGTTTTGTTTTCTGTTTTCTCCATATTAATTTAGTCCACTATTCTTCTTGTTAGTAGAGATTGTACATAGCTGACACTAGATGGTATTGTGGCTCCTTCAATTCAACTGGCTTCCTGAGGGAGAGAGATTTCTGTCTGTGTGTATTTGGTATGCTGCATATGCATTTAATGTGAGATCAGTAGCTCTGAGAAATAGGAAATAAGACCAGCCTTTCTTCTAGTTTTAAGCATAAGAGGATGTGTTTGTGACACTCATACTTTTTTTATATACAAATACTATTATTTATATTTTGTTAATAAAATACTATTGAGAATACAAGAAAGAAGATATCTAATAGGGCAACTGAGAAAAGGGATTGTGCTGACTGTTGATGTTGTATTTTAAATGCTGTAGAAGCAGGTTAATCTTCTAAAACAATACTGTGAGAATAACGGTTGTCCATTTCTTTTTTTTTTTTTAAACAATTTTAATGAGCTCTTCAAATCAGAATTTTTCTTGCAAACAAAAAAAACTAACATCTGCATGTAATGCCAAAGTTTGAACACAAATCTGACCAAATAATTTCATTACTGACCAAGATATTATTAACATCTTCAACCTCATTATATCCAGAAGTTAGTAACACCAAAAACTCTTAATCTTTAGTCTGGGTTCTTGGTTTACTTGTTCCCTTGATCTGGAAAAGATCTTCTTTTTCATTTCCACTTCAGAAAATGTTTGCCCCTATTTCAAGGTCTACTTTAATGTCACCTTCTCGATGAACTCACTCTTATCTTTCAGTCTAAGTCAATCTCTTATGCTCCCATCAAGCAAAAAACATTTTTTGCAACACTTAGGGTAGCTGGTTATATTACAATTAACTTGGTAAATATGCATCTCCTCTATAAACATATAAACGTTTTAGAGTCCAGAACAATATCTTGCTCACTTTGATTCAGTGATGTTAATGCAGGGTAAAGAATAATCTTTTATGCAAAGATGGTACAACATTCGAAAATCCATCAACATCATCCACCACATCAACAAAAAGAAAGACAAAAACCACATGATCATCTCCATAGATGCTGAAAAAGCATTCGACAAAATTCAACATCCATTCATGATAAAAACTCTCAACAAAATGGGTATAGAGGGCAAGTACCTCAACATAATAAAGGCCATATATGATAAACCCAGAGCAAACATCATACTGAACAGCGAGAAGCTGAAAGCTTTTCCTCTGTGGTTGGGAACAAGACAGGGATGCCCACTCTCCCCACTGTTATTCAACATAGTACTGGAGGTCCTAGCCACGGCAATTAGACAAAACAAAGAAATACAAGGAATCCAGATTGGTAAAGAAGAAGTTAAACTGTCACTATTTGCAGATGACATGATATTGTACATAAAAAACCCTAAAGACTCCACTCCGAAACTACTAGAGCTAATATTGGAATTCAGCAAAGTTGCAGGATACAAAATTAACACACAGAAATCTGTGTCTTTCCTATACGCTAACAATAAACTAATAGAAAGAGAAATCAGGAAGACAATTCCATTCACAATAGCATCAAAAAGAATAAAATACCTAGGAATAAACCTAACCAAAGAAGTGAAAGACCTATACCCTGAAAACTACAAGTCACTCTTAAGAGAAATTAAAGGGGACACTAACAAATGGAAACTCATCACATGCTCGTGGCTAGAAAGAATTAATATCGTCAAAATGGCCATCCTGCCCAAAGCAATATACAGATTTGATGCAATCCTTATCAAATTACCAACAGCATTCTTCAATGAACTGGAACAAATAGTTCAAAAAATTCATATGGAAACACCAAAGACCCCGAATAGCCAAAGCAATCCTGAGAAAGAAGAATAAAGTGGGGGGGAATCTCACTCCCCAACTTCAAGCTCTACTACAAAGCCACAGTAATCAAGACAGTTTGATACTGGCACAAGAACAGAACCACAGACCAATGGAACAGAATAGAGACTCCAAACATTAACCCAAACATATATGGTCAACTAATATTCGATAAAGGGGCCATGGACATACAATGCGAAAATGACAGTCTCTTCAACCGATGGTGCTGGCAAAACTGGACAGCTACATGTAAGAGAATGAAACTGGATCATTGTCTAACCCCCCACACAAAAGTAAATTCGAAATGGATCAAAGACCTGAATGTAAGTCATGAAACCATAAAACTCTTAGAAAAAAACATAGGCAAAAATCTCTTAGACATAAACATGAGTGACCTCTTCTTGAACATATCTCCCCGGACAAGGGAAACAAAAGCAAAAATGAACAAATGGGACAATATCAAGCTGAAAAGCTTCTGTACAGCAAAGGACACCATCAATAGAACAAAAAGGAACCCTACAGTATGGGAGAATATATTTGAAAATGACAGATCCAATAAAGGCTTGACGTCCAGAATATATAAAGAGCTCACAAACCTCAACAAACAAAAAGCAAATAATCCAATTAAAAAATGGGCAGAGGAGCTGAATAGACAGTTCTCTAAATGAAGAAATTCAGATGGCCAACAGACACATGAAAAAATGTTCCACATCGCTTGTCATCAGAGAAATGCAAATTAAAACCACAATGAGATATCACCTCACACCAGTAAGGATGGCTACCATCCAAAAGACAAACAACAACAAATGTTGGTGAGGTTGTGGAGAAAGGGGAACCCTCCTACACTGCTGGTGGGAATGTAAATTCGTTCAACCATTGTAGAAAGCAGTATGGAGGTTCCTCAAAATGCTCAAAATAGAAATACCATTTGACCCAGGAATTCCACTTCTAGGAATTTACCCTAAGAATGCAGCACTCCAGTTTGAAAAAGACAGATGCACCCCTATGTTTATTGCTGCACTATTTACAATAGCCAAGATATGGAAGCAACCTAAATGTCCATCAGTAAATGAATGGATAAAGAAGATGTGGTACATACACACAATGGAATATTACTCAGCTATAAGAAAAAAACAGATCCTACCATTTGCAACAACATGGATGGAGCTAGAAGGTATTATGCTCAGTGAAATAAGTCAGGTGGAGAAAGACAAGTACCAAATGATTTCACTCATATGTGGAGTATAAGAACAAAAGAAAACTGAAGGAACAAAACAGCAGCAGAATCATAGAACCCAAGAATGGTCTAACAGTTACCAAAGGGAAAGGGACTGGGGAGGATGGGTGGGAAGGGAGGGATAAGGGCAGGAAAAAAGAAAGGGGGCATTACGATTAACATGTATAGTGTTTGTGGGGGGGCACGGGGAGGGCTGTGCCACACAGAGAAGATAAGTAGTGATTTTACAGCATCATACTATGTTGATGGACAGTGGCTGTGAATGGGTATGTGGGGGGGACTTGGTGAAGGGGGGAGCCTAGTAAACATAATGTCCTTCATGTAATTGTAGATTAATGATACCAAAATAAAACTAAAAAAAAAAAAAAGAATCATCTTTTAGTAAATTTTCACATATTGATCTTTTCATCAAAAAAAGAAAAGAAACTTAAAAGACAGAAATCTTGAGCAAGCTCATATTTACTGTTCAATGAATAAAGACTTTGGGTGTATAAAAATTAACTCTTCACTCTATATTCAGAGGTATTTCTTTATGATGAAGGATCAGTGGTTTATTAGAAAAGAGTAGTTTATTTCCAAACTCTTCAATATATTCAGATGGTGAGCTCCCAGAGGTCAGGACTATTTTGACTCTATTCAAGAATCCTGTATATTTCCATATAAAGCGTTTTATTCCTTTCTGAGCAAGCCTTTTTCAAAGGTAATAAAAAGTGGCCATTTTCTAAGTGTTGCTAGGACAATAAATGTATAGAAGAGCCAGTTAGGGAACTAATTAAGTTTTGGGTGTAAGTTAGTTTAGGCAGCTAATGTCTGAAAAGAAAAAGGGGAGCAGTCCACCACTGAAAAAAATGTATAACATAGGCAGTTGCCCTTTCTTGATTAGATGTTTCAGGGGAATAGGACCCAAGAGCATGAGACTATAGCCAGCTGGTTCCATAGCCAGCAATTCCATAGCCAGCTGCTGTGACAGCTAACCAGAAGCACTGAGATGTCAGGACAACCAGAAATGTTCGTTTAACATTCCAGAAATGCCTAATACTAATGTAAAGGGTACAGGAGTCAGCAAACATTTACCATAAGGGACCAGAGAGTAAATAGTTGCAGGTTTGCCAGCCACATGGTTTCAGTTATGCTACTCAAATATGACACTACTGCAAAATAGCCATTGATGATAAACAAACAAATGGGTTGGCTGGATTTGGCCCTTGGTCTGTATTTTGCCACCTCCTGGTTAATAAAGTATAAGCATTTATAACATTTTAGCAGGTCTGTATAAAATAATAGATTTAACTGTATTGATAGAATCCAAGTTTTAGTTAGAAAGTGATGGTATTTCAATTTAAGCAATTGTATATTACATTTATTTCAACTCTTAACAAAGACTTTATGAAATCTTTTTAAAACTTTCCAGACTGAACTAACTTCTTGCTTCTTTCTCCCTGTCATATCATGTACCCTATTACCATGGTTTATTTTTTATTGGTGTCCATTTCATACATGTATTTTTCCTTCACTAAAATGTATAACTCTTTGAAATCAGGGATTATGTATTGCTATTTTTATTTCAAAACTTTGAAATATAAAGACTATGTTTTAATATCAAAATAATCTACAGAATCCCAGATACATGCAATTACATTTTAGCACCTTTTGAAGAATATGTAACAAAAAGCTATGGATTTAGAAATGTTTGAAACAACTTATATTTAATTAGTTACAATATCTAAAAGCACTGAAAAAGGCAGACCATTATCTAGGGAACACTACTTATTCAGTTCATAAATAATACTTGGTATAATTATGGATTATGCAAAATTTGCTAAACTCCACAGTTCCTCAGAGATAAATAAGGCCTACTCTCAAGTGTATTTTAATATTATGTCTTCAAGGATGATAGGAAAGTGATTCTGTAACAGAATTTACTGTAATACCTGTCTATACAGAGTAAGACTCTATGGATACTTAAGTCTTATTAAGCATCCATCCAAGAGAAGTAATAAAAGATGAGGCAATATAGATAAAAAAGTGTTTCATAATAATGAAAAATTGGAAATATTAGAAATGTATAATTATAGCCATTATAATGTATATAGAGTGTTAAAGTGAGAGAAGAGGTATAGCTGAAAACTTGATTAAAAATAAACAAAAACAAATGTCATGGATTGTGATTTAGCAGCAAAGAGAAGTATAGAAGGAATACAGAATCCAATTCTTAGGTAAAGAAATTAGTTGAACTCAAAGTGGGTGGAGCTGCAGAAAAATATCCACTGAACTGATGAACCTAAACTTGGATTGTGAGGAGTTAGATACTCAGGATCTCCTGTAGATACATAACAAGGACTCAGCATATCCATCTGAGGGCTGAGTAGGAACAGAACACAGCTTCTTAAAGGTTAAAGTAATCTTAGACCATCTGAGATACTAATCTGTTTTCATAAAAGTGTAAGTAGGGTAAAGATTTGAATATAGGGTTGGTAAGTTAAATCACGTAAATACTAATTTATATGAATTCAGGATAATCTGTGTATTCATTGTTGAATGTCTGCTGTTTAGAGAATCTAGCATTTCAGTTCTTGAAACTTTAGTTTGAAATATGGTATCGATATTAAATTAGAAAGATAAAACCTGAGTAAATGTGTAAATTATTTGAATGTTTAAAATAAATTGATTTGCTATGCATTTAGTTTACTAGATTTATAAGATTTGATTAATGGCTTATAAATGTTTTGCTTTTTTGGGTATATTCTGTCAGGCATTCAAAGTACTTGAAAAAGAAAATCAAATATTTTAAATTTATAACTGAAGTTTAAAATATTTAACAGAATTTGCCTAAATTCTGAATAAGAGTAAGCATTTAAGGAAATTTAGTTTTTTTAACTTGACAATCTAACTTTGTTTAAAGAATTAATAAAATGTTTTTATATAGATAAAGCTAAATTTAAAAAGTAGATAAGATTTATAGGTTGAAATTTTACAAAAAATGAGGTTTAGAAAATTTGTGACAGAAAAAAATCTATTTTCAACTGAAGGAAGTATAGAGACCCCTCTTATTCAATAAAAACTCTGTGGTTGCCAGAGCTAGACTGTTGGGGAACTGGGGAGATGTTGGTCAAACGATTCAAGCTCTGTTATAAGATACACAAGTTTTGAGGATTTTATATATAGAATAGTGATCAAAGTTAATACTGTATTGTATATTTGAGATTTGCTAAGATAATAGATCTTAAGTGTTCTTACTACACACGTAAGAAGGTAATTATGTAAGCTGATGGATGTGTTAATTAACTTGATAGTGGTAATCATTTCTCAATGTTTATATTAAATCACATTATATGCTGTTTAAAAAACCTCCCATTGTACAAGATAAATATATATGATTTTGTCAATTATACCTCAGTAAACCTGGGAAAAAAAAACATACCAGGATCTAATGATAGCAGAAAACTTAAACCAATTCATGGACTACATTTGGTGGTGATGACGATACTGATGAGAGCTGACATTGCATCCTTACTTGGTGCTAAGCACAAATAAAACAGGACTTTTAAGATTTTCTGAACAATATTTTGAGGTATGTATTGCTATTGTCTTTTCCATTCACAGAAGAGAAACTGAAGCTTATGATGACTGAGTTACATGGCTGAAGTCACATAGCTGGCAGGTAGTAAAATTAAAGAGCAAATGCAATGAGACCTTAGAGAAAGGGCAAATGCCTAAAAACTTACATTCTTCCAGTCAAAATTTTCTAGAAAATAATTAGGAATTGGAATATGGACTGGGCTTTCAAAAGTGATAGCAAAACCCCTCAGCGGAGCCCTTGGACATGTACATTGTGTGGAGAGTAGCTTCATAGGAGGTGCTCAATAAATGGCTCTTTTGAAAAAAAAAAAAAAATGATAGCCAAAGAACCTATTTCTTTCCTGAAAGCTTAAGAGAGCAGAAGGATTTGTAAGCCTGAATTTTAAAACAACCTTTTAGTTTTTGGTAATTGTTTGTATGTCATTTCAAAAGGAAGGAAAGTTGGATATGCAGGCAAGCATTTCTAAATATGGGGGACAGTATTTTTGTGGTTCTGATAAACTGTTTTGGAGTAAACTTTACTATACACACGCACAAATTCCATATGTATATATACATATGGTGCATATGGGTTTACAAACACAACTTGGGACAAATGCAAAGATATCTAACAATGGTTTTCTAGGTGTGATTAAGGGTTTTAACTTAGCTATGCATTAGCAATATGTTTATGTTGGCTTATTGTCAGTGATGCTGTCTTAGTTTTTGGTTTTGTCATTAATAAAAGTCCTATCTGTTGGGATATATAAATTATTTGTAGGCAATTTTCCCCAAATGCTTTTTAGTAAAGGAACTGATAATCCAGAAGAATGAACAATTTGTATTGCATATAAGTCAGTATCCTACTACCTCAGGTACTCGATATTGGTAACAACTATCTAGGCAAAGTGGTTTTTAAAAATTAGATTCAAATATGACATTAAGGACAAATCATGTCATTTCCCTTCCTTCTTTTTCATCTTACCTCCATTATTACATAAAAACAAACACAAACATGCAGATATTAAAGTTGATCCACATACATATAAATATAAGAAGTTATAGCTTAATACATGTATATGTCCTAATATATTTGCCTTCGAAAGGAAAAGACACAGTATTGGTCAATGAGTAAAGATGATGTGCAATTGTTTGTCTCCCCTAAGGTAGAGTAAGAACTTCCAGGTCATTGGTCAACAAGTGTTTATTGTTTATCCCAGAGTTGTCTTACAAGTGTAAGAAATAGAAAGATCAATATGCCATCCACACAATACAATAACAGTATCAAAAAAAGTTCTAAAAAATACATAACTCTTTTACATGGAGATTTAAGTAGAAAGTTATTCCCTTTTTCAAAAATCACTTACAGTTAAAAACTCTCCAAAGTAAGTACACAGTTTTGTTTAAAGTAACAATGGTGCCTAATAATTGTATGAATAATTGTATGAATATTTTTCTTCAGGTAAAATGAGGAAAAGTGGAATTAACAGCAAATATTAGAAAAGATTCTGGAAAGCATAAGCAGAGTCTCCACATGTAGAAATGGAAATGGAGGCTAAGGCAGAAGGATGGACTACCTGCTGGAGCATTGAAGGTATACCCCAAGGTACACACAGGGCTCCTCAGCAAGGTAGGAGAATAATAGGTACGAGAGGCATTTAATGAAATCTCTCTTCCATTTAACTGACTACTAAGTTAACCAAGCAGAGATTTCATTGTCCATATTACTAAGAATACAGACTTAACAAAAATTAATTCAGAAAAATCACTAAACCCGCAAACAGCAGCATTAACAACTAGCAGCAAATAGCACCAAAACCTGGAGATTGGAGGTTTTGGCTCACAGGGTAGCCACATTATATTATTTACATGTCTACTTTTCAACAGAAAGTCATGAGAAATGAAAAGAAACAAGGACGTGCACTGACTCTTCCTTAAAGAAAAACTCGGCTATTTCATGATGGGAAGTTGAAGGTCAGAACCTGTAAGGAGAATGAAGAGACTCCTATTGTGTTGGAAAAGGCTTGAATGTGATTTAAATTAAGTTTTTATAGAAACGGACTTAGGGACTATGGAGGCAGGACCAAAATGAAAGCCCTAATTGGTTGTTTATTTAAAATCATCAGGCTATTAGTCTGGAAATACTCAAAAGAGACATTTTGGAAATAGAGGATGTGGAAAGGAAATCTGTCAGAATTCAGTGCATGATACTGTATATAACTTACTGTGAAAGGTAGTTTTGGCACTTCCACATGTTTTATTTCACCTACTGTTATCTCTTATAAAGGACTGATTGTATATAAAAATTGACCTGAATCAGCACTTAGGGAATACAATAATTCAGCCAGAAAATTCATCAAACTGACACATTGCACTGTATAAAAACATGACACTCCCAAAGAGATTAAATCAAGCTGAAAAGGAATTTCTTTTACCTTAATTTTAAAACATTTTAAAGAAAAAGATATGAGAAAAGTCTTCTATAATAAGTATTTCAAATAACAAAGATTTTATAACTGTTCCAGGTATGTGTGAAATATCTGTGATAAACTTTTGTTACAGGTTGAGTTTGTTCTCTTTGGTCGTTGTCCCTAGGCAACAAAGAATTGAAAGTCAGCGACATGATAGTGAAGCAGAGCAAAAATTTTATTTGAATGCGCTCTGAGGGAGAAGTGGGCCAGAGTCAAGGTAGACAAAGGCCTCCATCCAGGTGGGAAGCCTATATATTGCATTCTGGCTAGGAGGGGCCTCTTTGATTGACAAGGTGGGGCTATTTGATTGACGGGTCTGCCTCTATAGCCATCCCTCTCAGTGCGCATGTCCTTTCCTATGCTGAGGTGTGTTTTGGGTAGTTCTTAGTTTTGTTTAGTTAAGTCCACATTTGAATCAGGTTGGGACTGGTCCTGATTGACAAAGAAGTCATTTTCCTGTAAATCCTTTGTTGTCTTCACATGGGACTCCCTACACAGGCAGTTTGGGCAGTTTTTCCTTGAACTTTATCTTCCCTTTCCCCAGGTTGCTCATGTCTTTTTACCTAATAGTTTCTTTTTTCAGTTAAAAAAATTCCAGTTGTGAAGAGAAAATAGCTTCATATAATTTGTCTTATAATGAATGAAAAATATGGTTTACTGTAGTGATTCCAGATCTGTTAACTACTGGGTACTGTTTAATCCCAGAAGTTGGAGTCCCTGTGAGTGTGTGTGTGTGTGTGTGTGTGTGTGTGTGTGTGTGTGTGTGTGCTCAATTTGATGTTGTGTCTCTGAGGCTAAACTTCTCTTGATTAGAAATTTTTTCACATGTGGCTTCTTATATTTTAATATATCCTTGAAAATTTTGCAACATGTGCAGTGGAATTTTAGGGCTCAGCTGAATATCTTGTCCAAACATTTCACATAAAATGAGGAAGTCCAAATAGTTTAAGCCATTTTATCTAAATCACCATCAAATATTGGCTTACTTGATACTGAAATTCTTGTATTTTGAGGCTAAGAATTAAACCTAAAATCCTGTTCATATTATGAATATGGTTTGGCTGCAGTTCTTGAACCTTTATCTTACTGAATTTGAAGGTCACATTATTTCCTCTGAAAGGGGCCCTCTTATTTTTCACCCTCTACCAGTCATTGTCAACTCAGGAAAGGGAAACCAGACCAGATAGTTAAAATAATGAATTTAATGTAGAAAGATGTTTAGGCATTGGGGGGAAATTCTTAATTCCGGGGGAAGATTAATTCTGGGGGAAAATCCTGGGGCAAAATGCATTTGAAACCAAAATCAGTCAAAGGCAAAAATAAAGTTGGAGAAACTCGTAAAAACTTATAAGTACTCATCTACTTCCACTCTCTCGGGTCTCTTGCAAACCAGCTGCAGAAAAAAGGGACTGCACCAAAGATCTCCAGTCCACATAAGCCCTCCCTAGCCCTTGTAATTAATTACCTATTGATATGGAGATGGGCTACTTCGTTCCATCCTTTGGAAACACCTATCGATATGGAGATGTACTAAGGCCAGGTTAGAGATTCTGGAAATATTGCAATTTTACCCACGGCATACACCTCCAGAAATATCGCCTCACAATATACACATTCCCCATCTTCCTCAATGGTCCTGTGTGAGAAAACTGGTGCATTGTAGCCAGACTACTAACATACAACAGCAACAGCACTAAAATCATGATAATCGTCAAACTGGAGGATTCAGCTAGATTCAAAGTCCTATAGAGATTAAGTCTGTAGCTCGCCCTTTCCAAAAGTGGTCAGTAGCTGAATGGTAGGGAGTTCAAAGCAATTATCATGTGGCAGCTGCAGCCAGGGGGCAGGTCCAGGCCACAGGGACTGAAGAAGAAAATAACCTTAAGGGTGATAAGGTACATATTTCAGTGACACCAGCATAGGCAAGTCTCTTCCATCAGGTAGGATGTGTGCAAGAGAGTAGTTCTGTGATAGAATAGTGGCAGGAATGGTGTCTAGTATATCAGACTTTCAACCCCCTCCCAGTGGGAGTTATAGATGGGTCAATATATAGGGCTACAGGAGGTACATACACTGGCCATAAAGATAAAAACAAAACTTCCCCATAAGATGCTCTTACCTTCTGGACATTTTTGTTACACTACTGGGATCTTTGGGGGCCACTCTGCTGTTACTCCAGGAATACACATGAGCCCAGCTTCCAGGCCTTTTCCCCAAGGCACTGGAAGGGCCAGCCATCATTGATCCATGTGTCAAAATGTCCAGGGCCACGTCCACTCAACAGTGTCTCCAGGGTTTAATGCATTTGGGGCTGGCAGCAGGATGTTGCTCTGCTGGCCATATCGTGGCTTCAATAACTCCTTTTTGGTTTATACATACAGTTGTATATGAGAGGCAGCAATGTGTGTTAGCATATCCACAGGGCTCAAGACTCCTTTTGGGGGCTTGTCATTCAAATGCCTTAGCACTGTCCATAAATGAACTAGCCAGCCCATAGACTGTTGGTGTCCAACTTCAGGCCAGATTTCAACAAACCATTGTACCTCTCTATCATGCCTGCCCTGGTAGGGTTCCACTTTATTCCTAATTGCTGCACCCATTCTTGTAATGCATGTCCAGTAAAGGGGGTGTCTTGATCGCTGTGGGTAAAATTGTAATATTTCCAGAATCTCTTGCCTGGCTTTAGTTAATCTGCATATCAATAGGTGTTTCCAAGAGGTATAAAGAAGTAGCCATTTCCATATCAATAGGTATTTCAAGGGGTGGAGAGAAGTGGTCATCTACATATCAGTAGGTAATTACAAGTGCGTGTAAGGGTTTATCTGGACTGGAGAGGTTGGGTGGAGCTCTTTTCTGCTGCAGCCGGTTAATAGAGAGATGGGCCGGCTGACTGCTTGTAAGAAATGAAAGGGTTTCTTATCTTTATTCCAGAAGTGTCTGATTCCCTGAGTGTGATGGGCACTTTGCAACTGCTGCCAGAGGGAAGAGTGAGTCATCAGGCAAGCCAGTCTACCCATTTCAGAACCTGACATAACAACATTTTCCACCCCCATATCCCAGAGACACAGAAGCCATGTAGGCAGAGATTCTGATGGCTTCTTCTGAAACTGGATGCTCATGTTCACCAGCTCATCCTAGGTATAGGGGTGAAGCATGGAGTGCTCCATAACCTGGGGAGGGGGAAGAAGCTCTTCCCCCTGAGGAGCCCATGGTTGTTGCATTTTTACTTTCTTAATTACAATGGGGTGGATCTTTAATACAGGAGAGGCTGGTGTCTCAGGCACTTGCCTTGACAACAGATCAGCCCTTGGCCACAACTGCTCATCCTCTCCTGACATCTCCTCTGCCATCTCTGGGGCTGAAGGCATTGCTCTTTCCTCTCCCTTCCTTATGGTCTCCTGCAATGTGATTCTCCTGCTGCCTCCTTCCTTGCTGCTAACGTTTCTTCCAGGAGCATGACTAGTCTTCTCAATAACTGTCTCTTATTCTTAAGGGCATCCCATAGGTCAACACCCAGCTCCTCCTAGTGCTGCCAAAGTGTGTCTCTCTCCTGCCAAAGTCTCTCTCTCTCCTAGTAACCCTCTGTCTTTCCTCGATAACACTTTCCACTATCTTGAGGAAAAGAGGTCCTACAATCCCAGCTGCTACGTGGTCACTCAGGACCTCTAAGCAGTCTTCTATCTGATGGAGGGCTAATTCTTCAGTTTCTAGTGTCTCCACCCTTCCCCAATTCTGAGGAAGGCCCCACCCCTCTAGGAGGTGCTTTACCCTAGACCAATTCCCCACTAGGGGCTTCCCTCTTGGAAGCCCCAAAGATAGGGGGTTTCTGAGTGAAGCTGCACCCTCTACCGCTGCAGCCACTGGGGCCTCCCCACCATCCCTAGAGATAGACCATCCAAGGGTTGCACCCATGTAGACAGATTTTGGGTTCAGAGGTCCTGCTGACTACTCCCAGATGTAACTCCATGGAAGAAATCCCAGGGAAAAATAACCTTTGAAATCAAAATCAGTCAAAGGGAGACATAAAGTGGGAGAAAACCATTTATTTCTTATAAGCAGTCATCTAGTGTGTCTGAACTCGGCTGCAGAAGAAGAGTCCCCACCCAATCTCTCGGGTCCACCTCTTGGAAACACCTATTGATGTGGAGATGCATTAAAGCCAGGCAAGAGATTCTGGAAATATTTCAGTTTTACCCACAAGAATATATTGGGTACTTCACTAGGTGAAAGGGATTCAGAGGTAACAGCTGGAATAACTTGCCACCCTGAGGTTGAAGGAACAAAGCTGGGGTCGAGAACCCTGAGGATGGAGCCTGCCCAACCAATGTTTCTGTCTCAGATGTCTAAGGATGAATGTGCCCAGCTAGTGTTCCTATATCTGAAAGGTTTGATGACGCTCTTCTGGAGAGTCTGAAAAAATTACAGAAAATGGAATCATCTCCTACTTTGGGAGGTAATTACTACTGCCAGGGTGAAGGGCCCCTGCTGGGCAAGGGTGTGCCTAACTCCCAATCCCTCCAGGGAGGTCCAGGTGGGATTGAAATTTCCAAACCTCTAATCTCAGGGTTGTCTCCCCTGGCAACCAGCCCCCACCCTTAGATTAAGTGATACTTTCCCAAATCACTATTACCATAACAAAAGGTACATTTATAGCTATCACTACTTAGGAAATTCCACTGGTTTCTGGAGCTCTGTGTCATAAAGGAGACAATGTATCTTATTTCAAATCATAATATCACACCTAAGATGCCAGGTGAATGAAGTGGCTGTCTTTCTAGGTATTTACATGTCAAGAAGGTTGGAGCCTAGAATTTGGAGATCACTCCAGATTATAAAAGCTGGAGACACGTAGGTTATCTGGAGCCCATCAAGAGATTTTATTTCACACTGAAGGGTGGAAATAAGGAAAAACAGAACAACATCCATCTTTCCCTTTATAAGCAGGGAAAGATAATTTTTTCCACGGGCTCACCTGTGGGTGTCCAGTTACTTGCATAGGATACCTACCCTTGCTCTCATCACATGACCCTAAGGATAAGTGGTGTAGGGCAGGGATGTGGGACAAGCATCAAGATGAACTTTTCCTGCCTGTGATGAAAAATACCAAGGTATAAATAGTGCAATAAGGACTGAGGGACTCCATCTTAAGGTTAAGATTCCATTTTAAAAAGTAGAGAGTTGAGAAGTAAAATTCCTAACATGTTCTCTGGTAATCAGACAATAACTCAACAGCCTACCTTAAGGCAGTGCAGGCGGTCTTAACTGATATGTCTCCACTACTTGAGGGTAACCACTATCTTGGAGAACAGGATAAATAAATTCCTTGTGTTGGGTTTATTTAGCAGAATCAGCTGGAGGACTGATGACAGAAGAGAGGAGACATGGTGTCTCTCACCAGAGATAAGCATCTTGAGACCACAGGTAATGCCTTTTGCCCCATCTGCCCTTTGCCCCATTCTTGAAAGCCTTAAAAGACAGAATCCCCAAACTTTCAGCATGCCTCCTCTCTGAGGACACCCACACTTTCCTTTCTTTAAGTGTGTCAAATACAGCTTTCACACTGCTCAGATTATTGCGGTTTGGCTCTTTGCTATTTCATTTTATTTCTAAGTCTTCACTCTGTCTCTGCTTTACTCCTGATAAGCAGGAAGGGGCTGCTAAGAGCTCTGATTTGGGCCTGCATGTTTCTGCTGCCTGGGTGACCTGGAGGAAACTGCCGTTGTGTGATCTGCTCTTAGTAACCTGCCTGAAAATCTTCTTTCTTTGGGAAGTTCTCAGAACATAATCTCACTCCAACCTATGCTCCATGGCTCCCCCAAATGCTGGAGTGGTAGGAGCCAGTTCCCATACTGTGCAGATCCAAGTGGACACAGGATGCCAGGTGACCCTGGCTTCAGAAGTTGGCAACGGAATCTGCCTGAGGCCGAGAACTTTCCCTCTGCACTTTCCTGTTCTCTGCTGCCTTGCAGCTACAATTCCCTGCTGCTCTTGCTTTAATGAGTTCCTTCTTTACCTGTACTTTTCTGACTTGCTTGAGAATTCTTGTTCAGAGTCAAGAACCCTCCCCTGTCCAGGTTGACATTTCTCCTAGTGCTTCACCTAGTGTACAGGGAGAGACCTCCCCAGATGCAGAGGCCTAGCACCATAAGAACTAGGACAAAAGGGGCTGACACACCCATCATTTACTATTATGAGGCATTTAGTATGAAACCTTTCTCTGACCCAAAACATCTTTTGTCCACATATACAATAAAATTAATGAAGAACATAAAAAACTCAACAGCATGACCCACTATGCAAAATCATTCTTTCACCAACCAAGATAATTATCTAAAAAATATAGAGACTAGTACTCATTCAGGTTTACTCTGTTTTATTTTGTTCACAAAATCCATATAGATAGGAAGGCAAATGCCTAACTATAATGTTCTTTTCTGTTTTATCTTTGAGATTACTCAGTGTGATCTTGATATTTTGCAGCAATATGTTTTGTTATTTTTACTTTTTCCTAATATGAAGTTACTCATTAACTAACTGTGTAAGTGTCTTAAGTGGGGAAGAAAATGTGAACTCTTGGATTGTTTGGCAAAAGAGAATCAGATACCTGTAGAGAGGTGAGGGTGAACAGGTATGGCACAATGCTAGCACCTTGTGAATCTAGGTGAGGGATATGCTTAAATTCTTAGTACATTTTTATAACTTTTTTGTGGGTTTATTATTTTTTAAAATTAATTAAAAGGTCTCTGCCTATTTGTATTTTCCTCAAGTCAAGTGCTGACTTTTTTTAATCCAATAAATCTTAATTAAACTCCTACTATATTTCAGGATCTGTACTAGGGACCAGACATACAGCTATGAACAAAACAAGCAAAGTCTCTGTAGAGTGGGATAATAAACACAAGACAAACAAATATGTCATATGGCAGCTCCCTACAAAGTTTTTGAAGGAGAAAACAAGGAAATGTGATTAGGGATCTCTCTCATGAAGCTGCATTTGCAGAAGCTTCTGAAGCAGGTGATGTACAATATGGCTCTCTGGTAAAGAACTTTCCAGGTAGGGGGAACAGCATGTAGAAAAACCCTGAGCCCTTTAGTTGTTAGGCAACACATATGCATTCTCTGGATTTATTTCTCAAATCATTCTCTGGATTTATTTAACTCTTAACTACAAGGGCACTTTTCTGTCTTAACTATTGTTTCTTGAAACTCTTCTTAGGCTCCTTCCAGTGGCAAGATGCCTGCAATAGATTCAGAGATGTGAATATCCATGAACTAATCACCTTGGGTGGAAAAATGTGATGCATAGACTGGTTTAGGATTAGGCCACATGCTCCATCCCTCAAGACTTGGGTGGAGGGGACTAAAAGTCAGAGAGTGGGTGGTATTCCAGGGGGAAATCAGGGTAATGTTTCCAAAAATGGGCACAGATTTCTAGTAGCCAAAATCAGTAATTGCCAACAGAAATTTCCTTTAAAATTCTTATGTTTCCTTAATATATTGGAATATGGAGGAGAACAAGAGGTAGGATGTAAATTCTGCTCTGAAAGTGTTTTCCAAACTATGTTTCACATAGAAAGAAACTTGGTGGCCTTAGGAAGGAGTCTGGTTTGATGACATAGGGAAGTCAATAGAGTGAGACAAGAAACCACGTCAAAAAAGCAAAACAAGTTTTATTACTCTCTGTAACAGAGCGGGCCTGCCTAAGTTAGAGAGGCCTCGACTGCCTACTGTGAGGCTTCTTTTATGTTTTTGTTTTCTTTTTTTGGCAGGGCAGAGAAGTCCTTAATTGACAATTCTTGGCCTTGAAGGCCTGATCTGTTTGGGAAATGAAGGCACGGGCTGTGTTCTGATGTTTGCTGTACCAGTGCTCTGATGCTTTTCTTTACCTGGGGAATGCCTGTGCTCTGAAGTTTCTCATCTGGGGAGCTGATTTTCATCTGGGGAATGTCTGGTCATTCTTAGTCACTCCTGGCTCTTGAAACTCCATCTAATTTACTTTGTGAGTCCTTTCCAGCTCTCTGATTTTATCTGATTAACTCTTTTGAACCCCTTTTTAGCAGGCTTTACTCTCTTTCTACCCTGCTCGTGTCTGTTTTTCTGCCTAATAGTGGTTAAAAATACAGATTCTGCTTAGAATATAATAAATGATGAACCCAGGAAGACTCTCTAAATCATGGGGTTCTCAGCAAAATGGGATTCTGCTGGTATAAATGAGATATTACACACAATTTGTATACATGAATGATGTGAAACCAATTGCCAGAAAAGTCACATAGGTGGCTTGTTACTTACAGAGGTAAAGCATGAATATTATATGCACTGAGGATATCTTATAGTAATTTTCTACCATATGTGTAATGTACATGCTTTAGAGTTTAGAGAATTTTCCTATTGTAGGTTTTACTCTACAAATCTTCTGTTCCTCCTTCTACCTGTTACTTTTCTCTGTCAATTAGATGGGCTAGTGATGAGATAGAGCCAATCTATCACATAGATGCTACCTGTATAGTAGGGGGATGGTGTCTACTAGGGGAGGAGCTCACCAAGTGATTTCTCCATAGCTCTGACCTCAACTGTTGAGGAAGAATTTGCTCAGAATGACTAAGGCAGATAAGAGATCAAATGATTTTTGTTGATGGTGGTTGTTTTTGTAAATAAAATGCTTTATAGGGAACCCTTCCTTTTCCCTATTTTCCTTCCTCTGCCCATAAAATAGGAACTTCAGTCTTCTTGGCTATGTGAGGGAGAGAGCAATTGATTTTTCTTTTTAACCCACACTCATTTCTCTTTATGAAAGACAATGTGATCCATGATAATGACTAAGAAAGAGTGGGGAAAACCCCACTATTGCATGGGAGAAGTCAAGGGGTCTATCCCTTTCCTTCTTTGTCTGTCTTCACATTCCTTTATATGGTTTGTCACAGTTCATGTGTTCTTTTTTCTCTGCTGGAGGAAAAGTTGGAGGGTGATAGTAAGAACTGAGCAGGAAATAAGCATGTGTTAATTCATCTATGTGAGTTGGGTAGACAAATGAGGGAGAGGGACAGATAGAAAAAGAGAGAGATTTGGAGCGAAAGGATTGAATTTAGAGATGTGGAAGCCAAGGTTTGAAATAGGCATGAAATGCACAGAAGTGGATTCAGAGAGAAAATATAAGCTAGTAGAAAGGAAATGTTGAGGTGTACTAGGACTATAGTACATCTTTTTAAATGATGGAAAGGCATTCTTTTTAATTTATATAGTTTACACATAAAGAACAACAACCTCTTTGAGTCTGTTAAAATTACATATCTATTAATCCAATGACTTTATTTAAGAATTGAGTGTTCTTATGATAAAAGAATTACAGAATTTGGGTAACGTCATAAAGAAGAACACTGAGAATGGGTTCTGAGTCCATATTAAAATGGAAATAAAATGTTTGGGGTAATGTTTTGTCTATTCATGGGAGAAAATTATTGCAAATAAAATTATCTCTGTGCCTAATGGGGAGAGGTGTGTGGTTAAGGGAGTTATCAAGGAGAAATTTTTCAATTTTTTTTTTTTAGAAATTAAGAAATAATTCAACAATGATTAAGTAGCAACATAACAGGATAAAACATTAAAAGAATAATTGGATATTCAGGTTTTATTTAAAAACGAGATAAAAACAAACTATCAGAAAGCAAAAATTTCACCAGCTCTCTTTCACTGAGCCCATCTACACGATTAGAGTTAAATAGTGGTTTAAAAAGGGTCAAGACAAAAACAAATATTTAATGCTAAAGACATAGGGTCAATGAAGGTTGTTTTGTTATTTTACCTATTTTCCTTCCTCTGCCCATAAAATAGGAACTTCAGTCCTCTTGGCTATGTGAGGGAGAGAGCAATTGATTTTTTTTTAATGCACATTCATTTCTCTTTATGAAAGACATAAGAAATATTTGCAAGGACTCGTTTTTTAGTTTCTCTGATATACTTTGGGAATTGGTAACTAGGTCAAAGGTAGAGAAAAATATGCTCCACCCCTTTTTTAAGGAAGATTTTGTTTTTCCTTTAAGTATTCTCTGGAAGTTCCATTCACCAGGACCTGCTTCAGTTCAGAGATCCTTGCTAAGAGATTTAACATTTGTACTTACTTCCTCTGCCATTTGCTGATTTTTAAAATGTTAAAATTTATAGGTGAACATAAATCCATTGATAAGCTAAGCTTTGCTTTCTATATTTTTTGCCAGATTTGATCATTCCTATGTGTTCTTCTTTTTCTTCAAAATGAAAAAGCGTTCTATCATTTAAATGTTTAGCTTTCCAATGCTATTTCTAATTATACATTTTTCATTGTTATTAAATTTAACTTTCCTTTGTGGACTTTTAATCTAATTAGCAAATAATTTACTATATTATATATATTTTGAAATTATTTTTATAATTTTTCTCTATTTCTTAATTTTTAAGCTATTAATTGCCTTTTGTCCTTTTTAATCTTATTTTCACCTCCCTGTAATTTATTATTTAGCACAATAGGCATGTTAGAATTGTTAGGTTGGCATAAAGTCATTATTAGAATAGTTTTGTGCAACACAGCAGAACAATGATTTTATCTCATTCTTAGCAATAAGAGTTTTTCCTTTCAATTACCAAATTGGCTTAATAACTTAATTAGAAGCAGACTCTGAGTAATCCTGTATGCCATTAGTTTTTTCATATTTGGTGAGCAAGACTAATACTGCTACCTACATTTTCCAGATGGAAAACTATAGCTAGAACATTCTGATTTTCTTTGCCAATCAAAACCCAAACAATTTTAAACAGTCTAGCTCCAAGACATCTTCTTCTAAAAAGCCACTCTAATTCTCCAAAGATGGTATCCATCACCCTGTGTTTTTTCCTATAACCCCTGCTTAATCATAGCAAAATCAATATTCAGTTTTACATTATTAAGTGCATGCATGTCTGACTTGTTCCACTAGATTATAAACTTAATGAGGACAGAACTCATATCTCTTTTCATACTGATATCTCCCAGACAGCTATCATCTGCCTCTTGTACTGTTAAGTACTCAGTAAATGTTTGTTAAATGAAATGATGTATAGATGCAGGACACAGAGACTTGGTTCACCCAAGCCCCAGTCTGGTGCTGTGTTTTCTGAAACCTCTCTGTTCTTCAGACTCTTTTGGTAACACCTCATAGAGTCAGTATGGGATTTAGAATGAGGGGATTCAATTTTGAGGCCTTAGCACAATTCCAAAATGCATTATATTGGTAAAGTGGCTTAATCTTACTGAAACTCAGTACCTGTATCTATTAAAAAGGAATATTTGCTAGCCCTTCCTTTCTTTATAATGATTTTTAAATATCACATAAGTAGTGAATGTTATAAGTTTGATATGTTTTAAAAACATTAAGTTCTATAGAGATTGAAACCATTATTATTCAATGACATAATTAGATCACATTTCAGATTTTTTAATTCCACATGAATCAATAATAAGGGCTGGGTTTTCTAGGTATGTCTATTGTGTGGTTTTTACACCTACACATATGATTTTTTTGTTATAATCATGATTCATTAGATTCTACACGGTCAAATATAATATCTTCATGACAAGGAAGGAGCTATGAATTAGATAACAAGGGCCAAGAATAATCATGATGAAATGATCTTTCTTCTTTTTTTTCTTGTCTATATCTTCTGTGGAGACCCTGGGGATTGAAATAGGAGGACCTCATGCACATGTGCCTCTGGGTTTGTAATGAAGTAGTTCCAGGAATAAAATGGTATCTTTCTGACAGCATCATTTTTTGATAATTCAGATTAAATATTCCAGAGGGCTACTTCAAATTCAAAATTTCACCAAGAAAAACTGTTAGCAGGAGTAATATCATTTTTCACTTACTAATGGATGACAATGGCTAAATAAAATAAAGGCAGGCATTAGAATTCCAACAGGGATTAAGAAGTACAAAAGAAAATTATGCTCATTAATCTCCATTGTCCAGTTCTGGTGGATGTGATTTGCCAAGTTTACATGACTGATCTGGCTGGTCTCTCTTTCTGCTTGCATGTTCATAGATACCCCTTTTGTAACTTTGATTAGCAGATGAGTTGGGTCTCCCCACTTAGAAAAATACAACTTCATAGACTGGCTATAATTATGTGCTCTCATTAAAATTAGCTTTAGATTCCTATATACTAATATTCAGCATTGGGGTTCAAGTCTGTAGACCTGCTACAAAATCATGAATGTTGGAAGTTTTGTATTCTTTTCCTGTTGCACTCAGTCTGTAGTAATCCTACACCTACCATCCCTTCTCCAGCCCCAACCATTACACCACCACACTCAAGCAAATCTGCTTACTAGGTGGAAGCCAAGATTGCAGAAGGGAAAAGAGAAAAGTTTATCAATCTGTTTCCACACATTCCCTCTAATAGGTGCAGTGAAGAGAGTTGATAAATCTACCCTAAGCACTACACTGAAAAAAAGAATCCCTTGTTTCTCATGCCTTCACAACATATTTCTCATTGGGTTACTAGAAATTCTTTCCTCTTTCTCATTTTGAAAAAAAAAAAAAAGAACTAAAAATTTGCTGTTTTAGGAAGCCTTCCTTAAGTGCTCCAGACCCTATTTCTCCAGTTCCTCAACAATCACCTTTCCTGGATTTATCTTCTAGATCCTTTCCTTCTCCAGTTAACCTCTTAATCTCTTCTACATCCCTCCTTGATATGGTTAGAAACTATATTTCTTACCAGCCTGGAATTTCAATTACTTTGGGGAAAATGTCTGTAGTGAGGAAGAGAACCTCACTAGAACCCAACCACATCGGCATGCTGATTTCGGACTTTCAGCCTCCAGTGTGGTATGGAAAAAATATTTTGTTGTTTAAGCCACTCAGCCTATAGTAATTTGCTATGGCAATCCAAGCAGACTCTCCAAGGCCCAGTATCTTAACACATTAAGTAGTTTTACATAATTTTCAAATTTAGTTTTGAATAAAACATTAGAATGCATATATACATTAATATTTTATCTTTAAATAGTTTAAAATGATATGTATAAATGCCATTGTTAAATATGCTTTCAAGTAATTTATAGTAATTCAAAGTATTAAAAACTGAACACTTAAGTTACTGAAACTGTTTTGATTTTTTCATCTTGCAATCATTTTCTCAGAAGTTACATTTAACGTGATACTTTGAACCAGTTAAGTTTTTTCTTCTAAATCCCATGTTAATATTAAATATCCATTACAAAAATCTTTGATTATATTTCTGGCATACATATTAATATAGAAAATATTTATTCTGTGACAAAAACTTTGAAAGTGACTTGAATGCTAGTAGTCCCAATCAAGTAAAATGTTTTTTGTTTGAAAACAAATGTTTAATAAAATTATTAATGCTGTGTTGTCTTAATCCTGCTCTAATGACTATTTCTGAAGTTTGTTGCTACTCTTGCATAAATAGAACCTTGTTTATCAAATACTATTTTAAGCATTTTAAAAAGACAAGCAAATCACACTAGTTTGGACAAGCCTGCCATTTTTTAGTATAAAATACTCGCATTCACAGGACTATTATTATTTTTAAAATTAATAAATGATTGCAATATGGCCTCATGAATGTAATTTAGCACAACTTTATTTTATACTTCTGCAATTGACTGAAATCATCCAGCGTAATGTTTGGCCACATATCTGGGCACTGTTATCCAGCTAAGCTGACACATAAAATTAGCCATCACAATATGTCTGCTTTCCACGACATTGCACTGATTCTTCAGATCATATATGATTAGTAGTATTGTCATTGGTGATATGAGAGACTGCAAAACGAAATGATCATTAGAGGTTGATACATCTGGTGGGGGAATCATTGATTTGTGCAGTGCTCAAGTTCACAGTTACCAAGTGAAAGAATAGGAATTCATACCCCATCTGTCATCAAGCTCACTCTCTAAGCACAGGATGCATTGTCTCTCATATCACATCACTTCAGGCAATTTGTGACTGCACTTAATAAAGTGAAACGTGCCCATCTTTGTAAATATCAGAGGAGGATTCAGTCTACTAGGCTGCAGAATATTTCTTCTGACAATTCTGTTTCACCAAAGCAGAGTTCTGAGGATATGTGGACAGGGAAATCGAGACGCTGAAAATTCACAAATCTTGGTGAGGACTCTCTGATCCTGCCTGGATCTGCGTCAGCTGGGTGCCAATGACATAGGAAATATATAGAATAAAAATACCCCACATTTCTGTTTCCCAAATATCACAGGCTTCTAATAATTTAAGTTGTTCTGGCATCCCTTCTCCTCACCCCCTACTAAAAGGGTTTTTTACTTAGGGTGGGAGAACCTGAGAACCAGAAACAAAAATGGGTGCTCAGGAAATATGCAAAATGTTCCTGAAATAATGTCTAGAAAGGAGCCTTCCTACCCATGACAGGTTTAAGAGATGGTTAATTTTTAAGACATGTGGAATCATGGAAAATGTTAGGTGAGGGGAAGCTTATAAAAGGAGAAAAATTGCATTATTTCATGTTTGAAATGATGAAGGGTTGTGGTATTTTCACTAATTCTGTTGTTTTCTTAGACCATTTTCAGTACACTGGAAAAGACGTATTTTTTAAATGTGTGTTAATATACTATTTTTAAGGACCCATATTGTAGAGTTCACGTATCCATGCTTTCATTTTTAAAGCCAAAAATTCACAAAGGAGTCTAAGCTTGATGTAACTGATATTAGCAAAATAGAGATTCAGATTCTGAAAGATACTTAATTTGTCATTGTGAAGAAATAATTAAGTTGCAATACATATTGTCTAATGGGATTTTTCACTTTATTATGTCTGAAAGGACAGTTTTGATATCTGGTGGGAAACAATCTTATAGAAGTTCTATTGCTGGGGTACTTTCAGATTTTTCTCAGAAAGTCTAGATGTTCAGTACTTAGGTAGAAAGAATTTTACTTGATAAGTGAGCAATTTCTATATTCATAATTTCTGAACAGAATGCATCTCCAGAAGGCACATTACAACTGGATACCAGAAACTCCTTAGAAAAGCCCATAAGTAAACATTGTATTTTAAATGATTTTGCACAAGGCCATGTGTAACTTCTGAAGTTGTGTTATAGAAAACAATCCCAAAGTGAAAGAGTAATACATTAAAACATGGAGTAGAGAATCTGTAGTAATTATTGATGAAAGGAGGGATATATCATAGAAATTAGGTTAGACGTGGTTTTCCTCACCATCTATTTATATGCCCATTTCAATGAAATGTATATTAAAAGTAACAGAGGCTTTTGCGAATTATATTTATTTTCTGTATAGAAGTATCAGCAAGTGGAACGAAATCTGATTTAAAAAAAGCAACAACTATTGTTTCAAATTTATGATAACTTCCCAACTAAAGAAGCCAATAGCATATTCTCTAATTATTATAACACATTAATTCAAAACAGTGGGGTGAAGTTTCATTAAGGTGATAGAAAGTTATAGTCATCCATTCAAATTGCAGTACAGCTAATCCACTTTGTCATTCAGAATGATCAAACTATGCCCTTTGTGCAGGAAGTGGGGGAGGAGAGTGTGTTGAATTATAACTGTGTTCTTGGGCCTACAGGAAGCTTTGTATGATCAAGAATCCTTATTCTACACCTGACTAATCATTTCTAAGCTTCAAGAAATTCATTCATATTTTTAAAATTACACTTAACATTAATGGAAAAAATCATACTATTGTGCTCACATTTATGATTTTGATCACAACTTGGCCTTTGATGTTTGGTAATCTCTCTGTCTATCCCTTAATTACCTTCCTTCCCTTTACTCTCATTAGCTATTCCAAACTTTGATGACTCATCTACCTGTCATTCATTCTTGGAAGTGAAATGCTTCTCAAAAGCAATGTCTCTTGTCTTATGCTTTAAAAAAAAAAATTGCTGCTTTGAGCTTCAAACACTGTTTTTCTGTCCTTGTTGATGGCAAGCCTTTTAAACATAGACTGCTTCTCCATGTTAAGGGTATAAATGGGCCAGAGTAACGTTATCTCATTTTATGGGCCCTTGTCTGCAGCTCTTCAGGCTATCCTCCAGCCCTGGGCAAAATCCTCATCCAAGGAATCACTCACACGTGCTCTCAGACTTACCCAGTCAGGTACCATCTGGCATCTGCCACACATTGCTTTTGTTACCTGTACTAGGATATGTCTGCCCGTGAGGCATCTCTGCCTCTCCTGGGCACTGGTGCCACAGCCACTTGTGCTCCACTGCATTGGCAATGTATCAGCATGATTACTGGGCACGTCTGCTGCTTTCATCAGTACCACCATGTCTGCCAAGACTTGCTGACATCACCTGCCAGGCACAACAGTGGACCACCTGGCACTGTGGCGTCTGCCATCTCTTTCCAAGAGCTGCTAGAAAAGAATGTTGAAAATTTAAACCTACAAAGTGGTCTGTGATAACATGGGAGAGAATGAACCCCACTTCATCCCTTAATATTATACTCTGACAGAGGGGTCCTAAAGTACCCTCTTGTTTTTACTGAGGTTTACTGAAATTTGTTCAGTTCATAATCAAAGCCCTGCTTTTGCATAAGACCTACATAAGAGTTTGAAGATGGTTAGATTTAAAGGCAAAACTTACAAGAATGATTTGATGTATGAAATGGAATGAAAATAAATGAAAATAGATTCATTGATTGCTTTCTTTGGGCCAGGTTTCCTCAGACTCTGAGACAAGGATTTGTGAACAAATAATTAAGTTTTCCCAGGAGAAAACAGTAAGGGGGTGCAGAAAGCAGAACCAGGGAGGGGAAGAAGTCAAACAAAGGTGCAATGTAGGTAAAATCTCAGCCCCAGCCTGATCCCATGGGGAGCATTGTCATGCAAATTGCACCTCAGCATTTCTCCTCCAAGGAGCTGGGCTGTATAGTTTCCATCAGTTATTGGCTAAGGCTGCCATGGGATGGGCATGTGGGGCATCGGCTCCCAGGCACTCCCACTTGTCTGAGTAGGCAGAGTGGCTCCAGCAGCCCAGCTCTTCAAGTGAGTTTAGTACACAGTTATGTTGTGTTTCTATTTTATTGTTAATCAAAACAATGCCATTTGAACTTTATGCTTGCTGAGCAAAGTTTTCCTATAGCAGATATGGCATTGCTATGTTGTAATGTATGCACATCTTACACTTTTCTAAGTTTATTTTTTATGAATATATTTTAAAGGAACTCACCAAAAATATTTTAAGAATTCTCTCAGAAATATCATAATACTTATTTTAAAGCACTTTATTACTTAATGTTCATGAAGGATCATTCTTAAGATACTGGGGAATCATGATTTTGTGGTAAACCCCATCTTTGGGGACATTAGTAGATAGTTACAGTTTCCATTTTGCAGATGAGAAGGCTGAGGTTCAAAAAATAAGATAATTTGTCTAAGACCCTGCAGTTTGGGTACAAGGACAGCAGTTTCATGCCTGGTATTTACAGTTAATACAGTGTGAGGTCATTTAATTTTTGAGAATTATGTTACAACAAACCTTGTTGATATCAGTTCAAGGTATAAAGAGGATTTTTCTCTCCAGTCTGTCATATTTCATCAGCAACCTTGACCCTGGTATGAGATTCAAGTGGAACTTTTTAATTTTGTCACCTTTTTGTTTTCTGACCTACATAGGCAAAGTTATGTTGCTGGGACAGGATTTTAAAGGTACCTGAAAGGAATTGGGTATTGTATAGTAACTATGCATCAATAAAAAACAAACAAAAACTCTAGCCACATTACAGTCTATCTAGAGACAATATGGTATAGGATCTAGGCTCCAGATTCAATTACCAGTTCTGCCATTATTAGTATGATTGTACGCAAATTACTTAATTTCAGTTTCCTTACCTGTAAAATGGAGATTATAACAGCACTCACTTCATGGAGTTAGGACTATTAAATGAACCACAGAGTGTAAGAGATGTTGTATTTTGGTTTAATGTTATTATTCCAGTTTGGCAATATTGGGTTGTATTCTTGTTTAATGTTATTATTCCAGTTTGACAATATTGTGATTAGGTAATACATATTCAGGACTAGGTTCTCTAAGAGGTGAAGCTTGTCTGGACCCCCTAGTCTGCACCCTGGGATCATATTTATAAAATGGCTGCCGAGCCTTCCCCCAAAGCTGCTCTTCATGGACTTTTTAAAAGCCAACAAGGGGTGGAGTTGAGAATGACAGTTAAAACACCAGACTATGAAAGAGAGTTTTCCGAGCTGGATCCCCAAGTTAAAGTAATATCTAGTAACACAAACGGCACTCAGGAGAACCTGCAGTGTGCTTCTGCTGCGCTGGGAAGTAGCGAAACCCTCAACAAGCCAGGCTTTTATAGTGACTGCCTACTACCTGTTACAATACAGCTGACCCTGTAAGGCACAGATGAAAACAACTGATGAGATTTCCAAGGCAGTGCAGATGGAATCTAATTTTTCACATATCATTTCATAATGAAGACAATAAAAAAAACACACGTCCAGCCCTGTATCCCAGCAAACTTTCCTTTCTTCACGTACAGACCCCTGTGCCCACGTTCTCATTTCTCACTCACTGCGCAGTCCCCGCAGTTTGGCCTCTTTCTCCATGGCTCCTTTCCATCAGAACAGGAGATAAAACGAACAACTCTGAGGGCATTAACAGCCAAACAACACTGACTGATCATTTGAGTGGCCGATTATAGTTGTAATGAAGAAGTAGCCATCACATAGCTAAAATAATGAGCCATTTCTGTCTTCATTTACCTGGGCTCTTGGTGGCATCGAACATTGCTGGCCGTTCTCCTTGGCAGGCCGATCAGCCTGCCCATCATGTCTTCTTTGAGATTTCATCTTCATATTCTGCACAAAATACACTGTTTAAAACGCCCCCCCCTTTTTTTTTTTGAGAAAATAGGGTTTATTCCAGGTAAGCAAGGTCAGTGCAACATTAGGAAGTCCTTCTATGTAAGTTATTGTACTGAAAGATTAAAGGAGAAAAGTCATGATTATTAGGAGATACCAAATAACATTTTAGAAATCAATGTCCATTTATATTTCAAAAGCAGAAATTCACAGCAAACCAGACATAAAAATTAACTTACACTTTTTACCCTGTATACTTCTGAATTCTGTAAATATTCAAGGTAACTTATGTGTTCAACACTTGCTTAATTTTTAAAAAGCTTTAACAAGTCATGCACAAATGATCAAGTTACATGATCAAATTTATTGCATAATTTTCTTACTTTTATGTCTCTACTTTTACAACTGTCAGCACAGCCTTTATCACAAAATCAAAAATAATACAAATTTTGCTAAATATGTGAAAATAATTGGACTGGATAAGTATGACATATACATTTGTTTCCTCCTTGATTTTTAATACATATCCATATGCTAATAAATGCTCCATATCCCCATGGAGCATTTATGTCCTCCCAAATTATGTAAGTCAACCTATTTAAGTAAATTCATACACATCAATAATGAGTTTGAATAATTTCATTGTGAAGAATCTTGTGAATTCTTAGTAAATGTAGTGGTTCCGACACACAGTTTTAAAGTCATTCTTAAAATGTGAATGTTGTTGGGACATGAAGGACTACATTAGAATATCCAGACTATGGGGATAGAATAAGGAAAAGATCACCCTGTGAAAGTGAAAACAGAAAGCAACGTAATCACAGCACTAAAAACTGAAGAGACAGTTTGCAAATGTGTTAGTGAGTTGGAAAATGACCAATCCCTGTGTAAGGAAGACATGGCTCAAATATCACTAATGTAAAATGAAATTGTTTGCCTCTTCAACTGTGTTTTTACTTGCCTGGCATGTTGAAACAGTACCTGTGGAATTTGTCGCTATGTTCCCATACTACCCAGGAGGAGGGACCACAGACTTAACCTTGACAGAAAATTCCCAGAATAAAGAAAGCTTATTTCCAGACTTGGATAGTTTAATGGAGATACTTTTTCTTGTCATACTCTCTTTCCATGTTTTGATGTCTTTTGCTATCAGTGTATTTTGATTTACCATATTCTTTTGTATAATTGCTATAAGATTTTCTCTTGTGGTTTCCATGTGTCTTACGTAAAATAGCTTGAACTTATTACATCCTATTTTAAACTGACAACAACTTCAATAGAATTCATATACATTGCACTTTTACTTCTTCCCCCCTCACATTTTAGTTTACTGGTGTTACAATTTGCATGTTTTTTATGCTGTGTAAATGATAACATTATTACATTTATGGTTATTTTTGCTACATTCATTTTTTGAACTTTTAGAGTTGTGTACCACTATTTATATATGAGAATCTAATTATAACTATATACTTATTACTATCAGTGAAATTTATGCTACCTTTTTGTGTTTTTATGATGTTAAATAACATACTTTTACTTCCATTCAAAGAACTCCCTTTAGCATTTCTTGTGAGGCAGTTCTGGTGGTAATGAACTCTCTCAGCTTTTGTTTGTTCAAAAGAGTATCCCCCCTTTGTTTCTGAAGGGACAGCTTTGCCAGGCGTAGAATTTTCTTTAAATATTTTGAATATTTCATCACATACTATCCTGGCCTGAAAAGCTTCTGCTGAGAAATATACCCATAGTCTTATGGGGCTTCCCTTGTAGGGAACTTCTCTCTTTTTTCTTGCTGCTCTTAATGTTTTTTCTTTGTCTTTGACTTTTGACAATTTAGTTGTGATGTGTCTCAGTGCAGCCCTCGTCAGGTTCAAAGGAGCCTTTGGGCCTCATGGATCTGGATGTCCATTTCTCTTCTCAAGTCTGGGAAGTTTTAAGCCATTTTTATTTTTAATATACTTTCTGTCCCTTTCTCTTTTTCTTCTTCAGGAATTCCCATAGTGTGGATATTATTTCTTTAAGTTATATCCTATAATTCCTGTAGGCTTTATTCACTTTTTCATTTTTTTTTTTCTCTTCTGACTGTATTATTTCCAACATCCTATCCTCCAGAGTGCTAATTCTTTCTTCTGCATCATCAATTCTACTTTTGAAATTCTCTCTTCAGTTTTTCAGTTCAGTTATTGTACTTTTCAACTCTAAGATTACTGTCTTTCTTTTTTTTTTTTTTAAAGAAAGATGTTACAGACTCATTGACTATAGTCTCCATGCTGTACTACTATCCCCGTGACCAACTTATATTACGACTGAGAATTTTTGTGCCCTTTTATCCCTCTCACCCTTCCTCCCCACACCCTTTCAGCCTCTCCCCCATGGTAACCACTAGTCACTTCTCAGTGTCTGTGTGTCTGCTGCTGTTTTGTTCATTCTGTTTTGCTTTGATTTTATATTCCATAAAGAAGTGAAATCATATGGTAGTTGTCTTTCTCCACCTGGCTTATTTTACTGAGCACAATACCCTCTAGATCCAGCCATATTGTTGCAAATGGCAGGATTTCTTTTTTTATGGCAGAATAATATTCTATTATATATATCACCTCTTTATCCATTCATCTACTGATGGACACTTAGGTTGCTTCCATATCTTGGCTATGTAAATAGTGCAGTGATAAGCATAGGGGTGCATCTGTCTTTTCAAATCAGGAATTTTGTTTTCTTTGGGTAAATTCCTAGAGGTGGAATTACTGGATCTAATGGTATTTCTATTTTACTTTTTGAGGAGCCTCCATACTGCTTTCCACAGCAGCTGCACCAATTTAAATTCCCACCAACAGTGTAGAAAGGTTTCCATTTCTCCATGTCCTTGCCAACACTTGCTATTTCCAATCTTTTGGATAGTGGCCATTCTGACTGTTGATAGCTCACTGTGGTTTTGATTTGCATTTCCCTGATGACTAGTGACGTAGAACATCTTTTCAAGTGCCTGTTGGCTATATGCATGTCTTTGGAGATATGTCTGTTTAGGTCCTCTGCCCATTTTTTAATTGGATTATTTGTTTTTTGGGTGTTGAAGTGTATGAGTTCTTTACATATTTTGGATGTTAACTCTTTATCAGATAAATCATTTACAAATATATTTTCCCATAAGTCTGTTTTTCTTGATGGTGCTATTTTCTTGTCAAACTTCTCACTTTGTTCATACATTGTTTTCCTAATTGCATTTATTGTCTTTCTTTTTTCATGTAATTCACTAAATTTCCTCAAGAGGATTATTCTGAATTCTTTGTCTGACATTCCATAGATCTGAATTTCTTTAGGGTCAACTACTGCAGGTTGTTTAGTTTCCTTTGGTGATGTCATATTTACCTAATTTTTCATGTTTCTTGATTCCTTATGTTGGTCTCTGCACTTTTCAGTAATAAGGTTCCTCTCCCAGCTTTATAGGTTTGCTTTGGCAGAGATAGTCCTTCACCAGTCAGCTCAGTGTGGGTTTCTGGGTGTGTCTGCTGATAATGTCTTTGGGAAGGTGGGATCTGCTATGATGGTCTATTTTTGGATGAGGCAGCTGTTCAAGTTCTGAGGACAGGGATGGGGTGGGGTGCCACTCACTGAGAATAACTGGAAAGGACTGCTGGCTTGGTTCTCTACCCAGGTGAGGCTGTAGGATGGGCTCCAGGATTGCCTGAATTCTCTGGTCAGGCTTACTAATGGTTGAGACTGGGTGCTGTATTCAGTAGTTGATAGGGCTATGAAGTAGCTTCACTGTCTTGGAAGGTCAACAGTATGGGACCCAGGGCCTGTACAGGTTGTTATTTGGGAAAATGAATCAGGCCAGTGTGTGCACTAAATTCCCTGGTCAGGTGATGCCACTGGTTTTGCTCTGCATATGGGGATATGCAGCTTCCCCTGCATTCTGGTTAGGTTCTCTGCTTAGACGGTCGTATGTCTGCATTCAGCAATGAGTGGGGCTGCATATTTGATTTCCTGCCTGGATGCAGTGGGAGAAGCAGCTCTAAAGCTGGTAAAACTGTTTGTTGTCTTAACTGAAGCAGATCTGCACCCCAAGTTCCTTGACTGAACAGGCCACTCGCTTTGATCTGCAAAGTATTGGCTTTTTCTACCCTTTTCTTAGGTCGAGCATCTGGGCCATACAGCTTTCAGGTGTTTTCGTGTAAACGAGCCCATCTAGTCAGATGGGGCCAGAAGAGACTCTTCACATCAGGGGGGACTGTCTCAGCCCCCTTGCCTGGGCAGGACGGAGAAGGGTAACTCCAGGTTACTCGCAGTTTCCCAAACAGGCTCTGGTTGGGAGGGCAGAGCTACCCTCAGACTTATCTGTGAATCAATCCTCCTGCCTGTGTATAACATGGGAGTGCTCCGTGCCTGTCCTGGCTTTGCTCTTGGGCAGTCAACTCTGCCTGCTTGTCTCTCAGCTCAAGGGCCACTGGGTAGCATAGCTTCCAGGAGTTGTCACCAGCCCATCTGGTCAGATGAGGCTGCAAGGCACTCTCCACAGCGGGGATGGGGCAGTGGCTAAGAGCCTTGTTTGGGCTTGGGTAAACTGAGCTCCAGGTCCAGCAGAACTCCTTGTTCGGAGATCCAAATCAGGCAGAACTACATGCTGTTAAGTTCCCCTAGTCGGAATATGCCCCAACTTGGTTCTGTAGATGAGCAAAGCCACTAGTTGGGATTAGTACTTGGATACTGCATGTATGAACTTGGTCTGTCACGATCTATGTGCTGGTTGTTGCAAGTCCTTTATCCCTTCTACATCACAGTCAGATCCCAATGTCTAGGCCCTGCAGCATGTCCTACAATCCCAGTGATGCAAGATCAAATTAGAAACTCCCACAAAGTGATCCAAAATTTGGGAGCAGGTGGTACTGGTTGTTCCCTGAGGTTCTCTTTTCCTGCTGGAGGAACTGGAGGCTCAGGGATACCTCTCTGCATGCTGCTGTGATATCCTGGGGGATGGGCAATGTAGTCAACATATGGCCACTTGTCCTGCCATTGTAGCACAGTCTGTCTTGGTCTCTGTGGTGCAGGAAGTACGTTAGCCTTGCCTCGATGATCTGGGATCCTCTCAGTGGGGGCTTGTTCGTGAATAGGTAGTAGTTGTTCTTGTGAGGGGAGGCAGAGGCAGGAATGACCAATTTACCATCTTGGTGATGTTACTCCTTGACCCTTGTTTTTATGATCCCTTCAATTATCATATCTTTAGTAACTTCATCTGCTTTCCTGGTTTACCTACCATTATATGCTGATAACTTTGAAATGATGTCTTCAGTCTTGATTTTTCTGATGGAACAGGGACCAATGTGAACTTTTTCAGGAAATACAAGCTGAGCTTTACATAAGTTGAAAAGTCCTTAAAATTTAACTTGATTTGTCTTTCTGTTTTTCACAATGCAACACACAGTACTTCTAATGTCAAGGACTTAGAAGGTACTCAATATATATTAAATGAATGAATTTAATTTCTTAAATTCTTATAAAGTGCAGAAGCAGCTGCTCTATTTGCCTGTTTGAATTATTGAATATAAATTTATTAATGTTAAGCATAAATTTTAAGGAAAACTATCTCCTCATAAATTGAAAAGCTTTTATCATTGTTTATAAAATATAGCAAGGGAGCTGTGTGCGCCCCTGAAGAATATGTCATGTGTTCCAAAGAAGTTCTCAGAACTGTAATTCATTATCCAGCTGTTTTGCAGTTTATGTAAGTTGTTTTTACTGGAAGAACTTACAGCTGTAATCAATCAATCACTCAAAAAATCAGTTAGTCCAGTTGGGTCAATAGTGCTCCCAGTAAAATCAACATTCCACATTACTATTTCTGTCACTGATCTGTGCTCCTGGAAATGATTTCATATTTATTGTGCCGCATTCTTCCTAATTTTAAAGTAAGGTCTTAAGTGGTCTTGCAAAGATTATATAAGATGTATTTAACTTTCTAAGAAAAGAGAAGTTATATTGATAATTAAATAATTGTATGATTTAGGATGGTTTTGCTATAAATTATGAACTGATGGAATTCCAGTAATATTAACATCACTCAGTGATAATAATATGCTTGATGATTTCTTGTAGGATTCCCCGCCCCCCACACACAAATTCCTAACAATAAGCCAATAGCTATTATTATCCCTGTTTTGGAAATGAGGAAGCTGCAGCAGAGGTCTGAGGAGTAGACAGAGCAGAGGGAGAGTGTGTAGCTGGTGGTGCTGGGAAGAACCAGAGTAATGGTTTCAGGGAAAGTGGAGGATGAAGGAGCTTCTGGAAAGAAGAAGTGGTCTGTAAAGTCAGATATCAAAGAGAAATTATGTAAAACGAGATAGGGAAATAACTCTTCTGGTAATTAGTCTGGTAGAGTTGGTAGAGTCCATCTGAGGGGGGATGCAGAGAGGGGGACCAGAGTGCCAGGGGTGGAGGGCTGTGTGGGGTGAGGAGCTGATCAGCAGGTGGACAGCACCTCGGGAAGCTTGCTGTGAGGTAAGATGTGAGATGGAGAAGTTGCTCAAGGGAGGCAGTGCCTCAGGAGGGTCGTCTTTGTGACTGCTGCTGCTGTTGTGCTTTTTTGGGTTAATTTTAAAAGTGACATTGCCTGGGAAATTTATGTGATGATTATAAGCAGAGGGGGAGAACTAAAGACCCAGTAAGTAAGTGTGATGATGGAGAAAGACCTGACAGTGGTGGGAAGGCACTGAAGCCCACAGAAAGGGCTCAATGTCAGTCAGGAGCAACAAGCAAAGCAGGGGAAGATAGAGAGAAATATAAAAAAAGGTAGGTTTGGGAAAATTGGAAAATTGACTTCCCTTAGGGACAAAGCAGAAGGCCCACTCTGGGACCTCATTTCCCTGGGTTTCGAGTCTGATGAACTTGATCATACCTTGGCAAGCAAATGAGGATTTTAAGGGCTCTGCAACAGGCTATTTCAGATAATCTATTATTTAGAATTTAGAATCTATATTATTCAGATAATCTATTATATAGAAATCCAGGCTACTTTGGCCTGGATTGCTGAAAACCTGTTCCTTCCAAGGAAAGGCCTGTCCTCACTCTGGAACTTGGCCAGCCCCTGGGAGGTAGGCTCTGGGCCTTTTGGGACATGCTGCCTGAGAAGGATGTTTTTGTGTGCCTGATAAATGTGACCAAATAAGTTTTTTGTCAGATGTGATTTATGGTGAGCTCCTGTGTTTGCTTTGGGAGGTGGGTTAGGGTTTTAGTATCTGAGGTAGGTCTTGGGGGTGCTGCCTGTGCCCCTAATAAAAATCCTAGATACTAAGGCTTGGGTGAGGTCCCATTATTTGGCAACACTTGCTCATGTTGTCACACATTCCTGCTGGGAGAGTCAGGTGTGTCCCTGTCAGTTCCACTGGATGGGGACAAATGGAGGTTTGCTCCTGGTTTCTCCCCGACTTCATCTCATATGCCTTTTCCCCTTTCTGATTTTAATCTCTGTCCTTTCACTGTAATAAAATGTTACCATGAGTGTGGTAGCTGTCTTGAGTCCTATGAGTTCTTCTAGCAAGTCATTGAGGCTAAAGGTGGCTATGGAAGAATAAATGAATAAGAAAGGAGTTGGTAAGAACTGGCAAGTGCTTGGAAAATATGGAGTCCAAGAATATATATTTTTTTCAGTATTCTATATTGACATGGGTAATCTCTATGACTTTGGCATATGGAAGATTTTTACTTTGGCTTCATTCTCATTTATATTTCACTGTGATGTTCTGACTTGATATAGTCACTGTTCATCATTGCTACCATGTTAAAGATTGTGTTTGTTTTGTATTTGAACTAAAGACACATAGAATGTACAGTGCATTTGAACATACGTCTTAATCTTTATATTTCCATAGTAGCAAAGATTATTTGAATTTGCAGTATAGTTCTTCATAGAACTATACTATTATTATTAATAATTATAATTATTATTAATTATAATAATAATTCTCAAAATCTCTAAATACTTCCTATCCAATTGAAAGCGATTAAGGGATAAATAGGACATAAGAAATCATCTAGGAGCTTTTCACATTGAATTACTGTCTTGTTTAAATACTTCTTGATATAGACACTCATTAATGACATTCCTCTTTCCTCAAGCACCTGTTCCTGGTAAAAAACAAGGGCTATATTGATTTGCTGCAATTCATCTCCTCCCAGGATTTTTGTCTTGACAGTGTGAGAAGATTAATTGGAATTAATGGCATTTGCACAGCTAATTAAAGTCACTCTTCCTAAAGTCAAATCAATTCCTTTAATCAGAGAGGAATGACAAAGCTTTGCTTACTTGTTATAGTCTGCATGTAAATGTTCCCTGGATGAATCAGAATCTTTGCAAGCACTAGCATAGAATACAGTAACAACTTGGGCTCACCAGGAATTTCTCTGGTACTTAGTAATTTGTAATATATTGCTATGCCACTTACGTAAACACTATGAATGTTTTTAATTAAATCCAATTCTGCAGATTTTATGTGTTTTATATACAGTTTACCCTTGAAACACCTTACAATTGTTGGCATCCACATGCATATATCTCCAGGATAATTCTTAGGCAAAGTTCACATAGTGTAGAAGGAAGCAGAGGCTCAGTAATTATTTGGTTAATTCAGGCATCAAATTGATGTTTAGTTTGTATTGTCTGGTTTTACCAAATTCTGTCAAGTACTTTCTGCATGTTGGCTATGTATTTATAGGAAAAATGTTGCTTAAAGTCTGAATAATTCAGACAAAAAAACACACATATTTCTGAGGGAAAGTTTAGAGACATGTGTCAACCTTTTTATCTATATTGCTGTCCACTGTCAGTGCAACAATGATACAGCATCAAACATAGGAGTGGAGTGAGGGGATAGTGGACCTGCACATTCTCTTCTTGCATTATGTCAGAAATAATATCTTAATATCCCGGATAAGAGGGGAGCATGGTGAATGTGTAAAAAATAAAACAGTATAGTATTTGAAATTAGCTAAAATCATTTTGTAATATAAGTGATGATGATAATCTTTGTTCTGTGTTGGTGTAAACATCAAACATTTGTCGTATGTCCATGGCTATAATTTTGTATTGGCTACTTCCTAGGAACAGCTTACTCTCTTGGCTTGACTGCTGAGCCCAGTCATAGCTATAATGTTCCCTATGGGCTCCCATCTCCTTAGCATTAAGTACCTTACCTTATTTAGAGAACCTAATGTTTCCCTTCCAGAAGTTTCTCTGGCTCTGATAAAGAACCCATGTACTCATGAAAGTGCAACTCCAAACTTCAGGGAACTACTGCTCTTATTCAGGGACCAGCTGTTAAACAGGAACAAGAAGTGACAGTGGAATCTGTAAACTTCTTTTTTTTTAGATAATTATTTTTTATTAAAGGGTAGTTGACACACAGTATTACATTACATTAGTTTCAGGTGTGCAACATAGTGATTCAACATTTATATACATGACAATTCTAGGTACCAGGTATCACCATACCAAGCTGTTACAATGATCTTGACTATATTCCTTATGCTATACATTACATCCAGATTATTTATTTATTTTACCATTGGAAGTGTGTACTTTTTTTTTTGTTTGTTTGTTTTGGTGAGGGCATCTCTCATATTTATTGACCAAATGGTTGTTGAAAACAATAAAATTCTCTATAGGGGAGTCAGTGCTCAATGCACAAACATTAATCCACCCCAAGCCTAATTTTCGTCAGTCTCCAATCTTCTGAGGCATAACAAACAAGTTCTTACATGGAGAACAAATTCTTACATAGTGAATCAGTTACATAGTGAACAGTACAAGGGCAGTCATCACAGAAACTTCCGGTTTTGCTCATTGATTATGAACTCTAAACAGTCAGTTCAAATATGAATACTCATTTGATTTTTATACTTGATTTATATGTGGATACCACATTTCTCTCTTTATTATTATTCTTTTTAATAAAATGCTGAAGTGATAGGTAGATACAAGATAAAGGTAGAAAACATAGTTCAGTGTTGTAAGAGAGCAAATGTAGATGATCAGGTGTGTGTCTGTAGACTATGTGTTAATCCAAGCTAGACAAGGGCAATAAAACATCCACGTATGCAGAAGATTTCTCTCAGAACAGGGGGGTTGAGGTTCTAAGCCCCACCTCTGTTGATCCCCAATTTCTCACCTGATGACCCCCTGTGACTGTGCCTGTCTTAGGTTGTTCCTCCCTTGAGGAATCTTACCCGTCTCTGGCTAACCAGTCATCTTCCGGGGACATACAGGGAAATGTAAAGTTGGTAAGTGAGAGAGAAGCCTTATTGTTTGAAATGGTTAGCTTTTTATTTCTTTGCATATTTATGCCCTGTAGCTTCTATGCCCAGCATTTGTCTTGAGGTATCTTTACCACTTGGAAGAATTATGATACTCGGTAAATTTGATATGAGGCACGAATTCTATTTAAGGGTTATAATTAGGAAGGAAGAAGAAAAGCTGTAGAAGTAGCAGGCGGAAGAAAACCTGGGAAGATTGATTATTTCTTTGACATATCTTCTTGTAGAGTAACTTCAGCGTGTATAGGTTTTAAGCTACTACTTAAATTGGGCACACACATTAACATAATAGGAGTATAGTTACATAACCAAAGCATATCTGTAATTACCAGCTATCTCCAGTGAAACCAAGAAAACCAGTTAGGCACCTTAGGCATTTGTGAAAACTTATCTATGATATGGTGGATATTGTCCAACTGAACTTGAACAGTCTGAGAGAAATCAGACAAATTAAAACAACCCATTCCTGGGGAATGTTCACATCCCTTATGTTCTTTTAACAGTAAATAGTCTGTAGTTGTAAGATTTTGGAGCGCTACAATTTGCACTTCTCCTAATTCTTGATTGAGTTCCAACAGTATAGATCCAGTCAAATTTGTTGTTTTACTGTATGCACAGGCCAGCTTAGATATCTCCTTCTTCATTCCCATGGCAAGTCCAGGAACTGGTGGGATGAGTGCATCTACAGCTGTAGCAGTGCATGGATCTTTGTTGGGGTTTTTTGATGATCATCTTCTGGCATGAGTCTTCCAGAGAGTGCTGATGTTGGAAGTTCTTTTTCATATCGTATGTTAGTTCATTTTCGGGGTAGCCCAATTAGGCTTTGATCCTCTGTATAAACACAAACAGACCCTTTGCCTATACTTTTATATGCCCTTTATACCCTTGTGTAGAACTCGTTGGAGGTTACCACACAGGAACTGCCCTTTTTTTTTTTTTTTTTTTTTTTTTGCTATCACTAATCTACACTTACATGATGAATATTATGTTTACTAGGCTCTCCCCTATACCAGGTCCCCCCTATAAACCCCTTTACAGTCACTGTCCATCAGCATAGCAAAATGTTGTAGAATCACTACTTGCCTTCTCTGTGTTGTACAGCGCTCCCTTTTCTCCTACACCCCATGCATGTTAATCTTAATGCCCCCCTACTTCTCTCCCCACCTTATCCCTCCCTACCCACCTATCCTCCCCAGTCTCTTTCCCTTTGGTACCTGTTAGTCCATTCTTGAGTTCAGTGATTCTGCTGCTGTTTTGTTCCTTCAGTTTTTCCTTTTTTCTTATATTCCACAGATAAGTGAAATCATTTGGTATTTCTCTTTCTCTGCTTGGCTTGTTTCACTGAGCATAATACCCTCCAGCTCCATCCATGTTGCTGCAAATGGTTGGATTTTCCCTTTTCTTATGGCTGAGTAGTATTCCATTGTGTATATGTACCACATCTTCTTTATCCATTCATCTATCGATGGACATTTAGGTTGCTTCCAATTCTTGGCTATTGTAAATAGTGCTGCGATAAACATAGGGGTGCACTGGTCTTTCTCATACTTGATTGCTGCATTCTTCGGGTAAATTCCTAGGAGTACAATTCCTGGGTCAAATAGTAGGTCTGTTTTGAGCATTTTGATGTACCTCCATACTGCTTTCCACAATGGTTGAACTAACTTACATTCCCACCAGCAGTGTAGGAGGGTTCCCCTTTCTCCACAGCCTCGCCAACATTTGTTGTTGTTTGTCTTTTGGATGGCAGCCATCCTTACTGGTGTGAGGTGATACCTCATTGTAGTTTTAATTTGCATTTCTCTGATAATTAGCGATGTGGAGCATCTTTTCATGTGTCTGTTGGCCATCTGTATTTCTTTTTTGGAGAACTATCTGTTCAGTTCCTCTGCCCATTTTTTAATTGGGTTATTTGTTTTTGTTTGTTGAGGCGTGAGAGCTCTTTATATATTCTGGACGTCAAGCCTTTATCGGATGTGTCATTTTCAAATATATTCTCCCATACTGTAGGGTTCCTTTTTGTTCTATTGGTGGTGTCTTTTGCTGTACAGAAGCTTTTCAGCTTAATCTACTCCCACTTGTTCATTTTTGCTGTTGTTTTCCTTGCCCGGGGAGATATGTTCAAGAAGAGGTCACTCATGGTTATGTCTAAGAAGTTTTGGCCTATGTTTTCTTCCAAGAATTTAATGGTTTCATGACTTACATTCAGGTCTTTGATCCATTTTGAGTTTACTTTTGTATATGGGGTTAGACAATGGTCCAGTTTCATTCTCCTACATGTAGCTGTCCAGTTTTGCCAGCACCATCTGTTGAAGAGACTGTCATTTCGCCATTGTATGTCCATGGCTCCTTTATCAAATATTAATTGACCATATATGTCTGGGTTAATGTCTGGATTCTCTAGTCTGTTTCATTGGTCTGTGCCTCTGCTCTTGTGCCAGTACCAAATTGTCTTGATTACTATGGGTTTATAGTAGAGCTTGAAGTTGGGGAGTGAGATCCCCCCTACTTTATTCTTCTTTCTCAGGATTGCTTTGGCTATTCGGGGTCTTTGGTGTTTCCATATGAATTTTTGAATTATTTGTTCCAGTTCATTGAAGAATGTTGCTGGTAGTTTCATAGGGATTGCATCAAATCTGTATATTGCTTTGGGCAGGATGGCCATTTTGACGATATTAATTCTTCCTAGCCAAGAGCATGGGATGAGTTTCCATCTGTTAGTATCCCCTTTAATTTCTCTTAAGAGAGACTTGTAGTTTTCAGAGTATAAGTCTTTCACTTCTTTCATTAGATTTATTCCTAGGTATTTTATGCTTTTTGATGCAATTGTGAATGGATTTGTTTTCCTGATTTCTCTATTGGTTCATTGTTAGTGTATAGGAAAACCACAGATTTCTGTGTGTTGATTTTGTATCCTGCAACTTTGCTGTATTCCGATATCAGCTCTAGTAGTTTTGGGGTGGAGTCTTCAAGGTTTTTTATGTACAATATCATGTCATCTGCAAATAGTGACAGTTTAACTTCTTCTTTACCAATCTGGATTCCTTGTATTTCTTTGTTTTGTCTGATTGCCGTGGCTAGGACCTCCAGTACTATGTTAAATAACAGTGGGGAGAGTGGGCATCCCTGTCTAGTTCCCGATCTCAGAGGAAAAGCTTTCAGCTTCTCGCTGTTCAATATAATGTTGGCTGTGGGTTTTTCATAGATGGCCTTTATTATGTTGAGGTACTTGCCCTCTATTCCCATTTTGCTGAGAGTTTTTATCATGAATGGATGTTGAACTTCGTCAAATGCTTTTTCAGCATCTATGCAGATGATCATGTGGTTTTTGTCTTTCTTTTTGTTGATGTGGTGGATGATGTTGATGGACTTTCGTATGTTGTCCCATCCTTGCATCTCTGGGATGAATCCCACTTGGTCATGGGGTACGATCCTTTTGATGTAATTTTGAATTCAGTTTGCTAATATTTTGTTGAGTATTTTTGCATCTACGTTCATCAGGGATATTGGTCTGTAGTTTTCTTTTTTGGTTGGGTCTTTGCCTGGTTTTGGTATTAGGGTGATGTTCACTTCATAGAATGAGTTTGGGAGTATCCCCTCCTCTTCTATTTTTTGGAAAACTTTAAGGAGAATGGGTATTATGTCTTCCCTATATGTCTGATAAAATTCCGAGGTAAATCCATCTGGCCCGGGGGTTTTGTTCTTTGGTAGTTTTTTGATTACCGCTTCAGTTTCGTTGCTGGTAATTGGTCTGTTTAGATTCTCTGTTTCTTTCTGGGTCAGTCTTGGAAGGTTGTACTTTTCTAGGAAGTTGTCCATTTCTCCTAGATTTCCCAGCTTGTTAACATATAGGTTTTCATAGTATTCTCTAATAATTCTTTGTATTTCTGTGGGGTCCGTCATGATTTTTCCTTTCTTGTTTCTGATACTGTTGATTTTTGTTGACTCTCTTTTCTTCTTAATAAGTCTGGCTAGAGGCTTATCTATTTTGTTTATTTTGTTGAAGAACCAGGTCTTGGTTTCATTGATTTTTGCTATTGTTTTATTCTTCTCAATTTTATTTATTTCTTCTCTGATTTTTATTATGTCCCTCCTTCTGCTGACCTTAGGCCTCATCTGTTCTTCTTTTTCCAATTTTGATAATTGTGACATTAGACCATTCATTTGGGATTGTTCTTCCTTTTTTAAATATGCTTGGATTGCTATATACTTTCCTCTTAAGACTGCTTTTGTTGTGTCCCACAGAAGTTGGGGCTTAGTGTTGTTGTTGTCATTTATTTCCATATATTGCTGGATCTCCATTTTGATTTGGTTATTGATCCATTGATTATTTAGGAGCATGTTGTTAAGCCTCCCTGTGTTTGTGAGCCTCTTTGCTTTCTTTGAACAGTTTATTTCTAGTTTTATGCCTTTGTTGTCTGAAAGTTGGTTGGTAGGATTTCAATATTTTGGAATTTTCTGAGGCTGTTTTTGTGGCCTAGTATGTGGTCTATTCTGGAGAATGTTCCATGTGCACTTGAGAAGAATGTATATCCTGTTGCTTTTGGATGTAGAGTTCTATAGATGTCTATTAGGTCCATCTGCTCTACTGTGTTGTTCAGTGCTTCCGTGTCCTTACTTATTTTCTGCTCGGTGGATCTATCCTTTGGGGTGAGTGGTGTGTTGAAGTCTCCTAGAATGAATGCATTGCATTCTGTTTCCCCCTTTAGTTCTGTTAGTATTTGTTTCACATATGCTGTTGCTCCTGTGTTGGGTGCATATATATTTAGAATGGTAATATCCTCTTGTTGGACTGAGCCCTTTATCATTATGTGGTGTCCTTCTTTATCTCTTGATACTTTCTTTGTTTTGAAGTCTATTTTGTCTGATATTAGTACTGCAACCCCTGCTTTCTTCTCGCTGTTGTTTGCTTGAAATATGTTTTTCCATCCCTTGACTTTTAGTCTGTACATGTCTTTGGGTTTGAGGTGAGTTTCTTGTAAGCAGCATATAGATGGGTCTTGCTTTTTTATCCATTCTATTACTCTTTATCTTTTGATTGGTGCATTCAGCCCATTAACATTTAGGGTGACTATTGAAAGATATGTACTTATTGCCATTGCAGGCTTTAAATTCGTGGTTACCAAAGGTTCAAGTTTAGCCTCTTTAGTATCTTACTGCCTAAGTTAGCTCGCTTATTGAGCTGTTATATACACTGTCTGGAGATTCTTTTCTTCTCTCCCTTCTTATTCCTCCTCCTCCATTCTTCATATGTTGGGTGTTTTGTTCCGTGCTCTTTCTAGGAGTGCTCCCATCTAGAGCAGTCCCTGTAAGATGTTCTGTAGAGGTGGTTTGTGGAAAGCAAATTCCCTCAACTTTTGTTTGTCTGGGAATTGTTTAATCCCACCATCATATTTGAATGATAGTCGTGCTGGATACAGTATTCTTGGTTCAATGCCCTTCTGTTTCATTGTATTAAATATATCATGCCATTCTCTTCTGGCCTGTAGGGTTTCTGTCGAGAAGTCTGATGTTAGCCTGATGGGTTTTCCTTTATAGGTGACTGTTTTCTCTCTAGCTGCCTTTAAAAGTCTTTCCTTGTCCTTGATCTTTGCCATTTTAATTATTATGTGTCTTGGTGTTGTCCTCCTTGGATCCTTTCTGTTGAGGGTTCTGTGTATTTCTGTGGTCTGTTCGATTATTTCCTCCCCCAGTTTGGGGAAGTTTTCAGCAAGTATTTCTTGTAAGATACTTTCCATCTCTTTTCATCCCTCTTCTTCTCTGGAACCCCTATAATATGGATATTGTTCCTTTTGGATTGGTCACACAGTTCTCTTAATATTGTTTCATTCCTGGAGATCCTTTTATCTCTCTCTTTGTCAGCTTCTATGCGTTCCTGTTCTCTGATTTCAATTCCATCAATGGCCTCTTGCATTCTATCCATTCTGCTTATAAACCCTTCCAGAGTTTGTTTCATTTCTGTGATCTCCTTTCTGGCATCTGTGATCTCCCTCTGGACTTCATCCCATTTCTCTTGCATATTTCTCTGCATCTCTGTCTGCATTTTTATGATTCTTATTTTGAATTCTTTGTCAGGAAGACTGGTTAGGTCTGTCTCCTTCTCTGGTGTTCTCTCTGTGATCTTTGTCTGCCTGTAGCTTTGCGTTTTCATGGTGATAGGATAGTTTGCAGAGCTGTGACGAGTGACCGCTGGAAGAACTTCCCTTCTTGTTGGTTTGTGGCCCTCCTCTCCTGGGAGAACAGCGACCTCTAGTGGCTTGTGCTGGGCAGCTGCGCGCAGACAGGGTTTCTGCTTCCTGCCCGGCTGCTATGGAGTTTATCTCCGCTGTTTCTGTGGGCGTGGCCTGGCTCGGGCAGCTGCTCCAAAGTGGTGGAGTCGCGTTGGAGGGGGAGCGGCTGGGAGGCTATTTATCTCTGTAAGGGGCCTCCCTGCTCCCTGCAGCCCAGGGGTTAGGGTGCCCAGAGATCCCCGGATTCCCTACCTCTGGATTAAGTGTCCCACCCTGCCCCTTTAAGACTTCCAAGAAGCACCCGCCAAAACAAAACAACGACCACAAAGAAAAAAAAAAATTTTTTTAATTAAAAAAAAAAAAAAAGGTGGTCGCTCATTTATCTTTATTCTCCAGCACCAGCCTCAGGCATCTGCTCACCAGTCTTGCTGCCCTGTTTCCCTAGTATTGAGGTCCCTATTCCTTTAAGACTTCTAAAAAGCGGTCACCAAAGAAAAAAAAAATTGGTCGCTCGCGTTTCTTATGTCCTCCGGCACCCAGCCCCCGGTGCCTGCTCACTGTTCTTGCTGCCCTGTTTCCCTAGCATCCAGGGCCCCCTGGGCACGTACTGTGTCTGCGCTCTGGCCCAGATGGCTGGGGCTGGGTGTTCGGCAGTCCTGTGATCCGTCTCCCTCCAGCTCTGCCTATTCTTCTCCCTGGGAGTTGGGGGAATGGGCCCTTGGCTCCCGCCGGGCTGGGGCTTGTATCTTACCCCCTTCGCGAGACACTCGGTTTTCTCAGGTGCGGATGTGGTCTGGATATTGTCCTGTGTCCTCTGGTCTTTATTCTAGGAAGGGTTGTCTTTGTTATATTTTCATAGATATATGTTGTTTTGGGAGGAGATTTCTGCTGCTCTACTCACGCCGCCATCTTCCGCCCCTTTTTTGGAATCTGTATACTTCTATAGGCTCTAAGGAAGTTCTCACTGGATCAAACACTCTAGCTGCTCACAAACATTATATCACACTTTTTTTGTATTGGCTATGCTGCTTCCTTACCTTTCTCCTTTCAACTTCTTTGTCCCTCACTCTTCCTGAGGCCCCTTTCTAATTAATTTACCTCTGCACAGCCCTTGTTTCATACTCTGCTCATGGAATTTAGGTCATGACTGTTGTGATGTATGTACATATGTACATGGTGCTCAAATATTGCAATGAAGTTGAAATCTCTGAAAAACAGTGTGAATGAACAATGTAAGAATTGACTGAAGAATATATCCCAAGATTTTAAAACCACATTGTACCACTAAAACATTTTTTGGGGCGAGAGGAAGGAGCATCCCCAAACACATCAACATGTGAAAATCAGTGCATTGCTCTTTGAGAATTTATTATTCTTAATGTATTAACTTTGAATCTATTCAAATGGTCTATTGATGATGAGGGCATCATTGGTACACACATTTTGTATTGATTAATAACAATGGGAGATGAATAATGAACTTGGAATCAGGTGATCTCCAGTAACTGAAGCATCACTTTACATATGTCTTATGGCATTTTTCTAAGATTCAAATAAATGTATTATCATTGCAACAAGACCTACACATCCAGGAAATGTGCACATATAGCTAAGTATCTAGTGTGTAGAAGACATACCTAATAAATGCTTTATTTAATGATATATATGTACTGAATATGATCTAATATCCATAATAGCTGTTTCTTACCATATTGTTTACCTCAGTTGTTTCAGCCCAGTGTGTTCCTTCATACACTTCAGCAATCCAGTAAGTTCACAAAGTTTCATGACCCCTTGTTGTAATTTTATCTGTCCTAGCTATTTGGAATAAGCAGCCAGAAATTTAGAGACTTCTCTTTCTCTCCTGGAAATAATAAGAAGTCTGTTGGTTATGAAATCAAAACCTTAACTTTCTAAATCAGGAAGGTTGGAAAGCGTTGCTGCTCTTCCTCACCAAAGGGATAAAGCTGAAAAAGAAAATCTGAAAGAGCAGCCAAGATCAGAATTCTGTAGAAATTATCAAAGACACAGTTTCTGAGTTCTTCTGAGTTCATTCCCTGGGTTCCATCTTTGGTTTTGCAGATATTTTTTGTAGGTTTGAGTTATGGAAAGGATATGTCAATGCCAGTTTAGAAAATAAATAAAAAAGAAGACAAACCCCCGAACCCTTCTAGTATGCTACACTGATGAGAACTACCCATAATGAGAACAATTACTGGATTTTTTGGATTATATTATAATCCAAATAATATTTTCTGGATTAATGTATGTGTAGTGAAGTGCCTGGTAAGGCAGAAATTTAACTTGTGTCTAGCTACTTCCATGTATATAGGTATTTATTTAAATATTTGTCAAGGCTTTCCAGAGCTGACTTCTTTGGGCAATAGACTTTCCTAATAACGGGAGGAAACATGGAAGTGTCTTCCCTCAGTGCTGTGCGTGCATGTGGGGAGAGGTAGCCATTACATAGACCGCAGGGGCCTCCAGTTTCCCCCACTGGAGGTCCATAAAGGCTTCTCATATAATACTCAGCTTATTTATGCCATTTAATCAATAAACTGTACAGTTAATATGTTCTGCTTCATAATTTTTTCCATTTATTTATAGAGCTTTTTAATCTTGCTTAAGAAAAATTTTCCCTATCCCAAAGGCTGATGAAACCTCTTAGAATCTGTGGGTGCTGCTTACATGTTACAAGATAGAAGGTGCCAAAGAGGGTTTGGAGAAAGAGTTCAGAAGGGAGATTGGCAAGAATAAGATTTCAGGTATTAACTGAGGACTTAAATCTTCAGACATTTGGTTAGAAGAGCAATTAAAGAAAAGAGATGTAGGCAAAGTCTCAATTAAAATGAAGTAAACGTAAGTTTAGAGACTCACACAATCATGCAGTAGCATGTCACTATCATGAAACTACTTCAGTGGAGACTAGATTTCCAAGGGGAAAGATAATTTATTGTAGGTAGGCCATTGTGTTCCCTGTAAATGGGCAGAGTCAGAGCTTAGAGGTCCACATGAGTAAGCTACCAAACTTTGATGAACAAGAACTCTGAAAACCCAGTGAACTGGGTGTGTGTACTGTTGATGCCTGAATACTTTTTTTAAATGGAAATAATATACTTGACATATAACACTGTAAATTTAAATTTAAGGTGTATATGTTAATTTAATAAATTCATATATTGCAATGTGATTGCCATTGTAGCCATAATTAGCATCTGTATCCCAGTATATAATTCTTTCTCATGGTTGGAATAATTAAAGTTCTAGTCTCAGCTGGCTTGATGATTCTTAAAACAACGAATATAGCATTTATATTCAAATAAGCTCTCTAGGACTCATTTATGCTTGTTGCAGGTTTGTACCCTTAAACAATGTCTGTCCTATTCCCACATCCCCTGTTAATCACCATTTTAATCTATTTTTAGAAGGTGCCTCTTTCAGAGTCCACATGCAAGTGATACCGTACTGTACTGTCTTTCTCTGGCTGACTTCTCTCACTGAGCATAATGTGCATCCCTGTTGTTGCAAATGGCAGGATGTCCTCCTTTCTAGTGTGATTCTATATGACAGAAGATTTTTTTCCCAGCTTGTTTCTTGGTAATCTGAGGATATAGAGAGGAATTTATGCCTCCCTAATTTTAAGAAGTCTTTAGCTCTTCCTTTGTAAGAAACGTTTGGGGAAACAAACAAACAAACCAGAAACTAAAACAAAAACATAGCTTTTTGAATGCACCTACCCTCAGATACTCCCTTTCTTATTTCTCTTTATGTAAAATATTTCAATCCAATGATGTGGTTTTCTTTTACCTATTCACTTTTGCATCTTCCTGTGCTTCATTATTAGAAATTATAATCTCCAAATTTGTGAAGAAGTGGATTCAGAAAAGGCAGCCCCAACAGCAGTTTTTGGGAACCAGAATATCATTTTCTATTCTGTAGGAGCATAGATTCCGTCTGCCTTTCACTGCTGAGGGACCTGGTTGTTGAGGTATTGAAATGAGCAAGTATCTGAATGTCTTCCACTTCCTGCCTCTCTGGCCTTATTGTTCTCAAGTAAACCTTGCTAATTCAGTTAGTAGAAAAAGACTCTTGAGGTTTTATAGATATTTCTGCATTGATGAAATTTTCAATTCTTTACTTTTTTAAAGGAACATTTAAATGGAAGTTTCAGGTAAAATTTATGAAACACTGACAGTTTAATGAGCATCTTATCTGGGAGCCCAACTTTGCTGCATGTATCCTTCTCTTGATTATAATCAAGTAATTATCTAAAGTCCACGCTACATTAAGAACTACTACCTAAGTAATGTGGGTAAGACTCATGGAGACCAATACGCTATTTCTTATTTTAACTCAGAGAGGATATAGCAAACTATATTAAAAAATAGAACAATCCCAATTTCCTAGTTATTGTCATATGTAGTAAGTTTAGCCTGGGATTTTAAGTTGACCTTGAGCTAAAGTGAGGATTTGGTTGAAAAAGATGGAGGGGGTATGCATGCAAAGCACTCCAAATCATATTCTAATAGTTTGATAAGTTGATTCTTCTTATTAAAAAGATCGCTCATTCAAGAGCTGAGAAGATAATAAATAAATGCAAAAGCAAGGTATAGTAGTGATAGGAATATGAATTTTAAAACCAGAATGCCCCAAGATAGAATAGCATTTTTTTTTGTCACTGTGGGGTATGTGACCTTCTTTTATCTGTAAACTAGGAAAAAATAATACCCATCTACAACTTTAGTGAACTTTAATAAGATGAGATATGTAAAGTGTCTGCCTAATGCCTGACAAATGAGAATCTCAACATTAATGTGAACATTTTTCCTTTCTTAACAAATTTGTAGGTAATAGAAGCCATTAACAGATTTGGGTAAATTACTGACAAAGAAGTAATTAAAGTTGTTAAATCAGGCTATGATTTATAACCTGTGTTGGAGTTGAGAGACATTAAAGCAGATTGGAGTACAGCAGACATAGTAAAGGCTATTTGGGTTAAGTGGTGGCTATGATATCAAAAATGGGTGGAAATTACATGAAATAATGAAATTGAAATACTTTGAGACTTTGGGGAGGGTAAAGCCAGTGCTTATCGCTTGTCACCATCTTCACCCAGATGTCCAATATTGCCATCTTTAGCATGACCAAAACTGTCACTGTGGAACAGATTATAAAGATACATAGGGTTTTCTTCTTGCTTTGGTAATTTGCATATTCTGTAACATATTTCACTCCCAGAAAGTAGAAATAGTCTATTTCCCTAGTAAAATAATTTTTTTTCCATACACACATTTCCCAGGTGATATTTCAACGAAATTATAAACAACTTTAGTGAATTAATTTGTATTTCTTTCCTGGGTTAAGTAGATACAGTGGGTCTTGTTAAGAAGGATTCTTTTGATAACTCATCTTAAAACCTTCATCTAATCATCTTGTTTATTCTCCATTATATTTTTACCTTCCATTAGGTACAGTTCCCACTGTTTTGCCAATGAAACTGTTGGTTGATTGAGACCATGCCTTTTGCCAGTTCTTTTTACCACCCCGCACAAAAAGAATCCCACTTATGCGATTTCTTTCTATGTGGATATTTCAGAAAACAGAGTTGCCCAGGCACAGTCACATGATTATGGATCCCATCTGTTGTTTCAGCCAAAATAAGTACTTTATTCTTATTAAGCCTTTAGCATTTCACTTCATTCTTTGTAACTCTTACGTTTTAATATAAATTTACATTTAATTTGTTTCCCATTAACACTCCCAGGAATCATTCAGTAATAATGTTTTCTATCTTTTCTGTTCATTGAACATCTATTACTATTTATGCATCCCTTGAGATAATTAGTTTGTATCCATCCCAGCAGAATTATATTTTGTTATTTTGGACTCATAGTTCTGAGACTTTGCATCTATTTCCATTGTATTTCTCTCACTTGCAGAATTTTCAGTAGTTTCAGACCTAATATTGTTGAAAATATCATGTGTAACATGTATTCCCTCCTACAGGTCTTGCTAGTGCTGACATAGGATCAAAAAGCATGCAACTTGTACGTTTTACCCAGAGGTCTCCTGGATATCTGACCTTTTACTTATCTTCACGTTTTGTTTCCTATAAGTGTTTTGGATAAAACAGGTTTCTGCTTTAATGCTATGTGAAGAAATATTGAACAAAAAGAGGCAGATGGGAAAATAAATGTAGTTAATTTTTTGGGGTGATAATAAGAGCAAATAATAATGCTATTAATAATATACATGCATTAAGATCATAACAGGTGCTCTTCTGTGATACAAGTGCTTTATGTGTATTACTTCAGTTCAGGCTCACGATATTTCTATAAGTTAGTGACTCTTATTCCGTTTTTTATAGACAGGTAAATTGAGCTTCTGAAAGATTCAGTGACTTCTTAAAGGTCACACAGCCAGCAAGTAGGAGACAAAAGAGTCTAATTTTTAAACTAATATGCCATTATTCTTTCATTGTGCTGTTTGTTGTTATGTATGTATAATATATTATAAAAAACTAAAATACACACAAAACTCAAAATCACTACCCACCCACCCATAGTGGGAAAAATAAATAAAAAACAGAAATGGCTTCTTAGAATTGGCATAGTTTTCATAGTCTTTGGATGGTACTTGCAAAAAAAGAAAAAGAACTATTTCACCTGTGGTTTCCAATATTTATTCTTTTCCAGGTTTTGTATTTGTCTCTTAATCCACTAGTTTTGTGGCTCTTTGTCTCTCTATACTGACAATTTTACAAAATCACATTTCCCCAGGTTTAAGTTTTAAAAGTTGTTTACCGTTAAATATATTGCAGTGATCTTCAAATGATGCCATTAAATATGAATACAGAATTTTATGAATAACAAAATGTTTGGTGGTTCATTTGTTATAATGGACCAATCACAAACAGAAAGATACTTTCTTATGTTGTTGAATATGAATATAAATTCTTATGAATGGGAGAATTATTATAATATAACAATTATGAATTCAATAAACTTTACATTTATCTCCCCTTTCAAATTACTTGATTTACTCTGTAGTGGGTATAAAAGCCACTATCTGGGTAAATCCTTTATTTGTGGAATGGTTGCTAAGGTGTTAGGATTCAGTAGTTATAGCCAAGTGCTAAGTTGCTCTGGTATTTATGACATACATTCTAAATGCTGACTAGTTTGGACTAAATATTAAAGAGTATAGTTTACAGTAGTACTCATTGTGGAGCTTTTTCTGTATTTGAAAAAAAAAACATTTCAGCATTTATCAGGACAGGAACAGCATATAAGAAATGAGCATCCTTTCTTCAAGCAGAGAAATAGCACAGATGATGATCATGAACTAGAATTAAATTATGTTAACATCTGAGCAAATGCCAGCCTCTGGTTATCAACATCAAATGCCTTTTAGTTTTCTTGTGATCACTCTCATTTTTAACCAATTTTAAACTCAATTTTATGATTTACCAAAGTAGACAAGCATGAAATGGATTTTTCATGGTAAAGTGATATTCTTGGGGAATAATAATGTTGTATGATGGTGTCACTCCTCTAGATTTGTTTTAACTTCTTTACTATGTAACTCTGATTTTGTTGTGACAAAAATATGGATCTCCTGCTCTTCCTATGCTCACAGCTACATGCTTCCTCAGCCTTTTGATTTTAGGTAGGACCATAGGACTGACCTCAGGCCAATGAAAAACAGGTATATGTGACATTACCAGCCATGGATTAAAAAATCATATTCACACTGTTTCATTATATTTCCCCTTTTGTAGACATCCTGGAAGCTATGTGTGGTAGATGGTGGGTCATTGTAAGGGGCCAGTGTCCCTTTCACCTCTCCTCCCAACACACACACACACACACACACACACACACACACACACACACACACACACACTGGATGGTGATATGAATGAGCAATAATGCTTCTGCATTAAGCCACTGATATTTGGGCATTAGAGCAAGAAAGTCAGCCCTGAATAATGCAATTAGAGTTATTCTAGATGTAATTTTAGTATTTGTAGAGGTTCAGAACATAGAGTTTGTGTAAGATATGTCTGAGTCCATACGCTAGCCTTCCTTTTGTTAATTGTGTGGTAAATTAGTTAACCTGTCTATGTCTCAGTCTCTTCATCTGTAAAATAAGGATAGTAATAGCTGGCTCCCCAATTCATTTTAGTATACTATCTACAGCTCTCCCTCTCTCTCTCTCTCTCTCTCTCTCTCTATTTTAGATAGATAGATAGATCATTACATCTATCTATCTATCTATCTATCTATCTATCTATCTATCTATCTATCTATCTATCATCTATCTTTATATCTTTCTTCTCTGTAATTAGTAAGTCTCTTTGATAGTTAATGCATTCAACATGTTCTAAGCCAGCTGTCTTTAAAATGACCTGAATTAGAAAATTACATGAAGGCCTGCTGCATCACTCCACTCAGAGCCAAACACAGATGCACACTGGCAGGATGCCCCTGTCACTCAAAGTAGTCACCGTAGCTTAGCTTTTTGTTGTTGTTGTTGCAGTGATAGGTGAGGACATCCAGCTTCTCAACATTTTTCTTCTTTAGAGTAGCTTTATTCTCACCTCATCTTTAGTATCTTCTCTGTATTATGAAGGAGAAACTACTAATCTGAATGAGCAGAAATCTAGTTCCTTCCTGGGCTGTACTCTCAGGTTGTGTCAGTTTAAGAAAAAAATGTGTCATAAACTTATACTCAGATCACAATTTTTCACTCTCCCCCATACCTACTGGGGTCTACTAGTCATCACTGAGCCCTCAGGCCTCAGCTGTGGGCCTGCGCCTCAAGTTCTTACTCTGCACAGCAACCAAAAGGTCCTAAGAATCCAAGATTCAATTTGTGCTGTAGGATTTAGAAAGAGGTGGAATATCTGCTTAGATTTCTGGTGAAAAGCTAATAAAACCTATTTTGACCAAAGTCCTATATTGGGATAATGATAATTTATTTCAGAAATGCCTTGGTATTTTATTTTCAAAACTGACTGTTGTTCCTTGCCTATATCAATATTAACAAACATCAGAGGGGAGATAAAAAGTAATGAATAGGGCAGCTTGGGCGGACCTGGACCTCTCTTGATAAATTTCTATCTCAGTTTAATGAGATTGCCTAAATGAGATGTGTGGCATTAATAGGGAATGATGACAGTCATTTAGGACATGCTAGTTAGGTAGTGGGAATGGCCACGTGTATATACTACCTCTGGACAGATGGTTTACAAGTGAGAAGAATACTTTTTCTGTTTGTTTTTCTAATTGGAATCATAAAATTTTAGAGATGGAAGAACGATTATAGGTTCCAATGATGATTAGTTTTATGGGCCAACTTGATTAGGCTATAATGCCCAGTTATTTGATCAAACATGAATTTGTATGTTACTATGAAGGTATTTTATAGATGAGGTTAACATCTACATTCAGTTAACTTTAAGTAAAGGAAATTATTCTAGATAATGTGTGTTGGCCTCATCTACTCAGTTGAAGGCCTTAAGAGCAAAATTGGAGTTTCCCTGAAAAAGAAGAAATTTTGTCTCAAGACTGCAGCCTCAGCTTCTGCCTCTGCCTAACCCATATTCATATGATTATCCTTGTGCCTTAATCTTAGGTCTGCTGTCCTGTCTTACAGGATTCAGACTTGCTAGTCCCCACATGCAAATAAGCCAGTTACTTAAATCTCTCTTTGTCTCTCTGTCCATCCGTCTATCCCCCCATCCACCTAGCCAATTGATGTATGGATCTACCTGCTTATGCCTGTCAATCTACTTGCCTATCATCTATCTATCTATCTATCTATCTATCTATCTATCTATCTATCTATCTATCTATCTATCTATCTATCATCATCATCATCATCATCTATCTAATCTATTCATTCTTCTCCTACTGCTTCCTTTTTCTCTGGAGAATCCTGACTGACTCTACTGTCTAGTCCAGTTTCCTTCCTGATGTAAAAATCTCTTTCAAAAGGTCCTCCATTTTTTGAGTATTTTCATTTATGGAAAGCACCCTGCTTCTTGAGAGTCTTCTGCATTTTTGTATTAATTAAGTTACTTCAGGGTTCTATGTTTTAAGCTTCATACTAGTATCATTACTCCAGCTTAATAACTCTCCTATGATCTTTAAAATTTATTTAATATACTTAGGATTTCTTCTTTGTTTGTTAGATTTTACAAAGTCCATGGGACAAATTAGCACAATTCTTCTTATATAAAACTATGTATAGTATGTAAAACTATATAAAAACGTTTCCTTCTTAGTATGTAAGTTCTTTGTGACAGACTGTGTCATATTTATATGAACATCCTTGTGCTTTTCTTAGGTCCTCAGAAGCACTGTTGAATTTGATGTCAATCTTGAGATCAGTGAAATCTGCCTCACCAGAGAAAAAGTCCTCTCTTTTCCAAAGCATTGGCTATCAATCCTGTCTTCAACTTAGAATACTTTCCAAAAGCCCTAACCCCCTCTGAAACCATTTAAATCCATCTGTCTAGAACTGGGCCCAGATGTGATAGTTTTTTGAGTTCCTCACATGACCCTTGTCTGAGCCTGGCTGAGCCAAACACTGCTTCAGGTAGCAGAATACCCTCCTCCCTTTCCATACAATAACCACTTAAACATTTAGAAGACATTTTTCCTATCTTCTTTTCTTTCCCAAATGAAACACTGTAGTTAGAACTCAAATAATTATATTGTTTCTCTAGAACCTGCACCATGCAGCTTAACTTCTCTGGGGCTCCTGTTAACTGATCAGAACCTTCGTTTAATGTGACGTTCTAAGCGTGTAGCTTCTGCGAGCCTTTTGGAGATTACCAGCCTCCCAATGAGATTCAGAATTTGTAAGATGACAGCTTTGTTCTTACGGAATCAGTTTTTGTTTAGCCTATTTGCAAGTGATACTCAGAATGTTGTCACTGTCTCCTCTGCCCCATGACTGATTCCAAACTTACTGTGTAATAACTCTTCTTTGGATTTATTCCTCTTCTAAATGAATAACAGCCTGAGATAATAGAAAACAGACATTGGCTTTGAAATCTGAAACCATTAATTTCTTGTTCTACGAAGTGTTAACTAATGGATTACTTAGAAAAGAATTGTTAATTGGGAGAGATGTGTTTTCTTCATCTGTAAAAGGGGTCATTGTGCAAATATTATCTTACAGTAGTGGTGAAGATTATAAATAACGTTTGTAAAAGATTTAACACAGACTCTGGCATTTGGAAGGTGTCCATTAAATTGCATCCATCCTTATGGCATACATAAAGTGGCCACACCTCTCTTTTTTAAAAATTGAAGTATAGTTGATACACAAAGTTATATTAGTTTCAAGTATACAACACAGTGGTTCAACAGTTACCACATTATTAAATCCTCACCCCAACTAGTGCAGTTACTATCTGTCAACATAGATAAATGTTACAGACTCATTGGCAGTATTCTCCATGCTGTACTACCATTCCTGTGACTAACATTTTAATTGAGAATTTTTGTGCCCCTTTTTTCTCCTCTCCCTCCTCATCCAGCCATCCCAACCCCTCCTCCATGGTAACCACCAGTCACTTCTCAGTGTCTATGGATTTATTGCTGTTTTGTTCCTTCAGTTTTGTTTTGTTTTTAGATTCTAAAAATAAGTGAAATTATCTGGTATTTGTCTTTCTCTGCCTGGCTTATTTCACTTAGCATAATATCCTCGAAGTCTATCCATGTTGCCAGAAATGGCAGGGTTTATTTGTTGTTATGGCTGAGTAGTTCTCCACTATATATATGTACCACATCTTTATCCATTCATCTATTGATGGGAATTTTGGTTCCTTCCACATTGTGGCTATTGTAAATAATGCAGCAGTAAACATAGGGGTGCATAGATCTTTTTAAATCATGAATTTTGTTTTCTTCAGGAAAATTCCTAGAAGTGGTATTACAGGGTTGTATGGTATTTCTATTTTTTATTTTGGAGGAGCCTCCATTCTGCTTTCCACAGCAGTTGCACCAATTTACACTTCCACCAACAGTATAGGAGGGTTCCCATTTCTCCATATCCTTGCCAATACTTGTTATTTTTTGTCTTTTGGATAGTGGCCATTCTGACTGGTGTGAGGTGATATCTCATTGCGGTTTTGATTTGCATTTCTCTGATGATTAGCACTGTGGAGCATCTTTTCATGTGCCTGTTGGCCTTCTGTACTTCTTTGGAAAAATGTCTGTTTAGATCCTCTGGCCATTTTTAATCTGGTTATTTGTTTTTAGGTGTTGAGGCATATGAGCCCTTTATATATTTTGGATGTTAACCCCTTATCAGATAAATCATTTATGAACATACTCTCCCATACTGTAGGTGGCTTTTTGTTCTGTTGAGGGTGTCCTTTGCTGTACAGAGGCTTTTTAGTTTAACATAGTCCCATTTGTTCATTTTTATTGTTTCCTTTGCCTGATGAGATGTGTCCAGAAAAAAATTGCTCATGGTTATATTCAAGAGATTTTTGTCAATGTTTTCTTGTAAAAGTTTGTGGTTTTATGTCTTACATTCAGGTCATATCCATTTCAAATTTACTTTTGTATATGGAGTTAGACAGTAATAAAGTGTCATTCTCTTACATGGAGCTGTCCAGTTTTACCAACACCATTTACTGAAGACAGTACCTTTTCCCCACTGTAGATTCATGGCTACTTTGTCATGTTCAGTTAACCATATATGCATGGTTTATATCTGGGCTCATCTATTCCATTGATTTATGGGTCTGTTCTTATGCCAGTACCTACTGTTTTGATTACTGTAGCTTGTAGTATAATTTGAAGTCAGGGAGCATAATAACACCCATCTTTGTTCTTCTTTCTCAGGATTCCTTTGGCTATTTGAGGTCTTTTGTGGTTCTGTATGAATTTTAGGATTATTTGCTATAGTTCATTGAAAAATGCTGTTGGTATTTTGACAGGGATTGCATTGAAACTGTAAGTTGCTTGGGGCAGGGGGACATTTTGACAATATTAATTCTTGTCCATTAGCATGGGATAGATTTCCATTTATTTGTGTCTTTTTAAAGTTCTCTCAGCAGTGTCATAGTTTTCAGAGTACAGATATTTTGCCTCCTTCTTTGAGTTTATTCCTATATATTTTTTTCTTGTTGATATAATTGTAAATGGATTTGTTTTCTTGATTTCTCTTTCTGCTAGTTTGTTGGTAATATATAGGAATGCAACAGATTTTGGTATATTGATTTTTGTATCCAGAGATTTTGCTGAATCCAGTTATTAGTTCCAATAGATTTTTGATGGAGTCTTAAGGGTTTTCAACATACAGTATTGTGTCATCTGCACATAGTGACAGTTTTACTTCTTCCTTGCTAATTTGATGCCTTTTATCTTGTCTAATTGCTGTGTCTAGGATTTCCAGTGCTATGTTAATAAAAGTGGCAAGAGTGGGCAGCCTCGTCTTCTTTCTGATCTTAGAGTAGAGCTTTCAGCTTTTTGTCACTGAGTATGATATTAGCTGTGCATTTGCCATATATGGCCTTTGTTATGTTGAGGTATAATCCCTTTATAACCATTTTGTTGTGAGTTTTTATCATAATTGATGTTGGATTTTGTCAAATGCTTTTTTGGCATCTATTGAGATGATCATATGTTTTTATCCTTCCCTTTAGTAATGTGGTGTTTCACATTGATTGATTTAGGAATATTGTATCATCTCTACATCCCTGGAATAAATCCCGTTTGGTCATGATGGGTGATCCTCTTGTAGTGTTATATTCAATTTGTTAATATTTAGTTTATTTTTGCATCTGTGTTCATCGGGGATATGGCTATAGTTTTCTCTTTTTTTGTAGTGCCTTTCTGGTTTTGGTATTTAAGTAATACTGGCCTCATAGAATGAGTTTGGAAACATTCCCTCCTCTTCTACTTTTTGGAATACTTTAAGAAGGATAGGTATTAGCTTTTCTTTAAATGTTTGGTAGAACTTAGTTGTGAAGACATCTGGTTCTGGAATTTTGTTCGTTGGGAATTTTTTGATTACCAATTCAATTTCGTTACTGGTAATTGGTCTGTTCAGATTTTCTGTTTCTTCCTGGGTCAGTCATGGGAGTTTGTACTTTTCTAGGAATTTGTCCATTTTTTCTAGGTTGTCCAATTTATTGACATAATTTTTTCATAGAAATCTCTTAATTTTATGTATTTATATGGTGTCAGGGTGACTATTGCTTTTTCATTTTTGATTTTGTTTATTTGTATATCTCTTCTTGATAAGTCTGGCTGGGGGGTTGTCTATTTTGTTTATTTCCTCAGAGAACCAGCTCTTGGTTTCACTGATTTTTCCTATAGTTTTACTCTTCTCTATTTTTTTTCTTTCTGCTCTGATCTTTATTATGTCCTTCCTTCTGATAACTTTGGGTTTCATTGGTTCTTCTTTTTCTAGTTTCTTTAGTTGTTTGTTCAGACTGTTTATTTGGGATTGTTCTTGTTTCTTGAGGTAGGCCTGTATTGTTATGTACTTCCCTCTTAGAACTGCTTTTGCAGCATCCCACCTATTTTGAACTGTTGTATTTTTTTTCATTTGTCTCCAGGTATTGCTTGATTTATGTTTTGATTTTTCATTGATCCTTTGATTATTTAGAAGAATGTTGTTTAGCTTCCATGTGTTTGTGGGTATTTTTGTTTTCTTCATGTAATTACTTTCTAGTTTCATACCATTGTGGTCTGAGAAGCTGCTTGATACAATTTCAGTCTTTTTGAATTTATTGAGGTTCTTATTGTGGCCTAGTATGTAATATATTCTAGAGAACATTCCATGCGTATTTGAGAAAAATGTGTATCCTGTTGCTTTTGGGTGGAATGTTATATAGATAATCTATTAAGTTCACCTGATCTAATGTGTTGTTTAGTGCTTCTGTTTCCTTATTTTCTGTCTGGATGATCTTTCCATTGATGTAAACAGGATGTAAAGTCTCCTAATATGATTGAGTTGTAGTCTATTTCTCCTTTAGTTCTGTTAGTATTTGTTTTACATACGTAGGTGATCCTGTGTTGGGTGCATAGATATTTATAATGGTTATATCCTCTTGTTGGATTGACCCCTTTATTATTATGTAATGTCCTTCTTTCTTGTTACTTTCTTTATTTTGAAATCTGTTTTGTCTGATATAAGTACTTCTACTCCTGCCTTTTTCTCCCTATTATTTACATGAAATATCTTTTTCCATCCCTTTACTTTTAGTCTAGGTATGTCTTTGGGCCTGAAATGAGTCTCTTGTAGACAGCATATAGATGGGTCTTGTTTCTTTATCCATTATGCCACTCTGTGTCTTTTGATTGGTACATTCAGTCCATTTACATTTAAGGTAGTTATTGATAGGTATGTACTTATCGTCACTTTGGTAATTGTTTTCTGGTTGTTTTTGTAGTTCCTTTCTGTTCTTTTCTTCCTCTGTTATATTCTTCTCTTGTTATTTAATGGTTTTCTTTGGTGTTATGATTGGATTTATTTTTTAATTTTTTGTGTATCCATTATAGGCTTTAGGCTTCTAGTTGCCATAAGGCTCAAGGATAACTTCCTGACTACATAAAGGTCTATAGTAAGTTGATGATTGTATTTCAAACACAATCTAAAACTACATCTTTTTGTCTTCTTTCTCCTCTACACTTTTTGTATTAGATGTCATAATCTGCATTTTTGTATACCTTGACTGATTTTTCTTAGTTGATTTTACTTTTCTTAACTTAATACTTTCTTAGTAAGTAACTTCTCTATTACTTTTACTGTGGGTTTATTTTCATTGATAAAAATATTTAGGCTTAAGCACACTTCCATCTACAGAAGTCCCTTTAACATAGTCTGTAAGGTTGGTTTAGTGGTAGTGAAGGTGGTGAATTCTTTTAACTTTTGCTTACCTGAGAAACTTTTATCTCTCCCTCAATTCTATATGATAACCTTGTTGAGTAGATGATTCTTGATTTAAGGTCCTTCTGTTTCAGTAAATATTTCATGCCACTCCCTTCTGGCCTATAAAGTTTCTGCTGAGACATCTGTTGTTAGCCTTATGGGATTGTTCTTGTAAGTAATTTTTTGCCTCTCTTTAGCTGCTTTCAATACTCTCTCTTTGTCCTTAATCTTTGCCATTTTAATTATTATATGTCTTGGTGTTGTCTTTCTGGGGGTCCTTGTGTTAAGGGCTGTCTGCCTTTGCAGTACCTGGGCATCTGTTTCTTCTCCAGGTTGGGGATGTTTTCAGCAATTATTTCTTCTGAAACTTTCTACCCCTTTGTCTCTTTTTTCTCCTTCTCCTACCCCTATTATGTGAATATTGTTTCATTTGGAGTCGTTTTACAGCTCTCTTAGCATCTTCTCATTTCCAGAGATTCTTTTTTCTCTTTGTATCTCAGCTTCATTGTTTTCCTGTTCTCTAATTTCCATCTGACTGATTAGCTCCTCTACTTGCAGTAATCTATTATTCATTCCCTCCATTGTATTTTTCATTTCAGTTACTATATTCTTCAGCTCTGAGTGGCTCTTTTTCAGTTCTATCTTTTTGTTGATGTTCTCACCGAGATCTTCAATACTTCTCTGTGGAGATCAGTTAGCATATTTATGAGTATTATTTTGAAATCTTTATCAAGAAAACCATTTCATTGAGCCCTCTTTATGGTTTCTTATCCTGTTCTTTTGTTTGGAACATAATCCTATGCCTTCTCATTTTATCCAGGTTTCTGTTTTTTTTCCTTTTTTTTAGATAGATCTGCTATGCCTCCTAGTCTGGAGAGTAATGACTTTATGAAGAAGGTTTCCTGTGGTGCCATGAAGCCCAAGACTCTTTGCTCACCTGTGCCTGGTTCTCCTTTGTGGTGGAGCCACAGTTACTGTTGGTGGGTTGTGGGCAGGGTCACCTTTCTCTGTCTGCCACGGCTGGCAGCTGGCCTTAGCTGGCCTGTTGTGAGCCAAGCAAAGGCACTTGTGCTGGGATTGTTGTGGGCAGGGCTGCCCTCTACCTGCCCTACGTCGATGGTGGTGCTGGGTGAGCAGGGCAAGCACACACAGGGAAGGGTGAGGTGGTATGCAGGTGACTGCGTCATGGGGCTGGGCTTCCAGCAAGGAGGAAGGAGCATTTTGAACTAGCTCTTGGATACACCTCCCCAGGTGACCTGAGACATTGCCAGGAAAGCTGGGAAAGTCTCTCTCTGTGTGCCTGGCAGCAAAGTCTGATCACTGCTGGGCCAAGAAGGCCAGGCAGGTAGGTGTGCAGAGAAGCACCTTGGGGCCAAGCTAAGAACAGGGGTATGCAGTGTTTGGGGCTAGCTCCTGGGCACACCTTGCAGTTGGGTTGCATGAGGGCTGGGGAAGCATCATCTACCTGCCCTTTCACCTGTGGAGAAAGCTCTACCCAACCCCTGTCCCTCTGGCACTCTCGTTGCTACTAGTAAATCTTTTAAATTGCTACCTCTCTGTTGGGTCTCAGCCACCTGACAGAGTGTGTCTATCCTCCACAACTGGGAGGAGTCTCAGCCTCCCCAAGTGCTCCAGCTATTCCAGGTATCCAGCTCTATTAATAACTGAAGCTGATGCAATGTGGATGCAAGTTCCCAAAGCAGATCTCCAGGGACAAGTGTGCAGAGGTCCTGAGTGCTTATCCCCTCCCCACTCTGTTCCTCTCCCTCCTGCTTGTGTGTTGGGATAGGAGATGGGTTGTGCCCCTCTCCATCAGGGCCCTGCCACTTTTCCCTTCTCTGTGTGGGCATCTCTTCTTTACCAGGTGTAGATTATCTGTTCCACAGTCTTCAGGTCATTTTCTGGATTAGTGTTTTTGCTGTAGTCACATCCATGATATGTATATGGGGGGAAGTGTCCACCTTGCCTTCCTAATCCATCAGTTTTTCACCAAATGTCCCCATACCTCTTCTATCTTGATTTCCAATGAACTCTACAAGTTTGATACCAAAACCTGAAGTTTTAGTAAGTTAAATATTTATATTATGCCAATTTGAAAGGTAAAGAAGTCTAAAAGAGTACATGGACTATAAGCATCTACTTTGTAGAACCCTTCAGATATTCCTGGTTGGTTCAGGCATAGAGACTCCATTTGGTTATAGACGCATCCCTGACAGGACTGGTAAACCCATCAGAGACTGGTACTCATCCTGGGTACTGAACAAAGTAAGTGCAAACTCAATTGTATCATGTGAGACAAATCCCACTTGGTTCCCTACTGGGCACATGTCTGAATTATAATCAAAATCTGCAACATCACAATGGCCTGGATTAAGGGAGGATTAGGTGGAAAGGAAAAATGTATTATACAGAGGCAGCAAGAAAATAAACCACAGGTGTCCCATCTTCTGTTATCTGACATAAAAGCACTATGGAGGCTAGGGCATTTTGCTTGATCCCCAAATTTGGGTCAATGTTCCAGCAGAGGAATTCTTTATCCCCAAGAGTTTCATTTTCCTTTTTTCTGGGGGTTGGGGAGTGTTGGGAATTGGAATATAAAAAATCAACCTTGTCTGTGGGGGGAGTATTCAGATAATTAGATATACTAAATATTCACTCCTAGTCAAAATAAGGAATTGGCAGCCAGCTGTTTACAGATGTTGTCTAGTAAAAGTGCTCGAGGTCATGGGGTATATTTTTCAGGGGGAGAATGTCACTGTTTCTGTTGGAATAATTTTCTTGGGTCAGTTCATTCTAATTGGAGAATAGCAGCCTCAGTTTCTAGCACCTCAGACAATCCAGAGTGAGCCTTTGGGGATTTATACATTCTCTCTCACTTGGTTTCCTCACCTGAAAAAAGAAAACAAAAAATGAGAGTTAATAAAAGCAGCATTTAAACTTGCTGAATGTCTTAAGAGAAACATGATTGTGTGGCTTGGCATGGAGATTACCCCGAAGGTATAGGAGCTATTATTGCATCCCAGATCCCATCACCCAGAGGTTGGACAGCCATGGGACATGTGTTAAAGCATATTATAATACAAATAATAGATTGTCTTCCTAAGTAACTACTAGCATACTTGTCATTTCATCAAGATCCCAACATGCTTTCCTTTATTTATGTGTCCTTACCAATTGCTAGTTTTTTTGAAATAATATAATTACATGACACAAGAGGCAAAAAAATATAAAAAATGCTTCTACAGAGAAGTCTGGCTCCTATCTTGTGCCCATTTACCAGTAGAGATAGTCATTTTTTATATTTCTAGGGTTTTATTATGCTTTAATTATTTATTTAAGCAAATGCAAACAAATATATCTGCATATTCTTATATACACACTTCTTACATTAAAAAAATGACATTCTGTTATAGTATTCTGCTAGGGTTTGGTGACTTTTCCTGCTGCTCTCACTGGGAGGAGGCAGTGAGGAAGCTTTTCTCTTTCCTAGTGGCCCACCCTCTTATTTAATACCCCAGCAGTAGCCTGACTCTGTTCTTTATGTTTACCACCTAGCATCCTCCTTTATACAAGTTGTGATTACTCCACTCCTGTGCTGAACACAATGCTGGGCACATTGAAGAAGATAATAATAATAAATGTTAGTTGAATGAGTGACAAGTAAATTAAATACCTCAAGGCCTGAGACAGAGGGTATTTGTGTGGCACACCATGCTACTCCTCCCGAATCATCTCTTCTTATTGCAAGTTAACATATGTCTCAAGAATTCCAGTCAAAATCAGGAATTGGGGTAGTGTTTAGTGTGCCAGTAGAGCATGGAAAAATGTCTTTTCCTCTTGCAATGTGAGAGTTTCAGTGGTCATAATTATGCTATGTCCTCAGCCAGTTCTCAAATAAATTAAAACATGATTCATGATGAGTTAGGCAAAGTACATTATGCAAATTATATACCTAAACAATAGTTTAACTCCGAAGACTCAATTCTTCTCACACTTTAAATATTAATAATTGGTTCAAATGTCTGATTTTTAGGTCAGAAAAACTGGAATAGAAGCACCAATTTTTCATTACCTATTGTGTTCTAAGGCATTTCTGTGTAGCTAGAAATTTAAATATGTAGTTGAGAAAAGATGCTGGGTTATTTCATGGAATAGGAGTCAATGATGACGGTTAATAAAATTTCCATTAAATAGAAAATGAACCAAAATTTAATCACTTGGTCAAAATTACAGTTGTCCGTTTAGAGTTTGAAATACTGAAATTAAATAAGAGTAGCATTGCATTTAAAATTTCACACCCAATTCTGTTCAAGGATAAAGCTTCAGAAATTTTGTAACACCCTGAATGGGTAACTCCTCCACAGTGAAAGCAAAATGGAGTTTTACACTAATTTTTACCAAACTCTTTCCAAGAAATAGTCTCTGCTATGGATTGAGAACAGATCTAAGCAGATGTTGCTCTGGCATATTCACATGCAATATTGTAAAACCCCACATTTTTAAACCCCACAATTAAATTATGGATATATTTTGTTTTAGTGGATTACTTTCAGGCAACCTCATATATTTGAAGGTCAAATAAGTTGCAAAATTATGAAAATCCTTGAATTTGTTGTATCATTACTTTAATCTTAAAAGAAATAACAATTATAAAGTGGCAGTTGTGAACTAATTTCAAAGAAAAGAGAGACAAAATTTCTGCACTATGAAGACTGTTTATAAGCTTCTGCTATGTAGGCTCTCATGAAATAAGCAGCGTAGTATCTCATGTCGAAGTTTGCCCAAAGTACATGCCTTTCGTTGACTTATTCACATCTAATAAATATAAGTTGAAAAATTTTTTATACTTTCATGTGACTTTCAACTATTAGACAAGTCCTGGAGATCTAATGCACAGTATAGTAAATATAGATAATAATATTGTATTACAATTAAGCTTGCTAAGAGACTAGATCTTAATTATTCCCACCACAAAAAAGAAATTATAATTATATGATATGGTAGACATGCTAATTATATATAAATGTAGCAAATCAAAATGTACACCTTAATTTTACAAAATATTGCATGTCAATTATATTTCAAAGAAATGAAATAAAGGTACTGCCAACTGTAAAAAAATTAAGGAAAATGAAAAATTTTAAATGTAAAATGCTTTCCTAAGATTGTCAAAATTACCATCACTTCCTGCAATGTATTCCTAATTGTAAACAAAACTTTAATCCTTGAAGAAAGTTAAGTCCATATGATCTCTACTGACAACTCTTTTAGTTTGCATTTCAAGTGTTTTTGTTTTAACGTATGTAGAGAGTATGAAAGCATATCTACAACTCATCATTTTGTTCCGTTCAAATTAAGATGAATACCTTAAATAGCAAACAAAATTAAAAAATTAAATTCCAATGGTTTGGAAATTAAATGTCATTGTTGGGCCATTGCTATGGGAATCAGAATTCCTGACCTAGATGTATGATCTTAAACAAACTAACCCAGTTTTTTTAGCGGGTGTGGTGCTGCACTTCTCCATGTAAGGTTAAGGTATTGTACCTAATCATGTCTGCTTGGCTTTTGCAGTATCACTTCTTTATGATTGTGTGAAGGGGAATCTGCCCTCAAGATTTTCCTGTGATAGTTCTGATAAAATTTCTTTGTTTCTTTAATTTTTTAAAGAAGAACGATTTACCCTTTTCATAAGTATATCCCTTTTCACTCTTCAAGCCAGTGAAGACAAGATTTCCCTCTGATCAGAAGGGAATAATTTTGATAAGATTACCTGTGATGTCTGAACTGCTAAAAAAAGTGGGTGCCCCCTAGTCAGTGTCTTATCTAATCTCTTTATCTTTTGACACTGAGGGCCTCTTTTGTTTCTGAAACTGCCACCTTCTTTGGCTCTCTGATAGGGTTCTTTGCTGATTTTTCTCTTCATTCAGTGGCTACACAAGTATATCATATTTAGTACATTGGAACTGAGCTCAACAAATTTAACTACACCAGATTTTTCTCTTCCTTTATTTTCTTTTTAAGTAAATGGTGTCACCACACACAAAATCATAGACATCAGATATTTCAAAGTTTGGAGATTGAAAAACCAGCCTGTGCTCAGCTTCCTGGCAGTCTGCCTTGGTGTAGAGTTCACCTGTCATGATGAAGGGGTGGAGTTTTCTTTGTACAAGGGTAAAGCTGCTCATCAAGCCTGTGTAGTGCTCAACCAGACATAAGGTAGTGTCTGCCCTGCACACATTTCTTCAGTTCAGTGATTGTCTCTTGTGATACCATGCAATAGTATATAATATATCAATATATTGCCCCTTGTTTTTGTCCCGATCTAGGCAGGAAACAGATGCAGGCTTAAACTGGGTAATGTATGAGAATTTAGAGGATCATTAAAAAGGTATGAGCAGAGTATAGAAAAGCTAGGTCTGCGAAAGATAGTAATTACAGGGTGACATCACTTTCCGTAGGCCAGACTAAGTAGAGGAGGAATGTGGCGGAATCCAGACTTGAATTTCCTGTGGAGAGGGATGCTAGGCCTTCAGGTGAGGGTTTGATGGCAGGATGTAGCCTGCTCAACATTAACCTCTGTCCTCCCAGGGATAGAATCTGAGTAAGTGTTACAACGCATCTTTCATCCCTCCCCCTGATCTACCAATGCCACCATTTGGTGATTTCCAACCAGAAGCCATAGGACAAGGGAGCCTATGACAGCAGGCCATACAGGCCAACCTCAATGGGAAGTGTAGAGTAGAAAGATACAAAGTGAATCTAATCTAAAGATATCTAGCACACTCACCAAAACAATTATTCACCTACCATTCCAGTGTCTCAGATCTTTCAGAAGTACAAGCAAGTGTCTTTACATTACATCCAAGGCTTTTGATGGTCTGATCCATATTCACTGCTGTAGTCACTTCCTACAGCTGCCTCATATGTCTTTTTTTGAGTATAGCCCTCTACATGTCATTGTTTTCCATGTCACATAATACGGCCCCATATATTTTTAGCATTGAAGTAGAGGGAACTGCAAATTAAACCTGCACATCTATATCATATGTTGAAACAAATTATTAAACATTTGCTTCTCTGTTGATTTTGCTGAAGAATATTGATAAAATTGTTTATTTAGTGACTTTCCATAATGAATTCTGTAAAGTTTGCATTCTTTGTTATGTGAGATCACAGAAATTTTGCTTAGTTACCTTAGTGATTGTTTGATAATTGTTTAGAGATTCCTTAAATGTCTGGAATCAATAAGTCTTCTAAAAATGTCAGGGAGCGTTGTGTGCATGTAGGTATATCTTCAATGCTAAGACAGAAATTTTACAATTTCACCTTAACCTACATTTATTGTTTGTACAGATCCTCTAGGTCAGACATAAGTGACCATGCAGATCTTTTCTGGGCACTTACCCACCCCTGGGCATGGCTATAGATTTAAATATTTGCATGGCCTTCTAGAGTCTCAGAAATATGTTCTAGTCTTCAAAGCCATATAGTTACATATTTTTCCCCAGCTTTTCCTTTATGTTTTAGTTAGATTGTCGTTTGGCACAAATGATAGCACCACTTAGGTAGCAGTGATGGTAAATAATTGCTACAATTTTTTTTTTCTTTTTTTTTGGCAACATCCCCTTCCCAGAGAAAAGGCTATTTGTAGTGAGCTGGGGTGCTCACTACTAACTGGGTGTGTTCTGAGTCAGGACAAATAAATAGCAACACTGGAAACAGGTTTTTCAGGAAACTGCCAAACATGTCACATAATGAAAATTATCTTGGAATTAGGTTTGGGAGGAGCTCTAAATCCCTCTTCAGAGGCTGCTAAAGTGCAGTTTTCATTGTGATTGTGGGGCTGTTGGTTTTTAAGGCTACCATGGTTAAGAGAGATTTGGATGAGATTAGGGTAATTTAAACACCAGAAAGCTCATTCACTGCTCTTTCCAAAATGCAGCTATTTTACTTGAACAATCACTTTATGGTGGTGCAAGCTTTTGTTTAATTTCCAGAATTCATAAAATGATGATTTTTGACCATTTTTTGTCAGTGTTCTTACTGTTTTTGTAGAAGAGAGAATTTTTGGAGAGCATTACTCATTTCTATTGACATAATTTTTCCTCAGTATATTTGCTTTCTTATTTTCCAGTGTGACTTGTTTAAACCTTCTCAAACAAAAATACATTCTCCCATCACTGTTACTATAATACTTCACTGATTTTTAAAATAAATGGACTCTAGAGATGCAAACTTACCTTCATATGTAATTACATTACCACTTTCTCTCCTTTTCTAATGGAAGACATGATCTCTCTCCTATTAAAGTCCAATCCATTCACCTGTACTGTAATCCTCATTTCCACTTTCATACTACAGGGCTTTATTCTTTCAAATTTCTCCTATTTTTTGAATTATCAAGTTTTCCTTCTCCACTGTGCCATCACCAGAAATATGCAACTATATTATAAAATGTTTTCTATTAAAATATTTCCTCCTTCAATGACTTGTTCCCCTACTAGTATTTCCCCATTATTAATTGAATTATTTCTCTGTTCACCTTTTTTGACTAAGGTTCACATATGTGTTTCTCTTAATGTTCCCCATTTTCTTAACTCAAATTTCCAACAAAGGAGCTTTTCATAGCTGAGCAGTGAGCTAATCAGCCTCTGTGGGCAAACAGTGGGTTTGGGAAGGTCTTGGGTAAAGAGGACCTAGCTGCGTTATCACTAAAAGCAGAGGTAAGTGGTACAGATTCATGTATGGAAGCTCCAAATGCAACAATAATGTTTGATAACAATCATCCTCAATCTCAAGATCATGTCAATAATCCCTTACTTATATGACATAAAGAGAAGAGGAGGTGGTACTGAAAGATAAAGGGAGTCCCTGCAGTCCCAAGTATTTGTAATGCACAGAATCTTTGGATCCAGAAACAATACCCTGTCCAATACCCTCCTGGCTCCAGGCTCAATCACCTTTTTAGTGGAATATCCCCTGAGCAGATCCATAAGTAATGGCTTACAGACGTTATAGGTCTGGGTTATCCAGAGCTATACCTTTGTGCTCAAACTTATAAGACTGAAGTGAAATCACAGAACAATTAAACTCCTTGTAATACTTTTCATCTTAGCTGTGAGATATAATAAATAGTCTCTATTGAACAGGAAAAATATGTAGTAGTATTACCCAATCACCACTCTTCTTATCAACACTATATCCAATGTTACAGTGAAAGGATACAAATTATATGGAGAAACAAGAATATGGAACCTATATTGAAGCAAAATTTATGCAATAGAAACCCACCCAGAGATAACTTGAATATTAAATATAGCAGATGACTTTAAAATAACTATTATTAGTATACTCAAAGTATTATGGAAAAATACAGAAAAATGATTAAACATGTAGGGAAATGATAGGAAATAGGAAAACAGAAGCAATAGAAATTCTAGATCTGCAAAATATATAAAATAACTGAAATCTGTAACTTTGGAAGATTTGACAGAATGACCACCATAGAAGAAAGGATTAGTGTGAAGATAGATGAAATGCTCTAAAAATGAGGCAAAAAGAGAAAAATATTGACTAAAAACACTTGTATCAGTGATTTATAAGGTGGTATCAATTAGTCTACTGTATACGTAATTTGAATCCCAGAAAAAGAGACAATGGGCCAAAAAATACATTGGAAGAAATATGGGCCAAAACTTATTCAATTTGATGAGAACCTTACTCCACAATTCTAAGTACCACAAATTACAAACAATAAATGTTTAGAAATCCACATCTAGATACATCATTATCAAACCATAGTATACAAGAGATAGAAGAGTAGATTCTGACACTATTTAGGGTTGGTGGTTATATATTCTACACAAAGAAACAGTAGTAAGAGTAACAAAATTTCACCAAGTAAAGCAAGCCAGAAGATACTGGGGTGATATCCATTATGGACATAGAACTTTGATTTTGAGGAATAAATTAAGCCAAAGTGAAGAAAACCTTTCAAATACAATTTAAGGATTGCAGGTGAGGTTGTAGGTGAGTTGCAGGAGGTGTAGGGCACAGGGACAAGTGGAGAATTGGATTAGAGCAAAGAGGTGCAGAAACCGTAATGAGGTTGAGGATAGATGAACAAAGAGTTGAGTGTAAAGCACCCAAAATACAGACTTACACATATGCAAACAAGTTTTGACAAAGGCAAGATTATAATTCAATGGGGAGAGAAATGTTTTAAACAATTGGCACTGGACCAATTGGATATCTGTATGAAAAAAAACATCTTCTGCCTCACATTATGCCCAAAATTACCATAGAAAAAATTAAATCAAGATAGATTAGAGATCTTATGTAAAAGCTAAACTTGGAAAGTTCATAAAGGACATATGAGAATATCATTGCAACATGAATGATGTTTAAGATTTCTTAGAATGCAAAAAGCATTGAATTGCACTTCATCAAAATTGAAAACTTTTACTTATCAAACATATGGAAAATGAAAAACAAACCACAGACTGGGTAATCAGATTCTCAGTACATGTATTCATCAAAGTAATAACATTTATATCACACAGAGAACTCTTCAAAGTCAATAATAGAAAGGACAGCCAACTCACTGGAAAAATGGGCAAAAAGTTTACACAGGCACTTCATAAAAGAATATGGACATGTTAATAAACACAAAGATTTTCAATGTTATTAGTCATCGGAAATCTGTATTAAATCACTACACACTAAAATAGCTAATATTAAAAAGACTAGCAAATAAAATGTTGGGGAGGACAGAAAGCAACTGTATCTCTTACATATTGCTGGGGGAGTGTATAAAGGTACAACCTTTGTGGAAAACTATTTGCAGTCTCTTATTAAATTAAATATACACTACCTTAGGTTTCAACAATTCCATTCCTGGTATTTACTCAAAAGATAGAAAAGCACAAAGTGGCATGTACAAAATATTTATCACACTCTATCCATTATGGCAAAAAGGTGGAAACTTCCTTATGTCTACCAGCTAGAGAATGAATAAACAGACTGATAATCACAGAATGACATTCTGTTCAACAATTGAGAGGAGCCAATACATGCAACAGTGTGAATGAGTTGCTAAAAAAAAAATTGCTTCTGACTTCCTTGGAGCAAAATAATTAAATAAGTAGACTGCCTTGTATTTTATCATGAAATTTTCTGCGTATTTCTCTATAAAATATATTTGCTACTGAGTATTTTTCTGCCATGTTGAAATGTAGGACATGCAAGTTCTACTTGTTACTACACAACACAAACAAAACACCCTGTTTTTTAATCATTGTTGATTCACTTCCTTTATAGGCAGCTTACTTTGTTCTCATTATGTTTTAGGAAAATAGAGGTTTGGTGTAGTAGTATTATGCAATATGTTTATTTTCTTTTTAACACAATGGAAATAAGCTCCAAGTTAGTGGGTTTGTTTTGGAAGAATGTTTAATTTTTATAAGCAGTTTACTATTATTAAGCAGGAGAGGCCCATATTTGATTCCACCTTCATTGTTAGTCCCTATTTCATTCTATGTAGTATCCTATGAAGTCTCCTTGAGTGGGACATGCACAGGAGATCAAGCCACAGAAATTCAAGTAACATATGTATTTTTTAAATACACCCGCCTTTTTCCTCAACTGCCAAAGCAGAAGTTTCTTCTGGAGTATGTATAATACAGGGTTTCCCTTCCACTTTCTTAACTACACAGTATCACGCTTGCATTTGTGGTTTGTCGTATGAGCTTGAGATACTAAGTGCTAAGAAAACAAAGGTGACCTGGCTTCCTCCAAAAGTGAGGGCTTGCCTTAGGCTGATCATTTTTCTGGCAGGCTAGAGAACAAAGACAGAGTACTTCTGTGAGGTATTTTTGTTTTGTTTTTTGACTCTCAGCCTCTAAGTATGCCTGGCTACCTTGATCAAGATAGTCAGGACAGAGGGTACCATAGGTGCTATCTGATATCCCACAGCACGCAGTGGGTCACCAGTACTTACATCAGGCAAACCCTGTATTATACAGGGGGTTCCCCTTTCCAGGGAGAAGCTAAACAAACAAAACATCTGAAAGCTCCTTTTTCATTTTAAACACAAGTTTTTAAAGTGCTACAAAGTATAGTAAGTATGTCAGAGAAATGAGTTTTAAAATGTCTTCTCCTCAAGCTCAAGGAAAAGTTCTTCGGCCTGTATGCTTTATGTGTTGATTTATTTTTATATGGTCCCATAAGCCTTAAATTGACATGTGGACCATAATCTTACATTTATCAACATATTCACTCAGGAGGATTGTCAACTGCCTTTTGTGCCTGGAGTCATTGTCACAGCATTATGTTCTCTTTAGTTAAATGGAGAAATGGATCTCTTATAAAATGTATGTTATAAAGGAAAGTAGAAAAAACTACATAAATGTTCAAGTGACTCATGTTTCCTCTAAGATTGTTTAAAATCATTTTTGTTTAATTTGTTTTTTAAGTATAAGTTCAAATACTATAATTACCTTTTCAGGTGTTATAATTTGTATTTAATGATGACAGCATAATCAAGTTTTTATATTATCCTCTAAATCTACCTACTTGCTTATTTCTGTAAGAGGGAGGAACATACTAATTTTCTGAAATGTTTGAGCAAGTCAGAAATACAAAGAACACTTCCAGAAGTCTTGCTTTATAAACGAAAAAAGTCATAACCCTGATAATACATTTGATGAAGAAAAAAATAGTAAAAATTGGAGTAAGAGCATTATGCCCGTGTGTGTGTCTGTATGTATTTGGAAATAAACAGATGCTACCAACCCTGTGATTATCACTTGTCTATCTGTTCCTAAAAATAGAACATTTGCAATACTTTTGTTCTCAAGTCAGATATTTTCAGAGAAAAGATCAAGTGGAACAGAAAATAAATCATTCTAAAATTTTATCTGATCCTGATCCATTTAATCTTGAGCTCAGCTACCCAGCAGCACTTTCCCCTTAAACCTGATTACCAGTAGGAAAATACTTCTTGTCAGACTACAAAGAAAATCATTCTAAATCCAGGTTCCTGTGAGGTCCTCTTGTTTTTCCAGTAAGTCAGAGAGCTGGCATAATATATTTGCTTGATTTAAGATAGAGCTGTGATTTTTGTTGCTGTATTTGTTCATGTTGTGTTTATTTTCTTGAAAACAGAAGTCCTTAAATCAGTCTATGAAACTCATAATGGTTTTAGATAAGTTCCATGGAGGCTTTTGTTTCGAAGAGTTTACCATTGGGTAAACAAAAATACTCTATTCTTCATAGAGAATCATTTCACAATGATTTTCTAACAATACGGAAAAATCTGTGGGGGTCCATATAACTTTTCTGGGCTACTATCCCTGCTACAAACCATGCTTATTTGCAAAACAGCTGGAGTTTCAGGTTGCAGTCAGCTGCCTTGGAATAGAGTGGAATAACCAGAAGACAGCTCCTGCCCTTGATTCTCCAGCCTGAGAGTTGAGCCTCAAATGTGGACCATCAGAACCAAAGCTGTCTTCTGACCCAAGTGGGGATTAAGTCCATAACCAGTTCTCAGCCTCTGTTAAATGACCCACATTGCAAAATAGTTGGTCAAAGTACTAAAACACACACACACAATCAATACTTTAACCAATTTTAGTTGAGTTAGCACTGGTGTCCTGTCTGTTCTTGTTACATGGGTCATTGCATCTAGACTCTAGGACCTCAGGTTATTGTTTATGAGAAGGGGTACAGTTAAATTCTGCTCCTAACATTCCTTGCCGCCTTTCCCCTGTGATTACAAGCATATTCCTTTTCTCATAAAGTCACAAAGGATTTAAATGAAGAAGAGTGGTGCTATGTTACACCTATGTGATCTTCACAGTGGCTCTAGATAAAGAGAGCTTTTTCCATGTTAGCAAAAGGAGAACTGTGTGTTTTCTAAGGACCTGATTTTTAAGCAGTGTCCTTGAATGATGTTCTTGAACGGATACTTGCAGCGCCTAGCTAACTATGAGTGCCATGTATATCTGAGAGAAGCTCATCAGCCTAACAGCTCCTACAAATGTGATGCTTTCCATTTTTAGATAGAAAATGTCTGTCCTGGGCCTTTGTTTTTTTCATCCTCACAGTGGATCCCTTGTACTGTTCATAGAAATATCATCTCTCTTGGCAGCTTTTCATTAAGTGAGGGAATGAATTGGTCAGAGTTCTCATAGAGTGCCCTATTCACATTTAGCAGGGGTTGCTTTTACAAATTACAAGCTCCCTGCAGTCCCAGGGAGGCCATGGACAGCTGTCAGTCCTCTGTGCTTCTGCCTGTGGAATTCAGACTGCTCAGAAATGTCCTGGGCCTGCCTGCAAACCAAGCAGAGCAGTTCATCTCTTCCGCAAAGGTCAGTCACACTGATGGTTCCCTTTCAAGTTGCATTTTATCACTACCAGAAAACCAGTGGAATATAAAATGAAAAAAACAAACAAACCTTATTTGTCATTATTAGATGAGTTTTCCTATGGAGCCAGTCATCACTATAGTTTCTCATTTAATCTCTATGCAGTTTCTTTTGTCTTGGACAGCCAGTACTTACTGTTTTTTGGCTTGAGCAGAGAATATTTCACAATGTTGAGATTCCATCTGTGTTCACTAGTCTTGCAGATGACTCCTGCTTTACTAATTATTATACTTTCTACCCATCAATCATAAGCAAGCTGTAGTCAAGTTCAAGTTGCCACTAGTATTTGAAGCAGTCATACAATGCTGCTGTTATCTCTGTGTTGTGATATCAAAAGTCAGCTTTTGATAAAATTTTCTCCTATAAGCACTTCCACAAATACATTGCACAACAGGCTATGTGTTCTCTAGGCCTTATAAGATATCCAATAAAGTGCTTTAAAATACTTACAAATGATAAGCTCTTTACCATCAGGGAGAAAATAAATTCCTCATAACCTCAGCTCCTCTTTCATATTTAGCAACTCACTAATTGTGTTGTTCAGTAGGTGTGCGTTGAGTGTTAATTTATCTGGTCAGTATACTGGATATGGTGACTTAAACATGGCAGACATGCTCACCACCCTTCAGGAGTTTATTGTGTTATGTAATCTCAAATCTTCATAAACTCCTTGAATTAACTGCAGTATCAAGGGAGAAGGAACTAAGAAATACATGAATAGATGTCTAATGAAGGAAATATAATATTGTGAGGAAAGCAAGGGTGTTGAAATCAGGACAGGATTTCTGACTCTGCAACCAGTGAGGGCTCTAATGAATCACTAGAATCTCTAGATTACAATGTACTCAACTTGCACCATGAGAAGAGCTTATTTAATTATTAGAAGGATTAAAAGTGATATGGAGGGTCAAAACACTTGGTATATACTTAGAAATCATAATTGGACACCATCGTTGCCACATATTTCTAAAGGGAAACCATGAACTTGCCTCTCAGTCAAGGCAAGTTTTAAGATATTTTTACCACCTTTTCTATTGTTCTAGTGGTTGTTGTATTAACTCCTGACAGGGCTGATTTATGACTTCCTTTTCCTTTTTTGTTCATTTTCAGATAGACAAAAAGAAAGCAATAAGAAAATGAAATTACCAGGAAAGGAGGAAAAAAAATGGAGTTTTGTAAAGCATAGGGACTCTATATCATTTATTTCTGTGAGTCAATGCTAAAACAGTGTCTGGCACATAGTAAGTTCACAAGAAAATTTTGTCAAACTGAAACAGACAAAACTTCCTGATACCAATAGCTATAGTGGCCGAGGGGATATTGCTTTCATCATTTTGCAGACAATGGAAAAACTTTGGAATCATAGTCAAACATCAAACTGCTCTAAGTAACTTCTATTTGTTCTGCTATTTTTGCAGAGCATAGGAAGGAAAACAGGATTTAGAGAGTACTGTTTAAGTGGAAGAAAAATGCACTGGACTCATCTGAAACTTGACACACTTGCCATAACATCCACTGTAATGATAGGCAATTATTTTGAGCCAGCCTTATGGTCACTACCAGAAAATACAACATTATGTAACTGAAATGCATAAATACAATAGCAATGATAGTAATTGTAATAACATCTAATATTTCTGGATTTAATCCATGGCTATGTGTCAGGCACTACTTGATATGTTTACATGTATAATTATACTTTTTTACCATTATTATACTTAAAATTATTTATCCTCATGAATACTGTAAGAAATACAGGTATTATTACTTTCAATTAAAGTTGAAGAAACCAAAATACATGGAGTTTTGATAATTTGCCCAAAGTTATGCAGCTGTGACATAGGAGAACTAGAATTTGAACCCAGGAAGTCTGTCTCCAGAATCTATAACTGTCATCGTTATGTTGTAAAAATATAAAAGCAGTTAAATATTCTTATAGATTTGCATGTAATTCTAAAAGGACATTAAGAAAAATTGACAGTTTTCTTATTAGCAGTTGACTCAAATTAATATCAGTTACTTACCACAAGATAAACCTCACCACTGTTGTGTCCGCCCCCACCCCTCTGTCCAACATATGCTTCAAACAGCATGATCCACACAGTCTGAATCATTTTTTAACATACTTGTTCATGCTTGAAAAAATGAGATCTCTGTCCTAATATTTTTAACATCAGCTGAGCTAAACATATACCTGTTGATGGCATGATCACTGCCTAGCAACTTTTATATTAATCATACTCTGGCTAGATTGAGTTTTTCTAAGACAAGCTTTATAACAATCATAAAATTCAAATACTTAAGGATGTTTGAATAAGGTACTTGGGTGATATCTGATGAAATAAGTATGTGCTTATTGTCTTGCTTCCTTTCATAGTGTTTAAGATGACTTTCATCAAAATGGTACCTTCACCATTTATTAGATGTGTTACTTTAGGTTAGTTTCTAAATAGTTTATGTCTACTTGTCATTTTAAAAGAAGAAGTTAATTATCTTTGGAGTTTTATTGGTAGAGCAATTGACTTCAAAATGTGTAATTTTTAGCTGAGTATGTGCTGCAACTAGAAGTAATAGTCAATAATTGGTGATGATATTACTACCATATGAGAAGATACAAGTGTTTATAACAAAGATATTCTAAATGAACAAGGCATTTTTGCTGGGTTTTATCCAGCAGCATGGTTTATCAAGTAAGATATAAAGGCAAAGAGCAATTTATTTGTAGCGAGAAAATATAGACTCTAGTTGTGGCTCTCAAGCGACCTTGGAAAGGTCTCTGACCGATTATTACACTGCGGAAGGATTTGGGTCCTTGGTTAACACCCTGACTCCTTCTCTCTCCATCCTCTCTGTCCTCAGTAATCTTCGGTTAACTTTTTTTAAAAATGGATTTATTAAGGTATAATTGATATACAAAGAAACCATACCTATTTAATGTTAGGTGATTTCTATCTATTCTGAAAACTGCCTAATATATAACTATTTAGGGAATTTACCTGGGAAAATCCTCTTATTCATATTCACCCAGATCATCTGTGGGACTTCCTCTTTCCATTCAAGTTCTCATCTTAAATAGTACTTTTCCATGAGGGGGGTCTTCACTGGTCACCTTGTAACCCTGGCTCAGGTCACAACCTTATTGGCTTCTTAGCAATTATCATCATCTGAAATTATCCACTGTATCATTCTGTTTACACACTATTGTTTTTATCCCTGATAGGATGATGTCTTTATGAAAGCACAGACCTTTTCCACATTTTTCAAAGATTATGTCCTGCCACAAAGTAGATTCTCAATAAATACATCTTGGGTGGATGAAATAATAACTACCCTATCATTCTGAGACAGTCCCTTTGAGGACAAGTAGGATAAAAACATGTGAAAGCATCTCCTGACCTGTAAGATATATTACAAATAACTATTAGGTAGATCTTAACATGTTCATGTGACTTGTCCAAGTTATAGATCTATTATGTAGGAGAACTGGAATCAGAATCCAGGCAGTCTGACTCAAGGACTTAATAATTGTAGTCATTTTGCTGCGGTTCATGTGCAGCTACTGAAACTAGCAAGATAACGATGGCCAACTTCTGCAAACAAAACAATTCTTTCTTGTATTAGCTCAAATTGGTGCGGCAAAGATATTTAAACCTACCAAAATTTCCAGTGAGTAGAGTCCAACAGGATCTGGGAGACTTCGTAATTTATTTTAAGAATTTGGATAGAATATTTAACTTTTTCGAATATCTAGTCTCTCTTTGATAGCCAAAGGCTGACTGGGATCATCACAGTGAACTATTCTTCACTTTTTATCTCCCTAAAGCATGACTAGGGGTATGTCAAGTAAGGACTCCCTGGTGGAAAAGCAGAAGAGAACTGTGGAGATGAGGCCTGTAACTTGGCAACAAACTTTTCCATGACCTCTGGAGACAAACGTGCCTCTATTGAATCTGATTTCACTATTAAAGCATATTTGCCTGGAGCAAGCTCTCTTGGGATTTCATTCACAGCTGTTAGAAAGAAAATGACTTAAGAGAAACCATATGTGCTTATTTTATATTTTTTTCAGACACTTTCAGTCTGAATTCAGTTTTCTTTTAACCGTAATTTTTGTTGTTGTTGTTATATAACTGGCTTGCATGGGCGCCAGCGTTGAGAGTCTTCTTCATGATATAATCAGGACATTAAGTGAATATGATATTTTCCTTATCCTCTGTCAATGTCATTTTATGTTCATTTAGTTGTCTATACAGTTTATTGTATAATGTCAAATAGGTATTCCTTTTAGATATAGAGCAAACTCATATTTTGGTTTCTCCATTAGTTGTTTTATAAAGTTTATTAGGGAGATATTGCTCTGAATTACTAATACTCCATTGAAAAATAATGATAATCTGTTAGGGGAATTGAAGCCTAGAGAATTCAAAGGTTAACACTGGTCAAATATGGTAACTAATGACTACAAAAATATGGTAATTAATGAAATGATAATAACTGCATAACAGAATCATGATCAATATTGTTCAAAAGGAAAGATTCAGGTTTTATGCTCCAACTTTGCTCACATATTAAGAGGAATACAGACAAAGTAGAAAAATCAGAATGCTGAGAAATCTCTAGAACATATCATACTACACTAAGGAAACAGGACATTCAACCTAGGAAAGAGGAGTTACAGACAAACTTACTATTGCTCTCAGATGTTGGAAGAAACATCATACTGAAACCCATGGGAACACGTTTCCAACAGCATCTCCTTTGATCTGTGCTTTGAGAGCATGTGTTATGTTAGGTGGTAAGTTTCCTATCACTGGAAGTAGTTAAGTGTGAGATAGAAGACTGCTTACTGAGATATTACAGGTAGGAATAAATTTTTTAGATTAACAAAATGAACTTTACATTTCTTTTAAGTCCTGGATTTTTGTGGCAAAATCTTTGGCAGGATCAGACCCCTGAATATCAGAAGACCTGAGCTGTAGAACTAGTTCTCTCGCGGACCTTCAAGGAACATTGTCTACATTACTTAGGCACAGTTTCATTATCTTTAGATCCAACTAAGCACTCAGATGGGACTCTATTTTGGAGCACCTCTCTTGAGAATTTTCTGTCTTTCTTCAATTACTTGGGACTAGCCAGGGCTGACAGTGTCCACCCGGGTGCCCAAACCAATGCCAGGACCTGTGGTCTCATCCTACTCTACTTCTGGATACTATTTGAACTCTTATCTCCATGCAAGAGGTTGACCACATCCCCCAGTGAGCCTTGTAACTGTCATACTGTCATATATATATATTTGTGCGAGGGTCCCACTTTTGAGTCCAGCCTGGCAAGTTGATTGTCCTTACTGACCAGCATGGTATCTCTTTCAATAAATTGTATGAGATTGGGCTTTCTGAATGGTGCTGACATGCTGATTTTAAGTGATTTTCACCCATTTTAGACACAGGCGGGGTTCAGGCTCTGGACTGCCAATGCTCTACTGCTAACTATGTGTCTGATTTCATGTGTAAATTCTCATTCATCTGTGTTTCAACCTTGGTGCAGCCTCCAGTGAATAGCAACTGAGAACAGCAAGACTAGTAGGTGGCAGTCTTTGCCCTGTGTATCCCCTGCGACCAGCAATCATGGTGGTCACCTGACCCCCTGCAGAGTCTCTGTGTCACATTCACTGATGATGGCAGAACCTGTTTCTTCCAAAGACTTCCATGACTCTTGTTTCTCAAAGACAACAAGATCTTTCAGTTGATTTCTTCTCTTGCATTCAGAGTGACATTGGGCTTTCCCACATCAGTCTTAAGCTATTCAGGATAAAGAGCAACATTCCTTGTTGAATGAAACCATCTATTACTCTGCCCATGGACTCTTTGTCTATCTTTCCACTGTTGGTTCTGTGTGGAAAGAAGAGGTATGGTCAGTATTGCAATGAATTAACTTCTAAGAAAGCAGGGGCCCACACCTAAAGAGTTCATGATAATGCATTGTTGAAAGATGTATTTACACAGAATGTGTAAACATTCTAATTTACACTATATAAAATTTTGAATGGTAAATTTTTCGTAGCCATATGATGAATTATTGTTTAAATTTTTGTTTAATCTGGTAACACTTGCATTTATGATGGTCATTGCCAACAATACAAAACAGTCACTTTTGAGTCAGTGGAAGTCTGTGTTCCTGGGTAGCACAATGGATAACACAGCATTACAAGAGATAAGGAGATTAACATTAAATAAATGGTATTATAGAACTTCAGGGATAAGAAATTCTGTATTATTTCAATACAAACTAGTTCTGTAAAGCAATGGCATTGTGAGTAATAACTGCTGCTACATTTTCCTCAAGTTAGGAGGTAAAATATTCTGTTCCTAACTAACTTTACAATATAGAACATAAAAGGGAATGGACTTGAAGAGAAAGAGACAGGGCTTGGGCACTATGTAGAATCTTTATGTCCACTCACTGGAAAATAAAAATATGTAAAGAACTCTACTCATTGTTCTACATTTTCATCAATATGTTACTACTTTTAGGGTTCTGTGAATTTTCCAATAAATTTTTACTCAAGTTACTTATTTAGATGGGCACCCCACAGAAAATACTTGCTCAGGGTCCCAAACTCACTAAGGGTGGCACTGCTCATCTGTTTTAGAAACTGACCTGGATTCTGCAAAAAGTCCCTTCTAACTCTAAAAGGCTGGATTCTGTATGAACATTTTAGTATGTTTCAAAAATATATTTGTGCATCATTTTCTTTTAACAAACTTAAAATACTATATAAATGCAAGCTCAAAGGTAAATGATGGCACAAGAAGATGTGACTTCTAAGTTTTTGATTAGTTTTCCATGGCTAAGGTTCGAGAATTCACCAAGAGTATAGAACCTCTTTACCACATGTGGTGATCCCATGCTCCTAGGAAAGCTTGTTTTAATACGCTTTGACCTAGAGTCTGGGGAAGGGAGAATGTGTTTGCTGAGGGGCATTCTTCATTACTGTAACCATGGCCCTACAGTTATCCACAGTTCAACACACTAGACCGTGCTTCAGGCAGCTCTGGCCACAGCTTACCCTGTAGATGATGGCTCTTACGTTTACGTAGATCTCTTTCTTTTACATATGGGTCCAACATAAGAGTCCCTTAAAAAAACAAAACAAAATAAAACAAACTCTGAGAACAATTAAAATATCAAGGTATATGTCAAGAACTAAAATTGCCCAGCTCTTTAGGCATTCCTGAACACATCAAACAAGTTAACCTTTAAGCAGAGGCTGACAGGCTTGAAAATTTTAAATTTAGTGTTAGGACCCCTGATACTAAGGTGATGTTCCTCCTGAAGCATTGAGAATAATATAACCTACGGGCAGAAAGGGGAGGTGCAGCCCTGTGGCTGTAGGGGAGGGGAAAATGTGTTCCCAGCCAAGGGCAAATAAACCTTTGAAGCTGAAATCAGTCAAAGGGAAAAATAAAGTGAGGAAACCCGTTGATTGCTCACAAGAAGTTGTCTGCTCCCTATTACGGTGTCTCTTATGACCTGACTGCCAAGGCCCCACCAAATCTCTTTGGTCCCAGTGCGCACTCAGTCCCCCTCCCCTCCCCCTGTAATCACCTATTGATATGGAGATGCTCTAAGGCCAGCTAAGAGATTCTGGAAATATTGCAATTTTACCCACAAGCAGCCATGGATAAGTGAAACAGGAGTTGGGAAACCTGTGAGATTTACAGGAGGAAGACTGATACAGTAGCTCCGAAGATATCACCAAAAGTATATCAGGTCTCTTACTGGACTGGGAGGAACCAGCTTCAGAGATTGCACAGCATAGTGGTTACATATGTGTTTTGGTGTCAGACAACCTGACTTGAAACACAACAGTTTAGCAGCTGTGTCACATTGAGCAGAGCTGCTGTTTATGGTTGTGCAGGTCATGCCCTGCCCAAGTTCTCTCATCAGTGAGGATTCAGCCAATGAAATACTTGCCAGGAGATGCTCAGAGCTCTTTCCACCTAGATAGAGGGAAGATCTTTTTCTCATTCCCACAAAGGTGTTTTGTGTCATGAAGGTTCTGGTTAACATGTCTGAGTTTACTTTCTCCATCTTTTAAGATGTACATGATAATATTTACCTTGCAGGGTTGTTTGTGAGTACAGAGAGAGTGTGTGAAGAGTCTCTTATAAAAGAATAGAGCCAGTTAATTAGAGGTTGTTAGAATAATAGGACTATTGCTTTGTGCTCTGTGGGTGGATATGAGTTTTATGCATCATATGATACTTGCTGAGAGATTTCGAGTTATCTGTGGACAACAAAAGGTGCACATTAACCATACTGAGTAGAAAGGTTAGAGTGGCCAAGAGAATAAAGTAGAGCTTCATGGCAGAGCCTGGAGCATTTTAATATATGCAAAATTTTACCTCCTTAAAGGAATGTTTTTAAAAAGTACTTTGTTTTGGTAATGTGTGTGTTCATTATAATTAATAATTTGTAAAATAGCCCTTGAAAAGAAACCTGGGATGAATTCTAGCAGCATGTTAGTAGCATAGAGGAAACACAGTGGAGGGGATGCTAGAGCTGGAGAGATGTTGGTTTAGACCCTTTCTCTGCTGTTTACCAACTTCATGTTCTCCAACAAGTTACTATCTGAGCTCCAGTTCCTCGGTAATAAGTAGATTACATAACAGAACCATCTTACACTTTTGCTGTGATAATTGAATGAGATCATGACATAATTTGTAAACTATTAATATTATCATCGAGTGGCAGCCCTTAAGGTGACTGACTTCATATATTTCTGAGTTTTCAGTTTTTTTATAACAAGCATCAATTACATTTATAACAGAAAAAAAAAACTTAATTATACAATGTGGGTAAAATTGCAGTGTTTCCAGAATCTCTCATCCTGGCTTTAGTGCATCTCCATATCAACAGGTGTTCCTAAGGGGTGGAGAGAGGTAGTTCATCTCCATATCAATGGGTAATTACCTGGGAGGCCAAGGGCTCATCTGAACCTGAGAGGTTAGGGGGAGGTTTTGCTTGCTTCTGTCGGAGCAGAAGTGAGAGACGGCCCCTGGACTGCTGTTTGTAAGCAATAAAAGGGTTTTAAACTTTATTTCTCCCTTTGACTGATTTTGGTTGCAGCTAGGTAGTTTGCCTTGGGCTTTCCTCTCCCCGGACTTACATAAAAACATTCTGGTCAGGTAAAAGCTGTGACTGTATGTAAGAAAGCAGATATGCTTTAGAATTGAAAGCAATAGAATCTTCTCAGGGTTATGTTAGGTGGAGTAGAGAGATGTGCATTCTTATGCATGCCTTTTTGCAAGTGGACGCTTCCATGAGCTATTTTCCATACACCTGCTGAGCTAGTATCTAAGTTAGCAAAAGAGGGGAAGAAGTGAGTGACCAGGGTAAGGTTGCCAGATTTAGGGGAAAAATAAGAGGACATAGAGTTAAATTTCAGATGAACAATGAATGTAACTTTTTAGTATAAGCATGTCTTATACAACATTTGGGACATACTTACATTGTTTAGGTAAAATAAAAATTTAACTGGGCATTGTATATTTTATCTGGCAAGCCTACCCAAGGGCTTAGTCACTGAAAAACTCACATCCCTTATCTTTCCTAAGGCACTGAAGCTGTCTCAGAACTGCTGAGCTCATTTCTCCCTAGGCCACCAAATAGGGAACATAGTGAAACACCAAGGCCATCAAGATCTTTCTCTTTACTCAAGGAATAATCAGGCTAAAACAGGCAAAGCAAACAAACAAAACTGAGCAGAGGTGTTGAAGAGGATGACAAGGTGATATCACAAGGTTCAGCCTTTAGTGCAGCAGCTTAAAATACAAAGGAAGCGATGGAACCAGGAGGTACTTTAAGATAGAGTATCAGCAAGGCTAGTAACTCCTTGGAAGTCTTTCAGATCAACTTTTTCTAGGCAAACATACATTAATTTCCCCTAAAAGGATCAAGATATGAGATGTGTGATTTTTCAAACTGACAAACCCATGCCACTGATGTTGATGTGGGAAATCAGGGTGTGAAAGCACATTGGGAAATGGGGCTCAAAACTGCCATATTCAGGATTTCAAATGAGAGGTTTGTGAATCTTGGGCCAGGAGCACTAACTGCTATCCAGAAGATACACTTACCTTCCATTGAGTTCCAAAAACACGGGGTCTAATGTATTGAGGCCAGGCTGCTTTTTGTATAGTTGAAGATTAGGACAGTAAAATAACTATTCATATTAGCAACTCCTGTGAGAGGACCTGATAGCAGACTGTGAGAATGTTAATTTGTTGATTAAAAAAATTCATTATGAAAAGATGGAAGGAAATTCCCACACTGCTTTCCATCATCAAGATTTTCCCTTTGGATAAAGGAAAATTTAGGTTAAAAATCCTATTGATTTATTTTTTATTAATTGTGTAAGCATTACTTGAAACACCTTAGGAAGAATTGCATTTGTGTTAAAATTTTACAAATTGTGGAGCTGGGTTATGAAAGTTGAGTATTTAAGATTTCTAATATATTACTTAGAAAAGAATCATCCTATTTGGGTATGATAAAGAAAGCTCTTTAGAATACATTTTTGTGCAAAAATTTTGCCTTTTAGTACATTTTGGTGAGAAGTTTTTAGAGCAATTAATAATGCATTAACTGACAGCTTATCATTGCTTTTTTTTTTTTAAATGAACTGTTTCACCAGACAACTTTGTGATTCCACTCTCAGCCATCTGCTAAGCTAGGTACTTTTACCACATTTTGTTTTATATATGTGTCCTACTTTGAAAGTCTCAGTTTTTTCCTGGCTTTGTTTTAAACAGACACTAAACTCAAATAACTGAATGTGTGAATGCTCCACATTTTTATACAAATATAAGCATCAGAGAAAATATACATGTTGTGCCCAAAGTCGCGAATCCCAGAAGACCACCAAGGAGCCAACACCGATGCAAAAGCAAAGAGCCTTTATTCGAGCTAGCTCAAGCTCAATCTCTCATCTACACCAACGCAGTGGCAAGATGCCAGAGAAAGATAGCGCGTTTTCCCCAGAACAAAGGTTTTATGGGTTTCCAGGGCGGTTTGGGGGGTGATGGCCATGGCCCTGGCTGATTGGCTGGGCCTGGGGGTAGTTGCGGGGGGTGATGAGTCGTGGCTTTGGTCAGTTGGCAGGGTCTAGGGGTTTTGGGTGTACTTCTTGCTGACTGGAGAGAAACTAAGCTCTGATTGGCTGAAATAGGATCTGGGAGCTTGCCCTTTCATTCCCCCCTTTCTCTGGATCCTAAGGGACCCAATCATGGGTCTAATAAGATTTTGCAGTTGTAAGGAGATAAAGGCTGATACTGTTGTCTTAGCACTATTAGCTTGACTGTATTAATTCGATCTTTAATAATTTATCAGGTAAGCAGGAGTAACAAGATTACTAGGGGCTTGTATTGAGCAAGGAGGACTATCAGTTGGACGGCCCCCATGTGGTCTCTGACAATCTGGACCAGCCTGTTGATGATACAGGGCCTAAGGGTTAGTAAAAGGAGTAGGATGGCAAGGGGTCCTTGATTAAAGATAATCTCCTACCTTGATTTCTCTCTGGGACACTGGCGCCTTGGTCCAGGTGCACATTAAAAGACTGCGTGCCCAGCCTCTAAGGTGGGCTGAGATATTGTATATTTGCTAAAGAATCCTGCCTTTTACTATGCCATCTACAGCTGGGTCTGCATGCTAAGTCAGTTTCTCAGCTTGCAAAATTACTTAGATCAGAAGGAGGAAAGACAGCACATAGGCCTGGGCTCTTCAGCATGCTCAAGTGAATCCTACACACGATCACAAATGATTAGCATAATAAAACATGTGCTACTCTTCTTTATCTGGGGAACACCAACCGATCCCACTGAAGAATGATTCCAGAGCTCAATGTTCAACATAGTTTTAGTAGAAGGGGAGTTTCCAGCATGTAGTTATGTTGCTTTGATTGCAAATATCCTGCCTTGCTTTCTTCAGAGGCTCTCACTTTATTCTGTCTAAGCCTATGGTCCCTGTCTCATTCTCCCCTCTACAGATAGAGACTCTAGCTGCTGCTAGGGAAAAGGGGCAATGACCGCTCTGGCTGCTTTGTGCTGAGAAGGGGGCGCAGTAAAGGGTGCAGCTAGGTCTCCATCACTGGTCAGTTGAGAGGGCCTCAGAAGGTTGGCGCTTCTATTCTGGGTTTCATTTCTATTACTATTTGCAGTTTTGTGGCTTCTAGGCAAGATAAAACAAATTGTGTTATTAGGTTATGTAGCAACATCTGGAGTTGGATTTTCCATTCTGGAAGGACAAACTTGATGAGATTAAGAATGCATGGTTGAATATGAGAACTAGAAATAGTAAAATTTTAATTGCAATGACAGGAGAAAACTAAAACATAGCTAGATATTTTGAAGAAGCTGGAATTCTGGATCTAGTTTATGTCCCAATGACTAGTATTAGGATTTAGTATGGATAAGGCTGCATTATTGAAACAATACTTTTCTCTAAAATCTCCCTCATTTTTATTAGAAGTAACCAGGTTAAGAAAATAATTAACAGCTGGCTTGATTATTTGCATAAGTGCAGCAAGAAGAGCAATTGATTACACAGGCTCTTTTAAATATGCTTTGCTGGAACTTTTTGTAAGGAATTTCAGATTGAATTTTTAAGGGCTTCTTGAGGCCAGAAAGCCAAGCCAGACTTGCCATGAGCTTGTGCTTTCAGTGAGAATTCTTCTCTTCTTGAGGTTCCTGCACCTGCCAGGAAGTGACCTTCCTTACTCACCTGGTAAGGCTGCTGGGAACTCTGTAAGCAAGGTACCAGGTCAGTTCTTCTAAGGGGCTTTGTTGGCTTTATAAAGTCAATCTTAGTTCCTTAAAGTTGTTCATATCTGAGTTTATGCACATGTCTCTCAGGTATGACATTCCAGTCGAAGCCTTGGTAGTATAACCAGTGTTTTTACTTAGTCTTCTTACAAGGAAAGCAGATTCTTATTGAACTTGTGCAAATAAACATACTGCCATGGAATATAAAAATAGTCACTGAAAGTTTTTAAATTCTGGAGGGATCAGGTAGAGAGAAAGATAAATGTTTCAATTCTGCTTATAAAGATAGTCATTTACTAAACTGTTGTCAGCTTAAGAGAACAAGCTTAAAACACTTTATCAGCAACATTTGAAACAAAAAGACACAAAATCATTTTCTTTAGTTTATGTAATCTTATGTAATTAATACCTGTTCTGCTGAAATCTAGTTCTTTACTAGTTTAGGAATAATAAAACAGTGACTATAAATGACAAAAGAATTACAAATGACAATGGTTAAAGACTTGATGAGAACTTACTATAAGAGTTGATGTAAGAAAATTTGGATATTTCTGTAACACAAAACATTCAGTAACAAAGTTTAGCATCATTCTCTTTGACAGTGCTTTCCTGGTAAATATATATATATATATATATATAAGATAAATAAGCCAAATTAGTCAAATACTTTCTCCAATGAGAAAAAATTCCTCTGACATGTTCCTGGGGCCCTCTGGAACATATCAGAGTTAACTAGAGGTAAAAGCACCTTGTTGCATTTGATTTTTTTTTTTTTTTGGCACTTGCTTAAATAGGATTATAGGTTGCTATGAAGCAATACTTATCTATTTAACCAGAATGATAACAAAATATTTCAAAGGCAAATAAAGGTTACACAGTTGTTAACAAACTTTAGCTTTTAGTCTTTTTAATATTAATATTTCATTTTTAAAAAAATATTCCGGCAACTCCCTGAGACTTTTAAGCATGAGAAACTGCTTTGATAAAACAATTAGAGAACCTTTTGCAATCTTTCAACATTTAGAGCTGACTAACAGTTAAAGAAAACTTTGTTTTTTTTTAACTGGAAACAAAATTCTAATTTTGCTGTGCACTTGATATCAAGACTCACTTGCTTTAATTTCACATAGCACGACTATATCTGTAAGAATATAGTAATTTATTCTTCATTTGCCCCATGGTCCCAAGCACATAAGCCGGTCAGAATTATGCCTGGGCTTGCCTGGGGCTTGACTGGGTTTATCCTGCCTTATTTCTAAACATCCTGACCCTCCCCCAAAGCAACAGGCTGAGCGGATCCGCCACAACAAAAGGCACCACGCTGCTGCACCACACTGCTCTCTCTCTCTCTTTGTCCCCCTTTAAATAAATAGCTGTACTTTAAAACAAAGTTACTTTCTTTTATCAAAAAACACATTCTTTAGCATGCAGACGAGTTTTCATTCTTTATACCTTCTCTTATTAAAACATACATCCTTTAGCATAGAGAAATGTTTTCCTTATTTAAGTAGTTTTCATTAGAACTTAAAATCATTTGATACTTTAACTTTCAGTGAACACTGAAAAATAGGCCACCGTAAACTGTTACACTAGCATTCTTCAGATTGATAGATCTATGAACATATATTATCATTTTTGGAAATGTGCTTTACAACACAATTTCTCATTAGGCACAAAATATGTCTATATAACTTAGCAAACTTTAAAAATTTTGGTTACCACAAAAATTCTCAGGCTGTTTGCATATATACACACTGTTATACATTAATACAGTATTATTATTAAGATGCTTATTTGCTACACTTGTTTACTTATTTTTAGCAACCATGCTAGATTACTTAGAAAACTTTTATTAAACATTAGACAAAGTCAAGCTTTTCTTTAAGCATCTTCTTGAAATGTTTAACAGGTAACATCAACTTAAATGACTTTTAGTAAACTTTGGCAGCTGATAACTATAAGGACATGCACGCCTCAGCCAAACCCAAATTAGCATTAGTGCTTAACATTTTTTTATCAGATTTTCTGGAAGTTTTAGAATGCCCAATTTTCACAAGCACTTGTCTTTAAATCAATTTCATTAATACCATCCGGAGGCAGAAAGATATTTTCATTTACACACTTAGACACACAAACATACAGACTGAGTATTAAGGATAAGGTTCCCTCTGGCAGCCATCCGACATTGAAAACTGGCTACTCACTACAACAAAAAGTCTGCCACCGACCCTTCTGGACTTCCACACTGAGGTTGTAAAAGAGTGGTTGGATTAAATGTTCCCTCTGGCAGCCAGCCAACGTCAAAGGACAGCCACTCGGAGGTGCAGAAAACATGAAATTTTCCCTGATGTCCGTGCTCAAATTGTGAGCTCTCTCCCTAACGTCTGAGAAAAATGGTCTGTCATGAGAGAGAAGGGGGTGGTCTGAGTCTGTCCCATTTCTTCTGTCAACAAGACTAAGACAAACACGACAAACAACAAACAGGTGCCTACAGATAAGAATATGCCACGGCCGCGGAGGCAAAGCTGAAAGTAAGTTGAGGGTCTGTCAGACTGCAGCGGCAGCCAACTTTCCTCACAGATGAGGACTTCATCCTCCAGACAGGGGCAAGGACGTCTCCCAAGACCCCCGGTCGACGACCTGCCAGCGCGTCCGCCTAAGTCAATGCCGACCCAGATACAGACTGGAGCTCCTACAGGCTTATACAGGCTTCAGGCTTGTTCACGAACAAAAACAGTGAGACACAGACAGACAAGACAAACAGATAACTGAGTGCACTCACCAGCCGGCACAGGGCTCTCCAGGTCGGGGGTCCTGAGGGTCTCTGGGATCCCGGACGAACCCCAAAATGTTGTGCCCAAAGTCATGAATCCCAGAAGCCCACCAAGGAGCCAACACCGATGCAAAACAAAGAGCCTTTATTCGAGCTAGCTCGAGCTCAATCTCTCATCTACACCAACGCAGTGGCAAGATGCCAGAGAAAGATAGCGCATTTTCCCCAGAACAAAGGTTTTATGGGTTTCCAGGGCGGTTTGGGGGGGTGATGGCAGTGGCTCTGGCTGATTGGCTGGGCCTGAGGGTAGTTGGGGGGAGTGATGAGTCGTGGCTTTGGTCAGTTGGCAGGGTCTAGGGGTTTTGGGTGTACTTCTTGCTGACTGGAGAGAGACTAAGCTCTGATTGGCTGAAATAGGATCTAGGAGCTTGCCCTTTCAATACATACTATTATTACTTGACAAATACTGTTCTTTAAGCTCTATTTTGTTGAGTGCTTTCTTCTTGATAAAATAATCTCAATATTTGTCTTTTGTTTAAGAGAATACTTCTGGTAGCTGGAAAATAAAGAGTTTTTAAGTCATGAAAATACATGTTTTCTGAACCCACTGCTGATAGGCCAGTCCTCAAAATATGGCTTCACACAGTGAAAAGGATAAAACTCTAGTCCACATGCCCACATGGTGGACATGAATGGAATAATCTATATTAAAAGGGATCATATATATATATATATGCAGAAAGCCTCTTAACATTTATTGAGCATGGTAGTAAACTGAAAAATGTCCCTCATCCACCAAAGGTGGATATAGAGCCTAGAGCCCATAAATGTTACCCTGCTTGGAAAAAGGCCTTTTTCAGCTATGATTAAGAATTTTGAGATGAGGTGATCATCCTGGATTATCTGGGTGGGCCTTAAATGCCATCAAAAGTGTCCTTAGAAAAGAGAGATGGAGAGAAGACACGAAAGAGAAGGCTTTGTGAAGATGGGGCAGAGATTGGAGTGAAGTGGTCACAAACGAAGGATGGGGGCTTCGTTTGTGAAGCGAAGGGTCTGGAAGCTGGAAGAGTCCATCCCTGGAGGGAGAAGGGCCCTCTCAACATCTTGATTTTTGCCTGTTGAAAGTGATGTTGAACTTTTGGCCTCCAGAACTGTGAGAAAATCAGTTGTTATTTTAAGTCACCAAAGTTGTGATAATATGACAGCCACAAGAAACTCATACAGGAGCCTACTATGTTATTGGCTTAAACATGTGGTAGGTGTTTCTGTTGTGTTTTCCTACTTATTCTTCAGGACTCTCTATGCTGTGAGAAAGATTATTTTAATCTTAATTTTATGGATAAGGAAAATAAGGCTGATGTAATTTACCTAAGATCCCATAACTGCGTAACAGTAGGGTCAAGATATAAGAGTTTGTCTATCTATTCCCAAGCCAAGCCAAACATAGGTCCTCTTTCCCAGTTTGCAGCAAAACAAACACTGACACAAGGGTGTAGTGAAAGAAAGCAGGTGGTTTTATTGCAGGGCACCAAACAAGGAGAATGGGTAGTTACCACCTAAGGTCTCAAACTCCCTGTTGGCAAGGGGTTTTAAGGGTAAAATTATGAGTAAGAGTTGCAAGGTGCATATTCTTCTGAGTGGTCAGTGGTGAGGTAATAGGATTATTTCAGTAATCTTAGTTAGCAGTCTTCTGGCTCCAGCAGTCTAGGGTCTCCATGCTTGTGGCCGCAGGTGGTCTGTCTGATGGTGATCGAAGTTCTTTTAAGACATTTCAAGGATGCACTTAAGAGTTTCTGCACCCTTTGAGGAAGAACAAAGGGTCCTCTGACTAATTTATGTCTGTTGAATTTGCTTTATCTTGGTTTTTCTCCCCTTTCTTGAATCTCTAACTGCCCAGTCCAGTTTCCACCTCTGATTCAACACGTAACTGAGGGACTGAGGTTTCCCTTTGTTAATGGGCATCTGGGAACTTCTTTAAGTGCAGAGGGTACCTTCTTGCTTTCATACTTGGCCCCAAAGTTTATGGTACATTTATTTACTCATGTTTTGTTCACTCATATATCTTCTAAACATCACTCTGAGCACTCATAGTCTCCCCTTTAGAGGATTTATTGCCAAAGTTTCTTCAGTAGTAATGGAAAGAACAGAGAAGTATTGTCTTAGATAAAGTTTTCATTGGTACTTCCTATGAAAAGAGTGGTCACCAAATACCTCTAGTATTGTCATTCTTTTTTCACAATAATAGTTATTTTCACACAAACCTGGCCAGTTTAAGATTGAGCAATCAATTCAATAGACTTTAAAACTGATTTTATCCCTAAAGTCTGGACAGCTGGAGTTTCTCTTCAAGAAAATCTCAGCTTTTCTCATTGAGTTGAGAAAGCCTTTTTATACAAGAAAATGGTAAATTTTCATTTCATGTTACCTGAGAAAAGAACAAAATCAGGATGAAAGTATTCACAATATGCACACATTAAATGTATTCATTAGGTTAAAAAAAGAAACATGCCCAAATGGGGTCATTTGCCCCTCAAACCAAGACTTAATTACAATTTCAGTCTTTCCAGGAATGTGACCTTTTAGCAATCAAGAATTTTCTGGTCAGCATCCTCTTTCCCTCTTTCCCATGAGCCCTTTCTGTCCCCAAAACTAAGATGAGGTGATCTACATGACAAGACCCACTGTTCTTTCTGCTAAGGGAAGGTGACCTTGCCTGAGCAAATCCCTTCTTTTGTTTTGCTAATAACCTCTTGGCCTATGCTCCTTCCCCTAAGAACCTTCCATTTGGTACAACTCCTCAGAGCATCTTTCCGCATGCTCGAGGGGATGCTGCCTCCTTTGTGAATCATGTGATAAAGCCAATTGGATGTTCAAATTTACTCAGCTAAATTTTGTCTTTTAAAAGTTATAAAATGGCTACATGTATGCATTTATGAATCAAATGGTTTCCTGTTTTAGTCTAGACTGATAGAACATACTGTGTTTCTCTTTTTCTATCCTATTTTCTTTCACTTGTAACATGCTAACAAAACACATGCTAGCTTGAATGTAATTTTGTTGTTAATAGTTTATCAAATGAGATGTAGAGCTGACCAAAGCTTTGGTAAATTATAAGTCAGTTCCACAAACTTCCTTCTTCTTGCTCATTGGTCTACCTTCCTGCCTTTAGAGTCAGTCCTACTCTAGTTCTCAGTCCGTGTGTATTTCAGGGAAGATGTACTATTTTTGTGATTTAAAGGATAATGTTTAGCACAATGAGAATTAATAGGTAGGATGCATTCAGTCTAGGTAACTGCAGTAATGACTAGAGAGGCTCTTTCATTCTGGATGTCATTGAAAATATTGAAATTGCATTACCCATTCAAAAGAATTGAAAGAAAGTGGTTGTGTTATTATGTAAAATTTATTTTTTGTATAGTTTATTCACATGAATATAAATTTATTCATGAGTTCTATTCATTCAGCTCTACTATTAAGGAATAATGATTCTCCTATCAGGTTAAATCATAATCCTTGCTCTGGATGAGGTTGTATCTTCATTTTTTCTTGTGCTGCATCCATTGAACTGATCCTTTCTTTTCCTGAGTCCTGTGGGATCTGATCACTTGTCACTTTCTGCTGGGATATTGTTTCCTCATTTCATGATCTGAATTGTGATTTCACGTAGTCCTTTTATGTAGACTCTCTAAATGTTCAAACTTCACTTGTGTACAGCCATTGGGGTGATTTGGCTGATCTGCTCCTGCTGTGCACAAAGCAGGTGCCTTCTCGGCTTGCCTAGTCAGGGCCATCCTTCATCGGTCTGCTAGGCTTGGCATTTGTATCTGGAGCACCCTGGCCTGCTCCATCAGCATCCTCTGCTATGCAGCAGCAATTAGAGTATTTCCTCTTGGCCAAGAAAAGTGAATTTTTAACTAAATATGGATTCCATGAAAACTGACATGATTCTTGCTGACAACATCACTGTCATGGAAATATCTTTTTATCTATGAGGTACAACTTATATACGGTAAAATGCACAAATCTTAAAGTCACATATTGACAAATCTTGACATCAAGAAATAGAGTATTTTCATCACCTAATTAATATACATTCCTATGGCTCTTTTCTATCAATCCACCTCCTGCCACAGGCAATCACTATTCTGATTTTTATCACATTGATTAGTGTTTCCTGGGCTTGAACTTCATATAAACAGAATGATACTTCATACATTATAAATACCTCATATATACCCCATGTGTCATGGATCTTTTCTGCCTGACTTCTTTTGTTCAACATAATGTTTTTGACATTTATCCATTTGTTTACACTTATTGATAGTTGATTTTTGTTAATGGATGACTAAGTAGTCTTCTGTTCCATGCATATACTACAATCTCTTTCAGTTCTGCTATTGATAGATATTTGGCCATTTCTAGTTTGGGGCTTCCATGAATAAAATTGTTTTGAACATTTTCATACAGGACACTGTTCCCTTGGGCACATACCTAAAAATGGAATTGCTATGTTGGACGCTAGGTGCTTAACTTGATTAGAAATTGCAATATCAGCATCATAAGGGCAGTTGCTAAATATTCTATGACTACTACTAGATAGGCAGTAAAAGCTCAACCTCCTGTAATAACACAGAATCAACAATTTGGCTTTTATTTCTTAATTTTTAAGACTGGGTTTTTTATTCATTTATTTGATAAACACTTAATAGACAGAAAAAAAAATTACCATATGCATGACCCTAGAAGCTCAGGTTGTTCAGTCATAGGTGATCACATGCAAGGACACTTTTCCTCAGTGGGAGGAATTTCACACAAGCTTACATTCAAATGGGTGAGACTCCCATCTTCTCAGTGTGGTGACATCTCTCCCAAGGACATGAGAATTGGCTGTTGAGAGGACTAGTGAAAAAAATCTTATTATTTTTAAGTGTGAAGAACAGATATACATACAGTACATAAATATAAATGCATTAAAATTTCTGGTATTAAATTTGTATTAAAATTTCATTGGGCTATTATTAAGAGCAAATGTCTATAAAAGGCCCCTTGGGGATGGGCAGTAAAGAAAAAAAATGATTGAAGAACATTGTTTAGTAGCTTAAATGCAATTCTCAAGACAAGTCCTTGCAGTGGTATTTATATTTAGACTCTAGTGTCTAGGTCCTTTCCTTTCATATCTCACTTCCAAGGTTGTTCACAAACTTGCACTACATGAAGGCATGGGGCAGAGGACAGAACCTTCCCTGGAGCACCACTCCATGCACCAGCCTCATCGAGTCCTCGCCTAGTTTCTCTGTGGCAGCATCTGAGAGGATGCTGGAGTGTGTTCCTACATTTGATAACTTGGAGCTCACAGGTTTTCCCTATAAATGATGTTATTAACCCGTGCCGTGAGACATGGTGTTTTGCCTTTATCTACCTTGTCAGAAATATTTAAGCCCTTCCTACATGTTATTTTGTACTCCATGTAAAAAATCTCAATTTACTTGCTTGTTTCATTTTAAAAAGAAATCTTTGCCAAAAGTCTATTTAGAAACCCACTCTTGTTCTTATCGATTTCTTTCCCTAAGATTAGTAGTCTTGGCTCTGATATGAAGTCTAGTGCTTTCTGTTGTGGTTCTTTTTGAGCATACCTAAAGAGACCATCTATTTGGTTGTCTGGACATCTACATGTTCTCTGCTTTGCTCTACTGATTCAGAATATTGAGACTATTTGATATTTCACTTCATTCCCCATTTCCATTTCCAATCATTCAGTTTAAGGAAGAACACTTGTACTGCAGGTGTGCTGACCCAAATTGATCTTCCCTGACACCAGATACATAAGTCTAGTGCCATGTCCCACTCTTCCTCCAGGCTACTCTGTCTTGCTGCAAGTACACTGCAAAGCCTAGTAGTCAAATCCTCAATTCTGACAAGCATAACTCTATAAAAAATGGAGGAAGCTGATTTAATCTCCTTACTCTCTGTGGCAGATAACTGGGTTGAAAAATTTGCTGTGGTAACTTCCTATGGATTTATAGGAAAAGAAAGGTATTCTTTTCCTCTTTTCCCCTAGGCACTTGTTTTCCTTTATTCTCATGGCATAGATAAGCAGTTTAAGGGAGGTAAAGCCTGGATTGTGTGAGACTGGTTGGATTCTAGGTTTGAAAAAAAGGAGAGAGGTGGCTCTAAGAACATATGGATTTTCCAAGTCTTATAAATTGGATGCTTTGAGTTTTAAGACAGGCATTCACATCCCTCTTCCACACTGGCTCAGAGGCGGTAGCATGTAAGGGGACATTTGGATTACAGGGGACTGAAGTATGAGTGGTAGAATTTTGGGGATCACAGCAATGAGAAAGTCGGGAGTTGGTCCAGAGCATCAGCACTATATGCCTTGAATGACTGAGGTGGCTTTGGGCAATGAGCATCATTGTGGAGGCTGTGACATGTAGACCTGTGGTCTTTCTTCAAGCTTTCCAATGTTATTAAGTATGGAGTTCTACATGACCTGAAGGAAAGGTAAAAGTCTCCTGCAAAATGATTGGATTTCTGATTAAATTTCTCTCTCTCTCTCTCTCACTGTCTCTCTCTTTATTTTTCCATAAAAACTTGTTATTTTATTGCATTAAGATCTATTAAGATCTTTGCAACATCTGGGATTCCTCAGCCCTGGGAGTGGAGGTGCAGAGCACAGGGGAGAGGACAGCAGTAAGGAAGTCCCCAAAGCCAAATCGAACTCAGTTTGGAACATGGGGAGAGAGAGTGCATGCACTGGTATTGGGAATCATGTTTATACCTGTTTTAAATTTAATAGCAACTGAATCTGTTGATCATGCTGTCTTAGATCATCCATCTTGACTGCGTACCACCTTACCTCTTTTATTTTGTCATAGCACTTAATACTATCTGATGCAATATGTTTGTTTATTGATTTTATCCTCTATTAGTTTTAAGCTCCATGAAGGAAGAAGCTTTGTCTTATTCACTGCTCTATCCCCTGTGCTTGTAATAGTATCTGGCTTATCACTGGTGCTTGATAAATACTATTCAGTATTCAGAAATTTGCATGGCAAAAAATAGGAGGAGATGGTGAGGATGTCAAGACTTAATCTTGAAATATTGACATGATGAAGCTCTTTATGAATTGAAAAATATTTCCTGAATTTCTTGAACATAGTGGTATGTTATCACTTTATGTTTTACTTCAGTACTCTTCAACTTATCCAAAACCTTTCCTTCCTGTTATGGCCCATCTTTCTTCGTCAGTTTTCTGGGGCATATTGGTAATAAGAAAGGTGTGTGATTTTTTTTTCAGCTTATTCTCTTTATTTGACAATCTTAGACTTCTAGTCAGTTTGAAGTGAGATTATTTCTGTCCTTCTTTGCATATTGCTATATGCCTTGTAGTATTTTTACTCTATGTGTAGTTTATATTCTTCCTATTTCTGATTTTGCAAAGTGATAATAGATCATTTTTATATGTTGGATACTCAGTTTCTGTTACTTTTATGTCTTCTTTGAATACTTACACTGATATCAGCATGGTACTTTTAATGCATTTTGAAACGCAGAATTCATGCTAAAGGGATTAAACAACTCAATCTAGAGCCAGCCAAAAAATAAATGTGATATGGGGGAAATTATTGTGAGAATTTAAGAGAAAGGGTGTCCAGCCTATGTGGAGCCAAATCACAACAAATACTTGCCAGCAATGTGTGCAATCTGGAGAAAAGAGAAAATCAGTGAGCTCTAGGACTTCCCTTTACTATGAAATCTCATGAGGTTATATATCTCTCCGATGGGATAAATTCTTCTTTGTTGGTTCTCTAGTGCTTAGTAACAAATCTTCCAAATAATTGTCTTATTCCAACTATAATGATATATTTTACAGTTTTTCTGGGTCAGCAATTTGAAAGTGACTTAGCTGAGAATTTTTGGCTCTGGTTCCCTCCTGAGGTTATAGCCAAATATTGGCTGGGACTGCAGCCACCTGACCATTTGATTCGAGCTCAAGGTCTTTTTTTGGTGATGTTGGTGAAAAGCTAGCATATTGGTGCTGGGCATTACCAAGAGGCCTCCTTTCCTTTTCACCTGGTCCTTTCAATGGGACAGCTTGAATGTCCTCACATCCTGATGGGCTCCCCCAGAACAAGCAGTCCGTAAAAACCAAAGCAGAAATTGCCATGGTTTAGCCTTGGGAATCACAATTTCCACCATTTCTGTCAGTCACACAGACTCGTCTTGATTCACTGCTGGGGGGGAAGAAACTAAACAAAAATAGGAGGCAATAATTATTGGAGCACATCTTGAGGACTAACTTCCATTCAATCATACTTAAAACTCTTTGTAGGCAGAAGTAGAGAGAAGGCAGACACGTACTTCCCAGTTGTGACTGCCCACATTGTTAGCTGCCTTGGTAGTTTTCTGCTGTCTGAACTAATAATCAAACTTTACAACATCTAGCCCTACAGGAGCTCAGGGAGGATTCAAATGATGTTCAGAGAGACATGGAGGAGACCTAGGTTGACTACACTGACAGTACTTTCCCTTCTCTTTCTTTCCTTCTTCTTCCTTTTTTAAAAAAAATTTATTTTCAAGTATCAAGCTTGATAAAATTGACCTTTTTTCACTTAAATATTAGGAAGGTGGAAAACAAAATAAATAATAAACAAAATAAAGGATAGAACAATAACCATATATCATTTTCTTAGTCCACTTTCTCTTCTCTTAAATCATCATTTTCTATCTTCACGCCCCTCAAATCTGACTCCTCTTCTCTCACCGTCAGATGATGACCTTGCCTCTTACTTCCTTAGCAATTAGACTCAATTCTAGAAGATTAAATTAACTTTCCTGTATCTCCACTGTATACACTTCCTCACTTCTGTTGTTAGAGAAAAATTGTGCTTTTAGCTATAACCTTCCTCTCAAGCATTGAATGCATCACTTCCTACACGTGAAAACTTCTCCACTGACTGTTTGTTTCATCAGTTTTCAAGTTTGTCTTCTTTCTTTCTTCTCTCCTTCCTTCCATCCATCATTCCCACCAAACTAAGAACATGCCATTCATTTTCCTATTGTGTTATTCTTTTCTTGAGCTCACATTCATCCCAAATGTTGCCTATTTCTCTTTCCCCCTTAAGAAAGCTCCTCAACAGTTATGTGAACTTGTAGTCTCCCATTCCGTGCCTCTCATTCTCTCTTGAACCCACTTCATTTGAGCTTTTATTCTCATGGTTCCCCTGAAAAAGCTTTTGTAAAGGCCAGTAATAGCCGTTATATTGCTGTGTCCAAAGGTCAGTATTAAGTTGTCTTCATATGTAACTTATCAGTCATAATTGGCACAATTAGATGCATTCTCCTGAAAATATTTTCTCCACTTGGCTTCCAGTCACACAATCCATTCTCCCATTGCCTCCCTGTCCTGGTGGCTGCTTGTCCTCAGTTCATCTCATTCCTTCTTCCTCATCCACCTGGTCTGCTTGCGGTAGCATAGAATAGAAGTAATTATAGAGTCAGAAGAGTTTGTAGAATTGAAGGCTGTATAGAATAAAAACCTTGAAAATTAGTATTAATTGACTGAAGCATTTTAATCAGAAAATTTAACATGCTCATTTCATGACCCTTAAAGAGAAAAAGGGAGTGTAAAATATGGACAACACAGTTATAGTGCTAATATAATATAAGTGTTGAAAACAAGACTTGGGTGATTGTTACTCATGAGGAGTTCCAACCTCCCATAGTAGAAATGGAACTGTGTGAGCTACTGTACCCGAAATCTGAGACATCCCTCTTTCTAATGTGTTGATGATTGTTCGTATCTCTTACATTCAGTCTTACTCACAGACTCAACATCTTGTTGATTTGTTTATATTATTTTGTTTATACTGTATGTTTTTCTCTGTTAGAAGAAAATAATAGGAGAAAACAGCAATGATTCCATTAGCTCTAAGAAGAAGAGCAACCGTTTCAAGAGTCACTAGCCTTTAAAATTTTTCCTATCTGCCTTTAACATTGGATGTGTACCGTGGGTAAAGAAAACCACAGGGAAAAGAAATTAACAGCACAGCATGATGAATAATAGTATTGCTAGATATCTCCTGGTCAGAACAGAAAGGCAAACTCATTATTGAAAGTTTATATGCCGGGTGGTTTTGGTTGTAGATAAGATGTATGAAACTTAAGTTTGAGGTTTCCCAGAATTCTGATTGTCAAATAGTCTCAACATTGCACATTAATGTTTCGAATATATTTACTTATTAATGTCAATTATTTTAATATAATTTAGACAGTGCTAGTAGTAAAGAATGGGAAAGATGAGAAAGATAAGAATATTCCATGATTTTCCTATGTAGGGATTATGAGTATCAAAGTAGAACACTCAATCAAATCAAAATACGAGTTTTACACTGGGCAGACTCATAAATACCTGCTTTAGCAAGAGTGGTAAGTGATTTTCAGCTAGTTATTAAGTTTACAGCCCTCATTTAAGTTTCAGTATTAAAAGATGAATAATTACCAGTGTTATTATGACATGAGAAAGCATATCAACAGTTTTTATGAAAAACACCTTAACATCTTGTCTGTCTAATGTCCACTATCTCTAGCAATGCAAATTTCTCTGACATTTGAGTGTTTGCATTATAATGCATGCTGTAGTTTTTCACTTTTATCCCTAATTCATAATTATGACCATTTTGTTTAGAAGAGGATTAGGATCATTATTATTAGGAAAATGTTCTTTCCTATTTAGAGTCAATGAATTCGCTGGAGATTTTTGCCTGTGCGATGACTACTTGATTAGGCACACCTGGAAAATCATAAAAGGAAAGCACCCAAACAAGAGGGACTCTTTATTTTTTCTATTCAGATGTGTGTAGGTACAGAGGATATTAGGGAGACTCAAGCTATAGAAATCAAGCTGTTTATTTAAAACATGGATCCATATACTTCTTAGTATTTAAATAATTTGTTAGGTTTCCATTAGTGGAAAATATTTTCTAAGGCATATTAAGACATAGTGACATGAAAAAAATAATATGGGCATTGTCTCTATATTCTTATCCTGTAATAGTTATTACTTGTGTTTTTATGTGCACTTTGGGTGGTCAAAGATATAATTCCGATAGGGGTATTTTTTAATATAAATGTCATTGTGCATGCTAGTCATAGTAATTTATTAGATCACCTAATGGGGATTAGTTGGGACTACAGCATTATACTACAAGTAAATTTAGTGATGACTATAAATCAGTGCTATAAAAAATGGGAAGGACGCTGTTAATATATAGAATAAAAACTAGAATCCTGTATTAATTTTTTGGTCTCATTTCCCTATCAAATGACAAATATAAGTATTGGAATTGATATTGTTTCAAATGGCATACAGAACAGGATGTTTTGTGTTAGTGAATGATTAAAAAAGATGAAATAAAATAAATATTGAACTGTTGCATAATTTTGGGATTTAAGGCATTTAAGACTGGCAAAAATAGCTGGCAACTAGTATTAATGGTGAAAATCAGCTTGTACTTCCTGGTATAGGTATGAATAATGAGTTGAAAAATAGGCCAATAAAAATATTAAGCTTATTTCTTTATGTGATAAATTTGCTAAATAATGAGGGTTTAGGAGATAATTCCAATTTTGTTTTGGAACACCACACTGAACATAGAAAAATAATTTTTAAAGTAGAAATGGGTTGAACATTTTGATGAAAAGAAACGTACATATACCTACTACTCTTAGAAGAAGTGTTAAGCCTTTAGCAGCTCTCTGGGATGCAAATATAAAATGTGGTGCTTGATGTCAGGTCAACATTTAGTTCTAATAAGTATTATAATAAAAAAGATATTATGATAATATACTAATAAAGTTGCCCATCAAGCATTGTAATGAAGTTATTATATGGAATAAATTAAAAGCCTTAGAAGGGTTATTATAAATGCTAGTAAGAAGTTTATATTGATAGGGGGTTTAGGTAATTGTGATATAACCCATAATCTAAGGTGTCAAAAGTATTTTTCTTGTTAAGCTAACTAATTTTACTCTTACAAGTTGTTTTAAGTCATATGTATGTGAGGTCTATGACTTATACTATAATAAGAATAGCTTTTATTTTTATTTATTTGCTTCATTTAAAGGTTGATATCCATAAAAGTCCAAGGTAGTGTTAGAAAAAACTGCGGGATCAAATGATAACATTTGATAGATACTAAAAGGATTTTGTTGTAAGACAAGAAATAACGAGTGTTGGTGAGGATGTGAAGAAAAGGGAATGCTTGTACACAGTTGGTGGAAATGTAAATTCATCCAGTTACTATGGAAAGCAGTGTGGAAGTTTAAAAATACTAAAAATAGAAATACCATATGACACAGCAATTCTACTTCTGAGAATTTACCCAAAGAAAACAAAATCACTAATTCAAAAAGATATTTGCACACCTATGTTCATTGCAGCATTATTTACAATAGCCCAGATATGGAAGCAACCCAAGTATCCATCAGTAGATGAGTGGATAAAAAAGATGTGGTATCTGCACACAATGGAATATTACTCAGCCATAAAAAAGAATGATCTCTTGCCATTTGCAATGATATGGGTGGACCTAGAGGATATCATGCTAAGTGAAATAAGTTAGAAAAAGAAAGACAAATACCATACGCTTTCCCTTATATATGGAATGTAAAAAAGCAAACAAAAAAGAAATAGAACCATAAATACAGACAACAGACTGTTGGTTACCATAGCGGAAAGGGTGTGGTGGGGTGGTGAAATAGGTAAAGGTGATAAAGAGGTAGCAACTTAAGTCATAAAATAAATTAGTCACAGAAATGGAATTATAGCATAGAGAACATAATCAATATTGTAATATATCAGTATAGTGACTGGGGGTAACTGCACTTCACATGGTGAACATTTAATAATGTATGTAACTATTGAATTACTATGTTGTACATCTGAAATTAATATAGTATTATATCAACTACATTCCAATAAAAAAGTAACTGTTCTCTAAAAAAAGGATTTTATAGTAAATTGTATGTGGACAGTTCTAGATTTTCAAATACAAATCTTATGGAACTTGATTTTTCTGTCTGTAGGTAATAATTATAGTAATTAGACTGTGAAATTATTAATATAGAAGCTAATAATGCTAAACAGTCTTGACAGTAATAGACTAATTACTCTTCATTGTGTTAAAGCAAAACTAAGATTCAGAGTTACTTGTACTATATTAGTATGGGAGGAATATTATCTGTATTGATGTATTATTAAATAAATATATGTCAATTAAAAGGATCAGTATCAGGGTCAGTTTCAAAATTGAAGTGATCAGTCACATGCAAAGTAAAATTTTATTCATTGTATAAAGCATGTAATTGGAGAATGTTTTACCAGTACTTATATGCTTTCCATGAAATCCATTTTTTTATAAGAATACTGAGTCATAGATGGTGTCAGTGTATGATGTTTCATAGTAATTCTATGGTAAACATCTAAGATGATAAATAGTGTTTGTAATATGTTTAAAAAATTATTTCTTTAGGCTGTAGGGACTCTGGTGATAGCTACTCCAACAATTAGACTGAAAAGAAAGTTAAGAACTTTATAGTTTATATAATCATAATTTAAATTAATTGGCATCCTATTATTTCTACAGCTAAGAATGAGCTATTGCTATTTCCCAATAATTAATATATAATGATGAAAAAATAAGAATTAAGATAAAGATGGCTTATACCATTTCTGACTCCTAAGCATCTTGTACTTTTGTATTAATTTTAAATATTAGATGTATATGTTAAAAGATAAACTGATGCATATTAAAAATTCTAAGAGTATATTTTAACAAAAATCTATTTGAATTGGGCAGCACCAAACCATATGTAGTTGGGAATGCTCCATTGACTGGAGCTTGGAGTGAGGCTTTTGTAGAGAAAAAGCAGAAGCAAAGTGAGGAAATTAGTGATTGGCTAGGGCGTAAAGCCTGGTTGGCTGTTTATGATTGGGTATCCCTAGCATTTTGATTTTGTAACTTTGAGGCATTTATAGGCTTTGTTTTTGGTTTGCTCGTGAAGCTGCTGTGACACTATAGCCATATCAGCTTAATGGCCTCCTTATTTACTTAATTTATCATATATAATACTAAGAGCTAATTATAAATGCTACTATAAGACATGGAGATGGAAATATTATTCAATAATGGAAAATATACACCTTGGAAACCTAGTTAGAATGCATATGTTAAGGGACACACATACTTTTAATCTACAAGTGAACTTTGATAAAGTTAGGTAATATTTATTTTTACCAATATCTTATTTGCTAAGAAATGCTAGTAAAGGTTATGACTGCAACCAATTAGAGCAGATTCAATTCCTTCCTTTCTTGATATTTATAGTTTTATGTGGCAGATTATTTGAAAGTATGTTGTGTTGGAAAGCATCTGTGAAGTCATTCAATGTTTGTTGCAAGCTCCACTGCTGTTTTTGTTTTGAGGTAAAACCCTGTCAGATTATTAATATTTTACTATCATGGCTACTAGCAAACTATGATCCCATAGATAAGTGTTTCATAGTGTGTTAGCATCTGTATAGGTTGGATATTATGTATATCAGAAAGACCTAGAAAATGTTGGGGAAAGAAAGTTAATGCCTAACAAATAATTGTTGGGCTTTGCCTCACATAGGGTGTATTCTAGCATGTATCTAAAAAATAATGGGAATCAGTACAGAAAGCTGTCTTTGATAGTGAATGCTATTTCTACAGATAGATGTGATAGAAATTAGCAATAACATAATACATATCCTATTGAACAATATATAATAATACATTAGATAATTCCTGTTAACCTGTTTACAGTAAGTAGGAAGGTAAAGCCAAAGGCTTGGAGTGCAGCTGGTGACTATTGTACCATTCTTGTAACATAGCTGGTTAGTCAAAGGCTTTTACCTCTGTTAGGATAGTAATAATTATAGTAATAATTACAGAAGCAGAAATGAGATATGCTTGCACATCTACTTCAATACTTAGGGTACAATTATGATGTGGTATGTAATAAATCATAAAATTCCAGTTGATAGTGCTGCTCAGATAATTTCTTAGGCAACTAAAGAATTCTTTCCTGAATAGTATTTTCTAATATGTGAAATTATTCCAAAGTATCTGTACTCCAGGATGTCCAGAGTAAATGCTCATATTAAATCTCTGCCTTCTAGTCTATCAAAAACAAAATACTTAGATACTATTTTTAACAGTAGTCTCTGCTGCAATTATAAAAAGTATTCATAATACTAATAAAACTGCAATAGTTTATACAAATCAAGGAAGTGGTGTCTAATATTGTGACATAAAAGATGGTGTATATATTAATTAGTTGCAGTAATGCAATTAATGGCACCTGAAGTCGATGAGACCCCTGCTAGATGAGGGGAGAAGGTTAAATCTATTGTGACTGCAGTTGTTCGATTTCCAGCTAGTGTTGAGAATAGCCAAGAATAGGTAAATCTGTGTAAAATGGCTAAGAATAAGCTTTATACAGCAAATACAAGGGTAGAAGATAAGTCTTCATTTTACCAAGCTGGGAAGTTTAATTGATATACAGAATTGCAAATTCCAAGCAGCTAAGTAAAATCTTGTCTGGATTTCTCCTGCTTCTCTCCCACAAAATTCCAAGTAGGTCAAAGCCAGTAATTTAAGGAAGGTAGTTGTTAATGTATATGGCACATGTGCATATATATGTATTTATTATTAAATATAATATATTAATTGCCAGGGTGCCCTCATGTGTAAATTGTGTTACCCTCACAGGGCTATGATTAGGGTACACTTGGGGCTTAACTCACTACATGACTAAGCTTTAAGCAAATGGTAGTCTGAGGTTTCATCTATTAGTGGATATGGTTGTAGTGTGTGAATTCAGATTGTTTATGGAAGGTCAGGAAGATAACAGGTGCAATGAGCTATATTAGTATTGATAAAGCTAGAGGTCAGAGTTGTTCTTTGATGTATAATTTACGGCATCTGCAATTAGTTGAAGTCCATAAGGGCCTACAGTATTTGATTCTTTTGAAATTCAAAAAGGACCTAAATTTATCTTTAAGCATTAAGAAGGCCAAGGCTAATAGGATAGGGAAACTTAGTAATTGCAAAGTCATTGAGCATGCTACTAAAATAAAAATGTTCAGCCCTGAAAACAGAGTTTTAAGTTTACATAATCACTGAATTCTGTCACCTCAATTAGCCCAATTCTTAGACAGGGATTTCAATAATTGATTGTATTTAGATGGATATCTCTTTAATATCAAGCCCTTTTGTGGAATGGACCTTATTTCTAAAGTCCTGTCATACTGTAAGATATGTTTGTATAAAGATAAACCAAATAGAACTGCTCTGATCTGAACTCAGGTCACACGGAATTTTAATGATGAAACAAAAGAACTTTTCTAATACAAGTTACATCTTTAGGTTTTCTGGATGCAACAGTAATAACCATAAACTTTAATATCAGTGAGACCTCTAAAAGGAGATTTCATTGTTTCTATTTGGGAAATCCATTCTATTGATTCAACTAATAATGAGCATTTTAAGTGATTAGTTTGGATCTGATCTTTGGTGGATTCTCTATTCTCTGAGTTCATCTCAACCAAAATATAATTCAGGTTATGATTATTTTAGTTTCTTAGAGAACTAGTTTTCATAGTCAATGAAATGATTTAAGTTTTATAGGTTCTTTTAGTAAATAGAGAGGTTGTATGTTTATTAAGTTATTTTAATTTCTTTTACTCCTTCCTTAGTACATTTATGTTTTAGGTTGATATCTATTAAACTGTTATATGAAAAAAAGTTTTTCTGTCCTCTATTAAGAAAGTATTTATTGTTCCTTAAAATAATTTTTCTGTGCATATATAGGTTAATCCTAGGTATATTAAGAAATGGTTTTGCTTATGGGTATTTAGTTATGGTTGAGCTGAAATGCATTTGTAATTGGTGCTGTTCTTAAGCCAATTAGAATTTTACAATTAATTACTCCTTGAGGAAGGTTTTATCCTATTTCAAATAATGTCTACACCATCTGATTAACATTTAAATTTACATTAGGAGTTATTCTTCTTAAGGTAAACACAAAGTTTAACTTAAATTCTGCTTTGGATAACCAGCTTGTTAATTTTTTTTTTTTTTTACTTCTACTTAAATTTTTTTGACCTTTATTTAAATACATCTCATTACCTTGTCACAGAGAAGAATTTTTCCATATTGTCTGTGGGTAGCCCAATATGTTTTCTGTGTTTTAAGTTGAAATTCTCTGTTTATTATGTTCTAGTTAATCCATTATGGCAAAGTATAATATTTAATCTTTCCCCCTGACCTTTTTTTTGGTTTTGGAACTTAAATGAGGAAAAAAAAATCAAACTCAAGAACACTGTATCTGGCATGTCACTGGGTCATAGGCTGGGGATATATGACAGTATTACCAAACAGGATATACATAAACAAAGATACACATGGTCACAGAATGAAAAATTGGTGCCTGGTATGCTGGGGATCCCACAGTTGATGGGGAACAGCCTTCCAGACTTTGGACATTGTGAGATCCTCCCCAACACATCTAACTCCAGGAGCACGTGGTGCCTCTTCCTCAGAAATTTCTCAGCACTCTCGGATCCCTGAATTGGCCCGTTGGGCACCTGAACCAGAAGAAAGTATCAGCCGTGACCCAAAATGCCCGCCTGCTCCACCTTGGGTGTCACGTGCACACAAAGCTGGGGTTGAACTGCACAGGGTTGGTGCAGGTGCTGGTGGCAAGCCGTGCGTGTGTGAGCTGAGCAGGACGTGGGTGAGCAGCTTCTCGTGCGACTACGTGCTCTTGCCAGGCTGCACAGGAAGGGTGTGGCACTCTGCCTGTGGTACATCTGTCACGTCTGGGGCTGCCCCACTCGGTGTCCTGTTGGACAGCTGTGTGGAACGGAAGTCGCGAACATGCTGGGACACTTTCCTCTTTCTAATGATAGTTTTATCTTGAAAATTTTTACTTGGTGATACTTTTTCTTGAACATTTAAATTATATGTATCTCTAACATGCTATACATTTTAATATTTGGTCTAACTATTAGTAATAGTTGTATTTGCCTTAGTCTTCATTTTTTTCCGCCCCCCCCCAGTGAGCTAGGATTGGTTCAAAATGGTTTCAAGTTTAGTTTAAATTGCCCAGTGCATGTTTGGTGCTTTAAATTTAAACTGTACTTAGGTTTACCCAAGTGACTTTCTAGTATGCTCACTATGCTACTGTATTAAAATTTTAGATTAATATTACTTATTTTATATTATTCATATGATGTTTGCCTTTTCATTTGAGGAAGGTGAGCTATGCATACTTCAAAGCCTGCTTCAATGAATTTTTAATTAAATTACTTTTAACATCTTAGTTTCCTAATGTTCTATTAATGAACTCAGAGACTATAGCTCATCCTGTACACCCTGATCTAACATTGTTACAATAATTCTTTATTTCATCACTTTTGTTAGATGGCATTAAACTGGTTAACAAGTAGAAATGAAGATTTATTGGTTACAGAACAGGGTTGTTTTTAGAGTAGTTTAGAGTATTATAAAATATTTAGATTTTAAGCTACTGCTAGTATTACTGTGGTGAACTTTAAAAAAATTATAAATAATTCTGTCTATCCTAAGGTATTTATCACAGGTGTTAGAATTCATGGGGATGCTTTCTATGTACGGTTCCAAATATTTTGTTTGGCATATCTTTAGAAATTTTTATTTCAAAGTCAAGATTCATTTTTACAAATTTTCTTTATAAAATAGTTAGGAAAATTATTTCCCTTTAAACTATGTCTCCAGAAAAGACACATGAATAAACATAATATTGTTAAATATATTATAAAACCCTCTGAAATCCAAATAAATAACTTTGAGATTCATTGGATATATATTCACCCTTAGTAAAATAAGAATCTCTGTGCTGTTGGTGTATTATCATTTTTTCTAAGTGTTAGTCTTGAATAGAAGAATCTTATTCTCATTTTGAAATTGAGGAAGACTAAGATGGCTTATGAATGGATTCGTGAATGGATACTTTCTTTAATTTATATAGTTTCTTTTAATTTAAAAAATAAATATTAGTACATTCATGTACTTCTTTTATATTTTGACACACACGTACATATACATGGAGGGAAAGAATTCTGAAGCACGTATAGGAGGAAGTCCTGGAAAAAGTGCAGTTGAGATTTTTCAAGACCTGAAAACCGCTTCTGCCAAGACTGATAGAGTAGAAAGAAGCCGTGTCTTTGTGGGGCTGCACATTGTGTGGTGAATCAGGATGCAGAACTGGACACTGGTAGTGAGAAGGTGATAAAGGACCCTGGCAGCTCACTGCTGGAAGGAGGCTGACAGCTTGGCTATGGTGTTTCTGACTAAACATAAACCCCTTTCTCAGAATATAATCAATACTCAGACAAGGCCACTCTGTGACCACAATGAAGTAAAACAAAGAACAGGGCACTTTGCAACCACAAAAGTAAGTAACATCCTCCTCTTCAGGAAAGCATGAATGACTGATGTTGCTTTACGAGTGACAATTCTGGCCCCAGTTTGAATCCCCTACGTCTTAAATAAAAAATGTGAAGATGCCCAGTCACTGACTTGTCTCTGTTGTCTGACAGCATTCCACCCTGAATTATCCACATATCTTTAAATCCTCCTTAGAATCTCTCAACAGGAGTCCAGATAATTATAAGTCCCTTATAGCTTCCTTTTACAGAGATTAGTGGTCCTCTCATGGATGTTCTCCTTTGCTGCAAGAAGATAAATAAACCTCAATTTGTTTGATTATAGATGTGTGGTGGCTGCTAGTTGGTAGGCTTTCAAAATATCGGTAGGAAATGACCCTGTAAAGTTAGGCTGGAATGAGATCATAAAGGAATACCAGAATGTGTAATACCAAGAAAACAGCCCTTTATCATTTTGTATAGGCAGTCATTGGAAGATGTAACACATAGGCGGGAATGTTTCAGAATTGTTTAACACATCATGTTGGCAGTAGTTTGGAAGACAAATTGGTGTAGGGGAGAAATCAAAAGGAAGCAATTTGGGGTACAGTTTTAGCAGTCTGGACAAGTGAGGACCATACTTGCCAGAGTGAATATAAAGAAGTAGAGAGGAACAAAGCTTGGTAACTGAACTGATGATGTTTATTGAAAAGCAGTATGGAAGGAACAGCTTTGGTGAGGGTTGGTGATTAGTTGAGTAGGGGTTGCTTGTGAGACTACAGTTTGATAAACCAGGAAGCAACTCAATCCATGGGTTTGGAAGTCAGGAAATATTTGGGTTGGACATACAGATTGAGTTGCTACTGGCAGAGAGAGAACAGTAATAACCATTTAATTTTTACATGCCATTTACTTATATCCCACACTGAATAACCCCAGAAGGCTCTGCTATTCTAGATTTTGCCATCTCCTCCTAGCAACTAATTAATACATTCCGTTGTAAAACACCAAGTCAAATTGAATAGGATAATTTGTACCTGCTATAAGAAGGCAAGTAAACTAGATTCAGGCAATTTGTAAGTACAGCCCAGCTCTGAGTTGAGATTTCAGACATTCTCTCCTGTTCCTGAGTCCAGGTTGTCAATCAGGGAAGACCTTAGGGATAGAATTGCGCAGTTAATTACTCAGATCCAGCCAAACCCATGACAATGGTGGGACTCAGAGGAACAGATGCATAAGTGAAGGTTCCCTGAAAAGGGATTTTCCAGGGGAGATTACATTTATGAATTAGTGACAGTTGATAATTCCTCACAAGTAACAGAAGGGAAGAGAACCTTGGAAATCCAGTCAGAGGACTTTCAGTAATTACTCATTCCACTTTAAAAATGTTTTTCAAGACACTAAAATCTTGAAGGGCATATAGATCCTTCCAGAATAAAACATTCTTCGTCCATGATTAGGCAAAGCCTTCATATAGCAGGGTTTTGTTGTTGTTCTTGTTTATTTTTTTGTCCCCAGTAGCTGTAGACCATGAAAATTTATGTTTGAGTCCATCCTTTTTTATTTTTCAGTCACAGCTTTGGAATAGAAAATATGTTGTGAGTATACATATTAGACATTCATGCAGTAGACACCATGTTACATATTTTATATATATGGTCATATTTAATTGTCATCACAATCTCATGAGTTGGTTAACAATTTCATCCTAATTTTAGCATTGAAACAACTGAGATTTAGAAAACTGACTGTTATAATGTAGCTAATAGTTACTGAAACTTCTCCAGAGGTAGAACTCTTAAGAACTGTACTTTAATGTACATGGTACAAAAATTGGTACATAGTTTTATGATGAGGAAACAATGTGACCAGCCTTATTATATTGTTCTTATCTGATAGCAATGTTTATCATAATTTGCTTCTAGTTTTTGATTGGTTACAAAACATCATTGTCAAATTTTATATTGGGTATATATTAATCCATGGCATTTTACATAATATTATAGTTTCAGTTTTTCTCTGAGTGCAAAACCAAAATTGTCTTCTCTCTTTTGTCTCCTCTTAAAATTGGAAAGTTCTTTTATCATCTTTTATAATCACTCTCCCTTTTACATATGTTCTTTTGAACAACAGAAAGCTGAAACATTAGATGTATTGACCTTTTCATTTCTGCTGCTATTTGGTTTTAACCCCTGTAGCACGAGGAAAAGTTGTCCTTGATCTGTTACCCCACACTGTGCTTCTACGAAGGTCCTATCCAGCATCCTACCCATGCCCTTGGTGTGCTGATTTCAAAAGCAGTTTCCTGGGCTCCACATTACTTTTACTGAATCAGAGTCTCTAGGGATGCGGCCTGTAAATCTGCAGTTTTATCAAGAATACTAAATAAATCTTATGCATACTATAGTTTGATGACCACAGCTCTAGGGAGAGATGACTTAACATAGTTTTCTGGAATTTTAACCCAGTTGCATCTTTATATGATGAAAACAATACAAATTTGTTGTTATTTCCTCTGAAATTGCAAATAATACATTATCACTCCACACTCCTTATAATTTCTGCAAGGTATTTTTAGTATCACATAATTAGTATATTAGTGTAATCATACATATAAAGCTCAAGCGTGAAAAGATGCATTTTATTAAACATATAATTCAGTGTTAGAATTCAAACATGAATTAACACTTTTAAAGAAGAACAAAGAAAACTAATAGGGAGGCAGTTGCTACCATATCAGAAAAGTTCTGCAACTACAGGGAGAAAAGGGTCACACAGTTATACAAACTAAAAGCATCATGATTTAGTTTATCTATTTCCTTAGGAGGAAAAAAAATAACTAATCTTTCCACCTTCAGGACTAATGTAAACATAAAATTACTTATACTGAATAAAGTGAATATAAGACATGTACTGGTCTTATGTTAGATAAGTAAACGGAATGCGCATGGAGGCAACAAGGCAGGAAAGGGAAGCCCTAGAGGCAGAAAATTAGAGGGCAAGATAAGGAGATCTATGTATTAGAAATCACAGCAATCAAATTAGGAAGGTTTATGTGTTAATGGGGAAAAGCCAAAGGGGAAAAAATGCAAACATGTTCTGAGGACTGCTAGTTGCTGCACAGTATCCATTTCCTCCTCCTTTAGTAGCAGATCTCAAATATTACTTGGGAACTCAATATTCTCAGCTAAATGCCAACACTTCTCATCCTCCCTTGTATCTTGATATGATATTGAGACAAAATTCAAGCCAATATGACATAAAAAAAAGTAAGGTGGCTAGCAGCATTAACCTCATTGGAAGAAGCTATCTTCATCCTTCTGCTCTTCCTCTCTAACGCTGCCTGGACTTGGATGTGGTGGACTGAGCTTCAGAAGCTCTCTTCGTACCATGAAATATACTGAAGCATAGACACAAAGCTAGGGGTGGCAGCAGATGACAGAAGGAACTTTGTCTCCCTGCCTGTGCTCATACCGACCCTGGACTGCACCCAGGAGTTTCGTGTCTGAGAGAAATCCCATCTTGATTAGGCCTCCATAGCTTTGTTTGTTAGTTATCTGAAGCTGAAACTAATTTGAAAGGAACAAAAGGTAGACACCAAAGAGAATAAATACACATTTTCATGTATTTTTTTCCAATTTCTCTGCAAACCAAAATATTATCCCTAATTTTGGCTTTACACTCAGTTGTCTGGGAATTCCTGCAGTAATAAAGAAAAAGACATCATACAAACTCACATCCAGGGCAAGCTATTGCAAAGAAGGGTATAGGCAGAGACTTGGAAAAGGGTGGCTCTTTAGGATTTCTCCTTGCTAATGACTTCTTCTATTTAATATAACTGCTGATGTTTTGTGTCAATATCTTTTATTCCCCTAACCAAGTGTTGCTGACTCATATCCAGTACACAGTGACCTGAGGATCCCAGATAAAATCCCACTGGTCCTAATCCTGTTTTTTCTCATTATACTTTTCAAGCAATTGCTTTATAATTTACCCCTATCTGTCTGACCTTTATTTCTTTCTGAACGTTTTATTTCAGGAAAAGACTGAGGCAATGAAGCAAGTTTGTTAATAAAACTCAACTTTAATGGTTTGATAGTATGTACATTTGTGAATGAACCGTGTGAAATTTTTTTAGACAGTGATGATGGATGGAGACGGCCCATATTTGGCAGAGGAGGAAGTGACTAAGGGTCATATTCTCAGATGTCTCCCACATCAGGGGGAAAGGCTACAGAACCAGCTGTTCATTCTTTCTTTCTGGTTTCCATAATTGCAATGTTTGTTTTACTTTGTACAATTTTGTATAGAATTATATAATTCATAGTTATATAATGATATTTTGCTTCTGCTATATCTATAATTTTCCCAAGTCGGCTAATAGGATTACTAGGAGATGTAGTTAAAGGAAATGATGGACAAATATTTTGTATTTGTAGCTGTAATACTAAAAGCATTTATTAGACAATGTAATTGCAAATAAATTTTCAACAAACTAGGAAAATTTTAAAATAACAAGAGCTAGCCATGTATAGAAGCCATTTAAATTCATAAAAAAGCCATATGTATAAATGTTATTCAAATTGAAATCAAGTGCTTATAGTGGCCTTGTCCATAATTAACACAGAAAGATAGGCATCCACATGTTTACTATGGTTTTAAGAAATACAGAATAGCCCCTTTGTCAGCTAAGTTATGTGTGAAATCCAAAAAGAGAGACTTAAATACTAGAGCATTCCATTGAGCACAAAGGATTGAATTCATACTTTTTACCTGTGCTCTCTGTCAATACTCACTAAAATTACCACAGTGAAAGAATAGAGGCACAGTGACCACGAGACTGAGAGGGTATGATTAGGGTGTATTTGTGGAAATGGGAGAACAGATAGATGAGTGTTCAGTGGTTTAACAGAACAGAGAAATTGGAAATCTAAATATGCCAGGGAAGTGCAGAAGACGGGTGATTCACAACACCCAGCCACAGAAAGGCTCAGATATAGGAGGCAACAGGGATCTCCATAAATGCAAGTTTAGGTAGAGAGAATTTTTAAAAACATATAAGATGTTGTTTATTACCTGATACTTTTTCACATCCAGTACAGCTGTCAGCTACCCTTGCTCACTGCCAGCAGAAGAAAAAAAGTTCTCTGTCAACAGTCAAACTAGAAGGAATCTGGACCCTGGGATATCAGTCACAGATGTTAAGACAGTTATTAAGTGAGATTCAGTACATTGAACTGTGAGATTCACCAACCCATTTCTCCCATCACCCATCACTGTCAGGCTTAAAACCTAATTAGGAAAGTCAGGGATTCATTTCCAGATAAAATCCTGTACAAAGTAATATTTGAAAGATACTGATAGTGTGAATTTCCCCATCAAAATAAGTAAGCTGGAGGTGGATCATCTAACCACTTTGCAAGCCTTTCTAGGCATTTAGAGCTTCCAGTACTTCCTACTAAAGAGGCACACATAGCATAGAATGATAAGAAATTAGGTAAACAGTTGACTATGAAAGGCACAGACCAAAATGAAAAGGTGTAAAGGAAGTGATAGCAATATATATATATTTGCCTAAAACAGATGCACACAGATATAAACATTTATATCTACCACCTATATAATTAATATTTTCAGAGGAAATAAGAAAAATTTTATGATATAACAAAGAAGATGATGAAAGTTTAGAAGATAAAAAAATTTACTGAATATACAAAATATGATAGCAGAAATGAAAAATAAAAGGATTAGTAAGAGTTGAGATACTCAAAGACTAGGAAAAAAGGCCATGTGATGGAAAGTAGAACTGAAAACATAATGATTTTAGGGAATAACTATAGGTACCCCAGCATCTGAATGAGAAATTCAGAGAGAGAGAACTGAGAGGGGAAAACAAAGAAAATTATCAGAGAAATAATTTTAGATTTTTTTGAAGACCTGAATATGTGTGTTTCCAGATTTAATGGGCCCAACACTTTCTAGAAAATGTATAAAAAAGGAATATTGAAAAGAATCTGATCAATGAGAAAATCCTGAGAGGGGTAAAAAGAGAAAAATTAATTGATTCATATTACAAATATTTGGAATCAGAATGGTATTGTCTCCAAAAGCCACACTAGAATCTAGAAGACAGTGGGTAAAATTGCTTTAAAATACTAAAGGGAAATTATTTTTAACCTAGAATTCTCTAATTAACCAAGAAACCAAATAAAAGTAAATTGAAAACATTTTCAGACATGCAAGATATCTAAAATTAACTTCTCTTACACCCTTTCCAAGGACTCCACTGAAAGAGGCACTCCACCCAAATCGGACAATGAATTAAAAGAGTAAAACACATTTAAGAATGAGAGGATTGGAGCTGTAGCTAGGAAAGAATTTTTCCCCAAAATGGAAATTGAGGAGCCCAGGATAACAACTTTGCACTGAGTTTGGAGAACAGGAGCCCAGATTTTAGCAGAAGGATTGAGGACTCCAGAAGGAATATTTTCAAAAAGAAAAAAGATGAAATAGAATATTTGAATTGTTTTTAATATTTTCAAGAGGAAATTTATAATTCTGAAGGGTAGTTTGGGAGTTACTAACAGATTAAGATACAAATAACAAACAAAACAAAAATATTATTTCAAGGAAAATAAAAAGTTGTACAAAATAAAATGAAGTTATAATATATTTTAGCAGTGGTTTTCATTTACAATGTAATAATGACATTGACACCAAACACTCACTTTAACAAACATTATTATATTATGTTACCTGGGCGATGGAAGAAGGGGAACTGTGTTTCAGAGTTTACCATGTACCAGACCAGCTGAATCCACAGTGGATATTTTTAAAAATTGAAAATCAAGAAAACAATAGTAAAAATGTTATTTATGAACATGTAAATACCAGATTATCAGCTAAAGCAGTTGAAAGAGGTAGCCTAAGGTAGCCTTCTTTAGTAGTCTAAGGAAGAAAAATGGTGATAGAAGGTGAATGCTTTCAGTTTTACTTGCCATACTGAACTATAATATTTTCATTTATAATTCTAAGTAAAAATAAAAATAGTAAATGAAAGACGTAAATAGTCTTTGTATGGCAACGTTTTAAGGCTGTCATACCTTTGCAATTTGGAGGGCTCAGTTTTATCAGCTGCTTCCTAGTATAGCAGAGATGTAGGGGCAGGGAAGCAGGAAAGGTCTCTGGAGGAGGGTGGGAGACAGACGCAGCCGCACATGTTTTACTCTGTCTGGCTTACTCTGGTCCTGCTTAGGACATTTTTTTTAAATTTATTGACTTATTTTCTTATTGTAATATAGTTGACATAATGTTATAACAGTTTCAGGTGTATGACAGTGATTTGACATTTAAATACATTACTAACATTACTAAATGTTCACCATGATAGGTGTAGTTACCTTCTGTCACCACACCAAGTTATTACAGTATTATTGGCTGTGTACCCCATGCTGTGTCTTACTTATTTTGTAACTGGAAGTTTGTATCTCTTGATCCCCATTCACCTATTTCACTATCCTCTGCCCTCCTCCCCTGTAGCAACCACCAGTTTATAATCTGTATTTATGAATCTCTTTCTGGGTTTTTGTTTGTTTTAATTGTTCATTTGCTTTGTTTTTTACATGGCATTTACTTTATCTGTTTTATTTCACAATACCCTACAGGTCCATCCATGTTGCAAATGGCAAGATTACATTTTTTTTAATGGCTAAATAAGATTCCATTGTACATATGACCATATCTTTATCCATTTATTTATCAATGGAGATTTAGATTGCTTCCATATCTTGGCTATTTTAAATAATGCTGTAGTGAACATAGGGGTGCATGTACCTTTTCAAATTAGTGGTTTTATTTTCTTCAGATAAATACTCAGAAATGGAATTACAGCACTGTATGGTATTTGTATTTTTAGTTTTTTGAGGAAACTCCATACTGTTTGTCATAGTGGCTGCACCAGTTCACATTCCCACCAACAGTGCATGAGGGCTCCCTTTTCTTTACATCCTCACCAACACTTGTTATTTCTTGTCTTTTAGATACTAGGCATTCTTACTGGTGTGAGGTGATATCTCATTGTGGTTTTGATTTACATTTCTATGATGATTAGTGATGTTAAACACTTTTTGTGTGATCTTTTGGCTATCTGTCTATCTTACTATTTATTACTTAAAGGCAAAAGACCAAACATAATTCTCTAAATTAAAAATAATAAGCCACTTTTCTAACTACAAAAAATTGTAAAATGCCAGAAAATATTGAAACCTCTCTAAAAATTTATGTATGTATGTTTATAAATGTAAAGTAATTATATATTATATCATTAGGTGATATAGTTTTCTTTTGCACACTATACTAAGTGATCTAAAGCAGAACTCTAGCTTTTACAGTGACTTCAAATTATTCTGTACTATGGCAGAATGATTTAGTTAATATCACCAGGGTTTTTTTTTTTTAATCATATCTGTTCTTCTGTTACCGTTTTAATGCCACCTTCCTTTGGCAATCAATATTAATGCTCTTTCAAAGCATGATAGGAAAATCAATCCAAGAGTTATTTTTTCCAAGGATTGCCTCCAAGGATCTATTTACAAAGTTAAAAGTCTTCTGAAGGACTCTTGCTGATGTGATTGAGTGGAGAGATTAATGAAGTCAAACAAATGTGCAAAAATCTTTTTAAAAAACTCCTATAGTCCAATCTTATAATACAGAAAAAAACCTGATTTTTAGATATTTCAGGCATTTGCCTTCTCCCTTTTCTCCCTTCTTATGTGTGTGGACAAACATGTCAATATAAATAAATTAATCTATCTATCAATCATCACTCTATCTATGTATAATTACATATGCAAAGATATTGTAAAAGACCACATGGCAGTGTTATTACTTTACTGTTATTTTCACATAATTCTGAACTAAATATTAATACTATATGGAGCATGTTCCTAATGTTCTTAAATTAATCACCCAAAGAAAATGCAACCATCTCTAATCCAGCATTTCTCAAAGAAATATTACATAAGAATACCCTGGGTATTTATTTAAAGTTGCAAGTTACTGAGTCAATGTCTACAAAATTATCATCTCTGGAAATAGAGCCCAAGATATGCACTTTTCAAATGTTTGCTCTCTATAAAAGTCTGAGAGTCACTGCTCCAGTCCTGGGTCCTTCCTTGAATTTGCTGTGCATTTCTCAGTGTGAAATAGGATCATATTGCCATTCAGGTAGCCCATTGATAACAGCTGAGGTGTTTTAGACTACCTGCTAAGACAGATTATTTTTGTCTTTAACACAGTCATTATTTATTTTTTCTTAAAGCAAACATTGAATAATAAGGGGTTAATTTGTTTCCATCACAGTTTTATGGTTAGGGGGCAACTAGTAAGCCTATGTTTAGACTTATTATAAAATATATCTTTTAAGTGATTTTCATAGCATGAATATAAACATAGGAGATGAACAAGAAGCTTTTTCACAAGGAAGCGGAATTACCAGATAGTAACTAACATTTGTAGACAGGAATATTGATGAATGACTTTCTGCTTTTGACAGCTTGGCAGCTGTCACTATACAAAAATGGCAATACGATCCTATTCCCCACTGAGAATTCCAAAAGGACATTAGTTTAAAGTGAGTTTTCAGGCTTCTGAGAACTGTATTTTATTAAGAAGTCCAGGTCTCTTTAATCCCCCTTCTGAATCACATATATACGACTAAATACAAAGTTTCTAGTGTACGCTCTGAAATTTTATGCCTCCTCTTGCCCTGAAAAAAAGAACCTGAAAAGTCCTTCTGAGGGACATGAAAGTATGGATAGATACAATTGCCTGGATATCTCCAAGTCTGTGCCCTGGTTGGTCACTGCATCTTATGAGAGTCAGTGAAAATGACATGATTCCAGATCCCAAAGGTTGTAGAAACTAAGATCATTCTTGTTTCTCCAAAGTTTGGAGAAAGGTTTCATTACTTCTTACCAGCTCATCATGACTTCCTATTCTGCTTCTTATGTTACTCTCTTGTGATAAAATTCATCCAGAAGTTAAGTGGGCATGACCTTCACTCACTTCTTTATCACTGCTGCCCAGGATGTGGGTATAATGATAACACCGGAAGTTTCCTTCCTCCTGTATCACTGCAGTAAGTTCCTACAGGCTCTTGGTTGTACCCTGAACTACTATACTCTGTTCTCAATAAAGCAGCCAAAGTGATTCCTCTTAAAAGCAGAGAAATCATTTCATTCTTTTAAAAATTCCCCAGTAACTTCCTTATTCATTCAAAGTAAAAGCTAAAGTCCTTTAAATGCTCTATAGGTAACTACAGTTTGGACTCCTTTAAAATGTGGGTTTCATCTTCACTTACTACCCTCCTATTGTTCACCTTATTTATTCTCTCCAACACATTAGCCTCTTTCTTTTTCTCAAACATTTCATGCATGCTCCAGACCATGGATTTGTTCTCCCCTTTACCTGAAAAATTCTTCTAGATATCCAAAGACTCACCTCCTTCACAGCCTTCAAGTTCTGCGCAAGTGTCACCTACTCGATGAGACCTCCTTGACCAATGTATTTAAATTGTTATACCCATCATTCCACATCCTTCCTTCCTTGACTTATTTTTCTTCATGGAACTTTCCATCTGCTAATTTATTCTATAATGTATTGATGTTTTTAAGGTCTACTCCATGACTAGAATATAAACTTTGTGTCGGTGAGGTTTTTTAATCTTCCTTTTTATCAATAATATATCTCTTAGGCCTAAAACACTGCTCAGCATTGGGACTTCATGTCAGTGCACCCAGTACAACTGCAGAGGGCCCCAAACTCAGAAGGGCTCTCATACTTGGCCCTTGTCTGCATATGCCATCTTGAAGTGTAATTCTTAAAGATTTTCTCTTTGAATTTGTATTATAAATGAAATGCAGTTAGACAGTGGAGCATGTGCCTGTGTCTTGGGGCTTGGGCTCCAATGGCCTGTCTCCTGCCGCTTCCCACCCCCGTTCCTCCTCTGACAGATTCTCAGCTACCTGCTTCCCTGACCCCGAGCATTCCTGATTCTGCCTGGTTACCCCTGCTCCCTTGGCCCCTAGCATCTTGGGTAGGTCATGCAACGGCAGCCCCTGCCTTGGACTGGCATCATCACAGTGTTTTTGGTGGGTGACTCTGTGGAGTTGAACTTCTCTTCTGCCACATTAGGTACTGAAGGTGACTTAAGTATTACAGGCTCCATTTCTAAATATCCCAGTTTTACAACTGTCAGCATCTTCCTCCTATTTGTACTGAAGTATACTAAGATTTTGCCATGTTAACCCTGGATTCTGCAATGGCCTTGATGATTCTAATTGGTTCGATTTCTCCTTTCCCATCTTTCTAAGTTCTGGGTTTAGTTTTTTTTTTTTCTTTCTCCCAGCAAGCCCTGTGGCTTTCTATCTCTCTCAGAGTGTTCTTATATATCTTTGTTTTACAGCAGTGTGTGCTAAGTGTCATATTTCTTTCATGGAAACAATAATTTACAGTCAGTTTTAAAGAAAAATAGTTATGAAATGGAAGAAAAATGTGAATAGGGTCCCTATTTTAGGCTTTCAAAGGTATGTCAAATGAATTTCCTCAGGAAATATGTTTACATTTTTAAGAAAGCATTTGATTTAAATAGCATATTTCTAAATTATAATGATACAATAAGTATTTCCATGCAGTTATTACAGAAAACATAACTTTTAAAGTTACTATGTGTTAGAATTTCTTAATCAAAATTTTAGGAAGGATAATCAATTGTGCAAGCACTTGAAACATTCTCCTAAGATTTTTTGTGTGCTCATAAATTACCCTGCTAGTTTCCTCCTCCCCTACCTAGTATAGCTGAATCCAAATAGCCTGGAAGTAGGCATTCTATAGTGAGAAAATAAATAGATTTTACTTTCAGTGTTCAAAGGCAAATTATATTAATTCATTTTGATCACTTCTCTCTAGAGGTCTTTTCTGCACACAGATTATTGGTACTTCAATCTGACTTGATGTGAGGAAGTAAGTCAGTATAAGCAAGGATAATGAAGTGTGAAAATGAAGGGAATAAGAAAGGAAAAAAATTTTTTAAAGGATTTCCTGGGGTACAATAAAAGAGGCTGTAAATAACCATCAGCGCATCCTCTTGGATAACAAATTACCTAGTTTCTTAGCCTTCATCTGTGTATTAGTCAAAGATCAAATCTGGATCAATTTCTAGTGCCTATACTTTTCTTTAAACAATTATCCCGTTACTGAAAAACTTACATCTCAGACAACTTTTTAACATAATAAATTACTACACTTTTACTTGAGACAAACAATATAGTCCTTTCGCCATGTCAATGTATGTTGCATGAAATGACTCCCAGGAAATAAATTTAAAAGTAAACTTATAAAATACTTATAAAAAAGCAAATAGGATATATTCAGGTACTCCTAGGAATGATTAAAAATAAATATTCATTTGCTAGCCAGTAGGTCATCAAATTTTATTTACTATCTTTTTTGTAAAGTTCTTTAGAGATGGTGAAGAATTAACAAACACATACACCAAATCTCAAAGACGTTACAAACAGAAATACTAGAGTAATAAAAGCTGACACATGTAAGCAGAGCTACTCAAAAGTACCAAATAGGGTAATGAAACAATGACAATTAATATGCGTTTAGCACCTACTTTGTACCAGGCACTCGTTATATAAAGGTGAATGAGAAGCACAAGATTCTAGAATCTGGAGTAAGTGAAAGGGTTGAAATGAAATGAAGTTAGCATGGGAAACTGTAATGGGAATAATCTCCTCTACATAGTTTGGGATAAATGAGAGGAAAGTGGAGAATGATATTAATGCCATGTCATTTATTGAGCATAAAACCCCTACAATAATGATAACTAATGTCAATAGATTGTTCTGTTGGTGCCAGGGGCTAAATGAATTATTTCATTTAATACACAGAAAATCACATGGAATATAGACTATCCTTTCCCCCATTTCTATATTTTTGCCAAGAGGCTCAAGAGAGTTTAACTAACTCTAAATTTACATAGCTGCTAGTGGCAGATTAATCCCAGAGGCTGTGCTCTTAATAATTACACTGTGCAGTCTAAGAGTTAGGTATGGGAAAAATAGCGAGTGAGCTCCAGCTTTTAGTAAGTAACCTTCTCAGGTTCCCAAAACTTTTATGAGAAAGAAATGCTATTAAAAGTAACACAGACATGATTTCAAATTCCCTTTTTTTTCTACTAAACCAAACTTGCCTCCTGGTCAGATTAAAATGGAGGTTTGGGGCGATGAGCAAAAACTAGAGCTGAATGGAAATAAGGTTGACTGGGCAGCAGGGTAAGAAATCCGTGGGAGGCTCTACAATTCCTAGTTATGCAAGCTGTGTATTTTTATATTATAGTTTGACACCTTTACCACATTTCCATTTGTATGCATTTTGGAGAAATTAATTTAATGAAAAAGCATGTTTAATCTTTCAGAAGAAGAAAAAAGCAATATTTGTTTTTATTTCTCCATCCAAATATCACAGACTCTACAGTGGCTAGAATCTAAATGAATACTTTAAATAAATAACACTGTAAATCTTTAAAGAAATACAAGTTCTTTAGATCTTTAAAGCAAATAGTGTGGTTTCCAGAATTGATGATGTGCACTTACATTGAGCTTTGAGAGGAGTAACTCATTTCCCTCCAGGATGTTGGATGAACTTCTGTTTTATGCATTCATATTTCTGATGCTGCCCTGACACATTCACTGGAGATATTTGTTTGAGTAGTGGCTATGAGAACATTTGAATTTATGTGTGCATGTATACTGCTGTTCTTTTTAATTACATTTTGTAACCATTCTCGGTTAAGTGTTCTGAGATATAATGCTCAGTATGCTAATTATTTATATTGATAATGATGACAATACTATTATTTCCATCATTATTTCTCTTTTAGTTTTATGCTTTAAAGGGCATCTCTGAACTAAAAATTAAAATGTGTACATGTTCTTTTCCATATCTTGTAATGTTTGTTATTTCATTCACCAAACAAAGCCATTATAGGCTATTAGAGACGTATAACTACAGTATAATATTTGTTGATTGCCTGTCATTTGCTATGTTGAAATCTTTGTAAGCATTATGTTATTTAAGCATTTTTGAGATGTTACTCTTATTAGCCCTATTTTACAAGTAGTATTCTGTGGTTTAGAGAGCCTAAGTAACTACCTAAAGCCCAAAGAGAGAGAGTTTGAGTTAGGACCTTATCCATAGACTCCATGCTTACTTCCATCATTTTCATCCCTAACTTCTTTATCTTGGTACATTTATTAGCCAGATTATGTTCTTTTATATAAAACTGTATTTACTTAAATCATTCAATTGAACATAATAGCTATCTTTATTTTTGTAATTACAGAATGGTATTCAGATAACAAAACAGCAATAATTGCATAAGTTTCTTCAAACACAACTAAAAATGAAAAAAGCAATTGTCTCTAAGTACAATTAATTTGTATTGTTTACTGTTCACCAACAGGAAATGTTTTTTTATGTGTTCACATAGTTTTATACCCCCACATAATCAGGCAAGATAAGTGGCTATTTAATATACCACCAGGCCAGAACTAATTAAAGACATATTCAGTAACATGCTAAATATATATATCTTATACAGCATTGCATTTCAGTGTTTCATCTTTGCTTTCAGAGGGAGGAATTAAGTTCTTTATAGGCAGGAAAAAGAATGCACTGGAACCAACTGAGTTTGTGTCAAAACCTTGATCTTTTTTTCCTTACAGTTTTCCTTATTTACCCTACCTTCTCCCAGCTTTTTTCCTTGTATTTTTCAGGCTTGGCAATTTCTTTTACTTCCACATCAGATTTTCTTCTAGTCTGGTATGCAATAAAATCTTTTTCATATTTTTTCTTTGTTTTGGTAGGCTTTTTTTTTTACAGTAAGTCTTTTTATCAATTGCAGTATTTTCACATCTCCTAGTTACTTTGAAAAAGCTATTGGCTAGGCTCAGACACTTTCTTTTGACTTGGAGGTGATGTTAAGAACAAAACAAGAAAATGGTTGGAGAATGATTATTGGGTGCACTGGGGGCCTTGTAAAATCCTTAGCCACTTTTCTGTATTCAGTTGGCTTTTCTTTAGTAGACCTGGCCTTCCAGAATGCCTATTATGACATTTGCCTCTTGATTATACCTCTTTGACCACTTTTGTCTATCTGTAATCTCTTCTATCATCTATCATGCTTCTATCCATCTTTCCTTCTATCCATCTATTTATCTATGTATTATCTATCATCTGTCTAATTTATCATATATCCATCCATCTATCTATTATCTATCTATCTATTTTGCCCAATGACTATTCAACTCTCACTTCTGGAATTTGTCTCTGTGGAACTCAGTTTACTACCTAGAATATATTTTGAATAAGTGTTTTAGGAAAAAAGTTATAGCTGACATTGTTCTGAGCCCTTGTGTATTTGAGAAACAACAAGCCTTCAATTGTCTTGTTAAGTAAAAGATAAATTGTGTAATAAAAGAAATCACAGGCCCAGTTAGTTTATTATAAAACTTTATAATTATTGTTCATTTGTCTGCTGGGATTCAATATTATAGGGAATAATTCTGTAAATGGCCTAATTTATTCCTCTTTGTAGATAACCTTAATTTTTACTAATGCTTTTGCTCTAGTGTTTCTAGGATTCCTTACTTTCAAAATACCACGAAAAGAAGCAAAATTCAAGAAACAAAAACAAGCCAGAAGGAGAAAGAAAAAAGTTATTTCACTTCTTGAAAGTTTTTCTTCAACTTATCTTCCATAAAAATTACAAGTCAGTATCATATCTAGAGTCCAGCCTTTCATCAGCTTAAGAAAGGGTTTTATTACTACAACTTGCAATCTACTTCCTATTTACTCTCTTCTTCTGCCCTTTTTATCCAGATATTGAACAAGCATTGCCAAAATTTTATAATTACTCTCTTGAAATACATTTACCTCTTTGTCCTTTGTTTAAGATTTCTCAAGATTTATTATTTTTTACATTTTTTATAGTACTCCAGTAACATTTGTGAGATTATTTACTTTATGATATTATTTTTATTTTCCTACATTCTTTCCTCAATTCTTCAGATATGTGAAGAGAAAGAGGGAAATAGATATAGGCTTAGGTGAAGATGGAATGGGCATGGATATGTATATATATATATATATATATATATATATATATATATCTATCTCACACTCCCTTGATTGCAAATGGAGGTGTCTCCTTAAAATTCATAACTATTGAAAAGAGGATATAAAGACTGATATCTCTTTCCTATAATAACTATTTTCAATAACATATTCTTTCCCCTCTTGCCTAACTTTAATATATTACTTTTACAGTTTAATTATATATGTGAATCCTTTTCACTATTCCTATGTTGGGGTTTTCTATTATCACATTTTTGTTTGAGAAGTTAATCTTTGTCTCATTGTTCTCCAAAATACTTTGCACAAATTTCTTTGGAAAACTTGCCCTTAATCAGGATAATATTAGAGTCCTCCTTTAAAATTTTAATCTGGAGAGATGGGTGGTGAAATTTTGTGGTTAAGTGATTTTGTAATAAGGCAGGTATAAGGAAATTAAAGCTGAGTTCAACAGCTAATTGCTTTTCATTTATATTCTTGTTTGTTGATAATCCCTATTCCAAGGACCCACTTTTATTATCAGGTTTTTTGTGGGATTTTTTGCCCTTAGAAACACTGCTTCTTTGTAGCTGAAACCTTTTCTAGCATCACTTAGCAGGAAATCATTTAAAAAATGTTTTGATGTTATAAAATTGCCGTGTCCTGTGGATTTTCTCTGTTCCACAAATGAAGATTTTTAAATTGCTGTAACTAGTCTTGTACTTGGGCATCATGTGAAGCTACTTGGCAGTGAAGTTTTCCATGTCTTCTGCTTTACTCACAGACGTGTCTTGGGTAATATGTGTATATAGGGAGAAGGCAAGTTTTAGTGGGACTTTACTGCTGTCACTAACTTTTTTTCAGCAACATCGTACGGCTACCACTGGAAAAGTAAAGAGTTAACTTAGTGAATCCCTTTCAATTATTTATTTGCACTGTGTATAGCACACATGCTTCAAAAATATTTAATTACAAGATTAAGAAAACATATTTGAGCATCTCAGAAAAAAAAAGTTGTTAAAAAATCGCCTTTCATTTTTGAAGGCATATGAAATCATTGCTCATATTTGTAACTGGTATACTAGCTTTATATTCTTCTCAGGGAAAAAAGACTTTGAAGATATGCTCCAGGAGAAAGAGAGATGTTTGAAAACTAGGGAATGAAAAATTTGCAGAGCATGTGTTTACTTGGGAATAGAATATCAAGAATGTATTTGAATTATAAAATAAGGCTTTCACAACCTAACTCCTCGCTCTACTCCTCATACAAAATCCAATTAAGTGGACATAACTGAATAGAGATGAAGGGTTTGAGTTAGCAATAACTGTATGGAAATCATTATTATAGAACTGGAATTTCCAAATAAATGTGTGGCTGAGATTGACTGGGAAGAGAAGAATGGAGAAAGAACTCAGGCCTGAGACTTGAGAAATCCCAGCATTAAATGTGGAAAACCAGGCAGAAAATTCGGCAAAGCCTTCAGAAGAGGTAGTCAGAAAGAAATAAAATAATAGGAGAACATGGTCCTACAGAGGTCAGGGGCAATGTTTCAGGAAGGACTTGGTCAGCCTATCAAAGGCCGCTAGTAATTAAAGAAGGAGGGCATGGTCAGTAGTAGTAAAGACCATGGAAAGTTAATATAAGATTATACAGGGAGGTATCTGTTATCTCAGTCAACATATCAAACTGTCTGAGGACTTGATGAAATTCTGGTGATCTGTTGGGAAGTTGGAAACAAATGGCAGTAGTTTGAGGAAGAACAGGGGGAAAGGGAGCAGTGTAAGTCAGAAACCTGGCTATAAGAGGAGAAGTGAGATAAACTGTAAATTAGAGGGGAGAGGAAATTAACAGGAGGACTTGTTTTTTAAAGAGGCAAGAGAATTGCCAATATTTAAATATGTGTATTGGCAGCAACAAGAAACAGAAAGACAAGAATTTCAGACTATTAGTAAATGAGTTATAATTATGAGATTTACATTGGATACAGAGAAAATACATAAGAAGAAAGAATAGTGCTACTACTAATATTTAGTATAAAATATTTAAGGGATTATGTGTATGTATATGAAAAATGTATATTCAATTAATAATACTTGTTTTTACTGATAACCCTAATTTCTTTTACTGTGCACATTCTGCTTTATAATCCCAAAATATGTTATAAGTATTTGTGTATGTGTGTGTATATATACATATACATGCACAACTATATAAAATTTATAAATTAAAACACTTGAAAGAAGTATGTTAAATATAGTTTAGTAGGGAAATGAACTGTTGGTGGGTTTCTTTTTCTCTTTTTTTTAGAGATTTTCTACAATTAATAGGTATCACCTTTATACTAAAAATTGTATGTTACTTTTAAAAAGGTATGCTGACTTTATCACGAATAGTAGCACCTACATTTGTGTTTTATTGCTTTGTTCTGTTCCTTTACGTTACATGGTTTGTGAAACCCATTATTTAGAGATTTCCTGTGGCCTGTAAGTGTAAGAATTCATGGGCAAATTTATGAGATCTGATAATGGAAGACACTAAAAGTAGTTACATGACATTTGATTAGTAGTTTCTGACTCAGTCTCTGAACCAAAAATACAGTGAAAAACAGGGAAAAAGGAGATAAGATTCAAAATATTTTCAGAATCTGAGAGTAAGTTGCATTAACTCTAATCCTTGTGGTTTTGGAATAAGTGAAACAGCTGCTGCCCTGCCCGTGTTTCGCCCTATCACACGTAATACCTGAGTACCTGGGTAAAGGAGGTGAGACAAGTTGCACTTCCACCCTCCACCCTGAATCAGCAGCCAGCTTCCATGTTCCACCGCACAGTAGAATTCACAGGCCTCAGCACACGGAATTGAAAAAAATGAGAACATAAATTACAAACCTATGGGCTTTCCCTCCTTTTCTTTCTTCTTTCCTTCATTTTTTCCCATTTTTATTAGTCATTTCCAAGTTGGAGAAGGTTTTTCTAAGTATGGATGAAAATGAGAAAAAGAACCAGAACAAGAAACTGAATATTGCTAAGTTCAAGTAAACAAAACAAAATATATCTTCATGTGAAAAATAAATCATGAAGTTATATTTATATACATGTGTGTATGTACACATGTATGAAATAAGCTTGTAGAGCAAGTGAGTGGGAATATCATGGTGAATTTCCAAAAGGAAAGGTCAAGCTGTTGAAAAGTATTATTAGAAGAAAAAATGTAGAGAACTTGGATATTCTCAATAAAATTCAAAGAAACAATGAACTTAATGTCAAAATATTAGAAGCCTTATAAATCTTATAAAGACTCAGGGAACAGACACATTTGACACATTAAAAGACAAATTCTAATTAAAAGAAATTTGGATGGTATGTGGGGGAAGTTTAAGGAGCCTAAATCTAATTTTTAAAAAGATATGATATACATTTTTATGAGTTAAAAGTAGTATTAACCCTTCAAATTTGATTAACATTTGGCTACATAGTAATTTTTATCAAGAGAAATACTTAAGACTTTCTAAACCACTGACCAAGTGTGACAAAAATAATATTTTCACGACTGTATCACTCAATAATTCAACACTTAAAAATATATTTTAAGAAAATAATATTCTTGTGAAAATTTATGTGTAAGTGTGTTCATGACATCATTGATTATAATTTCAAACACTGGAAATACTCTAAATTTCCAGAATTAGTAAGGAAAATAATGATACATAATTATGAAATAATAATGAGAGTATTAAGCCATGTTTTCAAATAATTTTATTTCCATTAGAAAATAGTTACTACAATATAATGTTAAAATGAAAAAAGAGATCCCTAAACTATACATTCAAATGCTTCTAATTTTGCTAATGTATATAAATAAGTAGTATTGATTAAAATTTTTATATCTAGGAAGGAATTAACTGTGTGGCTAAGCAAGAATACCAGGGTCTTATACAATCAACAGCTGTAAACACTGTATTGAGTCAGTAATAGAAAAACTGAAAATCTCTTGAATAATGTCTTGAGAATATTGGATGAAGATAAAGAAAATTAGGTTAAACTTGGCCTGTTTTAAAATCCAGACCAAATGGCTCTTATGGTAGCTTTTTATATGTCAAGTTTAGGTAAACTGCAGATGAGTTTGCCAGATTTCCCTTCCTTACTTGAATCTGGATGGGGGTTGGGAAATTTGCTCAGGATATATTGTGTGGAACTGATGAAGAAATGTGCTCTTGCACACATCAGTGTCGTGTTAGAGATGTTGCAACTTGACATATGCACTATGCCCACAGCATGCATGAGGGGCAGCAGCTGGACCTGCAGCTCCTACAACTCCTGCGGATCTCTTGCCTCAGTTCTGTAAAATCTGAGCTAGGTTCCCGTACAGTTCCAGTTCCATGATGGAGGGCCCAGTGCTTCTAGGCCACTTGCATCATCCAAGGTGAAGACCTGGAGGTGACTAGAGACCAGTATGCATTGCAGAGAAAGACAGATGTGGATTTAAGTGTATTCTCATGGGTTCATTTATCCTCATGGGTTTTATTTTGTTCTTGCTTTATCTTACACCATATCCATCTTCTTCACAACTGCCAGCCCTGCCGACCTCAGGCCTGGCCCCAGATTCAGATACAACAGACTGACACCAACTGCTTAAGGAACGCCCACAGTCATGAAAGGTCTAATCCATTCCTACACTCTACTGGATCACTCTTCATTCTGCATCTTTGGGTGGATGCTAACAAATACAGCTACCAATGTGTTAGTCATGCTTGATATTCCCATTTATCAATATTAAATAGTTATGTTGAATATACTGATCAATTATCATGAATGGCATAATGTATACATTTGCATGTAGAAAAGTATAGCTGCACTGTTGTATTAAATCACTGAAGGAAGCCATGACGTAGAAAAGGCACTATTATATAAGGAATAAAAAAAGTCATATTTCTGGAAAGTAATGATGAAAGGATAAAAAAATAAAGTTTACTATTGCTTTTTCCAAACCAGTCACATCTCTCAGCCCACAGACAACTATGTTTTTAGGGAGAGCTTCCTGTCTTTTCTGACATATTTGAAAGGATAAGAAACACTTATCCATAGTGTGCTAAAAAATTGGTTTTGACATCAAGTCTGTTACTTCTTCCCCTTTTTGGTTGAGAAACTATCCATGGAAATAATTGATGTTCTATATCAAGAAAGACCCAGATAATAGCCACCTTAACTTCTAACTTCAGCTTCTTGAAGAGTAGGAGTCTTGCTCTCATGACTTTGGATTTTATTCAGGCAAATGCTGTCATGGAGGGAATGATTCCCAAATATAGTTGTTTTAGGAGTTTTCTGAAAAATCTAAATTGCAGAAAGGCAATCATTTAAAATAATTTTCCCACCTATACATTTCTCTTTATTCTTCTCTTAGTTTGGAAAATTCTTTGGCTCTGGAGGTATTAGGAGGAAGAAAGAGGATCTTTGCATATTTGAATTTCTGAGACATTAATTTTTCTGGACAGAACTTATTTTAGATAAATGGCTTTAATTTAGACAGGGGTCCATAAATCATAAGAGTAGAAATACTTGAATACATAATACAAAATGAATGGTCAAGTGAGGGAATCCATAACCGTCAGCCCCTTTGTTGGAAGACACAAAACTATTCATCTATTTTAAAAAATCAGAATAAATGAAACGTGCTTAGAGAAATCATAGTTGGTCATCCATTTGTATAGGAATCTGAAAGACCTAAAGTGCCAGCTTATAGAATAGCTGAGCTGTGACAGAATTTGCCTTTCTTTTCACAACACATAAAACCTTATATCTTCTTTGTTCCCAGTTTTATTGGCAGACCTCACATCACAGTGCTACCTCAAGCTACAGTAATTAAGAACATTTAAGTACTAGTTAATATCTGTGACACTGACCTACATGTAAAGGCTGAGAAATGCTGTTATTGTCAAGATCATTATCGGAAATATTTTGTTGCAATACAAGTGGTTTTGCCCTGAAGAATTATTCAGCCATATAAGGTTTTTTTGACAAAAGGGAATCCAATAGTAAATATAATCCTTTAGGTATAAAACATACTTCATAATCCAATAGACTTAATCATGGACAAAAATATTCAAGCCTCTGATTAAAGACAAAGGTCATTTTATTGTAAAGTAGTGTAACAGTTTAAACACAGCCAAGATATATACAGTTGATTCTTGCAGGACTTATGTTTTGTAAAGCCACCATGCACCCTGAATTTGTGAATACTGAGCTATTGCTCCAAGGGGAAGAACAGTTGTATGTTCCTGTGACCCTATGCTCACAACATTTTTTTCAACTGAGATGCCATTTGTGTTATATAGGTTGCCAACATCCTTGTGAAATAACTTGTTCTGTTCTCTCTCACATGTCTTTTCCCACATAACACATGAAAGGCATTATTAAAAATTTTCTGCACCTTCCTATCTGGACAACCTGCCTCACCTGCAAGCTTAACATTTTTCATGCATTATGGCCTAGCCAGCCCTAATGGGGAAGGTTTTTAACATTTTCCTGCCCGTTGGTAATGTGCCTGTGAGTTCCTCTGGCTTTCAGCTTTAACAGTGCTGTCCAAATATGCTTTTTTTAAGAAAAATTATTCAGTTATCATTTCATGAATCCATAAATTTAGCTACTTTTCCATGTTTTCCTTAGCTGCATTAAACACTATAGATGTTATGTTAGCAGTTCTCAGGCAGCTTCATATACAAACTGATGAATTTCCTCCTCTGTTTCCTGGATAGGCATTATTGTTGATTCATTAGAATTGAGCTCAGTATTACAACTCATTTCCTGGCCAGAGCTTACCTAACACATGTTTTCTCCGTGAGGTACACCACATCATTTTTGCGCTTAGGAACCCTGGACAGCACTTAAGCACTATGCTTGGGGGTCATTGTAACCAGCAGAATCACCAACAAAAAGCCCAAAAATTAAAGAACCATGGCCTTGATTGAATAGGCTCCCCAAAGGACACTTGTTTGCAGTCTAAGAACTGAAACAAGACAGAGAGTGTCACCTTATCAACCTCAGTTGGGATGTTTATGTGGAGTGAGTCAAATTTTTTGCCACTCTGCACATACACACAAATGACTGTGATGCCTCAGCAAATGTTGGTTTTGGGGTTACTAAGAAATTTTAGTGATTAGAGGACTTCACCAATATGGGATCTAAAGGTAATGAAGAATGGCTATATTAATGATGAAGAAATAGTCTTGTTGAGCATGCTTAACTGACTGTGAAATGCTGACAGTCTTCTTTCCTCTTGGAGGTTGAAATTTAATTTTTTTATTTTTCCTTTTACATTATGAAAAAGAACAGTTTTGTCAGCATTGAACTGAAACATGACCTTTTTTTTTTTTACTTAAAAGATTGAAATGAAAATGAAACCACTTTTGCCTCTAGGGCTTTTTTTCCTTCCATGTTTTGAGATTTTTATTATTCTCTGTATGCTGTATGTAACCTTTGATAGCTGTTGACAATTTACTTTAGTTTTGCATCTTGAGAAACCATTCATTCATTCATTCATTCTGCAAAGACACTGAGGTTTCTTAGGTTAGGAAACTTCTTAGACATGATGTCAACCCAAATGGAGGAGTAGGGAATTCAAGAGTTCTGCTTCTTCACAACTTGTAAAGCTGTCAAAATAAACTTTTCCAGAACTTTGGAATCTTGGCAGAGATTTCCAATAACCAAGGGAAGGCTTATCAATGAAACAAAATGCTGTTTTGCCGTAGGAAAACACGGGCATCTTAAATTGCCCCCATGCTCCAGATCTGTGGTAGCCATGAGGAAGGTGTCCACATTTTGAAGAGCACTGATGAGGAGTTCTGAGTAGAATGTTGGCATGCTTTCTGGTAAGTCCACTATGATTGTTATCCTTATTCCTCTATAGGAAATTTATTTTTTTCTTGCTTCTTTCAACATTTTTCTTTGTTTTTCTGCTATTTGAATATGGTATGCCTAGTGCAAAGGAAAGTAATTTCAGATAATTTGACCAAGCAAAGTCAAATAAGTTATAAAGAATATTGAACAGTTTCAGCATAAGGATATAGAAATTCAGTAAACACATAAGGATCTACCAATGGTTCTGATTGTTAGAAGGGACAGAGGAAGGAATCGTATCAGAACTGGGCCCCTCGTATGTTACCTACAAGAACCACAAGATATGTTGACACTGATACCTAAGAATACATGTTTTGCTATTTTTTTTCTGGAAACTGAGAAGAATGGGAAGAAGGACAGTGGTATGAAAACCAAAAATGAAAATTAAATAATTTTCTAGTCATCATCATCATAGTCTCCCACCCCCCTTTTATTTTTTTACAACATCATGTATAATGTATATAATGAGTGGACATATGCATACATCTGCAATAGTATCACCACAATCAAGTTAATAAATATATTCATATCCATCACCTTTAAACATTTCCTTGTGTTTCTTTTTTGTGGTAAGAATATTTAACATGACATCTACTATCTTAGTGAAATTTTAAGGGCACAGTACCTTATTACTAACTAAAGACAACATTGTATAGCAAATCTCTAGAACTTACTCATTTTGCATAAGACTGAAACTTTGTACACATTGAACAACTCTTCATTTCCCTGCCTCCTTCCCCTGGCAATGACCATTCCGGTTTCTACTTCTAAGATCTTGACTATGTTAGGTGCCTGATACAAGAATCATGTGCTGTTTGTCCTTCTGTAGCTGGCTTACTTCATTTAGCATACTGTCCTCGAGGTTCATCCATGTTTTCACAAATGGCAGTATTTCCTTTCTAGTTAAGGGCTGATATTCCATTGTAGGTATACACCACATATTTCTTATCCATTCACCTGTCAGTGGACATTTGGGTTGCTTCTATATATTGACTTTTGTGAATAATGCTGGAATGAACGTGGGAGAGCAGGTTTCTCTTCAAGATCCTGATTTCAATCCTTTTGGACATATGATCAAAAGTGGAGTTGCTGAATCATCTGGTGATTTTATTTTTAATTGTTTGAGGAACCTCCATATATTAACCGCACTTACATTTCCATCAACAGTGTACAAGGGTTCTAGTTTCTCTACATTATCTCCGACACATGACTTTTTCCCTCTATAACAGCCATCCTAACAGATGTGAGGTGATATCTCATTGTAGTGGTTTTGATTTGCATTTATCTGATGATTCGTGAAACTGAGCGCCTTTTCATATACATGGTGGTCATTTGTATGTCTTCTTTGGAGAAATATCTATTCAAGTCCTTTACCATTTTTTAATCAGGTTATTTGGGGGTTTTTGTTTTGCTGTTGAGTTGTAGGAGTTTCTTACATATATTGCGTATATTAACCCAGATAAGTGGTTTGCAAGTGTTTTCTCCCTCTCCATTGCTTGCCTTTCTACTTTTGATTACTTCCTTTGCTGTACCAAAGTGGTCCTTTTTTTGGTTTGATTTAGTTTCACTTGTCTATTTTTTAGTTTTTTGCCTGTGCTTTTGGTGTCATATCCAAATTGCCAAAATTAATGTCAAGAAGCTTTTCCCTTATAGTTGTATCAATGAGTTTTTATGTTTAAGTCTTTAATCCATTTTTAGTTGATTTTGTGTACAGTATTAAGACAGCAGTCCAATTTAATTCTTTTGCACGTGGATATCAAGCTTTCCCAATGTTACTTGTTGAAGAGACTATCCTTTCCCTATTGTGTATTCTTGGCACTCTTGTTACAGCTGTGACAGGGTGGTGGGGAGGCTGAGGAAACTGGTGGACCGGGTTCTTAGAGGCCCTAATGTGCACCCGATTGTCTGAATGGGGTGGGTATTGGAGCAGAAGTCTGATCAACCTCAGGATAGCTGGAGCTCTGGCATATGAACTCATGCAGTTTTATTCAGTAAAGTGGATGATTTGAGGTTTGGGGTCATAATGATCTCAACCCCTATTCTCAAACTTTAAATGGATAAGAAGCCTAGCTCTCTGGCATAATACTTTTTGGGGAGACGACTGGGGAAAATAAAGTAGCAAAAAAAAAAAGTCCAACAAAAAGTTTTTATAATAAAAGGAAAAAATAAAAGAAAATACAAGTTTCTATCTAAAAGAAAGTAAAATATATGCAGAAACAAACACAAAATAATTGTAAATTAATAGTAGGAGTTTTATCTGAAAAGCCTTTTTAGGTTACTTTTTGTTAACAAATTAAAGCGTTTTGAGAACTAAAACTTTTTTGGTTGTACAGTACATTCCACCACTGAATTGAATGTCTGGGCCCCTTAACACTTACCACATGTCAACCTCTTCATGCATAAACATGGAGGTTGCTTATGTAATTTCCTAGGGCACCTATTTCATTATTTTTTACAATAGTATCATGCATAACAACCTCATATTATTAGGAGTATATTATCTTTAATAAATCTTGGGAAATTTTTATACTTTCTAAAAGAAAAGTGTCCAAAATGAATAGAATTCAACCCTATCAACTGACTTGATAAATATATTTAATTTTTTTCTGAAAAATTGCATTTTGTTTCTTCTTTTATATTTGACAACACTGCATTATGTATAAACCCATAGGCCTGTAACATTTATAAGCATCATCTCATTTGCAAGTGTCCCAGAAATACAACTGAACATATGGGCAAATTCATAAATTTTCCCAAAGCACAATTAATATACAGTTTGCAGCCCAGAATGTGGAACATGTCATGGCTAGAACCAAAAATTCCTGATGTGTTTGTGCTTCTTTCCTCCATAGGGTAGTTGAGATCTGGCCCTGCAGAAGTGACAACTAGAAGATAACCGTTGAAAGTGAATGGTTAGCTTTGTTGTGCTCCATTATAATAGTCTGTGAGCCTAGCAAACAATGTGATTAAAGTGAAGAGCTGGTAAAGTGGTATAAAGACAAAGCAAATAGTACCTATTCAAAAGTAGAACAAAGAAAAAAAATTCCTTGAGAATACAATAGTCTTCATAGCCAATATTCCTTTAGCTTTTTTCCTTCAGCGAAATTTAAAAGAGAATAGAGAATGAAATATCATTATTAAATTATTGACTTGTTCACAGGAAAAAGTATAAATTAGACCAAAATAAACATCTCCCAACCAATAGGGCTCATGGAAATTTCTAGAAATCTGTGCATTTTTAGTGTAGATACTGGTAAAAAGGAGGGTCCTATTGTCTTTGGTAAACACCATGCCTTTTTTTAAAGGGAAAGTTTTACAGTATTTACTAGGTTTCCTGGTTTTGTCACAATGTCAATACTGTGCATTCTAGTGAACAACTAGAGATAATCTGCATATCTTATTTTAGAGACCAGGAAACCAAAGCACAAAAAATTTGCTTGATTGATTTGTTAATACAAAGGCCAGAACAAGGATGGAAAACTCCTGATTTCAGTGGGTTTTACACTTTACCAGAGGGTGTGTCTTACAAATCTCAAGACTTAATGCTCATCACAAGGGTGACTACTTTGTCTTTTGGTATTGCCAGGCCAATTATATCTCAAGATATTTTTTGATTTTCCTAGAAGCTTAACATGTTCCTAACAACTATGAATATGGGATAGATGCTCTAGTAATAGGGTTGTGGGGTTTTTTTGATGATTTTTCTTTCATTAATGTGAACCACTCTGTTCACCTATAAAATGTTATGAATTATTATTAAAGTCTTCAAAGTGATACTTCAATTAGTGCTGTGTTTGACCCCTTGTCATCTCCTGATCTCCTATGAGTTAAAGTAGTTGAGTAACATAAGGACAGTGATCAACAAACAGATCACAATAGTAGAATGTATCCTTTGTTTACTTTCTTATATAGTAAAGCTATCAACATTCTTCACCCTTTTCATTTATTTCAAGAAAGCTCATATGAATATCTCTTATCTTTCTATATGTGTCCTATTATCTTTTGTTCTTTAAAAAACAACAAACAAAATACAATGGTATATTACCATCATGAAAGAATTAAGAATCTCTCAAAGTGCTTATTTGGATCATTTCTGAATTCAACCTGGAAATGATAATTTTCTTGTCAATAGGCATCACCATTTGACTAACCCTGAAAATAAGCTTTATTTGCTTGAAGGTTATTAGAGGTAATGAAATATTACTAAAGCCTTCTTCTAAGTGTGCTGATAATAGCCCATCAGAAGGTTAGATTCAAAGAAGTTAAAATTCTTTTGCATGTGACATCTTCATTATAGTCAAAGTAAACAAGATATTGCTTTGTGATTCCTGGAGAAAGGGAACCTTCATTTATGTAGAAATAAGAGAACCTATATTTGTGTAGAAATAAGAACATAAGAGGATGTGGTCGGTCTATCACAAAGCTTACCTTAGAGTTACATATTTTTTACATTAAAGTGACATTACTTTTAGAGTATTCAACAAATTCAACTTTGTAAATAATTTAAAGGTTATGTATTGTGTGAGGCTGGCAGTTAAATATTGTAAAAACATTTAAAAGGTATGCAAAATGCAAGAAGGTAGGAGAAAAGCAATGCAGAATGTTATTTAAAAAATGATTTGGACTCACATCGATTTTGAGACCAAGGCCAATTAAAGGAAAGCATGTAGATGTGACAAGAAAGAGCTATATGTCAACATGTATTTCTTTTTAGATTTGTTTGAGAACTACTTAAATGTTTGTGAAATAGCTAATGCCAAACCTTTGTCAGAGCAGATTTATTTAAATTAAAAGTATTGATTAAATATATTACCTGTAGCATTTATGGAAGTGAACTTTTACCGTAAAGAGAACTAACTGCTTTTTGCCTGCTTTCTGAACAAATCTGATGTGACTATTAGATTACCATAATAGATCTGAGCATGGTAGAATTGTGATGAAAGTAGCAATTTCACCCTTTGAATTAGGTAAAATATGGCATTTTCTCCTTAAAAGTGACAACAATAAGTAATTGGAATGAACTTTGTATGACTTTTTAAACTTTGAATTTCAGTGGCTATTTTTAACTCCAGTATCTTAAGCAATAATTCACACTTCTATCTTATCTACTTTATTCTTTAAAATTTTATCATTACACTATTATTCTCAGAGAAGCCATTCAAAGCAGGCAACACTTTATTCTACCATTTTGCAACATAAAAAAAATTACAATAGAGGTTGGTTAAATTTGAAAGTAAATTAAAGAACTTGAAGGTGACAATGTGGGATCAATATTGCTGGTTTGAGAACCCACATGTTTTGCATTTTTGCTACTTGTATACATACAGAGTTGCTACCACAACTCTCACCATGATCTAGTGTTGAAAAAATAGATAGTTACTGAATTCATGAAGTTTGTTTTCTGAAAAAGTAGGCAACAGTTACATATGCATATGTAACACATATACCTACAGATATGTATTTATGTATGCATATCAGAAGATGCTGATGAATTCTGTGAAGAAAACCAATAGAGAAAATGGATATACTTTTGATAAGGTTATCAAGGCATATATGATGATCATTATTTTATATGGTGGTCATCATTTAATAGTTAATTGTTAGGCAAATTTCTCCTGGCTGAGAATATGCTGAGTTCCAAATTCCTCTTAAGGCTGAACATACATAAGCTAAGTATTAGATTAAGCAGTTGAAAAACAAATAAATAAGTGAATATCTATTATAGTGGAAGGATAATAATAAAAGAGTATCAATTTTTCTGCTGTTTTTAAAAATGCAAAGAAGAAAGTTATTCTCAAAGAATAAGAAAAATATCTCAGCTTTTGCTGCTCAACTAGTTTGTGGGGCATGATTCTAAAACATTAAGAGTTTTTTCTTTCCAATATTAGGCCCCAGGATAGAATTATCCCACTCAAGCATTGATGATAATGACTAATTGGAGCCCTTTCCCATAGGCCTGCCTTATAAAATGTAATTGGTATTTTAACAAGTCTGAGTGTTTATTATGCTCAGAACGCAAAATAGATTTTTGTTTCTTGCTTTCCCTTATAATTTTACTGAGTGGAGGAAATCTTCCCCTTTCCTTGGATCACCACTCCAGCTTGCTATGATGGCTGCTCACTTTAGAATAACAGGTAGGCTTGCAATCACTTTGAAGTCACAAATGTCAATTCTGTAAATAGAATGCCCAGGTCAAAAAGTAGCACCAACTCTGAACTTGGTTTAATTTCAAATGGTCTCCCTTTTGCTAGTTGAGCATGGTATCAGAGAATAAGGCATTTAGGTCTCTTCTGCTCTCTTCACTAGTACCTGACAGGGAGAGATGGAGTGAAAGAGAGGATGAGAATGGGGCAAGTTTCACAAACTTTCTGATATCCATTATTAGTTCAGTTTCTCTTACAGACTTACACAAGCATCTCCTGTCACACGATTATGTGGAAGTCACTTTGCTTAGTGGAAGGCTTTCGCCTTCCTGAGGTATTTTTCCAAATCTGAAAGTATTAGATTTAGTAACATGTTCATAAGAACACATTTTTTTTCAGGTTAGAAACAGTTTCACAGTTCCATGATGGGACAAAAACTACATTATGTTAAATACTATAGCAAATAAGACTCTTTGATTGACAGTGTATAAAAAAGTAATAAGTGCAAGTCACTGTTTTTCAAAAATCTTTATTCACAGGTCTTTTGACCCTTACCTGTAGTGCATCCTATCGAATAAATATGACTGATAGTAGAGATGATGGATACTATCTTACTTAGTCATTCAGGCTGCTAAAACAGAATACCATAGACTAGATGATTTATAAACTACATAAATTTGTATCTCACAACCCTGGAGTCTGGGAAATCCAAGATCAAGGCTCCAGCCGGTTTGGTGGGACCAGCTTCCTAGTCATAGACGGCCATCTTGTATCCTCAGATGGTGGAGGGCCAAGGGAGCTCTCTTACCAGGGCCTGATGCCATGCATGAGGGCTCCACCCCTATGACTCAGTCACCTCCAAAAGGCCTCACCTCCTATGTCAACACATTGAGGGTTAGGCACTCAATATATGAATTTGGGAGGGACATCAAACATTCAATCCACTGCAAATGCTAATGATTGCTTTTCAGTTATGAACTGCCAGGCTGTCTGATCATCTTTGTTCCAGGTGGAGGGGTAGACCAAAGTCAGGCTTAGCTTTCTTGCAGTCCCCTTCTTGCTACCTACTTTCCATCTCCCTCATTTTCAGTTTGCAAGAGTGTAATAATTTCCAATTGGTTAATTTTCTTTTACTGAAGTCCCATATTAAAATCTAGAACTTGCATTTTATTGACTCAGCTATTTCCTCTGGTTCAGGGACTCATTAAAATGGAAACTTCAATGGAAATTTCATCTACAGTATAGAAGAAACCTCTCTAAGGCAATGATTCAAAATGACTCAGACTAAAAGATAAAGCTGAATCCTCAATTTCCCAGGCTGACATAGAATGACAACAATATTTAGAATATTTCTTATCCTATACAGTGAACATTTTAGCATGCTTATTGATTATTTTATTTTCATATTTTTGTAAGTGTTCAATTCACTGCCATTGGTGATTTTTATATTGAGCTATTAGTGGTTTTCATATTAACTTGTACAAATTCTCTTATATAAATTTCTGTATTCAATGTATAGAGTAAATCAATTACTTATTTTCCTTTAAGATTATTTTGAAGGCTATCCTTTATTAGGCAATATTTCTCTTAATTCTTCCAGCTTATGCTAATATATTCTTTTTTTCAGGTTAGCTTTAAAGTCAATATATAAGAAGTAATAAGCACATGTGATTTTTTACTAAAAATCCATGAAAAGATGATGTATTTGTATACTTCATGGGTTTCTTAAAAGGGAGTGTAAAGCGTACCTCGAAGAGAGCTTATTCACAAGAGAGAGAGAAAAAATATGACTGGTCTTTTTTTTTTTTAATCCTAATAATCAAAGGCTTCACTTTTGCTACCTTACCAATCATACTCTGCTTTTCCAAGACATAGACTATAGAGAAGAGATCACTGCATTACAAATAAATAGATAAAAGAAATTTGCGGTTCTTACATAGGTTTATTTTATGTTTTCTGATTCATATAATTAGAAGAAAACAGACTGTAAAGTTATCTGGTGGTTTCCTTATACCTTGTCAATCAGATCAAGCAAACTATGTCTCCATGTTTAACACATGCTTAAAGATATATTATATCCTCAAAAAAAGCTAAATTATCCTAAATTAATCATATGCACATTTTACTCTTATTCTATGCAAAGTCTATCAAGAAAACAAAAGTTAGAATGTTCCAATTGTTTCCACAGGTGGTTTAAATTTCAGTTGCCAGAATGAGAGAAAAGTACAACTGTTATGCAAGATGGAATAAGCTAAATATCACAAGACAGATATAGACAATATGACACATTCAAAACAAGAAAATACAGAAATTCATGTTGGAAAATAAAAATCAGAAGTTTAAATAAAAGTAAGGCAAAAAGTAAACTACAAAAATGTTGAGTCAAAATAATCCCCCAAAAATATAGTTGAAATGAAGAGAAATAAAGGTTTATATATACTGAGACTCAGTAATGAAGGACTGATTAGGTGGCTAATTAATTCAATAAGAAAATATTGAGCTGCTGAGTTTATGAAATAAGATCAACACAGCCACTAACTTTCAATCACTCATACTTTAAAAGGAGAAACAAGTAAACAACCACTTATAATAAATTTGATAAATTTGAAAAGGAATACCATAAATATAGGTATAGCTAACTCAGATTTTATCAATAGGGAAGGTTTTCTTGAAAATCAAAAAGGTAAATTCTATATTGGGCCCCCAAATTGAGTGGGAATTATCCAGCTGAAGTGAGGGCTGGCATGGTGTGAGTGTATTTCTTTGCAAGTATATCAGTTTATCCACAAAAACAGTATGGAATTATGTTGTAAATATTTGTATAACTACTTTCTGATATCTTCACTTGACATTTGTAACAACATTGTGCATTTTTATCATTCTACTACAAGCTTGGCTACCATTATGAATGCTATCATATTTAATGTCTCTTGGTTTGGACACTATTTTTCATTTATGATTTAAAAAATAGTTCAGACTTCCTTATGGGGAAGGATGACGATAGCAATGCATTTTAAATTACCTTCATAATCCCCTAGGAAAAGCAAGCAGGGATAGCAAAATAAATATTACATGGATAACATGGATGAAATTACATGATAAGGAATCTCCATCAAGCACAAATTGAATGGGCAAGGTAAAACCTCATAGAAACAACTTTGTTTCCTGCACAGAAACAACCCAGGTGCATAGGTGCTGAGTGAAGAGAAGGATGAGCTTCAACAAATCAAAGATCACAGGAACATGGAAGTTGCCACTGAATAGTCACTTGCAAAAAGAACAGACCCCTTTTCCTCGAGTAACTCAGGGAACAACCAGTGATTAAGGAGATGCCACCACAAACTTCAATTTTTAGAACAGCATTATTAAACAATAATGTATATTCCATAAGATTTACCTGTTTTAAGTGTACAGTTTGATTTTTAGTAAACTTACATGGTTAAACACCCATCATGACATCCAATTCTAAATATTCTAAAATTCAATTTTCAAATATTTTCCGTGACATGTAAACCCTTGTCTGCTTCCAGGATATCCAGACTAATATACACCTTTGTAACTCTGGGGGAAAAATCTGTCTCCTAGCCTGGGGCAAATTACCTTTGAGACTGAAATCAGTCAAAGGGACAAGTAAAGTGGGAGAAACCCGTTTATTGTTCACAAGCAGTCATCCACTTCTGCTCGCCCATGTCTCTCATGAGCAGGCTACAAAAGGGGACCCCGCCCATACCGGGTCCAGATTGGCCCTTGCTCCACCTTGTAAAGTCAAGTATTGCTACGGAGATGGACTACTTCTCTCCTCCCCTTGGAAACACCTATGGAAATGCACTAAGGCCAGGTGAGAGATTCTGGAAATACTGTAATTTTACCCACAGTCATCCATGCATGTATATAGTTCAATCCAAGGCTTTACTGCCAGTAATCAGATCAAAATAGCAATAAAAACCAGGCAATATCAAATAATTGACCTATCACTGCTCTATATATACATGTATTTACATACACATGTGCTATGTATGTTTATGGATGAGTATGGGTAATATTGCAATATAAATGTTGGATTTTGTCAAATGCTTTTCAATATCAGTTGATAATCATATTATGTCTCTTCTTTAATATGTTGATATGAGGAATTATATTTATTGATTTTTGAATGCTAAACCAACATTTCATACATGGAATAAGTCTCACTTGCTTATGCATATAATAATTTTTATGTATTGATGAGAGTTCAATTTCTAATATATTTTGAGGATTTCTCCCTTTATGTTCATGAAAGATATTGGTCTGCAAATTTTTGTTGTTCTTGAAATGACTTTATCTGTTTGGTATTATATAATTATAGAATGAGTTGGGAAGTATTTCCTCTGTTCATACATTCTGAATGAGATTATACATAATTGGTATCATTATGCCCTTAAATGTTTGATGGAATTCACCTTTGAAACCATCTAAATCTAGTACATTAAAAAAAAATGTTAATTATTGATTCAACTTTTGAAATAGATATAGGCCTATTTTGATTATCTCCATCACCTTGTGTGAGTTTTGGTAGTCTGTGTTAAGATATTGGTCTTAATTTAATCAAATTAGAAAGATTGTTGGCATATATTGTTATTACTTTTTTTTAATAAAGGCTTTTTTCTAAGGCAGTTTTAGATTCAAAGCAAAATTGAGATGAAGTACAGAGATTTCCCTATACTTTCTATCACCACAGATGCATAACTTAAACCCCATTGTGTTATTGTTGAGTTTGAGTTCTTTGTACATTTTGGATAACAATTCTTTGTCAGATGTGTCTTTTGCAAATATTTTTACTCAGTGTGTAGCCTGTCTTCTCATTCTATTAACAGTATCTTTTGCAGGGCAGAAGATTTAATTATCAATTATTTATTTCAGGTATTATACCTTTGGTATTGTATCTAAATGATCATTGCTATACCCAAAGTCATCTAAGTTTTCTCCTGTGTTATCTTCTGGGAGTTTTATAGTTTTGTGATGGGTGTAAGATATGTGTAGATTAATTCTTCTGTGTGTGGGTCTCCAGTTGTTCTGGCACCATTTGTTGAAAAGATTATCTTTGCTCAAGCGTTTTACCATGCCACTTTGTCCAAGCTCAGTCGACTGTATTGACCTGGATGTACTTTTGGCTCTCTGTTCAATTGGTTTCTGTTATTTTGCCAATACCATACTGTCTTGATTACTAATATTTCTTTTTTATCCATTTAATGTATATTAAATCAGTTGTGATAATTTATTTTTGGTATTAATTTGTGTCTTCTCTTGTTTTGTTGTTTTCCTCTTGGTCAGCATGGCTAGAAGTTGATCAATTGTGAAACTGTTCAAAAGCTAGTTTTCATTTCATTGATAGTCTGTATTGTTTTCCTGTTCTCAATTAATTGCTTTCTTCTGTAATTTTTATTGCTTTCCTCCTGTTTGCTTTTGGGTTAAGTGGTTCTTCTTTCTCACATTTCCTAAGGTGGAATCTTAGATTATGGCTTTTAGATCACCCTTTGTTTCCAATATATAAATTAAATAGTATAAATTACTATGCACTGTTTTTGCTGCATCTTACAAATTTTGATGAGTGGTATTTCCACTTGCATTTCTTCTAAAATAAATTTATCTTGAAATTTATTTCTTGACCTGTATACTATTTAGAAATATTTTGTCTAATCTCAAAATATTTGGGGATTTTTCTAGCTATATTTCTTTTTTTTTAGATAATTATTTTTTATTGAAGGGTAGTTGACACACAGTATTACATTAGTTTCGGGTGTACAACACAGTGATTCAACATTTATATACATGATAATTCTAGGTACCAGCTATCACCATACCAAGTTGTTACAATATTTTGACTATATTCCTCATGCTATACATTACATCCTGGTTACTTATTTATTTTACAATTGGAAGTGTGTATTTTTTTCTTTTGTTCTTTTTTGTTTTGTTTTTCTGTTTGTTTTTCTTTTTGTTTTCTTTGTGAGGGCATCTCTCATATTTGTTGATCAAATGGTTGTTAACAACAATAAAATTCTGTATAGGGGGGTCAATGCTCAATGCACAATCATTAATCCACCCCAAGCCTAATTTTCATCAGTCTCCAATCTTCTGAAGCATAACAAACAAGTTCTTACATGGAGAACAAATTCTTACATAGTGAATAAGTTACATGGTGAACATTACAAGGGCAGGCATCACAGAAGCTTTCGGTTTTGCTCATGCATTATGAACTATAAACAGTTCAAATATGAATACTCATTTGATTTTTATACTTGATTTATATGTGGATACCACATTTCTCCCTTTATTATTATTATTTTTAATAAAATGCTGAAGTGGTAGGTAGATACAAGATAAAGGTAGAAAACATAGTTTAGTGTTGTAAGAGAGCAAATGTAGATGATCAGGTGTGTGCCTGTAGACTATGTGTTAATCCAAGCTAGACAAGGGCAATAAAACATCCACGTATGCAGAAGATTTCTCTCAGAACAGGGGGGGTGAGGTTCTAAGCCTCACCTCTGTTGATCCCCAATTTCTCACCTAATGGTCCCCCTGCGACTGTGCCTGTCTTAGGTTGTTCCTCCCTTGAGGAATCTTACACCTCTCTGGCTAACCAGTCATTTTCCGGGGCCATACAGGGAAATGTAAAGTTGGTAAGTGAGAGAGAAGTCTTATTGTTTGAAAAGGTTAGCTTTTTACTTCTTTGCATATTTATACCCTGTGGCTTCTATGCCCAGCATTTGTCTTGAGGTGTCTTTACCACTTGGAAGAATTATGATACTCGGTAAATTTGATATGAGGCACGAATTCTATTTAAGGGTTGTAATTAGGAAGGAAGAAGAAAAGCTATAGAAGTAGCAGGCAGAAGAAAACATGGGAAGATTGATTATTTCTTTGACATATCTTCTTGTAGAGTAACTTCCGCATGTATAGGTTTTAAACTACTAATTAAATTGCGCACACACATTAACATAATAGGAGTATAGTTACATAACCAAAGCATATCTGTAATTACCAGCCATCTCCAGTGAAATCAAGAAAACCAGTTAGGCACCTTAGGCATTTGTGAAAACTTATCTATGATATGGTGGATATTGTCCAATTGAACTTGAACAGTCTGAGAAATCAGACAAATTAAAACAACCCACTCCTGGGGACTGTTCACATCCCATATGTTCTTTTAACAGTGAATAGTCTGTAGGTGTAAGATTTTGGAACGCTACAATTTGCACTTCTCCTAATTCTTGGTTGAGTTCCAACAGTATAGATCCAGTCAAATTTGTTGTTTTACTGTATGCACAGGCCAGCTTAGATATCTCCTTCTTTATGGCAAGTCCAGGAACTGGTGGGATGAGTGCATCTACACCTGTAACAGTGCGTGGATCTTTGTTGGAGTTTTTTGATGATCATCTTCTGGCCTGAGTCTTCCCAAGAGTGCTGATGTTGGAAGTTCTTTTTCATATTGTATCTTAGTTCATTTTTGGGGAAGCCAAATTAGGCTTTGATCCTCTGTATAAACACAAACAGACCCTTTGCCTACACTTTTATATGCCCTTTATATCATTGTGTAGAACTCATTGGAGGTCACCACACTGGAACTGCCTTTTTTTTTTATCATTAATCAACACTTACATGGCGAATATTTTGTTTACTAGGCTCTCCCCTATACCAGGTTCCCCCTATATACCCCTTTACAGTTACTGTCCATCAGCATAGCAAAATGTTGTAGAATCACTACTTGTCTTCTCTGTGTTGTACAGCCCTCCCCTTTCTCCCACCCCCCCATGCATGCTAATCTTAATACACCCATTTTTCTCCTACCTCCTTATCCCTCCCTACCCAACCATCCTCCCCAGGCCCTTTCCCTTCACTACCTGTTAGTCCATTCTTGAGTTCTATGATTCTGCTGCTGTTTTGTTCCTTCAGTTTTTCCTTTGTTCTTATACTCCACAGAGGAGTGAAATCATTTGGTATATCTCTTTCTCCGCTTGGCTTGTTTCACTGAGCATAATACCCTCCAGCTCCATCCATGTTGCTGCAAATGGTAGGATTTGCCCTTTTCTTATGGCTGAGTGGTATTCCATTGTGTATATGTACCACATCTTCTTTATCCATTCATCTATTGATGGACATTTAGGTTGCTTCCAATTCTTGGCTATTGTAAATAGTGCTGCAATAAACTTAAGGGTGCATTGGTCTTTCTCATACTTGATTGCTGCATTCTTAGGGTAAATTCCTAGGAGTGCAATTCCTGGGTCAAATGGTATGTCTGTTTTGAGCATTTTGATGTACCTTCATACTGCTTTCCACAATGGTTGAACTAACTTACATTCCCACCAGCAGTGTAGGAGGGTTCCCCTTTCTCCACAGCCTCGCCAACATTTGTTGTTGTTTGTCTTTTGGATGGCAGCCATCCTTACTGGTGTGAGGTGATACCTCATTGTAGTTTAATTTGCATTTCTCTGATAAATAGCAATGTGGAGCATCTTTTCATGTGTCTGTTGGCCATCTGTATTTCTTTTTTGGAGAACTGTCTGTTCAGTTCCTTTGCCCATTTTTTAATTGGGTTATTTGTTTTTTGTTTGTTGAGGCGTGAGAGCTCTTTATATATTCTGGACGTCAAGCCTTTATCGGATGTGTCATTTTCAAATATATTCTCCCACACTGTAGGTTTCCTTTTTGTTCTATTGATGGTGTCTTTTGCTGTACAGAAGCTTTTCAGCTTAATAGAGTCCCACTTACTCATTTTTGCTGTTGTTTTCCTTGCCCGGGGAGATATGTTCAAGAAGAGGTCACTCATGTTTATGTCTAAGAGGTTTTTGCCTATGTTTTCTTCCAAGAGTTTAATGATTTCATGACTTACATTCAGGTCTTTGATCCATTTTGAGTTTACTTTTGCATATGGGGTTAGACAATGGTCCAGTTTCATTCTCCTACATGAGCTGTCCAGTTTTGCCAGCACCATCTGTTGAAGAGACTGTCATTTCGCCATTGTATGTCCATGGCTATTTTATCAAATATTAATTGACCATATATGTCTGGGTTAATGTCTGGATTCTCTAGTCTGTTCTATTGGTCTGTGGCTCTGTTCTTGTGCCAGTACCAAATTGTATTGATTACTATGGCTTTATAGTAGAGCTTGAAGATGGGGAGTGAGATCCCCCCTACTTTATTCTTCTTTCTCAGGATTGCTTTGGCTATTCGGGGTCGTTGATGGTTCCATATGAATTTTTGAATTATTTGTCCCAGTTCATTGAAGAATGTTGCTGGTAGTTTCATAGGGATTGCATCAAATCTGTATATTGCTTTGGGCAGGATGGCCATTTTGACAATATTAATTCTTCCTAGCAACGAGCATGGGATGAGTTTCCATCTGTTAGTGTCCCCTTTAATTTCTCTTAAGAGTGACTTGTAGTTTTCAGAATATAATTCTTTCACTTCTTTGGTTAGGTTTATTCCTAGGTATTTTATTTTTTTTGATGCAATTGTGAATGGAGTTGTTTTCCTGATTTCTCTTTCTGTTGGTTCATTGTTAGTATATAGGAAAGCCACAGATTTCTGTGTGTTGATTTTGTATCCTGCAACTTTGCTGTATTCCGATATCAGTTCTATTAGTTTTGGGGTGGAGTCTTTAGGGTTTTTAAAGTACAGTATCATGTCATCTGCAAATAGTGACAGTTTAACTACTTCTTTACCAGTCTGGATTCCTTGTGCTTCTTTGTTTTGTCTGATTGCTGTGGCTAGGACCTCCAGTACTATGTTAAATAACAGTGGTGAGAGTGGGCATCCCTGTCTAGTTCCCGATCTCAGAGAAAAAGCTTTCAGCTTCTCGCTGTTCAATGTAATGTTGGCTGTGGGTTTATCATAGATGGCCTTTATTATGTTGAGGTACTTGCCCTCTATTCCCATTTTGCTGAGAGTTTTTATCATGAATGGATGTTGAACTTTGTCAAATGCTTTTTCAGCATCTATGTAGTTGATCATGTGGTTTTTTTCTTTCTTTTTGTTGATGTGGTAGATGATGTTGATGGACTTTCAAATGTTGTGCCATCCTTGCATCCCTGGGATGAATCTCACTTGGTCATGGTGTACGATCCTTTTGATGTATTTTTGAATTCGGTTTGCTAATATTTTGTTGAGTATTTTTGCATCTATGTTCATCAGATGAACATAGATGTTCATCAATAGAGATATTGGTCTGTAGTTTTCTTTTTTGGTGGTGTCTTTGCCTGGTTTTGGTATTAGGGTAATGTTAGCTTCATAGAATGAGTTTGGGAGTATCCCCTCCTCTTCTATTTTTGGAAAACTTTAAGGAGAATGGGTATTATGTCTTCCCTGTATGTCTGATAAAATTCCGAGGTAAATCCATCTGGCCTGGGGGTTTTGTTCTTTGGTAGTTTTTTGATTACCGCTTCAATTTCGTTGCTGGCAATTGGTCTGTTTAGATTTTCTGTTTCTTTCTGGGTCAGTCTTGGAAGGTTGTATTTTTCTAGGTAGTTGTCCATTTTTCCTAGGTTTCCCAGCTTGTTAGCATATAGGTTTTCATAGTATTCTCTAATAATTCTTTGTATTTCTGTGGGGTCCGTCGTGATTTTTCCTTTCTCGTTTCTGATACTGTTGATTTGTGTTGACTCTCTTTTCCTCTTAATAAGTCTGGCTAGAGGCTTATCTATTTTGTTTATTTTCTCGAAGAACCAGCTCTTGGTTTCATTGATTTTTGCTATTGTTTTATTCTTCTCAATTTTATTTATTTCTTCTCTGATCTTTATTATGTCCCTCCTTCTACTGACCTTAGGCCTCATTTGTTCTTCTTTTTCCAATTTCAATAATTGTGACATTAGACCATTCATTTGGGATTGTTCTTCCTTTTTTAAATATGCTTGGATTGCTATGTACTTTCCTCTTAAGACTGCTTTTGCTGTGTCCCACAGAAGTTGGGGCTCAGTGTTGTTGTTTTCATTTGTTTCCATATATTGCTGGATCTCCATTTTGATTTGGTCATTGATCTATTGATTATTTAGGAGCATGTTGTTAAGCCTCCATGTGTTTTTGAGCCTTTTTGCTTTCTTTGTACAGTTTATTTCTAGTTTTATGCCTTTGTGGTCTAAAAAGTTGGTTGGTAGGATTTCAATCTGTTGGAATTTACTGAGGCTCTTTTTGTGTCCTAGTATGTGTTCTATTCTGGAGAATGTTCCATGTGCACTTGAGAAGAATGTATATCCTGTTGCTTTTGGATGTAGATTTCTGTATATGTCTATTAGGTCCATCTGTTCTAGTGTGTTGTTCAGTGCCTCTGTGTCCTTACTTATTTTCTGTCTGGTAGATCTGTCCTTTGGAGTGAGTGGTGTGTTGAAGTCTCCTAGAATGTATGCATTGCATTCTATTTCCTCTTTTAGTTCTGTTAATATTTGTTTCAGGTATGTTGGTGCTTCTGTATTGGGTGCGTATATATTTATAATGATTATATCCTCTGGTTGGACTGAGCCTTTTATCATTATGTAATGCCCTTCTTTATCTTTTGTTACTTTCTTTATTTTGAAGTCTATTTTGTCTGATACCAGAATTGCAACACCTGCTTTCTTCTCTTTGTTGTTTGCATGAAATATCTTTTTCCATCCCTTGACTTTAAGTCTGTGCATGTTTTTGGGTTTGAGGTGAGTCTCTTGTAAGCAGCATATGGATGGATCTTGCTTTTTTATCCATTCTATTACTCTGTGTCTTTTGATTGGTGCATTCAGTCCATTTACATTTAGGGTGATTATTGAAAGGTATGAACTTATTGCCATTGCAGGCTTTAAGTTTGTGATTACCAAAGTTTCAGGGTTAGCTTCTTTACGCTCTTACTGTGTAACTTAACTCGCTTGTTGAGCTATTATAAACATGGTCTGATGATTCTTTATTTCTCTCCCTTCTTATTCCTCCTCCTCCCTTCTTCATATGTTGGGTGTTTTGTTGTGTGCTCTTTTTAGGAGTGCTCCCATCTAGAGCAGTCCCTGTAGGATGCCCTGTAGAGGTGGTTTGTGGGAGGCAAATTCCCTCAACTTTTGCTTGTCTGGGAATTGTTTAATCCCTCCTTCATATTTAAATGATATTCGTGCTGGATACAGTAGTCTTGGTTCGAGGCCCTTCTGTTTCATTGCATTAAGTATATCATGCCATTCTCTTCTGGCCTTTAGGGTTTCTGTTGAGAAGTCTGATGATAGCCTGATGGGTTTTCCTTTGTAGGTAACCTTTTTTTTTCTCTCTGGCTGCCTGTAATACTTTGTCCTTGTCTTTGATCTTTGCCATTTTAATTATTATGTGTCTTGGTGTTGCCCTCCTTGGATCCCTTGTCATGGGAGTTCTGTGTACCTCTGTGGTCTGAGAGGCCATTTCTTCCCCTAGTTTGGGGAAATTTTCAGCAATTATTTCTTCAAAGACATTTTCTATCCCCTCTTCTCTCTCTACTTCTTCTGGAATACCTATGATTCTTATATTGTTCCTTTTTGTTTGATCACTCAGCTCTCTTAAAATTCTTTCATTCCTGTAGATCCTTTTATCTCTCTCTGCATCAGCTTCTCTGCGTTCCTGTTCTCTGTTTTCTAGTCCATTAATGGTCTCTTGCATCTCGTCCATTCTGTTTTGAAGTCCTTCCAGAGCTTGTTTTATTTCTGTATTCTCCTTCCTTAGTTCTTGCATATTTCTCTGCAAGTCCATCAGCATGGCTATGACTTTTGTTTTGAATTCTTTTTCAGGAAGGCTTGCTAAGTTTATCTCCCCAGGTTCCTTCTCAGGGGAAGATGTAGCAGATGCCGAAGCTGTCTGGGTTAGTCTTGTCTGGATCATATTTTTTTGCCTTTTCATGTTGACAGGTGCTATTGACTGTCAGCTGGGAGGGCCAACCTTTTCATTTGCTACTGGCCTTTCTTTACTGGGATAACTGGGACCCCTAGTGGCTTGTGTTGGGTAATTGCGTGTAGGCTGGGTCTTTGTGTCTTGCCCAGCTGATATGGAGTGATCTCCCTTTCTGTGGGCGGGGTTTGCCTTAGGCTGTTTCTCTGCTTTTGTAGCTCCCGGTGGGGTAATGGACGGGGGTGGTGGTGGCTGTTTGGCTGTTTACCTCCGTGAGGGGTCTCAGAGCTGTTGCCCAGGGGGTTAGCACTCCCGGTTTTCCCTGTAATTTCCAGCCACTAGGCTGTGACCTGTGTTGTTTCTGTCTAGCTGTTAACTCTCTTTCCCTTTAAGACTTTCAAAAAGCACTCGCTTTTCTTTGGCACAGGGGCAACAGCTTCGGCACCTGCTCAGAGGTCTTGCTGCCCTATTTCCCTAGTTTCCAGCCCTCCACGCATGCACTGTGTCTGCGCTCTGTTGCGGGTGGCTGGGGCTGGGTGTTTAGCAGTCCTGGGCTCCCTCTCCCTCCCACCAGGAGCTGGGGGTAGGTGTGCTCGAGTCCTGCTGGGCTGGGGCTTGTATCTTACCCCTTTCACCAGGCGCTGGGCTCTCGCACGTGTGAATGTAGTCAGGCTCTTGTCCTGTGTCTTCTGGTCTCTCTTTTAGCATTAGTTGTATTTTCAAAAATATATATGTTTTGGGGAGGAGATTCCCACTGTCCTACTCATGCCGCCGTGTTGGTTCCGCCCCCCCCAGCTGTATTTCTATTACTGATTTCTAACTTAGTTTTGTTGTAGACTGAGAATATATTTTGTATGACTTCCGTACTTGTAATTTTGTTAAAGTATACTTATCTCCCAAAATGTGGTCAATATTGGTAAATGTTCCTTGTATCTGAAAATTATATGTATTTTACTGTTACTGGATGAAGTGTTCTAGGTGATCTAGATCAACTGATTGATGGCGATGTTCAGGTAAAATCTGATAGAACTCAAAGAGAAATAGACAATTCTTATTTTTTTATTTGGGGGCTTCAAAATGCCTTTTTGATAAATTGGTTAATCAAGCAGGAAGAATATCAGTAAGTATTTGTGAAAAGCAAGGAGGCCAGAATGGTTGGAAGAGAGTGAACATGTGGAAGAAATGTGCTCAATATCAGGAGGGTGGGCACACTGTGGATCTTAATTGAAATACGAAGAAAGACACCAACTGGAGGAAAGATAATAAGGTCATTTTTGTAGATGATAAGTTGAAACTGAATATTAGAGACACAAGTGAAGATGTCAAGTAGACATCTGGGATATTAGCAATTATATTATACAGCCTCTAAGAAATACTCTGCCTCTATGCAGTACTATTAAATAGTCATCCATGACTGAAATTATCATATTCTTCCACCAGTGGGAAATGCATTATGAATTCTTTGCAGAATTAAGGCCCCCTTGGGGTTATTTATCATCAGTTGAAAGTTTTCATGATTTTGGCTTGTTCTCTACTCATCTTTAACTGTTAAGTTAGGTGCAGAAGATGTGCTGAGTTGTTCTTAGCAAGACTGAGTGTGAAAAAGCAAGATGAGAGCATGAAAGTTAAGTATCTGTGCAAGAGAGTAATTTTATCTGTGGACAGTGGTGTTTAAGCAGTTTAAGGAAGTAAGTAAAGGTAAGGGGAAGGTAAAGAATACATTTATATGATATGGTCAATAGAATGTAAGTCCAAATGTCCATAAATTACTTCTGTAAGAGTACTAGAGGATGTATTACTGAAAGAGTATGATGCATGAGTGAGTATATTAGCAAATCATTTGTTTCTCTAAGGATTGAAAGGTGGGTTGTGACCATAGATGAGAGGGGTGTACATACACAGTAAGACACAGAGTCACTAGAAGAGTTCAGAAATGACGTTTCAGTGTGTCTGGAAGATGGTCAATGTAGGTATCAAAATCACCAAGGATGAAGATAGCTGTAGTGTTGGAGAGTCTGAGAGCCACCCGAGTGCTCATATCTTCAAGAAATGAAGTGGAGTGATCTTGGGGTGTTCAAAAGGCCAGAACAGAGAGAAGTATAATAATATGATGAAGTGTAAATCAAAGATCAAGAATTTTAGGGAGGAAAAAAGGGAAATATTCTGAAAGCAAGAATGGGGAATAAGAAGGTAACCTGTCCCATTTTCAGGTCAAATGATATAAGGTGTATAAAAAATGTTTAAAAAAAAGAGTGAATAACTCTACCAAATTCCTAAGTGGCAAAGCTGGACTTACACCAAGATCTTCCTGTCTTGAAAATGTGTACTCTTTTCACTTTTCCTTGGCAATACAAAACAAAATAGTTGACTTGTGGCCCAAACTTACTTCAAGAGAGGCTGAGAAATATGTTCCACTGGGACTGAGAAAATGAAATGGAGTTGTGAGCATCTCACAGTCTGCCACAGACAGATAGCCTATTTGCATTCTTATGAGAAAAAAATAGTTCTGGGATAGAAGGGTGTAAAAAGGAAAGTATGAAAATACATACAAATATGTTGAGAAAGAAATAGGAAGTCTCTAAATATACCAATGAGCCAGACAGCAAGCTGTCAGATGAGTTAAAAAATAAAAACAGCAACTTATATATAAAGAAATCTTGAGTGACTTCAGTTGCTTGAAAGACCATTAGAGTTACATTTTCAATGCAGAAATTTGAAAAAAACATAAAAAACTTTAAAAATGATACAATATGCCATCATAGAATATGTTTTAAATATTAAAATGTTTAAAGAAATATATTATCTAGAACAAGGGTTTAATAGTCTCCTACAAGTCAGATCAGTCTAGAATGTTGTTATTTGGAAATTTGAAAATAGTTACAAGGATACTATTTTCTGTTAGACAGTGAGAAACCATGAAATGTATCAGAAATAAGGAAACTGAAAAGGAAAACATGTGCAAAATACTTGTTTAACTAAAGACTTGTCAGGCTAAACTTACTTCCAGAGTGGAATGAGAAGAACACCTAGGGAAGTGGCTTATAGTTTCAATATATCTTGAATGTTATGTTTTAGGGTCTCTTAGAAGTTGGGCAGTAAGGTATAAATGGTTATAGCAAATAGGATTTATCTTCAATAAGATTTATATAAGTAGATTTAACTTTGACACATTAGGCTAAATAAGTTGAATTCTGATTATTTATTGCACATTCAACTGATAATGGTAATATTTGAGATATTCTTGGGTAAATTGCAAATAAGAAGGCTCAAAATAATTTAGTCTAAGGAAATAATACAAAAGTAGAAAGTCTTCCATGCACCATTAAAAGTGATTTTTTGGTAGGTATTTTCTGATCTAGAAAGATGTTAACAACTAATTGTAAAGTGAAGTTTATAAAAATGTCATAGTGTTCATTATAAATATTTACTGAGTTCTAGGCACTTGGTAAAACAGAATCTCTCTCATTATGCTGTTTTTAGAAATAGCTATGCATTTTCATCTGAAAGTTTCTAAAAGGACTACAAATAATCTCTACAGGACTAAGTTTTAAGATAGTTTGCAGTTTCCATTTCATTTTGCCTCTCTGGACATTCTAATGCTTATAAAATGAATGTATGTTCTGGATAATGAAGATAATACATGGAAAAGGCTGTCAACCTAAATAAAGAGGTAAATTGAATCAAATTCAGGATTGTAAAAAATATGAGTTTATTCGAGAATAGCAGAGGAATTGCAATTTGGGACATGAAAACTATAGCAAGCTACAGTTAAGTCTGTTGAGGGTTTAGAGTGAGCTATCTTTATGGGCAGGGAATGTAATGAGGGGAGAGTTCATTTAGAGGGTATTAAAATAAAAAACAAACGGAGCTTAATTTTGAAAATTCCCTGAGCAGACAACACCAGTTCAGTCATTAACAAAATTCAGCTTATTTTGTGATACCAGCCCAACCTGGGTCATTTCTTATTCATGTTTCTGGAAATAATAAGCAAAACTTCCCAAGGTTGATGTGATTTAAGAAAATTCCAGTATTACCAATTTTATTTAAATTAGGCATTTACAGGATAGTAGTCTCTCTGTCTTTAGGTTTTGTTTTCCTGAGGATACATGCATATTTACCATTTTTTGTCCTTTGGTTCCATGTTAGATTGAAATTCACATTTCCCTTTTTTGATCAAGGTCTTTCACAGAAACCATCATTGATCAATTACGTCATTCAGGTGTTCATTCATTTTTGTGCAAGGTATATTTCTCTATGGGCATATTGCATTTTATGTCCCACAGAGCTGAGAAGGGTTGTCCTCAGGTGTCTTGTCCCATGGATGAGGAAAATGATATGGAATTCCACTGGCTTCATTTGAACAATAAAGGAATTGATGAATGAAGAATTTCAGTTATATCTCTCTAAGGTGGACAGTTAGTGTCCATGGTCAGTTGAGTTTCAGGAAAAGCCTTGGAAAAGAAAATAATTTAATTTTGTACCTACCTTTTAAATAAGGCATTTGTATACTAATACAAAAACATTAGAATTTAATTAAGAAGATTAAACTGAGGACCAAAGTCCAGGGATAGCTATTGATTGAAATATAATTTTCAACTAGTTTCCCCTGCTTCCTATGTTTAATAGATCAAAAATGTCCCAAGATCCAGGAACTTGGCTAACTCCTGCTAGCTACTTGATAGTGTCCATTATTTTTATTTCTTGTGCTATTATGGACATTAAAACTACATTCTTCTTCAAGTAGAGCATAGGTTCCTCACTGCTGAGTAATGTGAAGGCTTAGGGTTCTGCAGTTTGGGATGACTTATGCAAGGATATCTGTTTGGGTTTTTTGATATTTAGAAGCTTGGACAGAAGCACTTAAAATAGTAGATACATTATAGAAAGATTGCAATTGCTTTTTCAGGGTCTGCTACTCCAACCCAAGGTAAAAAGCTCCAGCAAAAACATGCCCAAAAATCTATCTACTTTTGTGTTATATGTAGGCATCCATCCAAAATCATAATCTTCCCAGTTCTGATGTATCCTTTTAAGGTGGTAGGAAAAAGACCCCAGATTAGGTATATAAGCCCTAGAGAGAAGAGTTTTTCTAATTTCAGTGTCAGAGTTGAGGGCAACAATCCCACCAATGTCCCTTCCAAGTAAGGAGAAGTGTAGAATATATGTTTCTTCCACATAAAGAGAAATACCTAGTGCCTTCTAAGGATAAGGCTTAATTTGGTCCCTTTGCTCAGATTCTTTTCCCTGGAATGGAAGAGGGGATCTTATGGTCAGAAATAGGATCATTTATATAGAGCACATGATAATGCGAATGGTTATGTGAGCTCCTTGTGTTTCTATAGATCTGAGCTGATAGAAGTAAGATACTGGTGGAGGTCTGGAAGATGTCTAGGGAAAAAGTAAGTTGAATTGTTTCCACCACCAGATTTTGGTCAATTCTTGATGAAGTTTTATTTAGTAGGAGTACATGAGCTTCCGATTTTTCAGAGTTATTACAGTTTTTCATTGCCCTACCATAAAGATACATCAATGGAGGAGATGATACAGTCTTCTGGATATCAATGGGTAGTGAGTTCATGTTCATCTGGCTCATATAAAACAGTATAGTTACAAATATTTAGTGGGAGATATCCCAGGGTTTTGCCATTCCCCTCATTGTTTTTGAAACAAAGGTTTTGAGTAAGAGTTTAGACCTGACTGAGGCATATCCCTTTATGAGTATGTTGAGGGGGGTATGCAATGGAAAGTCATAATTTTTGGTGCCAGTTTTCTGAAAGGGAGGATCTATGTAGTTTCAAAGGTACCAAGAGAAAATCTTCATCTTTACCAGGTAGGTTTTGACATCCTTCTGAAGATAGTGGCAGGCCACCAATTCAGATTCACAATGAGTATTATTTTTTTGGCACAAATTCAGCAATCAGTGCATTAGCAAAATCAGAGAGTTTTTGTAAAGTGGGGAATAAAAGAATGTGTTAAAGCTAAAGTAAAGGGTAGTAAGAGAATTAGAGAAAGAATAATTGAAGGCCTGAATGACATGATTTAACTCAATACAGAGTGAGAAGATAGAAAAAGAGGGAAAGTTATCCAGGCTTGGTCTGCATATCTTGGGTAAGCTGTCTATTTCAAATGTTGTCTACTTCAGTCCCTAGAATTTTCAGTGTTGGGTCACCAGTTGGTGTACAGGTCCATTCAGGTTTTGGGACTTTCTTTAGATGTGACACATGAGTCTAGGAGTCTATTCCTTGATATTTGGCTACACAGGGCTTAGTTAATGACATCTGTTAGGGGTTTTTCCAGGGAGGGTGAAGAGATTTTGGAGATGTTTTTTCCAGCAGATGAAATCTCTGGGATGTAAAGTGTGTTACTTCGTATCTTCTAGGAGCACACTGTGGAAAGATTGCTCTATGAGAGCATAATTATTTTCTCTGGATTTGATCCACTTTTATGAAATTCAAGTATGTCCCCTTTATTAGTTGTGGGCCAAAAGAAGTGGGGCTTAAGTGCATCAGCCCTCCAGTACACCCTCCAGTAAAGGGTGAAAGTTTATATGTCTTGAAGGGAGTAGATCTCAGATTTAGAACCAGTAGAAATGCTTTGGCCAGGGTGTTTGGTGGGTTTCAACGAATATAGCTAACAGTCTTAATAATTCCATTGGTACACTTGACCAGTTCTGAAGACTGAGGATGATATAAGCACAATGAAAGCACTGCAGAACTCTCCAGATAAGGAAGACTTGTTGAAGTGTTGCATTAGTAAAGTGGGTTCCCTGATCACTATGACATTTGAGGAGGGTTCCCCAAGTGGTAATAATCTTTTCTAGTAGGATTTTATCTAAAGAAGAGGCAGTTAACTGCCTACATGGGAAAGCTTTAGTTCAATGTGAAAACATGCAAACTATTACTAGAATATACTTATATCCATGAGAGGGCATTTGTATGAAATCCATTTGCCAAACCTCCAGTGGTTCATTGGGTAGATTAAAATGTCCAGGAGGCAGTTTAAATAGGTTTCCCTGGGTTAAATTTAGGACAGATGGGACAAGCAAGATAAGTACTTTTTGTGACCTTGCCAATGTTTCCCCACAAATATAGATTCATGAGCATTTTTTATCAGTTGACCAATAATGTTCATGTATAATAGTTAACAATGGGAACTCTAGATTTTCTACCAGGACCAGTTTGTTAATGGGTCCGAACCAGCATTTCTTCATGATACCAACAGCCTTTTGATCTGCAATTTTGTGTTTCTTATTCAGGGGTCAGTGGTTGTATATCCCTGGTTAATGCTCCTAAGTTATCACCAAGGGAAGTAGTTTTCTGGATGGTGATAGAGGTTTGATTTATGGGTCCTGGTAGAACAGTGTTTTTTGCAGAGACATTAGTGAGACAGTTTCCTTTGACTTCCAGAGAGTCAAACTTAGAATTCCCAGGGACTTTAAAAGCTAGAACTGCTGGCAGGAGTATAGCACTTAGTAAATTTTGAATGTAAGGGCCGTTATTAATTTTGTCTCTCCTGGAAGTAAGGAAACCTCATTGTTTCCATAATATTCCAAAATCATGAGCTACTCCAAAGGCAAATCCACTATGTGTAGAGAAGTTTGTAGTTTTACCTTTAACTAGAACACATGCTTGAGTAAGAGCATATCATTTTGGCTTATTGGGCCAAAGTGGTCAAAGGTAAGGGTACTGCCTCAATGACCTGAAAAGAAGTTACATTGCATATCCAACACAGATTTACAATTTTCATTTTTCAAGTAAGAGCCATCAGTAAACCATGAGAAATCATTTGTCAAGGGGGTTTATTATAAGTCATCATGGGGGATTAATAGGTGATCTATCAAAATCAGTCATGAGGTTTTTTTTCTGTGGAAGAAGGAAGAATGGTGGCAGGACTGAGACTGTTAAATAAGAGGGAGATGGGGGTGGTTAGCGAAAGAACGTGATGAGAAATAACATGCCTCGCTGAGAGGTGGTGGGTATGGTATTAGTTCAAGAAAGCTTCTGCAAGAGGTTCAGCATGGTCAGAAAGGAGACCATAACTATTTCTTCAGTGGTTTTTACCAGAAGGGCAGTATCAGGGACACCCCTAATGCCTGGGGGTAACGTCAGGCCACAGGATCTGGTTGTTGACTGTAGAAACCTAGAGGTTGGTAGTAACTCCCATGTTTTGGGCTAAGTACTCCGAGGGCTTTTGTCTCTTTTTCACATACAAAAAGAAAAAGGGGTAGCTTATAGTTTGGACTTCCAAGGGCAGGTAGATTTATTAAGTTTTCCTTCAAGGTCTTAAACACTAAGTCATGGTTTTCCAGATAATGGGTCAGGTTTAGTAGTTTTAAATAAGACATCAAGGAAACGTTTGGAATACAGTTGTGACAATAACCAGCTAGCCAAGAAAACCTCATAATTGACATTTGGTTTTAGGTTTTGGGAAACTCAAGATTCCATGAAGCCTACCAGTGTCTAAGTGTAATCCTTGTTCTGATATTAATGTCCTAAATATCAGACTTGAGTTTGAATAAATGGTAAATTTTCCTTTGCGATATTGTGTCCCTTAGTGGCTAAGAGTTTAACAGGTGAATACGATTTTCTTGTGAGGCGGCATGGGAAGGGGAGCAGAGAAGTAAACCATCTATATTACAGTGAAGTGGAGCCTCCAGAAAATTTTACGTCATCTAGGCTAGTTCTTAAAATTTGTGAGAACCAAAAATGACTTTCAGTAAGACCCTGGGCCATTATTGTCCTGGCATGTTGTTGTTCCTCTCAGGTAAAGGCACAGAGGTTTGTCCAGCCTTATTACCTCAAATATTAAAGGATTGTACTATGTACATGGGTTACAATGAAAAATTTGCTTTTATCAGGGATGGATGCTAATACTGTATGGAGGTTAGGAACAATAGGATGGCCAGGAATAACAATGTTATTTATTGTTTGGAAATCTTGGACAAATAACCACCTTCAAATATTAGGTTTTCTTACAAGTAAAATAGGGATTTTACAAGGACCTGTGCAAGGGGTAGTAAGTCCCTGTGCTTTATTCTATGATAGGTCTATGATATTCCATGATATTCTATGATAGGTCTTATGCCTTGTAAAACTTTTTTTATTGTAGAGTATTGATTAATTCTGGGGAGAGGTTTTGTAGGATCAGTTTGGATCTTAATTGGGGAATCTTAATTCTGCCTGTATCCATGGGAGATTTTGCCCATAGAGTAGGGAATACCAAAAACAGAGATGGTTCTGAAGTTTGACATTCCTTGGTCTGTAAAGTACATGTGAAAGAAAAAGGGTTTGGATTTTCTTGGTGATTAGATTCAAGGAATTCAAGTTCAGGGGATTCAAACTCAAGAGTTATTTTTCCCTTTTGAGAGAAAGAATTGGCAGCATGATATTTTTCTAGGAAATCTTATAGTGAGTGGATAGGAACTGATTCACTGAGGAGAAATGGATGTTTATTTTGCAAAGGTCCCAAGCAAAAGGATATAGGTTTAGAAATGGGAATATGTTGTGATTTATTTGAGACCCCCACTATCTGAATAAACGTATTACTCAGAGGAAGGGATTACTTTATTGTAGTGGAGTTGAGTACCAATTGAATGGCTTATGTGTCAGATAATATTATAAGAAATTAATCTCTGATCTGAAGAATAGTTTCTTGCAGTCTATCTAATAGTAGAATGGGAAATGAATGGTCCCTGTGTTTCCTCAGAGCCCCATCATTGAGATGAGTCGACCCTTGGCTTTTGGAAGGCTGTAATGCTGAAGGATCTTAAACTTTCATAACAAACCTGCTTTTTTACTTGTTTTTCTTTAATTTTTAAATTGCCCCAAATTTTGCAATCCACAGTAAAATTGCAAGAATAGTACAGTGAATAAACATTTATACCTTACCCAAATTTAGCAGTTGTTTACATTTTACCAAATATGTACAATAAAATGTATATTTTTAATAACATTTTCAGACCATTTGAAAATAAGTTGAAGATATCATGGCACCTTTGCTCTAAATACTGCAATGTGCATTTCCTAATCAGGTTATTCTTCTGCATAACCACATAACTTTATATCAACACGTAGCCACCATATTACCTAAGGAAAAAGGATGATACTTTTTAAATATCAGTTGCTATGCAGTATAAGCCATATTTAAATTCCAACTTTTAAAATTAAAAGCCTGTACTTTAGAGCTTTGTTTTCAATTCCTCATCCAATCATTTCATTCATGCATTTGGATGGTTCATCTGTTCAGACTCTTTAAGCTGGACCAGTTCCTATACCTTTTTCTTAAATAAGATTTTTATTTTAAAACGATTTTAGATTTACCCCCCAAAAAACTGTGAAGACTGAATAGAGTTCTCATATACTCTGCATTTTATTTTCCCTATTATAGGCAAATTGTAAATTTGTTACACATGATGCCCCAAATTTTGCAATCCACAGTAAAATTGCAATAATAGTACACGTAAGTATTGTAAATTTGTTACACATGATGAACCAATATTAATTCTTCATTATTAATTAAAGTCTATATTTATTCATATTTCCATAGTTTTTTTTCTTTTTTTCCTATTTCCTTTTTATGTTGCAGAATCCCATTTAGGATAAAATTAGTTCTGTTTTATTAGGCTTCTCTGGCTGTGAAAATTTTGTATGTTTTCCTTTTTTCTTTGATGACCTTGACAATTTTTAGAATTACTAATAGAAACTTTGTAGAATTTCCCATGATTGGGAGTAGTCTAGCATTGGTCTCATAATTTTCCTGTGCTTAGTGGTTATTGGAGGAAGACCACAGAGGTAAAGGGCTGTTCTCATTATATCACACTCGGGTTTTGTATTAGTTTGCTCTGGCTGCCATAACAAAATACCACAGACTGGGCGGCATACACAGTGGAGTTTGTTTTCTCACAGAGTGAGGTGTCCAAAGGTCGGTGTCATTCTGCGGCCTCCTGGGCTTGCAGACAACCGTCTTCTCTCTTTGCCTTCCCATCTTAGGAGTGTTCGTCCTTGCTTTTCGGTGATATCCTACTTGGTGTTTTGTGAGCTTCTTAGATCTGTGCTTTGGTATCTGATATTATTTTGAAGAAATTATGAGTTATTATTGTTTCAACTGTTTATTCTGTTCCTTTATCTCTTCTCTTTCTGGTATTGCCATCATGTGCATTTGATACCTTTTGTAGTTGTCCCACAGTCCTTGGATAGTCTTTTTAAAATTTTTTCAGTCTTTGTTTTCTTTGCATTTCAGTTTTGGGAGATTTCTATTGCTATAACCTCAAGTTCAGAGATTTTCCTCAACTGTGTCCATTCCATGAATAAGCCCATCACAGGATTCTTCAAAATTCTTCATTTCTCTCATTTCTCTTACAGTGCTTTTGATCTCCAGCATTTCCTTAGGTTTCTTAGCATTTCCTCTTTTTGCTTACAGTGCCCATCTGTGCTTACAAGCTGTTTTTATCCATTATAACCCTAGCATGTTAACCACATTTCTTATTGAAGTATAATTGATATACAATATTATATTGGTTTCAGGTATAGGACACAGTGATTCAACAATCAGATACATTACTGAATGCTCACCAGAATAAGTTACCATCTATCATCACACAAAGATGTTACAGTATATTATTGACTATATTCCCTATGCTGTACTTTTATTCCTGTGACTCATTTATCTTATAATTGGGTGTTTGTACTTTTTTTTCTCCCCCTATTTTGCCATATCTCTCTACCCACTCCCCTATGGCAACTACCAGTCTATTCTGTGTTTATGAGTCTATTTTTGTTTTGTTTGTTCATTTATTTTTTAGATTTAGATAGAAGTGAAGTCATATGGTATCTTTCTCTGTCTGACTTATTTCGCTTAGTATAATAGCTCCTAGGTCCATCCATGTTGTCACAAATGGCAATATTTCATTCTTTTTTATGACTTTTGTCTCACTGTATATGTGTACCACATCTTTATCCATTCATCTGTTGATGGACACTTATCCATATGTTGGCTATTGTAAGTAGTGCTCTAATAAACATAGGAATGTATACGCCTTTTTGAAATAGTGATTTTGTTTTATTCAGGCAAATTCCCAGAAGTGGAATTACTGGATTGTATGGATGTCTATTGTTAGTTTTGTGAGGAAACTTTATTAGAGCACTTAGAATATTAATCACAGTTGTCTTAAATTCTGGTCTCATAATTCCAAAATCTCTGCTGTATCTGGCTGTGGTTCTGTGTCTTTAAGTTGTGTTTTTTGCTTTTTATTATGCCTTGTAATTTCTTCCTGATAGCCAGACATGATCTGCTGGGTAAAAAGAACTGCACTAAATAAGCCTTTAATAATTGGTTTGAAGGGTTGACTGATTTGTTGGGATGAAAATGACAGTATTGTGCAGTATAGAACAAAAGAGTGGTACATACAGGAATGGAGTGAAAAAGATTTGTGACGGATGTAAGGTAATACATAATTTTTGTAATATAAAACTGATGTAAACGGGGTCAGCTATCAGGAATCATTGAAGCTCCAAAGTATCAAAATTGGAAAGAACTTAAAGGAACCAGGGAAGGGCTTTGAAAAGAAGTTGCTCTGAACTATGTACACTGTGCAAAATGATCCAATTCAATTCCAAATCCTCTGGCATTTATTCATGTGACTTTAGGAGCAGCCATATAAATGGGATCAATGTTGATGGCAAATTGAATTTTCAAAAAGCACTCGAGAAGCATTCATTACACTATATAAAACAGATTCATTTTTTATTAAATAAAACCACTTAAAAAATACCTTATCAACTTTAATAATATAAAGTTTGGTGGCTATTCATACTAGTTTGTTCATTTTATGCTACTCTGTTCTTACTCTGTCAGGTCATTTTCTATTTATTTTGTTTGAAATGAGATTTATAAAACACTGTGATGCTTTTAAGTCTCTTCCAGTTGTTCATGGTTGGAATATGCATTTGCAGATAAATTTTACTGGTACAACTTCTTTATCTATCACTGGTTCTTTGGAAATAAAGAGTATGTTTTTAATCTTTGCAATGGTTTCTGTGGCCATGATTGAGTTGATTATCTTTGTTGGTACCATGAGCTTTACTAATTAAATACATTCAATGGTTAGAAAAATAGACTTGCCTTTCCTTGGTGAAAGATGGATTAGTAGCCCCGGGATACCAGGGCATTCATTTTTAAAGTACTAAGTAATATTTTAGCTGGGAGAATACTCAGTGGTTCTTTCTTTTTTTCCTATTGTAATCTATAGTAAGAACATCCTGTGAAAGATGATGTGAAAACAGGTGTGTGGTTAATCTGAGTTTACCTTCATGCAGTTAAACAGTAAATACCATATCAGTACTTTTTTGCATGATTGAATAGCACTGTCAGAATCCTCACACAGGAAAGGAAGTTTATAAAGTATGTACATAGGTGAATGGACACATGCCACCCATAGACATGAATAATTCTATTTTCGTTAGGCCTGTTACACAGGATGAAATATTGCAAGGCTGAATATGGGCTTTTAGCAGTGTAACTGTGATGTGAGTCAACAAAAATTGGCTGTGGAATAAACCAGGGCTCCTAAACAGGATTTCAGATATAGCTCCTTATTAAGTACATTTTTAAAGTGTAGGGTTATGAAGATATTTCTTTGAAATTAATGTGCTCTGGTCAAATAGAAATCCTTAACATCCTTTGTAACTTTATAAAAACATTTCTCAGTTAAAAAATACCTAGTGATAGTGTTGATTATTTAAAGTGCAATTATTTTCACTAATAAGCATTCCAATAGGCACTTGGTTTATTTCAAATAAAAATATAGTCAACTCTAAAAACAAATTTGGAATTTTGCTTCATTATTTTTAAGATCACTGCTTTAGAAAATAGGCATCATTCAGTTTTATATTTCATACTATAAAATTCAAAATAAAAATGATAGAAAGAATGTAAAATATAATTGGTGGTTCCTTGTTCAATAGGTTGCTGATGTTTTAGATTTCCTTTATTCATTTTCTCATTTAATATGCATAGATATGTCTTTGTTTTACTGTCTAATGTATCTGATTACTTTATAGTCTAAACTGGAAATTAAAGTGGACTTTCCTTCATAAAATACCAAGCACTTGTTTTCATGCATGATTTTCAGTTCATGAAGATACACAAATACAGTTTTTATTGTAAACAGTTCTTTCAGGATGCTGTAAGCAAGGAAAATAAGATGCAGCATTGGCCACAATACACACTTAAAATGCAAGCTATTTTGTTTGTTTGGAAACAGTCCTAAAATTGGATTTCAATAAATTGATATATATATCAAAGATGGAAGCATTTTGGATATATATTTAAGATATCTTTTTCATGCATCAATGTTATAATATGGTCAGGCAGGGTGTGTGAGTCTAAGAATACAGTAGAACATATTGTAGAATGTATTATATATGTTAGGGTTCTACATATGTGACCTACATACCCAGTTTGAAAATTCTAGTGGCCACATTAAAAAGAGATAGTGACAAACAAGTACAATTAATTTCAGTAATGTACATAATTTAACCAGTCTACCCAAAGTATTATTTCAGTTACAGGTAATGTAAAAAATATTAATAAGATTTTTTTCTACACTAAGCCTTCATAATTTGGTATGCATTTTATAATCACCACACAGTTCAGCTCAGACTCGTCACATTTTAAGTGTTAATAGCCATGTGTGATTAGGGTTCTTATTGGCCAGCACAGTTCCACACAAACAAGGAAAGGATGTTTCTCAACATTAACGTAGTTATAATAAAGTTATAATAAACAACCCTCTTGTAAGTATGTAATCTCATCCTAAATGTCCATTTATAAAATTACTTCAAATTATTGTTTAAAAGTATTAAAACTTAAAACTATGGTGACAGCAATAATCTCACTTAATATACATTAACTTACAAAATATTTCTGTGATAGGCATGTGAAAATACTAGAGCACTGAACTAAAAATCAGAAAACCATGCCAAAAAATCAGAAAATTTTATGGTTTTTAAACTCTGAACAAGAATATTTTGCTTCAAAGAGTAATTTACATGTTAGCAACTTTCGATAAAATAGGAACAAACTACTGAAAATAAGTTTGTCAATAGAAGCATTTACATGGTGGTAAAATTATTAGTAGAAATAGCTTGCACTAGTAATTTGCACAGAGATAGATTCTGATACTACCTTCCCCACTTACTCTCTTAGTGGCCTGGAGAAAGTTACTTAATCTCTCTGAACCTGAGTTTCCTCTTCTCTAAAATGATTATAACTTCCTTTCAGAATTACGATAATCAAAGACATCATTCTGGTTTCTATGAAATACTGAGTTTGTTAATTCATATATAAGGTTTGTGTCAAATGATATGTATTAATATATACCACTGCTGTTCTTTTCTGAAAATATCATTCAGTAGTCCTACCTCAACTCTGGTATTTTGAAACCTCAAAAATAGTCTGAAACATGTCAAACACTGGTTTCTTAAGATTAAGCAACACTCTTTGCTCTTAGCAAATTAGGTGTATACAGTTCTTTGTAAAATGTTTTTTATTTATTTATTTTATTTTTTATTTTTTATTTTTTATTTTTTTTATTGAAGGGTAGTTGACAACAGTATTACATTACATTAGTTTCAGGTGTACAACACAGTGATTCAACATTTATATACATAATTCTAGGTACCAGCTATCACCATACCAAGTTGTTACAATATTTTGACTATATTCCTTATGCTATACATTACATCCCGGTTACTTATTTATTTTACAATTGTAAGTGTGTTTATATATATATATATATATATATATATATATATTTTTTTTTTGTGAGGGCATCTCTCATATTTATTGATCAAATAGTTGTTAACAACAATAAATTTCTGTATAGGGGGGTCAATACTCAATGCACAATCATTAATCCACCCCAAGCCTAATTTTCGTCAGTCTCCAATCTTCTGATGCATAACGAACAAATTCTTACATGGAGTACAAATTCTTACATAGTGAATAAGTTACATGGTGAACAGTGCAAGGGCAGCCATCACAGAAGCTTTCGGTTTTGTTCATGCATTATGAACTATACACAGTCAGTTCAAATATGAATATTCATTTGATTTTTAAACTTGATTTATATGTGGATACCACATTTCTCTATTATTATTATTTTTAATAAAATGCTGAAGTGGTAGGTAGATACGAGATAAAGGTAGAAAACAGAGTTTAGTGTTGTAAGAGAGCAAATGTAGATGATCAGGTGTGTGCCTGTAGATTATGTGTTAATCCGAGCTAGACGATGGCAATAAACATCCATGTATGCAGAAGATTTCTCTCAGAACATGAGGGGGGAGGTTCTAAGCCTCACCTCTGCTGCTCCCCATTTTCTCACCTGATGGCCCCCTGCGACTGTGCCTGTCTTAGGTTGTTCCTCCCTTGAGGAATCTTACCCGTCTCTGGCTAACCAGTCATCTTCCGGGGCCATACAGGGAAATGTTAAGTTGGTAAGTGAGAGAGAAGCCTTATTGTTTGAAAAGGTTAGCTTTTTACTTCTTTGCATATTTATGCCCTTTGGCTTCTATGCCCAGCATTTGTCTTGAGGTGTCTTTACCACTTGGAAGAATTATGATACTTGGTAAATTCGACATGTGGCACGAGTTCTATTTAAAGGTTGTGATTAGGTAGGAAGAAGAAAAGCTATAGAAGTAGCAGGCAGAAGAAAATCTGGGAAGATTGATTATTTCTTTGACATATCTTCCTGTAGAGTAACTTCAGCATGGATAGGTTTTAAACTACTAATTAAATTGTGCACACACATTAACATAATAGGAATATAGTTACCTAACCAAAGCATACCTGTAATTACCAGCCATCTCCAGGGAAACAAGAAAACCAGTTAGGCACCTTAGGCATTTGTGAAAACTTATCTATGATATGGTGGATATTGTCCAGCTGAACTTAAACAGTCTGAGAGAATTCAGATAAATTAGAACAACCCATTCCTGGGGACTGTTCATATCCCATATGTTCTTTTAACAATAAATAGTCTGTGGTTGTAAGATTTTGGAGTGCTACAATTTGCACTTCTCCTAATTCTTGGTTGATTTCCAACAGTATAGATCCAGTCGAATTTGTTGTTTTACTGTATGCACAGGCCAGCTTAGATATCTCCTTCTTCATTCCCATGGCAAGTCCAGGAACTGGTGGGATGAGTGCATCTACACCTGTGGCAGTGCATGGATCTTTGTTGGAGTTTTTTTTTTTGCTGATCATCTTCTGTCATGAGTCCTCCCGAGAGTGCTGATGTTGGAAGTTCTTTTTCATATCGTATCTTAGTTCATTTTCGGGGTAGCCAAATTAGGCTTTGATCCTCTGTATAAACACAAACAGACCCTTTGCCTACACTTTTATATGCCCTTTATATCATTGTGTAGAACTCATTGGAGGTCACCACATAGGAACTGCTTTTTTTTTTTTTTTTTAATCATTAATCTACACCTACATGACGAATACTTTGTTTACTAGGCTCTCCCCTATACCAGGTCCCGCCTATATACTCCTTTACAGTCACTGTCCATCAGCGTAGCAAACTGTTGTAGAATCACTACTTGTCTTCTCTGTGTTGTACAGCCCTCCCCTTTCTCCCACCCCGCTATGGATGCTAATCTTAATACCCCTCTTTTTCTGCCCCCCCTTATCCCTCCCTACCCACCCATCCTCCCCAGTCCCTTTCCCTTTGGTACCTGTTAGTCCATTCTTGAGTTCTGTGATTCTGTTGCTGTTTTGTTCCTTCAGTTTTTCCTTTGTTCTTATATTCCACAGATGAGTGAAATCATTTGGTATTGGTATTTCTCTTTCTCTGCTTGGCTTGTTTCACTGAGCATAATACCCTCCAGCTCCATCCATGTTGCTGCAAATGGTAGGATTTGCCCTTTTCTTATGGCTGAGTAGTATTCCATTGTGTATATGTACCACCTCTTCTTTATCCATTCATCTATCGATGGACATTTAGGTTGCTTCCAATTCTTGGCTATTGTAAATAGTGCTGCGATAAACAGGGGTGCACTGATCTTTCTCATACTTGATTGCTGCCTTCTTAGGGTAAATTCCTAGGAGTGTAATTCCTGGGTCAAATGGTAAGTCTGTTTTGAGCATTTTGATGTACCTCCATACTGCTTTCCACAATGGTTGAACTAACTTACATTCCCACCAGCAGTGTAGGAGGGTTCCCCTTTCTCCACAGCCTCGCCAACATTTGTTGTTGTTTGTCTTTTGGATGGCAGCCATCCTTACTGGTGTGAGGTGATACCTCATTGTAGTTTTAATTTGCATTTCTCTGATAATTAGCGATGTGGAGCATCTTTTCATGTGTCTGTTGGCCATCTGTATTTCTGTTTCGGAGAACCGTCTGTTCAGTTCCTCTGCCCATTTTTTAATTGGGTTATTTGTTTTTTGTTTGTTGAGGTGTGTGAGCTCTTTATATATTCTGGACCTTAAGCTTTTATCGGATGAGTCATTTTCAAATATATTCTCTCATACTGTAGGGTTCCTTTTTGTTCTATTGATGGTGTCTTTTGCTGTACAGAAGCTTTTCAGCTTAATATAGTCCCACTTGTTCATTTTTGCTGTTGTTTTCCTTGCCCGGGGAGATATGTTCAAGAAGAGGTCACTCATGTTTATGTCTAAGAGGTTTTTGCCTATGTTTTTTTCCAAGAGTTTAATGGTTTCGTGACTTACATTCAGGTCTTTGATCCATTTTGAGTTTACTTTTGTATATGGGTTTAGACAATGGTCCAGTTTCATTCTCCTACATGTAGCTGTCCAGTTTTGCCAGCACCATCTGTTGAAGAGACTGTCATTTCGCCATTGTATGTCCATGGCTCCTTTATCAAATATTAATTGACCATATATGTCTGGGTTAATGTCTGGTTGTCTAGTCTGTTCCGTTGGTCTGTGGCTCTGTTCTTGTGCCAGTACCAAATTGTCTTGATTACTATGGCTTTATAATAGAGCTTGAAGTTGGGGAGTGAGATCCCCCCTACTTTATTCTTCTTTCTCAGGATTGCTTTGGCTATTCGGGGTCGTTGATGGTTCCATATGAATTTTTGAATTATTTGTCCCAGTTCATTGAAGAATGTTGCTGGTAGTTTCATAGGGATTGCATCAGTTCTGTATATTGCTTTGGGCAGGATGGCCATTTTGACGATATTAATTCTTCCTAGCCATGAGCATGGGATGCGTTTCCATCTGTTAGTGGCCCCTTTAATTTCTTTTAAGAGTGACTTGTAGTTTTCAGAATATAAGTCTTTCACTTCTTTGGTTAGGTATGTTCGTAGGTATTTTATTTTTTTTGATGCAATTGTGAATGGAGTTGTTTTCCTGATTTCTCTTTCTGTTGGTTCATTGTTGGTATATAGGAAAGCCACAGATTTCTGTGTGTTGATTTTGTATCCTGCAACTTTGCTGTATTCCGATATCAGTTCTAGTAGTTTTGGGGTGGAGTCTTTAGGGTTTTTTATGTACAGTATCATGTCATCTGCAAATAGTGACAGTTTAACTTCTTCTTTGCCAATCTGGATTCCTTGTATTTTCTTTTTTGTCTGATTGCCGTGGCTAGGACCTCTAGTACTATGTTAAATAACAGTGGTGAGAGTGGGCATCCCTGTCTTCTTCCCAATCTCAGAGGAAAAGCTTTCAGCTTCTCGCTGTTCAATATAATGTTGGCTGTGGGTTTTTCATAGATGGCCTTTATTATGTTGAGGTACTTGCCCTCTATTCCCATTTTGCTGAGAGTTTTTATCATGAATGGATGTTGAACTTTGCCAAATGCTTTTTCAGCATCTATGGAGATGATCATGTGGTTTTTGTCTTTCTTTTTGTTGATGTGGTGGATGATATTGATGGACTTTTGAATGTTGTGCCATCCTTGCATCCCTGGGATGAATCCCACTTGGTCATGGTGTACGATCATTTTGATGTATTTTTGAATTCGGTTTGCTAAAATTTTGTTGAGTATTTTTGCGTCTACGTTCATCAGGGATATTGGTCTGTAGTTTTCTTTTTTGGTGGTGTCTTTGCCTGGTTTTGGTATTAGGATGATGTTAGCTTCATAGAATGAGTTTGGGAGTATCCCCTCCTCTTCTATTTCTTGGAAAACTTTAAGGAGATTGGGTATTATGTCTTCCCTGTATGTCTGATAAAATTCCGAGGTAAATCCATCTGGCCCGGCGGTTTTTTTCTTTGGTAGTTTTTTGATTACCGCTTCAATTTCGTTGCTGGTAATTGGTCTGTTTAGATTTTCTGTTTCTTTCTGGGTCAGTCTTGGAAGGTTGTATTTTTCTAGGAAGTTGTCCATTTCTCCTAGGTTTCCCAGCTTGTTAGCATATAGGTTTTCATAGTAGTCTCTAATAATTCTTTGTATTTCTGTGGGGTCCGTCGTGATTTTTCCTTTCTCATTTCTGGTACTGTTGATTTGTGTTGACTCTCTTTTCTTCTTAGTAAGTCTGGCTAGAGGCTTATCTATTTTGTTAATTTTCTCGACGAACCAGCCTTTGGTTTCATTGATTTTTGCTATTGTTTTATTCTTCTCAATTTTATTTATTTCTTCTCTGATCTTTATTATGTCCCTCCTTCTGCTGACCGTAGGCCTCATTTGTTCTTCTTTTTCCAATTTCGATAATTGTGACATTAGACCATTCATTTGGGATTGCTGTTCTTTTTTTAAATATGCTTGGATTGCTATATACTTTCCTCTTAAGACTGCTTTTGCCGTGTCCCACAGAAGTTTGGGCTTAGTGTTGTTGTCATTTGTTTCCATATATTGCTGGATCTCCATTTTGATTTGGTCATTGATCCATTGATTATTTAGGAGCGTGTTGTTTATCCTCCATGTATTTGTGAGCTTTTTGCTTTCTTTGAACAGTTTATTTCTAGTTTAATGCCTTTGTGGTCTGAAAAGTTGGTTGGTAGGGTTTCAATCTTTTGGAATTTACTGAGGCTCTTTTTGTGTCCTAGTATGTGGTCTATTCTGGAGAATGTTCCATGTGCACTTGAGAAGAATGTGTATCCTGTTGCTTTTGGATATAGAGTTCTGTAGATGTCTATTAGGTCCATCTGTTCTAGTGTGTTGTTCAGTGCCTCTGTGTCCTTACTTATTTTCTGTCTGGTGGATCTGTCCTTTGGAGTGAGTGGTGTGTTGAAGTCTCCTAGAATGAATGCATTGCATTCTATTTCCTCCTTTAGTTCTGTTAATATTTGTTTCCGGTATGTTGGTGCTCCTGTGTTTGGTGCATATATATTTATAATGGTTATATCCTCTTGATGGACTGAGCCCTTTATCATTATGTAATGTCCTTCTTTGTCTTTTGTTACTTTCTTTATTTTGAAGTCTGTTTTGTCTGATACCAGAATCGCAACACCTGCTTTCTTCTCTCTGTTGTTTGCTTGAAATATCTTTTTCCATCCCTTGACTTTAAGTCTGTGTGCGTCTTTGGGTTTGAGGTGAGTCTCTTGTAAGCAGCATATGGATGGATGTTGCTTTTTTATCCATTCTATTACTCTGTGTCTTTTGATTGGTGCATTCAGTCCATTTACATTTAGGGTGATTATTGAAAGGTATGAATTTATTGCCATTGCAGGCTTTAAGTTTGTGGTTACCAAAGGTTTAGGGTTAGCTTCTTTACTGTCTTACTGTCTAACTTAACTCGCTTGTTGAGCTATTATAAACACAATCTGATGATTCTTTATTTCTCTCCCTTCTTATTCCTCCTCCTCCCTTCTTCATATGTTGGGTGTTTTGTTCTGTGCTCTTTTTAGGAGTGCTCCCATCTAGAGCAGTCCCTGTAGGATGCCCTGTAGAGGTGGTTTTTGGGAGGCAAATTCCCTCAACTTTTGCTTGTCTGGGAATTGTTTAATCCCTCCTTCATATTTAAATGATATTCGTGCTGGATACAGTAGTCTTGGTTCGAGGTCCTTCTGTTTCATTGCATTAAGTATACCATGCCATTCTGTTCTGGCCTTTAGGGTTTCTGTTGAGAAGTCTGATGATAGCCTGATGGGTTTTCCTTTGTAGGTAACCTTTTTTTTCTCTCTGGCTGCCTTTAATACTTTTTCCTTGTCTTTGATCTTTGCCATTTTAATTATTATGTGTCTTGGTGTTGCCCTCCTTGGATCCCTTGTCATGGGAGTTCTGTGTACCTCTGTGGTCTGAGAGGCCATTTCTTCCCCTAGTTTGGGGAAGTTTTCAGCAATTATTTCTTCAAAGACATTTTCTATCCCGTTTTCTCTCTCTACTTCTTCTGGAATACCTATAATTCTTATATTGTTCTTTTTCGTTTGGTCACTCAGCTCTCTTAAAATTCTTTCATTCCTGGAGATCCTTTTATCTCTCTCTGCATCAGCTTCTCTGCGTTCCTGTTCTCTGTTTTCTAGTCCATTAATGGTCTCTTGCATCTCGTCCATTCTGTTTTGAAGTCCTTCCAGAGCTTGTTTTATTTCTGAATTCTCCTTCCTTAGTTCTTGCATATTTCTCTGCAAGTTCATCAGCATGGTTATGACTTTTGTTTTGAATTCTTTTTCAGGAAGACTGGCTAAATCTATCTCCCCGGATTCCTTCTCAGGGGAAGATGTAGCAGATGCCGAAGCTGTCTGGGTTAGTCTTGTCTGGATCATATTTTTTTGCCTTTTCATGTTGACAGGTGCTATTGACTGTCAGCTGGGAGGGCCAAAATTTTCACTTGCTACTGGCCTTTCTTTACTGGGACAACTGCGACCCCTAGTGGCTTGTGTTGGGTAATTGCGTGTAGAGTGGGTCTTTGTGTCTTGCCTGGCCGGAAGGGAGAAATTTCCCTTTCTGTTTGCAGAATTTGTCTCAGGCTGCTTCTCTGCTTTTGCAGCGCCCAGTGGGGTAATGGATGGGGGGGCTGCTTGACTGTTTACCTCCGTGAGGGGTCTCAGAGCTGTTGCCCAGGGGGTTAGTGCACCCGGTTTTCCCTGTAATTTCCAGCTGCTGTACTGTGACCTGGGTTGTTTCCGTCAAGCTGTTAAGTCCCTGCCCCTTTAAGACTTTCAAAAAGCCCCCGCTTTTCTTTGTCACAGGGGCATCAGCTTCGGCACCCGCTCAGAGGTCTTACTCCCTGTTCCCCCAGTATCCAGGGCCCTCTGCCCACGCACTGTGTCTGTGCTCTGGTGGGGGTGGCTGGGGCTGTGTGTTCAGCAGTCCTGGGCTCCGTCTCCCTCCCGCTCTGCCTATTCTTCTCCCGCTGGGAGCTGGGGGGAGGGGCGCTCGGGTCCCGCAGTCCGGGGCTTGTATCTTACCCCTTTCACCAGTCGCTGGGTTCTCGCTGGTGTAGCTGCAGTCTGGCCACTGTCCTGCATCTTCTGGTCTCTCTTTTAGGGCTAGTTGTGTTTGTTGTATTTTCAAAAGTATATATGTTTTTGGGAGGAGATTCCCACTGTCCTACTCATGCCGCCATGTTGGCTCCGCCCTCCTGTAAAATGTTTGTCAATTAAAAAATAATTTATAGCAATAGCGGGTTCCTTATAATAAAAGTAAATACATTTATAAACAAAGTAACTTCTTTTGGGATAAAAATCTGATTTTTATTTTTAAGTCAACAGTAGCTACTAGTAAATCAGGTAACAAACATTGGAGCAACAAAGTCAATGGAGTTAGGGTTCTTAATATTGTTTTATCTCAGACTTTAATTAAAAATATCTTAAAACTTTATTATCTATGATTAAGTCCCCCTGTTGTTTTCTTACATTTTTTTTTTTGGTGTTCATTCTACTTTTATAATAATTCTTCATGTGTAAATTATTTTACTTTGTGCTTTTAAAGAATTGATATATTTCTTCTAAGTTACCAAATTTATGGGCATAGAGTGGTTCATGGTGTTCTGAAGGTCAGAAAAGTAACAATATTTGAGAAGAACTGGATGCAAAGTCAAAGAGAGCAAAGAAAAGTTGGAAGCCACTCGTTACTTCTGTCTTCTATCATGTCTGACTCCACAAAAGGAGAAGGTGGGCTTTGGGGTCTTGGGTACTGTTTCACTTCTGATATACATCTCATGCAAATTCCTCTGTACAAGGAAAGACTATTCTGTAAAATATTGTTCCTGAATTAAATAAACTTACAGAGCACAAACCAACACAAATTCTTAGGATTTCTAGACAAGAATCAGAACTAACCACATAACGCTGTCTGAATTTTAAAAAAATGATTAAGCATGCAAAAAAAAAATAATATTAAAAGGATAGAAGTAAAGCACATGATAATCATCATCATCACCATTATCATAATATAAAATAGAAATAACATCTGCAAACTTTTTTCCCAGAATTGGAAGAAAATTTAAGCCTACAACAGCTTATAAATTTCAAGAAAGTTAAATAAAGCAAAATCCTTATAAAGCATATGTAATAAGGTTTTATAATGATAGAAAAAAGAGAAGATGACAAAGACCTAAACTGAAAATGTAGGCCATGACATTAGGCAAATTTCAAATGAATAAGAAGAGCAGAAAGTAGATCCTTCTAAAAAAGGAATGAGTATCTTGGGAGATAGAGTTTAGAAAGACTTCACATCACAGGAAGGCAAAAGATAAAAATATGAAGAACAAGAGAAGGATGGTAGTAATGGCAGACAGGTGGAGGAAATTCCAAAATGTATTTATTATGGAGAATATAAGAGAAATACAGCTAAATGTGTATTTTTCTCAGCAATTTAAATTGTAAGACATTGAAATCCTACATAAAAATTTAGAATTCAATACAAGTCCTTTAGTATATGATAGAAAAGGGATTTTAAAAAATTCAAGGGCACATGAAGTTTCCAATTGTATGACTTTGTGAAAATTAGATATGAGTAATGGACCCAATTAACATAGAATGATTGTATTAAGATATCTGTTGAACAACATGGACATTAAAAATATCTATCAAACAACATGGATGTTTTCAGAGAAAATCTGTTAAGTACAAATATAAAACCTCAGCTTTATTAAACTGAAGTCTCTTAACTGGTAAAATAAAAATTATGTTTTGATACACACACACACACATACACACACACACACACACACACTATTTTAAATAGTCTTATCCCCCATTCATGGGTTAATCATTCCTATACTTATCTATCCATTCACATGAGATTTGTTTGGTTATCCATATGGATCAGACAGTATTCTTTTTTTTAATTGAAGCATTATTGATATATAGTCTTAGTTTCAAATATACAACACAGTGATTCAACAGTTACACACATTATTAAATCTTCTTCCCTCCCCACTAGTGTGATTACTATCTGTCAACATAGGAAGGTGTTAAAGGATCATTGGCTATATTGTCAATGCTGTGCTACTATCCCCATGACCAACCTATGTTATGATTGAGAATTTTTATGCCCCTTTATCCCACTCACGCTCCCCACCCCAACCCCTCTCTCATGGTAACCACCAGTCACTTCTCAGTGTCTATGAGTCTACTGCTGTTTTGTTCATTCTGTTTTGCTTTGTTTTTATATTCCATAAATAAGTGAAATCATATGGTATTTGTCTTTCTCTGGCTGGCTTATTTCATTGAGTAATACCCTCTAGATGCAACCATGTTGTTGTATATGGCAGGATTTCTTTTTTTATTGCTGAATAATATTCCATTGTGTATATGTACCACATCTTCTTTATCCATTCATCTATTGATGGATACTTCAGTTGCTTTCATATCTTGGCTATTATAAATAATGCAGAGATAAACATAGGGGTGCACTTATCTTCTGAATCAGGGATTTCGTTTTCTTCGGGTAAATTCCTATAAATGGAATTACTGGGTTGAATGATATTTATACTTTTAGTCTTTTGAGGACACTCCATACTCCTTTCCACAGTGGCTGGACCAATTCACATTCCCACCAACAGTGTAGGAGGGTTCCTGTTTGTCTATATCCTTGCTACCACTTGTTATTGGCCACTACCCAAAAGATCAGACACTATTTTTGATACTAGGTCTATGATAAGGACATACATAGTAACAGGGATTGTGAGTCAATAGACAAGTTTTCACTCCAAAATTGATAAATTAATAAATATGTTTATTATTTAAAGTAAAAAAAAAAAGGAACAATACTTGAATTCAACATGCAACAAATCTATCCAAAACTGAAGAAGAAGTATAATGCAGACTGAGCTTGAGGATATGACACTAGGCTGTTAAAAAACTGAAAAGCAAAGAGAAAAAGAGGATGAAAAATATAACAGAATACCCAAGAACTGGGACAACTACAAAAGGTATAACATGCATGTAATAGTAACACAAAGAGAAGAGAGGTAGAATGGAAGCAATAATGACTGCGGGCATCTCTAAGATAATGTCAGCTGCCAATCCACAGATCCAAGAAGTCCAGTGAACATTTTACCAGGTTAATGCCCAAACAACAACAAAAATACACCTAGGCATACCATTTTCAAACCTCATAAAATGAAAGTTAAGGAAAAATACTGAAAGAAGCCAGAGAAGAAAATAAACACCTTCCCTATACAGTAGCAAACATAAGATTTGCATCAGATTTCTTAGAAATCATGCCAGCAAGAAGAGAGAAGAGTGAAATGTTTAACGTGTGAGAGAGAAAAAAACACACACCCACTAATGTAGAATTCTGTACCCTGAGAAATGATCCTTACCTTCTCAGACAAACAAAATTAAGAGATTTTCTTAGGAGTTGGGAGTGGGACAGTAGACCGGCCTTGCAAGAAAATTAAAAGAAGGTCTTCAGAGAGAAGAAAAATAATATAGGTCAGAAATTCAGATCTACATAAAGAAAAGAAGAACTTAAGAGAAGGAGTCAGTGAAGGGCTTTCGACCAGCTTGGGCATAACTTCAAGACAGCAGAGGACACGGTGGTCCATGATGACCAGGTACTATGGGTGATAGGCATCCCAAGATGAATTTAATTTCATACCTTTATGACCTTCTTCTAAATCTTTAAAGTCTGATTAATGCAGAACACATTTTGGTATGTTTCCCTGCATTGCTCAACCTCTTAGGGAAAATAAACCTGAATGTTCCTGGTAAATTTCACATGATTCAAATTTAATTTTTGACCTGTTTTTGGTCTGATTTAGGTTGGGTTTTGGAGAGGCATGACCTGATACAGGATTCAAGTGCATGTGGTATACTGAAGTGAGGTTTTCAGGCCAAAATGAGTGGGAGAAATAGGATGGGACAGGGAAAGGAGCTTAACAAAGATATGGTCTCATCTGGAATCCATCTCAGCCTGAACCCTTGGAGATCCCTGGAACATTAATTGTTCCACATGTCTGTCTTGCCTTGGAACAAAGGGGTAGGTCTTTTGTGATCCCATGTCAGGCAGTCATTAGATAGGAGATAGGCCCAGAGCATACATAACCTATTATGCAGGTGGCTACTAACCTCAATGTAACAAGTTTCAACATTTTTAGGAGTACATATTTTTAAAGCAAGACTGGTCAATGCAAAGTTCCACCCTCTTTCACCTAACATCCATAGTGCTTGTGTCTTTGAGATAAAATGTTTTACTGTACATAACTCGGCTTCCTGCTTCTGTCAATAACCTTTCAGGGGCCATCATGGACTCCTATAGGCTTGTCTTTTTGTTCTGTTTTTTTAGGGTGGTTCTCCTTCAATTAACCCATAATCCCACAGTGAATCCTACAGTTTAGGGACACATTTTTTGCTCCTAAGGCAGTGCTCTTTGGAGTTTCAAGAAAAGACAGGTATTTTGTGAACTATGTTTACTTGATGGGAGTCAAATACCAAATTCTTCCTTCCCTGTGGTGGGCAGCAATTTAAATCTCTGCTCAGCATATTCACCCTCCCATATATTGTTTTACCTTGGACTCCTTAGAGTCTTGCCTGCATATAAACAGCTCTGGGATTAATCAAGTATTTAGTGGAAGTTTTTATATAGATTTGGGTATTTCCTTTACTGTGGCTTTGATTTTTCTCATTATCCATTTCCAATCATGTAGGCAGTCATAATCTCCTGACTTGAGAGACCGATCAGACTGTAGCTCTTGACTTGAATGCTTGACTGGAGCACCTGATAGACATTATGGTTTCCTCAGTGGAAAAGCCATATAAATTTGGCTCTTATGAGTATCATTTCTTTCTTCTGAGTGTTAGATCCTGTCTAGTTTTTGTCTGCTTTTGTTTGCTCTTCAGTGACTCTTCTTCTAAGGATTTAATTGCCAAATGAAGTACTATTACTCTGATAATAGCTATGCTGCTGTTACCAGAATTAAAAGTTCTTAAAGTACTTTTTCTCTTTGTATATAAATCTATTTTATTTAAAAAAACATTGAACTCAATTACAGAAATTATTTCTATGTAAAATATTTGTAACTAGTTTATTTCCAAGTTAAGATGTAAAAAAAACAACCTGTGAAGCACTTTGGCCTGTTTATTAGAACTTGAATTTTTAGGTTATCACCATTAATAGTCATGTTCACTCTCTGTATAGGAATTTTAATGACCCTTACAATCATGAATTTCTTGTTATGATTTTTAAAAAATTTGCTCCTTCATTGAGTAACCAGAGATGCATATTTTTGTTTACATCAGTTGTTTGGTCTCAACAACAGATTTAAAGGTTCAGGTTCACTTTGAGTTCAAGTCGATAAACTGCTCAAACTATTATTCAGCTTAGGTATAATTAAACGCCTTGTTAGAGCATATTAGTTCACTCCAGAAAATGTTAGTCAAGGTGAGAATATATTGGAAGACAAATACAACAGAAAATCAAAAAGAAGGTTTGATGTATTGCCCAGAGACTAACACATTATTGACCCATGTATGTGTATTTTCACAGGAGAAAGCAAAAGAACTACAATCAATAAAATAAAACTTAAAAGGGAAATGTCTTAATTGGAAAGGAATAAAAAACATGAGGGTCTTATATGTCGGCATGATATATAATCAATCCTAAAGTTTTATTAAATTTTCAGTTTCATTTCAAAGAACTCTTTAATTTCTTCTTTCTATAATATGGTATCATGTTGTTCTTCATATAGACCATATCATCCCCTCCCCATCATGCTCACAAGGAGAATGCAAGTAAAGTCATGATGCAAGTGTGACACTTTCAATTACTTAGCCACCTCACCAATCAGACACTGGCTTGTGAGGTCTCTGTAAATCCTGATCCACACCATCTCCCAGGTGTCTGAGATGGACAGAGCAGTCCCACTTCACACAGGCCTTTTCCACTTACGGAGTCTCAACATGTCATGATTGTGCTCCTTTTTTTTCCTGTTTTCACTTCTTTAAAGAATCCTATAACCCACATAGGATCTATTGTATCTTTGACTTTAAGGAGCATTCTCTATGCTCTTCCTTTCTGGAATGATTTCTCCTACCTCATAATGACCTGAGTGGATTTTTTTTTTCAGGATAGCTCCTAAAACACAAAAACTGTCAACCAAACCTTTCTGTGCTACACGTAACAAGAGAATAGGTCACAAAAGCCTGACCATCCCTCCCTGCCTGTCCTTTTTCCACATCTCCAAATTCAGCAAGAACAAAACACAAACATTTCAATTTTTGTCTCTTATTTATTGTATTAGTGGAATTCTTCTTCCTCCTGGACTAAGAGATACACATGCAAATCCTGATACAGCATCTTTACTGTCTCTGGGTTTTCTAACTTTTCAGGGATGGGGAAAACTAGGAACAAGACTGTACATTGTAAAGCAAGATTAGATCTTTTATCTTTGCCTGGTTCAAGATAGCAGCCAACTCCTCATCCTTATAAATTCAGGTATTATCATAAATACAAATTAATGCAATATAATGTACTATTTTCCTAATTAAATCCTTCTTAGATTTAGTGCGTTATTAATTCCTTGCAACAAGGAGAAAGATGTTGAACTGTCCTTATTTAAGAAAAATTGTACTTTGAAGACTGGCTGTCAGTTCACAGCATGAAGCCAATGTTTCAAAAACAAGTTGCTATTGAGCTGCGAGAAATATGAGCAAGTGACAACTATAAATTCCGTACTTTTCATTTCTTCCATTTTCAGTGGACATTCATAAAACAAATTCATGTTTCCTAAGTTTTGACATGACAAAGAAAATAGGTCAAATTTTTGCAGCAGTTATAATCATAACAAACTGACATAGTTTGGTTTGATTTTTCATATTGACAAGAAACAAACATCAGGAACATACAGGATAAATAGGCCACCAGAACTTCATCACAAATTGTTAAATCTCAGGCCACTGATTGTCCAATTGTTGTTTCTTATTCTGTCATTCAAAACAATGTTGCCCTAATGTTGCCCATGATGTTACCCTAATATGACTTAACAGTCTTTTACAAACTATTCATCTTAAATTATACTGCAATTTCAGTAATTTTCTTTTCTTTTTCTTTCTTTCTTTTTCTTTCTTTCTTTCTTTCTTTCTTTCTTTCTTTCTTTCTTTCTTTCTTTCTTTCTTTCTTTCTTTCTTTCTTTCTTTCTTTCTTTCTTTCTCTTTCTTTCTTTTTTCTTTCTTTCTCTTTCTTTCTTTCTTTCTTTCTTTCTTTCTTTCCTCTTCTGCCTCTTTTTTAAAATTTCTCTTTCTTTTGTTTCTCTCTCTTGCTATCTTATTCTCCTGTACATAAATGACCTACATTCTTTTGCTCTTTTCTTTTTTTTCTTCTTGGTGTATTTTCCTCCCAGTTTTGATGTGTTCAAAATCTAACCAAACTTCAAGGCCTGCATCAAATTCATTCTACCCTTAGGCAAATATCTACAGAGAAATACATAATTCTTATCTCTGCACTAGTAATAAAGTGGTCTTTTGACACCTAACACTGTATGACATGATTTGTGATAAAAATCACCTCTTCTTGATTGTAAGTATCAGAGTGAATCAATCCTTTTCTGTCTTACAATGCACACCTCAATTCCAAAATGATCAGTATCTCTTTATTGAATGGCTATCTGGTTGCACCAAAAATGATGAGGGCTCAAGGACAATGAAGTACATTGCTATCAATACTCCAGGACTCACTCTTGGCATCTGGATTGGTGGCCGAGGTCCAGGGGAAGGTAGATTGTTTTATAAACTCAAATAGTTTCCAAATTGCTTCAAGAGATCTTGGAGGAAATTATGAAACAACTAGGGCCACCTTAGTTAACTCAGCACTACATTTACAAAATGCTACAATTATCATACTTTGGGGGCAATTCCTGACTCTGTGTGGTACCTTACAGTTCTTTTAGATACCCAACTCTAAATCTTTCCAGTTTACCCTGCCAGCTGGTGTGCCAGAGCTTGCTGAGAGAAGGAAAAATCCAACACATGTACAAATTCTGACAATCCTGCACAAAGTTCTTTGCTTCATAAAAGATAAAATAATGGTCTTAGCTAGTTACTGCATATTAATGATTCATTAATTCATAATCACCATTAATAATTATCTAACATGGTCACTGGTAGTTTATCTTAATAATAAAAGTGTGGTGTATGATTTCAAGGAGATTGTATAGATGTATTTTCCTTAAATGTAATTTTCAATATACACATAGGAATCATTTACATAAACTACTACCACAACCCAGGTTTGATGTAGTAAGGGTTAGCGATTTTTTTTCTCTAAGATGTTTCTTTTTGCTTTTTAATGCAAATGAGTTGAACAGATTTTTTACAACTTCTGTGTTACTGTCAACTACACAAAGTCAGTTCTTCTAAAATTAACATGAGATTGGTTTAGTTCTAAAGCAAAGAGATTTATACATTTTAGTTTGAAGTATTTGTGGTCTCTGAGAATTGTGCTAGGTTGCCAACAGTATCAAAGAGATCATTGATGTATTCTCTAAATACATTTTATTTCTCTGACAAATATCCATAATTACGAAGATTATGAACACATATTGTCAGTTTGCATAAATTTATAGTAAGATCTGTGCTCATTATAAGAAATTAAGTGATGAATTACTTTGTGAGGAATTAATTCTCCAGATGACTAAAACTATTTCACTTAAATGCTAGTGTTTATTTTAAAATTTTGATACAATTTTTCATGAATTAGCTTTCTTAGTTTATAAACATATTATTTTGAATATATAAACCCTGAACAAAGAGGAAACTTCAGCAAATATTTATACATGCTCCTTGACTTTACCGATGAAATAAGGCCTGCCAAGGGCAGAACCAACACTGTTAATTGAGGTTCCTTTTTCTTTCTAATATCCCATGTTGACTCCCAGTAGATTAACCCACACTTATTCCTGAACAGTCTCTTTGATTATCAATAATATCCTACCTTTTATTTGAGTGCACTGTAATTCCAAGGGATGTTTAGGAGTGATATGGTTTGATATTTAGAAATACCAACTTTGAAAAGGTGTGTAGATTTTAATTTCAAATTTATGACCAATCCTTATGTAAATAAATGATAGACATTAACTAACATTTCCCTTAGTAAAAAGGTATCATGTTATTGTTGACATGTCCCAAATGGAAAATATAAGGCTGAGATATGAATATCTGCATCTTTAACCATATGCTATAACCATAGATTCTTCAGGAAGATAAAAGGCATACTCTCTCAAAAACCACCATTTATTTGTAATGGATTCAGTTTTCAAACCCTGTGTCAGTATTTCTCAATGTGCTGTACTATGTGATTGGCATCAGAGATAAGGACTGGTTGCCTGTTAGAAATATAGATTCCTGGACCCCATCCAAAACTAAGTTAAATCTCAAGAGATGTTGTAAAAAAAAATAACACATTTTGAACAGAAACAAAGGGACTCTTATGGAATTAAGAATAAGAACAGCTGTCTTTTCTTTTCAAGCATTTATGAAATATAAGTATTTTGTTCATTAAATTTTGGTTCAGAACTTAAAATAGGATAAACACTCTCCCATATCCCATTTGCAGTTCGGTCTAGGCCTTATATATGGAATTTGGCTTTTGTTTTATATCTGTCGAAAAGTAGAGAAAGATAAGGAAAGAGCCATGTGAAAAGAGAGAGTCTGAACTCCAGCAAAGACCTGGGTATTTAAATCCCTGTAGAATCCTGTAGAATATTCATCTTTTAGAAATAAATCAGGTTTTTTTTTCTACCTTGAACCATATGGTTACTCTAAATCATTGGGGTTAAATTTCAACTATGTCATCAACTATAGGCTTTGCATTATATATTTCATATATAATATGAATAACTGTTGTTTTATATCATAAACTCATGAAACTCTCAGGTTTACTACGAGAGAGAGAAATAGTAAATTAATTAATTAATGAGGTTGTATATTCAATGAATATTTTAAGAACCTACAAAGTAATAGAACTAGAATAGTGGGAAAAAAAAGTGATAAAAATACTATTCTTATGTAAATTAAATTTTTAGTGGTTGGAGACATGGTAAATGAATCTCCTGAGATAGTGAAATGTAAGCAAAGATTTGAAGAAGATGAGAAAATAAGATGTGGATATCTGGAAGAAAAGGGAGCAGCAATTGCAAGCACTCTGAGGGAGAAGCTTTCTGGGTATATTTGAGAAATAGCAATTTGACTGAAGTAAAATAATCTGTGGGCACTAGTAATGTCAGAGAGGTAGTGTGGAATGACAGCAAAATACTGGGAAGAAACTGAGGCCTTACCTAAGAATTTGAACTTTTACTCTAAATAAAATAGAAAGCCTGCAGAAAGATTTTGAGAAGAGTAGTGACAACATTTTGGGTTTAAAAAAGTTACCCTAGGTGCTACATTGAATAGTCTATAGAGGAAAAAGGAAGGAAGCAAGGTGATCCATTGCTATAAGAAATGATAATCAGTTAGGACAGCATAGTAAATAGTAGGGTGGTAATATAGGGTCAGACTCTGGATATATTTTGAAGGTAGAGGGAATATGACTTGGTGGATTTTGAACTGCAGTGGGAGAGTAAAAAAAAAAGTTAAAACTAACTCCAAGTTTTTGAACAACTGGAAGGCTTTCTTTTATGATGTAAGACAACTGATGAAATAACCGTTTTAAAGGGGAGGTCAACAATTGAGATTTGGAAATCTGTTAAATTTAGATACCCTTTAGATGTACAAGTAGAGCAAATAAACAGTTGGATGTGACCATCCTGTATTAAGGAGAGAGAGCTCGTCTGGAGGCAAATATGAGATCATCACCATCTAGATGGTGGTTAATTCCAGGCACTGAGATGAAGGCACCAGGGGCATCAGTGCTGGCAGCAAAAATAGAAGGACTAAGGTTTGTGCCATAGGGAACCCAAGTTTAGCAAGTTTGGGAGATGAAGAGTAACTAGCAAATGAGTCTGAAAAGAAGCAGTCAGTAAAGTAAGGAGGCAACTGGAAGTGTGTAGTGTCCTAAATGTTAAAGGAAAAAAGTGATTCAAGGAGGAGAGTGACCACATTTGTCAAATGCCTCTGAGAAGTATGATCACATAAGCACTGAGAATTGGACATTAGATTAACTAATGTAAAGGTCATCGATAAAAACAATCCTTTGTAGGATGAAAATTATATGGGAGGAAGGGGAGAATTATTGCAGCAAAGCCCTTGAATGAGGTCAATTACCCAAGAGGCCCATTTGGCACGATAATAGTGTGTACAGATCATCAAAAATTTGAGTGGCAATACATCACAGCTTGCCCAGGACAATCCCAATTTACCTTGTCCAGTCTTGATTTATGCCTATGGTATTTATCAATAAAATCCCCTTTGACTTTGAAAAGCATTTTGACAATAGAATATATGGTCATATTATCTATAACAAACTCAGTAAGGGCTGTGGACTAAAAGCAAGGCCAGTCAATATGATACTGTTTTTATCCAGCCATATTTGGCTACAGTGGTACAGATAAGGAAGAAGTGGAATTCTGGATTTAATTAGAGATATTGTTTTGTCAGTACAATTAAATGAAGGAAGGGAGGAGTAAGAGAATTAAGGATATATGTAGGAAGTTTGTAGTGTTTGATTATTGGATTTAATAGTGTAAGGAAGAGGAAATGAGGAGGTGAGAGTGCATAAAAGGTGGTGAGATCAGTAGATTATAGGTTGCATCAGAGTCGAGTGTTTCCTGAATTTGTGGGATTAAAAAAAGTGAGATAGAGAAGAGATGGTGCTCACAGAAAGGACTGTTGGAAATCCAGGTTACAGTCATTGATATTGAAAATGACCATGAAAATAAGGACGTGAAAACAAGTTAGGGAGTGGATTTTTTTTGCATGATATGTTCAACTGAATAAGGAAATATTGAACTACAGTTCATCATCATAAAAAAATGAAATGGTTTATGAAGAAACAAGGAGTATTCCAAGCTCATCTGGGTTTGTATGCTAAGAACTACAATTAGGTCATTGTGCATTTTATGTTTTGACTCCTTAAGCACTGTGTACATGGTTGCGGAAAGTATCATTGGAACTAGCATGGGGAGAATAACAAATGTTGATTTGACTCTTGGCAACTTGGATTCGTCATAAAGCAAGAGCTTCTTCACAGTGTGCTCCTACTGAGGATAATTATGCCAATTAGAGGAGTAAGGAAGTTTTCCAGTTTTCTTCAAATAAGGAAATAAAAATTGTGCACATCAGTGAAGTTAGTTCCCATATGAAGTTAGTCTTCCATTTGACAAAGGCTTATTTCCTAACAAATTGCCAAGCTAAAGCTGTAGGAAATCTGAAAATGGATATAAGAGGAATTAAAGCAAAGTATTTCACTCAAACAAACAATAAGCAATAGGATACTAATTAAGGGTTGTGAGTCATATATTGAGTATTCCTTTTTGATTTTTACTCATTTGTTAGCAAATACCTATTGAATGACCACTTGATGCCAAAAAGCATTCTGGACAGAGAATATAGCAATGAACAAAGCAACAGAGTCTCTACTCTGAAGAGTGTGAATAGATAATGGACAGGTGGATTATAATATATAAGTAGCTATACTTATGTACTATAAAAAGGTATGTGTTCCAAAGAAGATTAAAATAGAGTAAGGAGATAAAGGAGTGAGAGTGGGGACTAAATATGGGTAAACATAATTAAGGGAAACTTGATTTTTGATGGAAAATTGGATTGCCAAATTTGAAAATTGAATTGCTAAATGTGAACTGCAGATAAGATACTAAATGCACAGAAATACAAACTAATAAGTTAAAATTCCAGTCTGAGATAATTTAATATAGGGTATGTATATGTATCATGGAAAGAATACCACTAAGTTGAAGCTAATCTTGAGGATGTAGTTGGAGTAAGCGATGCGTCAGTGCACTAAATGAAAATAACCTCACCTGAAGATATGGAGATAGTTCATAATTATGGTGTATGTATTTTGTGTACTATTTGCTTAGCAGAGTGTTAAGTTCTTTGTCTTCAGTATATCCTTTCCTTCTCCCTCCCCACTGCCCCTTCTCTCCCTCCTCTGTCCATTTCTTTCCTTCCTTCTTTTCACAATGATTTCTAAAGGGGTGAGGCTAGGAAAGATTTAAAATTGAGAATTACATTTCTACAAGTTATCAGTGATATATAAAGTCAAAAGAAATATAGCTAAGACATTGAAGAACTCTGAGAATATATCTCCATAGTGCCATTTATGAGCATTGATCAGCAAATAGACCAGGCAGCTTAGAAGTGAATAAAATATAAGAGACAATAATGGGAAAGAGACGACATAAAACAAATGCCAAATCAAGGAAAACAGAAAACTTTGTTCTTTTGGCTCAGTAGGAACATAGAATATAAAGTTGAATATCAAAAATAATTGATGAAAGAATAGTTGAATTAAAATTAATAAAAACATGAATATAAAAGACCACCTAATGTTAGGAAACACTGGATGGTGAGATGAGACAGAGCAAGCAGCGTATCTTAAAATGCTGAAATTCTCCTGTTCCAAAACTGGTTTTAATATGTGTCCTTTCTTTTTTACTTTGATAGAGAAATATAAATTTAAATATTCATAATTTAAAGTAACAACAGTTTAAAAGTGCATCTATTTAATTCCTAGAGAAAAAAGAATCAGACTGACAGCATAAACAGAATATCAAAAGTTAGGACTCAAAGAAAGGGTGGAAATTGAACTGATTGGGGAAAAAAAACATAAGACCAAGTGGCGTTATTAATAACAAAAAAATATATAATTCAAGAGAGGAAACATTAATATAGACAGAAGAAAGTAACTTCAATATAATGTCTTAGAAAAGTTACAAAAAAGAAATATAAATTGCTAAGTATACTGCAAGTATTTTAATTTTGCCAGTAATAAATAATATGAAAACTAAAGCAAACAAATATAATTAAAATTACTGTGGTTAATCTTGGTGGTGAAGGGCAGGATTACTTACTTGCTATCAGTAAAGTCATAAAAATGTAAATAGGAAGGTAATTTGTTAGTTTTATATTGAGACATTTTAAAACATTGCTTTAGATATCTAAGTAATTGTTCTGAGAATTTATCTTGTAAAAACATTATCCATATTCAGAATGTTTCACATATTCAAATCTCCTCTGTTAGTTACAATATTGAAAAATAGACAATGATCCAAGTGTCTAATCATTATCAATGTTTAGTTAATTTTGAGACAGAAAAATGTTAAAGTATAACAGCCATTAAAGTCATGCTTTTGTAGAATATCTTCTGTTGAGGGGTTATTATGTAATATATTAAGTAAATTATGTGATCTAAAATAGCATATAGATCATAATATTAGTTTTAGATAATATATTTTAGTAGCTTCAAATGTATATACAATTGAAGAAAATTGCTTTCCTTTTTGGTGGTAGGAAATGAACGGAATTTTATTTTCTTCTTTTTGTTTTCTTAAATAGATAAGGCCAATGACAATATTTATATTCAAATTTTGTAATATAAAAATTATTGTGAAGAGAAAAATAACTGTATTGACCCCAAGCGATACCATAATAATAAAGTGACTCTAATCACACTTTTCTCTAAATATGCAGACTGTTATAATGTCTTCATTGTCAGGATCTTTTGCAACTCATGAGATAGTACCCTTTTTAACTAATACACCTTTTTTCACCAAGGCTACTGGCAGAGTTCAAGGTGTTAACTGTAACGCATATACCCTGGAACTGGAAGAGAGCCATGTTCCTGGAAAAATTTGACAATAGCCCATGTCAGTGTACTTGCTAACATCAAAGTTTTCTAAATGAAGTTATCTGGAAGTCTTCTGGGAATCTTGTGAAATTGGCCACTTGACTTATTTTTGTACTATGTCAGCAGCATAGCTGTAAACTAAGGATCTTAAAGTATGTGAATATAAAGATTTTCACTTACACTAACACTAACAAAAATATCTGCAGAAATAAAGAATTGGCTGAATGAGAATGCAATTGACTGTAAATAAAGTATATAATCAGCCCAAAGTTAGATGTGGCAGCCATAGCATTTATGTACCATATTCATAGGCCAGCTTAATATAATGAAGCATAATGATTATGATTTTGATAATAAAGTAACCAGTGATTAAATTAAGCATGTATTATACATTTCTTCACTTGCTGTTTAGAACCACACAGTGCATTAGGGAAAAAAATATTGTAAGGCAATCAGATATTTTTTCCTTGTTATCTCATGATCTTCCACCTTTTAAGACTAATAAGTATATTGGGCCTTTCTCTTTATATTAAGAGAATTTAAGATGATCTGTGAATAATTCAGATTATCAAAGTGTATTCTTAATAAAAGAAGGTCCAGACTTAAATAGAATAAAAATGATGCAATGGCAAAATAAATAGTGGGTTTTTGAAGGAAATTAGTCCTATGGAAACAAGACAGTATTGGCTTTTAGACATTAGTTGCCTCAATCCAGGCAATTATATCAACCCATTTGAGCAGGATCCAGAACTCCATTTAGAAACCATAAATGAAGAAGACCTTGGGTAAAATAGTTGTTATTGAAAATTTGGAAAGAAATATTTCTTGGAAAAGAAAAGAAAATATTAGCAGACATGACAAACACTCTTTTATACACAGAGAGATTAGTACTTCTACTGACACCCTATTTCACCCAGGTATTTAGGACATTTAACATAGGAAAAAAATGCTAGGTGACATGACAAAATATTCCTAATACAAAATATTTCTAAAATCCACAATGACCATAAACCTTGTGCAGTCCAGTGCCCTTTTTTTCTCCACTCCTCTCCTGCTAAGTTTCCTCACTCTTACTCTGTTCTAGCCACTGGCCTACTTGCTGTTTCCCCAACTGGGTCAGCACCAGCTAACAGCAGTTCTGAGGCCAGTCTTCTTTCCAAATGCTTTCATGTTTTCTCCATTTTATTCAGGTCTGTGCAGTGATTTTCACTTTGAGGGGAAACCTCTCAAGTTGCTCTTAACCCCAAATTCTGGATTCCTCTTCCCACATTAGTTTTCTTCTTATTCCTCATCAGTATCTTGCAATTTTCTAAATTGTTCTTAGTTTGGTTTTTTTTTTTGTTAGCTTCCCCTAACTGGAAGGTAAGTCCTGTGAGTACAGATATTTTCTGTTCTGTTCACTGCTGAACTTCCAGTAAATAGTTTTCTCCTATACAATATGTGTGTGTGTGTGTGTGTGTGTGTGTGTAACACACATACATACATATATACATATCTGTTGTTAAAATATAATGTACAGTTTTTTTTTTCCTCTATATAGTCAATGTAACCATTCCATTCTGGTAGTTACATTTCAGAAAGAGGCTGTTTTTATTTTTACATTTTTGAATATTAATATTAAAGGATTAAACAGATGGCATATTATGTAAGAAGATAAATGAACAGCTGCTAAATTGAAATATATTGGACTTTATAATATTCTCAATATAATAAAAGCTCTTGTAAACATGGCTAATTCTATACTGAGATCCATAAACTGCTAATCGTTTTTAATTCGTGGCTTTTGCATTCTATTATTTAAAAAATGCTAAAAAATATATATATACAGAAAAACAAAATATAAAATAAAATAGCAGGAGAGAATAAATGGAGATATTTAATTTGTATTAAACTGTAGGTTCCTAGCAATAAATGAGAACTGGGCCCACATGAACAGGAAGAGACTTTTAGGACAAAATGCACATTATTGATCTCAGAAAGCAGTTGCATTTCTCCTGTACATCCAAGCTGTTCTTTTTTCCCTCCTTTATCTCTAATATTGCATTTCAGAGATTCGTCAAATGTGGCTAGACCTGCAGGGAATGTAATGAGGCAGTGGACCAGATACCACATATTTTCTGTTGTCAGCACTCTCCTTTTTTTGTGTTTTTATGACTTTCCCCCTTCTGCTTTTCTGCCTCTTGCTCAATATTTTTTATTTCCTCTCACATGTATTTCTCACATTTTTGAGGAACCCATCACTCTTAGCGCTCAGCAAGGCATCTGAAACACAAAACTGAAATTATTTAGGAGGATGGATGCATTAAGAGTAAGAAATGGCAGGCTGCCAAAGAGCAGCTGTCCCTGAGTGGCAGGTAGTTGATGGAAGATCATGGACACCCTTTATAGAAAAGGACAGGAAGCTAGATTTCTGTCATCAAGTACACAAGAGGCAAGGAAGGTGGTCCAGAATTTCAATATAAATAACTGCGTTCTTTGTAGAAGGTCACGAGTCTCAACATTGAAGATGTACCAGTCATCAGACTCTAGAGATATATATCTCTGGTCGCCTGCTCCGTATTTCCTATAGCCCTGACCCAGAGTCCCAGGGCTCTCTCTGCTAGGAATACTGCCTTCCTCCTCCAAAGCTGTCATTGCTTTGGTGACATAATATGGTAAAGCACCTGCTGGGACATCTGACATTGGTGATGTGTTTCTCTGGTTCTTAGGTCAGTCTATTGGGTCATTTTGCTCTGGAGGACCCCCAGACGTGTTTGATAGTATGCCCTCCTCTGGAAATGCACACCCAAGGAGGGATGGAGAGTTTTGTATGCTGTTTCTTCAACTCATCACAAGGTCAGACAAAGCAGGAATTCAGGACTAATGGTGAACTGTCTTTTTGCTTTTTACTGAAAAGCTCATATGCAATGATCTGTCCATGCCTGTTTTCTGAGAAATTCAATCTTTTAATAAATAAATAACAAGAAAGAAAGAAAATGTATATCATAAAATGATAGTTGTCATGAAGAAAATTAAAGGGAGAATAAGATGCTAGAGAGGTGATGCTAATTTATGTGGTCAAAGTTTTCTTTGAAATGTGACATTTGATGAGAGATATCCATTCCCATATTAGATCATGCCCCACTAGAATGTACGCTCAGTAACGTGAAGGATTTGATGTTTATTTTATCCCTACTCTACATTTGGTGCATAAAATAGTGCTACACATATTAATGATAAAAAATATTTGTTGAAAATATTTGGTAAAAATTTTGGTCTTCTCTTTTGAAAAGGTCATGCAATTTGGTAATATACATTAAAATATTCCTATTAAAATTGTTGATTATATAATCTGTTTCTAAAAGTTCAGTCCTCAGTCATCCAAATATGTTGGCTAACTATAGCAATTCATTACCCAAAAGATTCTGTCCTTTTATTAAAAAAAAAAAGCAACCTACAAAAATGACAGTGAGAAAATGGACACGATGGAAGTGGAGAAAGCCCTTTGCCTTTCAGTTTCATTCACTTGATCTGGATTTATTTATTCTGCCTTTTTGGGGAATGACTGTTTTTCCACTTATGATGTAACGCAAAAGTTTATGTTCCACCATGAAACCATAGGTATCAGATTGAAGCCAACCTTTTCAGAATCTGCCTTTCAGATGAGTGACTTACATATGAAATAGCAAAGCAAAAAATAATGTTTTTCAAATACATTATGAATATAAGGCACTTGGGACCTGTAGAGATTAATAGGTTTTAGAATCTTTCACCTCCATGTCAGTACTTCTGATTGACCTAGTTCAAAGTAGTCAAGGTGAAGCATTTCTATTCCAGATACAGCTAACTCTTGAACAGCACAGGTTTGAACTGTGTAGGTACACCTCTAATAGATTTTTTTTTCAATAAATACATTGGGAAAATTTTTGGAAATTTCTGGTAATTTGAGAAGAACACTTTCTTTTCTGTAGCTTACTTTATTGTAAGAATAGAGTACATAATATCTATAACCTATATAAGTATGTGTTAATTGATTTGATGTTATCAGTAAGGCTTCTGGTCAACATTAGGCTATTAGTAATTAATTTTGAGGGGAATCAAAACTTATACTCAGGTTTTCTACTGTGTGGGAGGTCAGTGTCCCTAGCTCCTCATTGTTTAGGGGTCAACTGTGCTTAAAATCTTATTTTGGTTTTAAGAAGTAGTGTTTAAAGGATGGGCAACAAAAAATGAACAAGAAGCGCTAGCAGATGGGAGTCAGAGTAAGGGAACTGGAAAAGTTTTCAGACATAGGCAGGGCTTAATTATCTTAAGCATATAAGTTAATCTAAATATGTCTATAGATAAATTATATTCATATTTTAAGCATAATGTATGAAGCGAATTTAGAGTAATTTATAACTGTTTTACTTATTTCTTAAATTTGGTACCTTGCTATAGATAACAATTAGTTTGAAAAAGAAGATATTTTTCTTTTTTGAGTTTAGAACAATAGAAATTAAAGTAGAAATATTAGATGATATTTATAGTTTGCATAGCAAGAATGCATGAGATTTTTTTTTGTAGCTTCCCCTCATTCCGCTCTGGGGAGTCCTAGATTATCTGATGCAGTATTTATGTTCCTGGGAGGGGGCAGGAGATATTAGTAGCATGATTATGCAAATGCAAATTTGACAGTCTTTGATTCCCATTCTTTTATTGCTTTAGAGGCCAGAAGCAGTAAAGGGAGAGTTAAAAAGTGATTTAGTTAAAGCACACACAGAATTTAGGCACAGAAAAATAGCATGTCAAGTGCTTAATTATGTAAACATCTAAGTGCATGCATGTACCTGGGCACTCACAAGTGAAAAATGGCATTAACTTAACTTCTGTCACTTTCTCAAGGGAAAACATATATAATATAGATATGTGGAGCAAATGACTAGATAAAAAATATGAGATTTTGGCTTTTGTATGTTTTAAATCCTATTTTTGCTGTTCTCTGCTTTCAATTACTATGGTGAGTTTGTAGTTCATCAAACTTATCCACTCATTGCTTGTTTCCACTTTATTTCCTAATTTTTAAAAACCATGCAAATTACTTATAAATTATATTAAATAAATATATGTAATATATGTAACTACATATGTATTATTTACATTTTACATTATTTACATTTACATTCTTTAGAGCAGTGGTTTTCAAGTATGTTAACTTGGAATTTTAATCTGTAAAATAGAAAATGTGGCACAGGCCTCAGGTTTTAGACTATTACTGCTTTTTACTAGGGATATATAGGTCTACATCAAATCAGAGAAATACAGTTTTTAGGCCCTATTTTAAAAATTAGCTTTCCAAAATGGAGATTATGTCTTCTAGTTCATTAAACTAATATGTAAATTAGTTAATATGTATTGGCTCAAGTTTGTTTCTGAGTATAGCCCCCAAATATAACTATGCAGTCATGTAAATGAAATTAAATTGTAGAAAAAAGATATGAACTTTTCTAAATGAAAATGATGTTTTGAAAGACCACATAGTGAAAGACTTTATAGCAGAAACTGTCTATGTGCCCTATACAAAACAACATACCTGAAATAGAGAAAGGTTCAGAAAGGTTAAAAATAAAAAGCACACCAGAAGATGATCATCAAAAACTTCAGCAAAGATCCTGGCGCTGTTGCAGTTGTAGCTGCATTCATCCCACCGGTTCCTGGACTTGCCATGGGAATGAAGAAGGAGATATCTAAGCTGGCCTGTGCATACAGTAAAACAACAAATTTGACTGGATCTATACTGTTGCAACTCAACCAAGAATTAGGAAAAGTGCAAGTTGCAGCGCTCCAAAATCTTGGGACTACAGACTATCTACTGTTAAAAGAACATATGGGATGTGAACAGTTCCCAGGAATGTGTTGTTTTAATTTGTCTGATTTTTCTCAAACTATTCAAATTCAGTTAGACAATATCCATCATATCATTGATAAGTTTTCACAAATGCCTAGGGTGCCTAACTGGTTTTCTTGGTTTCACTGGAGATGGCTGGTAATTGTAGGTCTGCTTTGGTTATGTAGATGTATTCCTATTATGTTAATGTGTGTACGCAATTTAATTAGTAGTTTAGAACCTATACATGCTTATGTTACTCTACAAGAAGATATGTCAAAGAAATAATCAATCTTCCCATGTTTTCTTCCATCTGCTACTTCTATAGCGTTTATTCTTACTTCCTAATTACAACCCTTAAGTAGAATTCGTGCCTCATATCGAAATTACCGAGTATCATAATTCTTCCAAGTGGTAAAGATACCTCAAGACAAATGCTGGGCATAGAAGCCACAGGGTATAAATATGCAAAGAAGTAAAAAGCTAACCTTTTCAAACAATATTGCTTCTCTCTCACTTACCAACTTTACATTTCCCTGTATGGCCCCGGAAGATGACTGGTTAGCCAGAGATGGGAAAGATTCCTCAAGGGAGGAACAACCTAAGACAGGCACAGTCGCAGGGGTGCCATCAGGTGAGAAATTGGGGATCCACAGAGGTGAGGCTTAGAACCCCATCCCCCCCTGTTTTGAGAGAAATCTTCTGCATCCGTGGATGTTTTGTTGCCCTTGTGTAGCTTGGATTAATACTTAGTCTATAGGCACAGACCTGATCATCTACATTTGCCCTCTTACAGCACTAACCTATGTTTTCTACCTTTATCTTGCATCTACCGACCACTTCAGCATTTTATTAAGAATAATAATAATAATAATAATAATAATAAGGGAGAAATGTGGGATTCACATATAAATCAAGTATAAAAATCAAATGAATAATCATAATTAACATGATTGTTTATAGTTGATGATGTGTGATCAAAACCGAAAGTTTCTGTGATGACTGCCCTTGCACTGTTCACCATGTAAGAACTTATTCACTATGTAAGAACTTGTTCACCATGTAAAAACTTGTTCGTTATGCTTCAGAAGATTGGAGACTGTTGAGAATTAGGCTTGGGGTTGATTAATGATTGTGCAGTGAGTCCCCTATACAGAATTTTATTGTTGTTAGCAACCATTTGATCAATAAATATGAGAGATGCCCTCTCAAAAAAAAAAGAAAAAAAAAGAGTGCAGATGGCTAACAGCCACGTCACCAACACTTGGAGTTAGACCTTTTAAAGTGTTTTTTTCTTTCTCATTTATGACCCACCCTATGTATTCCCAGCATAGGTATGGATGTAGTGAAGAATTTTCTCATTAAAAGTAACGGCTTATTCCCACAGTCAAAAAAAATAAAATAAAAATAAAAAATAAAAAATAATAAAAAATAATTAAAAGCACACAAAAAAAATTACACAGTGGCTGTAATCTAATCAGGCATGACAGAAATCAAGACAAAAAGCATTATTTAATACAAAGAATTACCAGCACCAACACACGGAACATTTATAAACATTTGCAATATGTTAAGCTGTAAAGAAAATCTCCATAAGTACCAAAATACAGAAATGATAAACATTCTTTGAACGTAGTGCAATAAAAGTAGACTCTACTTTAAAAATCAAAGGAAATACTGATGTAATAAGAAGTTTTAAATAAATGACTTAATGTCAAATACAAAGAACTTCAAGATACCCAAAATTTGTCAAAAAGGTATGTAGAAGAAACTTAATAATTATGAAAGCAGGAATCATTGTGTTATTATTGACAATAAAGTAGAATTGTCAGATGAGCTCAACAATTTCTTAAAGTTATAAAATAATAAGAGAACAAACGATTTAATGATTAAAGATGGTGGCATGATAGGTGAGAAAGAGACTTCCTCCTAAAACCACATATAATATAAAAATATAATTAATACAACGAATCCTGAAAGAGCAGCAGGAAAGAAGGCTGCACCAGTCTGCATACACCTGGAGAAAAGAACAGACCTCACAGAACAGGGTAATACACCAAAGCCACGATCTGGTGGGACCCAAGACCTTCCCCAATCCCAGCTCACTGGCAGGAGGAAGAGAAATGGAGCAGGAGGGATTAGAGGCCTGGGACTGCTGAACACCTAGCTCTGGAGATCTGCTCTGGGAGCATGAACCTACATTGAATGGTGATCTGGTAATTAGTGGGGTTGGAAAGCTAAGACAAGTGGAATACCTGGAGAGACTGAGAATCCAGCTGCTTGTAGAAAACAGGGATCCATATCAGGATGATTTGGGTGGGCAGTGTGACACAATTCCTAAAAGCGAGAGAGTTACTAAAGGGGCAAGGATTGCAAACAGCTTACTGCTCAGGAGAAAGGACAGGTAGACAAAATTGTCTGGGTGCACTCTGTCCAGCAGGTTGGGAACTCTCAGGATCTTCAGGTGCTCCAGCCCCCTGGCTGGCTACGCAGCTCCATGGTCCCCCATGTTGATACAGAGCCTGCTGCGCCTTCCTCCCAGCCATTCCCACACCAGTCTTGCAAACCAGCAACCCCTGCCCTGGTGTCAGGACAGACAGAGGGAAGCCCCGCCTATAGCAGGTACAAATGCAAAGCATAGAGGCTTACCCCTTTGTGTTTGGCCCACTGGTTCTGGCAGTGGAGACAGGCGTAGAAGCTGGGAAGAAGGAATCAGCTCTTTCCTTCCCATAGGCATCAGCACCGCTCCCCTGCAACCCCAGACATCACTTCAGTGGCAGAGCAGCTCCAGAGAGTAGAGCTTCTGGGAACTAAAGGGCACCATATACAAATATGAAATATCAAAGAAACCTGGTTCAGAGTAAAATCTCACAAACACCAGAAAAAGGACCAAGTGAGACTGAATCAATCTTCCTGAAAGAGATTTCAAAATAAAAATCATAAACATGCTCATGGAGGTAAAGAGAAATATTCAAGAACTGAAGAACGAATTTAGGATGGAGATCCATTCATTGAAGAACACAATGGAGGGTTTTTAAAGCAGATTAGATATGGTGGAGGAGACCATAAATGAAATAGAAATTAGAGGAGTACAAAGAAACTGAAGCAAAGAGAGAAAAAAGGATCTCTAGGAATGAAAGCATATTGAGAGAACTGTGTGACCAATCCAAATGGAACAATATTCGTATTATGGAGGTACCAGAAGAAGTAGAGAGCAAAAAAAGGATAGAAAGTGTCTTTGAGGAGGTAATTGCTGAAAACTTCTCCAATCTGGGGAAGGAGATATTCTTTCAGGCCATGGAGGTGCACATATCTCCTAACACAAGGGACCCAAGGAAGACAACACCAAGACATATAGTAATTAAAATGGCTATGATCAAGGATAAGAACAGACTATTAACAGCAGCAAGAAAGAGTAATAAGATCACATACAATGGAAAGCCCATCAGGCTATCATCAGACTTCTCAGCAGAAACATTACAGGCCAGAAAGGGGTGGCATGATATATTTAGTGCAATGAAGTAGAAGGGCCTTGGACCAAGAATACTCTATCAGGCATGATTATCATTTAAATTTGAAGGAGGGATTAAACAATTTCCAGAGAAGCAAAAGCTGAGAGAATTTACCTCCCACAAACTGTCTCTACAGTGTATTATGGAGGGACAGCTATAGATGGAAGTGTTCCTAAGATTAAGCAACTGTCACCAGAGGTAATAAAACCATAGTAAAGAAAGTAGAACAATTAATTACTAAGCAAATGCAAAATTAAATCAACTAAACCCAAAGTCAGTCAAGGGATAAACAAAGAGTACAGAATATGATGCCAGTATATAAAGAATGGAGGAGGAAGAAAAAGGAGGAGAAAAAAAAGGAACCTTTAGGTTGTGTTTGTAATAGCATATTAAGTGAGTTAAATTAGACTGTCAGATAGTAAGGAAGTGACCCTTGAACCTTTGGTAACCACAAATCTAAAACCTGCAATGGCAATAAGTACATACCTATTGATAATCACCCTAAATATAAATGGTCTCAATGACATAGAGTCACTGATAGGGTAAAAAAACAAGATCCAACTCTATGTTGCTTACAAGAGACTCACTTCAAACCCAAAGACATACACAGACTAAAAGTGAAGGGATGGAAAAAGATATTTTGTGCAACTAATAGGGAGAGAAAAGCAGGAGTTGCAGTACTGTATCAGACAAAATAGACTTTAAAACAAAGAAATTCACAAGAGACCAGAAAGCACATTACATAATGATAAAGGGGTCAGTTCAACAAGAGGATTTAAGCATTATAAGTATCTATGCACCCAACACAGGAGCACCTACATATGTGAAACAAATACTAACAGAATTAAAAGGGTAAATAGAATGCAATGCATTCATTCTAGGAGACTTCAACTCTCCACTCACTTCAAAGGACAGATTAACCAGACAGGAAATAAGGAGACAGAGGCATTGAACAACATATTAGAACAGATGGACCTAACAGACATCCGCAGAACTCTCCACCCAAAGCAACAGTATACACATTCTTCTCAAGTGCATATGGAACATTTTCAAGAATAGATCATATACTAGGCCACAAAAAGAGCCTCAGGAAATTAAAAAAGATTGAAATTGTACCAACCAGCTTCTCAAACCATGAAGGTATGAAACTAGAAATAAATTATGCAAAAAAAATGAAAAAGCCCACAAACACATGGAGGCTTAACAAGATGCTCCTAAATAACCAATGGATCAATGACCAAATAAAAACAGAGATCAAGCAATATATGGAGACAAATGACACCAATAATTCAACACCGCAAAATCTGTGGGACACAGCAAAGGCATGCTAAGGGGAAGTATATTGCAATACAGGCCTACCTCAGGAAAGAAGAACAATCCCAAATGAACAGTCTAAACTCACAGTTAATGAAACTAGAAAAAGAAGAAGAAATAAGGCCCAAAGTCAGTAGAAGGAGGAACATAATAAAGATTAGAGCAGAAATAAATAAAACCGAGAAGAATAAAACAAAAGGAAGAATCAATGAAAGCAGGAGCTGGTTCTTTGAGGAAATAAACAAAATAGATAAACCCCTAGCCAGACTTATCAAGAAAAAAAGGGAGTCTAATCACATAAACAGAATAAAAAATGAGAAAGGAAAAATTACTATGGACACCACAGAAATACAAACAATTATTAGAGAATACTATGAAAATTTATATGCTAATAAACCGGATAACCTAGAAGAAATGGACAACTTTCTAGAAAAATACAACCTTCCAAGGCTGAACTGAAAGAAACAGAAAATCTGAACAGACCAATTACTAGTAATGAAATTGAATTGGTAATCAAAAACTACCTAAGAACAAAATGCCTAGACCAGATGACTTCACCACTAAATTTTTTCCAACACTTATGAAGAATTAATTCCCATTCTCCTTAAAGTTTTCCAAAAAGTAGAAGAGGAGGGAATACATCCAAACTCATTCTATGAGGCCAACATCACCCTAATACCAAAACCAGGCAAAGATACCACAAAAAAAGAAAGCACAGACCAATATCCCCGATGAACATAGATGCAAAAATACTCAACAAAATATTAGCAAACCGACTTCAAAAATACATCAAAAAGATCATTCATCATAATCAAGTGGGATTTATTCCAGGGATGCAAGGATGGTACAATATTAGAAAATCCATCAACATCATCCAGCACACATCAAGAAAAAGATGGACAAAAACCACATGATCATCTCCATAGATGCCGTAAAAGCTTTTGACAAAATTCAACATCCATTCATGATAAAAACTCTCAACAAAATGAGTATAGAGGGCAAGTACCCCAATATGATAGATGCCATATATGACAACCCACCACCAACATCATACTTAACAGGGAGAAGCTGAAAGCCTTTCCTCTAAGATTGGGAACAAGACAAGGATGCCCCCTCTCTCCACTTCTATTCAACATAGTACTGGAGGTCCTTGCCATGGCAATCAGATGGCATCCTACAGTATGGGAGAATATATTTGTAAATGACATATACAATAATGGGTTAATATCCAAAATATATAAAGAACTCACATGCCTCAACTATCAAAAAGCAAACAATCTGATTAAAAATGGGTGGAGGATATGAACAGATAGTTCTCCAAAGAAGAAATTCAGATGGCCTAAAGAGACTTGAAAAGATGCTCCACATCACTAATTATCATGGAAATACAAATAAAAACCACATTGAGATATCACCTCACACCAGTAGGGATGGCCAACATCAAAAAAACTAAGAACAACAAATGCTGGGGAGAATGCGGAGAAAGGGGAACCCTCCTACACTGCTGGTGGGAATGTAATCTAGTTCAGCCATTGTGGAAAGCAATATGGGTGGGGGGGAGGTTCCTCAAAATACTAAAATTGAAATACCATTTGACCCAGGAATTCCACTTCCAGGAATTTACCCAAAGAATATAATTTCTCAGATTCAAAAAGACATATGCATCCCTATGTTTATCACAGCACTATTTACAATAGGCAAGATATGGAAGCAACCTAAGTGTCCATCAGGAGATGAATGGATGAAGAATAGGTGGTACATATACACAATGGAATACTATTTAGCCATAAGAAGAAAACAAATCCTACCATTTGCAACAACATGGATGGAGCTAGAGATTATTATGCTCAGTGAAATAAGTGAGGCAGAGAAAGACAAGTACCAAATGATTTCCCTTATTTATGGAGTAAAAACAATGAAGCAAAACTGAAAGAACAAAACAGCAGCAGACTCAGAGACTCCAAGAAGGGACTAGCAGTTACCAAAGGGTAGGGGTTGGGGAGGGTGGGTGCAGAGGAAGGGAGAAGGGGACTGAGAGGTATTATGATTAGCACACTTGGTGTGGGGGCGATCGTGGGGAAGACCAAGTAGCCCAGAGAGAGAGTAGTGACTCTGTGGTGTCTTACTACACTGATGGACAGTGACTGCAATGTGGTATGTGGGGGAGACTTTATAATATTGGTGAATGTAGTAACCACATTGTTTTTCATGTGAAACCTTCATAAGAGTGTTTATCAATAAAACCTTAATAAAAAAATTTTAAATTAGAATAAAAAAGAAAGAAGAACAAAGCTGGAGGCATCATGCTCCCTGATTTCAAACTATATTACAAATGTTATTGCCATAAAAATAGACACAAAGATCAGTGGAACTGATTAGAAAGCCCTGAAATAAACCCATGCATGTATGGTCAACTAATTCACAATAAAAGAGCCAACAGTATACAATGGGGAAAGAAAAGTTTCTTTGATAAATGGTGTCAGGAAAATTGGGCAGTCACATGCAAAAGAAAAACTAGATCACTATCTTACACCAGACACAAAAATTAACTCAAAATGGATTAAAGACTTGAATATAAGACCTGAAACCATAAAACTCCTAGAAGAAAACAAGGGAGGTGACATTGGTCTTGGCAACGATTTTTTCAATGACACCAAAAGCAAAAATAAATAGGTGGGACCACATCAAACTAAAAAGCTGCAGTGGAGCAAAGGAAACCATCAACACAATGAAAGAACAATCTACTGAACAGGAGAAAATATTTGCAAATCATGTATCTAATTAGGAGTTAATATCCAAAATATGTAAAGAACTCATACAACTCTATAGCAAAAACACCCAAACAATCCAATTTAAAAATGGATAGAAGATCTGAAAAGCCATTTTTCCAAAGAAGAAATACAGATGCCTTATTGGTACATGAAAAGATACCCTGTATCATTAGTCATCAGGGAAATGTAAATCAAAACCACAGTGAGCTATCACTTCACAACTGTTAGAATGACTATTATCAAAAAGACTACAATTAATAAGTGTTGGTGAAAATGTGGAGAAAAGAGAACCTTTATGTAATGCTGGTGGGAAAGTAAATTGCAGCCACTATGGAAAACAGTATAGAGGTTCCTCAAAAAATTTAAAATAGAACTACCATATGATCCAGCAATTTCACTTCTGGGTATTTATCCAAAGAAAACAAAAACACTAACTTGAAAAGATATATGCATCCCCATGTTCACTGAAGCATTATTTATAATAGCCAAGATATGGAAACAACCTAAGTGTCCATCACTGGATGAATGGATAAAGAAACTATGGTGAATGTGTATATATAACAGAATGTTTTTCAGCCATAAAAAAAGAATGAAATCTTACCATTTGCAACAACGCAGATGGACCTTGAAGCCACTATGCTACAAAAAACAAGTTAGACAGAGAAAGATAGTACTGTATGCTCTCTCTTACATGTGGTATCTAAAAAGAAACGAAAAAACTTTTAAAAACCAAGCTCACAGGTATAGAACAGATTGGTAGTTTCCAAAGATGGGGGTTGGGAGAAGTGGGTGAACTGTTTTTGCTTTTTTTAAATTTAAATAAATTTTTAAAATAAAATAAATAATAAGAGACCTCCATGCATAATTATATGCAAACACATTTGAAAATCTTGATTAAATGCATAACTGTATATGAAAATAAAATATACCCAAACTGAGATATACTCAATAGAGGCAAAAAGTTCAAGCAGAATAAATTCATAGAAGAAATAGAAAAACGTGGCAAAGAGCTCTATGTACAAAAACATAAGTAAAATTTCCAGAAATTGTATGCAGCAAGTAAAAGAATGATACCAAAACCTGAAAAATATTAAGTACAAGAAAGAAAATTGTTGGCCAACTTCACTTATGAAGAGCAAAGGAAAAATCTGAACTATCATTTAATCAATAAGGATCCAAGAATATATTAAAATTATAACGCATATGACTAAGTGAGGTTTGTTCTAGAAATGCTAAGGTAATTCTGTAATAGAACATGCATTAATAATATATTATGTTAATCTAGTAGAAGAAAAAATCATATGGTCATCTTACTAGTAGCTGAAAAGGAATTTGACAAAATTTGAAATCCATTCCTTAAATAAAACTACTAAATAAAATAGGAACAAGTGGGTTTTTATATGATAAAAATATAACGTAGTTAGCTCAAAAGCTCACATCTTACTTCACAGAAATTATTAGATGCTTGTCCATAATTCCAAGAAAAGTGTGGCTCCTGTTTTTCTACTATTTAATATGCTTTGGTAGTATTAGCCAGCAAAGTAAGCAAAGGAAAACTCTTAGATGCATAAAACTTGAAACTGAAGAGAGCAAAGTGCTCTTACTTTATTAGGGAAAAAGATGACTTAGACTACAGCAGCCATTTTTCTTTTCGATAAAGTAGACATTAGTCTTGCTTAGCATTTGGATAAGGCGCCTTGAGGGAGTTGAAGGGCAAAAAGGATAAGAGACCATCACACTTAGGGCACATACTCTGCTGGTACAGCAGCCTTGCCCTCAGCCCATTCTTGTGCTCAACCCGCACAATCACATGGTTTCTTTGGCACTGTCAGGTAGATTTTCCTTGCTTTGTATCATTAAGTTAAAAAGCACATCATTTGCATCTTTCAAAATTACCAGATTAATCATGGATATTAGGCATGTGAGAAGACTGTATAATATTCTTGGACTTCTGTACATAATTGTTTTCATTTTTCACATCTTCTATTTCTAATTTCATTTGCTGGGTGGTATAGCTGACTCTCTTATCATTCTTTGTGGAGACCTAATAATGAGAACCACTGTGGGCATATACAAGCATCCTGGAGAAGTTTTAGATCATTTTTGATGAAGTAGAGCCATAGCTCACCACGTGCCCTTTACTTTCTCTTTTGTAGGCATCTGTTTCATTATCTGTAAAATTATCCTCCATCTCATACTGACACTGTTTATGTGGGTTGAATGAAAATAACATCGACATCATGAAATGGAGTGCTTTATATAAATGAGATGTATTATTTTTACAAAAGCAAATTATTTTGGAAAATTGGGAACATAACCACTTAAGGGGTGGAACATAGCAGCTGTTGAGCAGTACACTTATAGAACTACAGTACAATTTGGAAAGGGTGCCAGGATCTGCTGTCTAATTTTATTTTTCAAAATGAAATTACTGGAAGACTTTAGCTCTGCAGCACAGTGCAATTATCTAAATAAGAACTGGCCAGGGAATAAGGGTTCATAACCTCATCTCTTTCAGGGTCTTGGTTTTAATTTGTTATCAAAAAATGAGGTGATTTACACATTACCAAAATGGAACATGGATTAGTAATAAAACTTAAGTTTTCCAGTGACCAAATGCTCTGCCTTATTCTTGGAAATCACAGTTTTGCTTTAGTTCTGCTCTCCAATAGGAAGAGCCTGAGCCATTTATGCTCTATGGGCTTGGACTGATGAGAGAGATTATTAAAGCTCATAACCTTAAAAAAATAGTTGGCAAAATATGATGAACTTAGCATATTGACAGTAAAAATCGTGTGCAAGAGAGTGGGGTTATCTTTATCATTTTTTAAAAAAAATCTAAATGAATTTAGGTGGCTTTAGGCAGAAATTTGCTATCTTCATTTTATCACCCCAGTATTGATTTTATCATCTTAAAGATACTCAGGAGATCAAGTGTAATTTAATTATGAGAAGGAAACTAGATTAATTCCACTAGAAAATACTAAATCATGAAATGGAGTGAAATGAAGCAGATTTGTTGGGTCGAACACTAAACTTCTATACATAAGACATCTTTAATTACATATGGAATAGTTTATTAATATCATTCATTTATTGAAGTCTTCAACTTGAAATCACCTTCCCCCTTTTTATTACCAGTAAGTCATTTTGCCACATAATCCTAATTGTGAAAACAATTTTTAAAATACATTTTATACAGCGGCACAATTATCCATATGATTTATTGGACAGAAAAGCAAAAATTAATGTAGTGTGTTAGAATATGTTTTTTTTTCCACTTTGGAACAATGATGTCAATGAATATCCTACGTTCCAAATTTGAAAAAAAAAAAATGACCAGGAGAACAATTGGCTGGCTCTGTGATTGTAGATAATTAAAATTTTTATCTGATTTGTTTTGCTTTTCTGCCTAGGAGAGAGAATCCTACACATAAGGTTCAAATCAAATAGTTTACTGGGGCTCCTTCACAAAAAGGGGATAAGAAGAAAGATAAAGAAATATGATCTTGGGGATAAAATCCGGGGGTAAATCACTGTTGTTCAGTTCCGCGGGTTCCCTCTTCCTTTGTAGCGCACGAGAGAAATGCAGCGCCCGTTCTCTCTAGTCGGACGGGCCACGCGGTCGTTCCCTGAGCGTCTCTGATCCTTCTCCCCAGGGCCGACATCAGCACCTATGCTGACACGGGTTATTATAAAACGGCAGTGTCTCCATCAGCCTGGGTCTGAAGACTGGCCACAAGGAACGGTACCCCTGAAACTGGCGCCAGACATGTAGTGTGAATGAGAAATTGACATTTTTTAGTTAAATCCACTGAAAGTTGAACCTGTTAATGAGAGCACAAAATAGCCCGTATTTACCGTTAAACTTCTGGGATAGTAATTCAAATGAGGTGTATACATAGGTTAAAAGGTAAGAGAAGACATACTCATTTGTAACCACATATTAAATAATTTGTACTAGAACAATATAAATGGCTCTTTTAATGTTGAACCGATTGTCAATCTGTTTTACCAGAGAAGTAATAATAAATAGGTATATAACCTTTCTAATAAAAAAACAAAAGCAAATCTATGGACATCCAAATTAGAAAATTCACTCATCTACTTTGAAAAATTTACAAAATATTTCTATGAGTACTTTTATTGTCCATCTTACTGGGCACATACGTGCTGTGAAAAGGTAAGGTTTGCTAAAGTTCTCAACACACTAATAAATTTAATACAGTTCTAGTTGTTAACAGAACAGAGTGAACATTGAAATATTAAGCACTTTTACATTCTTTACTTCATATTTTTAAAATATATTGATTTTAATGAGAAGTATCTCCTTTACTATATGCAAGAAAAAATATTAAAACTCAAGATTCCATAAAAAAGACTGTTTCAAAATTTTTTTACATAATCAAATTTTATGAATCACATTTTGATACACCATAGCAAAATGTTGAAAGAAAAAGTTCAGCTGCTGCTAAATCAAATATGTGAGATTTAAAAAAAATAAGAATCAACCTTCTAAGCACTGGTATTCTAATCAATAAGGCCTCTGTTTTGTACTTCCATTTACTGAGGCAAAGCAAGCTAATGATTTTGGCATTTTCAGGAAGGAAGTGCTTTCTGTATTTTTTAATATCTTATCCTACCTCAGGTGACATATACAATTGAGATTAGGAAAGCAATCAGTAAAAAGAATATATTGGAAGCTTTTAAATGGGGACGATTGCCTTTTTACATAAATGTCATAAGTAATTAGCACACTGTTAAGGTCCACTAAGGTGTTGCTCCCAATGGCAGTTCTTCAGTAATATAATAACAGAACTCTGCACTAGAATGGAGTTCATCCTTAAAAAAGTGACACTTATAAAAGTAGCCGTTTGGATGAATGTGAAAAGCAGGCCTAACAGAGTGACAAAAGCAACTCTTTTCACCTCAGTTGGTATTTTGCAGCTGTTCTGAAACATGGACAACATAGCTTCCATCATGAACCTAAAAATTCTACATATTACACAGGAATTTTGCTTACTTGCTTCTTGCCCCCAAATCCCTCATGGAGAGTACCAGAAAAACAATTGCTATAGTGTTCTTATTTTAATAGTGCTTCCTTTAACCTTCTCTTTAGATAAATTATATCATAAAGTGAAAAGAAAGGCAAATTTACTGTGGAGCTAGTGAACTTGAGCTTCAGTTTATTGATGCCCATGGGACTCTGTAAGCACTGGAGTTTGTGTAGTGTAGGTGGAGAGGGGAAGCCGGATTGTAATTAAGAAGCATTTCTGTGCAACCATTTCTGGTAGAATGACTAAATAAACCTCAAAAGAAAGTAATTTAGATTTCCAAGGCTTCTTTTAATTATTTTCTCATTTTAAAAATACATTCACTTTCATACCTAGTTTTGTATTTGTAATTTTATTCTTCTTTTTCTTAAGTGAGACTTTTGGTCTCTCATAAGTTTTTGGTCTCTCCAAATCTGTATCTTTTCCCCAAGAAAAGTGATTTTGGGGCTATCTACTACCCTCATCACTGATTTATAAATTAGAGCCCTTGTATCATTCATCTACTGCCATTATAATGTTAACCAACCTCAAACTTCAGTGATTTAAAACAGTAAGAACTCATTTATCTCATAAGACTACAGTAGAGTGACTTCAGGTAGGGTTAGCTAGGCTCACCAGCCTAGGTCAGCCGGATGGGCGTTGGGACAGGGTGTCTTTAGCCCATGTGACTGGAGTGGCTTGTCTCTCATCCTCCAGTGCGCTGCTCTGGCATGTTCTTTCAACAATGGCAGAGGTAGGAACATGTGGGAGGGACACGCAAAAGCGTTTTCGAATATCTGTGCATCTCATCTTCTAATACCATGTTGACCCAATCAATTCACAGGGGTGGCCTAACTCAGAATTAAGAGATGCAAGAAACAACTCATAACTTTGGAAAATGTTCATCAAAGTATTTAGAGTCCTTACCTTTTTTAAAGATACAGCTGAGATACTTGCCTTTGAAATGATATGAGGTCTCAGATTTGTTTCAGAATAATACGAAATGAGGAAAATGAATGGTAATGAGAGAAAGCAAGATTGCTCATGAGTTGAAAATTGTTGAGGCTGGATAATGAGTAAATGGGACTTGTTGCACTCTATTTAGTTCTCTCTATTTTTGCAAGTGTTTGGGACAGGGAAAGAGCCTTTATTAGTCATTAATTGCTCTCAGAATAAAGAGGTACCATTTAAATGATTGGCTCTTTTAGCATAGGAATATAATTTTCATATAGTAAGTAATGACTACAGAAAAATGGAGAAGAGAAATTACCTAATAACATATTAACTGTATGAAAAAAGAACAAATGCCTTATCAATTGTATGCCTTTAAAGAAAGGTTCATTTCTAGTTAATCTCTGCATACATTTATCTAGTTAACAACTATTTACTGAGCACCATCTGTGCACTAGGCACATTTCCAGGCTCTAACCACAGAATGAAACAGGTGGATAAAGTTTCTGATTTTAAGGGTTTTATTAGCTTTAGTTTATTAATTTGTTTATTAAGGATTGTATTAGTTTTCTATTGTTGCTATAATATATTACCACAACCTTGATGACTTAAACAACACAAATATAGTATCTCACAATTCTGTAGGCCAGATGTCCAACACAGCTCTCACTGGGTTAGAATGAAGGTGCTGGCAGGACGGCATGTCTTTCTGGGAGCTCTCAGGGAGAATCTGTTCCCTTGCATTTTCTGTCTTCCAGAGGCTCCCCACATTCCTTGGCTGGTGACTCCTTTTCTCTGTCTTTGCCACCAGCAGTGGTGCATTCCTCTGGGACTTTCTTCTGTAGTCTCATCTCCCTGTGACTGACTACAGCCAGGAAAGTTCTCCCTTTTTAAGGACTCACATGATAAACTGATCTACCGGACAATCCAGGAAAATCTCCCCATCTCAATGTCCTCAGCCTTAGTCACATCTGGGAAGTTCCTTTTGCCATGTTAGGCACAGAGTAACTGGTTCCAGAGTTTAGAATGTGGATATATTTGGAGGACTGTTATTCTGCATTCCACAGTAGCTAAATGGTGGGAGAAAGAAAACAAAGATATAACAAATAAGCAAAACAATGCTGTCAGACATTGATATATATTACAAAAATCCACAAAGTAGTGATACAGTAGTCACTTGCAACTTATGGGTAAGAGAAGACTCTACTAAGGAAGTGAGATTTAAGTGAGACTTTTCTGACAAGTGGAGATCATCTTGCAAAGTTCTGTAAGCAGATCATTTCTGGTAAAGGCAAAGATAATGTAAATACCTGAAGTGGGAGAATAGAAAGAAGGCAAATGGGCTGGATCTTAGGAAGCTAAGGGGAACCTACTGTTCTATGAGGCTGGAGAGTTAGTTGGGGTCCAGATTTATTGGCTCACATGCTATCTGATTTACTGTCTGATTTATTCATTTTATATCAAATTCAATGAAGACCCAACAGAGGGCTTTAAGGAGGGAAAAGATGTAGTCCAAATTATGTTTAAAAAAATCTGACATGACTAGTAGTTACCAACTAGTAGTTGGGTGGGTTGTGGGGGGAAGGGGATGGGGATAAAGGACATAATAATTTGCAATCAAAATATAAGTTGGTCACAGGGATGGTAATACAGCATGGAGAATATAGTCAATGATTCTGTAACATCGTTCTACATTGATAGATAGTAACTGCACTAGAGGGAGTGAGGATTTAATAATGTGGGTAACTGGTGAACCACTGTGTTGTACATCTGAAAGCAATATAAGGTTATATATCAATAATACGTCAATCAATCAATCAGTCCAATCAATAAATCTAGCTGCTTTGTGATCATAAAAGGTATTTGTTTATTCTCCATAGCACCTATTATGGGCCTTAGCTATTATGTCCTAAATTAGTAAATTAATACATTTCCAATAATATTTAACAAAACACCCCTTTCCAGTAGTTAATATTAAGTTTGGAAAAGGATCCAGTGTGAGATTTGCAATGGATGCTGGAAGGATACATAAAATTGGATAAATTATTAGCTATTTATTTTATGTAAGTATTCTTCCTTTGGTAGAAGTAATTCTGATATTTGGAGTTTACCTCACAGGTTCAAATAGTAACAACAAAATATTTGCATATCTTTTTAATCTTTTTAACAAATCCCAGTTCACAATGTCTGGGGTATCCCATCATATTTTTAAAACTAAGAAGAAAATCAGTAAATCATATTATATTAAAAATGTTCAAAACCAGTGCTGTTGTTTAAATTTATGAGTAGATATAAACCATTTCACATGGATTATTTCCTAAATATATAGGTAAAAATTAATAGAATTGGCAGAAGATGGATGAAAGAAAAAAATAACTTATCAGAAATGTTTGTTATTTTGATGACTAGGAGAGATTGATCATGTTTATAGCCTGCACTGTGCTAAACAGATGAGCTGTGTTATTTTCTGCTGTAAAACACTCTGCTTCAAAGATCATTCTGTGAACACTAAAGAAATGGGGGTAGTTTAAGTGGTAAAATTTCACACATTAGAAGATGATGGCTAGAATAAAACCCAAGGACAAATAAATACAATAAAGTTATCTATAGAAGGCATACATGAAGCTCCATCCTCCCTGCCCATCCTATCAGAACCAAGGTACTAAGCTCTTATTTTGGCAATGGAGCCTTCTGAAATATACCCATTGATACACAAATAACCAACCTTATCCCTCTGGTGAAAGGTTCTGGAAGCTCGATAACACTGATAAAAATTGAATCAAAATTGACTTTCTGAGAAATGAAATTACAACAAAAAATAGTTTTAACATTACTTTTGTTTTCAGTACAAGTAATTTTGATTGATTATTGTGCCATTACACAAAAAGGATAAGTATGAAAGTAATGATATTGAAATGATATGCTTTAATATAAAACTGATTCTTCTCTTTCTTTTAAAGCCATTAAGATGTCTGTGTGTGTGTAATAAAGTTAGAGTATACCTTTATAATCACATAGTCATGAATATGGCAAATTTCAATATAACTTACCAATAATTGAAAACAAAATCCACAAATATTTTAATTACAAAACTGCATCTTATTTGGATACTATGACTGTTCTCTGATGTAGTGCATGGTCACTGTATTAACAGTTTTGTCCTTACCATTTTCCCTCAGTAACCCACATTCACAATGATGGCTATTCATTAGAAATGGACATTCTTTCTAAATACTCTTGTAACAGTAATATACTCACTGTATAACTATGGAACAACAATGCTTTTCTATAAAATCCCAACAGAAACAGTTCCTGATTCTGCCTTTGGGAAATAAAGACATAATAGAAACTAAGGCATTTTCCCTCACCCTTTACTCTAATGAATAAATAAGAGAAAGCCACATTCAACGAGCTGCTTTATTTTCTACTCCCTTTTTAATCTGCTCTTGCCTTTCTGTAGACCAAGAAGAAGTAATAGAGCGATTAATCATATGATATTCCTATACTGACAGCACCGGCCTCTTCTGACTACATTTATTGCTCTACTGCCAAACCTCTTTCTGCCACATCCTCTGGCTTGTCATAGCTTTCCCAGTAAATCTCTGTGCTATCAATTATTTAGCACAAGCAGCATTATGCATCAATTCAAGCATGATTACTTAGGTAGAGAAATCAATAAACAGAAGGTCTATTAAAATCCAAGTAGTAATGAAAGATACCAGAAAAATTATAATCTGCCCTGTGCCTTGCACAAAAGGCGCTATCATAAACCAGTTAGAGTCCACTTGCACTGGTGACATCATTTAAAATTTTTTTGACCGGAGAGCATAATTACCTCAGTGCTCTCACTTACTAGGAGATTATTAGAGGGGCTACAAGTTTATCCTCTTGCAAGAGAGACTTTTGAAATTTCAGATTTTGATAGACCACTAGAGTTTCAGAACCATACTTTATTAGTCATTTTCCTGGGTTTGAGTTTCAGTGATTGAAACACTCTTAGGGGATTTTTGGACATGGCTTGCTACTTCTAGTTATGGAGATCCTAGAAAGCATTGCAGTCTGGATAAAACTGAAATTTGCTAAACAATCTCGTAATCATTTGAATAAGTCTTAGTCTCTAGCTACTTCTCAATGTATGGGAAAGACATGATGAGATAGATACATAAGCAAGCAATTTTCTTCCAGAGGAGATACAGCAATAATTTAAGTTCTTTTAAGCACCTCTATTTAGAATGCTCAAGGTGCAGCCTCTGAACTGTTATTACTAAGTGTCAGGTGTCCACCCTAGTAAGTGTATTGATTGGGAGTTTATAGCATGACAGCATGACACTTAACCAGTAATTCAGACTGCCCCAAATAGTCTCACCAGGAAATGGAGTGGGAGGGAAATACTAAATCATATCCAGACACCACAGAGGGCACATATCACCCTCTCAGCACCCTCAAGGTTAATGTGGCTACTTAAGTTTGCATAAAAAGGAAAAATGAAGAACCCAGAAAGAGGTTGGGGTGGCTAGCTTCATTCTGCAGTATCTTCCTTAAAAAGACAAGGCATTAGAGTGATGAGAGAATGTCTTGGTATCCATTGCAAAATAATAAAAAATAATGTTTAATTCTAGAATAGCAAGGATCTGAACAAGGACTGAAATCACTCTTAAATATATGTAATTATAAATGCCAGTATACATTATGTATGAGTACACAACGTGATTTTAGAGTTTACTGTCTAGAGAACATAATTAATGGTATTTCTAGCTTGTTTCTTTTCATGTTTGTTCCAGTGGTAACTGACAGTGCTCACAGCTCCATGTGCTACCTAACTGGAATTTAACATAGGAGTTTAAGTCTTTGCAATACCTGAAGGAAAACGAGAATGAGTGATTCATGTTCTCAGAGTTCCACATATGAGAATGGCTATGACTTTTTGAAAATTTTCCTTATCTCCATGTTGATATGCTCAGTAAAAATACAGAAACATGACTTGACTTTCTGAGCATATTACATCAAAAGGTGTAGTTTCAATGAATTGTTTTTTTGTTTATCTCACTCTTTATGTAATTTCACTGAGTTTATGTTTCTCTATATTAAGCAGTAAATCATGTTTAAACGTAAAAGTGACAAAGAAAAAGATGAAATCACTTGCCTCCAAGTCAGTCCCTACAATGAAGACATTGGTTTTTCTTCTCTAGAAGTCTCAGGCTTAAAAGATGGTGGGCCCAGGAAATTGGGGTGAGCTATACAAAGGGAAAACAAAACAACCCAACAGCAGGAACAATACCAATTAAACCCATGAACCATCAAAGCTATTTCTGACTTTATGGTGTCACCTAATATTCATTCTGCCTCAGTAAAGTCCTCACTTTGTGAGTTTTTGAATGATAAAATGTTTTTTTTCTTTCTAGAGGATTTTATTACAACCTAGTGATTCAGCCAGAATGTGTTGGGGCGGGCGGAAGCAAAATCTGTATGTTCCATGGGCAGAGCCAGAGGTGATTTGAGGGTAGAGACACAGTGAGACAAATGAATATGAGTCCAAGGCACTGTTACCCCACCACATATTTTTTCTAAATGTTGGTTTTACAATCCTCTCAGAAAAGCAAGATCAAATTTACTCAAAAGATATCAGTACTTTTCATGTATGGGTTCTGATAAGGAAAGTAGTCAACAGAAATCAAGAAGTTTATGAAGAAAGACAACTGATGATGTTATTTCAGACAATAAAAATTCAAATGTTCCTGCATCCAAATGAATACTACCATCTAGTTTTTCAAATAAAATCAAGAACATAAAGGGGGTGTAGTCATCTGTGGTTTAGTCAGTTTAGTCTTAGGGGGTAAAAATAACTTCATGTTGCATAGTGCTTAAAAACAAAATCCTGAAAAAGTTCCATGTGATTTATTCCACCTCAATAAAAGGCAGAGTAAGTATTCACTTCTAAATTATTAATTATAGAAGAAAAACAGAATTATTGGTGAAAGGTCTTCATATGAAATGTGGCACTGCTAGACTTTGTATAACATTAAATAACAATTTCAATTTTATATTTTTCTGCAAAGAGAAAAAACATGATTGACTTTATGGTGAATATTAAGAAGCTTAGATTTAAATGGGAAACTTAGAGATTTCCAAAATATTTCTCTATCTACACTGTCTTTTTCCATGTTCTCATCTATTATTTTGATTGATAAGACCATTTCTGTACAAAGGGCTTCCGGGGAGGTATTTTCTGACTACTCCACTGAGTCTCAGATTCATATATATGGTAGCTTACTTAATAATTCCATCTTGCGTTCAGAATAACCGAGACAGAACTCATGATTTCTCCCCTCTACAGACCCTTAATATATACTTCTAGTCTTCCCCATTGCCACAAATAAAAGTATCCAGGCTCTATCCAGGCCATACAGAACCCTCTCTTCCATCAAATCCCATATCTAAGACTTCAACAACTACATTTATGCTGAGTTGCTTCACTTCTTTCCATTTTCACAATTACTGTCCTGACCCAAACCACTTTTCTTCCTTACATTGTAGCATTCACTTTTCTGGTTGCACTGTTATGTCTTTAGCTTCCTCTACAGTCCATTTTCTGCACAGCAGCCAGAGTGATTTCTATAATGTCAACAAATCCAAATTACTTCCCTTGGTAAAAATCCTCTGCCTCTTAACCAGTCACCTGAAATAAAGCCTGTTCTCCGTACCATGGCCTAAAGTACCTAAAGATCTGGCCATCTAATTCTGCGTTTGCTCTCTGACGCTCTGCCCATGACCCACTAGACTCAAACCCCTACCTTTTGTTCTTTGAACACCAAGCTCATTTCCATTGTAGAGTTTCTGCATGTTTTTGTCTAGATAGTCTTTCCTTCAACTACGTCAGGCTTTTTTTGTCTTTTAGGGCTCAGGTTAAATGGCAACTTGTCAGCAAGGCCCCACCTCACTGCCTACTCTAAATCACCCCCATAATTCCCTATCACATCATTTGGATTTCCATTTTCATTACTGTTACCACTGTTTGAATTTATGCTCTACCGTGAAACAGGGATGTGTCTGTCTATTCACCATGACATCTTTGGTGACTAGGGTACCTGTGACACACCTATCTGATAAGTAGTAGAGGCTGAATAAATATTGGTTAAAAATGAATGAACTTTCCTGTTTTTAAGTAGGTTTCCTTGTATTCCATATGAATTCCTCTTAATTTTTTTGGAATGTTCAATTTTGGACTTTATAGCTGCTTCTATTTCCATTATAATCAGAAATTTCTGGAAGCTATTTGCTATATTTTGACATAAAATGAGGGAAAATTTGCACCACTCTTTATTCCAAACAGCTATCTTTAACTAGTGAGTTTCCTCACACCATGCCAACTCTGTAAATCTTTTCAGTGTTTGCCAATAAGATAGTCAAATATGTATCTCACTGCTGCTTTAATTTATACTTATTTCTGCTTCTGTTGAGTTGAACGTTGTTCACAGGTTAGAGGTGTTACCTCACATGCCCCCAAGTGACTTAGGGCCCTGAATCTGCTCCTGCTCTTGGTTCTGCAAGAATCTATTGAGTTGATAAGTCATTGCCTTCTTGCTTCTTCTTGTCATCTGGTTTTTATTGTATAACTTTCAAGTTACACATTATAGTTTGAATGCCTGTACTTTCCATGGATGCCTTCATACATGTACCATTACTCTGCTGTCTGGAAAAGCATTGCAATCACTCTTATTTAAATAGATCTTTGTCTGAGAATGGAGAAAACAGAAGCAATTGGGTTACAAAAGTTGTAAGAGAAGAAGTGAAGGATACAACAAAGCCTGAAAAAGAAGAGACCTGTCATGAGAAATGTTGATGAGACAGATTCATACATTGTCAAAGGCTTCTTGACATGCCAGTTAGCCTGAACCTCAAGAAGCCAGAATTAGAGCACTTGATTTCCCCAGAGAAGAAGGTAGATGCAAATAAATAGATAATTTAATATTTTGGGCATTTAGAGGAGCAAGGATGAATTAAGAGTTGATGAAGAGGAAAAATAAAGGGCAAAAGCCTGGGCACACCAGCAATTCGAATTTAGTAAGTTATATTTTATAGATTACTTAGCTATAGCACATCAACCAAATATTTATTTACAGTACAATATATTTTCTTTTTCTACCAGCCTCCTGATAGAGGAAAAGAAAATAAGGGGGGAAGTAGAGGGAGAGAAAAATGTTGAATTGTATCTTCTGAAAATCCCAGTTTGGTCTTGGGTATCCATTTTGGAAAGAAGGGCCTCATAGCATAACTGTCATTTCATTTAACCTTTTATTCCCAGGAGCATTACTAATTCCAAGAAACAGATAGACTGAATGTTTGGATATGTGTTTCTTGAAGCACAAGATCCTCTTTCTGATTATGTGCATAGTTGAAGACTTTCTGGAAAACTTTTTTTTTGAAGGACTGTTTGCAGAAACAGTACAAAACCAAACTATTTGATTCCATGTATATCTCTGTAAAGTTAAATTGACGCTATTACTTCCTCATAATAACTAACCTGTTCTTAAGTTTCCTAAAAACATGTTATTGCTTTCAGTATGTTAGATTTGAATAATGCCTTGTTGCAGCATAGTCTTCTAGCTCAGAAATCTAGGATTGATTGGTTTTTACTTCATTTTTAATTCTTATAGTCACTAAATTCTGTTATCTCTTCTTTTGAAAATTATTTAGGACTCACACTTCACTCTCATTTCTGAGTAATAATATTCAGTGTTTATATTTACACATTCCTGTGGATGTGCTCTTTGATCTTTCTAGTTTGTGTTTTTACTTCCATTTGCTCCTGCTAATGTTTCTTCAGTATAACCTAGATATTCCTGTACCAAAGTAATTCATCATTACAAGATCCTGCTGTTTCTATTGTAGATGGGAGTATGATTTGAGTGCACATGTTGACATCGTCATTATGATCAACTCATTTAAACCCATTTAAACCATTAGGAGCAACAGTTTTCTCATTAAAAATTCTGGAAAATTAGAGTGAATGTCTGCGATCCCATTCAGCATTAACTCACTGTGATACTATGATATTATTGCCCACCAAATTAAGATTGAGATGGGTTTTTCAAGTTTCTCTTCAAATTAATCCATCTTAAATTTGAAATCTCATTTCTGTTGCCCAACATGTATTCTTGAGATTATCTAGTCACTTTCTATAACCAAACTCCATGTTTATCTATGTTGATTTGCCTCTGTCAGAAAGCTGCCATCTTATCTCTGAACCTCCCTCCATCAAAGTCCAGAAAAAACTCTGCATTGGCCATTTTCTATTGTATTAAAATGTACCTCATTTTCCTTTTACATGATATTCCTTGCTTTCCATCCCATTTTGCCATCTCTAATCTCTTTCCGAATTCGGAGCTATACCATGCATATTAGAAATTGCATATATGTAATGTTTCTCCCCAAAGTAGTTTATTCTTTCTAAATTGAAATAGCATTCTGTTTTCCTGCCCATATGTCTTCTCCTCATCTATTACTTAATTGTTAATTGTTTGTTTTCCATATTTGAAGGTCTTTGGATGCATTTCTGCTTTAAAATATAGGTGAGTTGTAAGATTCATTCCATTTAGTGCCTTTATTTTAAGATAACATCAATTCATCTATCAGCTTTCTCTTCTTCTTTGGTTTGGATACCATCTAATTGCCCTTTAATTGCAGAATTTTCTACCATATCCCTAAATAATCAAAACTTTCCTTTTTGTTCCCATCATCAAAATGGAGTGGGCTCATTTAGAAAATAATATCCAAAATTAAAAAGAAAAAAAGTTGAAAATCACTTGAAATTGCATCCTTAAAGATAAAACTCAAACCATTGTACTGAAGATTCTTCTAAACATGACTTTCTTTTCTCAACCATTTTTAGTGACTCTAAAAATAAATGGATGGATCACCATAACTTATTTAACAAGCTCCTGTGGAATGGATTGGTTGTTTCTCAATTTTTAATGTTATAAATAATACTGCAATAAATAATTGTGTACACATATCACTGTGTACCTTTAATTTTTGCCTTATAAAAGTACTCAAGGAGGCTGTGATGGGTCTACAAAACCTCCAATTGAAGTAAGACTGGCTGTTAGGACTGCTTTATTCAGCCTCCTCATATAATAATGCCTTTTGGTCTTCTGCTGTCCTTTGTTATGGAGGCACATTTTAATAAAAAGATGTATAAGATTCCTTAGTGGATTCATGGAGTGTATTTAATGAAAAAGTATTTTAAGACCTCAGCGAGTAGTACTTTGATATATTTACAAATGTTTACTTCACATGAAGAGAATTTTATGTAGTGATGATTATCATAGTTTAACTGCATTAGGCACAACTATTGTGATATGCCAGGCAATGTTTGAACATTTTTTACTGTATTATACAAATATGGAAGTAGAAAACCATAGTAATAAGTTACCCAAGGTTGTGGTTATTAAATTATGTTACTAAGCTTCTACCTCTTACTAATATTTCACACTTAAAAGTTGTATAAAGAGGAAATCACCTATCAAAGTACAAGTCACTTTTGATCAGTGTGGTTCTAACTTCAGGCCCAGGTCTTGCCTAACATGAGTCATCATTTCTCCTGTGTAGAATACTCTAAATTCTAAAGAAAACTGAAATGTATTGAGTTGAGATACTTTAATATCTACTGCTCCATTTAGCTTAATTTCAACACAGTGATGACAAGGTATACTATCAAAGCCACTGGGACGATGACAAAACAGAATGTCTGTAACTGGGCACCCACAAAGTGTTAACATCAACATTCAAGCCCAGTGATAGTGTATGCATGGGTTAGAAATAATATCGAGATATTCTGATGACTTGAAATTCAATAAATAAAACTTGCCCTCTGTAAGTGAAGCTGCCAAAATGTTAACACGTTCAGCAATAATTAATTGTCTAAGAGTACCTTGCTGTTATAACAGTAATTAACTGAAAATCAGTGCATTATTAATGAGGGTAGCAAATTGCATGGTGAAAGAAAATAGTAGTCTTGATAAGCCCTTTATAATTAATCCTGGATATCATGTCAACTTCTTCCTGTTTCAAATGAAGTATCACTCAAAAACTGTATACTTCTCCTAGCCACGGCAAACAGACAAAACAAAGAAATACAAGGAATTCAGATTGGTAAAGAAGAAGTTAAACTGTCACTATTTGCAGAGGACATGATATTGTGCGTAAAAAACCCTAAAGACTCCACTCCAAAACTACTAGAATATCGGAATACAGCAAAGTTGCAGGATACAAAATTAACACACAGAAATCTGTGTCTTTCCTATACGCTAACAATAAACTAATAGAAAGAGAAATCAGGAAGACAATTCCATTCACAATAGCATCAAAAATAAAAAAATACCTAGGAATAAACCTAACCAAGGAAGTGAAAGACCTATACCCTGAAAACTATGAGACACTCTTAAGAGAAATTAAAGAGGTCACTAACAAATGGAAACTCATCCCATGCTCCTGGCTAGGAAGAATTAATATCGTCAAAATGGCCATCCTGCCCAAAGCAATATACAGATTCGATGCAATTCCTATCAAACTACCAACAGCATTCTTCAATGAACTGGAACAAATACTTCAAAAATTCATATGGAAACACCAAAGATCCCGAATAGCTAAAGCAATTCTGAGAAGGAAGAATAAAGTGGGGGGGGGGGAATCTCACTCCCCAACTTCAAGCTCTACTACAAAGCCACAGTAATCAAGACAATTTGATACTGGCACAAGAACAGAGCCACAGACCAATGGAACAGAATAGAGACTCCAAACATTAACCCAAACATATATGGTCAACTAATATTTGATAAAGGGGCCATGGACATACAATGGGGAAATGACAGTCTCTTCAACAGATGGTGCTGGCAAAACTGGACAGCTACATGTAAGAGAATGAAACTGGGTCACTGTCTAACCCCATACACAAAAGTAAATTTGAAATGAATCAAAGACTTGAATGTAAGTCATGAAACCATAAAACTCTTAGAAAAAATCATAGACAAAAATCTCTTAGACATAAACATGAGTGACCTCTTCTTGAACATATCTCCCCGGGCAAGGGAAACAAAAGCAAAAATGAACAAATGGGACTATATCAAGCTGAAAACCTTCTGTACAGCAAAGGACACCATCAACAGAACAAAAAGGTATCCTACAGTATGGGAGAATATATTCATAAACGACAGATCCGACAAAGGGTTGACATCCAAAATATATAAGGAGCTCACACACCTCAACAAACAAAAAGCAAATAATCCAATTAAAAAATGGGCAGAGGAGCTGAATAGACAGTTCTCCAAAGAAGAAATTCAGATGGCCAACAGACACATGAAAAGATGCTCCACATCGCTTGTCATCAGAGAAATGCAAATTAAAACCACAATGAGATATCACCTCACACCAGTAAGGATGGCTACCATCCAAAAGACAAACAACAACAAATGTTGGCGAGGTTGTGGAGAAAGGGGAACCCTCCTACACTGCTGGTGGGAATGTAAATTAGTTCAACCATTGTGGAAAGCAGTATAGAGGTTCCTCAGAATGCTCAAAATAGAAATACCATTTGACCCAGGAATTCCACTTCTAGGAATTTACCCTAAGAATGCAGCACTCCAGTTTGAAAAAGACAGGTGCACCCCTATGTTTATCGCAGCACTATTTACAATAGCCAAGATATGGAAGCAACCTAAATGTCCATCAGTAAATGAATGGATAAAGAAGATGTGGTACATATACACAATGGTATATTACTCAGCTATAAGAAAAAAACAGATCCTACCATTTACAACAACATGGATGGAGCTAGAGGGTATTATGCTCAGTGAAATAAGCCAGGAGAAGAAAGACAAGTACCAAATGATTTCACTCATATGTGGAGTATAAAAACAAAAGAAAACTGAAGGAACAAAACAGCAGCAAAAGCACAGAACCCAAGAATGGACTAGTAGTTACCAAAGGGAAAGGGACTGGGGAGGACGGGTGGGAAGGGAGGGATAAGGGTGGGAAAAAAGAAAGGGGGCATTACAACTAACATGTAGAGTTTGGGGGGGGCATGGGGAGGGCTGTGCAACACAGAGAAGACAAGTAGTGATTTTACAGCATCTTACTATGTTGATGGACAGTGACTGTGAAGGGGTATGTGAGGGGGACTTGGTGAAGGGGGGAGCCTAGTGAACATAATGTCCTTCATGCAATTGTAGATTAATGATACCAAAATTAAATTTAAAAAAACCAAAAAAACTGTATACTTCTTCTCTTAGTAGTAATATAGCAAGCAATACTTTTGTCGTTAATTATTTTTCTAAATTATTTTGAATTTATCCAGAAAAGTCTCATTGTCCCTTGATGTTGTGGCAGTATAGTTTCTAGACCAGCAAGATAATCTTGCTAAGAGGCAGTGTTTTTGAAGCCAGCCACCACTCCTTGTGCCAGAAATGCTTCCCACTACATATCATGTTTTTCTGCTACAAAATTTTGAAATGATTTAGTTATCATTGTACTTGTTGAGAAAGGATATAGTTAAAATATTCCCTGATATTTTTGAAGATAAATAATTATGAAAATAAATTTTTATAATAATGTATCAATTTGTACCAAGGAAAGCAATTATTAGCAAGGTAAAACTTTTTTAAAAATCTGTTTTTATTATGGTTTTATTCAAAACCATATTTTTAATTACTGCAGCTCTCCAATGGCCTTGTTCAGCCTGATTGTCTGACAAATCACTGTTGTTAAGTAAAATTAAAACATATTTTGGGATCCAGATAATATTAAAGCTTCATTAAGTTACACATTCATATTTGATATATAAAGATGTAAATGTAGACAGCTTTTAGTTATTTTTTACATTTACTGAGGGTGGAAGAGATCCATCACTAAATGAGAGAAGAGAGAGATTTAAATTTTTCTGCACAATATGAAAATACATATACTTACAAAATGTGAAATTAAATGCAATGACTTTAATCTCCCTCTTTTTGCATGCCACAGTCTGTCCTTAACCTCTGTTTCCAAGACTCTTTTAAAAACTATTTTGGACTGTAATTCCATAAATGTTCTCTTCCAAAACTGAAACCTTTACCTGACAATAATAAAGTGGAGATCTAAGACCAAAAGAGCAAATTTACATTCCCAACTCTGCACTTAGGATTCAGTTAAAAAAAATCCTTAACTTGCCTTCAGATAAGATAGATTATACATCTGTCTCAACATAAGGTGGTAAAGATTCTTTCCTTTGTTTTGATTTTTTCCCACAGTACTCTCGTTCTCCAAATCTCATGATTCTGAGAATTTTAAACTTCCAAAAATAAAATATAATCTGGATAAACAGCAAGCAAGAAAGATACAAATTCCATCTGTGTTATTATTATACCTTTTATGTCTGATCAGGGACAATCTGTATATTTCAATCAAGTATTTTTTTAATCATGTGTTTATCCAACTCCCCCTTCTTTTAAAACACTAGGAGAGCTTTTCAAGAGCAACCATCCATATATTTCTTCCACAAAGGCTCATTCTTTGGGCAGTTATTTAAGTGAGAAATATTCTTTAGAGATGTAGAAATAAGTGAGACATACTCTCTGACTTTTAGATTCTTTCTTTTTTTTCTGACCTTAAGATTTTTCATAGCGAAACTTAAAGTAAAATAAACATAAGGCAGTATTAGGGAGGCTCAGACAGAGACCTAAGCCTGCACTGTGACAGCCCTGAAGTGGGAGCTATTGTTTCTGTCTGTGAAGATGGAGAATGAATTCTCAGAAGTAAGATGTTCCTGAGAAAGATTTCAGTTACTAGGAAAGGACAGGGAGGAAGACTCACTTAACAGATTCAGAGAATTACATAAGGAATATATTATTGAATTCTGTCTCCATCTTTTGGACAACCTTTTGGAGTCAAGGATTTTTCACAATGCTACTTTATAAGTAGATCATTTCAGTTACTCCTCACACCTTCTCTGTAAGTTATTTATCTTTATCCCCATTTTACAAAGAAGTGAAAGCTCCATTTGTCTTTAAGTGAATTGCCAATCCCCAGCTAATGCTGGCTAACTAATGAAAGACTAGTAATCAAAACCAGATCTTCTACCTCCAAAATTCATACTTCCAAAAATCACACTGTAACCTGAAATTAAGAACTTTAAAGATGAACTAGAGGAGTTATTTGCTGATAGTCTGTGGAGGTAATGGTCACAAGGGCATTAAATACAAAAATGGTCACTAAAGCATAGACCATATGGTTGAGAAAATTCCTTTCTGCTTTCCTCTATACATCTGAAACTCATTTCAAAAAGCAAATATAATTGTGTTCTGTAAGATATTTTATTACATTTTTGCCATAATAATTTATTACACAGTGAATACCAATATGCCACCAAATAAGTTAAAAAAAAAAAAGAAGGAACATTAACAGAACCTCAGAAGACTTTCATGTAGAATCCTGATTGCTATATACTTCCCACCCTCCCCAAAACGTAGTCACTATCTTGACTATTAGGGTGAGTGTGTCCATGATTTCTATCATTAGACTTATCATATACATGTGAATCCCTAAACACTACAAATCAATTTTGTCTTTAAAGAAAAAAAATTATACAGCAAAATCAAACACCATGTGTTCTTACATATACATTTTATTCACTTGTCACTACATTTATAAAATGTATCCATGTTGTTGTATGTAGGTACATTTTCCTTCATTTTCAATGATCTTTGATACTCTATTGAGCAAATTACAATTGAGTTATCTATTCTATTCTTTTGTTTTTCTGAGATATATCTCAACTTTATTGAGATATAATATCCATCCTATACTTGATATACAAATGAATTCCAATGATTTTTAGTTATTCAAAACAATGCTACTATGAACATTTCCATACATGTCTTTTGACAAATTTGTGAATGCATTCTGTTGGATATGTACCAAGAAGGTAGAGTGATGCAACATAGAGTATTAGCATCTTCAGTAATAATAGAAGGTTGAGAACACTATTTTGAAGTATTTATAACAACTTACTCTCTTGCCAGCAGTTCTCACCACTTTTTACCAACACTTGGTATTATCAGATTTTCATGTGTAACCTCTAGTTGGTATCTAGTATTAGCTCATTGTGTTGTTTCATTTAATTCCCATTATCTTCATTACTATTGAGGCAGGACATTATTTTCTTTATGTTGGTTTTTCTCTGTTTACATCACCTTCCCCAAATTCATTCTATGCCTTTTTCTGTCCTCTTCAGTCTACTAAGAGTTTGATGCTATGGTTTGCAACTCTACACATTTCTTTTAGTTAATTATCTGGTTGAATTTTGCTAATAATATACTTTAGCAGAAATTAGAAGTGAATGTAGAACAAGAAACTAGGGTGTTATTTTCCCCATAGACAGTGTTCTGTGATCACACCTCTTTTAAAATGGTTTCTCTTCTAGGCTTCAGTCTTTTTATTCTCTGGCAACACTGTTCTTTGCCTTTGCCCAGACATGTCAGGTTTGCAATAACTTCTTGCCTTTAATCTTGAACACTTTACCATTGATATACCTAACAAACACATCTTGTAAATAATATCTTCCTCAAATTCTTCTCAGTTAAATATTTTAGCAAACAATTCTCTTTTTACTTGATTTCAAGTGATACAGTAACTGGTATCAGGATTAGCCCCAGGAAATAGACCTTCAGATTGGGTTACTAAATAATTGTTTGAAGAGTGTACCCACAGCTTCTTTGTTGCATAGAAGGGGAATCCTTGTAATTTGCAGATACTGTGACATTAATTTTTTTCCCCCACATGATCAGTTGTATCATAGGATGGACAGGCTGCAGAGGTTAAGGCACTGGAGTACAGTGGGGCTGTGATAATTAGTAGCTCTGGAAAAAAAGCCAAATTTAATAATTGAAGTGTGAGGTTGTAACTCCAGGGGTAAAATCCCTGGGCAAAATACCTTTGAAATTGAAATCAGTCAAAGGGAGAAAGAAAGTTTAAGAAACCCATTAATTTCTTACAAGCAGTCATACTGCATCTCTCTGGATCTAGCTGCAGAAGAAGAGAGCTCCACCCAACCCCTCTGGTCCAGATAAGGCCTCACTCACCCATGTAATTACCTATTGATATGAAGATGGCTACTTCTCCCCACCCTTAGAAACGCCAATTGATATGGAGATGCACTAAAGCCAGACATGAGATTCTGGAAATATTGCAATTTTACCCATAGCCCACCCCTCCAGAAATCTCACCTCACGATCTACATGTTCCCATCTTCCACAATGGGCCCTGTATGAGAAAACTGGAGCATTGTAACCAGACTAATAATATAAAATAGCAACAGCAATAAAATCATAATAATCCTCAAGACTATGGACAGTGCCATAGCGTTTAAATGAGAAGTCCCAGAAAGAAGCCTTGAGCCCTGTGGATATGCTAACACACATTGCTAATATCAGATTATTCTGACTGCCTGTGGAATGCATGGGATATGGACGTAATCTGTGTAGGACTTTGAGACTCGCTCATTTTTTTGATTCAATGAGGCTCAAAGTCCTACACAGATTACGTCCATATCCCATGCATTCCACAGGCAGTCAGTAGCTGAACAGGTAGGGGGTTCACAGCAATCATCACATGGCAGTTGCAGCCAGCAGGCACATCCAGGCCACAAGTACTGTAGAAGAAATTAACCTTAAGGGCGATAAGATAAATGTTTCAATGACACCAGCACAGGCAAATCTTGCCCATCAGGTAGGGTACATGCAAGAAAGTGGTCCTGTAATAGCACAGTGGCAGGGATGGGATCTCATCCTGGTCTAGTATACCAGCCATTCACCCCCCTGCCCTTGGGAGTTACAGATAGGTCCATGTATAGGGCTCTGGGAGGTACATGCACTGGTCATAAAGATTAAACTTTCCTGTAAGATGCTCTTACCTCCTAGACATTTTGGGGACACTACCATGATCTTTGAGGGCCACTCTGTTGTTACTCCAGGAATACACACAAGGCCAGCTTCCAGGCCTTTTCCCCAAGGTGCCAGAAGGGCCAGCCATCACTGGTCCATGAGTCGAAATGTCCAGGGCCAAATCCACTCAACAGTGTCTCCGGGGTTTAATGCACCTGGGATTGGGAGCAGGATGTTGCTCTGCTGGACATATCTTGGCTTCACTAACTCTCTTTGATTTGCACATACAGTTGTATAGGAGAGGCAGCAATGTGTGTTAGCATATCCACAGGGCTCAAGGCTTCTTTCTGGGACTTCTCATTTAAACGCTGTGGCACTGTCCATAAGCGAACTGACGAGCCCCATAGACTATTGTTGTCCAACCTCAGAGCAGATTTCAATAAACCATTGTACCTTTCTATCATGCTTGCTCCAATAGAGTTATATGGTACAAGAAACTTCCACTTTATTCCAAATTTCTGCACTCATTCTTGTAACACATGTCCAGTAAAGTGGGTGCCTTGATCACTCTTAATCACCTGTGGTCAGCCATAGGCTGTAAAGAGATGCTCTAGGACCCTCTTGGTTTGCTGATCTGCATGATATGCAGGAAAAGCAACCAACAAGCTAGTATCTGTATCCACACAAGTCATGGCATACCGATATCCTTCTGATATGGGCAGAGGCCCAATATAGTCTATCTGCCACCTGACAAGGGGTATCAGCCCCTTTACTATTGTCCCATGTTGCTGTGGGACTAGGTGTAAGTCCCTCTTAGAGCACACAAGGCACTCCTTACAGGCTCTGCTGACTTCTTCAAAGATCAACAGCAAGCCCTATTAATGGGCTACAGCCCACATTGTCTCTTGCCCCAAGTGCAACAAATGCTGATGTAATCACTGGGCTACATCAGAGGCAGGCTTTCCTTCTAGCAAATGCACCTGGGCCAGTGTGTCTGCTTCATCATTCCCTGGGGATGCCAAAGAAAAATGGCCCATCACATGATATATGGTAACTGTCTTAGTCTGACCAGAGGCCTATAGGTCTTGCCACAACTCTTGCCCCCAAAGGGGCTGGTGACCAACCATTCAGTTGGCATGGCACCATGTCAGTAGCCACACAGTCAAGCCCTGATAGATGGCCCAGTCATCAGTGCAGACAACTATAGGGGAGGGATCCTGGGTGAACCTGAGCCACACTGTCTGCAACTCAACCCACTGGCTGCTCTTTCCCTCTCTATCCTCCATACATATTGTCTCAGTCTTAGGATGGAAATCCACAGCCCTCCACTTCAGGGGCTGCCCATGACTGGAGCTGTCTGTGTACCAAGCATCTTCAGATATAGGGGCTTTTCCCTTCTTATAAGGAGTCTTGGCTACCAATGACTCAGAAGCAAGTTCTTTCTGTTTTCCACTGCTATATGTCACTGGCCTCAATAAGCATTGGAGTTCTCCACTTAAGGGACTAGTAGAGAGGGCACTGTGCTGCTGTAAATATGCGACACATTTGGCCAGTGTAGATGTCTGTGTCATGCCCTTCCATGGCCTTTGGATCCAGTCTTGCACCCACCTCACGATGGGATAGGTGGTTATTAACTTGGTCGGAGCTGTTCCAGTGATGGGCTCCATAGCCAGGAGAGCATGGTACAGAGCAGCCAGTTGCTTCTTTATCAAGGTGTACTGGACCTCTGCTCCTTTCCATCATTGTGGCCAGAATCCAATGAGTTGGCGTGTCTGTTCAAGCCACTGCCAAAGACCCCATCCATAACTATCTTCAGTTACATGAGCATCTAGCTCACAGGGCCTTGATGAGTCAATTACACTCAAGGCCTGTATGGCCTTGACTGCTTGTTTAGCAGCAGTAAAAGCAGCTCATGTCTCATCCCAGTCCCACCTGATGCCCTTTCATACCAACCAGGCTTCAGAATTTGTCCCAAGTGTGAGATAAACACTCTCCATAGCCGAAAAGACCCTGAAACTCTTGGAATACTGCCACAGTGGTAGGGGTAGGGAAAGCCTGGACCTTGTCTATGACTGCTTTAGGAATAACTTTAGTTTTACCCAACCAGACAGCCCCAAAGATTTTATAAACAAACCAGGTCCCTGAACATTGGTGCTGTTCATAGCCCATCCTTTCTCCTGTAGATGTAGCAGTCTAGGAACTGCCCCTTCTAAGTCTGCAAGAGAATCCCATGTGAGCATGATAAAATCAGTGTAATGATACAGACGCACCATTTGTAGCTTCTTCCATGTGGCTAAGTCCTGGGCTACAAGTTCATGACAAATGGTGGGACTGTGGAGATATTCCTGTAGAAGGACAGTAATGTCCACTGCCGGCCTTCCCATGTGAAGGCAAACTGTTCCTGACTTTCCTGTGCTATGTCAAGAGGGAAGAAAGCATTAGTAAGGTCCATGATATAATATGTCCCTAGTTCATGACTTAGTGTTTCCTTAAGGGCTGCTATAGAGTGGACAGCAGCATGCAGAGGCAGTGTGACTTTATTCAATTACTTGTATTTCACAGTCATATGCCAGGAGTCATCTGGCTTTTTAACTGGCCACAGTAGGGAATATAAAGGAGTATGAGTGGGCTTTATGATGCCCACCTTCTCCAACTCCTGTAAAGTTTCTCCAATATCCTTGTGCCCCTCAGGAAATTTATACTGCTTAGTATTTGTCACTTGCCAAGGTACAGGTAGAGCTACAGGTGGGTACTTAGCACGTCCCTGAGAACTGCCATTAGCACACTCACCCTCAGTCTGAACTCACCTGCAATGGTCTGTAACCACAGGCCCTGCAGGATATCTACCCCCAAAATATATTCAGGGATGTTAGAAATGTATACAGTATACACCTTTGGGGATAAACGCCCTATCCCCAATGGGATTTTGGCTTTCTTCACTCTAATTGCCTTACCCCCATAGCCATCTGTCACAGCAGGGGCCCCGGGAAAATGCTCAGGATTTCCATGAATCAAACAACACTCAGCTCCTGTGTCCACCAGCACCAGGAAACATTGTACATTCACAGGGGACCAATGAATTGCTAATTCAACATGTGGCCTCTGGTCCCCACCATGTCCCCCAAGGTGGGGACTTTGACCACTCCCCTCAGTCAAACCATTATGCCCATTCATCATCCTCTGGGGGTGAGGGCCCAGGTGGAGCCTGAGTGCTTTCTTCCAGGACATCTTGCAGGGACACAGGCAGGACATGGGGCTTTGGCTCTGGCTTCCATGTCCTGGACCTCAGCAGCTGGAACTGCTGCTCTGGCTTTAATTGGTGCCACAGTTCTAACAAGATCCTATTGGGCTGCCCATCACATTTCTCTTTCACTGCCCCGGCCTTTATCAAATCAACTCACATATGGGTCCTCGAGACCTTCATGGGGCCCTTTGAACCTCTCTTTTCAGTCATAGCCCATACTTCCTTCTGTGATCTTATTGTTTCAACCTCCCCCAGATCTGCTAATGTATGAGTAGCCTCACTTATGGGTTTCCCTATGTGGTGGATAGGAATAGTCACTAGGGACCCAAAGAGAGAAGGGGGAGCTGCATGGAGCACCAGATTTCTCCTTGCTACCACAAGCAACTCCTCATCAGGGCCCTGGGGGGTCCATATTATTGATGATATTTTTTCATGCCCAGCTCCCATAACACCTGCTGGAGCTCTGCATAAGTTTTCCAGCTAGTGGGTAAGTATGGTAAATCACCCTGATTAGGTCAAACTGCCTTGATGGCTGCTGTCAGCCAATCCAGAAGCATCCAATTCCCTAAGGTGTGACGGGCACTTTGCAACTGCTCCTGGAGTGAAGTGTGAGTCATTAGGGAAACGATTCTACTCATCTCAGTACCTGATACAACAATGTTTTTCACTCCCATATCCCAGAGACACAAAAGCCATGTAGGCAGAAGCTCCAAGGGCTTCTGCTGATACCAGACTCTAATGTCCACCGGCTCATCCTGGGTATATGGGCAGATCATGGAGTGCTCCACAACCTGGGGAGGGTGTGGCTCCTCCCCCTGAGGAGCCTGCAGTTGTTGTTGTGGTTTTACTTTCTTAATTACAACAGGGTGGGCCTTTAATACTGGAGAGGCTGGTGCCTTGGCAGTGGCCTTGGCAACAGATCATCCCTTGGCCACACACCCCATCCTCTCCTGACATCTCCTCTACCATCTCCGGGGCTGAAGGCACCACTCTTTCCTTCCCCTCCTGCAATGTGGACTCTCCTGCAACCTCCCCCCTCCCTACTGCTAAGGAATCTTCCAGGAGCGCAACCTGTCTTATCAATAACTGTCTTCCTTGAGGGCATCCCAAAGGTCATGGCCTTGCTCCTCCAAGCAATGCTGAAGTGTGTCTCTCTGCTGGCAAAGTCTTTCTCTCTTCTCGGTAACCCTCTCTCTCTCCTTGATAACACTTTCTACTATCTCGAGGAAAAGAGATCCTCCAATGCCAGCTGCTACACAGCCATTCAGGGCCTCTAAGCAGTCTTCTATCTGATGGAGGGCTAATTCTGCAGCTTCCAGTGTCTCCCCCATTCCCCAGTTCTGAAGAAGGCCCCAACCCTCTAGGAGGTGCTTTACCCTTGACCAGTTCTCCACTAGGGGCTTCCCAATTGGAAGCCCCACATACAGGGGGTCCCTGAGTGAAGCTGCACCCTCTGCCACTGAAGGTACCGTGGCTCCCCACCATCCCTAGAGGCAGCCTGCCCATGGTCGCACCCATGTAGACAGATTTGGGTTCAGAGGTCCCTTCAACTACTGCCAGATGTCACTCCAGGGGGAAAATCCTGGGGCAAAATACCTTTGAAACTGAAATCGGTCAAAGAGAGAAATAAAGTTTAAGAAACCCATTTATTTCTTACAAGCAGTCATCCCACATCTCTCTCAACCTGGATGCAGAAGAAGAGAGAGCTCTACCCAACCACTCTGGTCCAGATTAGACCTCCATCACCCATGTAATTACCTACTGATATGGAGATGGACTACTTCTCTCCACCCCTTGGATACACCTATTGATATTGAGATGCACTAAAGCCAGGCAATAGATTCTGGAAACATTGTAATTTTACCTAAGAGGTGACAAATCACAAATTGTCATCAGAAATACACAAAGACAAAAAGTTAAGTTCAGGCATTGAACTCCCAGTCTAAGGAAGGTGTAGAGAATCAGAAGTGTACTGGGTAAGGTTTAAAAGAATTTCCTTTTTTCAGATTGCACCCATAAGTGTGGTATAGATGATGCCTATGGATAAGTGATAACACGCAGTATTTGTCTTCCTCTGTATGGCTTATTTTACTTTACATAGTACCCTCCAGTTTCATCCATGTTGTTGCAAAGGATAGGATTTCCTATTTTAAGGCTGAATAGTATTCCATTGTATACATATACCACATTTTCTTGATCCATTTATCTGTTGATGGACACTTTTGTATTTTTTGCATCTTGGCTATTGTGAATAATGCTGCAGTGAATATGGAAGTATAGGTATAGCTTTTAGATAATGGTTTGATTTCCTTGTATATATGCACAGAAGTGGGAATGCGGGGTCATGTTTTTAATTTTTTGAGGAAACTCCATGCTCTTTTCCATAGTGGCTGTACCAGTTTATATTCTCCCCAACAGTGTACAAGGGTCCCATTTATCCATATCCTTGCCAGCATTTCTAATCTCTTGTCTTTTAGATAATAGCCATCTTTATATGTATGAGGCAATATCTCACTGTGGTTTTGATTTGCAGTTCACTGAAAATTAATGCTGTTGAGCACCTTTTTGTGTACCTGTTGGACATTTTTATGTCTTTTTTAGAAAAGTGTTATTCGTGTCCTTTGTGAACATTTAAAAAAATTTTTTAAATATTTCTTTGTATGAGTTCCATGCATATCTTGCATATTAACAACTCATTAGGTGTGTGATTCGCAAATATTTTCTCACACTACATTAGTTGTCTTTTAATTTTGATTGTTAACTTTGTTGCACAGAAACTTTTTAGTTTGATGTAATCTCACTTGTTTGCTTTTGCTTTTGACTTCCTATCCAAAAAATTATTGCCAAGACTGAAGTCAAGCTTAGCCCCTGTATTTTCTTCTCAGAATGTCATGGTTTTGAACCTTATGTTCATCTTTAATCCATTTGAGTTTATTTTCACATATAGACAGAGGTTTGGTTTCATTCTTTTGCATGTGGCAATTCAGTTTTCCCCATTTTATTTATTGGAGAGACTATCCTTTCCCCATTTTATATTCTTATCTCTTTTGTTGAAGATTAACTGACTATATGTACATGGTTTACTTCTATTCAGTGCCATTTATCTATGTGTCTTTTATCCTAATACCACAGTTATGATTATGTAAGATATCTTAAATATATGTTATTCCTCTTTTCAGCTTATATACTTTGTGCTATTGTTAAGGGAAACTTCTAAAAGGGAAAAGCCAATTAATATGAACACATAAGATTGTTGATGCTTCTATTATGATAACTTTTTTTTGCCTGTTTTTAATTAAAACTTCATGTGAAAAATTATAATTATGCACGGTGATGGATGTGCTAACTAACCTTGTCTTGATAATTGTTGTTGGATAATGCAATCCATGGAGATCTCCCTGCACTATAGGTGGGACCTCGTCCTGGGAAAGGGTTCTTGACTCTGATCAAGAAAGAATTCACAAGCAGGTCAAGCTGGTACAAACAGAGTAGTTTATTAAAGCAAAAGTATACACTCAAAGGAGGAATGTAGGCATGCTTGAGTGGTAAATAGTGTAGTAGTTTACTAAAGCAAAGTACACACTCAAGGAGGGTGTACTCAAGCTGCTCCAGAGAGGAACAGCTTTTGATAAATATTTTTTGATGTGGAAAGATCCAAGGGATCATCATTATCATTATTTTTATCATTTTTTAAATTATTAATACTAACATTGCTTCTATGGTGTGGAGTTGTTTTAACATATATACACATATTCCCTTTTACTCATTAATGATTTCAGAGGGCAATATATGAAAATGTAAAGCAAATAAAGCTAATCATTGCTTATATGAAACGTTTTCAAAGACAAATTATTGAACTGTTTTATATTTTATATTTATATATTAGGAGGTTTAGAAATCTACATTTAGTAGCAAAAGAATTATTTGTGCCTCATATTGTTCAAGTCCATAATATCAAAGCTAGCCTAATATAATTTTACAGATGGATTCTAAGTAATACTTTTTTAATGTAAGTATAGTTGATACACAGTCATTGGTTTCAAGTATACAACATAGTGGTTCAGGAGTTTCCCATATTATTAAATCCTCACCCCCACTAGTGCAGTTACTATCTGTCACCATAGGAAGATGTTAACAGAATCATTGACTATATTTTCTATGCTGTACTACCATTCCCATTACCTATTTGTATTAAAATTGAGAGTTATTTTGTGCCTTCATCCCCCTAAAAATCCCCACCCACCCACCTCAACCCCTACCCTATGGTAACCACTAGTCACTTCTCAGTGTCTATGAGTCTACTACTATTTTGTTCATTTTGTTTTGTATTGCTTTTATATTCCACAAATAAGTAAAATCATGTGGTATTTGTCTTTCTCTACCTGGCTTATTTAACTTAGCATAATACCCTCTAGGTTCATCCATGTTGTCACAAATGGAAGGATTTATTTCTTTTTATGGCTAAGTAATATTCCATTGTGTATACATACCACATCTTCTTTATCCATTCATTTACTGATAGACATAGGTTCCTTCCATATCTTGGCTCTTGTAAATAATGCAGTGATAAACATAGGCGTGTATGCATTTTTTCAAATCAGGGATTATGTTTTCTTTGGGTAAATTCCTAGAAGTGGAATTATTGGTAATATGGTATTTCAAATTTTAATTTTTTAAGAAACCTCCATACTGTTTTCTACAGTGGCTGTACCAATTGACATTCCTACCAACAGTGTAGGAGGGTTCCTTTTTCTCCATATCCTCACCAACACTTGTTAACTTCTTATCTTTTGTATAGTGGCCACTCTGACTAATGTGAGGTGATATCTCATTATGGTTTTGATTTTCATTTCCCTGATAATTAGTGATGTGATGCATCTTTTCATATACCTATTGGTCATCTGTATTTTTTCTTTGAAGATACGTCTGTTCAGTCCTCTGCCCATTTTTTAATCAAGTTATTTGGCGTTTTTTTTGGTGTTGAGGCATATGAGTTATTTATGTTTTTTGGATGTTAGCCCCTTATTGGATAAATCATTTAGAAACATATTCTCCCATAATGTAGACTACCTTTTTGTTCTGTTGTTGGTGTCCTTTGCTTTACAGAAGCTTTTTAATTTGATGTAGTCCCACTTTCTCATTTTTAAAATTTTATTTCCCTTGCCCAAGAAGATGTGTCCGGGAAAAAATTGCTCATGCTTATGTTTAAGAGATTTTTGCCCATGTTTTCTTCTAAGAGTTTAATGGTTTCATATCTTACATTTAGGCCTTTAATCCATTTCAAGTTTGCTTTTGTGTATGGAGTTAGACAGTAATCCAGTTTCATTTTCTTCCATATAGCTGTCCAGTTATCCCAACACCCATTAATGAAGACACTGTTTTTTCCTCACTGTATATTCATGACTCCTTTATCATATATTAATTGGCCATATATGTGTGGGTTTATATCTGGGTTGTCTATTCTGTTCCATCAATAAATGGGTGTGTTCTTGTGCCAGTGCCACATTATTTGGTTACTATATTTCTGTAGTATAGCTTCAAGTCAGGGAGTGTAAAAACCCCCATCTTTGTTTTTATTTCTCAGGATTGTTTGTCTCTTTATCTTTTGTGATTTCATATGAATTTTAGGACTGTTCACTCTAGTTCATTGTAAAATGTTGGTATTTTGATAGGGATTTCATTTGAATTTGTAAATTGTGTTGGGCAGGATGGTCATTTTGACATTATTAGTTCTTCCTATCTGTGAGCTTGCGATAGATTTCCATTTATTGGTGTCTTCTTTAATTTCTCTCATGAGTGTTTTATAGTTTTCAGAGTATAGGTCTTTCACTTCATTAGTTAGGTTTATTCCTAGGTATTTTATTCTTTTTGTTGCTATTGTGACCGGAATTGTCTTCCTGATTTCTCTTTCTATTAGTTTATTGTTAGTGTATAGGAAAGCCACAGATTTCTGTTTATTAATTTTGTATCTTGCAATTTTGTTGAATCCTATTATTAGTTCTAATAGTTTTTCAGTAGTCTTTAGGGTTTTCAATAGATAGTATCATCTCATCTACAAATAGAGACAGTTTAACTTCTTCCTTACCAATTTGGGTACCTTTTTTCTCTTTGTATTGTCTGACTGCCGTGGTTAGGACCTCCAGTAGTATTCTGAATAAAAGTGGTTAACATGGGCATCCTTGTCTTGTTCCCAATTTTAGAGGAAAAGCTTTTAGCTTTTTGCCATTGAGTATGTTAGATGTGGGTTTGTCATATAAGGGCCTTTATTATGTTGAAGTATATGCCTTTTATACCCATTTTTTGAGAGTTTTTTATCATGAATGGTTGTTCAATTTTGTCAAATGCCTTTTCAGCAACAAATAATGTTCTTAAACTTTGAAAGTTTTCATACTTTTTATAGTTAGGGCTATCATAATATATTTTTAAATGATAAATTGCTTAAAATTAAGGTAGTCAAACATACATTGGGCATAAAAATCAACAACTAAATAAGGTAAAACTAAGACAACAACAAAAATAACCAGTCCTCTGAACACAACCCTCCTTTGGACAGTTTCTTCTTTCACATGCCTTATGTGTTATATTTGTGGCCACATTTTTTATTAATATTTCACTGAAAAGTATTAATCTTATTTACTTACCATTTCTTGATAACAAAAAGAAATATGCTAATGTATTTAGTATAATCATAGTGGTAATAGTATGGTAGTTGATATAATTTAATTTTTATTACTAAACATTATCATTGTTTACAAGAAGTGAGATGATGCCAAATAGCAATGATTTTGCCATTTTTAAAAATAATGTATTTTTAATGAGCTGTCACTTTCAACTCAACAGAATTTTATCAACTAATTATAGATTCTTGTGACAATTAGAAAAATTTCTTTTCATAGTAATTTCTATATCACTATATAAGGGTGAGTTTTTATAAATATACAGGAATAGATAATATATTGACAATAAATATTATATGACATATCCTTCTTAGTCAAGTTGATATATAAGGGCAAAGCAGAGAATTAAAATTTGTTGTGTAAGATTTAAATTCTAATATGCTGTAAATCACCAAGGCTATCAATAATTATCCTAGGTACTGTTATTGAGTGGAGTCAAAGTGTGCCATTTGTATAGAACATAAAAGAGTGGAGAGTTTAATAGTCAGAAAGGATCTAGAAAGCTGGGAAGGGGGACCCAATCCAATTATGAAACAGAAAATAAGTCAGAGCCTTATTGCCAGATTAAATATGTTTTTTAGTTAATAAGGCCGAAGTCCCAAAATTGTTGGTAAGGAAAATACAATACAGTTCAGAACCAGGAGAAGTATATTTTAGTTTTAACTCTGAAACAAGTCACTTTGGGGAAATGTCTTCAATATTCCTATACTTAGTTTTCTATACCTGTTCACTGAAACTTAAAGTCCTCCCCTAAGTAAGTGTCTTGATTATTTTGAAGAATGAATTGGATAATACATGTGAAAATGCCTTGTGTATTACAATGTGCTATACACACACTTACCATTATTAAGAAATACTTGCTACTTTGTTATTCATAGGCTACCTATCAAGGTTCTTAGTTTAAATATTAGCCACCAACTATGGATAAAAACACTATTATGTTAAAACATGATAGCTAATTACATAAATTTATTCAACCATGAAATTACTTAGTTAATACATAATGGAACAGATTTGTTATGTGTGTTCTTGCAAATGAATACATCTGTGTAAATAGTGACCTTCACAGGACGCTTCATTCTCTTACTTTCTTTATTCTTTTCCTAATGAAATAATATTTGTAGACAGCTCTTTTATCACTTGTAAACACAATAAGAGTGATTTAATTTTACATACATTGTCAAGGACAATAATGATGAAACATGATAATAATGCAGAGCAAAGGTAAAGAATGTAAATGTTGTTTCTGTAGTATGAATAATAATTTTTCTTTTACTTAAATTACTAATACCAAATCACCAATGTGCTAAATAGAAATTAGTGTGGTGATCTTTTTGATCTTTTTAACTTAGTATATTCTTTTTAATCTCTTAGGATTATTTTAATTTCTTTATTGCCCCAGTGGAATATCTTATGTACCAGAAACCTTTTTAAAATAACAAATAATGTTTAGGTACATAATCTAGAATGTGGGACATTCAACAGAAATCTATTTTGATAATTATAATTTTTAAATTTTAAAACTTCAGCTCTAATTAAATACTTTTACTATTTGCTTCTGTCCTTGCTTTCCCATTGAAACTGCAATCCATGAAATGTTTATTTTTTCAAATTGAAACATCTAATGTCCTTTAACAATCTTTGGAAATTGTGAGATAGAAAGGAAGCATGCAAAAGAAAAAAAAGTAATGTTATCTTAATTTTGTACCAATTACTTGCCATTACCTGCCAGAGCTAGGACAGTCTCTCCATCTTCCATGGATTGGAATTTGGTTCTATCAAATTATTAGTATCTGTTGAGTAATGTGTGTACTCCATAATAGAAAGTAATGAGAAAATAATAATATTGTTTTAGTTCTTCTCAAACATGTAATGAGTTCATGGAAGTATGGATATAACTCAATGATTAATAGGAAAACAATATACACATAAGCACTAAATTGGAGAAAACACAAAAAAGAAATGTATAAATCAGAATAAAGGGCTAATATACACATGGGAGTTCTGATTGTGCGAATCAGTTAGAATCTGGGTAGGATTTGATGAATGCTGGAGAAAAGGCCTTAGCCTTTTTCCACTAGAAAGGGAAACAAGTGGAGATGATCATGTCCAAAGGTCAGAGCTTCTGATCAGAAAGGAGTAAATATGAGTAAATTCAAACTTGATTTTTTGGATGGTAATAGTTCTGAGACTTTAAGAAACTAGAAAACTTGAAATAGCTGTTTCCTGCTTATTGGTAAGGGAGAGTAAAATGAAAGTTGCATTAAAGACAATGGGTTTTGCTAGCATATACACACTCGCTGCTTCTCATCATCACTTTAATCATAAAAAACATGATAATTCTTGAGCTCCAAGTTTATTCCAAGCAATCTTTTATATACTACCATGTTTTATCTCATTTAGTATTATCATCAATCCTATGAAAGAAATTCTAAGTATTATTTCTATTTTTCAGATGAAAAAGAATTAGAACAATTATGAAAATTTCCCAGGGTCACAGAGTTAATTAGTGGCCCATCCTCATAGGAACTCACATCTCACTGAATTGGGAGGAGGTCTAATAATTGGTGATGGCCACTTTCATGAGTATTTCTCAGATAATTTTAAATGTTGATACCTAGGAACATTTTGAAAGAAAATTATTTTAATGAGCAATGAGTGGGAATAATATGTCATGAGTTTAATTAAAATATAATAAGTAATTATTAATATATCAATTGTCCTGCAAAAGTAGACAGAATAATAAAAAATCTTAGAAGCAAATCCAGGTATATATTTGAGTATCTACCATATATAAAGATGACCTTTTCCATAAAGGAAAGAAAGACTATTCTTAGGACTATTGGTGATTTTAAAAATCATTAAAATAAATACAATGGAAACTAGATCACTTTCTTATACCATACACAAAAGTAAACTCTAAATAGATTAAATACCTAAATATAGGACATGAAACCATTAAACACTTAGACAAAGGCTCAGGCAAGAATCTAATGGACATCAGCATGAGAAATTCCTTTCTGGGTATGTAACCCCTGGGAAGGGAAACAAAAGCAAAAATAATCAAGTGGGACTACATCAAGCTTAAAAGCTTCTACCCAGCAAAGGACACCATCAACAAAACAAAAAGGAAACCTACCATTGTAGGAGAATCTATTTGCAAATGATATATCTAATAAGGAGCTAATAACCAAAATATATAAAGAATTCATACAACTTAACACCAAAAAATAATAATAATAATACAATTAAAAGGTGGGCAGAAGACCTGAATAGACATTTTTCCAGTAAAGACACACAGATGGCTAACAAGCATATGAAAGGATGCTCCAAGTCACTAATCATCAAGGAAATGCAAATCAAAACCACAATGAGGTACCACCTCACACCAGTCAGAATGGCTACCATCTAAAAGATATGAAATAACAAGTGTTGGGGGAGATGTGGAGAAAAGGGAGCCCTCCTACACTGTTCCTGGTAATGTCAGTTTGTGCAGCCTCTGTGGAAAGCAATATGGAGGTTGTTTCTATTTCTAAAAATACCATCTTTATAAATTCATATGAAACCACAAAAGACTCTGAATAGCCAAAGCAATCCTGAGAAAGAAAAATAAAGCTGGGGGCTGTACATTCCCCAACTTCAAGCTCTACTACAAAGCCACAGTAGTCAAGACAATTTGGTATTGGCCCAAAACAGACCCATAGACCAATGATACAGACTAGAGAGCCCTGATATAAACCCAAGCATATATGTTCAATTAATATACGATAAAGGAGCCATGGGTATACAATGGGGAAATGACAGCCTCTTCAACAACTGGTGTTGGCAAACCTGGACAGCTATATGCAAGATAATGAAACTGAATTATTGTTTAACCCATACATAAAAGTAAACTCGAAATGGATCAAAGACCTGAATATGAGTCATGAAACCATAAAACTCCTAGAAGAAAGCATAGGCAAAAATCTTTTGAATGTAAACATGAGCAACTTCTTCCCTCGGGCAAGGGAAACAAAAGCAAAAATGAACTCATGGGACTACATCAAACTAAAAGTTTCTGTACAGCAAAGGACACCATTAGTAGGCATCCTGCAGTATGGGAGAATATATTCATAAGTGACATATCCAATAAGGGGTTAATATCTAAAGTATATACAGAACTCACACACCTCAGCACCCAAAAAGAAAATAACCCAACTAAAAAATGAGTGGAGGATCTGAACAGACACTTCTCCAAAGTAGAAATTCAGATGACCAACAGTCACATGAAAACATGCTCCATATCGCTAATCATCAGAGAAATGCAAACTAAAATTACCAGTTGGGATGGCCAACATCCAAAAGACAAGGAACAAAAAGTGCTGGTGAGGATGCAGAGAAAGGGGAACCCTCCTAAACTGTTGGTGGGAAAGTAAATTAGCTCAACCATTGTGGAAAGCAATATGGAGGTTCCTCAAAAAACTAAAAATAGAAATACCATTTGACCCAGGAATTACACTCCTAGGAATTTACGTGAAGAAAACAAGATCACAGATTCAAAAAGACATGCACCCTGGCACGGGCCATGCTGCTCATGCTGTTTGACAAGGTCCAGGCATGAGGAGGAATCCTGAAAACAGGAAACCTCATAGCTGGCCCCTACTAATTCCCACACTTATTTTTACAGTTAGGATGTTGGTGCTTGGGCTCATATATGGGAAATCTTATGTATTTAAGATTTATTAATCTTTAGTAAATAACATAACCCAAAATATTGATCAAAGCAGCAATTCCAGAAACAAAAGCAGTGTTATGGGACCAATTGTTCCAGGCATACTGCCACAAATAAGTGAGGCAGAACAACCCAGGCCTCTCAAAACTAGATGCAGTTTGTCCTCCCTTTTGTAACAATTCAAACATGACTAACCAGGATTTCTTTAGAATACTGGCAGAGGAGTTATGGGAACCTGGGCCATGGAAAAACCCATTCTCCCAAGAAACTTATATGAAACAGCAAAGTAATAAAAAGAGATTAATAGTCCCCACTGCCCACAGCCCCCTTTATGTTGCTTATAATATTAGAAGAGTATCCCCCTTGAAGAAAGAAGTTATGAGTAAAATAGGAAGATTTACATTTATAATTATCCCATATATAGAAGTTTATAATGAATTTATGACAAAATATTATTATATTAATGGTAAGGTAGTAAGAGCAGATTTAGTGTTATTATATGAAAGATTAAAGAGGACTGCAAGGCCCTGATGCCTGTGAACACAGGAGGAAAGGTGTAAACATCTGAAATTGTGGAATGAATATTATGAAAGAATAAGGTGTTTTTATTGTATTCGTAGGAATGTTGAGGAATGGGTGATAGGAGTACCATCCCTAGACTTTAGATGTAAGCCTCAACCCACATATGTAGTATAGGATTTAATTAACAATATAGTTATACTTAATAACTGAAAGATATATAGCTTGCATTTTATATAACCTGCTTAAACTTTATATAGCCTTAGATACATATCTTAAACTTTATGCTTAAAAACAAACATTATGCTTAAAAGCAGACATTATAAACCACACACTGCCACACGCCATTTTCCTGTCTAGCACCTAGCACATAACCTACATCTCTGGTCAGAAAGGTTAAGGGAAAATTAAACATTAAATGTTACAAGAAAGCTGTTCAAAAAAAATGATAACATCTGTAATGAGCTGGAATAATACAAAAATTGAAAGAAAAAAACATTGTACCATCCATGATCAAAGAAAATGTGTAACATTATGTAAACCTTAAAAAGATATAAAAATAAAAACCCTGCCGCTTGATGTCAGGAAATGTTACAACCTTGATTGAGTGTTTCTTCTCCTCACTCATCTCCTCACTCGCCAACGCTGTCCTTTCCTTCGTGACCCACACCTCGGCTGGAGTTGGACTCCGGCAGCACCCACGTTTATCACAGCACTATTTGCAATAGCCAAGATATGGAAGCAACCTAAGAGTCCATCAGTAGATGAATGGATAAAGAAGATGTGGTACATATACACAATGGATTATTATTCAGCCATAAGAAAAAAACAGTCTTACCATTTGCAACAACATGGATGGAGCTAGAGGGTATTATACACTCGGTGAAATAAGCCAGGTGGAGAAAGACAAGTATCAAATGATTTCACTCATTTGTTGAGTATAACAACAAAGCAAAACTGAAGGAACAAAACAGCAACAGATTCACAGTCTCCAAGAAGAGACTAGCAGTTACCAAAGGGGAGGGGTGGGGGAGGGTGGATGGAGAGGGAGGGAGAAGGGGATTAAGAGCTATCACAATCAGCACACATAATGGGTCAGGAGCTTCATGGGGAAGCAGTATAGCACAGAGAAGACAAGTAGTGACTCTATAGCATTTTACTACACTGATGGACAGTGACTGCAATGGGTTGTGTGTGGGGTACTTGATAATATGGGTGAACGTAATAACCACAATGTTGTTCATCTGAAACCTTCATAAGATTGTATATCAATGATACCTTAATAAAAGAAATGCTAAATTTCAGAAATCAAGAATAAGATTTGAAAATTTGAAAATAATAATACACCAGTGACACTGAACAAAATATGAAAACAAATTTATCAAAAAAACTCAAGCTACCAACAGTTGCTAAAACATACTCAAACTGACTAATACTTGAGGAAATACTAAATAAGACAAACACAAATACAGTGTTATCAATCTGAAAACATATGAAGCACATGATAATGTAGGGAAGAATATAAGGAAAAAGCATTATTATGAAATAAGGTAAAATCTTACCTAAAGTGATTTGACAATATTAAAAGGAATTTCTTACATCCTATAACCATTAATCCAATATTTATGCTTCTAAGAATTTATCCTGAGAAAATCATCAGAAATATGCACAAATACAAGAATTCTCTTTGCATATTCACAGTATGATCCTTTTTTAAAAAACAAACTCACTAGAAAAATAAAGAATAAATACATGAGAATGTTAACATTAATGTTTATGAATGATGAAATTATATGCATATTTATTAGCAAATTTCCTTATATAAACTTTATAAATCATTTTAAAGTAATAATGTATAAAGGCAAAAATGAAGTATACAGCACAACTGGGATTCAAACCTAGGTCTAACTCACATTTATTAATTTACACTTTGCACAACAGTATCCTATGGATTATGGGAGATGGATATAAACACTATACATATTGGAATTCATTAAGTCTTAATACATAGGCTGTGGTTGTTTGTTTTGTGAAAGTGGTAGTGTTTGCAGTAATATTAATAATAGAATCAGTGACAGTGTTAGAGGAACAAAAGAAGCAAACAAAAAAGCTAGTCAGAGTAGCAAAAGTACTTAATATAAATGTAATTAAGTAGCTGATAGTAGAAAGTCAAAACAAACAATGTATGTTGTTTAGTTGAAACTGATCTGCTGTAAAAAAAAAGAAATCTGACATGACACATAGTAGTTGTGTGACTATCTGATATTGATCTCTGTTTCCTCATCTATAAGACAGGATGCATAATATTATACTTGCCTTGACAGTTTGGTATCCTTACGTAAGAATGAGATATTATAATATATGGCAAGCATCCTAAACAATATTGGACCCATGGTATAAGGAAGTTGTTTTTCTTCCATCTGTTTTCTTAAAATATTGTATAAATGATTTTGTTTCCATGAACAAGTATTCTTAATTCTTAAAAAAGTGCTCATACAGATTTTTAATTCCTATGTGCCAATCTGAATGTAGAATTTGGCATTTTAAGCATATCATACCCTGTACCCTTTCCCACTCTGTGGTTTCATTTTTGAATTTATGTTTTTCTCCTAATTCAATGGTAATATATTTCAAGGCAGAGCCTGAGAGTAATATGTTTATTACTTCTAGCTCCCCAGCATACTACCAGGAAAATAGAAGGTGTTAATTTTTTTAAGTTGGACTTAAGGAGTAAAAATGACAGATTGACTATTATTAATAGAAAAGTGGAGATGAGTAGGAAGTGCAGCTTAAAGCTAGATTTTTATAGTGCATGTTCATGACCATGAATCCCTAGGAAATGACACAACAACTAACCAGCGAATAATTAAGGAAAAGCTAAGAACCTGTGGGAGATACTGTCAATGAGGAAAGTATTCTAGTTACATGAAAATTATATGTGATGAGTTAATGCCTTTGCCTTGAGAGCAATTAATTATGTGTCTCCTAACTGCAGCTTGATGTCATGGTTAGATTATACATCCCATGAGTCTTTAGAAAATCCTGTGTGGGCACTGGTTTATGAGTAGATGAGGCAATCCCATACAGGATGAAAGTAGCATCCTAAAAGGACAGAAGATGAATTCCAAAGCCATGGAGGTAAACTGCACTGAATGTCAAAAGTTCTGAGTGAAGAAATTGCTTCAAAAATAAAAGAAGAGTTCTGCAACATTGAAATTTGAGATATTACTTCCCATGTAAGGTCTGGTTCTCAAAGTTACAGTTCTTGGTTCCATAGGATGGTAAGACAGCTGCCTGGCTTTAACAAGTTTGAGGAATCTGGTTACTGACCCAAAGAGGGAAAGACAGTATTTCATAACAGATGATTAAAAATATAAAGGTGCTAAGGTTATAGCTAACAAAGCAAGTGAGATCCTTGTAATTTAGGTGCTGAATCTCTTAATGGATTTTTTTGGTAGTAATGGAGTAAGTAGAAAAATGTATACCTTTTGTACACAGCTGCAAGTCTCTTTAGCTTTTTGTTTTTTTCTTCAACCATTGATGCAGCAATCAGCTTTAGGCAGGTGTGATCTGCCATCATTTCATTCTGGCAGCACTTTATCTTTCTAATACACTAGAGATTTTCTGGGTGCTTTTTGTTGGTGTAGTAACTAGATGTTCAACAAAAAATTCTGACACAAACCTGGAATTTGTAAGAGTAAGACTTGATCAATGAGATATGAATACTTGTGGATAAAATACCCTACTATTTCTTTTCTCAAGATTAAAAGTCCAGTTGCATTCTACATGCTATTAAGTGTCCTACGTGGAATCATGTGCTATTTTCACCCAGTGATAGCCCTCTACATGACACATTTTGACTTTGCTTTCTTTCCTTCAATCACTCTCTCAGTCTCCACTGACTTTTGTTCATGGGATCAGCTCCCCAAATAAACCCTCTGCATATAAGCATTTGTCTAAGTTTTACCTTTTTTGGGAGAGCCCAGGATTCAAGAGTGGGGAGAACGGCCATAGGAAGCAGATCCTCAGGATGGGTTTGTGGATCTGGATATTTCATTGTCAATGGTAAAGACCCTGCTGCTGAAAAAGTGGGAAGGTAATGGTCCCTGACTTGTAACAGTGTCAGAAGTCTTAATAAAGCTGTAGAAGATATTACTGAGAATCATCTGTAGCAGACTGGAATCCTGTGCAGGTGGGGTTTGTAACTCTGTCGTTTGGAATGTGGTGGCATGTAACCATTATCGGGCAATGGTATTTTTAAGTACTGTCTTATTAGCTGGCTTTTGTTAGTAGCCTTCAAAACCTTGGAAAAAAGAAAATGACTAGCTCATATTAGTCAACTGTTAACTCAAGGCACCTTGTGAAAATCAGAAACCCTCCATGGCAGTGTATAAAGAGAACCTGATTTCTGCCACTGCAGTGAAGACTTGGATGAAAATCTGTCTGGGTTTGTAAATGTCGGGGTAGCATAGCTACACTACAGACAAAGTGTCATCTCTGAAGGTCTTCTGGGCCAAATTGAGAGTCCCTAATGGAGAACGAATGTGACTTTGTGACTTGACTTGAAATGTAGACATTTTGATAGAAAACCTGAATATCTTTATACCCCAGTTTCTCCTAGACTTTCCAGCCATAAGGTATGGTTTCCTCCTATGTTCATATGAGATGAGTGCCCCTGCCTTAGAGATTACAGGAACCTCATGTGAGATACGGAGTTCACAAATTGATGCTTGTCTTCCACAAGGTATATATGGTACCATCTCGAATCTTTGCCTCCAGACCAATAACAAGAGTTACTTCACAGTATATTTTGAAATTGAGTAGTAGTATAGACCTTACTGTATTAAGAAATAGTGTATGCACTGAAAGAGTTGATTAAATTTATATGACATATATGTACTGGCAGGAATGAGAGAAAGCATCTGGAGAGTTTTTGGGATTATTGAACCAGAGATAGTGGAATAGAGGGCTGAATAGGGGAGAATTTAGGACAATGATTAAGTCATCTAATTTTTATGTATAATTTTTTGTGTATAATGTTTATATATTGGCCTATTACACTTTAAAGAACACTTTACTTGGGTTTGGTTTGTAATTTAAAAAAAGAATTCTAAAATGTAACGGCATTTAAATGAAGCATATAGAAGGGCATTTGGAAATTCTCTTAAAGGCAAATTTCTTTGATTTTCAAAGGAATATCCCCTCCCTGCCCTGGAGAATTTACACTAATGTCAGAAAAAACAACTAAAACTGGTATAATTTTGCTGGAGCTTCAGGTTATTGTAGACATTGCCAAAATGATCATTTCTATTTCTAACATATGTTGCAGTTATCTTTATGAGTTTTGGCTCAGGGAAGAGAAAATGAGTGCCAGAAAGATAAAGATCTACATTTTAGTTTGAAAATCTGAATGTCAATTTGGAGAACTATCATTCCCTCACTGTAAAATACTGATTGAGAGAAAAATATATTAATTTCTGTTTTCCTTCTTACTGTTTTATTCTTCTTGGGATACTTTTTTTTTTCTTTTAACTGGGGCATCTTATTCAGATTACTAAATTGTTTCATGCTAATAGTGATAGCACTGTTGTTTGGATTGGATCCATTTTACCCAAAGAGATATTTATATCTTATACAATTTTATCAAACCTTAATCTGTTTCTGAACTGCTCTAATGCTCTTCAGGTCCAGTACAATTTTTTACTATTCTACTGATACCTGGCTTTAAAATATAAATCAGTATACTTCATTAATGCTCCCAAATTAACAATCATCTGTAAAATGCCTAGAATCAGTTGTTAATTTTCAGGAGCCCTTGTACATAACCGCCTATCACTGTCCTGTCTAGCTGCAGGGGATGAAAGCACAAAGCATGTAAAGTTGATTGCTCTCATTTTCTGATTCAGAGAATATAGCACTGTTCAGCATACTAATAATGCTTTCACCATCATCAATAACTTATACGACAGATGGTTTGTCCATCTTGGGTGTACCAAGAAGCAGTCCATGTATGTCTACATGAATGCTAAGCAACAATTACATCTCCTCAATCATCTATACCTAGGATTTTTTTGATAGGTTCCAGGCTGGTCATACTATATTATATGTTGTCTATATCAAACAAAGCCAGTATCATGTATCATCTTTGAAGTGAATTCTGTCCAGGTTCGAAGCTCAGTTATTGCATGCCTTTCCAGATATGCAATATTTGTAAAGTTACTAATATCTGTTATTCTCTTGTTCCTTGATTTAAAATGGGATAAATACCTATTCTTAAGCATTAATTGGGATGTTGTATATAAAGTGATTAGTGTAGAACTTGACAGACAGCAGTATTCAAAAACATTGGCAATTATCACTATTTTAATGAAGTATCATTGTCTTCAGATATTTTGCTTCCAGTTAGACTATAGAATTCCCAAAAAAGATTGCTTTTGTTGTAAAATTAGAAAACAACTGGATACATCAAAAGTCATGTTTTTAATGCCAACAAAGATCTGGTCATTCAAAAAGGGTTTAAAAGATTAAATAACAGACAGGTACCAAAATTTCCAAAACTCCAGACAGCAGTGGCTCCTCTCCTCCTTTGGGCATTTGCTGAATCTTGGTACATGGGTGGGTAGAGGATCAAACCTGCTAAACATAAAGGGTCTCTGCTGGAGGAAGGAGAAACCAAAGGAATGGCTAACAAACCACTTGAGCTTGTGCAATGGGTTGGAGTGTGTGTATTGTTTTTATCACTTCTATTACCCTGTCTTTGCCTCTAAAGTTTTTACAGGTTAGTTGTGGTAGGTATCCAGATACCCTTGTCAATTCACCATTTTGACAGAAAAAGGAAGCTCCATAATGTTATTTTAAGTAAATAACCACAAACTACTTAATTTCCCATAGTGAGCTGAATGCCTGACTTACTTATGTCACAATGTGTGTTATTTCCCATTTTCACTCTTATAAATAATTGCTATAATAAATATCTTTATATATATTTTGGAAACTTTCTTAGCAAAAATTACCAGAGTTGTAAGTACTGGGTCAAAGTTTAAGATTTGTGACTATGCACACACACTCCCATTTTATTTTTCATAAGATTTACTTCCACATGGTGATCGTTTAAGAAGATAAAACCTATGACTATGACATCATTACATATTAAAAGAGAGGGACACAGAAACCAATGTGTAGTTCAACAGTTTCTAGAACTTATTAATGGATAAAAAGTTCATCAGCCCAAGAGAAGTGAAAGGCATATTAGGAGAATCATGAATCTAAATTCAGAAGACACTCTTGAGCAAACTCTGATGATTAAAAGAAAAAAAAACTAATTAAGTTCTGAGTCAGGAACAGTACTAGCAGCATCATTAGTTTATTTTGCATGGAGGAGGGGATAATTAAGTGCTGTAAATTCTTAAGCAGTTGAAAATGAAAATAATCCAGAAAGGAGGCATTTCTATATTACCTTTAGAATGAAATGATAAAGGTAGTATGTCATCCATGGTTTCAAAAGCCTATCTCATAATAACACAGAAAATTCAGATATTTATTGCTATGCTAGAATGGTTTCTTTGTTATATTTCTGCCCTTCAAAAAGAAACAAATAAGAAGGTGATTCTTTTTTGTCTTGACTATTGGCTCCATTTTCAATGCATGTATATGTATAAAGGAACATTAGGTAGAAAGAAATACAAATTAAGAAATGTTCATCCAATTTAAATGATAATGTTTATAAATCATTATTTAACTTAACAGGGTTTAATATCTCATAAGGTACTAGAAAATAAGGCCCACTTCTTTTGGTTGAAATAAAGGTAAACTATCCTCAAAAACACTTTAATTTAAAATACACAAAACCAAATAAATTACATGGTTAAATACTTGATACCAGATTAATATATTGTCACAACTTATTTTGGCTTCAGTCAATTTTAAGTAAGCTCTTCACATAATTGCCCTCCTTGGTACTGTATCACCACTTCATATTGTTTCTAAGGCTTTAGGATATTTTCAGTTAAAGAGCAACATTAATTCTGTCGTTCTTCCAGACCACACACAGGGCTGAAATGAATTAGAATTAAAGGGCTTTGTGTGGCTCCCTGTGTAGTATCATCATTCATTCTGTGTCTTTTTCCTTGACAATTACGTGGATAAGTAAGCATACTGGTAAGTTACCCCAGATCCCATACTGACCCAGAGTTCAAACTATCAGAATTGTTTGCCCATTACCCTCCTTAGTTGCTGTTTTGATCTTTACTACAAGTTTCACACTGTAGACTTGTAACTGAATTTCACTGGGACTCACAGGATAAAATCGGATTTGTTTATTAAGGTCAGTACCTACGGATACTGTAATGTCTACCTCAGGACTCTCTGCTTGCACGTTCATCTTTCCCATTCATTCATTACCAGCTCCAAAATTTCCTAGATTCTTTGGAATCTGCCTCTAACATTATAAAAGGTAAATATTTTGCATATGGTTACTTTCAACCTGTCTATAAGATGCCAAAGGATATCACTCAGGATTGAATAATATACTTCTCAACTGTTAGCTGAAATTAAACAATTTATGATACTTCATAGTTATTTTCCTGAATATTTGACTGTCAATCCCTTCATCTGAATGTAAAGTAAGGTTGTTTTGTAAGGAATGCATGGTTAGTAGATTAAGTCCGATGCTTTACAGTTTGTGTGATTTTTCATGACTTTGCTGGATTTCACTCTTCCTATATTAATCCTGAAGTTCTTGCTACTTCAACTGCTCTAGATTCTCCTACAGTTTTCCTGTCACCTTGACCCTAACTCCACTGGTGAGTGTTATTTTAGGAAGAGGCTTTCAGTTTTCTGTTTTTTAGAATCACTGAGAATTTTTAAATTACGGAACAAATATCATAATGATACTTTTCACACCTATGTTAGCTGTCATCTTTGAAGAAACAGAAAAGATTATACATATAAAATTCACAAGCATTTCGTTACTGACATAAATAAAATGTATCACAGTAACCTGCTGTTCAGTTCTGTTGGTTATTTTAATTTGTCTTAAACATGCTTTACAATATTTTCTCATTCAAGTTTAAATATATTCCTTTGTTTTAACATTACTTGGCAATATAATACCAGTTATCTGATAAAATTTAACTTGGTTTTCAGTGTTCTGAAGCCCAAGTAGCTTAAGTCATATCACTGCCAATGACCCTTTGTTTAGGTTTGAGAACCTATGTGAGCTTTCTCATTTTCAGGTTTTTGATTGCAGTTAGTGAACACACATATATAGCAACAGGGATATCTTCAACATGCTGTGTTTGGACTAAATAACTAGACAATTTTTTCAATCAGTGACCCAAAGCAAAATCATGACTTTCTTCCTAAATGTTTTTATAACTTTTAAATATAATTTAAATAACAAAATTGGACATTAATAAGGATAAAGCCTTCAAGATGCAGCATAATAAGTATTTCACTAAATAGTGTTTGTGCACATGTTTAATACATATATGTCTGCCCTTCAAAAAGAAACAAATAAGAAGGTGATTCTTTTTTGTCTTGACTATTGGCTCCATTTTCAATGTTAAAATATATAGTTGACCCTTCAATAACGTGCAGGTTAGGAGTGCTTATAAACATTTGCATGTAACTCCCCAAACTGCATATTATTCCCTAAAAACTTAACTACTAATAGCCTATGGTTGACTAGAAGCATTATTGTTCTGATGCTTTTCCTAAATTTCCAAAAATGAGCATGTATTACTTTCATATGGAACGAGCTTCAAAATAATCATCTTTTAAAAACAAAAGAATAAAAATAATTTAAGTAGCTTTTTCTATTATAAATGCTGAATTTGAATTGTGATTTCAGTCGATTTTATCTTTTCCCAGAATATCACTGAGGAAAATAGGCATTGACCTTTTGCTCTTACTCAAGGTTTATTTTCATGTAAATTTTGTAGTTCCATTTTCATTAAAATAAGGGTTCTAAACCCAAACTATCCAGCAAAGTATGTTTTGTTTTCACACACACAAAAAAACACAAGTGAAAAATAAATTTGACTATATGAATTCTAAGATTTTTCATGCCTCAAAATGTATAGTATGCTTTAACAAATGTACAAAAGTTGCATATGAGAATTTTCATTAAGTACTGTTTGTAATAGGAAAATTTGTGAAATCAAACTTTGTTACACAAAGCTTTGATTTTCTGTACCTAAGAATCATAACAAAATCTTAATAGAAACACACAAAGATATATGTTTGATCATTTTCATTAATAGTATTAATTATAAAAACTTGAAAATTAGAAGCAATCCAAAGATCCATAATTATGAGATTGGATTAAAATTTATTATATATATGTATATATATATATATATACACACACACACACACACACATGCAAACACACACACACACACACACAATGATATACTACCAACGTCTGAAATTAATGAGGTAATACTATATGTATTTATACAAAACTATACCTATGATTAAGTGGGAGGAAAAGTGAATTGTGATAGTTCACTACTATGATCATCAGTGATCTCATTTTGTTATAAAAATATGCTTGTAAATATATACATGTTTTCAAAAGGAGAGGGAGAGGGAAGGGTTTAGAGGAAGGGTGAGGGGGGAGTCAGAATGAAGAAGGAGAAATAATTTAAAAAAGAGATAGGAGGAGGGGGCTGTGAAGAAGTGAGGAAAACAGAGGCTGAGTAGAGTAAAATTAAGGTGGAGTGCAGCTGAAAGGAGTAGAGAACAGAGAATCCCTATATGGATGGACTAAAATGTCAGTGGATTTTTAGCTTTATATGATTTAGTGATGTTTGACATTTCTATGAGATAACTGCATTATTATGATAAAATGTAAAATATTTTTACTTATTAACAAAATGAAAAGACAACCCAAAGAGAAGAAATACAATACATATAACAAAAGTTTGCTAAGTTTAGCATAAAAACAACATTCAAATCAAGTTGATATTAAAAATAAAAGAGTAGAGACTCACAAAAAAATAGCTAAGAACATGGGAAAATTTACACATCAGTGTGAATGAAAGAAATGCAAATTAAAACATTTATCAAATTGTTTTTTATCTTTTAAATTAGCAGAATATCTTTGGACTATATCATTAGTGGTGACAAGAACTTTTATGCACTGTTATAAATTTAGTGTTATTTTTGGAGGCAATGTGATATAATCAAGTGTCACACACAATTTTATATCATTTTCTGTAGTAATTTCTTACCTAGAAATATATTTTAAGAACTCCATAAGAAGTGTGGAGTAAGATTTATTTATAGTGTAGTTAATCACATATATTTAAAAGGCTTACATTGTCTACTAGGTGATTTTTGTTAAATAAGAAGTAATTATAGAGAGATTATGTAGCCAGTGATTCTTTCCGTAAAACAATATTTAATGCCGTAAGGGATGACTAAAAGAAAATTTAAGTAAGAAAGTAGGCTAAAGTATATAGGTAGGCAATTTCCCATGGAGATTGTGTATGTGTGTATGTGTGTGTGTGTGTGTGTGTGCACACCTGTGCATGTATATGCATGTATGGGCACACACACTTAAGAGGACTTTGACATGCCCTTTCTTTCCTTTTCTATTATTAAAACTAATTATAATAAAAGAAATCATGTTTTACAACTAGCTTTTCATATAATAATCTCATTCAAACACTATCTTATGATTTCTCACATTAATAATAATAATATACCCACTTTATAAATTATACAAACTGAACTTTAGGAAAGAAGTATTTCTGAACTACACTGCTATGCTGATAATCAGCAGTCATTGGATAAAGACCCTTGATTGTTCCTCTACAACACAAGGAGCATGAAGGCAAAGTTACTGATAGCTAGTAGCCAAACTGATAAGGTCCAAGCCCCAATTCTGCTAATGAGTAGCTGTTGAGCCTTGGCCAAATTATGTAACCTTTCTGTTCCTCAGTATCTTCAGCTGTAAAATTGAAGACGTAATTATACCTATTTTTAATACTGTGAGAATTGTAAGTGTTAATGCTTTTAAAAGCACTTAGAGTTGTGACTTAACAATTACTAAGCATTAAATAAATGTTATCATCTTTTTGATCATTATTATTATTAAATATGATTTTTTCCTGAATAATTGTACCAGATGAAACTTGGTCACTACTACTAGTCAAAAGTACATATATTTTTCTAATTGTTCATATTTGACAAGAAGCCCTGGGCTAGTGAAATTATTGAATTCTACTTAAAGGGTAGTTCATTGAAATGATTTCCAATGAATCCCAATTTCCCACTGACTTTTAGGTAATTTATAGATCAATTTTTTGTGCAAAAATTTCTCTAAGTAGCATACATAGAATAATTTGACAAAGATAGTTGCATGGGCCTAGCTAGTTCTTAAGTTACCTTAGTTTTCTAAACTTATCATTCATTTACAAACCAGGTAATGTATCAGCCCTGTTGAAAACTAAGCATTAGTGAATATAATTTCAAGCAATATTGTGATTTTTACTCGATATTTCATTAAAGCTAGTATGTCAGATCTACCTATAGATGCATATTCCTACAAAACTATATACTGGATTTAGAAGATCCACAAAAACTATTCCTTCATAATATTTTCAAATATTAAATCTATAACCATATGCATACATATTCTGTACACCATGTATGTATAATTGGGAGTTTTGCTTTAACTGGATTCATTTCAATCCTTATGCTTTCTTCGCTAAGCTCAAAGTTGAAAATAATTTTTCATTGATCCAGTTGATTAGCACATGCTGTGGATGTGTATTGTGGGTGAGTACTAAAACAAACAGGCTTGATTAATGTTGCAAAGCTATGGAGATGTGTCTGTGGAGCGCGAGTCTCAGCATCTGCCTCATCCACCATAGCTCTCATTAATTAAAGCACATTTACTATATCACAAAATGTCATCAATTTTATACTGCTCTGCTTTAGGCCCATCTGTCCAGTTGTGGCAAAGACTATGAGATTAAATACCCCCAGTAGTAAGGAATTTCAATAGCAATTCAGCCCAGTTCATACCAATATGAAATACTTATGGGGACTGGAATTTAGATTTGTGTTTTAATTTCAGGCACAATTAAAATGTTTGGCAAAAAGCTTACACTCAGGCCTATTAAAAAAACAGCATTTAATTCATGTTTTTTTTTTTCCTGCATGCTGCTTTTGTTCTCCAATGTGACATATTCTAGCAGCATGGATTGATAAAATCTCGCCAAAGCATTTTGTTGTAACTCTCCTTTGCCAAAAAACATAGCCAGACTCAGGGGAGTAGGGGGAGATGTTTTTATATTTCAGGTTTTGATTCCAAGTAGCATTCATTTTGTTCTTATATGCCCATGCTACATCACCAAGTTAGAATCTAAACTTGTGAGGATGAAGAATAATTACTAACGAAATAATGAAATACAAGTAACTTGTTTATATATGTAAGAACTATTGTTATACCGCATGTAAAGCAAATAGCTTTAAAAGCTTTTGTTTCACTGAGGAAGTAGAACAATATTTGCAGAAATGATTTGGGGACAGTACAAATTATATTACAATCTAAAAACTGTATCAATTAACTGGACATTTAGGAAAAACTATCTTTGGGCAACAAACTGGCATTTGAAGGTAGTTACTCATATGTGATGGATTAAATGTCCTGGAATTAAAATCTTTCATTTTCGGCCTCTATGGCAGACTTCAATCAGTTGCTTCAAATTGTGACCACTTTGCCTTTTCCCATTTGTTTCCTAACATGGGCTATGTTAGGGGTGTTGTGAAATGGGGAATTTCCCTGTTTTCTGTCTGTCCATTTTGTTTTTGTTTCATAGACACAGGAAACACTAGAAAAGGATGGCTGTTTGTAGGTATGTCTTCCTTCTCAGTGGTAATACTGATGACAGGTGACACTGTCATATGTCAGGGACTGTTCCAAATGCTTTCATATGTAATACGTTGAATACAACCATACTATGAAGTAGATGCTATTATCATCTCCTCTTTACAAATGAGGACACTGAAATACAGGAAGTGCAAGTAATTTTTTACATTTAACACAGTTAGTGACAGGCTGGGGATTCAAGCCCAAAATATTTAGCTCCCTACCCTGTATTCTCTTAACTGCTCTGCTGTACCCAGAGATGAGAGCATAACCAGGAAGGGGGTTCTCTATTGACTAAAGGTAGATTTTAGATGAAAAAATATTCTCTGTCAGCAAAAAAGAAGCAGACTTATGAAAGATAAGTGTGAAAGACAGAGTAAAGAGGGATCAGTCCAATGGAGAGAAGAAACAGAACTGGGAAGAGGGCACACATGGGCAAATTCAGACAACACAAAAGTCAAGCGATGCATGAAAAACAGGCTGAAAATCAGCACCAAAGCTTTCTTGGGCTTTACTTTTGAGTGGCATGGGCAAGCACATGAACACAGGCTTTGGGAGTTTTGAGGAAGTCTTGAATCTACAATGACCTTTGGGATTTCTACCATTTGTGCTACTATGATCTTCATGAGCTTTTGGTTTCCTTAGGGCTTCATAAATCTGTATGATATGATATCATACATATCCTGTAGGATAAAATATGTATGGTTGCCTTCCCGAGAGATGGAGCAGTTGTGTGTTCCTCTGTAGAGGCTGGTATCTGAAGACAGTTTCTCGTATGTAATAGATTAAATGTCCCGGAATTTTAATTTTCTTGGGTTTATGTGCAAAAATGGTGGTGATGGAGAGCCTGCTATTACTGAGATTAATTTGAAATGGGCTATTTGAAGGATTCGTAGATAACAAGGAAAGTTGGGAGAGTATGGAGAGGAAGGATATTCTGAGAATACAGATAAATTGTACATGGCAAGGATAGCAGTTGTTTGACAAAAAAGGTGCTGTACCTCTTTAGGTAAATATTTAAGAGTTCTTTTGGTTCTTGAATCATTTTTTTATTGTGCATACTTTTATTCTTCTATAAATATCCCAATCACACAAATGGACACCTAGACACAGCCTATAGCCCTTCCTTTTCAGGGTAAAAAAGAAACTTCTGTAAACTCAGAGGTGAACTCTAAACCAGAGCTAAAAAATTTTGTGGCCCATGAATCCTAAAAACAAACTAACAATGGACAAAAAAATCTGTACAGCGAGTAAAGTTGAGAACGATATGGGGTAACAAGAGTCTAGTATTAAGTAGGAGGGGAGGCAGGCAACAGGCCAAGGAGAGGATCCATCATGGTCTCAGCATCCACGGTCTTCATTCAGTTGTCTGTGTATAGGATTATCCACATGTGACTTGATTGGTACAGTTTTAATTATAGGCACTGTATCAGTTTTATTCAATTTTAATTATACCATAATAGGAAATTTTGTTTTCCTCAGATAAACTTTATTTTCTTGCACAAGGATAAAAATACTCTAGATTTGGTTAGAGATATTATTGCACATTTATATAGTATTTTTTAATGATATTACATTTTATTATCTATGTAATATAAATTATATTTATAAATACCACTAAGGTAATATTAGATGTCTATATTTATTTCCTTGTGGAATGTCCATATTATGACCGTCTCTTAATTTATGATTACCCTATGAATATAAAATACATGTGCATATTAAAACAGCACAATATAATTTATAGTAAATGTGTATACTCAATGCATAATCATACCTCCTATAAATCAATTCTTTTTCATCTTCATTTTTCTGAACTGCAATAAAGCTATAAATATTATATATGACCTTAACGAAGAATGCATCAAATCAACGTTATTTGCATATAGGAATATATTTCAACCTAAGGGAGAAAATAAAATTATCCATAAATGAGGTGAATTAATAAAGCGTATATTTTGGCTAATTACAAAAATTAAAATGAACATAATACCAGAACAGAACATATTTCCTTCGTTAAACGTATAAGGAAAGATTTGAGGGGGCTGTGGCTGAGGGGATACTTTTAGTTAACTTGAGATGTTTTACAAATTTTTTTTCACAACTTAGTCATAGTCCTTAAAAATAAAATGAAAAAATGAAAAGAAATGATAGCCTAATAAAGAAAATCATAACCTATTGAAAGGAAGCATGCATTCTGAATATCAGTTACTGAATGGAAAACTAAAGATTTCAAAAATTTTCCCAAATTAATTCATAACTTTCATGCAACTACTAGAATATACTAATTTGAGGAATTTTTAGCTTAAAAGGTAATTTCACAGATAATCACAAAATAATGGAACAAAGAAGATAAGAGCCTACTGAAAAACTGAGGAAGTAGTTTCATGCAGATATCTTAATATATTTTTCCAAAACAGTTTAACACATTAAAAAATTACAAATCAGTGGGGACATGACTGTTTTTAAAATATGGTGTTGGACAATTAAGAAACTGTTGAAAATAGGAATAACACAAGATATATCTACATAAAAAATTCCACACCCAACATCTTTAAAAAATAGCAAATGGACTGAAGATATAAACAAAATAAAAACATATAAATATCAGAAGAAATACAGGTGCATGTGAGGTGAATATTTATTATATCCAGAAGTTCAGTAGACTCCCTTTGTATAAAAACTCTCTTTGTATAAAGATAAGTGAGTCACTTAAAAAAATTGCTGACACCCTGGATGTAGAAAGGTCTGAGAAAAAAGATGGCCAGTTTGACTCATCACTATCAATTCTGGATTGTCTGTTTCTCCAAGGTGAATAGTTGCTGAACTTCCAGGAGTAGAACGCAAAGGAAGTCTTAGGTGTTTCTGAGGTTTTGGAAAGGGGCAGAACTTCCCCCTATGGGCTGGACTAGCGTCTGGAAATTAGTATGTTCAGAATTAAGATTCAGCGTGGGCTTCAGGGACGCACTTGATCCCAGATCTGTGACCTCTAAGGAAGAATGGTTAACAACTGCCCCTGAGTTCTCCTTAGTTTTAGAGAAACTATGAAATGGCCAAATGATGAAATAAAAAATCAACTCCTCATACCCCCAGGCACCAAGCCATAGAAGGGACTAAAGCACAGGAAGGCTTTGTCTAGCATCTCACTTAAGGACCTGCAACACGCCAGCTTTCTCAACAGATCACAGTGAGAGAAAATGTTTTGACATAAACTCTAGACCTGAGCTTAAGTAGCTGACCAAGATAAATAAAAACACATTCAAAAGAGACCAGAAATTTGAGAGAAAAAGACACCAAACACACAAAACATACACTCAGTAATAATACAGAGTTGGAGCAGGATACAGAACAACTGAACAATACATTTTTTAATGTTAAAATAGGAAAACAATTTGAAAGGCTAATTGAGAAAATTTGCAGAATAATGGACTTCACCTTGCTATAGGCAAATTTATCTTCAATGGATTATTAAAAAATGTTATTTTTTAAAAATAAAAAGAAGGTGGGTAAAAAATGCAATGACTTAGAGAAAATCACAGAACATCTTGTGTTACACCTGGTAGTGTGTTCACTAATTCCTTAGAAATATTAGAAATCATATCAGAGTACTACATTTTTAATGTACTTTATTCTGTTTAAATTGAAGTAACTTACATAGACTATTCACACAAAATTTTAACAAGTTAATGCATCTTCATTGTGTGGTGTGTGTGTATGTAGGAAGCATGAAAATTTATTGAAAGGAAAACGCTTTATGAAATAGTAAATTTAGTATATAAAAATGCGTTACTATTTAAAATTATCATCAGGCTGGTTTTAATACTAGCAGAGGTTTCTGTTTTCTTTCCCACTCTCCCTCCTTCCCCCCTTCTTTTGTTCCTTCCCCTTCCCACACCCCCTTATGTTTGGTTAAAGGAAAAGTAAGAGAGAAGAAAAAAATACATTGATGTATATTTAGAGGATGGGTTGACAAATGGAAAATTAGTGATTTATGCAGTGTCATATAACTTTGAGTGTTAAGTGATTTATTCCACACTGACAAAAAGAGCTCATATCTGTGAAGGTGTTAAAAATACCCCACATTTTTAAAAAGATGAGAAAAGTAGAATATTTCACACTAAGGTATATTTCAAAGATGTAATAAAAAAATTTCAGACTTTTCTTACATCAAAGATAGACCTTCAGTCAGAATGTACATGTTGTTTTAAGAATAGAGATTCCATGACTCTGTAAATATTATTTATGTTAAATTTTGAGAAGTTCAAACAATGCAGGAAATACAAAGAAATAGTCAACTATTACTTGAAATTCCTCCATGAGAAATAACCATCATGAACTCATTTGTGAATACACTTTCAGGCCCTTTGCATGCACACAGAGAAATAGATAGGCAGATATTCAAGTGAAAAGTATATACTCTGCAAACTCTTTTTAATATAAAACCATCAAATTTAGTTTAGCTGTAACTTTTAAGGAAAAACAAAAATCCCACAAGTGAAACCAAATCAACTGTTGAATTTCAAATAAATATTTTTTCATCTTAATAGGTCATATTTACTTTAATATTCCTCCAAGGCAAATTAAAAAGATTATGGAACACATTCACAAATTGTAGACATTTTTTAAATGCCATGTTTCATATTTAGAAAGTATTATTTTATTTCCTGCTGTGAAAGATAAAAAATTATCCCTCTTGAATTGATTCCCCCTACCTTATCCTCATGTTTAACTATTGATAATGTTTTTATTTTAATAAAGTTTATATATTTCCATCAGATAGAATGTTAATACTTTTCCTCTGAGTTGTTATTATTCATCCTAGATGTAGACACACCATATCATATTGTCATAACTTTCTTCTAGATTAAGTGTTTTAATTTATCACTAGACTGTCTGGGTTGTGATGTAAGGGTTCTCTCTCTCTTTCATTTTTATTTAAAGAAGAACTCGGGATGATATTCTATTTAGGAATGTCCCTCTCTTGTCTTTAGAGTTTAACCACTCCTTAACTGAGTATTTTCTTTCTTAGTCAAACATTATTTTCCTGTGAACTTTACAGACTGATCCATTGTTGTTTTTTTTTTATATCGAATGTGGAAAGATCAAGGAAAGCACATTCAGAAAGTCAAGAAGCAAGGAGCATAGTTGATTCCATGTTAATCTTAAATTCAGATTGGAGTGTTTGTTATTTCATTATTTCAGTGCATTTCAGAAAAAGAGAAATACTTTTTTAATCAGTCAATTTTCACTCTCATTTAGGAGTCTGGAATCCACTATTATATTTTGCATAGAATGTATGTAGAGATCTTCCTTCAGCTTTTTAAATGAATCATTTTGGCCTCCTTATTTATATCCATGGGGGAAATGACTTGAGCACCTTGAAGTTGACAGTTACTACTTCTCCACTATTAAAAATGCTTCCTGCTTTAGAAACTTAATGACTGAGGGCTTTCTTGGGCTTTTAGTCCTTTCAAGTGCTTGGAGAGTGTTTTGTTACACTTATCTCCCCATTTCTTAGATCAGCTGGACCTTTTGCTCACTGCATTCCCTTCAGTTAAGTGATTAACCTCTTAAAACTGGGGACATTAATACGACAACTTTTTATACTTCTGACAGGCAGGAAGAATCCTTTCCTAAACTCTATTATGTCATGGTGTGGAACATAAACTATTACGTATTAAAAGCAAGGGTATGACAAAGGAAGGAAAGAGAGATTGGTTGTTAGCAATCTTCGGCACACAGATAAGTATTTCATAAGTAGTTTCCCAAGCAATAAATACTTTTTATATAGGCTATCCACCAAACAGCAATTGCCGGCTCCTTTTAACCATGACAAGGCCCTGGGGTATTAACAAACTGTTATGCAAGCAACAAAGTCATATTCCCAGGTACCTAGTTTTGACAAAAGGAAAACAGTGGAATACAGTAAAAGTTAATTAAACTTCCCTTAACTGCAATATGGACAAACTGATGTTTACTTAGACTTAGTTCTAGAAATTAATAATGCAAACAAAATTGTAAGGAGAGTATTTAAAAATTCTTCAGAGGATAAAGTGTTTTCAAACAACCAAATAGAATAAAAAGAACAATTTATTTGTAAATAATGGATGTGTCAAACTTTTTCTCATATAGTAATTTTAGCATAACACTACGAATAGCCACCAAACACAAATTATTTATTTCATGTTTAACTGATGAATGTTGCTAGCTGAAAAAAATGAACAATACTGAATTTGTAAAGATTCCATGATTCTGGATCTTTACTAGTTAAGACTAGCTTTTTGCTGAAATAATTATTACTTTATTTCATTTAATAAATATTTCTGTAATATATGCTGTGCTTAAGCCTCTGTAACAGATTATATAAATTTTTCATTAAAGCACGGTTCTATTATATGTGCATATTGTCTTTGTAAGAACAACAGAGAAACTTAAAAATTATATATGTGAAATTATAGGGAGACATTATATGAAGAGACATAGCATGAATTTCTGGCTCCTAGACTGAAGCCTTACAGGCTTCCTCCACTTTGGTGTACTTTCCACATTTCTACTTCAGTCCTTTAGTTTTGTAGGAATCTAGACATGAATTATCTATTATCAATTACCAATATTATCAATATTGTAAGTGGAATTTGTTCTTGGAGACTAGTTATTATAAATCCTGAAGAGAATGATGTAGCAATCATAATTTTCTTTATTGGATTATTTTATTTAATACCAAAATATGATTATCTGGTTACTTTTTTCTAGGTGGTTAAACTTTCCTAGAAACTCTACTTTGTTTTTATTGGTCAAGACTTATTGAGAATATTATGGAATAACTTAAATATCTAATTAATTAAATACTTTGATTCTTTTCATAAATATGATATATGGAAAAATATAGTGGACTTTTTTCCCATAAAACAAATGTACCAGATAAAAACATCCATCAGATTCTAGTTTGAATCACTGTTAAGAAAACCAGCCAAAAAGTTTCTATTCCTTAAAATGTATTTAAACTTTAGGGAAAATATAATTCACTACTATTTGACACTGAGGTAATAAATTCTTAAGAGTACTTCATACTGATTGGAAAATGCAGAGCTCAATCATAGAATTAGAAGTTTACCTATATAAATGCAGAATTCCCTCCATTCATTCCACTTATATTTATAATTTATAATTATTATTGTGTGTTTCTAAAGGGGATTTCATATTTTCCCATTAATTTGTATGAACTTAATCACTTGAGCTAAAAACAGAATTGAGAGAGAAATATTATTCACATACCCTTGATAAAGCATAGTCTTCAAGTGGGGATTTGATGGTAAATGAAACAGAAGAGCTGAACTGTGGAAAAAAGTAGCTATGTGTTAAATATGATACTTTCCTTATTTTACGAATGAGAAAACCAAGGCATAATTATGTTTAAGTTCTTTACATAAGTTCTTCCACCCATGTTAGTACCTGTGATTAGTAGATTCAAACTCTGAACCTAGAAAACAGTGCTCTGAAGTCCTATGTTAATCCTGATTTATGCTTCTACATTAAGTAGATGAGAACAATAAGCTAAGGAAACATTTATTTTTAGTCTACACCAAAAGAATGAGGAAAATAATTACTCATAACAGATAAGAATTAAGGAAAAGATAGGACCAGGACTATCTGTTGAGGCAAGATAGATATCTAGGGGGCAGAATTTAAGGAGGCGCTCAGTGTCAGGTTTGTGCAAGAGGCAACACTGCACTCGCATACTCCTGAGAGAGAATGCTTCCTTACATTTTCAATAAGTTTTTCCTTATTTTAAAAATGAGAAGAAAACCGATTTAGTTTTGGTGTCAGCTGCCAAGAAAACTGAACACCTAGTAACCACCTGTTACATGATTATTTAAGTGCATATTCAATAAATTTCCAAATAAATCCTATCACAGATGTGGCACATATTCCATGACCTAAGAATGATGGAGGACCATATGGTGAGTTGCACACTAAGAAAAACCTTAGGAAGACATCTTTTTTCCTGCAGTAATGAAAGAAAATAAGAAAGAAGTAGAGTAGGTGGAAGCAGTGACAGCTACAGAGCACAAAGTTCAGCAAAGGATAGAACCCTGGTAATTAAAGATGATAATATGTTTTTATACACTCAAGTGGTTAATATGTATAGTTGATTGTATTTTCCAAAGGAAAAAGAGACCAACTGGTAATGGGTGGTGGGTGGCATAGAAGGGATGTGTCTCTTGAAAGGGAGGTGGAGGAAATCTTTAAGGGGTCATAGTGCTGTTTCCCTGTTTCCTTAAATATAAATTTCAAAAAACATGAAGTTATACAAAAAAGCCCATAGAGCCAAACAAGCTAATATGAGTACACTAAAATTTTTGAGAAAAGTCCATGTAAATGATATACTAATAATGACTTGTAGAAGATTCTACTTATACAATCTTCTTAGAATATGAATGTAGAATAAAACATTTCAGGTTCACTCAAAAATGAAACAATTCTAAATTGTTCCATAGAACATTCTCTGACTAGAAATTGTTATGTCAAGTAAGTTAGTGAGTGAGTCTTAGCCTGGCACCATGATGTTGAAGTATCGCTTGTTATACATACTTACGTAGTATGTGCTGTTGGGTGAGAAAGCCATTGTATCATCAAACAAATGCAAAAAACCCCAAAACAAAAAATAAACACCAAAGTAGTAGTTCTGAAGACTGGTGTAATTTGAAAGCTGTCATGGCAAAAAACTCTTCAGCTAAACAGTGGTTATGAGAGAAAAATATGTATGTCTAGAATCTGTCCACTTGTGTCCATGTCCACTGCTATTCCCATGGTCCAAGCCACCATTTGCTTTTTCTGCACAATTTCTAAACTTGCCTCCTTACCCTCCTTGGGGAAACCAGAATATTCAAATTAAGTCTGATCATTTACAACATCCTCTCATGGCTTTCCATTTGTTTTGGTTTTAAAATCCATCTCTTTTGATATAAAAGGTCTTAAGTGGCCTACAAGGTCCTCCACTCATGCTAGATATCTGTCCCCAGCTCATTCTACTGTACCCCTTTCTCTCTGGTCTCTCCTCACTGGCCTCTTGCTCTTCTTACTCAACTCTTCAAACCCTCTTCTGCAATGCAGTCCTTGCATTAGCCATTTTCTCTGGTTAAAAGGCTCTTCCTCAGAGACCCATGTGAGTCTCTTTCTCATTACCTGTCTCCAGTGTTAGCTTATTTAAGAAATCTTTTCTGACCATACTCTTCAAATAACATTCCCCACCTCTACCCAATGGCTCCTTTATCACCCTGCCCCTGCTTTATTATTTTCAGAAACATTATCAACACTTGATTTACTAAATAGTATTATTATCAGTTTATTTTTGGTCTTCCTCTACTACTGTGTGAGATATCAGAGCAGAATTTTTTCTTTCATTCATTGTTGAGTTCCCAAAGCCTGTAACATGACATTGCATAAAGTAAGAGCACAATATATATGTATTGAGATAGAAATATTTTTGGTCTTTTGATGGATATTATTCTACAGTGAAAAAAATATATATATATATATCCACATTTTAAGATAGAGGATGTTGAAAACTAGAGATAGAGGTTCCTAATGGTGTGATCCCTGTTTCCAAGAGTCTTTGCAACTCTAATGAATAAAGGTTGCCATTTTTCATCTAAATCTTTCCAATAAGAGTTTAGCTCATGGAAACCACTTGCAACAAATTGTACTTGACAAATCTATTTTGTGTTCAATTTTTCTCACTTAATATTAAAGGCTTTTTTCACAAAAAGACATAGAATACTATTACTTCTGGGATGTCCAGGATGTAGTAAATCATTGTCCTTCTTTATCTACTACTGACTTTCCTCTTTTCTTTATTTTATTTTTTTTAGAAAATGACATTCCTTAGTCAAAAATAAGAAAAAGAATAATAGGGAAAAAGTACATGGCCACTTTTAAATACTCAACGTTCTCATTATAAAATGACAGGTCCCCAGTTTCCATGTTTCTTATTCAGGAGGCAGGCACAGTCCTGGGGGATACATACTTTCAGAATGTTGTTTCTTGAGGATAAGCATAGAAGGTCAACAATTATTTTCTCATCAACTATGGTTAGTGGAAGTTATTTTAGTACCCTATTAGGATGTGAATGATTTTTAGTGTGCAAGACTGTTACAGAATACTGCTTTAATCTTCTTTTTTAGGTTTTTGTGGTCATATACCAGTCAAATGTTCATGAGTGGTTGATACTCTGGCTCAATGGAAACTGGAAGTAGACCTTTCGTTTTGAAGCTAGTACTATTGATTTTCATAGGTGTCATGTTAAAAGTTTCAAAGAAAAATACTGCCTCGAAATATCACTAAGAAATTTGTTGCTGTAACATACAAACTAGTGCTATATTACACATGAAGAGCCTAACATGCATCATTTAAATGAATAGTTTCATTGGATCAGTACAAGAAATAGGGATTATAAATCCCTTACTTAAGCATATTTTACATCTGTGAATATAAATAATATATAAACAAAATAATATATAGGCAAAATATAAACAACTGTATTTTACTAAAGGAAGGAAGGAAAGGAGGAAATATTTCAAATAATGCATTGGTGTATCTTAAATTCATGATAATTAATTTACCGTTATTCAAGTAGGTTAGCTAACTGCAGGCTTATTGTGATAATTAAGATCATGATAATCATTACTCATATCACAGGAATAAGAAGAGATTTAATTAGTCATGGAAATATGTAAAATATAGCACCTAGTAAAAATGTAAATAAAAGCATAATCAGAAAAAAACACCATGGAATTATCAAACATTGTTATTATGTGAAATTTCTATGTCAGAAAGGAGCCCGTGTGTATGCTGTTAAAAGTTCTTTGCAGAAAAATCTTGGCCTATTCTTTTTACATTAAATGTGGGTGTTTGATAGATATATTTAAAGTTGATATTAAAATGTATTAGAATAATTACAGAGTACACTATTAAAATGCATCTGACACAGTAAAAATAAGTGATTTTAAGTAATAAAAAATATAAAATTTTATAAAAACTTAAAAATTATTGACATTGCTAGGTACCCAACTCAGTATAAACATCACAGATAAAACATGAAAAGCTCAACTAGTATAATATGTATCCATTAAACTGCATTTTCCAGTGTTAATGAGGACACAAAATGAAAGTGACTGAAAGATGGTAGAGGTTTGTTTCTCTTTCACAAAATATGAGGTTGGGAGAGAGGCAATCTAAGGCTGATGGGCATGGGATTCCATGGTGACACCATTGTGCCTGATTACTTCTGTCTTTCAGTTCTGCCATCCTAAGCATGTGAGTTCTATTCACAAGATGGTTTTATAGTCATATCATAACTATACTTACTAGTATTTACTAGTATGACTAAACACCTCTCAACAACTTGCTAAAACTTTGAACCTCCTCTGGCCTAAAACAGTTACCTCATTATCTTTTGAGGTATCTTTGGCACTTTTGTCCACTAAATCTACTTTTTCCTTATTGATCTATGAAGAAGAGTTTATAATTACAAAACAAAAGGTTCCAAAGTCTAGTGAGTTTTTACTATTATAAGAACTTCCATATATTCTTTATATTCCTTTTTATTTCATTTAAAAGATGACTGAACGGATTAACTATGTATTACCTCCAGCTAGAAGTAGTCAAGCAGGTTATATAAATTTGTGTTACTCAAAAATAACACCATGGTTTTGTTTTTTGTTTTTGTTTCCACTGAGGCCATAAAAGGAATAAATTAATTTGCAAGTGATTATTGGACTCTTGAAAGATAAGCTGGTAGTCTTAATAGTTCTGCATACTTGTTTGCTCCAGCCACAATGCCGTCCTCATTTTGTTGAAACTTGGAGACTCAGTGGTAGTTAGTCAACTATCAAATTAAGAAACGTAAGAAATAGAGGAACTACCACCTCCTTTCCCAATTCCTCAAAGGCAAAAGAACTCTCAGAAATTCAAAATGATTAATTTAAAATGAATCAATGATTTTGCCATTGTCCCCTTTGTTAGTTTCTGCACAGCAATGCCATGGAATTTAGTATCAAGTAAGCATTTATTCTCACACTCAGTGTTGTGTACATCAGCTCAAGGGCTTGTGTAATGTCGCGACTGCAGGCCAATCAGAACAGCTCCACTTTGGGCTCTAGGGCTGCTGGTTGGCTGCAGCAACTCCGCTGCCTGTCCTCACTCTGGGGGCATCCATTTCACAGAGCACGTTCTTCTCATACCAATAGCAGAGGCACAAACAGGAAAGCTCAACTGCACAGATGAATATTTTAAGCTTCTGTTTGTCTCATATCTGCCAGTATCCTATTGAGCAAAGCAAGGCACAAGGGTGAGACCAAAGTCCAGTGGAGGGAAAGAGCATCCTGCCACCAGCTACGGCAAGAAGGTGGATATATTATGTAAGTAAAGGGATGTGAAGAATAGTATAAATAAATCCATCTATCACTCATATTTACTCTCTCTTTAATCCTGTCTTTAGATAATGTATTACTATATGTATTACTTAAGTTTAAGAATCGTATTCCTTATTCAGATGGGGCTTTACTTTAGTTTTCCAAAATTTTTGGAAAGCCAATAATCATTCTTGTTAGCCCTTCCAAATCATGACATGTGCTGTGCCTGTAAGTAACAACTTTCTGGGTTTTGACTCCTTTGGATGGGAGCTCTGTGATAATGAACTGTATATTTCCTGGCATTCTTCAGTGTAGCATACCAAATGATCTTTTAAAAAATTAAGGCCATTATTATAAATACTATTACTGTTCTGTGCTGTAATACCTTTTTCATAACTAAGCTTGTGCGTTTTGAATTGAGTTGCTTACTTTTGCAGACTTTTTTTAAGCAATTTAAAGTCACAACATGTAACACAGCATATATTATTGGAGTAAATTGTGACAGTTCATTCAATAGTTATAAACTTGAAAACCAAATACCCTAAACAGATATAAGTTTATTTGTGATAAGAATAAATAGTTTCTGAATGAAGGCCAATGAATGTGCATGTAATTAAATTACATAAGTTTTGGTATATAGACAGTAATTTATAATTTCACTGTTTAGAATCAATTTTAAATACTCCCTGGGTACATTCCAAATAAAGAAAGTATTGGTCTATTATTCTTTCTTGCTTTACCTAATAAGCAATACTGTCCCATGTTATTAAATTGTATACTTGTATGATCATCTTAGATAAGTTTACAGAGCATGGAAAGTGGCTTAAAAGTGATGTGTTACAGTGATAATCCTCAATATTTTTTTGTCTTATAACCTCTTTGATGTGAAGTAGGGTACTTAATAACCCAAGTTAAATTGTATAGTTTTTTTTCCCCCACAGAAAACTATTTGTTGTTACTGCAGAAACTATTTCTATTTAGGCTACAGAATATGTTTCATTTTTTAATGCATAATCATTTCATGGAACATTAACATCTAGGGAAAAACTAAATAAGCACCTTCATTTCAGTGCACCAATTGTCTAATGGATGAGGATATTCTTAATATATTGATTTGTAGCTATTTTCAGTATAAATTAATCTGATTGGCCATGATGATGAGACTAACAGAGCATTTGATTTATAATATGCAGGTTCTATTTCTCATGGTGCTGTGAAGGAAAAGCATAGTCACAGTCAAACTGTTAAAAACATAATAGTGATATGATGCTGCTACTCAGGCTGATAATAATAACTACTATTTACTATATATAGGAAATTTTCAGGGTTTTACATACATTATGGCATTTATTACTCATACCAAGGCCATAAGGTACTATTATTATATCCTGTATCCTCATTTTTACACAGTACCTATGAGATAGTATATTTATATCCTCATTTTTTTAGATTAGTAATCTGAAAATCAGAATATATTATTAACTTGCTTAAGGTCATACACAAATGGTGAAACTGCTGTCTAAAGCAGGATTTATCTGATTTCATAGATCATGTCCTTAATCAGCACAGGGCACTGCCTCCTAAATGCCTTGTTTGCATATTTCTTTGATTTCTGTGAAACAACAAAAGCAATCATAATTAATTCCTTTAATGGTTTGTGCCGTTATTAAGGATATCTTCTCTATCATTTTTATAAACCATAGCTTAAAAATAAGATTCTAATATATTTTATAGTATCATATTTACAGTACAACTGGGTTAATGTTTTTCTTGTCTATTTTCCATTTCAAAAAAATAGTAACACATGGCCTTTATAAAAAGGGAATGATATGAAAATAAATGAAGTAATTACTTATTTTGGTACTACTATAAGGGATATATCTAGTCACTCACATGTGAATGAACTTCAGTCAGTCTGGACCACTTTTATGGACCACATTTCTTTGGGACTGCTGGAATAGGAATGCTAACATTTAAGGAATGCTCTGCTTGAAACTAAGTGGAATGTGCATTAGGTTTCATATAATTCTCTATGTTCCAGGTATTATGCATGTTCCATTAGTTTTTAGTACTCTATTTTTCATTTTTCCATGTAGTGATTTAAAATATTTTTTGCTACAAGCAGTTGTAGATTAGCCATAACTTCATAGAGGAGTTCAACTGGTTTTGTAGTAGTTTATGTGGGGGGAAAAAATCACCAAAGAGGATGCATAATGCTACCACAAAAGCTTAAGATCTATTGGGGAGAACTCATTTTTAATTCATCACAAAGGTTAATTTAAACCAATTATTGTAAGATTTTTCTGGAAAAAGGTAGCCTATTTTTGTTGTAACAAATTGTGAGTCTGTGTCCCTATTAAAGTTAATTTCTTCAGAAATTTTATTTTTACTTTGAAAAGACATTCACACAAAAGAAAACTTTTACGATTTTCTTAACATTATGAGCATCTGTCATTTGTAAAAGTTTGGTTACTTAAAGCCTAGTCAGTGATCATCTAATGAGTTGATTATCACTAAGATTGTTCAATAAAATGACTCTCTATTACCTATTATAGTTTACAACCCAGCTATACAGTTTTCTAATATTGTAAGCCATGTATATTCCTCTAATAAATTCACTGTATTCTCAATTTGTTACCCAGTGCAAAAATTTCAGTATTATGAGAAAGCTCTTAGTCCTTCTTAGCAAAACACTTTAAATGGAAATTTAACTTTATGTTGTCAGGAAATAGAATTAGTGCATAAATCTTGGCTAACATTTCCTTTACTGACTAACAGAATGTAAATTGTAACTTGGGGCATATTTTCATAAAGAACCTGGGTCATCTGCTTTCCATTCGTTCCACAGATTATCACTGACAATTGCTAAAAGAAGCTGCACCTCTGTAGATTGCAATTTATAACAACTCCTCAGTTAAGTAACATGGGGTTTGTAAGTTTCTGTTTCTACATAGTTTACGACATTTTTTGACAAACATCCAACTTCAAAGAATGTGAAGATAGGAATCATTTTTGGGGGATCTATCAGGTTGAAGTAAGAGACATTTAACTATCTGACATTATCCAGATTATTCTGAAAAATATGAGTTTTCAGATTTCATCTATTTTATGCTTAATCTTTATTAATAATTCTATCACTTTTGTTAAATAGTCTCCTGATTATGTTACAATTTAATTTTTAAATTGGAAACTGATTAAGGAGATATTTACTTCAGAGTATTTTTCCCTTTGTCTGATTAAATAAACTTACAATTATTTTGGCCTTAATAACGAAAATTAATATTAATTGCAGTAATTTGCACTTGAAGTCACCCTGCTAATGCTAATTATAATATGAGGACTGTATCTGTAATAACCTTTCTTTTAAATAAATACAGCAGAGAATCAGCTATTAGTAATTTCCCTAGGGATACTGGTTCATTGTGATCATGATCGTGATCATGATCTCATCATAACTCATTATGTTGCTCATCAATTCATAGGGTAGTTTTTAAATACACAAACAGATGTCATATATTTTTATATCATTTGACCTGCACATAAACCGTGTGGGGTTGAATGGGCAGGCATCACCCATTTTAAACAGTTGATAAACTAAGCCTCAGAGCAGCTATGTGGCTTGGATCTGAGAATGCAGAAATAAGAGGTAAAAGCAGAAAGACAGCATGCACAGGTATAAAGATAACTGCTACGGTTGAGCATTTTACATATCCTGTCAAGACAGGTATATCCATCTGAGAAGATTAATTTGCTCAAGGTTACATAGTTAGCATGTTGCAGGCTGGGGGTATAAATTCAAGAATGTGCAATGCTGTGCAGATTCCACTCACCATTAAATCACATAGACTATAATTTCTTAGCAGATATATTCTCAAGCAAATATAGTGTGCCCTTTCCTTCTAAAACATAATGCTTTGGGATAATTACAGTTACAGGGATTGAATCCCTGAAAATTCACAGAGATTATTTTAAACCCAATTCCATACAAGTTTTAAAAAGTAATAGTAATTAGTAAAAACAGAAAAAAATAGCTATAGGCAGTGAAAAGGAATTATAATTCTTGGCCAAAAAAGGACATGTGTGGTATATTGTATTATCCTTATAGGGCATTCAGACTTGCTTACTATTGAATTATTGCTAGAATAGACTGCTCTGGAGAAATTATCTTCAAAAGACAGACAGTAATTTTTTAAAGAAACAAAGACTTACTGCCTTAGATTGTTATTTCATGGGAAAAGGAGGATTTACATGGAGCTAAAGAAAAACATCACTGTGATATTCTGTCACAGGAATCCTGGAAAGCTGATCAACAAGGAACCATCATAATCTATGGCCTTACAGAAGTGAAAACAGATGTAATTTCACACTTCATGGTAGACCGGGACTTGGGAGATAAGTCATTCACAGGAATTGCTCAAAAAAGTTTTACATACCTGGTTATGCCTTAGAAAAGAAAGCAATTGTTAGTTGAATGTGTTCCACTTTGTGAGATGGTAGTGGCAACTACAGGTTAATTTTTTTAAAAAAAGGATTTTCACAAGAGGGCACCAAAGAGAATGATTTAGATCCTCCAAAGTTCTATTTGAAAAGGAATTCTTGATGAGGCAGCTACTAATTTAGGCAAAACCTGAGGCTGTTTTTCTGGGTTTATAAAGCTATAAATGCTACTAGGAAGTTACTGAAGTCAAGAAATCAAGAATATTCAAGAGAGTAATCAAGAAATCAAGAGAGTAATCAACACACAAAAATCAGCTGTTTTTTCATACACGAACAATGAGCAAACCCTAAAAGGAAATTTTAAAAATTCCATTTACAATATCATCAAAAATAATAAGATACTTAACCCAATGGGCAAAAGACTTCTGTACTGAAAACAAAATATTGCTGAAAGAAATTAAAGAAGAAACAGACATCTTGTAGACTGGAAACTAATATAGTATTGTATATCAAATATACTTCAACCAAAAATGTTTTTTTAAAATGAGGGTACCAATATATGGAAAGACATCATATTCATAGATTGGAAGACTTAATATTATTAAAATAACCATGCCACTGTTGTGTCCTATATATTCAATGCAATCCCTATCAAAATCTCAATACCATTTTTGCAGGAATAGAAAAAAACCTATAATTCATTTGGAATCTCAAATAACCTCAAACAGCCAAAATACTCATAAGAAAGAAAGTAAAGCTGGAAACCTCATACTTCTTAATTTCAAAATATCTTACAAAGCTATAGTAATCAAAGCAGTGTGGTACTAGCATAAAGACAGACACATAGACCATTAGTACTGAATGGAGAGCCCAGAAATAAATGCTCACTTATATGGTTGAGTGATTTTTGACAAGGGTGCCAAGACTATTCATTGGAGAAAGGATAGTCTTTTTGACAAATGGTGCTTAGAAAACTGAATATGCCCATGTAAAGGAATGAAGCTGGACCCTTACCTTACAGCATATACAAATATCAACTCAAAATGGTTTAAAAACCTATACATAAGACCTGAAACTATGAAATTCCTAAAAGAAAACATAGGGGAAAATTTCATAAATTGGTCTTGGCAATGATTTTTTTATTGCAACACCAAAAGCATAGGCAACAAAAGCAAAAAAATAGACTAGTGGGGCTATGCCAAACTAAAAAAAACTGTGTAGCAAACAAAGCAAATAATCAACAGAGTGACAAGGCAATGGATGGAATGGGAGAAAATATTAGCAGCTATATATCTGATAGAAACTGTGATATAATGAGTTATACAAAATGCATATTTGGTCATTCATATGACCAAATATATATTTCCCAGGTATATTTGGTCTTCATCTACAGTTCCTGAAAACACTGCAGAGTCTTAAAGGTGAGATTGGTGTTTTGTCATGTTAATGAGAGACTTTTGGACTCCCTTCCCACCCACCCAAAGGCTGGGGCTGGAGGCTGAATCAGCTAATGGCCAATAATTTAGTCAATCATGACTATGCAATGAACCCCTCACAAATTTCAAATCTGGGTATATATTCAAAACAGGATCACAAAGGCTTATTTGTACAACCATGCTCTTTGTGGCATTATTCACAGTAGACAAGAGATAAACCAAATGTCCATCTACAGATGAATGGATACAGGAAATGTGGTATATGCATGTAATGAAATATTATCCATACCCCTGAGAAGAGCTTTTTGCTCTCCTCTGCTCTGCTTGATTGGATCCTGCTGCTCAGTCTGAGAGAGCTTCTACACTTGGGGAACCAGAACTGAGCCAGGCCCCCAGGCTCACAAGGATAGAAGCTCCTTTACCTGGGACCTTGCCCTGTGTCTCTCTTCATCTGGCTATTAACTTGTATCCTTTACAGTAACCTTTATTAAACTGGTAAATGTGTTTTCCTGAGTATCTGAGTTGGGGATGGAGGGCAGCCTTGTAGGGCAGAGCCCTAAACCTGGGGAATCTGGTGCTGTCTCTGGGCAGATAGCATCTGAATTGAGTTCTCCAACACCCTGCTGGTGTTCTAGAATTGCTTGGTGTAAGCATGTGTGGGAAGACCCCCTCCCACATACTTACACATATTGGAATTGGGCCTGGGAACCCGAATGGAGTTATACTACTATTACTGCTTTGTATAATATTATTATTGTTATACATATATGTATAACATTGTATGTATACCATTGTATTTGGTGTCAGATGAATGGAAATCACAGAAGTTAATATCCAGAATATATAAAGAATTACAACCCAATAACAAAACATCTAATTTAAAAATATGCAAAGGACTTGGATAGACTTTTACCAAAGAAGATGTATGATTGGCCAACAAACATGTGAAAAGATATATCAGTATCAACAACCGCTAGGGAAATGTAAATCAAAACCACAGTAAGTGGTTTTATCTACCTCATACCTGTGAAGATGGCCACTATAAGAAAAAATAACAAAATAAACTAATTGGTGGTAAGCATGTGAAGTAATTGGAACCCTTTATCACTGCTGGTGGTAATATGAAATGAAGCAGTTAGTATGCAAAACAAGATAGAAGTTCCTCAGAAAACTAAAAATAGAGTAAACAGATGGTTCAGCAATTCCAAATCTGGGTGTATATTCAAAAGAATTGAAAACAGGATCACAAAGGCTTATTTGTACAACCATGCTCTTTGCAGCATTATTCACAGTAGACAAGAGATAAACCAAATGTCCATCCACAGATGAATGGATACAGAAAATGTGGTATATACATGTAATGAAATATTATCCAGCCATAAAAAGAAGGAAATCCTATCATACACTAAAATGTATGTTAAGTTGGAGGACTTTATGCTATGTAAAATAAGCCAGGCACAAAAGGAGAAATATTGCATGAGTGCGTTTATGTGTAGTATCTAAAGTAGTCAAACTCTTAGAAGCTGAAAGTAGAATGGTGGCTGCCTGTGGCAGGAGGGAGGAGGAAAAGGGAGATTGTTGTTCCTGGGTTTACAGGTTCAGTTTTGCAAGATTAAAAAGTTCTAGAGATCTGTTGTACAACATTGTGCATATGGTTAATACTACTCTATTAAAATTGTTAAAATGGTAAATTCTATGTGTTTTTGACCACAAGCAAAAAAAAACAGTCAAATATATCAGAATTAAAATGGAAGAAAAAACTTTAAAGAAAAAAAGGAAATAAGAAAGAAAGTGATTTGGGAGACACCAGAATCCCAAACATGCTACTAAGCAAATTCAGAGAATATTGACATTCACTAAAAATTGTTAGTAACAATAGAAACATTAACTAACTACTAGTTACCATTGTTGTTTCTTGGAATTATATGGTCTAGGTGCCAACATATAATTCTATACCCAGTATTCACACTCCAAAAATAAAAATAAAGATATCAGAAAGCAAAAAAAATTGTGAGAATGTCAAAAGCAGAAGAAAACTACAGGAAATATAAACAGCTGCTCTTCTGAATGAAGAAAAATTATTTCAAAAGTTGATCAGTTTACTCGATAATAAGGGTGAATGTATTAACCACATTGTTTTTCTTGTGAAAACTTCATAAGAGTGTATATCAATGATATATTACTAAAAACAAAAAGTTAATCAGTTTATGGAACAAATAGTTCTAAAATTCATATGGAACCACAGAAGACCTTGAATAGCCAAAGCAATCCTGAGAAGGAAGAATAAAGCTGGGGGGATTATGCTCCCCAACTTCAAGCTCTACTACAAAGCCACAGTAATCAAGATAATTTGGTACTGGCACAAGAACAGAGCCACAGACCAGTGGAACAGAATAGAGAGCCCAGATATAAACCCAACCATACATGGTTAATTAATATATGATAAAAGAGCCATGGACATACAATGGTGAAATCACAGCCTCTTCAACAACTGGTGTTGGCAAAACTGGACAGCTACATGCAAGAGAATGAAACTGGATCATTGTCTAACCCCATATACAAAAGTAAACTCAAAATGGATCAAAGACGTGAATGTAAGTCATGAAACCATAAAACTCTTAGAAGAAAACATAGGCAAAAATCTCTTGAATATAAACATGTACAACTTTTTCCTTAATGCATCTCCTTGGGCAAGGGAAACAAAAGCAAAAATGAACAAATGGGACTACATCAAACTAAAAAGCTTCTGTACAGCAAAGGATACCATCAGCAGAATAAAAAGGCATCCTACAGAATGGGAGAATATATTTGTAAATGACATATCCAACAAGGGGTTAACATCCAAAATATAAAAAGCACTCACATACCTCAACACCCAAAAGGCAAATGACCCTATTAAAAAAATGGACAGAGGATATGAACAGACAGTTCACCAAAGAAGAAATTCAGAAGATAACCAACAGGCACATGAAAAGATGCTCCACATCGCTAATTATCAGGGAAATGCAAATTAGAACCACAATGAGATATCACCTCACACCAGTTAGTATTATCAACATCAAAAAGACTAGGAACAACATATGTTGGCTAGGATGCAGAGAAAGGGGAACCCTCCTGTACTTCTGGTGGGAATGTAAATTAGTTCAACCATTGTGGAAAGTAGTATGGAGGTTCCTCAAAAAACTAAAAATAGAAATACCATTTGACCCAGGAATTCTACTCCTAGGAATTTACCCTAAGAATATAGGATCCCAGACTCAAAGACATATGCACCCCTATGTTTATCGCAGCACTATTTACAATAGCCAAGATATGGAAGCAACCTAAGTGTCCATCAGTAGATGAATGGGTAAAGATGTGGTACATATACACAATGGAATATTATTCAGCTATAAGAAGAAAACAAATCCTCTCATTTGCAACAATATGGGTGGAGCTAGAGGGTATTAAGCTCAGTGAAATAAGCCAGGTGGGGAAAGACAAGTACCAAACGATTTCACTCATTTGTGGAATATAACAACAAACAAAAACTGAAGGAACAAAACAGCAGCAGACTCACAGAACCCAAGAATAGACTAACAGTTACCAAAAGGAAAGGGACTGGGGAGAGTGGGTGGGAGGGAGAGGTAAGGGGATTAAGGGGCATTATAATTAGCACACATAATGTAGGGGGCGGATATGGGGAAGGCAGTATAACACAGAGAAGAGAAGTAGTGACTCTATAGCTTCTTACTATGCTGATGGATAGTGACTGTAATGGGGTATGTGGTGGGAACTGGGTAATAGGGGTAATCTAGTATCCACAATGTTGTTCATGTGATTGTATATTGATGATATCATAATAAAAAAAGTTAATCAGTTTAAATGTACAGCAAAGAAGGCAAATGTGTGGGTAAATCCAAGTTCATATTTCACCATAAAATAACAATAATTGTTATGACTATTGACTTGGTGAAATAGCAATATATCATGAATATTGACTATAAAACTTATGACTAAAACAGTGTTAATAATATTGATCATTTTTAATAATTATGTTGTGAATATCAACTGTGTAGAGCATCAATAATAACTGAATTTAGTGTTTTAAGGTCCATGAATTTATGGGAAGGACTAAAGGTACTAGTTAGTATTGTATAAAAACCAAAGGATCCATGGTAAAATGTTATAAGACATGCATGAAAAGGTTTGTTATGTTTGTAGACCCGTGGGTTGACGTTTTTCCTTGCTTTTAAAAAATTAATATCGATTGTGTCTTCAACAATTTCTTTTGCCCCATTCTCTCTTCTCATTGTAGAGCTCTAATTACACATATGACAGCATGTCTGGTAGTATTTCTTAGATCCTGTATATTTCCTTTTTGTCATTCTTTTTCCAATTTGTGTTTTAGTTTGGAAAAGTTCTGTTGACTTGTTTTCAAGTACAATGATTCCTTTCTCTGATCAGCGTAGTCTGCTGATAATTCAGTTAAAATATTTTCTCATCATCTCTGATATCTCTGATGTTTTTCATTTCTAGTATTTCCAATTTTTTAAATAATTTCAGCTGAAAGTTTCCATATGCTAACCCATGTTTTATACCTTTCCATTCATTAGACTATTTTAAGTTTCGTAATTGATTCAAACATCTGAGACATTTGTGGGTTTGATTTTGTTATCTGGTCCATCTCTTATCAATGGGTTATATATTCTTGCTTTTTCCACATATCTTATTTTTTTATTGAATGGTGAATATTGTGCATAAAAAACACTGAAGACCAGACTAAATACTATTTATTTCCCCCAAAGTACATAACCTGTGTCTTCTTTCAGGCCAGTAGGAGACTGGACTGGTGGTTTGAGTCCATAAAATCTCTGTTTTCACTGCAGGAATTTCCTATTGCTTTATTTAGATTCAACTCTTTAGTCTTAAAATTATTTGACGACAGAATCACAAACTTCCCTGTAGCATGTTTGGGATCTGAGTTCTTGCTTCTGTTTTTTGTTCTCTTGCCTGCCCTTAGCCTTCTGTAGGACCACGGACCTTCACTAAATGGACACAGTTATTTCTAGATCTCATGCCCTTCCTAAGCATTAGACATTGCTGCCTCATCATCAGCTTCAAACTTGACTTTTTCTGTAGTTTCTCTTAGTTTTGATCTGCCTCCAGACTTTAGGCCTCATATATCTGTATCTGGGAGGCAGGGAAGGGAAGTTCTCCTGGAATATTTTTTTTTTTGCTATTTTTTTCTGCCTGTTCTAAGTTACTCTTCCTCTTTTTCTTTCTACTCAATTGTTGTTTATTATTCATTTTATTTGCAACCTATTAACTTAATAGCTATACATTATTTTTAATATTATTTTAGTGAATTTTCTATATATTTTGTCATGGATCCTTTACTTAATATTTAATGTTAATTAGTACTTTTATCACTCCCTGTACAATGTATGGTTTTTAAAACACCTACATCTTTTTTCACATATTGCAACTTTTATAGTATTTAGAGTACTTAAACTTGCATTATAAACATGTTGCAACTTTTATAGCATTTTAGAACACATACCTATTTTCATATGTAGCAATTTTTATAGTATTGTTTTACCATTTATTAGTATGCATATAGTCAATATTCATGCAAGTATTTTTTTAAAATAACAGTCCTAAGAATTTGAAGTTCTATGTTGAAGAAGTAAAGCTACATGTATTTGATTCACATCACTAGCCTGGAGCATTATATACTATTGGCAGTGATATACAATACCGCCACACCGTTGGCTGGTGATAAGTTGAATAGTTACTATTAGAACAGTGTGACAAATCATGCAGCCAATCTCACTGACCCACAAGAATAGCATAAATTCAAATATATTAGGGTTTATCATACAGTTAAGATAATTTATTGCAGTTTTGCCCAAACTTTAAGTTTTATCTGATGTACAGAATATGAATTGCAAATATACAAAGAGGAAATATGTAGGTATTAATTATGACACGAGGGGTTATAAATTATTAGGGTTATTTCACATAGCCTCCTTTCACACCTTATTTACATCCAACAAATATTAAAGCAATTTTTAAAGTTATTGGAAATAATAGTCAACTGTAATACATATGATTTTAGTTTTACCAGGTGATCTGTACTTCTGGTAAATGTAGATTTCTGTAACTGGTAAACATAAATAATGGTGGAAAGAATAAGTTAAAATATTTTTACTTTTTAATTTTATTCAGCATAGTTTACAATGGAATTGAAAGTTCTTTCAAAAATCCTCTAGGCATTCTAGACTGTATTATAGTACTGGGAATTTTAGCTGTGTTAAACATCTGACAGGTAACATATGTGGCCAGATAAAGCAGCAACAATTTTAATTGGTTTTTTCAATGAGCATCTTCTTATGTAAAATATTGAGATATGTTTTAAGCCATGTAGATTAGGAACAGTCTTTAGATAATTCAGATGTTAAAGCATTTTTAATTATGTAGAAGAAAAATGGGACTTCACTTTACTGGCTAAATATATATTAGTACATTAGATATAGCATATCATCAATATTTTCATATTTTGCCCTCATATATTATTTGCAGATGTCCATAAATCTACTCAACAACTTGATACTACATATTGCTGTTACTTTCTCCCCTCCCCACTTTCTTTCATTTTCACCTGAAGTATTAAATTAAATCATTTGTGTGACTAGACTTCTATGTAGAACTAAGGCTTAGTTGATAGAATATCTGCTTAATCATGTCAGTGTTGCACATAGAGTTATAATAGAAAGTAAAATAATTCTTTATAGAATATAATTTTAAAAAAGGAACCAGTATGTGAGTCTACTTGGTCTGCTGTGATGAGACAGCAGACTGAGTGGCTTAAAGAGTAGAAATTAATTTTCTCACAGTTCTAGATGCTAGAAGTCCGAGAGCAAAGTGCAAGCAGGTTTGATTTCCGGTGAGACCTCTTTCCTCACCTCTGAGAAGGCTCCTCTCTGTGTCTTCACTTGCCTTTCCTCCCTTGTTAGCATAAGCGGAGAAACAAAGGGAGGCAGGGCAAGAAAGGAGAGAGAGATCACTGGTGTTTTACCTCTTATAAGGGCACTAGTCCTGTCATATTAAGGTCCCACCCTTGTGATCACAGTTAACATTAAATACCTCGTTAGATGCCCTATCTCCAAGTCATACTCAGGATTAGCGCTTCAACATATGAATTTTGGGGGACACAACTCAGTTCACAATGAAGCCTAACTCTGAATTTTAGTAGGAAAAGTGACAAGAAGGGAGAAAAAACATAAGTGATATGTCAAAAAGGGGAAAAAATGTAAGTAATGTGTCATGGAAGAAAATGACCTTTTTTTTTAAATGAACTGTACTTCACAGGATACAGATAGGAAGCAACTTTAGTTTTATTTCCTCTCATTATTTCTTCAAATCCAGTCAATGTTAGTTATTCCTCACCCTGTATGAAATAGACACATTCAACGGTTTTTTGATTCACATTATTTCAGTCAAAATAACAGTCCCATTTAAGAAATTAAGGTAACTAGCCTAGTTTAATGATCAAAATTATGAAATTCTTTCAAGTTAAAGTTTCTCTCTACTCCTAGTTCACCTTTATTTCTGGTTTAGAAATCCAAAGTGAGGTGCTTGGCTCCCTCACCTCTCTTTCTTCCAGCTAGTCTCCACAAAACTCCCAGAAATAGATATTCCAGTTGACTCCCTGAAACTCCTCTCAATTGGCTTAAGGATGAAGGTGACGAGGATCCTGCCATGACAGACAGACAGACAGACAGACACACACACACACACACACACACACACACATACTTTCAGGTGCCCCTCCTCCTATAATTCATCATCCCTGAGTTTATCACCACTGTCAAAAATATATAAAAATATATTCAAAGATATATTGTTTAATTTCTTTCTTATTGACTTAACTGCTGAGATGGCCTTAGAGTAGTGACCACTAATGCTGGGAGACATTCTTAATCTTTTAGCATAGCCCAGGTAGCTTTGAAACTTATTTTAAGGTGTTGGGATATCTGAAGCCAATATACTGTTGTGAGCCCTTATGACTCATTTTATCCTAGTGTTACATGTACATTTTTGGTAAGTTTAAGTGTGGAGTAATAAAGAGTAACTTTTTCCTATGAACTATGTACATTAGAAATGATATGTTACATTACAAAAGTCACATTTGAACTTTTTTAATGTGGTATTCTAATGCTTATCGATTTAAAAATTGACAAAGTGATCATATGCCTAGTGTCGACTGTAATGCAATTAGCTTTTTCTGTATAGGAAAAGTCTCGAATGCACATGGAATTAATGAGCTTTAATGTCCTCATTCTTAAAACAAAGGGCAATATTCTTACCTTGGAAAACACTAACTGGTGGAACCAAATCAATATCTTCAAAATATGTATATATTTTTAGATCTATAATGCAATCCAAGTACAAATAAACACAAACTACATTGTAGTGTATTGATTTTAAAAGATTGTAAATTTTTATCTAGCTTTGTAGTTACACCCTTCTAACACAATTTGCATTTCATTAAGGGGTAGAATCTATTTTTCTAACTCTTGATTATGGGCTCGACTTATTACTCACTTTGGCCAATAGAATTTAGAAGATTTTAAGGTGTTCCAGTTTTGAGTTTACTTTTCAAAAACACTTGCTTGCTCTAGCACATTTTTTAGTCTTTCTACAACCTTGGAAAGTAGCCCATGCAAGCCTGATGAATGATGAAAGAAACTTCTCCCAGTCATTTCCATTGCCGTGAACAGTTAGCCTATTATCAAACAGGCGTAAGACTATCCTAGACCAGCAAGTGCCCAGTTGACCAGCCAGATGACTGTAGAATCATGATCAAGACTAGTTCAGATCAAAGATGGCCCAGATAGGAGCCACTCAACTGACCACTGAGATTTAAGGTGGTTTGTTATGAAGCACAAACTAACTGATACTCATATATAAACATTGGTTAAAACATTGTTTTGCACACACATATATAGCACATAAGTAATTGTCAGTACTTAATAAAGCCATTAATTTCCTTTTACAAATTTCTAAACAGTGGTCAATATAATTAATAGCCAATAATTTTGTTCACTTTTCAAATGGTTGTAATTAATAGGCACAATTTTATATCTTATTTATCCAAAATAGTAATATATTCCAATTATTTATTCCTTAGAAGCTTAGAGTCTACGTGGAACAGGGCTTTTGCAGTTCAAATATCTAGCATCTGGGAAATTCTTATAATCTATTTCTTTAAGATAAATTTAATAATTGATGGCCAACTGTAAAGATATCATGCCATCATAGATATGGATGGCATAGATAAAGACATTGTAAGAAAAAATGTTGAGTGAGAGGTAGAATATGGCAGTTATTGAATATATAATGTTAACTCATCAGTGCTTTTCCTGTGACAACAGGACTGGAAATGTGATGGGAATATTTGGGTCATCCAGTGCCAGAGCAGAATTGGGAACTGATATGAGGTGGGTGTTTAGTATTGGCATTTAATAGGCAGGGTCCTGATATATCAAACTTCTTATATACCTGGAATAATTCTACACAATAAAGAATTGGGACACCTAAAATTTCAATAATGCCTACATGAAAAAATGCTGAATTGAAATTGGCTAAAAACGAAGACATGTTTATGGAAACATACCGAATTTGTTTTAGAAAAGGTTTAGTTTAATTAAACTTTAGGCCATTCATATAATACGGAGAGTCGAGGTGATTCATACTTTTTGGTATCTCTCAGTAAGTGGTTTAAGAAAAGAATTTTGGTAGGAAGAGAGCCTCCACAGGATATTATGCTATCATCGTTTCTGTGCATTTTGAAATTAACATTGTCACTTTGTACAAGCACTGACCTTGCTTTGAAAGGTAAAAAGAGTTAAAATAATAATTTTCATGTTATGTCATTGGGAGTAATAAGATTATTTGACTGTGTATATGCCAATGTTTGAAACTATTGCCTCTCAAAATGTGACAGCATGGAGAAAAAGGAAGAAATTACAGGGTGACAGACAGCCCTCATCCAGAGTTGAGTGGTAATGAATATTCTAGAAAATCCAGAAGTATGGAGAAATGTGACTACTGTACTTTGCAAGAGCCTCACCACATATCCATGATGATCCTTGTAAAAGTCAGTGACATAGCACCTAATATTCACAATCACCATTTAAACTACACCAGAGTGATCATTAGAACATGATCACTATGCATTGTTTGGTCTACTGGCTAATTCACAAATTAATGTGTTTGCCTATTCTAATTTGTCTTGATGCTACTAAAAGCACTAATAACAGTGTGCACTTCTCTGTTTCACCTAACTCCAAACCCACTGAAGTTAGACAAGCAGTAAGTGTTAAGTAAGTAATAAGTGAAAATGTCTGTGTACACTGTGAATTTGGAAAATGACATAAATGCCCAGTACAGGATATATGTTTGGAAAAGACCTAAGAAGATCCTCAGCTTCACCACTGGCTGATACTCTGAGTATTCAGGAAAATCTGTCAAAATACTGCTTGGTCACCAAGACAAATAAATGGGAGCTTCCATGACTGTACACAACAAGGAATACAGTCTTTTCCAAAATAGTTTGGGAAAGACACTATATATAAAGAAGGATGACTGCAACCTTCAAGAATCAAGAATAAGAAACTCTGGGGAGGGAGAGAATTTGATTTCTAGAACTGCCATATCATTCAAACATCCAATTGGAAAAAAAAAACCCACAAAGCATACATAAAAAAAAAAAAGAAAAAACCCAGGAAGTTTGGCCTATTTAAAGAAAAAAAATTGACAGAAATTATCGTTGAGGAAGCCTAGTCGTCAGACTTCATAGACAAAAACAAAATCAATTGGCTTAAGTATACCTAAGTAATTTTTTATATTCCCTACATTTTAAAACATGATGCCATGCAGATGCTAGGCCTTTAAAACTCTGTATTACCTACCCCGTTAGAATAAATTACCTTGTCTCCTCCATCATTATTTTAATGGAGCTTTTCTTTCTATAGTATGTTTTCAAATTTACTTATAAATTCCACTATTACATTAGCTAATGTACATGCATTATAGGTCGCTATTATTTCATCACCAAACAGTGTTTAAATGCAATACAATGATGTTTTTTCTTTTCGTTCATTCATTTTTTTTTAGGTTTCCTCTCTAATGTTCTTCACAGGAATTGAAGTACACAGGCATGACCTAATGTATAGCTACCTTTGCCTTAATAGACATTAGTTGAAGTAGTAATCTTAGCAACCTTACAGTAAATTATTGACTTGAGTTCCCACAAAGAACAATTAAACTGGGAGCATTTCAATTTAATATGTGTGTGTCTATGTATAAAAAACCTATTGTTTTAAAAATCAAAGTCCTGTTTATTATTTATAAGTTTTTTGAGGCATCTTTAAATACTGAAACATAAGGTCCTCCAACTTGATATACGTTCTACTTGAAAGGCATTGTTTGAAACCCTGTAATTATTGAAGTCAATAGAGATTTCAACTTTTCATCCAGTGGAAAACAAAACCCCACAATTTCAAGGAGTGCCAGTAGGAAGCATTTTAAACTGAAACAGTAGTTATCTGTAATGATATTTGAGTTATTATACTGGGAAAGTTTTCTTCCAAAGCAAGATAAAATTTTTATGAAGAAAATAACACTTACTGTCATGTGTGTTTGTGCATGAGTGCACATGCAAGAGAGAGAAATGGTTGTGAAGAGGGCATGGCAAAGGGAGCATATATAGACAGAAGGGAAAGTGTAAAATAAAGCAAATGACTGGAGCTTGTTTTTATTTGTAAAAATCTTTCTTTGTATTCTATTCAGTTATATTTTATTCAACATTAGTAATGCAATAGAAAAAAATCACTTGAACAATATGATTGGATTCTTTTCACAGTGCATGGACATTGCCTGAAGAGAAAAATGATGTATTGATGTCATCTACAAAAGAATACAGAGATGAAAAACACAGTATCAATGGCCTCACACAGGTTGGACAGAGAAACCTGTAGGAAACATTCTTATCTCCATTTTATTATGATTTTTATTTTTCATGAAAAGACATAAACATTTTCTATTTTCTGTTTGTGTTGTTCAGTGCTGTGAAACAGCAAGGCAACAATTTATTCACACAGCTCTTCTTTTAAGATTCAATCTTTGTTCCAATCTCTATCTTGATCCCGAATGAGAAGATAATAGAATCAAAGCACATCTCAGGATTGGGTCTACTGATAAAGCAAGTTAGACATGTTCCCTGCACTCTCTTCCAGTGTTTCTCATCAAAGCACTTGTGAAAGAGAATGATCTTCACAAATGCTGGTGCATCTCGAGTTAGTAAAAATAAAAACAGACTTGGTCCTTGCTAGAACCCATATCTTGATTGGGAAAATGTAACCTAAGTTATGTTTTGTAAGTCACATGACTCAGGGTTTAAATTTCCAGTAAATGAGCATGGGTTAAATAGCAGAAGAGGAAGAAAATTAATGATTTGGATTCTAATGAAAACAAGTTTTCACTTAAGTTTTTAAAAGTTCCTTGTGTACAATTTCCTTATGTGCACATTCCAAAAGTGTGAATTGTCAGGCTTTCTGGATAGTGGGCTTTTTAGACAGGAATATCAGGGGAGAATGAGCACTGTCCAGTGAGCCAGGAGTGACTGTCCTTGTTTTTACTGATGAGGAAGTGACAAAATTGTAAAAGCCTCACGAGATGTTACTATGACAATTAATGATATGTCTTATGGTGGTTATTAAAAGATTCTGAAGTTATCTTTACTATTTTTCTGATTTATGGGTTTCAAGATATATGAGACCACATGTATAACTGAACAAAAAAACTACATGGGGTACTCAGGTTACATTTCTAAATTCAAGCTCTTCATTATGGAGAAATGGAGTTGTGTCTCATTTATTTCTCAGTCAAGAATTTGAAAGTTTGTATGTTTCACTTGAGTATTCTCTTAAGTCAAATATTTAGTGCCTAAAGAATTTTGTTAAGAAAGAAAGGAAGGAAGGGTGGGAGGAAGGGAAGGAGAGAGGAAGGAAAGAATTGAGCATTTTTGTTTCCTTTCACTACAAATATCCAGAGATTCTCTAGGTGTCACAACCCTATTAATATGGAGGCCCTCCCATTCCTTTCACCTCTGGGGAAGTATATCCTTCCTTGGGCAACGTACTTCTCAAGTATGCTCTCTGGTGGTCATGTACATCAACTCAGAGGGAGAAAGGAGGCGGATTCTGCTTTCTTTTCTTTTTTAAAATTAAATGAGAATAGCTTAGGATCTTACATGATTTGTGTCTTTTTTTTTTTTTTTTACTTTCGTAAGCACTTTATTTGTACTTATTTCCTTGTTCCTCAGAACTCTTTTTTTTTTTTAGATAATCATTTTTTATTGAAGGGTAGTTGACACACAGTATTACATTAGTTTCAGGTGTACAATACAGTGATTCAACATTTATATACGTGATAATTCTGGGTACCAGCTATCACCATACCAAGTTGTTACAATATTTTGACTATATTCCTTATGCTATACATTACATCCCAGTTACTTACTTACTTTAAAATTGGAAGTGTGTATTTCTTTGTTTTGTTTTGTTTTTTGTTTTTTTTGTTTTGTTTTTTTGTTTTTGTTTTTGTTTTTGTTTTTTTTGTGAGGGCATCTCTCATATTTATTGATCAAATGGTTGTTAACAACAATAAAATTCTGTATAGGGGGGTCAATGCTCAATGCACAATCATTAATCCACCCCAAGACTAATTTTGGTCAGTCTCCAATCTTCTGAAGCATAATGAACAAGTTCTTACATGGAGAACAAATTCTTACATAGTGAATAAGTTACATGGTGAACATTACAAGGGCAGTCATCACAGAAGCTTTCGGTTTTGCTCATGCATTATGAACTATAAACAGTCAGTTCAAATATGAATACTCATTTGATTTTTATACTTGATTTATATGTGGATACTACATTTCTCTCTTTATTATTGTTATTTTTAATAAAATGCTGAAGTGGTAGGTAGATACAACATAAGGGTAGAAAACATAGTTTAGTGTTGTAAGAGAGCAAATGTAGATGATCAGGTGTGTGCCTGTAGACTATGTGTTAATCCAAGCTAGACAAGGGCAATAAAACATCCACGTATGCAGAAGATTTCTCTCAGAACGGGGGGGAAGAGGTTCTAAGCCTCACCTCTGTTGATCCCCATTTTCTCACCTGATGGCCCCCCTGCGACTGTGCCTGTCTTAGGTTGTTCCTCCCTTGAGGAATCTTACCCGTCTCTGGCTAACCAGTCATCTTCCGGGGAAATACAGGGAAATGTAAAGTTGGTAAGTGAGAGAGAAGACATATTGTTTGAAAAGATTAGCTTTTTACTTCTTTGCATATTTATGCCCTGTGGCTTCTATGCCCAGCATTTGTCTTGAGGTATCTTTACCACTTGGAAGAATTATGATACTTGGTAAATTTGATATGAGGCACGAATTCTATTTAAGGGTTGTAATTAGGAAGGAAGAAGAAAAGCTATAGAAGTAGCAGGCGGAAGAAAACATGGGAAGATTGATTATTTCTTTGACATATATTCTTGTAGAGTAACTTCAGCATGTATAGGTTTTAAGCTACTACTTAAATGGCGCACACACATTAACATAATAGGAGTACAGTTATGTAACCAAATCATACCTGTAATTACCAGCCATCTCCAGTGAAACCAAGAAAACCAGTAAGGCACCTTAGGCATTTGTGAAAACTTGTCTATGATATGGTGGATATTGTCCAACTGAACTTGAACAGTCTGAGAGAAATCAGACAAATTAAAACAACCCAATCCTGGGGACTGTTCACATCCCATATGTTCTTTTAACAGTAGGTAGTCTGTAGTTGTAAGATTTTGGAGTGCTACAATTTGCACTTCTCCTAATTCTTGGTTGAGTTCCAACAGTATAGATCCAGTCAAATTTGTTGTTTTACTGTATGCACAGGCCAGCTTAGATATCTCCTTCTGCATTCCCATGGCAAGTCCAGGAACTGGTGGGATGGGTGCATCTACACCTGTAGCAGTGCGTGGATCCTTGTTGGGATTTTTTGATGATCATCTTCTGGCATGAGTCTTACCGAGAGTGCTGATGTTGGAAGTTCTTTTTCATATCGTATCTTAGTTCATTTTCGTGGTAGCCAAATTAGGCTTTGATCCTCTGTATAAACACAAACAGACCCTTTGCCTACACTTTTATATGCCCTTTATATCATTGTGTAGAATTCATTGGAGGTCACCACACAGGAACTGCTTTTTTCGTTATCATTAATCTACACTTACATGACGAATATTATGTTTACTAGGCTCTCCCCTATACCAGGTCCCCCCTATGTACCCCTTTACAGTCACTGTCCATCAGCGTAGCAAAATGTTGTAGAATCACTACTTGCCTTCTCTGTGTTGTACAGCCCTCCCCTTTCTCCCATCCCCCCATGCATGCTAATCTTAATACCATCCTTTATCTCCCCCCCTCATCCCTCCCTACCCACCCATCCCCCCCAGTCCCTTTCCCTTTGGTACCTGTTAGTCCATTCTTGAGTTCTGTGATTCTGCTGCTGTTTTGTTCCTTCAGTTTTTCCTTTGTTCTTATACTCCAAAGATGAGTGAAATCATTTGGTATTTCTCTTTCTCTGCTTGGCTTATTTCACTGAGCATAATGCCCTCCAGCTCCATCCATGTTGCTGCAAATGGTAGGATTTGCCCTTTTTCTTATGGCTGAGTAGTATTCCATTGTGTATATGTACCACATCTTCTTAATCCATTCATCTATCAATGGACATTTAGGTTGCTTCCAATTCGTGGCTATTGTAAATAGTGCTGCGATAAACATAGGGGTGCACTGGTCTTTCTCATACTTGATTGCTGCATTCTTAGGGTAAATTCCTAGTAGTGCAATTCCTGGGTCAAATGGTATGTCTGTTTTGAGCATTTTGATGTACCTCCACACTGCTTTCCACAATGGTTGAACTAATTTACATTCCCACCAGCAGTGTAGGAGGGTTCCCCTTTCTCCACAGCCTCGCCAGCATTTGTTGTTGTTTGTCTTTTGGATTGCAGCCATCCTTACTGGTGTGAGGTGATTCCTCACTGTAGTTTTAATTTGCATTTCTCTGATAATTAGCGATGTGGAGCATCTTTTCATGTGTCTGCTGGCCATCTGTATTTCTTTTTTGGAGAACTGTCTGTTCAGTTCCTCTGCCCATTTTTTAATTGGGTTATTTGTTTTTTGTTTGTTGAGGCGTATGAGCTCTTTATATATTCTGAACGTCAAGCCTTTACCGGATCTGTCATTTTCAAATATATTCTCCCATATTGTAGGGTTCCTTTTTGTTCTATTGATGGCGTGTTTTGCTGTACAGAAGCTTTTCAGCTTAATATAGTCCCACTTGTTCATTTTTTCTGTTGTTTTCCTTGCCTGGAGAGATATGTTCAAGAAGAAGTCACTCATGTTTATGTCTAAGAGGTTTTTGCCTATGTTTTCTTCCAAGAGTTTAATGGTTTCGTGACTTACATTCAGGTCTTTGATCCATTTTGAGTTTACTTTTGTATATGGGGTTAGACAATGGTCCAGTTTCATTCTCCTACATGTAGTTTTCCAGTTTTGCCAGCACCATCTGTTGAAGAGACTGTCATTTCGCCATTGTATGTCCATGGCTCCTTTATCAAATATTGATTGACCATATATGTCTGGGTTAATGTCTGGATTCTCTAGTCTGTTCCATTGGTCTGTGGCTCTGCTCTTGTGCCAGTACCAAATTGTCTTGATTACTATGGCTTTATAGTAGAGCTTGAAGTTGGGGAGTGAGATCCCCCCTACTTTATTCTTCTTTCTCAGGATTGCTTTGGCTATTCAGGGTCTTTGGTGGTTCCATATGATTTTTGAATTATTTGTTCCAGTTCATTGAAGAATGTTGCTGGTAGTTTCATAGGGATTGCATGAAATCTGTATATTGCTTTGGGCAGGATGGCCATTTTGAAGATATTAATTCTTCCTAGCCATGAGCATGGGATGCGTTTCCATCTGTTAGTGTCCCCTTTAATTTCTTTTAAGAGTGACTTGTAGTTTTCAGAGTATAAATCTTTCACTTCTTTGTTTAGGTTTATTCCTAGGTATTTTATTTTTTTTGATGCAATTGTGAATGGAGTTGTTTTCCTGATTTCTCTTTCTGTTGGTTCATTGTTAGTGTATAGGAAAGCCACAGATTTCTGTGTGTTGATTTTGTATCCTGCAACTTTGCTGTATTCCGAAATCAGTTCTAGTAGTTTTGGGGTGGAGTCTTTAGGGTTTTTTATGTACAGTATCATGTCATCTCCAAATAGTGACAGTTTAACTTCTTCTTTACCAATCTGGATTCCTTCTATTTTTTTGTTTTGTCTGATTACCGTGGCTAGGACCTCCAGTACTATGTTAAATAATAGTGGGGAGACTGGCATCCCTGTCTAGTTCCCAATCTCAGAGGAAAAGCTTTCAGCTTCTCGCTGTTCAATATAATGTTGGCTGTGGGTTTATCATATATGGCCTTTATTATGTTGAGGTACTTGCCCTCTATTCCCATTTTGCTGAGAGTTTTTATCATGAATAGATGTTCAACTTTGTTAAATGCTTTTTCAGCATCTATGGAGATGATCATGTGGTTTTTGTCTTTCTTTCTGTTGATGTGGTGGATGATGTTGATGGACTTTTGAATGTTGTACCATCCTTGCATCCCTGGGATGAATCCCACTTGGTCATGGTGTACGATCCTTTTGATGTATTTTTGAATTCAGGTTGCTCATATTTTGTTGAGTATTTTTGCATTTACGTTCATCAGGGATATTGGTCTGTAGTTTTGTTTTTTGGTGGGGTCTTTGCCTGGTTTTGGTATTAGGGTGATGTTAGCTTCATAGAATGAGTTTGGGAGTATCCCCTCCTCCTCTATTTTTTGGAAAACTTTAAGGAGAATGGTTATTATGTCTTCCCTGTATGTCTGATAAAATTCTGAGGTAAATCCATCTGGCCCGGGGGTTTTGTTCTTTGGTAGTTTTTTGATTACCGCTTCAATTTCATTGCTGGTAATTGGTCTGTTTAGATTTTCTGTATCTTTCTGGGTCAGTCTTGGAAGGTTGTATTTTCCTAGGAAGTTGTCCATTTCTCCTAGGTTTCCCAGCTTGTTAGCATATAGGTTTTCATAGTATACTCTAATAATTCGTTGTATTTCTGTGGGGTCTGTCATGATTTTTCCTTTCTCGTTTCTGATTCTGTTGATGTGTGTTGACTCTCTTTTCCTCTTTATAAGTCTGGCTAGAGGCTTATCTATTTTGTTTATTTTCTCGAAGAACCAGCTCTTGGTTTCATTGATTTTTGCTTTTGTTTTATTCTTCTCAATTTTATTGATTTCTTCTCTGATCTTTATTATATCCCTCCTTCTGCTGGCCTTAGGCCTCATTTGTTCTTCTTTTTCCAATTTCGATAATTGTGACATTAACCATTCGTTTGGGATTGTTCTTCCTTTTTTAAATATGCTTGGATTGCTATATACTTTCCTCTTAAGGCTGCTTTTGCTGTGTCCCAGAGAAGTTGGGGCTTAGTGTTGTTTTTGTCGTTTGTTTCCATATATTGCTGGATCTCCATTTTGATATGGTCATTGATCCATTGATTATTTAGGAGTGTGCTGTTAATCCTCCATGTGTTTGTGAGCCTTTTTGCTTTCTTTGTTCAGTTTATTTCTAGTTTTATGCCTTTGTGGTCTGAAAAGTTGGTTGGTAGGATTTCAATCTGTTGGAAGTTACTGAGGCTCTTTTTGTGGCCTAGTATGTGGTCTATTCTGGAGAATGTTCCATGTGCACTTGAGAAGAATGTGTATCCTGTTGCTTTTGGATGTAGAGTTCTGTAGATGTCTATTAGGTCCATCTGTTCTAGTGTGTTGTTCAGTGCCTCTGTGTCCTTACTTATTTTCTGTCTGGTTGATCTGTCCTTTGGAGTGAGTGGTGTGTTAAAGTCTCCTAGAATGAATGCATTGCATTCTATTTCCTCCTTTAGTTCTGTTAATATTTGTTTCAGGTATGTTGGTGCTCCTGTATTGGGTGCATATATATTTATAATGGTTATATCCTCTTGTTGGACTGAGCCCTTTATCATTATGTAATGTCCTTCTTTGTCTTTTGTTACTTTCTTTATTTTGAATTCTGTTTTGTCTGATACCAGAATTGCAACCCCTGCTTTCTTCTCTCTGTTGTTTGCATGAAATATCTTTTTCCATCCTTTGACTTTAAGTCTGTGCATGTCTTTGGGTTTGAGGTGAGTCTGTTGTAAGCAGCATATGGATGGATCTTGCTTTTCTATCCATTCTATTACTCTGTGTCTTTTGATTGGTGCATTCAGTCCATGTACATTTAGGGTGATTATTGACAGGTATGAACTTATTGCCATTGCAGGCTTTAAGTTTGTGGTTATCAAAGTTTCAGGGTTAGCTTCTTTACTATCTTACTGTCTAACTTAACTCGCTTGTTGAGCTATTATAAACGCAGTCTGATGATTCTTTATTTCTCTCCCTTCTTATTCCTCCTCCTCCCTTCTTCATATGTTGGGTGTTTTGTTCTGTGCTCTTTTTAGGAGTGCTCCCATCTAGAGCAGTCCCTGTAGGATGCCCTGTAGAGGTGGTTTTTGGGAGGCAAATTCCCTCAACTTTTGCTTGTCTGGGAATTGTTTAATCCCTCCTTCATATTTAAATGATATTCGTGCTGGATACAGTTGTCTTGGTTCGAGGCCCTTTTGTTTCATTGCATTAAGTATATCATGCCATTCTCTTCTGGCCTGTAGGGTTTCTCTTGAGAAGTCTGATGATAGCCTGATGGGTTTTCCTTTGTAGGTAACCTTTTTTTTCTCTCTGGCTGCCTGTAATACTTTGTCCTTGTCTTTGATCTTTGCCATTTTAATTATTATGTGTCTTGGTGTTGCCCTCCTTGGATCCCTTGTCATGGGAGTTCTGTGTACCTCTGTGGTCTGAGAGGCCATTTCTTCCCCTAGTTTGGGGAAATTTTCAGCAATTATTTCTTCAAAGACATTTTCTATCCCCTTTTCTCTCTCTACTTCTTCTGGTATACCTATAATTCGTATATTGTTCCGTTTCGACTGGTCACTCAGCTCTCTTAAAATTCTTTCATTCCTGGAAATCCTTTTATCTCTCTCTGCATCAGCTTCTCTGCGTTCCTTTTCTCTGTTTTCTAGTCCATTAATGGTCTCTTGCATCTCGTCCATTCTGTTTTGAAGTCCTTCCATAGCTTGTTTTATTTCTGTATTCTCCTTCCATAGTTCTTGCATATTTCTCTGCAAGTTCATCAGCATGGTTATGACTTTTGTTTTGAATTCTTTTTCAGGAAGACTGGTTAAATCTATCTCTCCAGGTTTCTTTACAGGGGAAGATGTAGCAGATGCTGAAGCTGTCTGGGTTATTCTTGTCTGGATCATATTTTTTTGCTTTTTCATGTTGACAGGTGCTATTGACTGTCAGCTGGGAGGGCCAAAATTTTCACTTGCTACTGGCCTTTCTTTACTGGGACAACTGCGACCCCTAATGGCTTGTGTTGGGTAATTGCATGTGGGCTGGGTCTTGTGTCTTGCCCGGCCAAAGTGTAGGAATTTTCCTTTGGGCATGGTTTGCCTTAGGCTGTTTCTCTGCTTTCGCAGCGCCCGGAGGGATAATGGACGCGGGGGGGGGCTGTTTGGTTGTTTACCTCCATGAGGGGTCTCAGAGATGTTGCCCAGGGGGTTAGTGCACCCGGTTTGCCCTGTAATTTCCAGCCACTGGGCTGTGACCTGTGTTGTTTCCCTCTAGCTGTTAATTCCCTGTCCCTTTAAGACTTTCAAAAAGCACTCGCTTTTCTTTGTCACAGGGGCATCACCTTCAGCATCCACTCAGAGGTCTTGCTGCCCTATTTTCCTAGTTTCCAGCCCTCCATGCATGCACTGTGTCTGCGCTCTGGTGCGGGTGGCTGGGGCTGGGTGTTTAGCAGTCCTGGGCTCCCTCTCCCTCCCGCCGGGAGCTGGGGGGTGGTGTGCTCAGGTCCCGCCGGGCCGGGGGTTGTATCTTACCCCTTTCACCAGGCGCTGGGCTCTTACACATGTGGATGTAGTCAGGCTGTTGTCCTGTGTCTTCTGGTCTCTCTTTTAGGATTAGTTTTATTTGTTGTATTTTCAAAAATATATATGTTTTTGGGAGGAGATTCCCACTGTCCTACTCACACCGCCATGCTGGCTCTGCCCCTATGATTTGTGTCTTTTAGTAAACAAATCTTTTAGTTTTCCAGTTAGCAGTTTCTGAACTGCAGCTCATAATTTCTTAAGATTTTAGAATCTTAAGAAGAATATTAGAACCAGCAGAAGAGTATCTATGATACCCTTGATATTGATTGGTTTTGGAGTAAGCATTTCCAATCTCATTGTTTGATGGAAAACTCTGTTTAATTCTATTTGATATTTGCTTGTAATCCCACCCCATTTTTAGGATTTATCCTATAAATCAATATAAACATAGCAACACCTGAACATGACATTCCTGAACATAGCTACACCTCAGCTTTAGATCCTCTTTTGGTTTAACACTTTGCTTTATAACACCTCTTGCCCAGATTGGCTTGAATTTTCAGTGTTGTTAGAAATGCTAATTTACAACTATTACATTAAGTAGCTTTTCCTTAATTTGTTTGTTTCCTATTGTTCATTTACTGTTTATTCTATTATGCTTATTTTCATTTTTCATAATTATAAATAGTACAGCAACTAATAACTGGACATTTCTTATATCTTGAAATTCATTCTTGGGATAGATGCAAATGTTCAAATGGCTTATTTATTTGGTAGTCATTTTTATTTCACTTTTAAAAATTGCCTATTGTATTGATTATTATATTGTTACCTGCTTTTTATCAATCATCCCAAGATGTGTAATGCCTTGAGCCAAAATAGAAGTTATTTCTTAATGTAGATGTGTGTGGCTTCTGGTGGGTGGCAGGTTTGATTCAAATAGGGAATTCTGTATGCCTATGCTAGAAATTATGCTTTGTGAAAGACAAGCTCTGCATCTGCTGTCCACTCCTATCTTCATTGTGATTAAGACAGAGATGAGAGCACATAGTAGGTGCTGAGTAAACATATTTAATGGCTGAATGACATAATAGGAAAATAATTGAAAGGGAAGACAAAAGAGTTGCTAACCAAGATGAGCACACGGAGGCCCCAGGGCAGACGTTAAGTAGCTGTCTGGTTCAGATGAGAAGATGGTAAGACCTCACAGACAATTTCCTGTTCCTTAGACTCATGCTCTGTTGTTTTCAAAGTTGTAACTCTTTTCCAGTTTTTCTCTTAACAACTCCTGAGACCACTCTTTTTGTACTCTTGTATAAAACCTACTCTTTAAAAAAAGTACTTATGTTACCACACAATGCTAGAGATAGATGATCTATTTCTCAAAACAGCTAAGAGGAAGGGTATTGTGTATATTTTACTTAAATAAATAAATAAATACTATGGTTTAGGAAGCAAAAGTACATAGAAACAATCATGTAGCTAGTAAGTAAGTAATAGAACAAGAATTTGTCTTTAGTTTGTAGCATCGGTGAGTCTCCTTTTCGCTAGGTAGGTGGCCTATCTTTGCTTTGTTTCTTTCTTTTCCTATCCCCTCCCCTCCTCTCTCTGCTTTATCTAAGTCTGTTTGCATATCATCAGCTATAGTTTAGACACATCGTGCCTAGATGTGGATTCTAAAGCCATATGAAGGGATGTTCAGGGAGTCTTTATTTATTTCAGCAATATGGCCAGGTGAACTAACAGGCCTCACCCCTCTCAGGTTAAATCCCGTGTGATTCCTAATGACTCCCACTGTACCATATGCACATTTCTGAGCTTTCCATGGCATTTAACTCTCCTGATCCTCCTCTCCTTCAAATACCCTCTCTTTTCTCTCTTTCTTTGACCTAGTTTCCCCCTGGTTTTCCTCTGGCCTCCGTGATCCTCCTGTATCAACAGTTAATATGTACATTTCTTCTTCAACCAGCCTTTCAAAGGTCCATTCGATGTATATATTTTCTCGTCCCTCATCCACCTCTCTTGAGTATTTTCTTTTTCTTTTTTTTTTTTTTTTTTTTAGATGGTGTTCTGTCTATCCATTTATTCAGCACTGAACACCTGTTCAATAGCAGCCTCTGTGCTAGATGCTTGGGTTTTTTTTTTTTTTAAATAATTATTATTATTATTATTTTTTATTTTTTAATAATTATTTTTTATTGAAGGGTAGTTGACGCACAGTATTACATTACATTAGTTTCAAGTGTACAACACAGTGGTAGAACATTTATATACATAATTCTAGGTTCCAGCTATCACCCTACCAAGCTGTTACAATATCTTGACTATATTCCTTATGCTATACATTACATCCTGGTTACTTATTTATTTTACCATTGGAAGTCTGTCCTTTTTTTTTTTTTTTTTTTTTTTTTTTTTGAGGGCATCTCTCATATTTATTGATCAAATGGTTGTTAATGACAATAAAATTCTGTATAGGGGAGTCAATGCTCAATGCACAATCATTAATACACCCCAAGCCTAATTTTCGTCAGTCTCCAATCTTCTGAGGCATAACAAACAAGTTCTTACATGGAGAACAAATTCTTACATAATGAATAAGTTACATAGTGAACAGTACAAGGGCAGTCATCACAGAAACTTTCGGTTTTGCTCATGCATTATGAACTATAAACAGTCAGTTCAAATATGAATACTCATTTGGTTTTTATACTTGATTTATATGTGGATACCACATTTCTCTCTTTATTATTATTATTTTTAATAAAATGCTGAAGTGCTAGGTAGATACAAGATAAAGGTAGAAAACATAGCTTAGTGTTGTAAGAGAGCAAATGTACATGATCAGTGTGTGCCTGTAGACTATGTGTTAATCCAAGCTAGACCAGGGCAATAAAACATCCACGTATGCAGAAGATTTCTCTCAGAACAGGGGGGGTGAGGTTCTAAGCCTCACCTCTGTTGATCCCCAATTTCTCACCTGATGACCCCCTGCGACTGTGCCTGTCTTAGGTTGTTCCTCCCTTGAGGCATCTTACCCGTCTCTGGCTAACCAGTCATCTTCCGGGGCCATACACGGAAATGTGAAGTTGGTAAGTGAGAGGGAAGCCTTATTGTTTGAAAAGGTTAGCTTTTTACTTCTTTGCATATTTATGCCCTGTGGATTCTATGCCCAGCATTTGTCTTGAGGTATCTTTACCACTTGGAAGAATTATGATACTCGGTAAATTTGATATGAGGCACAAATTCTATTTAAGGGTTGTAATTAGGAAGGAAGAAGAAAAGCTATAGAAGTAGCAGGCGGAAGAAAACATGGGAAGATTGATTATTTCTTTGACATATCTTCTTGTAGAGTAACTTCAGCATATATAGGTTTTAAGCTACTACTTAAATTGCGCACACACATTAACATAATAGGAGTATAGTGACATAAACAAAGCATATCTGTAATTACCAGCCATCTCCAGTGAAACCAAGAAAACCAGTTAGGCACCTTAGACATTTGTGAAAACTTATCTATGATATGGTGGATATTGTCCAACTGAACTTGAACAGTCTGAGAGAAATCAGACAAATTAAAACAACCCAATCCTGGGGACTGTTCACATGCCATATGTTCTTTTAACAGTAAATAGTCTGTAGTTGTAAGTCTTTGGAGCGCTACAATTTGCACTTCTCCAAATTCTTGGTTGAGTTCCAACAGTATACTTCCAGTCAAATTTGTTGTTTTACTGTATGCACAGGCCAGCTTAGATATCTCCTTCCTCATTCCCATGGCAAGTTCAGGAACTGGTGGGATGAGTGCATCTACAGCTGTAGCAGTGCGTGGATCTTTGTTGGGGTTTTTGATGATCATCTTCTGCCATGAGTCTTCCAGAGAGTGCAGATGTTGGAAGTTCTTTTTCATATCGTATCTTAGTTCATTTTCGGGGTAGCCCAATTAGGCTTTGATCCTCTGTATAAACACAAACAGACCCTTTGCCTACACTTTTATATGCCCTTTATACCCTTGTGTAGGACTCATTGAAGGTTTCCACACAGGAACTGCCTTTTTTTTTTTTTGGTATCATTAATCTACACTTACATGACGAATATTATGTTTACTAGGCTCTCCCCTATACCAGGTCTCCCCTATAAACCCCTTTACAGTCACTATCCATCAGCATAGCAAATGTTGTAGAATCACTACTTGCCTTCTCTGTGTTGTACAGCCCTCCCTTTTCTCCCACCCCCCATGCATGCTAATCTTAATACCCCCCTACTTCTCCCGCCCTTATCCCTCCCTACCCACCCATCCTCCCCAGTCCATTTCCCTTTGGTACCTGTTAGTCCATTCTTGAGTTCTGTGATTCTGTTGCTGTTTTGTTCCTTCAGTTTTTCCTTTGTTCTTATATTCCACAGATAAGTGAAATCATTTGGTATTTCTCTTTCTCCGCTTGGCTTGTTTCACTGAGCATAATACCCTCCAGCTCCATCCATGTTGCTGCAAATGATTGGATTTGCCCTTTTCTTATGGCTGAGTAGTATTCCATTGTGTATATGTACAACCTCTTCTTTATCCATTCATCTATTGATTTACATTTAGGTTGCTTCCAATTCTTGGCTATTGTAAATAGTGCTGCAATAAACATAGGGGTGCACCTGTCTTTCTCAAACTTGATTGCTGCGTTCTTAGGGTAAATTCTTAGGAGTGCAATTCCTGGGTCAAATGGTATGTCTGTTTTGAGCATTTTGATGTACCTCCATACTACTTTCCACAATGGTTGAACTAACTTACATTCCCACCAGCAGTGTAGGAGGGTTCCCCTTTCTCCACAGCCTCACCAACATTTGTTGTTGTTTGTCTTTTGGATGGCAGTCATCCTTACTGGTGTGAGGTGATACCTCATTGTAGTTTTAATTTGCATTTCTCTGATAATTAGCGATGTGGAGCATCTTTTCATGTGTCTGTTGGCCATCTGTATTTATTTTTTGGAGAACTGTCTGTTCAGTTCCTCTGCCCATTTTTTAATTGGGTTATTTGTTTTTTGTTTGTTGAGGCGTGTGAGCTCCTTATATATTCTGGACGTCAAGCCTTTATCGGATGTGTCATTTTCAAATATATTCTCCCATACTGTAGGGATCCTTCTTGTTCTATTGATGATGTCTTTTGCTGTACAGAAGCTTTTCAGCTTAATATAGTCCCACTTACACATTTTCGCTGTTGTTTTCCTTGCCCGGGGAGATATGTTCAAGAAGAGGTCACTCATGTTTATGTCTAAGAGGTTTTTGCCTATGTTTTCTTCCAAGAGTTTAATGGTTTCATGGCTTACATTCAGGTCTTTGATCCATTTTGAGTTTACTTTTGTATATGGGGTTAGACAATGGTCCAGTTTCATTCTCCTACATGTAGCTGTCCAGTTTTGCCACCACCACCTGTTGAAGAGACTGTCATTTCGCCATTGTTATGTCCATGGCTCCTTTATCAAATATTAATTGACCATATACGTCTGGGTTAATGTCTGGATTCTCTAGTCTGTTCCATTGGTCTGTGGCTCTGCTCTTGTGCCCGTACCAAATTGTCTTGATTACTATGGCTTTATAATAGAGCTTGAAGTTGGGGAGTGAGATCCCCCCTACTTTATTCTTCTTTCTCAGGATTGCTTTGGCTATTCGGGGTCTTTGGTGTTTCCATATGAATTTTTGAATTATTTGTTCCAGTTCATTGAAGAATGTTGCTGGTAGTTTCATAGGGATTGCATGAAATCTGTATATTGCTTTGGGCAGGATGGCCATTTTGAAGATATTAATTCTTCCTAGCCATGAGCATGGGATGCGTTTCCATCTGTTAGTGTCCCCTTTAATTTCTTTTAAGAGTGACTTGTAGTTTTCAGAGTATAAATCTTTCACTTCTTTGGTTAGGTTTATTCCTAGGTATTTTATTTTTTTTGATGCAATTGTGAATGGAGTTGTTTTCCTGATTTCTCTTTTTGTTGGTTCATTGTTAGTATATAGGAAAGCCACAGATTTCTGTGTGTTGATTTTGTATCCTGCAACTTTGCTGTATTCCGATATCAGTTCTAGTAGTTTTGGGGTGGAGTCTTTAGGGTTTTTTATGTACAGTATCATGTCATCTGCAAATAGTGACAGTTCAACTTCTTCTTTACCAATCTGGATTCCTTGTATTTCTTTATTTTGTCTGATTGCCGTGGCTAGGACCTCCAGTACTATGTTAAATAACAGTGGGTGGAGTGGGCATCCCTGTCTAGTTCCCGATCTCAGAGGAAATGCTTTCAGCTTCTCGCTGTTCAATATAATGTTGGCTGTGGGTTTATCATAGATAGCCTTTATTATGTTGAGGTACTTGCCCTCTATTCCCATTTTGCTGAGAGTTTTTAACATGAATGGATGTTGAACTTTGTCAAATGCTTTTTCAGCATCTATGGAGATGATCATGTGGTTTTCGTCTTTCTTTTTGTTGATGTGGTGGATGATGTTGATGGACTTTCGAATGTTGTACCATCCTTGCATCCCTGGGATGAATCCCACTTGGTCATGGTGTATGATCCTTTTGATGTATTTTTGAATTCGGTTTGCTAATATTTTGTTGATTATTTTTGCATCTACGTTCATCAGGGATATTGGGCTGTAGTTTTCTTTTTTGGTGGGGTCTTTGCCTGGTTTTGGTATTAGGGTGATGTTAGCTTCATAGAATGAGTTTGGGAGTATCCCCTCCTCCTCTATTTTTTGGAAAACTTTAAGGAGAATGGTTATTATATCTTCCCTGTATGTCTGATAAAATTCCGAGGTAAATCCATCAGGCCCGGGGGTTTTGTTCTTTGGTAGTTTTTTGATTACCGCTTCAATTTCGTTGCTGGTAATTGGTCTGTTTAGATTTTCTGTTTCTTCCTGGGTCAATCTTGGAAGGTTATATTTTTCTAGGAAGTTGTCCATTTCTCCTAGGTTTCCCAGCTTGTTAGCATATAGGTTTTCATAGTATTCTCCAATAATTCTTTGCATTTCCGTGGGGTCCGTCGTGATTTTTCCTTTCTCATTTCTGATACTGTTGATTTGTGTTGACTCTGTTTTCTTCTTAATAAGTCTGGCTAGAGGCTTATCTATTTTGTTTATTTTCTTAAAGAACCAGCTCTTGGTTTCATTGATTTTTGCTTTTGTTTTATTCTTCTCAATTTTATTTATTTCTTCTCTGATCTTTATTATGTCCCTCCTTCTGCTTACCTTAGGCCTCATCTGTTCTTCTTTTTCCAATTTCGATAATAGTGACATTAGACCATTCATTTGGGATTGTTCTTCCTTTTTTAAATATGCTTGGATTGCTATATACTTTCCTCTTAAGACTGCTTTTGCTGTGTCCCACAGAAGTTGGGGCTTAGTGTTGTTGTCATTTGTTTCCATATATTGCTGGATCTCCATTTTGATTTGGTCATTGATCCATTGATTATTTAGGAGCGTGGTGTTAAGCCTCCATGTGTTTGTGAGCCTCTTTGCTTTCTTTGTACAGTTTATTTCTAGTTTTATGCCTTTGTGGTCTGAAAAGTTGGTTGGTAGGATTTCAATCTTTTGGAATTTTCTGAGGCTCTTTTTGTGGCCTAGTATGTGGTCTATTCTGGAGAATGTTCCATGTGCACTTGAGAAGAATGTATATCCTGTTGCTTTTGGATGTAGAGTTCTATAGATGTCTATTAGGTCCATCTGCTCTACTGTGTTGTTCAGTGCTTCCGTGTCCTTACTTGTTTTCTGCCCAGTAGATCTATCCTTTGGGGTGAGTGGTGTGTTGAAATCTCCTAGAATGAATGCATTGCAGTCTATTTCCCCCTTTAGTTCTGTTAGTATTTGTTTCACATATGCTGGTGCTCCTGTGTTGGGTGCATATATATTTAGAATGGTTATATCCTCTTGTTTGACTGAGCCCTTTATCATTATATGGTGTCCTTCTTTATCTCTTGTTACTTTCTTTGTTTTGAAGTCTATTTTGTCTTATATTAGTACTGCAACCCCTGCTTTCTCCTCATTGTTGTTTGCTTGAAATATGTTTTTCCATCCCTTGACTTTTAGTCTGTACATGTCTTTGGGTTTGAGGTGAGTTTCTTGTATGCAGCATATAGATGGGTCTTGCTTTTTTATCCATTCTGTTACTCTGTGTCTTTTGATTGGTGCATTAAACCCATTAACATTTAGGGTGACTATTGAAAGATATGTACTTATTGCTATTGCAGGCTTTAAATTCGTGGTTACCAAAGGTTCAAGGTTAGCCTCTTTAGTATCTTACTGCCTAACTTAGCTCGCTTCTTGAGCTGTTATTTTTCACTGTCTGGAGATTCTTTTCTTCTCTCCCTTCTTGTTCCTCCTCCTCGATTCTTCATATGTTGGGTGTTTTGTGCTGTGCTCTTTCTAGGAGTGCTCCCATCTAGAGCAGTCCCTGTAAGATGTTCTGTAGAGGTGGTTTGTGGAAAGCAAATTCCCTCAGCTTTTGTTTGTCTGGGAATTGTTTAATCCCACCGTCATATTTGAATGATAGTCGTGCTGGATACAGTATCCTTGGTTCAAGGCCCTTCTGTTTCATTGTATTAAATATATCATGCCATTCTCTTCTGGCCTGTAGGGTTTCTGTTGAGAAATCTGACGTTAGCCTGATGGGTTTCCCTTTATATAGGTGACCTTTTTCTCTCTAGCTGTCTTTAACACTCTTTCCTTGTCCTTGATCTTTGCCATTTTAATTATTATGTGTCTTGGTGTTGCCCTTCATGGATCCTTTCTGTTGGGGGTTCTGTGTATTTCCGTGGTCTGTTCGATTACTTCCTCCCCCAGTGTGGGGAAGTTTTCAGCAATTATTTCTTCTAAGATACTTTCCATCTCTTTTCCTCTCTCTTCTTCTTCTGGGACCCCTATAATACGGATATTGTTCCTTTTGGATTGGTCACACAGTTCTCTTAATAGTGTTTCATTCCTGGAGATCCTTTTGTCTCTCTCTATGTCAGCTTCTATGCGTTCCTGTTCTCTGATTTCCATTCCATCACTGGCCTCTTGCATTCTATCCATTCTGCTTATAAACCCTTCCAGAGTTTGTTTCATTTCTGCGATCTCCTTTCTGGCATCTGTGATCTCCCTCCGGACTTCATCCCATTTTTCTTGCGTATTTCTCTGCATCTCTGTCAGCATGTTTATGATTCTTATTTTGAATTCTTTTTCAGGGAGACTGGTTAGGTCTGTTTCCTTCTCTGGTGTTGTCTCTGTGATCTTTGTCTGTCTGTAGCTTTGCCTTTTCATGGTGATAGGAATAGTCTGCAGAGCTGAGACGAGTGACGGCTGGAAGGACTTCCTTTCTTGTTGGTTTGTGGCCCTCCTCTCCTGGGAGAACAGCGACCTCTAGTGGCTTGTGCTGCGCAGCTGCGCGCAGACAGAGTTTCTGCTTCCTGCCGGGCTGCTATGGAGTTAATCTCCGCTGTTGCTGTGGGCGTGACCTGGCTTGGGCAGCTACTCCAAAATGGTGGAGTCGCGTTGGAGCAGGAGCTGCTGGGAGGCTATTTATCTCCGTAAGGGGCCTCCCTTCTCCCTGCAGCCCAGGGGTTAGGGTGCCCAGAGATCCCGGATTCCCTACCTCTGGATTAAGTGACCCGCCCTGCCCCTTTAAGACTTCCAAAAAGCACCCGCCAAAACAAAACAACGCCCACCAAAAAAAAAAAGAAAAATAAATTTTTTTAATTAAAAAAAAAAAAGGTGGTCGTTCGTTTTTCTTTATTCTCCGGTGCCAGCCTCAGGCCTCTGCTCACCGGTCTTTCTGCCCTGTTTCCCTAGTATTGGGGTCCCTATCCCTTTAAGACTTCCAAAAAGCGCTCGCCAAAGCAAAACAGCAAAAAAGCAAAAAAAAAATGGTCGCGCGCTTTTCTTATGTCCTCTGGCGCCCATCCTCCAGTGTCTGCTCACTGTTCTTGCTGCCCTGTTTTCCTAGTATCGAGCGCCCTGCACTCTGGCCCGGATGGCTGGGGCTGGGTGTTCGGCAGTCCTGGGCTCCGTCTCCCTCCCACTCTGCCTATTCTTCTCCCGCCGGGAGCTGGGGGGAGGGGCCCTCGGCTCCCGCGGGGCCGGGGCTTGTATCTTACCCCCTTCGCGAGGCGCTGGGTTCTCTCAGGTGCGGATGTGGTCTGGATATTGTCCTGTGTCCTCTGGTCTTTATTCTAGGAAGGGTTGTCTTTGTTATATTTTCATAGATATATGTGGTTTTGGAAGGAGATTTCCGCTGCTCTACTCACGCCGCCATATTCCGCCCCTCCCCTCTCTTGAGTATTTTCATGGATGGCCTCCACTCTCATTTGTAAGCTCCTGATATTTTGTCTGTTTCATTTGTTTATTTTATATGCCAAGTATCTGCTATTTGTGGTTAGTCTAGGTCCTAGAGGTCAGCAGTATACATAACAGCAGAATTCCCCACCTATTTATGGAGGTTAAATTTAAGCAGGGAAGACAGACAATAAAAAAGTAAACTGGTGAGGAAAGAACTGTCAAGAGAAAAAAAGCAGATTAGGTGATAGAAACTGACAGAGTGTATCATCTTTTTATAAGGTGGTCAGAGAATATTGGAATGATAAAGTAGCATTCTGGCAGTGACCTGGAAGAGGTGAATGAATGCCCTGGATGATATCTGGGGGAAAAGCATTCCAGACAAACAGGAGAGTAAGCATAATATTCTTGATGTGGGAATATGCTTTGGATGCACCGAGACATCAGGCAGGACAATGTGGTCATGGTGAGGTGAATATCTGGAAAATAGTAAGGGATAAGGGAGAAATCATTTAGGGACTGTTAGACTATATTAGAACTGTGGGTTTTACTCATGTGGTATGGGGGAATCTATGACAAGTTATGAACAGCAGAATGCCATGATCTGATTTTGCAATAAAAGAATTCCCCTGGTGGCTCTACAGAGTTGAATATAGATTTGTAAGTGTCTAAGCAGATGCAACAAATAGTTATTCCAATTGTCAAAACAAGGGATAATGGTGTTGGACTAAGATGATAAGAGTACAGGTGGTGACAAATGACATAATTGCCAATTCTAGATCTCAAAAGTATAGCTGGAAAAAAAACAGAGCTTTATACATCCACCATAGAGCTTTGGTTTGAGTCCCAGCATGCACGTTGATAGACCTATTTAATATTTCTGCCTGCATAAACCACTGACACCTCAAAGTGCCATGTTTAAAACTAACAATATCAACCTCTATAACCCAGCTTGCCCCATGCCCATTGTCCTTTCTGATTGATCTCATACTGGAAGTTATTTAGTGACCCTAAAATGGTCAACTTTTCATATGTCAGAGGAGGCTAAAAATATACTCCATCTCAAAAGGGCTGTGTAAATTTAATGACATTTATTGATGCCTCTTGCTCTTACCTATCCCTACTCCTGCCCATTCACACACATCCACCTACACATATTGTACTTTAGAGATACTGAGTTCTTTAGTGCAATCATTACAAATGCCTTACTACTTCTATAAACATTTTAGAAATTAGTTTAAAAACAGTTTCCCCGGCCCCTACTTTTCAACCCTCAGAAAATAGTGATTCTATTGTTAGGTCTAGAGTGAAGAAATGACATGAATTTCTTTTTCTTTCCCCCACCCCCAACAAAAATCTCCAAGGGTTCCAATTCTAACAATCAGTCTAGCTTTTGATGTACTGGCACAGACTTCCCTGAATGAACCTGGCTCTTACTTATTATCTTACATCTGTTTCCTCTGCCTGAATTTTCTTTGCTATGCCCATCAACTTCGGAAACTCCTATTTTTTTCCCACCAAAGTATGAGGAATATTACCTTCTTTGAAAACTTCCTTACACTCTTCAATTATTTTATTTTTTCTCTTTAAAGCGAGATTTTAGCTTGAGGAGTTTTCTTTTGTTTTATTTATACCAGTGTGATATAATGTTTTACATACATGTCTTTCTCCTCAGCAGATTGCAAAGCACTGGAGAATAGAGCTTAGAGCATATCTGCCTTCTTATTGCTATTTCCTGGCATAAAATAATCTATGTTGAGCTTTTTTACAAGTGGTAGTCCCTCATTGGTTTTTAATATAGAATTTACTGAAAAGAATTAAATGAAAGATAGAATGAAGAAAAGAAGAAAGGAGAAAAGGAGGAGAGACAGGAAAGAATGAAGAAATAGGAACTGATTTCCTAGCCTCTCTTCACAAGTGTTCCTACTCAATGACTTTATTTCTAAGCCTTAAACATATGTAACTATATACTTTTCCAGAATTTGCTTTACCAAATAAATAGCTTAGTATGTCATTTCAGCAACAGTGAAATGTCATGATTATTTTGGCCCGTGTTATCAATGACATAACGCTTTTCACTTCACATGGGGAACAACACATCCTCACTGCCTTCTATTTTTCTCTGGGTGTAGTTTTTCTGATGCCCTACTTATGTGTGCCTTAGGTACAGTCATTTATATTCAGTTAGAGGAGTTAATGAATGGAAAAGTCACACATGTTATGAGATTTTGATGAGTTTTATTTTTTTTTTCCTGAGTGGAAAATTTGTGGGGAAAAAGATGTGAATGGAGCATAACAGTAACACATTAAATAACTGAACCCTGGATCTACAGTTTTGAATTGGGTGTCTGTATTGAACTAAAACTACCAGAATTCCAGGGCAGTAAATGTTTTAAACTACTGAAGTGAGAACTTCATAAACAAACCCCTTAAGGAAGAGATGGGGCAGGTTAGTCACTATAGATGAAATTATTTTGATTTCTTCTCAATCTCATAACAAAATTCATTTTAAAGACACATCCATTGAAGAATACACGGTGTACACACGATTCTTCCTGGAGGTGGCAAAGGCATATAAAAATCATTCTAGAGTATAATACCACTAGAAGAAATTTAGGAAAAGTAAAAAAAATAAATATATGAAATGTGAGCAAATCTTTACTTGGAAAAAACTCCATAGCCATAGACATCTTGATTGTTAAAAGAACAACTAAAAGAATTTAAAAATAATCAAATACCTAAAAGCAGCAAGGGCATAATATAAAGGTGGCATCAGTAAAATACATGAAAGTGGGAATTAATGGGTTAAAAAGCTGAAAAGAATTGCAATTGTAAAATAAAATCTTAAACTGTATTATAGAGATCAATAAAATAAGTGTGGTGATGTAGATTTGTTCTAATCCAGGTATAAACAGAGACTCTGGGTCATCTCCTAATTCAAAGGAGGGTTCAAACTTAGTGTCCAATGAACAATCTTTAACGTTTACAGTTTCGAGACATTGTCTCAGTTGAAGGTTAAGTCTTAATTGGTAAGGTTAGGTTTGAACTGTCATTGAGGTGTCCTGTTAATGGAGACTCTGGGGTAAATACAGGCTAATATTAATATAGACTAGCTCTTAGCAAAGCTTCAAGTCTTTACAAGTACATTACCTATTACATCTACAGTTACTTTTAACTTATATTCCTGGGACACTGTGTTCATCTGTGACCATTTCTACATAATGATTAGTGATGATCATGATAATCATATACTAATTAAGTTAATTACATAATTATGTAGTGTAATATGATTAACATAGCTAAGTAAGTACTATATAATTAAATAAAAGCAGTATAATTAACTTGATAAAATTATTATGCTTAATGAAATCAATACTTAAACTACACAATAGTCTTCATCATTACTGTAGCTCTTATTTTTAAATAACTTTTAGACTGCTGCTCTGAAAGCTAGATCATTACTCTGAAAGTTAATCATTACAGAAAACTCCATTAAATTAGGAAGGTTATAATGCAAAACAATCTTATTTTTCCCTACCCTAGGAATTCAAGAATTCTTTAGATCATTCAGATAAGAAATAACAAAATGTTGTCATCTACTCAAAAAGTGTAAGTTGAACCAATCGATGTATTTGCAAGACATATTTGAAGGATATGTCTAGTAACTCAAGTAGCAATAATACAGTATTTCTAATTGCAGATTTTATAAATAATCTATTTTATTGAACAAAAGATATCTTCCTTTTTCCTATCTCCATTAGATGTTTGAATGTTAAATGAATATTCTAAGATCCTTTAAAATGCTCATAAAGTAATCATGGCTTCAGTTACCCATTAGGGCTTCTTAGAGATTGGATTGTTTGAGAGAAAGACAAGGTCCTAGATGCGAGCTGATTGAGGACCATGAAAGTAACTAGAACATAGATGTTAGCACAAGGGACAATAATTGTTCAGCAAGATGGGGGAACCTAGTAGACACTACATCTTAAGAACTAAACAAAAATATTCTTTCCAAAGAGTTTCAAATGTTGAGAAGGAAAAGTTGCAGAATAATAGGTCACAGTCCCTTTCATCCTTTCTGTTTCAAGTGAGGATTACCCCTAGAAATATAGAGGCATTGAATCAACAGTTGAGATCAAGCAGATTCAGCTCTGTGGGAAAGAAGGATGCAGAGACTAGAAGGTGGGGCACAGCCCACCTAATGCATCCCAGGTTAGCTCTGATCAGATATTTAAGCATTTAGCCTTGCATTTTATGTGGAGAAAATTATAAAAGTCTGTATTCAAGATAGAGGATAGACTAGTCACTCCTAATATTGTTGTCAATGATGTATAAGACCGTTTCTTACATGCCTTTGCTGGTTACCAAACTTATCCATGTTTCTTATCAACAGAGTGGATTTCTATTACTGTTTCAGTGTCATTTTTTAAGTAAAATGGAACTTTGAGTTTATTAGCACACTTAGCACAGTTTCTGCTGATGTTTTCTTACTAAGTTAAAGATAGAAATTAGTAAGAACCAGTTCTGTCTGACCTAATTTCTTCCCTGAGATGACTATGGCACTAAAATTATATACATGTAAGAGCTAGTGTTTCACAGTCATGCCATATTGCAAATAAAGTATCAGCTGATTGTAACTCCTGCTATCAATTTCCTATAAATGTTCTGCAATATTAAGAACAAGCATATGCTGGCATTTAAAATTGGGTTGATACTCCTGTTCAGTATCAAAATCATTAGATCCATTTCTCAAAATGTGCTTGCAAAACCAGGCAGAAGCTTAGATGCCAAGGGGAATTGTTCTATCTTGTTCCAGCCTCTGATAATGAGACTATCTTATCATATTTCTCTTTGCTGAAAAAAACAAATCTTTTTCTTGGTTAGTCATTGATGGGCAGGACTGCTGGTTTCAAAATGATAGTTAGATCCCAACTTGCTTATTATCCCTGACATCAATTAAAACAAATGGGCATGAAAGCAAGAGACCAAAACCAGAAAATTATTACCAGCAAATGGGTAAAGGTGCTATCAATTGGCCAGAAATAGTAATGGATATCTAAAAATATGTTGCAGATGGAATTATATTGTGAGTCAAACAAAACTGGTTGAATACCCAAAGAGGGAGAGACAGGAGACTGTTGAGAAATACGTGGTGGAACATAGTTCCACAACAGTACCACAAGTTCAGAATAACCGAAGCTCCCGGCAGCCTTACACTATGAGCAGCGGTGTATGGAGCTCAGACCCAAGGGATGCTACAATTAAGAGAACTGAGTGGTTGTAATGAACCATGTCGGCCACAAGGCTAAACTACTCACTGTCTTGACCTTTAAAGAAAAGTTTGCAAACTACAGGAGATTCAATTCATTTTTATACATTGACATTGTATGCAAGAATTTGCTAAATTTACTAATCAATATTTATGTTTTTTTCTAGAGCATTTTGGATTTTCTATTTATGCAATTATGTTATCTTATACTAATGACAGCTTTACCTTTTGGGTTCCAATCATACTTTAATGTCTTTTTCTTATTTACTGTGTATTCTTCCAGTTGAATAGAAGTAGTGAGAGTGAAAATTCAGATTTTGGTTTTTGCATTCAAGGAGACTAAAATTCAGTATTTAGCTTACAAGTATGAAGTTAGATATATGTTCTTTTTTATTTTTAAGATACCTCTTATAGTAAGAGTTTCCTTCCCTTGTGAGTTTTATTCGTGTGTGTGTGTGTGTGTGTGTGTGTGTGATGTTATCTCTAAGACACTGGTTTGTAAAGATACAATGGCTATATTATATATAGATTTTTAAATTAAATATTACTGTCTTAAATGTTAAATTCATATACAAACATGTATACAGACACATACATACATATGAAAGTGTTTGCAAGGTATGTAAGGAATAAGTGTGGAAGGATATATATAAGAAAATACCTTACTGTTTGTCTCTTAACTGAGATAGAAAATCAGAGTGAAACTGATTTTTCACTCTATACCCTTTTGTATGTGTACATGTTATATATTATCCTTTTATGTTTTTCACAAAAATGAGTATAACAGGATACTAAGATTTTTAAAAAGTACCTGCCACATTATATGCACATCGTGATTATAAATATAAATAAATTTCATTTTTACTTAACAAATTCTTATAGAATCCTTATGACATGCCAGGAACTCTTACAGGTGGGCTTTTTACACTTTGCAGCTCATATTAATATACAAATATTGAAAATAAACAGCCCTCAAGTACTCAGAATGTCTTCTTGCATGCACTGGATTATACAAAAATTATTTTTTAATTCTCATACTTTTGAGTTATATTAAGTTATTCTCATTATTAAAGTTCAAATTAATTAGTTTTAGGAAGAACAGTATTAATTTACCATTATACTTACTGTGAATAGACAAGAGGTGTATTTCATTCATACAGATATTTTATGATTTCCATTTTCCAGGAGAGCAGAAGAGTATGATTGTTTTGCATTAGAGATTTATTTTTAAATGTTGGAGTTTAAGGCCATCAGATTTTAGGTTCTACTTTGACCTAATTAGATTATGCTGTTATTTGTCATGGTTGTTATCTGTGTACACAGACACTTATTATTTTTTAGGTCCAATTATTATAGTTGCTTAGAATCTGTGAAGTGGATATGGTTTGGAGATTGCTTCCTTTATGTGGCAATTTGCTGTGCCTCACAGCTACAAAATACTGCCACCCATACTTCTCTGGCCCCAACAAGAACAAGATTCAATAAGAAAAGGAAATGAACTGATGGTTATGAGTACATTTGACAGAGGTGGAGTGGAATCATGACTCCAGTCACAGGGTCAGCTTTCTAATTTTGTATCAAAAGGATTCAGCTGAAGCATCCTTTATATAAGCAACTGTCTCATAGTAATTGTATAATATGATTATAGGTATGCTTAAGAAAAAATATTAACCCATTACAGCTAGTAACATTTCAGGTGTTGATGGTTATGCTTTAACAAACATGCTCCTGTTCAGGCTTCTCCAGGAGCTCAGCGAGTGCCATGGAAACTGGGGTGTGATGGCCACAGGAAGTATCTCAAAATTTCTGATGAGTTCTCTGTTCTTTCATTTTGCCTGAATGTTTAAAGTAATTTATTCTGTGGAAATGCAAATATTGTTGTACGACCTGCTTCTGTCTGCCTTTCTTTAATCTGATTTGCTGCTGGGTTATTACCACTGTGTTTTACTTGATAATAACCTAGACTTTTTTTGGAGAAAGTGGCTTCTGGTGCCATTGCTGAAAAACCCTTTCCTCTACCACTTGTCATATTGTACTGTTGCAAAGCATGTTTTGTTTGATCTTAATTATTGCTGCAGGCAAAACAGTTGGAGTCCCTTCCTTGTTCTGAGCCACGCCACGGCAGATCAAGGTTCTCCTATAATGAGTAAACCTGAAGCCTTCATAAAGCTGAGGTTGTTGTGTGCAAACTTTTCTCATTTTGCACCTGTCGTTTTTCATCATAGTTCATCACAGCTACCTCATGCTGTGTAGCCACATGGCCATCAAAATGACACTTACATTACAAATCAGAGCACAGTTTGAGGTTTTACTTGCATTTGTAAGAAGAGGATGTTTGAGGGAAAACTGGAAAGAAAAGAACAATTGATTTTATAACACATTTTGAAGTCTTCCATATTTTTTTCTTGTTTCACTTATTTAAGGTCTTACTAAACAAATACTATTTTTGAAGTATATTTCAGAAGGAATTTTGACAAGTAATAGATGGAAGAGTAAATAATGCCTTGATGACCAGTAGTGATCCTCATTAGGTAGTTTATTAATAGTCTCCATTGAAAAGCAACAAGAATAAAGCAAGTGAAAATAAAACCAAAAATGACACAGGCTACTCTGCATGGTATTTTATATATCATATTGTATGTCTAATATATGTATACCTGTATTCATGCTCTTTAGCAATCAAAACATTTATGATACTCTTACACAACTCTCTTTTTTTATTAAATGTATTTTTTTCTGGACAGGAAGTTATCAATAATTTTATACATTTCTGTCTTTTTTACATTTTCTACAAAGAACATATGTTAACTGTTACAATCAAATCTATTTGAAATCAGGATTATTATCTTGGGTATTATGTAGAACTCAAGACACAACAAAGTAGAAAATTAAATGCATGCATACACATGTACAAAGACTGCATATATATCAAGCTGTTACAAAGGATGGTTCAAGATTGTTGGGCAATCCATTTTTCTGAGTTTCCTACATTTTCTTTTAGATATATATATATATATAGTATATAAAATGAGGGAAATAAGTTTATTTGAAAAGAAGATATATTTAAACTAAATAGAAATCATTCTGACAAAAGGAATAATGTGAGGTTAATTCAAACTCTACTAAAGCCAGGAAACTAAATGTAAGGTAGTCATTTTTGTAGGGAAATAAATGACCTGTGTATTTAGTAGTTTGAAGTAACTACACAAATGAAAGGTGATTATTATCAAAGTATAACCCCAAAATAAAGGAGACAGATTTCAAACAATTTAGAGGAAAGATATAAAAGAATCTGGGGCATGAGATATTGTAAAGAAAAGTGATTTGAGTTTCCTGCTTAATTTTCTGAAGTGAATTCTACTTTAGTATTTTAGATGACTGCAAAGAAGAGGAATGAAGAAGTTCTAAAAATGCATGTTCTTAGAGAGTATTTATACAATTTTTAATGGTCAGGCAAAGATGCTATGAAGAAAAACATTTATAAGATAAATTCTAGCCAAAATAAGCAGGCGATGAGAAGCAACAAAGGGCCAGGCAGTTTATTCGAGCGCAATTCCCGGGCAAGGTTCACCAGTCTGCAGGGGCGCAAGCAGGGGAAGTCACGCCCAGGAGGGGAGGCGGGGAGTTTTTAAGAGAACAGGGAAGGGAAGGGGGAAGTGGGCTGTGCTAAGGGTAGGTGGGGAATTTTTATTGGCTCAGGGTCGGGTGATGAACAGCCAGAGGTCTCCTCCTTCCAGATGGAGGGGGTCTGCATCCGGGGTTTGTCGGCATGTCATGGGACTGGAATCCAGGAAGAGTTGTTAGTTCCTTCCCCATACGGCACAGAGCTACTTGGTGCTGTCTCTGCTCCACCTACACTGTCCTCGCCCTTCTCCCTCCGGTATCTCCAGCCTTACAACATTTAAATGAAGACTTATGTAAAAAAAGGAATATATTTTATTGCAAATTCAACAGGACCTGTTCTAAATATATTGTATACATTTCTAAATATAGTTTCAGAGACAAAACAACTAAATGAGTTGTCATTTTAGTTCATATTTGTTTCTATTTTAAGGCTGCTGAGTCATTATCAACCTAATGCTTTGAATATTTCAACAAAGAGAAATCAAAACTCATAATAATACTAAAATGTAGTCCCAACCATCTCTTTCCATTTGTATATCTAAAGAAATCCACAAAATCATTTTGTGATAATTTAAGTGCATTATTCAGGTGAATGCTACAGTCATTGTATCCATGTGTGATAGTAATAATTTATGCTTGAACATAGAGAAGATGTGGATTGGAATCAGAGGATAGTTTATTATGGTTCTTTTTATTATGTACTTACTGATAATGGTTAGTATATGGGTGAAAGATACACAATTACTATATTGATTGGACTATGGGTTTAGAAACTTTGCCATGATAATCATTATAATCAATATTTCTTTGATTTTTCTCAGTTCTCTTTAGACAAACTGTGCTCTATAAATGTTTATTAAATTTAAAAAAAGATAATCATTTATTTAAAATATGAATTTACAAACATCTGCATTCACCTTAACAGAGCATTGATTTTATGTATGAGACCCAGTTATTGCAAAAATTAGTTAACGGTTTTAAGTATTCACATTACATAGTTTCTGTGTGGAATGGCTCACACACCAGATTTTGTGTCACTAAGAGCATTTAGAACACCAAATGCAATTAAAAATAAACTACCTGCTGTTGCAATTGAATTGCCACCAGAAGTAGCACTTAAGCAATTTTAGCAATGCAGGTGTACATGTATAATCATGCCCCCTCAGAACTCTTCTTCAGATATTATCCAGTTTGAATGGAAAGCAGTAGAATTCTATAGTAGAGAGCAGACTTTTTTAAATTTAAATTTTATTTTCAAATTATATTTTTAGTGACGTTATACAGAAGAATATTGACAATTTATGTAGCTATCTGAAGTTTAATGAATCCTGTAATTTATTTTGTATAAAATCCATGCATTCTCTATGGATTTTCTTTTCCATTAAGGATTGCAGTGAGCTCTAAATAGGAAAATTGTATTCTAAGGAGACAATTAAAATCAATTTATTCCATGACTTGGGTAGTTTTTAAAGTTGATATACAGTAAATCATCACACAAATTAATTCACTTGAAATAATTCACTTAGTCCATTTGTTTTCCTAGAATTGATTTTTGCATTTGTAAAGGATATCTCATTATTTTTACAAAGAGAGAAAGAAGAAAAGGAGATTAAATGCACTTATTGAAGATTAACAAAATTTACTGTTGATTTTTACCAGATTTCAATCAAACACAATATCCCTTCTTTTCATTTTCATATTTTTCATTAATTTGTTCTAACAGAATGAAACAAATGCATGTAAACTCAGCCCTTTGTCATCATCATTATTTGCTCTAGCAATACTGAAAGGAAAGGAGCGACACACAGCAGCCATTCACCAGAGAATTCCGCTTTATTAGGGAAGGGTGCTGGGTTATATAGGAAGGGGCATGGGGTGATTGTGGTGTCACTTCTACGGGGCTGGTGGCTATTGGCTAGGTGCTGGAATTAGGGGGGCAAGGGGTGATTGGGCTTCAGGTGGCACCGACGGGAACCGAGGACCCAGAAGAGAAGCAGGAGGTTCGCCATCTTATGGGTAGGGGCCCTTCATTCCCCCCTTTCTCCTCTATGGGGTTGTGGACGTTGCTTTCTCTCTGACTGCTTCCTGCTGAACGGGGTCAGAGAAGGGAGTGAGGGCTTGAGGACCGGGAGGAAAGGGTTGATAGGACTCCCCACAGTAAGGACAAGTAGATGTGGACTTATTCAGGTTGGAAATCAATGAAGGTTCCCTGTAACCATAGGTCGAGGATTTGTTGATTCTAATGGTGCCAAGAGGATACGGGTGCCAGAAGCCAGGCGTCTGCGGCCATTGTTTCCAGGAAAAGTTTCCAGCAGAGAGAGGGGTCCATCTCAGCGTGTGGTGAGGAGGTTACGTGAGGGTGAGGGATCTTCTGTGGCTAAAAGCTGGTAGTCCCTGAGTAAAAGCTGGTTGAAAGTTTGATTAGAGATTTTACCAACTTCGGATTTGATAAACTTTACAAGGCAAGAAGAGACAGGCGAGGAGAATGATTATTATAGGGCCTGCAATGGGCCAAAGCCAGGTAAGGAAGGGGTTTGTTAGTATTGAAGAGAATGGGTTGGAGTAGTAATACTTTGGGTACCGGGAGTTACCCATGTAGTGAATGGCACAAGACCAGTAGGGACATCTCCGTAGGTGTCTGGCCATCGCCTGCAACAGGCTTGTTTTTGGTCATAGAGGAAGCAGAGGTAGGGAGAATAAAGGTAGCTGCTAGTGAACACTTCGGTGGAGGGAGGAAAGTGGAGGTATAAAGGCTCAGAGCAGCCTTTCAGAGGGCAGTCTGATGTGGCAATGGGGGCAGTAATTTTTGTTTGATGCTGTGTGTAAGTCTGTCTGACTTTGAATCTCCATACAAAGGAGGCTGGGGTGGCGGGGAAGACAATAGGAATGAGGAAAAAAAGCGAGGGAGCAGTAAAGGAGGAAAAAGTCATGATTCGGGTATGGATGGCAAAGGGGGTGAACGGGATTTTGGAGGAAAGAGGACAGTAAGGTTAGGAGTCTGAAGGGAGGGAGAGTCTGTAAACTTTTGTAGGTTAAGAGATCCTTTAGGTGATGTGGGGACAGAATGGTAAGGGGCGCCCCAAATGTCAGTTTATGAGCTTCCTTCTGCAAGAGCTGTCCAGCGGCTAATGCCCGTAGGCAGGGGGCCCATCCCCGAACTGTGGGGTCTAATTGCTTGGAAAGATAAGCTACTGGGGCAAAGGATGGGCCATAATATTGGTCTAGGACTCCTAGAGCTTGACTGGACCTCTCATGAATGTATAATGAGAAGGGCTTCGACAAATCAGGAAGATGGAGAGCTGGGGCTTCCACAAGGGCTCGACAGAGCTTAATGAAGGAGTGTCGGGGTGAGGAGGATAATGGTTCTTCAGGGGGGCCCTTGCTGAGGTCGTATAGAGGTCTTGCCAACAGGGAGAAGTTAGGGATCCACGCTCTAATATACCCAGCCAGGCCTAGAAAAGAAAGGATTTCTGCCTTGGTTTTGGGAATGGGCAGGTCAGAGAGGAGCTGTTTTCTGTCTATGGTAATGGACATTCTTTGTTGAGATAGAAGAAATCCAAGGTAAGTGACAGAAGGGGAAGAGATTTGAGCTTTGACAGGGGATACCTGGTAACCTCTGGAAGCTAGAAGGTTAAGTAGGGAGGCAGTGTCAAGTTGAGACTGTTCCTATGAGGGACTGCAGAGTAGAAGATCGTCCACGTATTATAATAAGGTGGACTCGGAAGCCTTGTGGCAAAACTGTCCAAGTGAGTTGTTCAGAATGTCTTGTGTATGGGTCCATCCAGGTGAAGGTGAAAAAATCTTGGGAGGAGGGGTCCAGAGGGATAGAAAAAAAATGCATCCTTGAGATCTAGGACTGAGAAGTGGGAGGCCGAGGCAGGGATCTGCGATAAAAGAGTGTATGGATTTGGGACTAAGGGATGGATAGGGATGATGGCCATGTTAATGAGGCGAAGGTCTTGGACAAGGTGGAAAGATCCATTGGTTTTTTTAACAGCTAATATGGGGGTATTAAATGGGGAGTGAGTGGGTCTGAGGTAATTTTTGTTTAAAAGATCTTGAATGATGGGTTGGAGGCCTATGAGGGCTGAAGTGGTTAGGGGGTATTGGGCCTGACAGATATACTGAGAGGGGTCACGTAATTTGATAGAGGCAGGAGGACATAGAGCCATGGAGGGGCTTGTAATGTCCCAAACTCTGAGATTTACAGGGTGTATGAGGGCAGAACTGGAGCTTTCATTGGGTAGAGGGGGGTCGTCGGCTATGAGGGCAATTAGAAAGGGAGTACTGGGGGCTGTGGGAGTGGATATAGTTATGGAAACATGGAGGAGAGAAAGGATGTCCCGTCCTAGTAAGGGGATGGGACACTGGGGCATAACCAGGAAGGAGTGGGAGAAAGGTATGGGTTTGTCCTGGATTGTGCATAAAAGGGGGGGCGTTAATGGGAAAATCTGTTTACCTCCTACCCCGACTATAGGAGTAATGGCAGGCATGGTAGGGCCCCGGTATTCCCACAAGACTCAGAATGTGGCTCCTGTATCTAGGAGGAAGGAGATGGGGCAACCGTCTACTATTAAAGTAACCCTGGGCTCCTGTTTGTTGATGGAAATGGTCGGGCGAGAAGCCCCCGGGCCCCGTCAATCTTCTTCTGCCAGCCCCACTATGGAGGGCTTAGGATGGGGGTTGTTCGTCCAGCCTCCCCTTTGGGTGGCTGGGCAATCAGACCCCCAGTGGCCCTTTTGTGGCATCTGGGGCATGGGGTGGTAGGAGATCTGGGGGAGGGGCATGCCCTTGACCAATGTCCTTCTTGTCCGCACTTGAAACAAGCTCCTGGGGGGCCTTGTTTGTAGAAGAGCGCCCAGGTTGTGGTTTTATCAGCTGGGCCAACATTTGGAAATTGGCCTGATCAGCCTTTTGTTTACGGCGTTCTTTCTCCTCCCGGTTATGGAAGACTTTAAAGGCCACTGTTAGGATCTCAGTCTGTGGGGTAGCGGGGCCCTGTTCTAACTTTTTGAGTTTAGCTTTAATGTCGGGGTATCTTTGAGCTAGGAAGTATGTCATAAGGACATGTCTCCCGTCAGGCGTTTCTGGGTCTAGGCTGGTATACTGTCATAGGGCTTGAGTGAGTCTGTCTAAGAACTCAGAGGGTGTCTCCTCCCTCCTTTGAATTATGTCTTGGAGCTTTTAAAAATTGACTACTTTATGAGCTGCCTTTTTCAGACTGCTATTAAGCAGGAGGCAAAAATATCTCAAGAGCGGAGACCCGTGGCGGTGTTATAATCCCAGTGTGGGTCTTGTTCGGGGACAGCGGTGGGACCAGGGGAATAGGTGGGGTCAGTCCTGTGGGTTTTGGTGGCGTGCGTTTGGGCGAAGTCCCAAACTCGTCTGTGCTCTTCAGGAAGGAGGGTATTGGCCAGGAGCATGAAAATGTCATGATGTGTGAGGCTGTCTGACTGTAGGGTCCATTGAAACTCCTTGATATATGTCGTGGGATCAGTGGAAAAGGAACCTAGGCGTTTCTCAAGTTGGGCTAAATCTCCTAAGGAGAAAGGGATGGAAACGCGCATGATGCTTTGGATCCTGCTACCTCCCGGAGGGGGGCGATAATTTTGGGAGGCCCTCGGGACCGAGTCTGAGGAGGACTGAAGGGTTCTGGCTCAGTCTGTGGGGGAGAAACAGGTGATGGGGGCAAAGACAGAGGAGGCTCCTGGAACTTAGTTAGAGGGGGGCTGAAAGGCTCAGGCTTGATCTGCAGGGGGGTGAGATGGGGGAGGAGATGGTGGGGGAGGAAGGGGGAGGGGCTATTGTAGGAGAGGAGGGGGAAGCAGTGGCTACTGCGGAAGAGGGTGGAGGGGTTGTAGGAGGGGGAGGGGCTGAAGGAGGAAACCTGTATGGCGGAGGTTCGTCAGCTGGGTCAAAGGTAATCGAGGAGGGACTGGGAGTATGTGGAGGGGAGGGAGATGGCTTTCAGGCTAGGAGAACTTGGGGGGAGGCAGGGGGAGGAGGCGGTGGCGGTGGCGAGGGAGGCGGGAGGAGGAGGCGGAAAGCTTCGGTATAGGGAATCTCCTTCCATTTTTTCAGGCGCTGGCAGTAGTTAAAGGATTGCGAGTGATGTGAGGATCAAGAGTTCCCCCTGCGGGCCATTGGTTGTTATTGTCTAGGGGCTATGTCGGCCAATCTTGGGAGTAGTATTTATGGAGAAGTTTTGGTTTTATATCAGGTGTTAGGGAGAGGGTGGCTATATGCTTGAGCAGGCATTCAAGAGGTGAACTTCCAGGGAGGGATGAGGAGGCTCCCATGGCTAAAGGACAGAGAAGGAGACAAACAGGGGAAGACGAACGGAGATTCTCGGACTGGGAGCAGACGGCAAGGAGACAAAGGGCGTCCCCGATGATCCTTGGGTGTCTGCGGAAACTCATATACAAGTCGGAATTTCTTAGGAAGTGTGGGTCGTCACCCAGACTTCTCTAAGAAGGCAGAGTGCTGGAGTCCGAGGTACCTAGTACTAGGAGTTTTCGGCGGAAGGAATTTTTGGCAGAAGGAATGGAAGGGGGTGGGTGGGAAGGGAGCGTTCTCATCTGCAAAGGAGTCACCTCATTTATGGCTGTTGGAGGAGGGGCCTGAGGGTCCGCCGCAGCCATGAAGGCCTGAGGCGGGGAGAGTTCCCTCCTCGTCCCCGAGTGTCAGGGCCTTGCTGGACCATCACGGTCAATAGCGCTGAGATAGCTCGGGAAGAGCGGCCCGCTCCGGGGGAAAGCTTACCCAAAGGCCAAAGAGGAGTGGTGAGTGTGAGGAGCCAGCGCCGGAAAAGAGGACGAGGGCAAGCTGCTGCTGGTGTCGGAGGGAAGATGGAGCCCAGTTGGGGTGTCCCGTCTCCTGGGTTTTGGCACCAATGGAAGGAAAGGAGCAACACACAGCAGCAATTCACCGGAGAATTCCGCTTTATTAGGGAAAGGTGCTGGGTTATACAGGAAGGGGCATGGGGTGATTGTGGTGTCACTTCTACGGGGCTGGTGGCTATTGGCTAGGTGCTGGGATTAGTGGGGCGAGGGGTGACTGGGCTTCAGGTGGCACCGGCGGGAACTGAGGACCCGGAAGAGAAGCAGGAGGTTCGCCATCTTATGGGTGGGGGCCCTTCAAATACAATTGTGGAAACTAGAATTTGAATTTTTATAGCTTAGGTGTTAAAATAGATACTAGTAGAGGGGAGTTGATCAGAAATCCAAAAACAGCTTATTGAGTAAAACAAATACTCAAGACATCTTCATCTAAGTTTTTATGTTACACACTTCATAAAAATTGCATTTTGAACTACAGTGCCCAGAATATACATTTACATCATTTCTTTTCATAGTTCTAACAATATTTGCTTATAGATTTAAAAGCTATATAATAATATATTTATAGGTGCAAATATATTTGACCTTGCTTTATTAATTTTCCCTTTCCTCATATCCTATTGAATTCCTTTTATACTTCAGTTATTAATCTGATATTGCTTCAGTTGTTTGTTTTTGATTACCCGGTTTATCAGCTTCTATTTCTGTATTTAAACCTTTTCTTTTTTTGAGGGTTACTTTTTTTGTAATGAATTTTTAAAAATGTATTTAACTCATTTGTGAGTCTTTGTTTTCAAAGAGTTGTATTCATTTTCCTTTACTGTGCTTGCTGTATGTATAATACATTCATGCATATATATGGATCTCCTCATTTTTCAGTCATTATTCATTCTTCCTATAGAAATTTATTGACTGATTTGTGTTTTCTGCATTTCAGTAAGTTAATCCATTTTACTTTCTCTGTGTTTTCTCTAGCACTCTATTTTCAGGGAATTTTTTATTAAACATCCTATATCTATTCTTTAATGATCTTAACTATTTAACCTATACTTGCACATGTTTTTGATAAATGTTAAAATAACAAATGCATTTTCCCAATGAAGAAAATAATCTTGTTATTAGAGCTTGTCTCTAGTTTAAACTCTCTAACCACCCCCAAACTACTTGATAAAAAAATAAAATTATAGTACTAGATTGATTTTAAATGTATTTATCAATAATTATTTAGGCTTCACTTCAGGTTTTATTTCTTTTTATTTGCTATTCTTTTAAAAAGTATTGAACCTACCTATCTTTCTGCTTTCCTACTGTAAGTCCGGGAAAAGGAAATCCTGGGGCAAAACACCTCTAAAATCTGAAATCAGTCAAAGGGACAAATAAAGTTTAAAACCCGTTTATTGCTCACAAACTGCAGTCCCATGCAGTCTTTCTTCTCTGCTCCAGCAGTAACCACACCGGCCCTTCTCCTCACCTCTCAGGTACAGATAAGCCCTCTGTTACCCAGGTAATCACCCATTGATATGGAGATGAACTTCTCCAACCCTGAGGAAAGATGCAAATATACTAAAGCCATACTTCTTTCTACCTCTGAACGCCTATTGATATGCAGATATACTAAAGCCAGGTGAGATATTCTGGAAATGTTTCAACGTACCCACACTACCTACCTACCTGCTGCATTTTCAGGAAGTTCCTTCAGAAATGGTTGTTAGGATTATAACATAACTAAGTATTGACCTATAAGACATGACGATGTTTTGCTCCCTTAGGCTTGATAATTATTGCATCTACCCAGAGAACTTCATATTTTCTCAGAAGTTTTTATGCCTTCATTATAGTCTGGCATCCTAATTATTGATGAAAAGTTGTTGGGAATCTGATTCCATTTGTTTGTAGATAAATCTTTGTGTGTTTGTTTGGTTCCCAGTCCTTCATAATTTGCTTGAATTTTCTTTTTATATCTGGAGTTCTCACATTTCTCTGGGTTATACCTTAGTGTCCTTTAGTTTTAGGAGATTTTGTGATATATATTTATTTCTGCAACGTGACTATACCTGTGTTGTGCCCAAAGTCGCGAATCCCAGAAGACGACCAAGGAGCCAACACCGATGCAAAAGCAAAGAGCCTTTATTCGAGCTAGCTTGAGCTCAATCTCTCATCTACACCAATGCAGTGGCAAGATGCCAGAGAAAGAGAGCACATTCTCCCCAGACAAAGGTTTTATGGGTTTCCAGGGCGGTTTGGGGGGGTGATGGCCATGGCCCTGGCTGATTGGCTGGGCCTGGGGGTAGTTGGGGGGTGATGAGTCGTGGCTTTGGTCAGTTGGCAGGGTCCAGGGGTGGTGGGTGTTCTTACTGACTGGAGGGGAGAGAGGGACTAAGCTCCGATTGGGTGAAATAGGTTCCAGGTCCCGATTGGGTGAAATAGGATTCAGGTCCCAGTTGGCTGAAATAGAATCTGGGAGCTTGCCCTTTCAGTCCCCCCTTTCTCTGGATCCTAAGAAAGGACCCAATCATGGGTCTAATAAGGTTTTGCAGTTGTAAGGAGATAAAGGCTGATACTGTTGTCTTAGCACCATTAGCTGGACTGTATTAATTCTATCTTTAATAAAAGTTATCAGTTTATTGAGGATACATGGTCTAAAGGTAAGCAGGAGTAACAAGATTACTAGGGGCTTGTATTGAGCACGGAGGACTATCAGTTGGACAGCTCCCACGTGGTCTCTGACAATCTGGACCAGCCTGTTGATGATACAGGGCCTAAGGGTTAGTAAAAGGAGTAGGATGGCAAGGGGTCCTTGATTAAAGATAATCTCCTGCCTTGATTTCTCTCTGGGAGACTGGCGCCTTGGTCCAGGCGCACATTAAAAGACTGCGTGCCCAGCCTCTAAGGTGGGCTGAGATATTGTATATTTGCTAAAGAATCCTGCCTTTTACTATGCCATCTACAGCTGGGTCTGCATGCTAAATTAGTTGTTCAGCTTGCAAAATTACCTAGTCAGATCAGAAGGAGAAAAGACAGCACATAGGCCTGGGCCTTTTAGTATGCTAAAGTGAATCTTATACACGATTACAAATGATTAGCATAATAAAACATGTGCTACTCTTCTTTATCTTCTGAACATTAACTGATCTCACTGAAGAATGATTCTAGAGCTTAATGTTCAACATAGTTTTAGTAGGGGGGGTGTTCTAGCATGTAGTTACATTGCTCTGATTGCAAATATCCTGCCTTGCTTTCTCCGGAGGCTCTCATTTTATTCTGTCTAAGCCTATGGTCCCTGTCTCATTCTCCCCTCTACAGATAGAGACTCTAGCTGCTGCTAGGGAAAAGGGGCGATGACCACTCTGGCTGCTTCCTGCTGAGAAGGGGGCTCAGTAAAGGGTGCAGCTAGGTCTCTATCACTGGTCAGTTGAGAGGGCCTCAGAAGGTTGGCGCTTCTATTCTGGGTTTCATTTCTATTACTATTTACAGTTTTGTGGCTTCTAGGCAAGATAAAACAAATTGTGTTATTAGGTTATGTAGCAACATCTGGAGTTGGATTTTCCATTCTGGAAGGACAAACTTGATGAGATTAAGAATGCATGGTTGAATATGAGAACTACAAATAGTAAAACTTTAATTGCAATGATAGGAGAAAACTAAAACATCTGGAAAATCATAGCTAGATATTTTGAAGAAGCTGGAATTCTGGATCTAGTTTATGTCTCAATGACTAGCATTAGGATTTAGTATGGATAAGGATGCATTATTGAAACAATACTTTTCTCTAAAATCACTCTCATTTTTATTAGAAGTAACCAGGTTAAGAGAATAATTAACAGCTGGCTTGATTATTTGCATAAGTGCAGCAGGAAGAGCAATTGATTACACAGGCTCTTTTAAATATGCTTTGCTGGAACTTTCTGTAAGGAATTTCAGATTGAACTTTTAAAGGCCTCTTGAGGCCAGACAGCCAAACCAGACTTGCCATTGGGCTTTGCCTGTAGTACCTGTAGATTTGGATGAATTCCTCTCTTCTCGAGGTCTCTGAGACATCCTGAGATTCCTGCACCTGCCAGGAAGTGACTTTCCTTACTCACCTGGTAAGGCTGCTGGGAACTTCGTAAGTAAGGTACCAGGCCAGTTCTTCCAAGGGGCTTCGTTGGGGCTTCATTGGCTTTATAAAGTCAACCTTAGTTCCTTAAAGCTGATAATACCTGAGTTTATGCATGTGTCTCCCAGGTATGACATTCCAGTCAAAGCCTTGGTGGTATAACCTGTGTTTTTAATTGGTCCTTTTATAAGAAAAGCAGGTTCTTATTGAACTTATGCAAATAAACATACTGCCATGAAATATAAAAATAGTCACTGAGAGTTTTTAAATTCTGGAGGGATCAGGTAGAGAGAAAGATAAAGTTTTAATTCTGCTTATAAAGATAGTTATTTAATAAACTGTTGTCAGTTTAAGAGAAAAAGCTTAAAGCACTTTATCAGCAATATCTGAAACAAAAAGCCACAAAATTATCTTCTTTAGTTTACTTAACCCTATGTAACTAATACTTGTTCTGCTGAAATTTAGTTCTTTACTAGTTTAGGAGTAATAAAACAGTGACTATAAATGACAAAAGACTTACAAATGACAGTGGCTAAAGATAAGATGAGAGCTTACTGTAAGACAGTTGACATAAGGAAATTTGGATATTTCTGTAACACAAAAACATTCAGTAACAAAGTTTAGCATCATTCCCTTTGACAGTGCTTTCCAGGTAATTAAGCAGGTAAGTATATATCAGATAAATAAGCCAAATTAGACAAATACTTTCTCCAATGAGAAAAAAATTCCTCTGACATGTTCCAGGGGCCCTCTGGAAAATATCAGAGTTAACTAGATGTAAAAGTACCTTTCTGAATTTGATTTTGGGAAGCTGTGAGAAGAAAGTTTATTTGGCACTTGCTTAAATAGTATTATAGGTTGCTATGAAGCAATACTTACCCATTTAACCAGAATGACAACAAAATACCTCAAAGACAAATAAAGAAGTTTACACAGTTGTTAGCAAACTTTAGCTTTTAGTCCTTTTAATATTAAGATGTCATTTTCTTAAGTACTCGGACAACTCATTGAGACTTTAAGCATGAGAAACTGCTTTGATAAAACAATTAGAGAACCCTTTGTAATCTTTCAACAGAAAGAGCAGATTAACAGTTAAGAAAACCTAGTCTTTTTAACTGAAAACAAAATTCTAATTTTACTGTGTACTTGATACTGAGACTCATTTGCTTTAATTTTATATAGCATGACCATATCAATTCTTTCACAAACTTTCTACAACTTCCTTTTACATTCAGTTCTCCCTCTTTAAATAAACAGCTGTACTTCAGAACAAAGTTACTTTCTTTTATCAAAAGACATTCTTTAGCATGTAGAACGAATTTCCATTCCTTATACGTTCTCTTATTAAAACATACATCTTTTAGCATACAGAAATGTTTTCTTTATTACTTTAAGTAGTTTTAATTAGAACTTAAAACCATTAGAAACTTTAATTTTCAGTGAACACTGAGAAGTAGGCTATTGTAAACGGTTACACTGGCATTCTTTAGATTGACAAATTTATGAACATTTTATAATTTCTGTAACTATGAGCTTTACAGCACAATCTCTCACTAAACATAAAGTATATCTTCTTAACTTAGCAAAACTTTAAGGTTTTAGGTTACCACAAAGATTCTCAGGCTGTAGGTAGGTATACACACTGAAACACACAATTAAAAAGGTGTTCACTTGCCACACTCATTTAGTTCACTCATTCGTAACAACTATGCTAGATTACTTACAAGACCTTTACTGAATATTAGACAAAGCCAAGCCTTTAAGCATTTTATTCTTAAAAGATTTAGCAGATAACATCTACTTAAATGACCTTAGGTAAACTTAGGCAGCTGATAACTACAAGGACATGCAGGCCTCAGCCAAACTCAAATTAGCATTAATGCTTAACATTTTTTATCAGATTTTCTGGAAGTTTTAGAATGCCTAATTTTCACAAGCGCTTGTCTTTAAATCAATTTCATTAATACCATCCGGAGGTAGAAGATATTTTCCTTTGCACACTTAGACACACAAACATACAGATTGAGACATAATGATAAGGTTCCCTCGGGCAGCCATCTGACATTGAAAACTGGCTACTCACAAGAGCAAAAAGTCTGCCACCGACCCTTCTGGACTTCCACACTGAGGTTGTTAGCTCTCCCCCTGATATCTTTAACCTGTAAGAGAGTGGTTGGATTAAATGTTCCCTCCGGCAGCCAGCCAACGTTAAAGGACAGCCACTCAGAGGTGCAGAAAACACGAAATTTTCCTTTCCTGACGTCCGTGCTCAAATTGTGAGCTCTCTCCCTAATGTCTGAGAAAAATGGTCTGTCATGAGAGGCAAGGGGGTCATCTGCGTCTGTCCCATTTCTTCTGTCAAGAAGACTAAGACAAACACGACAAACAACAGGTGCCTACAGAGAAGAATCTGCCGCAGCCACAGAGGCAAAACTGAAAGTAAGTTGAGAGCCTGTCGGACTGCAGCAGCAGCCGATTTTCCTCACAGATGAGGACTTCATCCTCCAGACAGGGGCAAGGGACGTCTCCCAAGACCCCCGGTCGACGACCCGCCAGCGTGTCCGCCTAAGTCAATGCCGACCCTGATACAGATTGGAGCTCCTACAGGCTTATACAGGCTTGTTTGCGAACAAAAACAGTGAGACACAGATAAAGACAGAGTGAGACACAGGTAGACAAGGACAGACAGATAACTGAGTGCACTCACCAGCTGGCACAGGGCCCTCCGGGTCGGGAGTCCTGGGGGTCTCTGGGATCCTGGACGAGCCCCCAAATGTTGTGCCCAAAGTCACGAATCCCAGAAGACGACCAAGGAGCCAACACCGATGCAAAACAAAGAGCCTTTATTCGAACTAGCTTGAGCTCAATCTCTCATCTACACCAATGCAGTGGCAAGATGCCAGAGAAAGAGAGTGCATTTTCCCCAGACAAAGGTTTTATGGGTTTCCAGGGCGGTTTGGGGGGTGATGGCCATGGCCCTGGCTGATTGGCTGGGCCTGGGGGTAGTGGGTGATGAGTCGTGGCTTTGGTCAGTTGGCAGGGTCCAGGGGTGGTGGGTGTTCTTACTGACTGGAGGGGAGAGAGGGACTAAGCTCCGATTGGGTGAAATAGGATCCAGGTCCCAATTGGCTGAAATAGAATCTGGGAGCTTGCCCTTTCACCTGTTCTCACCTTTTGGAATGCTCAGTTTTTCATCTCCTTTTGCCTTTGCTATGCCTTCTGAGATGACCCCAAGGCTGATTAGCCATGTAAATGCTTCTCTTTTCCAACTTTTGAAATTTTTTTTCATAAATATTTCTCTGTAATAAACAGAAAGATCCCCAAAACATAACTCCTACTCCCATTAATAAAAACCTCATGTATCTTCTTTTTGCCAGTATTTTCCCTTAGGCTCTTAAATGTATTTCTAATATCTTTTTAAAAATGTTCTTATGTGCTAATCCCAATATTTATGTCATCATGGTATCAGTTTGAATTGACTGATTTTTCTTTTGATTATATTTCCTAACTTATTTAAACACTGGGGATTTTTAGTTGCACTCTGGACATTTTTAATGATGGAGTCTGAGTTATGCTGTCTTCCTTTAAGAAGTGTAGAATTTCATTAACAGCAGTCACTTCAATTAGTGGCAGTTCTTTGGATATGTTAGGCTTGATCTTCTTACTGGGTAGGGCTACCCTACTTTAATTTTATGCTTAATCTTAGAATTTATACTTTAGTATGTGGTCTTTATGCATAAGTTGTGACCATTCTGAATCTATGTTTAAATCACAAGGAATTAATTCACAAAGATCTTTAATCAGTAGGTATGTGGCAAATCAAAATGTTCTTAGCTTCTCAGCTCCTGAGGGGCGACAATCTCCTAAGCTAAGAAACTTCTTGTGAGTGAACAGCTGTCAAATACCTGTTGGGACCTCCACACAGATGACTGTTGCCAGCCTCTGCATTATGCCTTACATCTGGGGGACCTAACAACAAATTATGTGCTTCCAGCAGCAGCATCTAATCTCATTCTCTGCCACCTCAACTGAAATGAATCTGCTGCGTTCTTCTTGTGCTATGCTTTACTCATCTGTGGTCTAGAAAGCTCCCCATGCAGACAGCTAGAAAAACATGAGTCTCACCTGGTATGTTATCCTTATGCTGTGGATCACAGTATTGAGTAGACTCATGGCTAATAACTGAAGAAAAAAGAATTGCTTTCGTATTTTGTCAAGGTTTGTAGTTATTTATAGTTATAGGATTAGTATGTTACCAGTTATGCTAGAAATAGAGACTCTTTGTCATATATAGATTTTTAAAGGTGAAACATTTGCAGAGTTTCGGACTGAAAATGGCAAATTCTGGATAAAATTAAAATAACTCTCACAATGCAAAATCTCACAAAACCTCTTAATTTAGAATGAAATTTTTTTCCTAGTAAAGTGAGCTAATGACACTTCATAAAGTGGTAGCATTTATTAAAGTCATTAAAATTTAACACTGTGCCAAAATGTTGACCTCTACACACACACACACACACACACACACACACACATACACATATTTTTATGGATACATATATACATATATGTAGATATCTATATCTATTTCTTCAAAGGGTGTACTAACATTTCATAATGCTAAAAGCTAATAACCTGCATATCTGCATAATAATGCAAAGGAGGATGTGAAGTGAATATGTCCTATTTATTTTTTAAGACTAGTATGTTTTGGGCTATGATGACATAGATATTTATTTGATATTCCTACCATAAAACAGAAAAGTTTTATAGTTCTAATCTAGTATAATTCATTCACTGCAATATATTTTTTTCAGACGTACCCATTATTTTTCAATAGGAACATGAAATTGTTGCATTGTGAGAATACATGGGCTTTCAGATTCAAATATGTCATGGCTAGATAATGTTTGTTAATCACAACATGTATGTGCTTCAAGATACTCAGATTTTCTGAGCTCCCATGATATTTCATAAGTAGAAATAACAAGTGATACTTGGATATTTCTCTCAAGATTAAATCAGGTAATGGATATGAAAATACTTGGTAGGATGACAGGCAAAAGTGTACTGATTAATTTTAGTTTTCATCTTTGTATTGAGACATATCAAGTTATTTTGGAAATCATGTTAGAATTTTTCAGGTAGATCACAATTGTAGGAATAACTTCCATTTTTGATTACTCTTCATTTGCAATGTCTGTAAACTGTTCTTATTTTAAAATGCACAACATCATTTTCTTATAGTATCCATTCATATTGTTGAGCAATTTGTTAAATATCTTTTAAAAGTCATTGAAAAGAATCAGTGGAGCTTCAGAGTTGTCAATAAGAGTGATTCATTATGTGTACTGTAATGAAGTGGAAATCAGTAGGAAAGTAGATTATTGTTGATAGTGTAATTGTTATTAGGCCCATATACTTTATGCCAATATACATTTTTCCTGATGCTCTCTAATATAATTCAATAAAATCATTGGCATATCTCTAGGGAATCTAAGACACAACATTTAAATAAGCCTAGGTTATGTAGCTAACAGCAGAGCTAGGATTTGTTGTTAGATCTAGAGTCTAGATTACAATTTTGCCATTTCTGTAAGTGCCAGAATCTATGACAAAGAATATTTAAAATTCTGGGATGCATGGAGAGGCATGCATTAAAACAGTGCATTTGGATAAACTGATAGAAGATGCATATTTTAGCTAAGATACATGCATTCAAAATGAATTCAGAGATTTAGGGGATCAGATTGCTACAGCTTGAGAACTCTCTTTCCTGACATTAAGACCTATAGGTGCAGTCCCTTCTCAATGCCAGCAGCAAAACAATGGTGTCTCCTATGATACCCATTTCTTTATTTAATCAGAAAATTTCTCATTAATTCAGAACATTAATATTTAGGAATTTAGGAAGAGTAAGATTTCTTAGTTTGTTTTGGGGTCCAGTTACTCCAAAGTTTGTTCAGTTATCCCAAGCTATTTTCCTTTCATTTTACATCCTATAAAAATGATATATATTTTAAAATATGGCTAAAAATTTGTATAGGAAAACAACAGAAGAGAATAACATTATATTCCTGCCAAAGTGTATTTTTTGAGCACTGAAAGAAATGTGAATAATAAGTGAATGTACTGAACTTCAGGGAAAAGTGTTTTTCTGTGTCAAGATTGAAATGTAAGTTGCAAGCATAGTTCTGGTTTATTGCACATGTGTAATGAATTTTTAAGGGACAAGAAGTTTATTATGTCAAGGACACCATGAGTCAATGGTTTTAGGGGATTTAATAATAACCATGAAAAATACACTATGATATATTGGCTGTGACATATCTTCCAAAGTGTCATGCAGAACTTGCTGAATTGTATCATTGAAGACTGCAATCCTTAGAGCAGAGAAAGTTCTTTAAATGTAGGTCATTGTGTTCTTTTGTATAATCAGATAGAAGTAGCCAGAGAGCTTTTTATGATACTCAAACAAGGAAAATAAAAACTGTGCTTTTAATTCATTTTAAGATACAACCCGTACAGCACAAGTGACCCTATTATCTAAATGTCAACTAATGAAGGATGAACCTTCGAAGGCCTGGGGATTCAGTTGTTTATAATAACATATTTGACATGAAAAAGTAAGCTATTCAAAATTATGCTTGGAGTTAAATATCATCTGCTCTGAAAAGTAGTGTGGTTTGAACAAATGAGGTAATAGTGATATTGATACTACTGTAATACTGGTAGTAGTGGTGGTGGTGGTGATGGTAATAAAAATAAAAACCAACATTTATTGTGTGTTTCATATGTACCAATTAAAGACATTTACTGTTGCCCTAAAGTTTGTCTATTAAAGGTACGGTAAGATTCTAGAGAGAATAGAAGCATACAGGGATATTTCATGGTGAACTACAACTGGTAAAGGAAGTTACCAGTATTCTCAATACTGGCAAGTGGCTAAGAATCTTGAGCTTTGGCTGGGCAGAGGTCATGTTGCAAGAAAGAGTTTCCAACAAGTCTGACAGAACTGCAGTAAATACATTAGAGATTTGCAGGGCCTCAAATGCATTGATAATTTTCTTCTCAATTAATTTGTTAAATCATGAAGCTGTGTTGGAGGGAAGCTAAAAAGTCTAAACAGAAGGTATATGAAAAGAATTACAGCATTTAAAAAAAAATTCTTGCACCGCCAAGGACCCAAATGTTGTAGGTCAGGACCCACCAGAGGAAGAGTTCCCATTGAACTTAGCAAGCTTTCCATGTAAAGAATGTGTTTGTTTTAGGTTCTCTGCATATGAGGTCATACTGAATTTGTTTTTCTCTGTCTGACTTAATTTCCCTTAGCATAATGCCTATCCATGTTGTTGCAAATGGCAGGATTTCCTTATTTCTCATGGCTGGTTAATATTATACATATACACATGAGAGTAGAATGGTGGTTGCCAGTGGTGGAGGGGTAAGGGAAATGGGAAGATGTTGGTCAAAGGGTAGAAATTTTCAGTTATAACATGAATAAATTTGGGAATCTAATATTCAGTATGATGTCTATATTAACAATACTGTGTTATATGCTTGAAAGTTGATAAGAGATTAAATCTTACATGTTCTCACCACACACAGAAAATTGTAATTATGTGAGGTGTGATGGGTTAACAATCATGGTTATTATTTCATAGTATATACACATAACAAATCATCATGTACACATTAAATTTATACAGTCTTATGTGTCAATTATATCTCAATAAATCTGGGGGAAAAAACAAGGAAAATACTTTAAAAAGAGACACCAATAGCATGCATTGGGCATGCACAAAAAAAGGAATGTGCTTAGTTACACTTCAGGAACAAAAGTGAAACAGGTAGAATGAAGCCTTCACAAAAGTTTAACCTGTTTGATTTAGCTCAGACATGAAGGAATTAAAGTAGTCATTCCCAGAAGGGGAAAGGGGAACCTTCCTTGAAGAAAAATCATGTAACCTGGACACTCAAATAATTAAAAATTGTTTGTAGCATTCAATAAAATAATTCCTAGACATTAAAAGAAACAGAAATATATTATAGAAACAAGAGAAAAACAGCATAACAGAAAAGGACTCACAAGAAATCTCAATACTGCAGATATCAAGCAAGGACTTGAAAAGTGTTATCATTAATATGTTCAAGAAAATAGAGTAAGTAAATGACAAAAGAGATTCATAGATGGATAATTTCACCAGATAATTAAATTTCCAAACAGATTATATAAAACCTTTTGAATGAAATAGTATATCTCAAATAAAATATTAGAGACAGGAGTAATAAGACAGATTAACTGGAAGACAAATTAGTAGAGAATATTTAACTGGAGCACAGTGAGAAAAAAAACAGGAGTAGAAAAGTCAAGGTGAGAAGATGATGATGTTAGAGAAAATTAGAGGCTAACTCACTAAGGGCCTTCTATGGACTTAAACTGTTTGACTATTATTTCAAGTATAATGAAAGGTGACTGAAGAGGTTTAAGCCACGGAATAAATGACCAGATATGTATTTTTGAAGATTCCTCTAACTACTGTGTAGATAATAGATAAAGGAGGCTGTTAAGGAGGCTAATTCAGTACAGGTAAGCAATAACAATGATTTGGATTATGGGCTGGCGATGGAAAAATTTGGACGGATACAGTTTGAAGGTTGAGTTTAAGGGATTAATCAGTGATTGTATATAGGAGAAAGGAACAAATAGGGTATACTTGTTCTAGAAAGTTATAAAGATAGTATTTCTTCACTAAAGAGTCAGAATTAATATATTTTAATAAATAATTTAGAGGATGGTAAAAGATTATTTAGTGTTTCTTTTGTTTTAAAAACTGTATTTCTGTAGGTTTTCACTAAAACTTCTGAATATTTAAAATGTATTCTTCATTTTAGATATCACTTGCCTTTAATTTAGGCTTAGTATTTATGCATTCTTTAATTGAAGAACTCTGAATATCTTCTTGATTAGGTTATCTGTGTTGTCTGCTGACATAACCATTTTATATTCATGGCAAGAATTATACTGCACATGTGTGTGTTTGAGTGTGTAGTATATACCTAGTGTGTACCAGATATCCTATTAAGATAATCCATTGAAAAAATAAAAGGCATATTTGAGTTTTAAGGTATTTATTTTTTATTACTCTTTATTTTTCTGTATCACTATCTATAGTATTTTATCATGGACCAGCTGTAAGTCAAATGGACTTAAAAAGACTGTTTCTTTTATCCACAAATGTGGTTGTATTAACGCCAAGTAATGTACTTATAACAGTGTTTCCTGACTCTTCCTAAAATGATGAAAGTCATTTTATAACTTGAAAAAATACAACAAATAGGAACACCTTAGGAACTGGAGGAACACTGATGCTTTTATTATTTCAACTATCTGGATGGAGAAAAAGTAAGAAAGTGAGTGAGAGGAAAAAAGAGTAGATAAGAGAAGGAGAGAAAAGCAACAGGAAAAGTGAGTGTGAATCTAAACAGAAAGCTGGAAGACCACATTAACCTAGCAGGCACACCTGGCTATTTTTGTCCATTTTAGACAGTTCTCTACGCAGAATGGGAAGAATAAGGAATAAGGTGTGGTGTGATAAGGGGACACTGAAAAAGACCTCTGCCCAAACAATTTGTTTCAAGCTAAAGTTCCTCTATTAGAAGCCATTTATATAATTCTATGGGGAGCTTTATGCTGTGACTAATGTGAAATGCAGTCTACAATGAATAAAATAATTTGGCCTTATTTTCCAGGCCTTGGTATAATAAAGGCTTTCCTGCTGTCCCCATTATCACTTTAACTTGGATTAGGTTAGTCTATTCATTATCTGCCAACTAGGAGATAATTAGGTGTAAGAAAAAGGAAGCAAGTATGTTTTATTGCAGTCGAAAGGCCAGATAAGCTCCATATTTTGAGGTTCTGCCTTAGAGAGATATCCAGGTGAGAGGAGGGGTTTCTAGGCCCTTTGATAGTCCTGAGTGCTTCATTGGACTGATGGACAAAACTGGCAGTAGGCAATCACAGGTAAGATGCAGATACTCAAAAGCAAATTTGGCTAGCTGAGAATTTTGGCTATTGGCAGCCCTGATAATGAATATCATGGATGGCTATGGACATTGTTTTCCCGGAATTAATTTTATCACTTCTGTAGAGGTCACCATAAATAGTGAGAGAGTTCCTGGATTGTGGTAGAAGCAAATTCTTTAGATGGTTTGATGTCTGCCTGGACTGTAATCTAAAGCATAAGGCTTGATGTAATTTAATGCAGTTATTTTTTCCCTTTCATATCAGATTCTAAAAAGCACTATCCCCAAATGGAACTATTTTCCTCCTGTCTCTGGTTGCAAAAGAGTGATTTTAGTACAACTTCAACTCTAGTGGTAATCAGATATACCTCAAATACTAATCTAGTCTAAGAAATTGCAATTACAGCAAAAGAAAATCTTACTTTGAAACAACCATTTAAAAGTAACCATGCAACGATAGTACAATTAACATGCATCAATGCCTCTGTCTAAAATTAAATAGGATCCTGCTATGATAGAAGCTACAAAACTTGGAAAATATGTGTATATAGAAATATGTGCCTTTTTTCTCTAGAAACAGAACAAATAAATACTTTATGCTGTTACAAGCCATTAAAATTAATTAATTTAACATCTTATAAATACTAGATTACGCAACAATGTCTGTCATTAGGTTTTGTAAGTATTTGGGCCTATTCCATTTCCATATTGCCTCAAAAATTTTTAAACCTGCCCTTCTGTGGATCAACTCCTTTTTTCTACTATTTGCTTTATCTGCAGTATAGGCTTTCATAGTCTTTACAAAAATTCAAATCTGATGGAGACCATTCTCCATTAGAAATCTGGGGTAGGTCACTACTGCTTGCAGATCAAGCCCCAACCGTTTACTGTGGTTTACTAGTTATTATACTGTTATTCAAGATAGTTCTCATTTTTGTCTGTCCAGGCTCATCTCTCACCATCATGAACTACCCTTCATCTGTTTTGCTAAAATAGCTATGTGTGTCAATAGACACTGTAATGGTGATGTGGAGAGATAATTCTCTATTCAGCCTAAGTTAGATGGTAGTGTTAGATTGCAGTCTGGGCTTAGCTAGAACATCCACTGCAAAACCAAAGACAAACTGAACATGCCACCTACCTATACACACACACAGGCAAGCATATACATTATTAAGGAAAGAGAAATAGGTTTATGTGTTATATGGACTAGACACTGTGTGGACAGGGATCTGTGTCTATTTGCTTAGCTTAATAAAATGCATGAACACAGAAGGCTGTCAGCAAAAATTTACTGAATGAAGGAATATATAAAGTTACCACCAAAAATTCTAGCTCAGTGTATGATTCTATGACTTTCACTTAGATTATGTTAACAGACTCCTCAATGTGTTTTGGAAAGCCCACCTTACTATTAATTTTCCTCTTCTTAGTTGGGTTGGTTTTACACATATTTCTAAGGTACAAAATATTACATTAAAAATATGGGAAAATGCTGACTGAAAGTACACTTCAGTTTTTCTCAGTTTCAAAGTATGTTTTCTATTGATTAAAAATAACAATGAAAGAGTGCACTTGATATTCTGAATATGAAAATATTACATTGTATGTGCATTGACGTATGAAAAGCATGCTAAATAGTTTGACATAAAATTGTATTCTACAAATATATGTCATTTCAGAGCTACAAAGTATTCTAATGATTCTCTGTACCTTAAATTATTTCAATCATTGGGTATTCACCTTGTGCAAGTTCCTTTTTACCTTACAGGAGAGGGTACCATTTATTTATTAGATTATAAGATTTTGCTGTTCATTTTAACCTACTTTAGAGAAGAGGTACAGCAAAATGCAATGATAAAATATTCTTTCAACTGTAAATTTTATTATACAATAGGTTAAATCACAATTTCTTCATGTATTTAAATATGTATTTCTCTCCATATAATTCATATAATTGTGTAGGTACTGGGTCTCTTGGGCATTCATCCCATGCCCAATACCTGATCATCCTAAGTTTATCAGGGCAACAAAATATGTCACTCAACTCATGGATTTTTAGAACAGTTGGCACAAATCAAGAAAATTATGTAGCCCTTGCCACAGGTATTTCATTCCTTCTTACCATGATAGATGTTTAGCACATATGCAGTCAGTAAATCTGATGAATGAGAGCAAAGGATGATGGTAAAAAGCCTGGGATAAGATGGACCAGTAGTTGAAAAATCAACTTGTTGTATATTAGCTATGTGGCCTTAAAACCTCTTTAATCTTAAAATAGGCAAAATCCATTGGCTTTTTTGAGTATTAAGAAAGATAATGGGCAGATACATAGGGTGTCTTCATTATTAAAGAATACATGAGACATATTTAGAACAGTGGTACATAGTAGTTCTCATAAATGTTTATTATTATTAATAGTATCATCCACCTTGTGTGTTTATTCAAACCAGCTCTTAGGCAACTTTTGTAGTCTTTTCTAAACCATTTATAATGCAAATGATATGGAATAGATGTAGGATTGTTGAGACAAACAAGACCCTGAGGAACATCTCAGATCACAGCACATGACCAGGCACAGAACTAGCATTGAACCAAATTTGCTTTGGCTTCAGAACATTGCTGTAATTTCTGCTTTGTCTGAATTCCTTGGTCATATCCAGGTTTAAGGACCATAGCTTCTAGGTAGGTTGGTTGAGCTCCATTTCCACCCTTCACAAATCCCAAGAAATTTCAGAATCTTTTTGTCTATGGTTATGAGATATTAATGCTAGGCTTCTCTATTCATGGCACAGAAACTTAGGTGCTCCTGGGAAATTTATGCAGCTGAGAATAAACTTTGCAACCTGATTATGATGGCCTGAGCAGACTAACTGATCTGCCAAAATTAAGGACCATAAGCAAAAGTGGAGTCTCTTACCTCAGTGGCCTAGAAAGAAGTAGCTGACTGTGTTTTCTGTGATTTGGGATCTTTATCTCACTTCTCTTAGCCCCAGTTTTTCATCTGAAAATGCACTTTATTAAAGCTCTAAAATATTTCTAAAGATAACATTCTAGGAGATCAAACCCAAAGTCCAACATAGATAACGTAAAAAAAACCGAATAGAAGAAACATAACCAAAGCAGCCTGCAATGGACTCATACAATAATGTTCACACTGGATAGGTACAGGGTACATCAAAGTGGGAGAATATTCTGGAAAGAGAAATCCATAGAAAACATCTTCTGGCTGGTGAAATATGGAAAGACCTGATATGAATGTGTCAAAATGCTTTTGTTTTTCCTTTAAAAAGCACTTCTGGCCTTCTTTCTTTGAAATCACCAGGAGGAGAAACTATTCTCTCATGTTCATCGCAATGCCTAGGGGAAAGTTGGAGAAAGATCTAAAAATTTTGACTATGAGCCCCAAGGAATATGCATTTTTAATCAAGGGTGAGGTGTTGGTTACATTATTTTTACTTTAATGCCAAGGTATTTACATTTTCAAGCAAAAAAACCTTAGAGGCTTGCTGGCAGCCACTAGCCCTGCTGCTGATCACTTATGTGGATTTAAACTAAGGTTTTTATGCATAAATAGAGCCTGTATTACATCCTGCAGGGAAATCCCAGCAAAGTCACCTATAATTTATTGGCTACAAAAATGTCACCCTCACATTTTTTAAATATAGGTGAAAATTATTCTTTCAAGAGGGGAAGATGTCCTAGAAGGAAACAATCCATGGAGGGAGGTTTGCTTATTTAAATGCCACCTCCCTGATGACTCTGTTATAGTAGATAGTTAGCTAGACATAAGCAGAGAGAGGGACAAGTACTTGGGCTGCTGTTTACATTTGGCTAGATGCTTGCTTACATTCTACACATTTGATGTAAGCTGTTCTTGTGGGAAATGGAGGGAGAATATAGGTAACAAACTGGCCAAAATCAGCTAGCTCCAATGTGGAAGAGAAATTGACCCAAATTTCACCTCATAACCATTAAAATAGTAAAAATCACATCTCCCTCCCATGCCCAATACCTCATGACAGTTCCAAAGGGACCAAATATAACCAAAATTCCCTCCTCCCAATGACAGGGTGGAGTGAGCCTGACCTCTGAAAACACTCCACCTGTTCTCTTTGAAACCTAACCCGACTTAGTGAATATCCATCTTCCTTTATGTAAAAAAGGCTCCCTATTATTTCCTTCATGAAGCCCCCTCTGGGTCTGCCTGCACTCCACTCTAAGGTGTGTACTCTTTCCTTTTTCTTTAATTTTGTTTTCTGAATAAACTCTTAAAGTTCAACCACTTTTGGACCTGTTCTTTAGACGCATTCTTTGTCCTAAGAGACCAAAGACCTCTCTGGTAACAACTAGGTTTCTCAGCATTAGCTGGAAAACTAGAAGGAATTACAGGTCTGTTTGTTTAAACATTCATATGCAATTGTGTTTGAAGGTAAGTATATAGAAAGTGGTGGTTTCCTGACTGTGTCTGTAATTATGTTTCAGTTGGGAAAGGAGCAAATACTAGATTAGCAGCATCCTGAATTCTTTAGGGAAAGGCAAAAACTGTACAGTTTTAGCATAAATTCATGCTTATTTATAGAGAACATCCAAAGATTACACACATGGGTTTAAAGATAAGTTTGACATTAAATGCATTTTATAAGTTATATTGATAAACACTGTATTCCCAAGAAGTATACATTTGACCCCCCTTTTTCAAATGAAGAATAAGGAAATAAATCTCAGGTATAATATCCACCATACTAATCATCAATAGAGTAGGATCTCACTTGATTCAGATTCTTTAAGTAAAATTTCTATGTCCTTTTCACTCAATGTACTTATGAAAATACTTTAAAGCAAGTCAGCTCTCCAGTTTGTTATTGGTATCACATCTTCTCCAGTAATCATATTTCATAAAAAGCTACATCCTAGCTTAATTCTGTTGATATGGCTGAAAGATGGTTGTTTCTGTTTAAACCATATCATCTGGTTTAAAGTATTAGATTAAATAATTAAGTTATTGCTGTTCTTTCATGTGCATGTGATTTGTGTACATTCTAATTTTTTTTTTGGTAACATTAATCTACAATTACATGAGGAACATTATGTTTACTAGACTGCCCCCCATCACCAAGTCCCCCCAACAAAACCTGTTACAGTCACTGTGCATCAGTGTAGTAAGATGCTGTAGAGTCACTACTTGTCTTCTCTGTGTTGCACAGCCCTCCCCATGCCCCCGCTCACATTATACGTGCTAATCGTTACAAACCTCCCTTTCCCCCCTCCTTATCCCTCCCTTCCCACCCATCCTCCCCAGTCCCTTTTCCTTTGGTAACTGTTAGTACATTCTTGGGTTCTGTGAGTCTGTTGCTGCTTTGTTCCTTCAGTTTTTTCTTTGTTCTTATACTCCACATATGAGTGAAATCATTTGGTACTTGTCTTTCTCCGCCTGGCTTATTTCACTGAGCACAATACCCTCTAGCTCCATCCATGTTGTTGCAAATGGTAGGATTTGTTTTCTTCTTATGGCTGAATAATATTCCATTGTGTATATGTACCACATCTTCTTTATCCATTCATCTACTGATGGACACTTAGGTTGCTTCCATTTCTTGGCTATTGCAAATAGTGCTGCGATAAAGATAGGGGTGCATATGTCTTTTTCAAACTGGGCTGCTGCATTCTTAGGGTAAATTCCTAGAAGTAGAATTCCTGGGTCAAATAGTATTTCTATTTTGAACTTTTTGAGGAACCTCCATACTGCTTTCCACAATGGTTGAACTAATTTACATTCCCACCAGCACTGTAGGAGGGTTCCCCTTTCTCCACAACCTTGCCAACATTTGTTGTTGTTTGTCTTTTGGATGGTGGTGATCCTTACTCATGTGAGGTGATATCTCATTGTGGTTCTAATTTGCATTTCTCTGATGACTAGCGATGTGGAGCATCTTTTCATGTGTCTGTTGGCCATGTGAATTTCTTCTTTGGAGAACTGTTCAGCTCCTCTGCCCATTTTTTAATTGGAATATTTGCTTTTAGTTTGTACATACTAGTTTTTATGTCTAGATTCCCTCCAACATGCACCCATAATAAACAAACAATCCAGTTCTACAAGGTGACATTGCAGAGAGAGAGGGTAAGTCTCAAAATGTTTAAAGTCTACCATACAAACAGATGAATGTTTCTTTCAACTCAGGGAAATACTTTAAATCCTCAAATCCTTTAGCTTCCTCTCTTTTAAATGGGGATATTAGCATCTATGTTACAGGAGTGCCATTAGGACTAAGTATTGTATGTGAAGCAACAAGCGTGATCCCTATCGTAGATGGACTTTCACATACAAGCAGCAGCTGCTGTATCATTATTAATGAGATTTAATTTTTTTTTCTCCTTTTCCTTCTTTTTCTTTTTATTTATTCCCCTTCGCCTGCCCTTTGACTTCTCTTCCTTCTTTTCAAGAATGTTCTTGGCTACTTATGTACAGGATGCAGAGGGAAAAGGAAATGTTACAAGACCCAAATAAAAGTTCACTGAGCCCTGAGTGGAATGTCTCAGATCAAAAGACTGAGAAAATGCCATCACATTTGGTGTAAATTAAGTAATGTTTAATTTGCATATATAAAACACAAGAGAAAGGAATTACAGAGACACAATAGAGAAGTGCAAATAATTACTTTACCTACAATTGGATAAAATGTATGATCTCATGAAGCCAGATTCCCCATGGGTATGGTTAACGAAGAAGTTATGGCTCATTTTCCCATAAACTTACACATTTAAGATATTAAAAGTATAACATTTTTAATAATAGAATGATGCAAGAGATACTTGTAGTCTCCATTTTAGAGACTGAAACAAAGTATTATTTCTTCAAACCTTGCTCTACATTAAGTCAATAGTCTACTTTCCTTATTAATCTTTAAAAGGTACACATTTCATTATTTTCCAACTAATTTTCTCTCAGTGAAGTATATCTTAATAAAAGTCTAAGATTTTCCATAGTTTCCTACTAGTTAATGGTTAGAGTCTACTTCTGTCACTTAGATGTGTTTTTTCATAGTTGAATTTAACTAAATCATTATGCTAAATATCATGTGCTAAAAATTAATTAGACTCAAATGCAGTGTTTCTTTAGGAAACACTTGCATATGAGTAAATTCTACTCTTTAAGAAAAGCCTTCAGTAAATAAGCTGCATACTTGGATCAATTTTTGAAGACCTGGTTTTTCTGCACAAAAAATAATTATACATTTGCAAATTCCATTTTTGCCACAATGTTGCTAAATACATAGTGTTTTCTTTGTTGGAATTACGCTCCTAAAACCAAAGTTTACATTAAGTTAAAACAAATAAATTCACTTCAGACCAATTTAAAAACAGCAATAAAGTGAAATTCTTTGACATTTCTTACCACCTCCCTTCTGAAGAAATTCTCACTTTATGAATGTTTATATGCAAAGCATAAGTTTTGTTGCTTTTATCATGAAAGAATAACAATTCAAGCTCATTAGTGAATATAAATCGATTATTTGCAGATCAAGTTTCATTAGATATTTTCAAAGAATCAAAAGTAAAATAGAACATAAAATTTTAATCATATTCTTCTAGTGATAAATTAGGGAAGCCAATGACTGACTTATGAGTTTGAATATATTTTTTAAATTATTTCTGGAAAAAGAAAGCACCATTTAGCCACTGGCTTATCAGGTGTAAACAGTCTTTTAAATTTAGGAGCATGAGAAAGCTCTGTACATCAATTCATGTAACAAATTGCTGTACCAATAAATATAAGCAGGAGCCGGCAGCTATAGATGCATTTGTTTCTTCTTGTGTAAATATAGAGAAATACCAATAACTATTATAAATTATCACCACCATCGTAATACCTAAAGAAACACTGCATCTGAGTCTGGTTAATTTTTAGTACATGGTATTTAACATAAGGAGAATTGCTTGGTTTGGGGAAAAACCGCCACACATTTGGTGACCAGAAGAGTCAGAAGTAACGTGTTCTGTGAGACAGTGGTTGTAGCACGAGATTAAAGGAGACAGACACACAGGGAAGAAACACACCAGAGGTCGACTGAGCTGAGGTTCTGCCTTCACAGCCTCTGTATTAGTGTTCCGCTATATCTGTGTGAACAGGAATAAGCATTCTTATTTCTTAGGAAGAAGCTCTATGTTGGATGGTAAGACCCGGAAATTCTCAAGGATGCCCATGACTAAAGACATGTAGAAGGGATGTGGGTACCAAAAACTACTTATTGTTGTGTCAGCTCTAATGTGGTTTCACAGTAGTCCACCCAGCTCATTCAATCTGGGTGAAGTTTGAGACAAATCCAACATCGTTTGACATGAACACTTCTTCAAATTTTGTGAATGGTGAGTAAAGGTAGAATTTTATAAGATAGAATGTACCATGAATTATTCACCTTGGTGCTTCCATCAGGACTACAGAGAATTTAGGTAACCTCAATAATCTTATATCTGTATTTCCTTTTTTCCACACAAAAAGTTCAGTTCTCAATGACCCCAGTATGCTTACTCACTTACTTTATCCCTTAGTACACATGTAGAGTTGAAGGTTTTTCCTTTAATTATTTTTATGCTTAGGGTATATCCCTGTAGGGGTGCATGGTGATGAAATTGCTATATCTTAAACTCCTAAACTGACATGTAATCATTTCTGTTTGGTTGTGCCATTAATTTAACGTACTGGCTCATTTGCTTAATTTTACTTTGAATATTTAGGGACTGCTTTTTAATTTAATTTTGTCATATACCTGTAAGACATTTACAAGATTCTGAAGTCAAATCTACAAAACAAAGTATGGTTGATACTTGAGCAGCACAGGTTTGAACTGCACAGGTACATTTATACACATATTTTTTAAAATAAATAAGTGAAAAGTTTTTGGAGTTTCCAACAATTAAAAAGAAATTTTCTTTTATCTAGCTTACTTTATTGTAAGAATGCAGTATATAATACATATAACATAAAAAATATGTGTTAATCAACTGTTTATATTACTGGCGAAGCTTCTAGTCAATTGTAGGCTATTCATAAATGGGGAGTCAAAATTTACACACAGACTTTCAGCTACACTGAGGGTTCCTGCTCCTAACCCATGCACTGTTCAAGGGTCAAGTGTCTTTTTAGAGACTGTTAGTTTCTATATCTCCCTAAGGCCTAGTTCTTTTCTACCCCTATAGATAAACATTATTTTTAAATTGAATTTTATTCCTCTCTTTCAAAATAGGCAAATATTTATAACTATTCATAGCCTTTTCTCTCTTAGAAAGATAGATATTATATACATTTTTCTATAACTTTTTTTCATTTAATGTATCTTAGTATGTTCAATGTCAGTATATAGTTTCCTTATTGTTGTTGTTTTTAAAAAAAAGCTTTACTGAGATACAATTGACAATACAGTTCATTCCTTTATAGTGAGCACTTTAGGGCTTTTAGTATAATAACAGAGTTGTGCAACCATCACCACTACCTAATCTCTGACTATTTTCATTACCCCAAAAAGGAGCCCCATATCCATTGTATTTATTCTTTGTTCCCCTAGTCCCTGGCAGCCCCTAATCTGCTTTCTGTCTTGATGACTTTTCTGATTTTAAGCATTTAATATAGATCAAATAATGTGTTGTGTTATGACTGGATTGACATAATCCTTTTCAAGGTCATCTATGCCATAACATCTACATTCCTTCATTCCTTTTTACTTCCAAATAATATTCCAGTATATGCCTATGCCACATTTTGTTTATCTTTTCATCACTTGATGGACATTTATGTTGTTTCCAACTTGCAGTTATTCTGAATAATGTTGCCATGACCTCATGTACAAGTTTATGTGTGGACATATGCTTTCAATTCTGTGGGTATCTACATAGGAATAGAATTGCCAGATCACATGGTATCTCTAAGTATAACATTTTGAGAGACTACTAAACTTTTTTCCAAAGTGGCTGCACCATTTTACAATATAAAGGACTTTACTTTCTCTGCATTTTCACTAACACTCACTGTATTATCTACCTTTTTGATTATAGCCATCCTTGTGGGTGTGAAGTTGGCACCTCAATGTGGTGTTAACTTGCATTTAGCTAATGATTAGTACTTTTAATGCCTTTACATATGCCTTTTGGCCACTTGTGTATATTTGGATAAATGTCTGCTCAAATCTTTCAATCATATATTAAGTAAGTGGTCTTTTTATTATTGAGTTATAATACTTCTTTATTCTGTATACAATATCCTTGTTAGGCATTTTATTTGAAAATATTTTCTCCCCGTCAGTGAGTTATCTTTTCACTTTCTTGATAGAATTTTATAGTAATTTAGAGTTAATTTTATTAACTGTGTGGTAGGGGTCCAACTTCATTCTTTTGCACGTGGATATCCAGTTGTCCCAGCACCATTTGTTGAAAGACTATTCTTTAACAATTTTTTGAAAGCTCACTTAGCCTAAGAGACATCTTGAAATGTCTCTGGTGGAATCAGAACTAAGCCTGTTATGGAGCATTGATGACCTTACAAATAGACTTACTCCTGATCCTTATTATTAAAGAAACAATACCCATAATTTGAAGTTAAAAATAAGGTAATAGTTACATATGAAAGAAGGCTTTGCTAACATATCTATTGCATACATTACTGTCCAATAAGCCAACTTACATAGATTTGCTTTAAGTATATCTGATTCTAGAGATCTGATTACATGCTTTTTCAGAAATTGCAGAGGCACCTTTAAAAACAAGCACACTGTTTTTTTCCTTCCTAAAACCACCTTGATGAGTGGAATGCATATTACACAGAAGATTTTAGCATAAAAATATAAAATAAACATGATATCCATTTGCCATCTGGTGTGTTGTAAATATATTGTTGTTTACCCTTTTCAGAAGCCCTAAATGAATTTCATAATTGCCTCATTATCTGCAAAATGTGATAGCTCCATGGCCATTCTGGTGATCATAACACGTAACTTCTTTAACGAAACAAAAAGCAAAATAAAGAGAAAGGTGAAGTCATCAATGAGCCTATACGCATTTGTATGTAAAAAAGATGTCTCCTGAAATGACATCACTCTGAGGTTCCAGTTCAGCTGTAAGCATTGTAACTGATGTCATCTGCTTCAGACCTGTGAGTGCATCACTGAGACAACAAAGCAAACTTTGCTAAGAATAAAATCCAAGACAGAATAGAGTTTAGCAATAGAAGATGATTGGGGTATGTCTCCATTGCAGTCTTCCTCTAACTGTTAGCCTTAATTGCACACCCCTGTCCTTTAGAATGGATGGATAAGTGCATGACAAAATGCAGACTTTTGTTGGGAGAACCACTTTAGCAGTGTATTCTCCTTGCTTTATGATAGCCAATATCTAAACACACAATCTCAGTAATCACACATGCTTATCAAGAACTTAATATATAACATACTAACTCTAACAGACATAGATGCTCTTTTAGTGTTTGAAGTCACATATATTCCCAATAAAAACTCTTTGATCTAGCCCCTGATGCATTTATTCCTGATTTCATTTAGGTTTTTTTTCAGTTGGTAAACATTTAACAATATCGCATCTTGTGAAATACATACAGGGATCTAGAGTGAACTCAAAATGAGAATTTCTTCAACATTGACCATTTATAGGGAGCTTCAAAATAATGAGGTGGAAATGTACAGGCATTTACCCCTGCATGAATGTATTGTTTGTTCAATACATCTTGTGCAAGTCCATTAAGGATCTTGGGGTGAAGATAGTTTTGATCCAGTTTTCTCCTTCATCCTTCACTGCTTCCATTATATTTTACTGAAGTTTTCTCCTCTCATAATTGTTTTATTTTTAAAATATCCTGCTACCACCCTTGATCTGGGACCACATCACATTATGTGTTTTTTACCAAATTAGTTTCCTATCTAGTTTCTCCAATGAAGAGTAAGAGGGAAAGAATAATGTCTTTAGAAAGTTTCTATTTTAAAGTAGGACAGAAGAAGACATTTGAGGGGAAAGATTTAAAAAGCAAGAGACTGAGGCAAACATTTTCCAGAGCAAAATATATGTGTGCATATATATGCATTCATACCTAAAGCACACAAATCATGAGTCCAGCTCAGTTGATTTTTATAAAAATAGCCATATCTCTAAAACCTGGATCAAGAGATAATTACAAGTGTGAATTTTGAAACCATGTCAGACTATTTATGCAAAATGTATAATTTTGTGTCTCTGTTCAGCTTTGTGTGTGTGTGATTTGTTGATATTACTGTGTGAAGTTGTAGCTCATTTATTTTAAATTTTGAAAAGAATTTTATAGGAAAAATACACCACACCTTATACAATCTACTGTTGATGGACTGCTTATAGATTTTAGATATTAGTAATAGTCCTACTATGAATACTTGAATTTTTTTAGGGGAAAACATCCATTATATGCATTCTATTGGGTATATATTTACTGGAGTCAAGTGTTAAGGTCCTGAGGCACTTTCAGTTTTAGAAATAACCCAACAATTTCCCAAAGTAGTTGTGCCAACAGCACATGAGAGTTCAAATGTCATCATGTCAGAGGTAATTTTAGGTATTTTCTATCTTTTTCTTTTAGATATTCTGGTAGATGTGTATTGGTGTCTCATTGTGTAATAGTATTGCATTGTGACTTTAATTTTCATTTCCCTTATGAGTAATATATTTGATTATTTTTCTTAAGTTTATTAACCATTTGGATATTCATTCAAAATGTTTGTTGTAGTAGTCAGCTTTTTATCTTTTGATGCACATTCTTTCTTATTTGTAAGAATTCTTTATACATTATCATATAAATCGTTGACAGGATGTATAATGTATCTTTCAGTGTATGGCTTGTCTTGTCTAAAATGACAAATAATCCATTAAAAAGTGGGCAAAATATTTAACAGAATTTCTCTAAAGAAGACAGACAGATGGTTGATAAGCACATGAAAGATTACTCAAAGTCAGTAATTAGGGAAATGAAAATCAAAATATCAAAACCATTCATACCACTTGGAGGGGTAAAAAGAAACAGATAACAAATATTGTTGAGGCTGTTGAGAAATTGGAATATTGGAATAGTCATATATTGCTAGTCATGTTTATAATGGTGAAGCTGCTTTGGAAAATGTCCTCTTCCTATAGTAATAAAGAGGGGCAGAATTTTGTCAGAGGAAGAGGAATTTTGTAGTTCCTCACAACACAACACAACACACACACATACACACACACACACACACACACACACACACACACACACACACACACAGCAGAGAGGTACCAAATGATCCAGCATGTCCATTACTAGGTATGTACCCAAGAAAACTGACAGCAATTGCCCCAAGAAAACTTGCCCATGAATGTTTATAGCAGCACTATTCATAATAGCCAAAAGTTGGAAACAACCCAATATCCATTAAGTGATGAATGATAAACTAAATGTGGCATAGCCGTACAATGGAATATTATTTGGAATAAAGTACTGGTGCATACTAACACATGGATGAACCTTGAAAGCTTTATGCTAATTAAAAGAAGCCAGTCATTAAAGACTACATTTATATGATATCATTTATATGATATGTCCAGAATAGGCAAATTTACAGAAACAGAATCTAGGTTAGTAATTGTCAGGCACTTAGGAACAAGAGCAATAGAGATGAAGATGCCCTAAAGTTATATAGTTATGATTTTGAAACTGTGGGTAAATTAAAAAACACTAATTTGTACACTTTTAAAAGATGAACTTTGTGATGTATATTATATCTCAGTAAACCTATTAAAAAACAATAATTAGAAACAAATACGATCTGTGTAAAAATAATTATATGACATAATAAATATAATGGAATATTTAAAGAATGAATATACTGGAATTATGTATACTAACAGCAATGGATTTCAAAAACAATGTTGAGTAGAGAGGGCAACTTAAAAACATGGGGATGATAAACACTAAATTCAGATGAGTCACTTTATTTTTAGGGTTCAATGAAAGACATTAAGACATGATACACAGGAATCTTCACCAGTGTTAGTAATGTTTTTAATTTAATTCTTAAAATTACTGTGGCTACATGAGGTTTCATTGTATTTTTCTTCATGGCTCTTCTTAAGTATTTTATGATTGAAAAAGAATAGTGATACTGCAGGACAGACTTAATGGTAAGAATTAAAATCAATTAAATTCAGGGTTATGTGTGAAATTAAGTTCTTTTTGATTCATTAAGTAGAGCAATTTTCTACACATAAGTAATACAGGTCAATTAACTTGGAGAGCAAAAAAAATCCATAGCTTCATCAATATGAGTATTAAAGTTGAAGACAGCACCTTGCCTAGTAGTTTCAAATGTGTAGGGTTGTCTCAGATTTTTTGCTGCTGGCACATCAGCCAAGAGTCATAAGGCATACAATAACACCACTTTCTCCAGATAGTTGCCCACGAAAGTACTGTATTTGCTCTAGCTCAATGATTCTCTACCCTGGATGCACATTTGAATCACTTGGGGAAATTTTAAAAAATGTGCCATCTAAGCTCCACCTGCAGATATTCTGATTTAATTACTTCCCAGGGGTAGGAATGCACAGGGGTAGGGGAGCTGGGGAGGTGGGGTGGTCCTCAGCACTGGCAGCTTTTGAAAGTACTCCAGGTTCTAATGTGAGACCAGGTTTGAAAGCCATTGCTCTAAACTTTGTGCTCCCTACTTTTTTCCTGTGCTGTCTTTTGTCTTTTACCAAATTCAACTTTTTTTATGGGGGGTCCTTATCTCTGCTTTAATATAACTAAACTGGTAACTTTTAAGTCAAATCTTATCAATGACACAGTCTACTGTGGATAGGAATGGCAAGATCACATAATACAAAGAATGGTAATTCCTGTGAATAGAATTCCACTGAGAGGACAGGGGACTGACACTGTCAATGATGGAAGGCCTCTGAGATTTCCTGGATAAGACAGCATAACTTGACATGGCCTATTTGGAATATTCAGGATTATGGACTATCCCAGAAATAACTAAATCATTTCAATGGCATTCTAATTAACTCTGTAGTTCTAGGGGAATGAAAAAATAAGATTATAAAATGCAATTATATGAAAACTGGTTTAGTATTAAATATAAAATATAATTTAATATAGATATTGATGATAACTTGCATGTCTTTCTGTAGTCTGAAATGTTGTCCTTATTGGCAATTTTCCCTATATAAAATGTTAAATAGGATCTGGGAGGGCAACTGTTAATAATTTAATGATATGATTTCAATCATTTTCTAGTAATGCCTTTCACAAATACAGAACTACAGATAATATTTGATTATCCATTTTGAAATGTTAACCAAACTAAAAAATAATACAGGTTTTTGATGCTAGAGTTCCTGGAAGGAATTCTTAGATAACGATCATTCAAGCCATTTAAGAAAATCATTGTAAGAGGCAAAGATATCTTTTTGGATAACATAAATTCTGACTTTAATGAAAACCTATGTTATCACCTCTGGTCTTTCTATGGTTGCTCATGATTCCCAGACCCTAGATAAAAGAAATTTATAGTTTGTTTATACTTCCAATTTTCTAAATAGTTTCATCATTTGAGTGAGAATGTGAGTGGAAACATGGGATTTGAGCAAACCACACAAATTTTGTCTCTATCATTTAGCTTGTGGCTTTAGAAATATTTTTTAGCTCCTTTAACTGTAAATAAATGGAGTTATAATGTCTAATTCAAAGTTTTGTTTTGAGGATTACATGATATATTCTTAAAACTAGCAAAGTGCTTAGTACAGAATAGATCTTTAGTAAGTGTGACCCTTCCATGATTTACATGCTTCTCCTTTACATCCAGTCTACATGGTGTTCTGTACTGGTGATCCATCAGAACCCTCGCACTTTATGTTCCTTTCATCCTTGTTTCATTCATCTTGAAATTCAGTCAGTGCCAGAATGTTAAACTATCCTTCCCAAGATTTTTTTTCTTCAATTAAAAATCACAAAAGTCAACAGTTCATTCATTCAATTCCTCCAGAAGCAGATAAATGGTTTAATAGGACCTCTAATTACTACATTCTCCCAAGAGTAATCTAGGCCACACTCATTTTCCTGACCTTTCTGTGCAAAATGAATGGCCTTGATGGTATCTACCACAAACCCACAGCAGATTTACTGAAGTAATGTATTCTCCTCTGTCATTTCCTCTGTTAATATCCTCTGTTTGCTAAAACATTCCTGTCTCTGAAACTGCCATTTGTAACTTTTCTGTCAGAGGAAAAGCATGAATCTGTTTACAAATCTATAATGCTGACCTTTCCAGTGGCAAACTTCTATTAGATGACAATGTACTAAACACTTTAATAACCATTATCAAATTTTATTTCCACAACAATCCTGCAGGTTTCATTATTTCCATTTTAAGTGTGACAAATGTGAGATTCAGAGAAATCATTGCTGATTACATAACAACTAAAAGACTTGTCATTTATTGTAATTCAAGACTATGTCAATTCACACACAACTTTATACATGATGTTCATAAATCTGTTTCATATTCCGATGACTGTGTTTTGAAACAGAACTTCTTAGGCTAAATTCAGTGACTCTGACTTAATAATCTTGGATTTCCTATGCACATATATATATTTTTCAAAATGTGACATATACATACCATTTTCATCAGATACAAGTTGCCCGTAATATTTTAGTGCTGAATTTGAAATATTTTTAAATGTTTTGTTTGATAGAGTCTGAATTCTAAACCAAATAGAAAATAAATAAAAGAATTGTTGGGGGTTGAGTTTGTTCTTCTCGGTTCTTGTCCCCACCACCACAAAGAACTTGAGGGCCCTGACACAGTAGTGAAGCAGAGTTACGGTTTTATTTGAATACATTGCGAGGGAGGAGCAGGCTAGAGTCAAGGTAGACAAAGGCAGGTTTACTTGAATAAAACAGAGAGGAAGGAGAAACAGAGAGAGAAAAGAGAAGCTCAGTGAACTCCTGCTCAGCATAGGACACATCCCCTGCCAACTCCTAAAGCCAGTGTCACCTGGTGTCCGATCTCTGCTTGAATCTGCATGGTGTGGGAACTGAATCTCCACAACCCCAGGATTTCGGGGAGCTGCAGAGCATTGGATGGAGTGAGATTATATTCTGAGAACTTCCCAAAGGTAATGAAAGGAGATTTTCAGGCAGGCTGCTAAAGAGCATGATCATACAGCTGCAGTCCTGTCTGGGTCACCCAGGCAATGGGAACTTGCAAACCCAAATTCTCAGTAGCCTTTCCCTAGTTATTTAAAGTAGGACAGAGAGAGTAACACAACTGAAGAAAGACAAGTGTGACTAACCTCAGAGAGAAGGTGTGCTTAAGGATTGAGGGTCTGAGGTTTTATAGGCCTTTTTGGGTAAGGGTCAGCATAAGGCATGATATATAAAGGTGATTTATAATTCCTTTGAAGTTTTATCTTAAGAATAGGGTTATTTAGGTGACTGTTGGCCTGGATCTCAGCTTTCTTCATCCACATAGTTTATTTACACTTCTGAGGTCTGTCTACTGCCTTGGTTACTAAATTACTTGATTAAGAGGCAGGAAGAAGAGGAAAAAGCAGCATATACATTAAGTTAAAGAATAAGCTGGGCCTTTTTGCAGGCTAAGTAGATTTTACAATGGCATGATCTAATTGACACAATGAAGACATGGGCTGGGTCAGATACTTTCCTTTATCTGGGGAATATCCAGACATACTAAGTCACTCCTGGCCTTTGGAACTTCAAGTAATAAACTCATTAACTCTGAGTCTTTTCTGGCTCTCTGGTTTTATCTGGTTAATTCTTCGAGTCCCTCTTAGTGAGCTTTACTGGCTTTGTTCTCTCTCCATCTGCTCATATCTGTTTTTCAATTACATATGCAACAGTTACCTATACATTTCACTCACAGCAATGCTATAGCTATGTCCTACAAATTTTGATATATTTTATAATTCATTTTCATTCAGTTCTATGAAGCTTTTATTTCTCTGAGACTTTTTATACCTGGATTATTTAGAAGTGTGTTTCTTAGTAGATTACTTTGTTCAATGACTAGTTAGTAGCTTGATTTTCTTGTGGTCAAAGAACAGACTCTACTTTCAATTATTTTAAATTTGATGAGGTTTGTTTTATGTCCTGTACCTCTAGGCCAAAGGTGGTTTCAACTCTGGGCAAGTTCACTCTGGACTTGGTGAAACCAAAATATAGCAGTGCAACATTGGGAGTAAATAGGGGATTAAACCAAGCTTTATTCTCATGGTGGCAGATCAAGCACTAGAATCCCGTCCACCTTTGCGGCAGTTGGCAACTAGCAAGTCTGTCTCAGGTGCTGCCTCTGCCCAGGCTCTGTCTCTGTTATAGGCTCTGTTCTTGCCTCCAGGTGCTGCTCTCCTCTACCCTTAGCACCCAGCAGAGGCCTTTTTTATAGCAACACGGGCAATAATGGCTTATCGCCAGTGGGTATGCAAGCATGCACCTGCACAATAGGCTATTACATCATTGCATTTACACAACGAGTAGTTAGGATCAGGGGAGGATCCTGGCCATGGGACTTCCATTTTCCCTATAGTCCCATCATCTGGTATATCTTGGTATACATACCAATGCCACTTGCAATGAATGCATATGCTGCTCCTGTTAGGAGGAGTGTTTCTTACATGTTATTTAAATCTGTTGCTTAATGGTGTTGCGTTCCTGCATATTACTCTCTGGTTGTTCTATCAGTTAAGAAAATCTTAACTGTAGTTGAATTCTCCAACTGCAACTGTGGATTTGTTTGTATCTCCTATCAGTTCTTTTAATTCTGTTTCACAGAGCTTGACATGGTCTTCTTTGATATATGCACAGTTAGGATTCTGTTTTGTTGGTAGACTGTCTCCTTTTAATCATTAAATAATGTCCCTCTTTCTCTGGTAATAGTCTGTGATTTTAAATGATCTTTATTTTATATACATAAAGATTGTTTTGCTTCCTTTTGATTAATATTTGCATGACATAGATTTCTTTTTTACTTTCAACCTGTTTATATTGTTATATTTGAAGTGAGTTTCTTATAGATCATATATAGTTGAGTCATGCTTTTTAATCCATTCTGCCAATCTCTTTTTCTGGTATATTTACAAAATTTATATTTAAATAGTTATTGATATGTTAGGACTTAAGTATATGTTTTTACCTTTTGTCCTGTCTCTTTCTGTTTTACACTTCACAGTTTATTTTCTTGTTTTCCTGTAGGTTTCTTGAACAATTTTACAGTTCTTTTTGATTTATCTATAGTGTTTTTGAGCACATCTCTATGTACAGTATTTTTATTGGCTTCTCTTGGTATTATACTATATATGCATAATGTAGTGAAGTCTATTAGTGATATCACTCAACCGGTTTGAGTGAAGAGTAGAAGCTTACTTCCCTTTGTATTCCTTTGCTCTTCCCACTTAAAATATAATTGCCTTAAATTTTTCTCTATATATATTTAAAATCATGTCCAACAACATTATATTTTTTGCTTCAACCATCAAACGTAATTTAGAAAACTTGAGAGGAATAGCCATGTATATTCTATTCACCCATATTATGCTTACTAAGTTTTTTTCTGTTGTTCCAAGTTCACCTATTTTACTGTTTCCTGTCTGTTTAAATAACTTCTTTTAGACTTTCTTTTAGAGTATTCATGATGGTGACAGCATCTCTATTTTTTCCTTAATCTGAGAATATCTTAAGTTCTCCAACACCACAAATGATGTTTTTTGCTGGGTATAATATACTATAGAAGTGTGTGTGTGTGTGTGTGTGTGTGTGTGTGTGTGTGTGTGTGTGTGTGTTGTTGGTGGTGATCCATAGTGGAGAGCCTGAATTTAGTTAATATTTTGTTGTAGTTTTGGTCCAAAGGTCAGCAGGCTCAAGACACAGGAAGAACCTTTGTTTCAGTTTAAGTCTGAAGGCAGGAAAAAAAAAATACCCCAGTTCAAAGTCAGTCAGACTGGAGGAATACTTACTCTGAACAAAGTCAGCCTCTTTGTTCTGTCAGGCTTTCAAATAATTAGATGATATTCACCCACATGAGAGGACAATCTCCTTTACTTAATCTACTAATATAAATGTTAATCTCACCCAAAATCACCCTTATAGAAACACACAGAATAATATTTGATCATGTATCTAGGCATCCCATAGCTCAAACTGACACATATACTTAACCATTACACCCAACATGAAGTTTCGTTAATAAAAATTTATTCAAAGAAATATTCAACATCCACTAACATTTATAATTATGAGTACAATTTAGACAAACACAAGCATATGTGCTATCTAAGGAGTAATAATTATTCTAAGAGGTAAAAATGGCTTGGCCTATGTTTAGATGGTATATGAATGAGAGTTAAAAACAATGCATTGAAGTGGTAATAGTAATTGAAATTATATAGTAAGTTTTTTAGTTATTTTCTTTTTTTAGTTTTTTTTAAGTTATTGTCTTTTATAACAAAATAAGATTGTGTTGATTTTATAATAAAATATTAACTATAACAAAATATTGGTACTTTTAAAGGTAATTTTATTTTTACAGTTAATTTTAAGAGGTTTAGGAAAGCACTTATGGAGAAAGATGATATCTATGACCTCATCACACACTGATGATTATAGTCAGTATTGTATCTATTTCGTTATGCTAAAGCAATACAGAACATATTTTTAATTAACTGAATAAATATTTATTGAATTCCAGCTTGGTTATCAGGCTGTTTTATGTGATAGAGATGTAGCAGTAGGTTACAGTGACAATAACCACAGCAGACAAATCCTCCATCATTTGGGAAGCTTGCAGTTTAGTGATCATCTTTAATGTTCAGAAGTTTACTTTGCTTTATTTCTAAAAAAGTTATGAGGCACTCCTCTCTCTGGGGTTGCCCGCACTTTCTAAGTGCATAACTTTAACTTTTTTTCTCAACCTTTTAACCTTAAACTTTCTCTCTCCCACCTTTCAGGATGCCTCTCTCCTCCCTGAGGTTGCTTCTACTTCTTCTCTCTTTAAGTAACCTTAAATAAAACTTTTACTCTGCTTCAAAAAAAACATTATGTTAATAATTTCGTGTTATTACATAATTTTCTAAGGACTATTTTCATATATGTATTACATTCCCTAGAGTGGTTATGTGGTATATTTTTTAAAAAAACATTTGTATTTTAACCAATACTGGGTGTTATGCATATCTTCAATAGTAAAAATACTATTATAAATAACTTGTGCATTTGTTCATGAAGTTATTTTATAGATTTATGTTTTATTTAACTCTCAAATATTACCAGAAATTGAATTATTGAAACTAAGCAAATAGATATTTTGAGGCTTTGGGTATATTTTGGTAAATTGCTTATCCAGATGTCCCTGTTCATGTTTCTCATAGCAACACAGAGTGGTCCATCTCACCTTACACTGGTCTGGGTAGAATATTATGTAATTATTCTCCATTTACTGTCATTAAAAACTGCTATGCCAGTGCCTTTTCTCTCTCTCTGTCTTTGGATTTCTATTTTCTGTATGAAGATCATCATGTTCCTACTATTTTTGTCTTCTTCACTTAAAATTGCCTATTTATAATTTTTCTTTGTCCAATTAACCATAGAAGTCTTATTATAAATTTTAAGCTTTCTGTACAGAAAATGTTAATTGTGCACATTTTTGCAATTTGTAGTTTTCCTTTAGTTATGCTTTCATCCCGACATAGAAATTATTATTTCTACCATCACTGTTATCACTAGAACTACTAACAGCACATGTGGTGTTTCCATACAGTCAAGTCTATTAGTCTTTCCATGTGTGATTTCTAAGCTGGAGGGCCAATATTAGATGGATATTGTCAGCTTTGGGGCTTTTAAAATGGTATTATATTCACAGTAAATGTGGAATTACTGTCAGTGTTACTATGAGGTAAGAATCTAAGAAGTTATTTTCCTCTTCAAATTCTAATTCACCCAGCATTTATTTTTTAACTCATTGATTAATATGCCTCTTATTATTACTGAATTATTATCTAGTATGAGGAAAGCTTTTTTTAGCAGACATAATTCATATTTTAGTATTGCGTATATGCTCAGCTGAATTTTTTCTCTTAATATTTTATTCTCATTGATTATAGAATGAAAAGTGAGTAAAAGGATGCTATCCAATCAGCCATATGAGTAAATTAGCTCTGACAGTTAATAGAGGTGCCATACAGCTTTAATAACCTTCATATTCATATCTTAAATATGTTAAAAAGACAATTATGAAACATTTAAAAGGCAAGATGTAATCAATCACATGTAACCACTGAACTCAAAGCTAATTTATTTTATTTGTTCATAAATTTCTATAGCTTTTGCATTCCAAAGTTTCTTTAGTATATTTATCACTTGGCATAAAGATTCTGATCACATTTTTGACATTTAACTGCTGACAGCTTTCAAACCCCACTACTCCCCTTTCCTCTTTTGTCTGGGCAATCTGATAAGAAAGAGTGTTCCCTCGTATGACACCAGTGGGGATTTCAAATCACACATACCCCATCCTAGAAGCCTCACCCCAGCCATGTGCCAATCACCATAACCTCAAAGTTGCCCCTTCCTTCTCTCTCAAGCCATATTTGGACATACTTTGGAGAAAATATTTTCTTATCCTCTTGGTGCATGTGTGGCATTATCATTCTCAACATTCAAGACAAATATGGGACCCATCCTGCCTCTGTGGGGTGACTGCAACACACTCAATTTGATTTCTATAATAATGACATAGGTACAATTCTGACCAACCCACTGCTATTACTGATATCTAAATCTAAATCATCATTATTGAGTTGAAGGGACAGAAGGACAAAACAGTTTAGGTTATTTCTGACCAGGAGGATAACTTTTCCCTAAGCCAAACATTCATGCATGTCCAAATACAGATGTAATTCAACATGTGATTACAATGAGTGAAAGCATTTCTTTGAGAAAAAAATGATCCTTGAGCGGCAGTTCGAGTTTACATAAACATAATCCAGAATCCTGGGGAATAACTGACAAGGTAAAGAAAGCTCCAGAATCCTGGGCAATATTCCAATTCCGACAGTCTTCTGGAGTAAAGGAAAATTTGAGGTTGGATACCCATGATGTCTTCAAGGTTTAGAAGAGGACTGTGGCCAGCCAAATATCTGAACACCATGAACAGACAAGCTACAGGATCAGTGCACCTGCCTTAAGAAGCCAGCTGCAGTCACATACTTTTGAATGGAGAAGCATCTGAAGGTGGGGGTATCAGAGAAGCTGTGTCTGCTGGTCTGGAAGTGAATTTTGGGGCATCTTCTCTTGGACAGCAGTGGGGTAGACTGAGGAGAAAGGGAGTTTGGAAGAGTGAAGTCACTTAGTGGAGAAAGGCTGACGTTATCATTTTCCTTCCATGGGAGATCAACTCTACCTAAAGAAACAGAACCCACAGCCACCCACATGACTGCTCTGTAGGAGCCTCAAGTCCACCACAATTTTCATGAGGTGACTGCCGTGCCTTTGCTGTCTACCTGCATGTTGGCTGCTGCCTTTTATGTTGGTTTCTTTTCTTTCTCACCTGTGAAGAACTGGAAAGTGGAAGGTGGAATGAGAAATCAGTTAACCCTAAGAAAGGGGAATATGCAGCCCAGAAAGTTATTGCCTGGAGTGAGACTAGAATTTCTCTTTACCTTTTAAAGAACTGGACTTGTTACTAAAAACCAGTCCAAAGTCAAATCACAAAGCATAATGACAAGATTTTGAGGAAAGGAGAGGAATAGTTTTTTAATTTGCCAGCAAATGAGGAAGTGGCAGCCTCCTGCCTTAGAGAGCCAATGTCCTCCTTAAGCACAAGCAGTGAAGGCTTTTAAAAGGGTAATCATGCAAGGGAGGCTGTGGTGTTTGTGACCACGGACACATAAAGTAGCAACTTGCAAGGTGCCAATTCAATTGCTTATTGTTTTTCTTATGGGTTCCTCCGCAGTACCCTGGGACGGGTTGTCGTGGGTTCTGCAAAATCAGCTTTCTGCATTATCATGGCCTCTGAGACTCAGAAAATAGGGAGAACGAAAAGAAGCTTCCACCTGTTAATGGTTCAAGGTTTGGGGAGCTACTTAAGTTCATTTCCAAGTTGAGTTATTACTGGCTGAGAACACTGCTGTTTTTCCCAGGAAGCCAGCAGACAAGAAGAGGAGCAACCAGCAAAGCTCTTTTAATGAGTGAAAAGAGAAAACTCCTGCTACTCAGGCCGGGATGCAAGGAAGGAGGCTGTGATGGCTATGAGGTCTGGGCTTTATATTGTCTTCTGAGAGGAAGTAGTCCCACCCTCCCCTAACCTGGTATTTACAGGGAAGAGAACTGAAGCTGATGACATCACAACCCACTCTTGATTGGCTGAAAGTACAGTGCTTCTTTTGCACAGTGTGTAACCAGTCAGCTCACATAGGGCATAACCAATCAGAGCTGAGGTCTATCTAAGTGTACTTTTTGAGTGGCTGAATTAGATTGGAGCTTTTTGAAATTTACAATGGTCTTGAAACCTACAAGGGCCCGGAAGCTTCTCACAACTTATAAGGGCCCTAAAGCTTCTTAAAACTTAGGAGGGCCTTGTAACTTACAGGGACCCTGAACTCTATTTGCCTGGGTCCCTCTATTACCTGCCTCAATGTTATGTTAAATTTTAAACCCAGGTATTCAGTTTACCCTGAAGTAAACATGGTTATTGACAGAGATTCTCTTCAGTGAGAGCCAATATAATGAAACCCCCACAATTATGTCTCATGGGGGATAAATTATAGATCCATGACAGATAGATGATGGATGGAGGGATGAATGAATGAATAGATATATAGATTTTATATTGGTTTTGGATCATATCAAGATCACAGGGCTGTTTTCTCAGAGGAAACAATAGTGCCTAAACTAAGGAGCTACTCTGTTAGAGGGGGGATGTGGTCGAATGAAGGGAATGGCATGAGAAAGATACACCAATTTGGGTACTGTGTGAAGCTATGGGAGCCAGGGGAGCTTACTGGAAGCAGAAACGACTGAGTTATGTAACTGTCAGAGGCAAAAATAACTGCCAGACTGCCATTTGGAAGTGTTGGGAGGGGGATAGAATGGAATACACATAACAGTTCCTTGGGCAATGGTCACTCAAGAGGGAGCCCTACTATTTCCAACCCAGTCTGAGGCTGTGGTCTGGCCAACAAGGTTCTTATGTTTCTGGTGAGTTTCCTGGCTGTGGTGGCCTAGGAATAAAGAAGTTTAGAAGAGAACAAAACATTCCTCTTCCCTGCAAATACCAGTCTTTCACAAAAGCCAAAATCTGTGTATGGAAGTCTCTAGCACAGGGCCTAATAGTTTGTAAGTATTCAATATCCTTGTTTGTGTGTAAGCAGAAAATTTAATTCTTTATTTTTTCTTCTCTGTCTGACTACAAGATGACTCCAATGCTGTATCTGCTGGAGTTAGCCTGGTCAAAACACCATTATTGTAGAGATGATTCTTTTTGTCTTCTGTAATATCTATACCTTTCATCTATCCAACCATTAAAGGGAGCATTTGCCTACAACTGTATTACATGCAGTCCAAATGGTAAAGAGTATGCAGATGAGTTAGAGGCAGGATTTCATATACAAGAAGAGACATTCTTGGTGTCCTGAGGGGCAACTCCCTCCCCCGTGCCTACGCGTATGGGCTATCCTCAGCCTCCAGAATGAGACCTGTGTGGAAAAGGATGACATCAAGCAAAGGGCATAGGTGTAAACTTCCTCTCCCCGTGACACAGTATCTGCTGCTTTCAGAGCAGTGGTTTAAAGAGAGCAAGAAGCCTTGGTTCAGAGGATTGGCATCACTGTCACCACCCCCAACTCGGTTTCAAAGAAGGGTGTATGGGAAGGAGAGAAGAATGTGGCTTTCATTGTGAAACAGGTAAGGGCTTAAAGATGAAGAGAATAACTTTGAATTGGGCTCAGCCAACTCAGTGCTTCCAATATAGATTACTATGTCTTGAGTGACCAAGGAAACATCTCAGCTTGCTTTTCTCTGGTATTTGGGATAATGGAGTTTTCATGTGAATTATTAAGGTTAATATAATTTTACTTAAAGAGGAAACATTTCAAAAACTTAACAAGGTCATCTTAAATGTGAATCTTATTATGTCCTGTCCTGCATTAGTACCATGAGTACAAATGAGGCATGCTAATAAGCAGAATATTTTTAAATGAGCTACAGAGAGGATACTAGAATGTTTGACTAAAGGAATCAAAGGACCTATGGATTGCATGGGGGCCAGGGGAATGGAAAATATGGCTGTGATTTACAAGTGGGACTGTGGATAGGGAATTTCTTCAGATAACTCTGGGTTTCATAAAGGATATGTTTGGGAATGAACACAAATTAAAAGTGTCATTTACAAATTCAGTATGGAGTGCCTTTTGCTCCCCAAACAATTTTTCAGTGGGGCCATTTCTTTCACATATAATGGCTGTGGGGCTTGGGGCAAGTTATCCTAGTTGCTGGTTATGTTAGTATTGAATCATTTTATATCAAAAGGCAGCTTTAAGGTCAATTCTGAGGGGTGAACTAAAGTAGAACAATTTGCTAGGCTCTCACCCACTTTTGCTGTCATAATACTAGAAGCCAAAGATTACCTATCTGAAATTTAAGCTATGAATTTCTTGTAGGTATATATAAGCTGAGGCTTTTCACATTTGTTTTCTGGGTCCTAACTTAAGATAGTTGTTTCTCATTATTCTAGGGGCACCAGATATATAGAAAAGAATAACGGAAGAAATATTAATTTAACAAGGAATTAAGTAGTGATGTTCGTCTACAGATATACGGGAATCTCTCTAAAGGAACAGCATCAGGAGAAGAAGCCTGAGAGGACAAAGCAGAAAGGAGGGAAAGGGTGGGACGAAGCTGTTCTTGCAGACAGAAGCACAGATATCTATGGAGTGGTAGTGTTCTATCTTAGGGCAGCATTTAGCTGTAACATAGACTGAAACAGAGTGACAGGCTGCACAGCCTCTTGATGGTAGTGCTGGGTCTAGTGTGCATTGCTGATGTGGGCTGGCTCTGCTAGTATCCTCATAGGAGAAAAGAGTTCTCTGTCCACATGGCATTGCATTGGATGATAAAATGAAAGTAAAATGTGTTTTCTTTCTCCTCAGATAATACACGCATTGGATATTAAATGGTACTAAATGAATAATGCTAAAGCCTAAAAGAGAATTGTAGATAAGTGGAGAGAAGCCCAAGAGCTAAGCCAGCAACAGAGAAGATGTCCCCTTTACTGGACAATTTGCAAGACCCTCCTAAGTAGTAAATCTTAGCCTGTTTAGAAATCTGATTTCAGCCCAGGCTGTGGCTCCTGATTGGTTAGAGTGTCCATCCCAGCTCAGGCATTTCCTGGAAAACTGTTGAGCTGTTGGCTTCCTTGTAGATTTCCATATCCAATAAAAAGCATGGAATTAGTGAGCTACAGAAATTTATAGCTGCTTAAAGTGATTATTTGTGAGAATATTTATTCTAAATATTTCTTAAAATATCAAAATTAAAGCAGGCTCTCTGGAAATTTCAACTGTGTCACTGTGTCGAGGGCTATCTTTGGATAGCTCAGGTTCCACATGAAAATAAATATAGATCCATCAGCTTACACTCTTGTCCCAGCTTCAACAGCCCAGGGGTTGTGAGAGGCACTTACTGAGAGAAGACATGGAAGAACTGGACAATGCCTTCTCTTTCTGTGAGTGCTTCACTCTGTAGTGATTCTCCCCCCTTTTGAAAGAAGAAAACCCTTCAGTCATATTTTGCTGCTTGCACACAGTCTTGGGGGATTTCTGAGGGGTTGGTCGCTTAGAGGTTTGCTTGCTTTCTGCATACTCTCCACGTTTATATCCTCAAAGGAACTGAAGCCAACAGACCCAAAGGTAGCTGCAACCTAAGAGTGAGGGAAAGGCAGCCTTGGTTACAGTCCCCTGAGCCTTCAGGCTTGGAGATTTGAAGGATCCTATCTTGTGGTGTCATCCTGCCTTAGCCCTCAAATATCAGAGAGCCTTTGCTGTAACAGGAAGCAAAAGGGGCTTGGATTTGATATTTCTGAGTTGTGTCTTTGGTTCTCTGGAACCAGGAGGAAAGACAAATTGCCTTTCTTGAGAGGAAAGCCATAATGTCCCCCAATTGGAAGGACGGCCAAGCTGTCTCAGGGTGGGAAGGGGCCACAGAGAATCCCTGGGTCCCATCAGACCCAGAAACAGAGCTGGTAAACAGGTCATCTTTGACACAAGCAACATTGAGACAACAAAAATTTTCTCTTACTGGCTTCTGGGAGAAATCCCTTAAGTGTTAGAGAATATCAGAATACTGATATTAAGATTGAGAAGGGATCAAATTTGTTATAGTTTTGCCATTAAGCATCTTGCTCTGAAATTTGTTTTCTTAGTAACATGCTCTTTCTTTGAAGATTTTGTAAACAAGGCTGAAAATTGGAATATAATCATTCATCAAAAAATCCTAATCCATAAACAGGCTATTTTGCCTTAGCCCAACTGATGTGTGTATTCTGAAATTGTAGGATTTGGAAGGGCAGAACACAGCAAGCCCAGGGCTCAGGGTAAGAAAAGAATAAGAGCTTTGTAATCAGACACACCTGAATAAAAATGCTAATGTTTTACTTTCTAATTGTTAGACCTCATGTGATTTTCTTGCTTCTGCATACCTTACTGTTTTCACTTTTAAAATGGGAAAAATAGATACAAATAATAGTCATAAAATGTATTAATTATCTACCTAAAACACTAGGTGCAGTGTCATGCATGTTGTACATTTTGGAAATGGTAGTTACTGTTTTATTATCAGTCTTAATATGCATTTCTGAGTATTGTTTCCAGAACTAGTTGTTATAATGCCACAATTCTTTGATAATTTAAGGTAAGTTTTGAAGTAGCAAACAGGGATGGTGAGACTCTGTGTCGAGTGCTGGCTGAAAACCAACCGAAGAATCTGATAATGATGGAGTTGGAGAACTAGAGACTCAAGTCAGAGAAGCTCTTTGTATACATGCAGAACACTGTCTTATTGTAGGGGAGATATAGGAACAGGGGATTAAACAGTTCTGTAAAGGGATTCAACAGTATTTGTGATGTGAATGAATAGCAGATGATCTCACATACAGTTTGGATGGGCTCATGAGGATATTCCTGGAGAGAGCAAATGTTAGAAATTGATTTTTTTATTGGTATCATTAATCTACAATTACATGAAGAACATTATGTTTACTAGGCTCCCCCCTTCACCAAGTCCCCCCGACATAACCCTTCACAGTCACTGTCCATCAGCATAGTAAGATGCTGTAAAATCACTACTTGTCTTCTCTGTGTTGTACAGCCTGCCCCGTACCCCCCACTACATTATACATGCTAATTGTAATGCCCCCTTTCTTTTATCCCATACTTATCCCTCCCTTCCACCCATCCTCCCCAGTCCCTTTCCCTTTAGTAACTATTAGTCCATTCTTGGGTTCTGTGGGTCTGTTGCTGTTTTGTTCCTTCAGTTTTTCTTTGTTCTTATACTCCACAGATGAGTGAAATCATTTGGTACTTGTCTTTCTCTGCCTGGCTTATTTCACAGAGTATAATAATACCCTCTAACTCCATCCACGTTGTTGTTGCAAATGGTAGGATTTGTTTTCTCCTTATAACTGAATAATAGTCCATTGTGTATATGTACCACATCTTCTTTATCCATTCATCTACTTATGGAGATTTAGGTTGCTTCCATTTCTTGGCTATTGGAAATAGTGCTGTGATAAATATATGGGGTGCATCTGTCTTTTTCAAACTGGGCTGCTGCATTCTTACGGTAAATTCCTAAAAGTAGAATTCCTGGGTCAAATGAAATTTCTACTTTGAGCATTTTGAGGAACGTCCATACTGCTTTGCACAATGGTTGAACTAATTTACATTCCTACCAGCAGAGTAGGAGGGTTCCCCTTTCTCCACAAACTTGCCAACATTTGTTGTTGTTTGTCTTTTGGATGGTGGCGATCCTTACTGGTGTGAGGTGATATCTCATTGTGGTTTTAATTTGCATTTCTTTGATGACAAACGAAGTGGAGCATCTCTTCATGTGTCTGTTGGCCATCTGAATTTCTTCTTTAGAGAACTGTCTATTCAGCTCCTCTGCCCATTTTTTAATTGGATTATTTGCTTTTTGTTTGTTGAGGTGTGTGAGCTCTTTATATATTTTCGATGTCAACGCTTTATCGGATCTGTCATTTATGAATATATTCTCCCATACTGTAGGATACCTTTTGTTCTATTGATGGTGCCCTTTGCTGTACAGAAGCTTTTCAGCTTGATATAGTCCCACTTGGTCACTTCTGCTTATGTTTCACTTGCCTGGGGAGATATGTTCATGAAAAAGTCGCTCATGTTTATGTCTAAGAGATTTTTGCCTATGTTTTTTTCTATGAGTTTTATGGTTTCATGGCTTACATTCAGGTCTTTGATCCATTTCGAATTTACTTTTGTGTATGGGGTTAGACAGTGATCCAGTTTCATTCTCTTACATGTAGCTGTCCAGTTTTGCCAGCACCATCTGTTGAAGAGACTGTCATTTCGCCATTGTATGTCCATGGCTCCTTTATCGTATATTAATTGACCATATATGTTTGGGTTAATGTTTGGAGTCTCTATTCTGTTCCATTGGTCTGTGGCTCTGTTCTTGTGCCAGTACCAAATTGTCTTGATTACTGTAGCTTTGCAGTAGAGCTTGAAGTTGGGGAGCGAAATCCCCCCACGTTTTTCTTCCTTCTCAGGATTGGTTTGGCTATTTGGGGTCTTTGGTGTTTTCATATGAATTTTTGAACTATTTGTTTCAGTTCATTGAAGATGTTGGTAATTTGATAGGGATTGCATTGAATCTGTATATTGCTTTGGGCAGGATGGCCTTTTGATGATATTAATTCTTCCTAGCCAGGAGCATGGGGTGAGTTTCCATTTGTTAGTGTCCTCTTTAATTTCTTTTAACAGTGTCTTATAGTTTTCGGGGTATAGGTCTTTCACTTCTTTGGTTAGGTTTATTCCTAGGTATTTTATTCTTTTTGATGCTATTGTGAATGGAATTGTTTTCCTGATTTCTCTTTCTATTAGTTCATTGTTAGTGTATAGGAAAGCCACAGATTTCTGTGTGTTAATTTTGTATCCTGCAACTTTGCTGAATTCCGATATTAGTTTTAGTAGTTTTGGTGTGGAATCTTTAGGGTTTTTTATGTATAATATCATGCTATCTGCAAATAGCAACAGTTTAACTTCTTCTTTACCAATCTCGATTCCTTGTATTTCTTTGTTTTGTCTGATTGCCATGGCTAGGACCTCCAGTACTATGTTGAATAACAGTGGGAATAGTGGGCATCCCTGTCTTGTTACCGATCACAGAGGAAAAGCTTTCAGCTTCTCACTGTTCAGTATGATGTTAGCTGTGGGTTTATCATATATGGCCTTTATTATGTTGAGGTACTTGCCCTCTATACCCATTTTGTTGAGAGTTTTTATAATGAATGGATGTTGAATTTTGTTGAATGCTTTTTCAGCATCTATGGAGATGATCATGTGGTTTTTCTCCTTCCTTTTGTTGATGTGGTGGATGATGTTGATGGATTTTCAAATGTTGTACCATCCTTGCATCCCTGGGATGAATCCCACTTGGTCATGGTGTATGATCCTGTTGATGTATTTTTGAATTCAGTTTGCTAATATTTTGTTGAGTATTTTTGCATCTATGTTCATCAGGGTTATTGGTCTGTAGTTTTCTTTTTTGGTGGGGTCTTTGCCTGGTTTTGGTATTGGGATGATGTTGGCTTCATAGAATGAGTTTGGGAGTATTCCCTCCTCTTCTACTTTTTGGAAAACTTTAAGGAGAATGTGTATTATGTCTTCCCTGTATGTATGATAAAATTCCTAGGTAAATTCATCTGGCCCAAGGGTTTTGTTCTTGGGTAGTTTTTTGATTACTGCTTCAATTTCTTTGCTGGTAATTGGTCTGTTTAGATTTTCTGTTTCTTTCTGGGTCAGTCTTGGAAGGTTGTATTTTTCTAGAAAGTTTTCCATTTCTTCTAGGTTTCCCAGCTTGTTAACATATAGGTTTTCATAGTATTCTCTAATAATTCTTTGAATTTCCTGGGGTCCGTCGTGATTTTTCCTTTCTTGTTTCTGATTCTGTTGATGTGTGTTGATTCTCTTTTTCTCTTAATAAGTCTGGCTAGAGGCTTATCTATTTTGTTTATTTTCTCGAAGAACCAGCTCTTGGTTTCATTGATTTTTGCTATTGTTTTATTCTTCTCAATTTTATTTATTTCTTCTCTGATCTTTATTATGTCCCTCCTTCTGCTGACATTAGGCCTCATTTGTTCTTCTTTTTCCAATTTCAATAACTGTGATATTAGACCATTCATTTGGGATTGTTCTTCCTTCTTTAAATATGCCTGGATCGCTATATACTTTCCTCTTAAGACTGCTTTCGCAATGTCCCACAGTAGTTGGGGCTTTGTGTTGTTGTTGTCATTTGTTTCCATATATTGCTTGATCTCCATTTTAATTTGGTCATTGATTCATTGATTATTTAGGAGCATGTTGTTAAGCCTCCATGTGTTTGTGAGCCTTTTTGCTTTCTTTGTACAATTTATTTCTAGTTTTATACCTTTGTGGTTTAAAAAGTTGGTTGGTAGGATTTCAATCTTTTGGAATTTACTGAGGCTCTTTTTGTGGTCTAGTACGTGGTCTATTCTGGAGACTGTTCCATGTGTACTTGAGAAGAATGTGTGTCCTGTTGCTTTTGGATATAGAGTTCTATAGATGTCTATTAGGTCCATCTGTTCTAGTGTGTTGTTCAGTGCCTTGGTGTTCTTACTTATTTTCTTTTTAGTGGATCTGTCCTTTGGAGTGAGTGGTGTGGTGAAGTCTCCCAAAATGAATGCATTGCATTCTATTTCCTCCTTTAATTCTGTTAGTATTTGTTTCACATACATTGGTGCTCCTGTATTGGGTGCCTATATGTTTATAATGGTTATATCCTCTTGTTGGACTTAGCCCTTTATCATTATGTAATGTCCTTCTTTATCTCTTGTTACTTTCTTTGTTTTGAAGTCTATTTTGTCTGATATTAGCATTGCAACACCTGTTTTTTTCTCCCTGTTGTTTGCATGAAATATCTTTTTCCATCCCTTGACTTTTAATCTGTGCATGTCTTTGGGTTTGAGGTGAGTCTCTTGTAAGCAGCATATAGATGGGTCCTGCTTTTTTATCCATTCTAATACTCTGTGTCTTTTGATTGGTGCATTCAGGCCATTTACATTTAGGGTGATTATTGAAAGATATGTACTTATTGCTATTGCAGACTTTAAGTTTGTAAGACTATCTTACTGTCTAACTTAACTCACTTACAGAGCTATTATAAACACTGTCTGATGATTCTTTATTTCTCTCCCTTCTTATTCCTCTTCCTCCATTCTTCATATGTTGGGTGTTTTGTTCTGTGCTCTTTTTAGGACTGCTCCCATCTAGAGCAGTCCCTCTAAAATACCCTGTAGAGGTGGTTTGTGGAAGGCAAATTCCCTCAACTTTTGCTTGTCTGAGAATTGTTTAATCCCTTCTTCATATTTAACTGATAATCGTGCTGGATACAGTATTCTTGGTTCAAGGCCCTTCTCTTTCATTGCATTAAATATATCATGCCGTTCTCTTCTGGCCTGTAAGGTTTCTGTTGAGAAGTCTGATGATAGCCTGATGGGTTTTCCTTTGTAGGTGACCTTTTTCCTCTCTCTAGCTGCCTTTAAAACTCTGTCCTTGTCCTTGATCTTTGCCATTTTAATTATTATGTGTCTTGGTGTTGTCCTCCTTGGGTCCCTTCTGTTGAGAGTTCTGTGTGCTTCTGTGGTCTGAGCAACTATTTCCTCCCCCAGTTTGGGGAAGTGTTCAGCAATTATTTCTTCAAAGACACTTTCTATCCCTTTTTCTCTCTCTTCTTCTTCTGGTACCCCTATAATGCAGATATTGTTCCTTTTGGATTGGTCACACAGTTCTCTTAATATTGTTTCATTTCTGGAGATCCTTTTATCTCTCTCTGCATCAGTTTCTATGCATTCCTGTTCTCTGGTTTCTATTCCATTAATGGCCTCTTGCATACCGTCCATTCTGCTTTGAAGTCATTCCAGAGATTCTTTTATTTCTGTAGTGTCCCTCTGTACTTGCTCCTTTAGCTCTTGCATATTTCTCTGCAGATCCATCAGCATGTTTGTGATTTTCATTTTGCTTTCTTTTTCAGGGAGACTGGTTAGATCTATCTCCACAGGTCCTCTCTCAGGGGTTGTCTGAACTATTTTGGACTGGATTAAATTCTTCTGCCTTTTCTTGGTGATAGCGGTGTCTGTAAGCAGGTTGCAGGTGTGTCAGCTGGGAGAAGAAAGTCCTTTCCTGCTTGCTGGATGCCTTGCCCTTCTCCACTGCCTGTGTATGGTACCCGCACTCCTGGAGCAGCCACTGGATTAATCCCCTAAGCTGCTGTGGGAAGGGTCTCTGTCAGAGCAGCACAGAGCCCTGCGGGGCATGGCAGGCACGCCAAGTGCACTCCCCGGCAAAAGCGGCTCCCCTGTCGGGCAGCTGTGTGATAGCAGTGGCCTTTGGGTCTGACCCAGGTGGCTGTGTGTCAGGCTGGGATTCTGGGTGGCTTCTGGGGGTGCAGCTGCTCCTGGGCCGCTCCTTCGCCCCCGCCGTCTGCTCCCAGGGGCTTCTCCCGGGCCCCTCTGGTGCTACTGCAGGTGCGCAGGGGCCTCTTCCATGCCCCTCTGGTGCTGCAGCTGCCGACTCGCACGGCCCGCTCCTAAGCCACTTGGTCACCGCCACTGCGGGCTCGTGCAGGCCTCTCCTGGGCTCCTCTGGTGCCGTGGCCGCTGGGGCTGTCAGGCCACTCCCAGGCTGTTCAGTCGCCAATGCGGCAGGCTCACATAGGCCGCTCCTGGTCCTCTCTGGCACTGCTGGCATGCGTGTACCGCTCCCAGTCCCCTCTTGCTCCGCCATTCCCGGCGTGCACTGCTGGTCTCCCACTACTGGGCTGGTGTGTCGGGCTCCGCGCCAGTTCGGGGAATGACTGGCAGGCTGCTTTTTGCCGTGAGGGGCTTCAGTGCTGCGCTGCCACCCAGGGAGTTAGGGCACCTAAAGTTCCCCGGGATTGCCAGCTCAAGGCTAAGTGTGCTGGGACGACTTCGTCCAGCTGTGGGGTCCCCGTCTCTTTAAGACTTGCAAAAAGCACTCGCTTTTCTTTTGTCTCAGGGGTGCCAGTTGTGGAGACCTGCTTGCAGGTTTTGCTTTTCTGTTTCTCTAATATCCAGCATCCCATGCACCATGTGTCTGTGCTCCGGGTACGGATTTCTAGAGCTGGTTGTTTAGCAGTCCTGAGCTTTCACTCCCTCCCCATTCTGACTACTTTCTTCCCGCCAGGTTCTGGGGTGGGGGGGCATTCAGGTCCCGCCGGGCCGCGGCTTGTATCTTACCCCCTTCGTGTGATGTTGAGTTCTCGCAGATGTAGATGTAGCCTGGCTGTTGCACTGTATCCACTGGTGTCTCTTTTAGGAATAGTTGCATTTATTGTATTTTCATAAATATATATGTTTTTGGGAGGGGATTTCCACTGAACTACGCACACCGCCATCTTTGCTTCACTCTAGAAATTGATTTTTAAGCCTTTTATTCTTTGTATTACATATAGGATAAAGTAACAAATACCATACCATCCAGAGATAATCATTTACATCTTAAATTAGGTATGTTACATATGTCACATTATAAATAAAATCAGCCTGCACATATTTTATAACCCACTTTTAATACACTAAATATAGGCAATTTAAAGAAACTTTACATTACTTAAATGCATCATTTTAATTTCTACATTTTATATACATGCATTTAATAACAATGGGTGCCTTCTGCATACATCCCCCATGATAGAACAACACAGTCACCGTTCCTGTGCTTAGCTTCCACTGTATTGTGGAAGACTGACACTATATAAAAAGTTTTAAAAAAAGGTATTTGTTATTTAGGAAAAATATGAATACTAAAACCAAAATGAGATGCAAGTGCATATCTGCTCAAGTGGCTTTAATGCAAAGACAATACCAAAAATGTAGAGAAATACTTTTAATTACCTCCTCTGTTATTGGTGGCCCCTTTCCACTCAGGTGTGTGCTGTCCTCCCACCTGTTTTCCTATCCCAGCAAACCTACTTTCAGACAAGCAATTGATATGTTACTCTTTCTTTAATAGACTTCTAAATACTTGGAAAAGAAAGTTGGTAGTATATATACATATATATATGCACATATGTATTAAATATCCTGTATATTATATATATATATATTAATGAGGAACACATATAGTTATGTATTTGCATTATATTTTTTGTTATATATACATTAATGGAAATATATATGAAATTGCATATACAACTCACTTGGCTCTGTATGTGTGTGTGTGTGTGTGTAGTTATAGGAAGACATAATCAAAAGTTTTTTTCTTAGATTACACTTTCTTCTCCAAGAACTTGTTTTATTCACCGAAATACTTTTTCAATGTTGAATGAAAGCTTTGCAATTCATTATAAATGGGCAAATAAAAGGCAATAATGTTGTAAAGTGTTAATATACAAGTTCTTCCTATCTTCATACTCTAAAACATTTTGCAAAACTCATTTAAAAATTGGTCATTAAAATATATTTTAAACATAAAGCAAGAGAGACAATATCCATGTTTCACATGGACCCAATAGTGAGCTGAATGCGATGCCTCCACACAAAGACTTCTTCAAATATGTCACCTACATGAAAGGTCAAACAAAGCCAGTTGTGAAAAATCTTGATCTGATATATGCTTATAAAGAAGGAGAGATGACAGTCCTCAGCAGTCACTGCAATAACTTAATTTACGTAAGAGAAAGAGATAAGTGACAGGTAGAGAAAATTTCTGTCAAGCCATGGAGACCTTGAGATGAAAATGAAATTTTTTTATATAATCAAAGGTCAGATCCTTATTATTTTTAAGAATCCCTGCTTGATGGTCTTTTTTTTCATTTCTTGGTGTCAAAATGAAATTGAATGAATATGAAATTTTCCCTCAGTTTTAATGGAATCAGGACCTCAGATGCCGCAAAAAGGCCAAGAAATAATAACTCTGTGAATAGTTAGGCTCAAATTATGGATTATTTAAAATGACAAGTTAAATATCTTTGTCTTTTATTACCTATTTTCAATATTAGAAGATTTCTCATCTTTGAAAACATAATAGATTTGACCAATGTATTGTAAAATTATTGCAGCATATTCATTCTAAACTGTGTTATTGACTGTATGTGTCTATCTACTGTTGTGGGTCTTATATTTTAGTGTAATGCAATAATCATTCAAATCTCAAAAACAATTATCCACTGTGATCCATATTATGAAGGCTAAATATAGGATACCAAGGGCAACAGATGTGTTATTGGTTTCAGGGAAATTATTTTTAAGGAAATGGACCTCAACAAAGATGAGTAAAATAGCTGGAGCACAGGCAAGAGAGTGATAGGAAAAGAGAATGTGTTAGGGGTCAGGTTGGCACACACTTGCAGGCCATGGAAAATTTTATTTTTTGTCTAATGGAAAATCATGTAGCATTTTAAACAGTGCATGGACTCTTTCACTATGTTTTAATAACATCTTTATGTATAAAAAAGTGAAGACAGGTTAACAGTGTCCTTTGATATTCAGGAATTTTACAAAGGAAAATGATGCTTTCAAATGAACAATCTGTATGTTAATTGTAATTTTAAAGTTTTGGTTTTTGAATATGTCCAACTCTAATATTCAAACTTCCGTAAAGAATAGTAAGAGGAAGGTAAAACTAGAGGTGCAAAATCATCACAGAAAGTGAACATTAAAGTAGTTGAATATAGCAGGAGATCTGCAGGCGTGGCAGTCCTGAGATGTGAATTTCCCAGATAAAATAGACATTTCTGGGGGCTTAAATTATGTCTGTACAATATTTTCATTATTTTCTTTCTTTTGAATTTCCATATTATATATATAAATACAGAGTTTGTGTATTAACTTCTAATTAAAGACCTTCACTAAAGCACTGAAAATTAAAAGGAAATGTGGAAAATAGACAAAATTGAAACAATTTTGGCCTTTAAAAACATTACATTTAACTGTGTGATTTGTCACTGTATTCCTCTTCTAATATATGTATATGTATATGTATATATATATACACATATGTATATATATAATAATTATAATGGCCAGAAAACAAGGCTGAATTTACAGAACTTGGGGAGCCTCTCATCTATCTTCCACATTTTGCTTTACCTTCTTTTTCCTATAACTGTTCTGCTTAATTATCAGATTCATTGCCAATTATGGGGATATATTTCCATGGACCAGTCACAGTTTTTCAGACAGTACTGTTATACATATATGATTGCAAGGTTATGAGCTAGCACTGGGTATATAGAGTTTTAAGAATACAGGATCTAAAGAAATCAGAAAATAACCGTTATTTTAATACTGTACCTTAAACAGTACCTATAGTAAAACCTTTAATTGGTCAACTCATTTGCCAGGCTACAGTTTATATGATTTTGCTTAATCTTTGTGATATAATAGTCCCATTTTATTCACAAAGAAATGGAGTTCAGAGAGTTTATTTTACTTGTCGAGTCAGTTATAAAGCCTAGCTTCTAACCTAGGTTTGTCTGCTTTTGTTGTGCTATTCATCATACTTTTAACATTCATTTTGGATTACATAATTCCTTTGGTTCCACTTTATTTTCCATCAATCTTGTATCTTTAACCTCACTTTTCTCACTTACCCTAGTCACTGTCACCATTGACCCCATTTTCTATCTTTGTCTTTGAACATACACATGAATAGGTCTCCTACCCTCAATCATCTGCGCTGGGCATGATTTTCATTGTAAATTATTAAAATGTCGCTTTAATTCCTTGAACATCTCTAACTAAACTTGCTTGTAGAACTACTCGTGCCATTAAATAAATTTAGTCTAAAGTGTGTTTCAGAGAACACACTAACAAAGTGTTCCTTGAAAATGGGATGCCCAAACCAATTAAGTTTAGAAAATTCTGCCTCTTTTATACCTTTCTTCATGGTAGGTTACTTCCATAAACATTAGCATATTAAATTGTCATAGCCATTGTAAAATAAAATAATATTTTACATCTTAAAATAAAATCTATGACCACATAGAAATGTTCATTTGGAAAAAATACTGGTTCTTAGACTTCTATCTCTGCTATTCTACTGGCACTCCCTTGCAATATGCTCAGGGTTTACTGAGCTCTCTGGAGAAGTTTAGAAATAATTATCTTAAAGGATATAAACATGTATTATTATGCCTGTGAATATATTTTCCTGCATTGCTATGACTTTTAAAATTCCTATGTAACCTTGGGAAATTAAACATTTAGCATTTATTAGATTTCTGTGAGTTTCATATCCTATTCACCTAGTTAATACCAGAATTTTGGATGCCACGTATGTTCTGTAAGTTACTTTCCCATTTTTTTTTGTATGGCAAGAGTGAAAGGCATAAGCTGTAGTCTCTTGTATGTTCCTAACTGCTTGTATTTTATTGAATGGTATAATGTGAGTGTCATTTACAATTTTTTATTGAAATATAGTTGATATACAATATTATATTAGTTTCAGATGAACAACATAGTGATTTGACAATTATATACATTACTAAATGCTCACCATAATAAGTATACTTACCATCTGTCACCACACAAATATATCACAATGTTGTTAGATATATTCCTATGCTGTACTTCTATCCCTGTGACTAGTTTGTTTTATAATTTGAAGCTTGTATCATCTTTATTCCCTTCATCCACTTCACCCTTCCTCCCCCATGGTAATCAACAGTCCCTTCTCCATGTTTATGAGCCAATTTCAGTTTTGGGTTTTTTTTGTAATTTGCTTTCTTTTTCCACATGTAAGTGAAATCATATGATATTCCTCTTCCTCTGACTGACTTATTTCACTTAGCATAATACCCTCTGGCTCCTTCCACGTTGCTGTAAATGGCAATATTTTATTCTTTTTTACGGCTGAGTAATACTCTATTGCACATATTCATTCACCCATTGATGGGCACTTTGTTACTTCCATATCTTGGCTATTGTAAATAATATGGCAGTAAACACAGGAGTGCATAAATCTTTTTGAATTACTAATTTCATTTTCTTTGGGTAGATTCCCAGAAATGGAATTGCTGAGTCATATATATTTCTGTTTTTAGTTTTTTGAGAAACCCCCATACTGTTCTCCATAGGGGCTGCACCAATTTACATTCCCACCAACAATGTGAGTGAGTGTTCCCTTTTCTCCACATCCTTGTCATGTTGATAATAGCCATCCTGACTGATGTATATACATGATGGTGGTTTTGATTTTTATTTGCTTTTTCCCTGACAAATAGTGATGTTGAGCATTTTTTCATGTGTCTGTTGGCCATCTGTATGTCTTCTTTGGAAAAATGTCTACTCAGGTCCTTTGCCCAGTTTTTAATTGGATTGTTTGTCATTTGGTGCTGAGTTGTATGAGTTCTTTATATTTTTGGATATTAATCTTTCATTGGATATATAATTTGCAAGTATCTTCTTCCACTCAGTAGGTTGTCTTTTTTAAATTAAGATATAATTCATATACAATTTTATGAAGGTTTCACAAGAAAAATATTGTGGTCACTACATTCACCCATATTATCGAGTCTCTCCCCACACCCCATTGCAGCCACTGTCCATCAGTGTAGCAAGATGCCAAAGAGTCACTACTTATCTTCTCTGTGCTGCACTGTCTTCCTTGTGACCCCACACACACCATGTGTACTAATCATAATACCCCTCAATCCCTTTCTTCCTCCCTCCCTCTCCACACACACCCTCACCCACCCTCTCCTTTGGTAACCTCTGCTGCTGTTTTGTTCCTTCAGTTTTGCTTTGTTGTTATACTCCACAAATGAGGGAAATCATTTGGTATTTGTCTTTCTCCACCTGACTCATTTCACTGAGCATAACATCCTCCAGCTCCACTCACCATTGCAAATGGCAGGATTTGCCTCTCTCCCATGACCGAATAGTATTCCATTGTGTATATGTACGATACCGTCTTCATCCATTCATCCACTGATGGATACTTAGGTTGCTTCCAAATCCCGGCCACTGTAAACAGTGCTGCAACAAACATAGGGGTGCATATGTCTTTTTTTGAATCTGAGAACTTGTATTCTTTGGGTAAATTCCAAGGAGTGTAATTCCCAGGTCAAATGGTATTTCCATTTTTAGTTTTTGAGGAACCTCCATATTGCTTTCCACAATGGTTGAACTAGTTTACATTCCCACCAGCAGTGTAGGAGGGTTCCTCTTTATCTACATCCTTGCCAGCATTTGCTGTTCCTAGTCTTCCCGATGTTGGCCATCCTAACTGGTGTGAGGTGACACCTCATTGTTTTAGTTTGAGTAGGTTGTCTTTTCATTTTTACAAGGTGTCCACATTTGAAATTTTTATGGCATTCTTAGATTGCAACATAGTAAATATGAAAAAATTAGAAAAGCAAGAGGTAATTACATCTCTCAAGCATATCTTATTTCTATAAATCATTGATACATGAATAAATCTGTCCTGCATTATCAGGATAATTATTATCCTCTTATATTTTTCTTTTGACGACAGGAAAAAAAATGGTCAAAAGTCAATAAACAACTAGACTAGCAATTTAAGTTTTGATTGATTCAGAAGCTGTTTACTTCTTTGCATTGTTCCACCACCCAAATAATTGTTGTCTAAATATATGCAAACTCAAATCCAAGATCCCACAGAGAGGATTATTGATTTCCATGAAAAAAGAAAAAGGAATATGTGTAGCATGACCAACTGGATGTACTTCTGGGCAGTTGATAGGGGCATGAACATTCTCTATGGGGACTATGCAAAGCATTGTGTAAATTCTATTGAATGTGTACCAGTCACACATAAAAGATAATTATATATATCTGAATATGAGGTGACCTAATCATCCTGTCAAATATAGCTTCAGAGCAGACTGTCACTATAGTGGATTTACTATACAGGAAGATGCATAAAAATACACAGGAGTGCTTTCTCATAGTGTTTGGGAAAGAAATACAAATATTCTAGGATAAGAATTAAATTTGTTCGGTCTACAGAAAAACTCAAGATAGGATGTCCTTAGTAATGTTGTTCAAGTAATGAATCAGGAAATAATGGTCAAAAAGAGACGCATTTAAGGGAAAGGAAAAAAATATATTTTCTTCATGAACTAAAGTGATCCAGTAACTGCTCTCAGCCAAATATGTTTAACCTAGTAGGAATGTCCACAAGGTTCTGGAATAAAGAAACAAAGAAGGCAGGGAGTCTGTCTAAGATGTTAATAGAAATCACACTGCCTTTTATTGTTAGATTAAGGAAATCTGTGTAATCTTTATTGATTTCTGCTGAATTTCCTTTTGTTCCTTTGTTAATTGTATACTATCCATAGATAAGAACAATGTGGTCAGTGATTGATTTGAGCTGGAGGAGCCTAATTTCTGGGCCCATCTCCACATATTTTGATTCAGTAGGACTTTGTAATTAACATATATACCCATATCAATTCATAGGTACATATAATTTCCTCATATGATATTGATAGGCAGTCTGATGTAATACATACTAAGTGATTACTTCAAATAGCAAATTTGTCTGACATAAATGTTTTTAAGTCTGTTACTTGATTATTATGAAAAGACTAAAACTGATCTTACATTATCATTTAAATTTAGTACCCTAATTTTCTCACAACATAAATAGCAATTCTATTATTGATCACCCATTTCATCATCCCCACAGTATTTTTTTTACCTCCTCCTTTTCATATATTCCTCAAAAAAAACATGTTTGTGACATGCACACAAAATACCATATGGTGCTAGGCATTTCCCTCAATCAACTCTCTGCCTAATAGGAACATGAAAATGTTCATAAATATTTATTTTACAGTTAGATAAAATGTCATGGTAAAGAAATTTACATTGTGCTATAGGAGTCAAATAAATGAAGGTCTAAATAAGATTGGGTAAAGTTTTCTAGAAAGAAAACCTTAAGCTGTATCTTGAAGAATGGCTATGAGGCAGTTTTATGGGGAAATCAAACTAGTGAAAATATCCCAGGCAGCAGAGACAGCTTGTGGACAAAAGGAAGCCTCAGACAGAGTGGTGTATTTGAGAACTGCAAGTACAGCACTCTGACCAAAGTGTGAAGGGTAGAATGATTAGAGGACATTAGCTATAAGCCTGATAGCACTATGAAATTTGCAGGTTAAAATCTGTGAAGTAAAAATCCTAGAAAGCATTTTGTTTAGCTTCATTTCAGCCAAATGTTTTTTCAAAATTTCCATTTTAGCTGAAATTATCAGAGACAGCCAATAACAGGATCAGACTACAAGCCTTAATCAGGTCTGGGTGCCTATGTTATTTCCTGTACAGCATCTTCTACCTTATGTCCACATTTTCATGTTGAAAATACATATGTAGCAGAGATGCACTAATAAGGTGCACTGCTCCTTCCACTCTATGGTGCTCACTGATTGTTCTGTAGATTTCACCACAGTGAGCATAGGTCTGAGACTCAGGAGACCATCTCTAGTTCCAGCCATTCAGTTACCTGGCTGGGAGACCTTGAGCTAAAGTGTCTTCTTCAAAGCGTTATGTAAATATGAACAGGTGGTTCTCAAACAAGTGGTCATTTATATTGCAGTGCTATATTAAAAGAACACATTGCAATCTAATAAGTGAAAATGATAAAAGCCGAGCATCTTTGGTCAATGCAGCACAGGGGAGGTTATGAGCTCTGGATATCATCCCTGCACTAGATGCCTGCTATCTGCTCTGTGTTACTTTCTCAGAACAAATAAAGCTCAGATATACAGAGAGAAAATGCTTCTGCCAGCTGCTTCCTAGAATATCCCTTCACCTCTAATCTGAAAGCTCTAGTTTGTTATTACATCATTCTCTGTTCCCCACACCAACGAGCTCTTCTCTTATTGACTGTGATCTACAGCACATGCTGTCCCTAGAAAGGACCCGTTACCATTGTTTCACCCCTGTGTTATAGTGAAAGGAAATCATATGAGAGCAAGATTATAAAAACAACTTTAATACATATCCTTCTTCACATGAGAGTCTTCACATAGTAGAAGGGATCAACACTCAAGACACCTGGTGGAGCAGCAATCATTTATGTAACATTTCTCTGCCAGTTTTATCTCTGCAAAGCTGTCTCCTGTTATTCCCCTAAGTCTTCAGTATCTGATACCTAGGTGCATCACAAACGGCACATCCTATGGATGTTTCCATGGTTTCTTCCACTTGAAACAAACCATTTCCAATTTTGTTAATTATCAAAATCTTTATCCAAGTGAACAAAAATTTCTTCCATGTCTTTATATGCACTGTATATTCTAAGACTATTTAACACTAGTTGATTTTATGTGTGGAATATTATTTCAATGCTCTTTTAATTTGCCTTAAAAAATGGACAGATTTTCTTAATTTATTGACCACTTAAGCTTTTCTCTTTTGTAGTTGACTATTCATGGTATTGGGCTGATTCTGCAATACTTTGTAGGAGTTTTCTTTTTTAAATATTTATTTTGTATATTTGATCTTTGTTATTCGTTAGGATGGTGTGCTATATTTCTTCATATTCTTGCCTATATTATGTTTTAAGAAGGCATTTGACAGTTTTACTAGGGTTAGATTATTTTCTTGTAATGTCTCTTAAAATTTGTTTGCTTTCCCCATTTCAGTATTGAGCAATCTATTTACCAGCTGTTTACTGATATGGATTCTGTCATATGTCAAATTATTGCACATTATTATGTCTGTGTTTTGTCATGTCCATTTGTCTATTAGTCTAAATGCAATACTGAAAGTGTTTATTCCTGGAGTTTCATTGTAAATCCGGCTATCTGGTAAGGAATTCTTGAAAAAGACTGACAAGATTTTAAATGAAATTGCACTGAATACCTAGATTAGCTTTTCAGCAAATTATTATCTTCTAGATACTGTGTCTTCCAATCCATAAACATGTATCATCTAATTAGTCATGGGCCTCTTTTATGGGTTGGTTTGGTTTTGCTTTTTAATAATGCTTTACAATTTTTCCCTGAAAGTCTGGAGGCTATTAAAGACAAATTATTTCTAGGTACTTTAGAGTTATCATTGTTTTTGGAAAAGGGACCTTTATTTTTTTCTAGTATAACTTTAAACATTTTTTAGTAATTTATATAATCATGCATTTGATTTGATTTGACATTTTAATGTTAATAAACTTTGCACCTTGATCCATACTTAAGTAATATATTTTGCTTTGAATTATTGTTTATATTTAATTTAAAAAATAAGATAAAATAATTTTACTACCTCAGAGGATTCCTTCATATTATCAATAAACCACAGAGGTAACTACTGTAACCACTATACCGACCTGTATCATCATGTATTAGTTTTGCTGTAGTTCAAAGTCAAATAAAAGTATGAATGCTCTATGTATTCTTTTCTGTTTTCCAACTTTTGTTGAACAAGATACTTTTACTCATCTGTATTATACCGTATCAAGAAACAGTTATTTATTGCTGAGTAATAGAGTACTATTGTAAATACCTTATAAACTATCTATCTTTTCCTTGGTACAGTTGGGTTCTTTCTAGTTTTTATCTATTATGAATAAACTAGCTATAAATATGTGTGCAAATATCTTTTGTTGGGGTTTTGTACTAACTTTTTATAGAAGTGGTATCTGAGCCACAGCGGATATATGTGTAAATTTAGTTATAGATTTAGCTTTAGGAGATACTGCTAAAATTTTTTTTAAAAAATTGATCAAGAAATTAATAATTTTATCAACAACGTAGGAAAGTTCTGGCAGCTCTGGTGGCACTACTTTCTCATTAACACATCATACGGTCAGTTGTCTCTTAATTTTAGCCTTTCTGATGTTTATGCTCTGTAATTTCATTGTAATTTTAATCTTCACTTCCCTGATGATTAACAGTGTTGAATGTCTTGTCATATGCCTATTGATCATTTAAAGACCCTATTTTTCAGTTATATTCTGACTTCTTTAAATTGAAGTATAGTTGATACATAATCGTATATTGGCTTCTAGTATACAACACAGTGGTTCACCACTCACCCATGTTATTAAATCCTCACCCGAACTAGTGCAGTTACCTATCTGTCAACATAGAAAGATGTTATGGACACAATGACTATGTTCTCCATGATGTAATGCCATCCTCCTGACCAATTTATACCGGGATTGAGGATTTTTGTGTCCCTTTATCCCCCTCACCTTTCCCACTCAGCATCCCAACCCCTCCTCTATAGTAACCAACAGTCACTTTTTAGTGTCTAAAAGTCTACTACTATTTTGAAACTTTGATTTGTTTATTTGGATTCCATAAATAAGTAAAATCATATGGTATTTTCTTTCTCAGCCTGGATTATTTCACTGAGCATAATACCCTCTACCTCCATTCATGTTGTTGCAAATGGCAAGATTTCTTTCTTTTTTAAGGCTGAATAATATTCCATTGTGTATATGTACCACTTCTTTATTCATTATCTACTGATGGACACTTTGGTTACTTCCATATCTTCGCTATTGTAAATAGTGCCACAATAAACACAGGGGTACATATATCTTTTTGAATCAGGGATTTTGTTTACTTCTGGCAAATTCCCAGAAATAGAATTACCTGGTTGAATGATATTTCTATTTTGAGTATTTTGAGAAACCTCAATACTGCCTTCCACAGTGACTGCTCCAATTTACATTCCCACCAACAGTATAGGAAGGTTCTTTTTTTTTTTTTTTTGGTATCATTAATATATAATCACATGAGCAACACTGTGGTTACCAGATTCCCCCCATTATCAAGTCCCCACCACATACCCCATTACAGTCACTGTCCATCAAGGTAGTAAGATGCTATAGAGTCACTACTTGTCTTCTCTGTGCTATATTGCCTTCCCTGTGCCCCACCCCTATGTTATGTATACCGATTATAATGCCCCTTATTCCCCTTCTCCCTCTCTTCCCACCCACTCTCCCCAGTCCCTTTCCTTTTGGCAACTGTTAGTCCATTCTTGGGTTCTGTGAGTCTTCTGCTGTTTTGTTCCCCCAGTTTTTGCTTTGTTCTTATGCTCCACAGATGAGTGAAGTCACTAGGTAGTTGTATTTCTCCACCTTGCTCACTTCACTGAGCATAATACCCTTCAGCACTACCCATGCTGCTGCCAATGGCAGGATTTGTTTTCTTCCCATGGGCGAATAATATTCCACTGTGTATATGTACCACATCTTCTTTATCCATTCATCTACTGATGGACTCCCAGGCTACCTCCATCTCTTGGCCACTTCAAACAGTGCTGCAACAAATATAGAGGTGCACAAGTCTTTTGGAAACTGGGATCCTGCATTCCCAGGGTAAATTCCTAGAAGTGGAATTCCTGGGTCAAATGGCATCTCTATCTCCAGTTCTATGAGGAACCGCCATACTGATTTCCACAATGGTTGACATAGTTTACATTCCCACCAGCAGTGTAGGAGGGTTCCCCTTTCTCTGCATCCTTGCCAGCATTTGTTGTTCCTAGTACTTTATATGTTGGCCATCCTAACTGGTGTGAGGTAATATCTCGTGGTTTTAGTTTGCATTTCCCTGATTATTAGCGATGTGGAGCATCTTTTCATGTGCCTGTTGGCCATCTGAATTTCTTCTTTGAAGAAGTGTCTGTACAGATCCTCTACCCATTTTTTAATTGGGTTATTTGCTTTTTGTTTGTTGAGGTGCATGAGCTCTTTGTATATTTTCGATGCCAACCCATTATTGGATATGTCATTTATGAATATATTCTTCCATATTGTAGGATGCCTTTTTGTTCTGCTGATGCTGTCCTTTGTTGTACAGAAGCTTTTTACCATGATGTAGTCCCATTTGTTCATTTTTGCTTTTGTTTCCCTTGCCTGAGAAGATGGGTTCAGGAAAAAGTTGTTCATGTTTATATTTAAGAGATTTTGGCCTATGTTTTCTTCTAAGAGTTTTCTGGTTTCATGACTTACATTCAGTTATTTGATCTATTTTGAGTTTACTTTTGTGTATGGGGATAGACAGTAATCCAGTTTCATTCTCTTGCATGTAGCTGTCCAGTTTTGCCAATACCAGTTGTTGAAGAGGCCGTCATTTCCCCATTGTATATCCATGGCTCCTTTATTGTACATTAATTGACCATATATACTTGGGTTTATATCTGGGCTCTCTAGTCTGTTCCATTGGTCTATGGGTCTGTTCTTGTGCCACTACCAAATTGTCTTGATTACCGTAGCTTTGTACTCGAGTTTGAAGTCAGGGGTGTAATCCCCAGCTTTATTCTTCCTTTAAGGATTCCTTTGGTTATTCGGGGTCTTTTGAGGTTCCATATGAATTTTACAACCATTTGTGCTAATTCATTGAAGAATGCTTTTGGTATTTTAATAGGTATCGCTTTGAATCTGTAGATTGCTTTAGGAAGGATGACCATTTTGACAGTATTAATTCTTCCTATCCATGAGCATGGGATATGTTTCCATTTATTGGTATCTTCTTTAATTTCTCTCATGAGTGTCTTGTAATTTTCAGTTTATAGGTCTTTCACTTCCTTGGTTAGGTTTATTACCAGGTATTTTATTCTTTTTGATGCAGTTGGAAATGGAATTGTTTTCCTGATTTCTCTTTCTGCTACTTCATCATTAGTGTATAGTAATGCAACAGATTTCTGTGTATTAATTTTGTATCCCACAACTTTGCTGAATTCAGATATTAGATCTAGTACTTTTGGAGTGATTCTTTAGGGTTTTTTTTATATACAATATCATGTCAACTGCAAATAGGGACAGTTTAACTTCTTCCTTGCCAATATGGATGCCTTTTCTTTCTTTGTGTTGTCTGATTGCCATGGCTAGGACCTCCAGAACTATGTTGAATAAAAGTGGGGAAAGTGGGTATCCTTGTCTTATTCCTGATCTTAAATGAAAAGCTTTCAGCTTCTCGCTGTTAAGTATGATGTTGTCTGTGGGTTTGTTATATATGGTCTTTATCATGTAGAGGTACTTGCCGTCTATCCCCATTTTGTTGAGTTTTTATTATGAATGGATGTTGAATTTTGTTGAATGCTTTTCCAGCATCTATAGAGATGATCATGTGGTTTTTGTCCTTCTTTTTGTTGATATGGGGGATGATGTTGATGCATTTTTTAATGTTGTACCATCCTTGAATCCCTGGAATAAATCCTACTTGATCATGATGGATAATCATTTTTATGTATTTTTCAATTCAGTTTGCTAATATTTTGTTGAGTATTTTTGCATCTATATTCTTCAGGGATATTGGTCTGTAATTTTTTTTGTGTGTGTGGTGTCTTTGCCTGGTTTTGGTATTAGAGTGATGCTGGCCTCGTAGAATGAGTTTGGGAGTATTCCCTCCTCTTCTACTTTTTGGAAAACTTTAAGGAGGATGGGTATTAGGTCTTCACTAAATGTTTGATAAAATACAGCAGTGAAACCATCTGGTTCAGCGGTTTTATTCTTAGGTAGTTTTTAATTGCTAATTCAATTTCTTTGCTGTTAATTGGTCTGTTCAGATTTTCTGTTTCTTTTTGAGTCAGCCTTGGAAGGTTGTATTTTTCTAGAAAGTTGTCCATTTCTCCTAGGTTATCCAGTTTGTTAGCATATAATTTTTCATAGTATTCTCTCATAATTCTTTGTATTTCTGTGGTGTCCGTAGTGATTTTTCCTTTCTCATTTCTGATTCTGTTTATGTGTATAGACTCTCTTTTTTCTTGATAAGTATGGCTAGGGATTTATATATTTTGTCTATTTCCTTGAAGACCCAGCTCCTGCTTTCATTGATTCTTTCTATTGTTTTATTTTTCTCGATTTTATTTATTTCTGCTCTAATCTTTATTATGTCCCACCTTCTACTGACTTTGGGCCTCATTTGTTCTTCCTTTCCTAGTTTTATTAATTGTGAGTTTAGACTGTTCATTTGGGATTATTCTTCTTTCCTGAGGTAGGCCTGTATTGAAATATACTTCCCTCTTAGCATGGCCTTTGCTGTATCCCACAGATTTTTGTGGTGTTGAATTATTGTTGTCATTTGTCTCCATATTTTGCTCGATCTCTGTTTTTATTTGTTCATTGATCCTTTGATTATTTAGGAGCATGTTATTAAGCCTCCATGTGTTTGTGGGATTTTTCATTTTCTTTGTGTAATTCATTTCTGGTTTCATGTCTTTGTGATCTGAAAAGCTGGTTAGTACAATTTCAATGTTTTTGAATTTACTGAGGCTCTTTTTGTGGCCTAAAATATGATCTATTCTTTCATTCTTTGACTCTTTAATTAATTTTTTAGTGATCTTCATATACTCTGGGTACAAATCATTTTCAGATGTATTTATCCAGAATATCTTCTCCCTTTCTGTGGATCACCCATTTGTTTTAAGGATGATTTCTTTTGATTCTTTATTTTTATCAGAAGTTTTGATTTTCATGAATGTACTATATGAATTATATTCTCATGTGGTTAGTGTTTTAGTTTACTAATATTTTAAACATATTTTGCTACTTTAATGTCATGAAGATATTCCCCTCAATGTTTTTGTTTCCTAGAATGTTGATTGTTTTAGTTTTAATAATATCCTGATTGACTTGATAAAATCTATAATCAACCCCAAGTTGATTTTTCTCTATGTTATAGGATTAGGGTTTATTAATTTTTTCCCATACAGATATCTAATTGCTACAGCACTATTCACAGGGAAATTGAAAAACAAATAAACAAAAAAACTTTTCATAATATATTTTGGTGGCAGATTTGTCATAAATCAAATACCTGTAAATATGTAGGGCTTTTCTCAACTTTAAATTCCTTTCTACTGATCTATATCCCTGTGACTGATACCGTAATATAGACCTACACCATCTTTATAACTGTTGTGTTGTAGTTTATTTGCCATTGTAGGTCATTTCCATAATTTTTCTACTACTTAATTCGGTGTTAACATAGTCACACTACCTTCCCTTAGGTAAATTTTGGCATGGCATTTTTTTTTTTATTATTATTATTTTACTTTCAAACTATCTTCTTAAAGTTGTTTCTTATAAATAAGTTATTATTAGGTTTCTTTATTTCTCCCTTTCTTTTTATCCAACCTTTGTCTTTTAGTTGGAACACTTAGTCCATTCATAGTTAGTTATTATTGATGCAGTTGAGTTTAAGTCTAAAATTTTACTGTTTGTTTTCTATTTGTCACAACTGTTCTTCATTCCTCAATTCCTTATTTCCTGTATTCTTTATATTCATCAAAAATTCTCAGTATTACATTTGACCATCTCTCTTAGCATTTTGGTAATTTTTTTCTATCATTCTTTAACGGTTTCTTTTTATTTTAAAATTTGTTAAATTATTGCTGACTTTTCTTAAACTATTTTTATATCATTACAAATAACACCAGAAGCTTGCAACATTTAAATTCATTTGTTGCATTTTTTTCACCCCAACCATTGTTACATATTTTACTTCTAAATGTGTTAGAAACCTCTCGAGATATTATTATGATTGTTTTATGCATTATATTGTCTTTTATACTCTATTCACTGATTTGCCCTTCTTGCACTCTGGACTCTAATCCAAAACTCATTTTTCTCAACCTAACAAACTGCTTTTGGTATGTTATATTTCAGTTTGCTGGCAACAATTTCTCTCAGCTTTGTTTTCTTGAGATTATCTTTGTTCACCTTCTTGTTTGAAGGAAATATTTTCCCTGGGAATGTGTAATATGCTGGCATATGTAAATATGTAGTTTTTCCCTTTATTTTAGTATTTTTAATATGTTATATTGTTGTATATATAATACCTAAAAAATTTTTTTTTTGAAAATTGTATCCCCATATATTTTTCAATGCATGTGCTTTTATGTATGTTGTGTAACTTCTAAATTCAATGGATTGGCAGTGATCTGAAGAAAGAACTGAAAGATTAAAGAAAGACTTACTTGGTATATAAAATAGATACTGGAGATGTGAAACATTTCTTAAAATAAATTTAAAGAAACATTATTTAGCAATATCTACTGAAGAGAATTTCCATTGGGGCAAATAGGATTATATCATAAGCAAGCTGTAGAATAAGCAGGCAATGGAAATAATTTTGGAAATTTATACTACAATTATCCTAAAGAAATTTCAATCAGCCCCTGTTCATTTCTTCCCTAAACAGATAATTTAATAATTTTGTAAATTATAGCATGTCACCATAAAAATAACTGAAATTATCTGAATATTATGAGCAAACAAAATTTGAAGTAGGTTAACAATTAAGGAGCAGACATAAATTCATTTTCAGACACATTCAGATATTATAATGATTTGCTTTCATCTTTACTGACTGCATTTATATTCTATGATTAAATATTCTTATTTAACTAAGGAAATGATGTCACATACTGCTGTAGACATTTATGGCAAAGAAAGGAAGGTGTAACTAAATGTCATTTTAATCAATGAAGCAATTTATCTTTAATGGAATTGAACTGTTATACTTACCCTTAAATAAATAATTTGTTAAAAGGGAGATAATGAAAACTGTATAACCAGGGATTTCTAAAATATTTTTAATAGATTTTAAATCGTAACATTATTTATTAAATGTGTGTTTAGTTTTTCATTCTGCAATTTTTTTTTTTTCAGTTTCATATTTCCTTTTTTTTTTTTTATTTTTAAATAATTATTTTTTATTGGAGGGTAGCTGACGCACAGTATTACATTACATTAGTTTCAAGTGTACAACACAGTGGTAGAACATTTATATACATAATTCTAGGTTCCAGCTATCACCCTACCAAGCTGTTACAATATCTTGACTATATTCCTTATGCTATACATTACATCCCGGTTACTTATTTATTTTACCATTGGAAGTCTGTCCTTTTTTTTTTTTTTTTTTTTTTTTTTTTTGTTAGGGCATCTCTCATATTTATTGATCAAATAGTTGTTAACGACAATAAAATTCTGGATAGGGGAGTCAATGCTCAATGCACAATCATTAATCCACCCCAAGCCTAATTTTCATCAGTCTCCAATCTTCTGAGGCATAACAAACAAGTTCTTACATGTAGAACAAATTCTTACATAATGAATAAGTTACATAGTGAACAGTACAAGGGCAGTCATCACAGAAACTGTCGGTTCTGCTCATGCATTATGAACTCTAAACAGTCGGTTCAAATATGAATACTCATTTGGTTTTTATACTTGATTTATATGTGGATACCACATTTCTCTCTTTATTATTATTATTTTTAATAAAATGCTGAAGTGGTAGGTAGATACAAGATAAAGGTAGAAAACATAGTTTAGTGTTGTAAGAGAGCAAATGTAGATGATCAGGTGTGTGCCTGTAGACTATGTGTTAATACAAGCTAGACCAGGGCAATAAAACATCCACGTATGCAGAAGATTTCTCTCAGAACAGGGGGGGTGAGGTTCTAAGCCTCACCTCTGTTGATCCCCAATTTCTCACCTGATGGCCCCCCTGCGACTGTGCCTGTCTTAGGTTGTTCCTCCCTTGAGGAATCTTACCCGTCTCTGGCTAACCAGTCATCTTCCGGGGCCATACAGGGAAATGTGAAGTTGGTAAGTGAGAGGGAAGCCTTATTGTTTGAAAAGGTTAGCTTTTTACTTCTTTGCATATTTATGCCCTGTGGATTCTATGCCCAGCATTTGTCTTGAGGTATCTTTACCACTTGGAAGAATTATGATACTCGGTAAATTTGATATGAGGCACGAATTCTATTTAAGGGTTGTAATTAGGAAGGAAGAAGAAAAGCTATAGAAGTAGCAGGCGGAAGAAAACATGGGAAGATTGATTATTTCTTTGACATATCTTCTTGTAGAGTAACTTCAGCATGTATAGGTTTTAAGCTACTACTTAAATTGTACACACACATTAACATAATAGGAGTATAGTTACATAACCAAAGCATATCTGTAATTACCAGCCATCTCCAGTGAAACCAAGAAAACCAGTTAGGCACCTTAGGCATTTGTGAAAACTTATCTATGATATGGTGGATATTGTCCAACTGAACTTGAACAGTCTGAGAGAAATCAGACAAATTAAAACAACCCATTCCTGGGGACTGTTCACATGCCATATGTTCTTTTAACAGTAAATAGTCTGTAGTTGTAAGACTTTGGAGCGCTACAATTTGCACTTCTCCAAATTGTTGGTTGAGTTCCAACAGTATAGTTCCAGTCAAATTTGTTGTTTTACTGTATGCACAGGCCAGCTTAGATATCTCCTTCCTCATTCCCGTGGCAAGTCCAGGAACTGGTGGGATGAGTGCATCTACAGCTGTAGCAGTGCGCAGATCTTTGTTGGAGTTTTTTGATGATCATCTTCTGGCATGAGTCTTCCAGAGAGTGCAGATGTTGGAAGTTCTTTTTCATATCGTATCTTAGTTCATATTCGGGGTAGCCCAATTAGGCTTTGATCCTCTGTATAAACACAAACAGACCCTTTGCCTACACTTTTATATGCCCTTTATACCCTTGTGTAGAACTCGTTGGAGGTTACCACAGAGGAACTGCCCTTTTTTTTTTTTTTTTTGCTTTGTTTTTGGTATCACTAATCTACACTTACATGACGAATATTATGTTTACTAGGCTCTCCCCTATACCAGGTCTACCCTATAAACCCCTTTACAGTCACTGTAAATCAGCATAGCAAAATATTGTAGAATCACTACTTGCCTTCTCTGTGTTGTACAGCCCTCCCTTTTCTCCTAACCCCCCATGCATGTTAATCTTAATGCCCCTCTACTTCTCCCCCCCTTATCCCTCCCTACCCACCCATCCTCCCCATTCCCTTTCCCTTTGGTACCTGTTAGTCCATTCTTGAGTTCTGTGATTCTGCTGCTGTTTTGTTTCTTCAGTTTTTCCATTGTTCTTATATTCCACAGATAAGTGAAATCATTTGGTATTTCTCTTTCTCCGCTTGGCTTGTTTCACTGAGCATAATACCCTCCAGCTCCATCCATGTTGCTGCAAATGGTTGGATTTGCCCTTTTCTTATGGCTGAGTAGTATTCCATTGTGTATATGTACCACCTCTTCTTTATCCATTCATCTATCGATGGACATTTAGGTTGCTTCCAGTTCTTGGCTATTGTAAATAGTGCTGCGATAAACATAGGGGTGCACTAATCTTTCTCATACTTGATTGCTGCATTCTTAGGGTAAATTCCTAGGAGTGCAATTCCTGGGTCAAATGGTAAGTCTGTTTTGAGCATTTTGATCTACCTCCATACTGCTTTCCACAATGGTTGAACTAATTTACATTCCCACCAGCAGTGTAGGAGGGTTCCCCTTTCTCCACAGCCTCACCAACATTTGTTGTTGTCTGTCTTTTGGATAGCAGCCATCCTTACTGGTGTGAGGTGATACCTCATTGTAGTTTTAATTTGCATTTCTCTGATAATTAGCGATGTGGAGCATCTTTTCATGTGTCTGTTGGCCATCTGTATTTCTTTTTTGAAGAACTGTCTGTTCAGTTCCTCTGCCCATTTTTTAATTGGGTTATTTGTTTTTTGTTTGTTGAGGCGTGTGAGCTCCTTATATATTCTGGACATCAAGCCTTTATCGGATGTGTCATTTTCAAATATATTCTCCCATACTGTAGGGATCCTTCTTGTTCTATTGATGGTGTCTTTTGCTGTACAGAAGCTTTTCAGCTTAATATAGTCCCACTTATTCATTTTTGCTGTTGTTTTCCTTGCCCGGGGAGATATGTTCAAGAAGAGGTCACTCATGTTTATGTCTAAGAGGATTTTGCCTATGTTTTCTTACAAGAGTTTAATGGTTTCATGGCTTACATTCAGGTCTTTGATCCATTTTGAGTTTACTTTTGTATATGGGGTTAGACAATGGTTAAGTTTCTTTCTCCTACATGTAGCTGTCCAGTTTTGCCAGCACCACCTGTTGAAGAGACTGTCATTTCGCCATTGTATGTCCATGGCTCCTTTATCAAATACTAATTGACCATATATATCTGGGTTAATGTCTGGATTCTCTAGTCTGTTCCATTGGTCTGTGGCTCTGTTCTTGTGCCAGTACCAAATTGTCTTGATTACTATGGCTTTATAGTAGAGCTTGAAGTTGGGGAGTGAAATCCCCCCTACTTTATTCTTCTATCTCAGGATTGCTTTGGCTATTCGGGGTCTTTGGTGTTTCCATATGAATTTTTGAATTATTTGTTCCAGTTCATTGAAGAATGTTGCTGGTAGTTTCATAGGGATTGCATCAAATCTGTATATTGCTTTGGGCAGGATGGCCATTTTGACGATATTAATTCTTCCTAGCCACGAGCATGGGATGAGATTCCATCTGTTAGTGTCCCCTTTAATTTCTCTTAAGTGTGACTTGTAGTTGTCAGAGTATAAGTCTTTCACTTCTTTGGTTACGTTTATTCCTAGGTATTTTATTTTTTTTTGATGCAATTGTGAATGGAGTTGTTTTCCTGATTTCTCTTTCTGTTGGTTCATTGTTAGTATATAGGAAAGCCACAGATTTCTGTGTGTTGATTTTGTATCCTGCAACTTTGCTGTATTCCGATATCAGTTCTAGTAGTTTTGGGGTGGAGTCTTTAGGGTTTTCTATGTACAGTATCATGTCATCTGCAAATAGTGACAGTTTAACTTCTTCTTTACCAATCTGGATTCCTTGTATTTCTTTATTTTGTCTGATTGCCGTGGCTAGGACCTCCAGTACTATGTTAAATAACAGTGGAGAGAGTGGGCATCCCTGTCTAGTTCCCGATCTCAGCGGAAATGCTTTCAGCTTCTCGCTGTTCAATATAATGTTGGCTGTGAGTTTATCGTAGATGGCCTTTATTATGTTGAGGTTCTTGCCCTCTATTCCCATTTTGCTGAGAGTTTTTAACATGAATGTATGTTGAACTTTGTCAAATGCTTTTTCAGCATCTATGGAGATGATCATGTGGTTTTTGTCTATCTTTTTGTTGATGTGGTGGATGATGTTGATGGACTTTCGAATGTTGTACCATCCTTGCATCCCTGGGATGAATCCCACTTGGTCATGGTGTATGATCTTTTTGATGTATTTTTGAATTCGGTTTGCTAATATTTTGTTGAGTATTTTTGCATCTACATTCATCAGGGATATTGGTCTGTAGTTTTCTTTTTTGGTGGGGTCTTTGCCTGGTTTTGGTATTAGGGTGATGTTAGCTTCATAGAATGAGTTTGGGAGTATCCCCTCCTCCTCTATTTTTTGGAAAACTTTAAGGAGAATGGGTATTATGTCTTCCCTGTATGTCTGATAAAATTCTGAGGTAAATCCATCTGGCCCGGGGGTTTTGTTCTTTGGTAGTTTTTGGATTACCGCTTCAATTTCGTTGCTGGTAATTGGTCTGTTTAGATTTTCTGTTTCTTCCTGGGTCAATCTTGGAAGGTTGTATTTTTCTAGGAAGTTGTCCATTTCTCCTAGGTTTCGCAGCTTGTTAGCATATAGGTTTTCATAGTATTCTCCAATAATTCTTTGCATTTCCGTGGGGTCCGTCGTGATTTTTCCTTTCTCGTTTCTGATACTGTTGATTTGTGTTGACTCTCTTTTCTTCTTAATAAGTCTGGCTAGAGGCTTATCTATTTTGTTTATTTTCTCGAAGAACCAGCTCTTGGTTTCATTGATTTTTGCTATTGTTTTATTCTTCTCAATTTTATTTATTTCTTCTCTGATCTTTATTATGTCCCTCCTTCTGCTGACCTTAGGCCTCATCTGTTCTTCTTTTTCCAATTTCGATAATTGTGACATTAGACCATTCATTTGGGATTGCTCTTCCTTTTTTAAATATGCTTGGATTGCTATGTACTTTCCTCTTAAGACTGCTTTTGCTGTGTCCCACAGAAGTTGGGGCTTAGTGTTGTTGTTTTCATTTGTTTCCATATATTGCTGGATCTCCATTTTGATTTGGTCATTGATCCATTGATTATTTAGGAGCGTGTTGTTAAGCCTCCATGTGTTTGTGAGCCTCTTTGCTTTCTTTGTACATTTTATTTCTAGTTTTATGCCTTTGTGTTCTGAAAAGTTGGTTGGTAGGATTTCAATCTTTTGGAATTTTCTGATGCTCTTTTTGTGGCATAGTATGTGGTCTATTCTGGAGAATGTTCCATGTGCACTTGAGAAAAATGTATATCCCGCTGCTTTTGGATGTAGAGTTCTATAGATGTCTATTAGGTCCATCTGCTCTACTGTGTTGTTCAGTGCTTCCGTGTCCTTACTTATTTTCTGCCCGGTGGATCTATCCTTTGGGGTGAGTGGTGTGTTGAAGTCTCCTAGAATGAATGCATTGCAGTCTATATCCCCCTTTAGTTCTGTTAGTATTTGTTTCACATATGCTGGTGCTCCTGTGTTGGGTGCATATATATTTAGAATGGTTATATCCTCTTGTTTGACTGAGCCCTTTATCATTATGTAGTGTCCTTCTTTATCTCTTGTTACTTGCTTTGTTTTGAAGTCTATTTTGTCTGATATTAGTACTGCAGCCCCTGCTTTCTTCTCACTGTTGTTTGCTTGAAATATGTTTTTCCATCCCTTGACTTTTAGTCTGTACATGTCTTTGTGTTTGAGGTGAGTTTCTTGTAAGCAGCATATAGATGGGTCTTGCTTTTTTATCCATTCTGTTACTTTGTGTCTTTTGATTGGTGCATTCAACCCATTAACATTTAGGGTGACTATTGAAAGATATGTACTTATTGCCATTGCAGGCTTTAAATTCGTGGTTACCAAAGGTTCAAGGTAAGCCTCTTTAGTATCTTACTGCCTAACTTAGCTCGCTTATTGAGCTGTTATATACACTGTCTGGAGATTCTTTTCTTCTCTCCCTTCTTGTTCCTCCTCCTCGATTCTTCATATGTTGGGTGTTTTGTGCTGTGCTCTTTCTAGGAGTGCTCCCATCTAGTGCAGTCCCTGTAAGATGTTCTGTAGAGGTGGTCTGTGGAAAGCAAATTCCCTCAGCTTTTGTTTGTCTGGGAATTGTTTAATCCCACCATCATATTTGAATGATAGTCGTGCTGGATACAGTATCCTTGGTTCAAGGCCCTTCTGTTTCATTGTATTAAATATATCATGCCATTCTCTTCTGGCCTGTAGGGTTTCTGTTGAGAAATCTGACGTTAGCCTGATGGGTTTCCCTTTATAGGTGACCTTTTTCTCTCTAGCTGCCTTTAACACTCTTTCCTTGTCCTTGATCTTTGCCATTTTAATTATTATGTGTCTTGGTGTTGTCCTCCTTGGATCCTTTCTGTTGGGGGTTCTGTGTATTTCCGTGGTCTGTTCGATTACTTCCTCCCCCAGTGTGGGGAAGTTTTCAGCAGTTATTTCTTCTAAGATACTTTCCATCTCTTTTCCTCTCTCTTTTTCTTCTGGGACACCTATAATACGGATATTGTTCCTTTTGGATTGGTCACACAGTTCTCTTAATAGTGTTTCATTCCTGGAGATCCTTTTGTCTCTCTCTATGTCAGCTTCTATGCGTTCCTGTTCTCTGATTTCAATTCCATCAATGGCCTCTTGCATTCTATCCATTCTGCTTATAAACCCTTCCAGAGTTTGTTTCATTTCTGTGATCTCCTTTCTGGCATCTGTGATCTCCCTCCGGACTTCATCCCATTTTTCTTGCGTATTTCTCTGCATCTCTGTCAGCATGTTTATGATTCTTATTTTGAATTCTTTTTCAGGGAGACTGGTTAGGTCTGTTTCCTTCTCTGGTGTTGTCTCTGTGATCTTTGTCTGTCTGTAGCTTTGCCTTTTCATGGTGATAGGAATAGTCTGCAGAACTGGGATGAGTGACGGCTGGATGAACTTCCCTTCTTGTTGGTTTGTGGCCCTCCTCTCCTGGGAGAACAGCGGCCTCTAGTGGCTTGTGCTGCGCAGCTGCGCGCAGACAGGGTTTCTGCTTCCTGCCCGGCTGCTATGGAGTTAATCTCCGCTGTTGCTGTGGGCGTGGCCTGGCTCGGGCAGCTACTCCTAAATGGTGGAGTTGCATTGGAGCAGGAGCTGCTGGGAGGCTATTTATCTCCGTAAGGGGCCTCCCTGCTCCCTGCAGCCCAGGGGTTAGGGTGCCCAGAGATCCCGGATTCCCTACCTCTGGATTAAGTGACCCGCCCTGCCCCTTTAAGACTTCCAAAAAGCACCCGCCAAAACAAAACAACGACCACCAAAAAAAAAAAAAAAAAAAAAAAAAAAGGTGGTCGTTCGTTTTTCTTTATTCTCCGGTGCCAGCCTAAGGCCTCTGCTCGCTGCTCTTTCTGCCCTGTTTCCCTAGTATTGGGGTCCCTATCCCTTTAAAACTTCCAAAAAGCGCTCACCAAAACAAAACAGCAAAAAAGCAAAAAAAAAATGGTCGCGCGCTTTTCTTATGTCCTCTGTCGCCCAGCCTCCAGTGCCTGCTCACTGTTCTTGCTGCCCTGTTTTCCTAGTATTGAGGGCCCTGCACTCTGGCCCGGATGGCTGGGGCTGGGTGTTCGGCAGTCCTGGGCTCCGTCTCCCTCCCGCTCTGCCTGCTCTTCTCCCGCCGGGAGCTGGGGGGAGGGGTGCTCGGCTCCCGCGGGGCCGGGGCTTGTATCTTACCCCCTTCGCGAGGCGCTGGGTTCTCTCAGGTGCGGATGTGGTCTGGATATTGTCCTGTGTCTTCTGGTCTTTATTCTAGGAAGGGTTGTCTTTGTTATATTTTCATAGATATATGTTGTTTTGGGAGGAGATTTCCGCTGCTGTACTCACGCCGCCATCTTCCGCCCCTCCCAATTTTTTAAAATTAATTAATTAATTAATTTTGTTGTCATTAATCTACAATTACATGAAGAATATTATGTTTACTAGGGTCCCCCCTTCACCAAATTCCCCCCCACAAACCCCATTACAGTACTGTCCATCAGTGTAGTAAGATGCTGTAGAATCACTACTTGTCTTCTCTGTGTTGCACAGCCCTTCCCATGCCCCTCCCACATTATACATGCTAATCATAATGTCCCATTTCTTTTTCCCCACCCTTATCCCTCCCTTCCCTCCCTTTCTCCCCAGTCCCTTTCCCTTTGGTAACTGTTAGTCCATTCTTAGGTTCTATGATTCTGCTGCTGTTTTGTTCCTTCAGTCTTTCTTTGTTCCTATAGTCTTTGGGTTTGAGGTGAGTCTCTTGTAAGCAGCATAGAGATGTGTCTTGCTTTTTTATCCATTCTATTATTCTGTGTCATTTGATTGGTGCATTCAGTCCATTTACATTTAGAGTGATTATTGAAAGATATGTACTTATTGCCATTGCAGGCTTTAGATTTGTGTTTGTCACCAAAGGTTCAAGGTTAGCTTCTTTACTATCTTACTGTCTAACTTAACTCACTTATTGAGCTATTTTAAACACTGTCTGGTCATTCTTTATTTTTCTCCCTTCTTATTCCTCCTCCTCTGTTCTTTATATGTTGGTTGTTTTATTCTGTGCTCTTTTGTGGTTCCTTTAACTGCTTTTGTGGGTAGTTGATTTTATTTTTTGCCTTTAGTTAGTATTTGGTTGGTCTGCTTTATTTGCTGTGATTTTATTTTCTCTGGTGACATCTATTTAGTCTTAGGAGTGCTCCCATCTAGAGCAGTCCCTCTAAAATACCCTGTAGAGGTGGTTTGTGGAAGGCTAATTCCCTCAACTTTTGCTTGTCTGGGAATTGTTTAATCCCTCCTTCATATTTAAATGATAGTTGTGCTTGGTTCAAGACCCTTCTCTTTCATTGCATTAAATATATCATGCCATTCTCCTCTGGCCTGAGAAGTCTGATGGTAGCCTGATGGGTTTTCCTTTGTAGGTGGCCTTTTTCCTCTCTCTAGCTGCCTTTAAAATTCTGTCCTTGTCCTTGATCTTCACCATTTTAATTATTATGTGTCTTGGTGTTGTCCTCCTTGAGTCCTTTCTGTTGGGAGTTCTGTACACTTCCATGGTCTGATCGATTATTTCCTCCCCCAGTTTGGGGAAGTTTTCAGCAATTTTTTCTTCAAAGACACTTTCTATCCCTTTTTCTCTCTCTTCTTCTTCTGGTACCCCTATAATGCGGATATTGTTCCTTTTGGATTGGTCACATAGTTCTCTTGATATTGTTTTAATTCCTGGAGATCCTTTTATCTCTCTCTGTGTCAGCTTCTATGCATTCCTGTTCCCTGGTTTCTAGTCCATCAATGGCCTCTTGCATCTTATCCATTCTGTTTATAAATCCTTCCATAGATTGTTTCATTTCTATAATGTCCTTCCGGACATCATCCCTTAGCTCTTGCATATTTCTCTGCAGCTCCACCAGCATGGTTATGAGCTTTATTTTTAATTATTTTTCAGGAAGATTGGTTAGGTCTATCTCCTTCTCAGGGTTTGCCTCTGTGATGTTGGTCTGTATCAATTTCTTCTGCCTTTTCATGGTGATAGATATATTTGTGGGGAGCTGGCATGTGTGTTGGGTAAGAGAAAGTCCCTTCTTGCCAGTTTGTGGCCTTCCTCTCCTGGGAGAACAGTGGCCTCTAGCGGCTTGGGCTGGGCAGCTGCGTGCAGACGGGGCTTCTGATCTTGCCTGGCCTCTATGGAATTTATTTAGCTCTGCAGTTGCTGTGGGCGTGGCCTGCCTCAGGCTGCTTCTCCAATATGGTGGAGCCGTGTTGGAGGGGGAACAGGCGGGTGGCTATTTATAGTGGTGAGGGGCCTCTGAATTGCACTAAGGGGGTTCAGATGCCCAGAGTTCCCCGTGATTCCCAGCTGCTGGGATAAGTTCCTGGGGCACTTCCTTCCAGCTGTGGGGTCCCTGTCCCTTTAAGACTTTCAAAAAGAACTCACTTTTCTTTATCCCAGGAGCGCTGGCTGTGGGGACCTGCTCACAGGTCTTACTGCCCTGTTTCCCTAGTTTCCAGCACCCCATGCAAGCACTATGTGTCTGCGCTCTGGTGTGGATGGCTGGGGCTTTGTGTTCAGCAGTCCTGGGTTCCCTCTCCCTCCCTGCTCCCACTCCTCTCCTCCCACCGGGAGCTGGGGTGTGGGGCACTTGGGTCCCGCCGGGCCGGGGCTTGTATCTTAGCCCTTCACGAGGCACTGGGTTCTCGAGGGTGTGAATGTGGTCTGGCTGTTGTCCTGTGTCTTCTGGTCTCTCTTTTAGGATTAGTTGTATTTGTTGTATTTTCAAAAATATGTATGGTTTTGGGAGGAGATTTCCGCTGCTCTACTCATGCCGCCATCTTGGTTCTCTCATTCTGCAATTTTATCTGGAGTTGGGGAAAGCAGGGAGAAGAATCAACATTAAGAAAAGCCAACATTAATTAAAAGTCACTGAAAGAGAAGACATAAATGGAAAAACATAATTTCCAAGCACTAGGCTTCAGTTTTAGCTCTTCTGTCCCTAATGCTAATTCCTAGAGTTTTGTTTTGTTTTGTGTTGTTACTTGCTTGTGTTTTTACCCAATACCATATTTCAAGGGATTTTTTTTTTTAATGAGCATCTCTTTGGGTAATCCACCTCCAATCCAAATGCCTCATTTAATTTTCTTAATTCTCAGGATAAAATTTTATCTCCTTTATGATCCTCTCTACTGCTCTGCCAAATTGTTCACTTCTCATTCTTGAACCTTGAAGCCATGACACCAATGCTTCCTTTCTTAATTAGTGAATGACAACTCATCTTTCAAGCCCAGTCCCCAGACATTTCTTCTGTGACCACCACTCTCACTGGCGACATACCTTGTGTTTTGTGCAAATTACTCACAGCTCTGTCACAGCTCTGTGCAGCTGCATGAATCACTGTAGTATTTATTTGCCTTTCAATTAGTAAGTGCGCAGTTTTCATATAGGAATTGTGATTAGCACAGAAATTGTGAGATATGTATATATATTTCCGGCTTTTAGGGCATTACTAGTGGGTTTGTGAATATTTTTTTTGAAATGACAGCTCTATTAAAATATAATACACATGCCATAAAGTTCAAACAATTAAAGGTAAATCTCAGTGGTTTATAGTAAACTTTTATATTTATAAAACCATCATCCCTATCTAATTAAGAACATCATCATCACTCCAAAATTAACCCCATATCCATTAACATTGACAACTGATTCCTCCTTTCCTCCAGCCCCAGGTAACTGCTGATCTACTTTCTGTTTCTATGTATTTGCCTCTTCTGGACATTTAGAATAAATAAAATCATAGAATATGTGGCCCTTTTGATTGGCTTCACTCACATAACATTAAGATTTCAAGGTTTATCCATTCTGAAACATGTATCGGTGTGTCATTCCTTTTCATTGACAAATAATATTTCATTATTTGGCCATACACATTTTGTTTATCCATTCATCATTTGATGGGCATTTGTATTCTGTCCATTCTTTGTCTAATATGAATATTTATTCTACTGACATTTGTTTACAAATTTTTGTATAGATGTATTTTTTCATTTCTTTTAGGTAGATATTTTCATGTGGGTATCCAGCTATCAAGGAGCATTACTACTGAGTCATATGCTGTTTCTGCACTTACCATTTTGAGGAATTTTGAAACTATTTTCCAGTGTAGCTACACCATTTTATAAACCATCAACTATACCTGAGAATTTCTATTATTTTCCATACCCACCTAAATTTTTTATTTTCTGTATTTTAAAAAATTACCCATTTTACTAGATATGAAGCAGTATCCTCTTGTGGTTTTGATTTTCATTTCTCTAATGCTTAGTTCAAGTGCTTATTTGTATGCTTTCTTGGAAGAAATGTCTATTCATCTCAGCTTGTTCTAAAAATTAGGTTATTTTTTCTTTTTAATGTTGAGTTTTAAGTGTTCTTTCAATGTTTAGACCCAAGTTTCTTCCCAGATAACAACACTTACAAATGTATTTTCCCATTCCATTGTTAACTTTGCATTGCTTAGAGAGTGTATTTTGATGTGCAGAAGTTTATAATTTTGATGAAGTGAAATTTATTTTCTTTTATCGCTCGTGCTTTTGGTATCATATTTAAGGCATTTCCTAATTAAAGATCACAAATATTCACTCATGTTGTCTTTTAAGAGTTTTATCATTTTATCACTTATTATTTAGTCCATTTTCTGTTAATTTTTCTGTACAGTAGGGGGTAGGGTTCTAGTTTCATTCTTTTTCATGTAGGTATTGAGCTATCAAGTATCAGTTTTGAAAAAACTATTCTTTCCACCATGAATTGTCTTACTTTCCTTATGGATAATCAGTTGATAATACATTTATTGCTTCAGGTAGGACTCTTAATTCTTCATACCTATCCCTCTGCTAGAATCACACTGTCTTGATTACTACCAATAGTAACTAAATTTTGTATCTAAATAAGTAAATTTAAAAATAGGGAACTGTGAGTCAATCAGGTTTGTTCTTATTTAAGAATATTTTAGCTATTCTGGCTGCCTTGAATTTCCAGATGAATTTCAGGATCACCTTGTTGATTACTGCAAAATGAAACCTGGGATTTTGATAGGGATTGCATGGATTCTGTAGATGAATTTGGGGCATATTGCCACCTTAACAGTGTTAAATATTCTGATCCATAACCATGGAGTGTTTCATCATTTATTTAGAACTCCATTGATATCTTCAGAGTTTTGTGGTTTTCAGAGTAAGAACCTTGTACTTCTTTTGTTAAATTGATTCTTAATTATTTTATTATTTTTGATGCTATTTTAAATGGAATTGTTTCACCTTCATTTAAAAATAATTATATGTGTGTGTAAATAGCATTGATTTTTGCTTATTGATCTTGTATCTTGTAAATTTACAAGATTTATTATGTATTAGATTTAGTACCTAATTTTTAATAATTCCTTTGGATTTTCTATATACAAGATGATCTCCTCAAAGGAAAGAGAGAGCTTTATTTTTTTTCCTTCTGTCTGGATGCTTTTTATTTCTTGCTTTTGCTTAATTCCTTCACTGCAATGTTCAAGTACAGTGTTGAATAGAAATGGCAAGAAGATATGCATCTTTGTCTTCCTGATCTTACACATCATTAAGTACCATGTTAGCTACTAACTGTTCTGTTTTTGTAGATGCTCACTATCAGGTTGAAAATGTTCCATTCTGTTCCTAATTTTTTTGGTGTATTTATTTTATAGGGTGTTACTTTTCCCTGGTGCTGCTTCTTCATCTCTTGAGATAGTCTATGTGATTTTTTGTGCTTTATTCTTTTTATGTGGTCTATTGCATTGACTGACCTGGAGATGTTAAACCAACCTTTCTTTCCTGAGATGAATTCCACCTATTAAGGTTGTATAATCCATTTTATGTTTTTCCAGGTTTGGTGTTCCAGGTGTGTGTGTGTGTGTGTGTGTGTGTGTGTGTGTGTTGGAGAATATCTAATCTATAAGAAATATTGGTCTGCAGTTTTGTTTGTTTCAGTTCATATCAGTTTTGTTAGGAAATATTTCCACCTCTTTTTTTTTAATAGTTTGTGATGCATTGAGGTTACTTCTTTTTTAAAGTTTGTAAGAATTCACCAATTACACTGCTTCTAATATATGCACAGATCAGTAATAAAAAACAAAACTTAATAACCTGTGGAGCAGCTCAACCAATTATACCATCGTGTTCAACAACAACTGTGAATGAAGTGACAGCTTTGACTGTCAGGTTGTCTTCAGTATGCTCCTGGCCAGAAAGTGTCAGAAAAACTACTTGAGTGTTGAGTCAGAACAGTTTCGGGTTCCTGTGCTGCTAATATTGGGATCCTAGGACAGAATGGGGAGCTTGTGTTGCTAAAGCTGAAACAAAATTTTCGTATGAGTAGTGAAGACTGATCATGTTGTAAAGATGACTCACTAGGAATGGGAATAGCCACATAATTACAATATGCATAAAAGCATGTTACATCTGGTTTGCCCTGTAACTACAGTATGCACATAGGTGTAAGAGTTTCTAGAGCCATATCAAAGAGAAAGCAATTTCTTATTTATTAGGAAGTAGATGTATTTTTAGGATGAAAACATATTAGGGGGCCTGATTAATAAAGCTGAGAATCAGAAGAATCACTTGGCTGGAGAGAACATTGTAAATATAAGATGAAGTAGCATTATGGGCAGGAATGTACTGAGGTACAGATAGATAGCAGTATGATTAGGAAATCATGCTTTGAATATTTTGCAACAATAAATATATTTTCCCAAATAACATCACTGGAAAAAAATTGTTAATTAAACAAAAAACAACTGGGTAGAGTAGGGTCAGTGCATAGACAGTTCAAGCTGGTGAGTTGGACAGCTGCCAATGGAGTCACTTGGAGCAACAGCAATGCTTTGTTTTGGTCCTAAAGATGTCCATCTGTGTATTGGCATGAGCCAAGTGCTGAAAGAAAGGTATTCTGTGCCTAGTTGAGAAATATTGGCAAGAAAATAATACCAAAAATAGCTAAGGTATTGGATTAATTATCTATTGCAGCATAACAAATTTCCCTAAAACCTTAGTTGCTTAAAACATTAAACTTGCCTCACATTTTCTATCAGTCAGGAGTTCAAAAACAGCTTCGCTGGGTGTGTGTATGACTCCCTCCCATCAGACTATTGACAGGATACCTCAGTTTCTAATTGGATGCTGACAGGAAGCTTTAATTCCTTGCCATTTGGGTCCCACTGCAAAGCTGGTGAGCAGCCAAACAGCAGCTGGCTTCCCCCAGAGGATCTGATCCAAAAGAGACTGAGCTGAAAACTACAGTCACTCACGACCTAGCATAAGAAACCAGAATTTGTCATTTTTACAAGCCCATTCATTAGATGCAGTCACTAAATCTGGCCACACTCAAGAGTAGGGGAATTAGGCTCTACTCAATTGTCAAAGAATTATCAAATAATTTTGAGTACATGTCTTAAAACCACTATACCTATATTAAGCACCTACTATTGCTGAGGCAAAATTCTAAGCATCTTACCCTATAGTAACTCATTTAATTTAATTTTAATCAAACCCTCTTATTAGAAGTTAAAACTTATTTTATATATGGGTAAATTATCCTTTGAGAATATATATTAATTTCCAAAGCTACACAGTGACACCAGCACTGTTACTACAGACATTCTGACACCAAACCTATGTGTTAACTATTCAAACTGTGACACTATACAACTTCTCAAAAACACATGATCAAGTTTACCTTCGAAGGCAAGAAAACTATTAAAAATGTGTGTGTACATGGATCATCTACACAGTGTGAGGTGTGAGATGTCATAGAAAAGAAAGCTGCAGCTTCACTTGCCTGTAGATCAGAGGATCACAGAGGTTACATTGTGTGTAACCAGGATATTGGCTATAAAGCCTAGAAAGTTCAAGACATTCTACACTTGAATTAAAGAGGATGGGCTCCCTAAAGCTTATACGAACTTGATTTTCATTGGTCAACAATGAGACAGGCCTGAATCTGAGTCTGGCATCAACTTTTTAGGACGTACAGCTGAGTAAAACTGGGATTACAAGGTTGTCAATCATTCTACTATTTGCCTTAAGTATCAGAAAGTAGTCACGGGCATTAGGAGACAATGGGAGACAGTTTTGTCTCATTTGTAACTGAAAAACTGTATAAGTCAAGGTCTTCAGGACGTGAAGAAATATGAAAGCAGTATTTCTACATAATGGATAAGTGAATTACAAAACAAACAAATTTGTGGTCAGAATATGAGCCTCTTAGAAATTTCTTTGTTTGTGGTTTGACTGTCAGTTCAGATTTAAGCATTCTTCTTTAATGACGTGCTTTTCACTGAGAATTTTTCTATTCATTCAAACTCTTCTGATTATAGAACTGAAATGAGCCTGTATTATGAAAATGAAGTGTTATAATTTTTAATCAGTGTGGATCACCTCCGGGGCTGATCTTATGAAAAAACTATGAAAAGAACTGGAAGAATAACAAAAGAGCAATCATAAAAATCCAGATAATATTTTAAGGGCTGCAGTTTAAGCTTTGAATAGTAACAATAACCCTTTGACACTTGCAGAATAATTTGCCTTTGCAAGAGACGTCAGATTTGCAGACTTGGCAGTTGGGATAATGGCATATAAGTAAATAATTACTTCTACTTATTAATCCTCATTAGGCTCTTCATAAACTATTGATTATCATATAGTAGTAGTAATAGTAATGATGTTAGTAATAGGAAATAACAGTATACCATAGCCAAGTAGAGTTTACAGTCATGATTCAACGATTGTTAAATATTTATAATCTGTATATATTTTTCAGTTTATTATTTAGTCAAAAGAAAAAAATCATTTCAACAGATGCCATAGATTTGATAAAATTTGGTATTTTTGATAAAATATTTGTTAAAGTAAAAATTTTGATGATTATATATGATTATATATATAAATTTTGATTATATATGATGATTTATGCAACATTTATCATGCTTCATGTCTGATATATTCATCATTTGCTTCCAACTTACATATACTTGATACACGTGCAAACAATTTTGCAGTCTGTTAAGCAACAGACAAAACAGTTAGCATTATTGTATAACATTGTTCTGGATACTGTAGTCAGTACAGTAAGATCATGGAAATGAATGATAGAAAATTTGAAATTCACATATCAATATTTGTGTAGAACATTTGTAGTCATGTGAACTAACAAAAGATTAGAAGTAACATGAAAAATTATTAGCACAATATTAAATTTTATAACTTTGCATAAATAGAAGGAAGAACATCATATTTACAATGGAATTTTTATAGATATATTAGGAAAACCTTTAATTCTCCTAAATGTGAATCATGTAACTATGGATTGCCATACCTTGTATTTGGATAGAAAAATTCAGTGTTAAAATATTTCACTACTCTAAGAAGAACATTTCAACTTACTGTGCTTACTGTGGCTCCATTTGGCAAATAACATAATGATAAAGTTCTATCCAGTGCAAAAGTCAAAAAAAGGAATTAAAGGCTGTGCATTAAAAAGGATAAAATTGTTCTTATTTGCAGATGACATGGTGGTGAATATAGAAAATCTCAAGAAATTTACAAAACTACTTTTAAAAATAGTGAGTTTATATGAAAACCTATATGCTAACAAGCTGGGAAACCTAGGAGAAATGGACAACTTCCTAGAAAAATACAACCTTCCAAGACTGACCCAAAAAGAAACAGAAAATCTAAACAGACCAATTACCAGCAACGAAATTGAAGCAGTAATCAAAAAACTACCAAAGAACAAAACCCCCGGGCCAGATGGATTTACCTCGGAATTTTATCAGACATACAGGGAAGATATAATACCCATTCTCCTTAAAGTTTTCCAAGAAATAGAAGAGGAGGGGATACTCCCAAACTCATTCTATGAAGCTAACATCACCCTAATACCAAAACCAGGCAAAGACCCTACCAAAAAAGAAAACTACAGACCAATATCCCTGATGAACGTAGACGCAAAAATACTCAACAAAATTTTAGCAAACCGAATTCAAAAATACATCAAAACGATCGTACACCATGACCAAGTGGGATTCATCCCAGGGATGCAAGGATGGCACAACATTCGAAAGTCCATCAATATCATCCACCACATCAACAAAAAGAAAGACAAAAAGCACATGATCATCTCCATAGATGCTGAAAAAGCATTTGACAAAGTTCAACATCCATTCATGATAAAAACTCTCAGCAAAATGGGAATAGAGGGCAAGTACCTCAACATAATAAAGGCCATCTATGAAAAACCCACAGCCAACATTATATTGAATAGCGAGAAGCTGAAAGCATTTCCGCTGAGATCGGGAACTAGACAGGGATGCCCACTCTCCCCACTGTTATTTAACATAGTACTGGAGGTCCTAGCCACGGCAATCAGACAAAACAAAAAAATACAAGGAATCCAGATTGGCAAAGAAGAAGTCAAACTGTCACTATTTGCAGATGACATGATACTGTACATAAAAAACCCTAAAGACTCCACCCCAGAACTACTAGAACTGATATCGGAATACAGCAAAGTTGCAGGATACAAAATCAACACACAGAAATCTGTGGCTTTCCTATATACCAACAATGAACCAACAGAAAGAGAAATCAGGAAAACAACTCCATTCACAATTGCATCAAAAAAAATAAAATACCTAGGAATAAATCTAACCAAAGAAGTGAAAGACTTATATTCTGAAAACTACAAGTCACTCTTAAGAGAAATTAAAGGGGACACTAACAGATGGAAACTCATCCCATGCTCGTGGCTAGGAAGAATTAATATCGTCAAAATGGCCATCCTGCCCAAAGCAATATACAGATTTGATGCAATCCCTATGAAACTACCAGCAACATTCTTCAATGAACTGGAACAAATAATTCAAAAATTCATATGGAAACACCAAAGACCCCGAATAGCCAAATCAATCCTGAGAAAGAAGAATAAAGTAGGGGGGATCTCACTCCCCAACTTCAAGCTCTATTATAAAGCCATAGTAATCAAGACAATTTGGTACTGGCACAAGAACAGAGCCACAGACCAATGGAACAGACTAGACAATCCAGACATTAACCCAGACATATATGGTCAATTAATATTTGATAAAGTAGCCATGGACATACAATGGCGAAATGACAGTCTCTTCAACAGATGGTGCTGGGAAAACTGGACAGCTACGTGTAGGAGAATGAAACTGGACCATTGTCTAACCCCATATACAAAAGTAAACTCAAAATGGATCAAAGACCTGAATGTAAGTCACGAAATCATTAAACTCTTGCAAGAAAACGTAGGCACAAACCTCTTAGACATAAACATGAGTGACCTCTTCTTGAACATATCTCCCCGGGCAAGGAAAACAACAGCAAAAATGAACAAGTGGGACTATATTAAGCTGAAAAGCTTCTGTACAGCAAAAGACACCATCAATAGAACAAAAAGGAACCCTACAGTATGGGAGAATATATTTGAAAATGACAGATGCGATAAAGGCTTGACGTCCAGAATATATAAAGAGCTCACACGCCTCAACAAACAAAAAACAAATAATCCAATTAAAAAATGGGCAGAGGAACTGATCAGACAGTTCTCCAAAAAAGAAATACAGATGGCCAACAGACACATGAAAAGATGCTCCACATCGCTAATTATCAGAGAAATGCAAATTAAAACTACAATGAGGTATCACCTCACACCAGTAAGGACGGCTGCCATCCAAAAGACAAACAACAACAAATGTTGGCGAGGCTGTGGAGAAAGGGGAACCCTCCTACACTGCTGGTGGGAATGTAAGTTAGTTCAACCATTGTGGAAAGCAGTATGGAGGTACATCAAAATGCTCAAAACAGACATACCATTAGACCCAGGAATTGCACTCCTAGGAATTTACCCTAAGAATGCAGCAATCAAGTATGAGAAAGACCAATGTACCCCTATGTTTATCGCAGCACTATTTACAATAGCCAAGAATTGGAAGCAACCTAAATGTCCATCGATAGATGAATGGATAAAGAAGAGGTGGTACATATACACAATGGAATACTACTCAGCCATAAGAAAAGGGCAAATCCAACCATTTGCAGCAACATGGATGGAGCTGGAGGGTATTATGCTCAGTGAAACAAGCCAAGCAGAGAAAGAGAAATACCAATACCAAATGATTTCACTCATCTGTGGAATATAAGAACAAAGGAAAAACTGAAGGAACAAAACATCAACAGAATCACAGAACTCAAGAATGGACTAGCAGGTACCAAAGGGAAAGGGACTGGGTAGGATGGGTGGGTAGGGAGGGATAAGGGGGGGCAGAAAAAAGGGGTATTAAGATTAGCATCCATAGCGGGGTGGGAGAAAGGGGAGGGCTGTACAACACAGAGAAGACAAGTAGTGATTCTACAACAGTTTGCTACGCTGATGGACAGTGACTGTAAAGGAGTATATAGGGGGTCCTGGTATAGGGGAGAGCCTAGTAAACAAAGTATTCATCATGTAAGTGTAGATTAATGATTAAAAAAAAAAAAAAAGCAGTTCCTATGTGGTGACCTCTAATGAGTTCTACACAATGATATAAAGGGCATATAAAAGTGTAGGCAAAGGGTCTCTTTGTGTTTATACAGAGGATCAAAGCCTAATTTGGCTACCCCGAAAATGAACTAAGATACGATATGAAAAAGAACTTCCAACATCAGCACTCTCAGGAAGACTCATGACAGAAGATGATCAGCAAAAAAAAAACTCCAACAAAGATCCACGCACTGTCACAGATGTAGATGCACTCATCCCACCAGATCCTGGACTTGCCATGGGAATGATGAGCGAGATATCTAAGCTGGCCTGTGCATACAGTAAAACAAAAATTGGACTGGATCTATACTGTTGGAACTCAACCAAGAATTAGGAGAAGTTCAAATTGTAGCACTCCAAAATCTTACAACCACAGACTATTTATCATTAAAAGAACATATGGGATATGAACAGTCCCCAGGAATGGGTTGTTCTAGTTTATCTGAATTCTCTCAGACTGTTTAAGTTCAGTCGGACAATATCCACCATATCATAGATAAGTTTTCACAAATGCCTAAGGTGCCTAACTGGTTTTCTTGGTTTCACTGGAGATGGCTGGTAATTACAGGTATGCTTTGGTTAGGTAACTATATTCCTATTATGTTAATGTGTGTGCACAATTTAATTAGTAGTTTAAAACCTATCCATGCTGAAGTTACTCTGCAAGAAGATATGTCAAAGAAATAATCAATCTTCCCAGGTTTTCTTCTGCCTGCTACTTCTATAGCTTTTCTTCTTCCTACCTAATCACAACCTTTAAATAGAACTCGTGCCACATGTCGAATTTACTGAGTATCATAATTCTTCCAAGTGGTAAAGACACCTCAAGACAAATGCTGGGCATAGAAGCCACAGGACATAAATATGCAAAGAAGTAAAAAGCTAACCTTTTCAAACAATAAGGCTTCTCTCTCACTTACCAACTTAACATTTCCCTGTATGGCCCCGGAAGATGACTGGTTAGCCAGAGACGGGTAAGATTCCTCAAGGGAGGAACAACCTAAGACAGGCACAGTCGCAGGGGGCCATCTGGTGAGAAAATGGGGAGCAGCAGAGGTGAGGCTTAGAACCTCCTCCCTCATGTTCTGAGAGAAATCTTCTGCATACATGGTTGTTTATTGCCCTCGTCTAGCTCGGATTAACACATAGTCTACAGGCACACACCTGATCATCTACATTTGCTCTCTTACAACACTAAACTCTGTTTTCTACCATTATCTCGTATCTACCTACCACTTCAGCATTTTATTAAAAATAATAATAATAGAGAAATGTGGTATCCACATATAAATCAAGTTTAAAAATAAAATGAATATTCATATTTGAACTGACTGTGTATAGTTCATAATGCATGAACAAAACCGAAAGCTTCTGTGATGACTGCCTTGCACTGTTCACCATGTAACTTATTCACTATGTAAGAATTTGTACTCCATGTAAGAATTTGTTCGTTATGCATCAGAAGATTGGAGACTGACGAAAATTAGGCTTGGGGTGGATTAATGATTGTGCATTGAGTATTGACCCCCCTATACAGAAATTTATTGTTGTTAACAACTATTTGATCAATAAATATGAGCGATGCCCTCACAAAATATATATATATAGATATATATATATATATAAACACACTTCCAATTGTAAAATAAATAAGTAACCGGGATGTAATGTATAGCATAAGAAATATAGTCAAAATATTGTAACAACTTGCTATGGTGATACCTGGTACCTAGAATTATCATGTATAAAATGTTGAATCACTGTGTTGTACACCTGAAACTAATGTAATGCAATACTGTTGTCAACTACCCTTCAATAAAAAAAAAAAAAAAAAAACTAGTGAGTTTATAAAGTTTTCAGGATACAGGTCAAACAAAAAACAAATTCTATGTCTCCGTAATGGTGATAGACACATGGATGTTGAATTTTAAAATATACCATTTACAGTCACTCAAAAAATGAAATTATTAGGTATAAATTGAACAAAATATGTACAGGATTGGTATGCTGAAAACTACCAAATGCGGATTAAAGAAATTAAAGGAACACACAGCACAAAGCCAAGCTGCTGGTGCTATAACCTGTAGTACAAATATGAAGAGATGAGGTTTACGGCCAACATGGTGTATCAATATTTTTTTCTTTTTATTCCATTATACTAACAAGGATTTAAAAAGCCACAGAATCTTCATAAGGTATCTAGTTCACACTAAGACTCTTGTTTACCCAGCACCCATAGTGATAAATACTGTTAGACCAAACATTACATGTAATAACAACAAATGGTTAAAAATAAATCAAAGGAGATTGAAATAAATGGAGATATAATTTGCTCATTCATTAAAGACTTAATATAGGAAAGATATCAGTTTACTCCAAAGTAGTGAGTGGCTTTGACAAAACTGATTCCACAAACCTGGCAATATTTTTATAAATATAGAAAATATTGTCAAATTTACATAAAGCAATAACTAATATATTTTCATATTTGTATTTGAGATTTGTTGCAATTAGCTATCATGAAAAATGCAACATCAGCTAAGTTTGTCACTTACACCTACAAAATACTTCTACTTGATTTTCTAAGCCTTTAAATGTATGTCCATGTGGTAGAGTTTGAAATAGAGGCCCAGTCTAGCACATAGAAAAGTAAAACTGCTTCAGAAGAGAAAAAAAGTATAGTGGCTAACTGATTTAAATGTCCTTTTATGACCAGGTGTTGTTGATTAGAAGGAGAGATTTATTTTAAATCAAAATTTATTACATGGTAAATATGATCTCATGAAAGCTGTAACATAAGCCACTTTAGGGAAAAGAAAAAGCCTTTGGCCAATAATAAGACCTTTGACACAATTTTATGCAAGTATTACTGAAGGATTTAGTGATACATTTTATAGCTACCATAGTACATTCACCTCCTAGGCTTAACTTCAACACAGATAAATTATTTTAAATGAAAACTAATTTACGTCCTTATGGTTAGTATTGAAATGAAAATCAGTAAATCTTTTCTAATGGTCTCAAATAAATAATGACTCCAACAGTATTCCCTGACTAGGGGACCTTTGAAAATAGCATGCAATAAACAAAACCAATTACACTAGAAGATGCCCTGCTATTCACCCATTGTACAAAACTCCTAAAAAAACCCCACAAACACTAATATCAGACTTCTTCTGGTATCTTTTTTTTGGTCAGATAACTTCTCCAAAATATAAGACCTCAAAACAGGAAGCATTTTTAAAAGATCAAATATGCCAACATTTATATTTGACTTTTCTAAAATTCATCATGTAAAAGGAAATTACCACTCTTTCCACTATTTAAATCTTTTTCTACTTGTGGTAGGACTAAGTTGATATGTCCTATACATTGTATTGGGGTCATCTGCTGTGAATATATCAAGTATTTTAATTAAAAATTACTGATATGACCAATGTATGAAAACTATGTGATAATACTGAGAAAAAAATTTTAGTCAAAATTAGGAAGCTGACACATTAGAATTATAGGTAAAATTTTAAACTATAATAAAACTCGAATATACATGCAAATATACATGTAAATATATATAGTTATGCATATAAGTATATATATACACACAACCCATATATATAACCTATTGTATAAAAACTGTATGCTATTGTTTTTAAAGCTAGGCTAAAACTGATTTAAATCATATTTCAAGCATCAAGAGCAATGCAAAACAAGAATCCCTTGTCTAAAATCTTATCAAGATCCAACTGAACATAGATGTATACTTTAATATGACATGTTGATGGCTAAGAGCCAATTATTCTCAAAACTTCAGTATTTGTACTACCAGTGAGATCATAGTGCATTGTTTACTATCAGTTACTAGCTATTCTAATGCAAGCTGAAAAAAGATTTCAAGGGTCAAGTGTATTTGTTGACATTATTTGCATTTATTAAGTCCAATCTGATTATTTAGAATTTATGAAAATATGTGAACATCACAGAATGTATAAAATATTATGTCATATTCTAATATATAAAATTGCAATTACTCCTTTTAGAATATTAAAATAAGCTGAAAAAATCATTAATAGAAAATTTAAAGTAAGATATGATATTTAAAATAAAAATATGCTACAGCAGAATTTGTTACAATATTAATATGTGAGTGCATATTGTGGTCTTTATTAAATTATTTTTATACAACTCCATCATTGTATTTGCAGCAGAAGGTTATCCAAATTTAAACTAATTGCACTTTATTTAAAGAATGGTAAATGGAAACAATTGTTGGCAGAATCAGCTAATTCATTCACTGTGGAGACTGAAATAATACAAATTGTTAAACTCACTTATAGTTCTGTTTATGAGATCATGACAAAGTCCAAAGTAAAAATTGATGTGTTGAAACAGTAACTTTTATGTGTGTGAGTCTATATTGTGTCAAATTTTAAAGTTTCATTTATGTTATTCAGTAATTTCTATCTATGCAGTACTATTTGGCTAGTAAGAAACATATATGTGTGTGTATATAGACATATATATGAGTGTGTATACCTATAAAGCATGATTTTTTTATGTGAACAAACGTAAGAATATATGAGATTTTGCTGGTTATAGCTTTCAGTCTCAGATTTTGTTGCATGACTCAGAACTAGTAGTTTTATTCTAAAGTGGCTATATTTAAATATTTTAAAATTTATATTCAAGAACTTTTTAATGAACTCAAATTATTTAATAGAATAAAAAATGTTTAGAGAAGATTGCAATTTAGAGTTGTTAGGATCACAATCGTGGAAGACCTGGGCTCCAAACTGTGCCACAAAAGTACTAAGCTCTGGTTCATCTTTTCCAGTAGAAGCCTATAGTACCTATTTCATAGGATTACTTCAAAATTAAACTTGTATTTTGGTCATTCACCAGGATCATAATAATTGATGTAAAAAGTTATCATTTTAAGGTATATTTCAATTTTAATTGAAAAATGCATGACAAAACATAAAATATAAAATGACAAGATGGTGCAGAGCAGAGTAAGTCCCCAAACTAATATGGCTTACATTTAGAAAACTGGATGAAAAGTACTAAAATACAATGTTTATTCCTAAATAAAGATGAATATGATTATTTCTCCTATAAAGTTTACTTTGCTCAAACTTCCTCTAATGAATATGTGACACTCTTAAAACTGAAACGTATTTATTTTATTTAAACACAAAGTAATCTGAAGAAAGGAATAGTGAATGAAAAAGAAAAGAAAATGGAAATGTGGGAGAAAAGATCTAGCAACAGCCTTTGGAACAATTCGTAGTTGGGTAAATAACCTGTGTGCTGTGAACTATGCCTTTTGTCATTTGTAGGAATTATCATATATAACATGTCAGAAAAGTGCAAAAATAAGATGTAGTTGAAATTAAATCAATTAAGAAATTAGGATTTTTCTTGCAAAAGAGTAAAAAAAGGGTGAAGAAGTAGTTTGTTCTGCCTGGTGTGAGTTTTGGTAGCTGTGTCTTCAAAGATATGGGTCCATTTCATCTACATTATGAAATTTGTGGGCATAGAGTTGTTCATACTATTTATTATTTTAGTGTTCACAGGATTGGCAGTCATGGGTCCCCTTTATTTCTGGTATTAATAATTTATGTCTTCTCCCCTTTTTTTCCTTGTATCAGTTTCAGCTGACTTATATTTTCTCTTCATTCTTGTCATTTTGTGCTTCTTTGCATTACTGTTTATGTCATGTTATATTTGTTTCAAATACCGGCCATTGAAATTTCCCTTATTGGGAGCTGAATATTTTCAAATTGTTATTTTTCTAGAGGCTTATTCTGTGATGAGGTTAAGCTACTTGAAAACAAATTGATCTTTTGAGATTTTGATTTTCAAGCTTTGCTAAGTGTGTTTATCATAATGCTTAGAATGGATGTTAATTCTTCCCCACTGCTGAGTACTTTTCCAGTTGAGGTTTTCCTAATGAGAATAGGCACTAATTCCTTCCCTGTCTGAGCTCTGACAGTTTTCTTTTTAATCCCTTTCAGGTGCCATTTCCCAGGCCTCTTAGAGTTTCCTTACACTATTTATGTATTGATCAGTACTCAGCTGAATACACAAGGAGAAACTTCTGTAAATCTCCAGAGTTGTCTGCCCTGTAAACTCTAGGTGCCTGGGGCTCTCAGCCTGTCTCCTGTCTTTTCAATTCACAGGGTCTGCCTGGCTTTGCCTTGGTCCCCGCTCCCTGGACGCTCTGATATGGAAGCTCTCTCCAGGAAGTATTATAGAAGCAATCATATGATCACTTCATTTTTTCCCATATGTTAAGGATTAGCCTGTTTCGTATGTCTTGAGTACTTTTGTTTCATAAATCTGTCCTTTTTGGGGGTTGTTTCAACCAGAAAGGTAAATCTCTTCTCTATTTCTTCTTGGCAGTGTGCAGATTATTAGTAATAGGAATCTGTTTCTGTGTTACTTAGCATATGAATGACAGAAATTTCACTCAAACACATTTAACTTTTGAGGAGAATTAATTGATTGGTGAAATCCAAAAAAGAATTGAATACAACTTCAAGTAAGGTCACAAGTTCTGGGCACTGGGAAAACGTGAACTGTGAGCAGTCCCTAGTCTTTTTCCAGTTTGTACTTCTTTCTCACTGTGGGCCAAGGCTTCTCACTGTAGGCAGTTTGGCCACAAAGCACCCACTGATTTAACACATTGGCCATGCCTGATTCACTTTTCTACACTGACCTTCTTCAGTTATAAATGGAGACCATTTGAGCATCACCATGTGAGTCCCGGGTGGTGGAGAGGTAGATTGAGAGATTGCCATTAGAAGTAAAGATCAAAGTTCAGACAGTCCTACAACCATTTCTTCACACTTAATGATGTTACACTAATAGTCATATAAAGAGAATATGGTAACATTCTTCTAATTGGCTTATGGTGATTTTTTTTTTCCAGGAAAACCAGATATCCAATGGAAAGCATGCTAATTATTCAAGTTTTGTATCCTTTAGTCAAAATTAAACATTACTTTCATATAGCAGAGATCTTTTTAAGTACAATTAAATCTCAGAGACAAGTTTTTTCTTAACACGGAGAGAAGTTAACCACTGACATTAAGCTTTTCTGAAGTTTTTCTTTATGGTTTTTCCACGTAAGGCTTACAACTTGTCATTTCATTGTCACTTTTAATTTCCTTTATCCACACTTATCTTTCTTTTATTTTTCCTTATCTTTGTTATATTCCTTATCTTTCCTTTGTTTTTTTTTTTCTGAGACACTGAAGTCCAAATAATATATATATGAATTGTGACAGAAAGGCAACCATCTAGCAGTACTCTGAAAATGCTACAACATTATTTAGGTTAATGTAGACATAGGGAATAAAGGTTTGCTAATAAAAACTACAAAACTTGAAAATCATTATCAGTGTCAGAGACACTGCAGTAACTTTTCATCAGTGTCATATTTGAAAGTCAGTGATGTGTTTTTTTCTTCATCTGATAGGAATTATAGAGCTGCTTATGGAATGAGTCAATCACCAAACCAGAAAGGAAAGAGTATTTGATGGAGGAAAAGTGATGATCATCACTTTTTCTAAATGAGCAATTTACTATAACCTTGGGACATTTCATTCAATTATATGCAAGAAATTCAGCTTCCCCAAAAAAGTCTTTCTGGAAAAATCAGATTTTACTGTTACATCTTTAAAAAAATTTTTGAAAAGGAAGATCATTGTAAATTTCCAATACTATTATTTTTTATAAGTTAATTTCCTACATGATCAGATAATGGGTATCTCAGATGTAGTAATAGATAAAGAGAAACAAACAAAGTTTATTTCATAACTTCACTCTAAAACTTGTTTTTATGCCAAGGAAGGAAAGCAGCTTAGTTGGCCAGAAATGTCTGTAACATATTCTTACATGCAAGTTGGCCTTATAAAAAAATAACTTATTTATTTATTCATTGTAAACATGGTATATTTCAGGCCATGGACTAGGTTTTTGAAATACACTACTTCATAAGAAAAATCACAAGTTACTCAGGTTTTAGCAATCTAATCTGTAGGCATAATGGGCATTTAAGTGAGGTCAGTGATTTACAGTGACAGAATGGAGACAAAGTAAGGAGTCATTAACCCCACCTGAAATTATCTCAGGGAATACATCTGGGTTTATATCATGAAGAGCAGAAAAGATCATAAAGCAGATAGAGATGGGAAAAGCTTAGACATTATAAATAGTAGTATGCAGTGGAAGATGGTGTTATTCTTGTGTAATTATAACTAATTTAATGCATGTCAATAAGGTTACACAGATTGGAACCAGACAGAGAAAGGGCTTTTACATAATGCTTATGTCTTTAGATTTAAGCTTTGAATCAGAACTATAGCAAGATTTAAGGAGAAATGTAACATATTCTATAGGGCATTATTTTATCTTAATTAAGGATAGTATTACCTAATGAAGTACTTAATTTTGATTTTCCAAATAAGAATGTTTTTGCATGTTAAACATGTATCTCCCTCATGTTTAATGTTAACTGAGCCATTAACTTTCTAATTTCTTTATTTTTCTTTTTCAAATTAGTTGCAATAAAGAAATTACAAGTGAAAATGGAACTATGAGAAATTATGACCACCATAACTTTTTAAAATTGAATATAAACTCTTTTTTACTGCTCTATATTGTTGCCAATTATCCAAGTGACTGTTTTGTCCTTAGGCAATTAGAGGCGAACTCACAAGTTTGTTGTTATTTATACAATCATTTATTGCCTTTTTAATGGTACCCACAGAGTTTGATTAAACTTTTATCTAACACCAGTTCTACAATATATGAAGTTTAATTATCAAAGACACATTTTAGTATTTTCTATCTCGTTTTGAAAAGTCAGGAGGTACTGTGGCAGGGTCTTCTGAGCTTCTACTCACTGACTAGCTTTACAAATTCAATTTTGATTATTAAATTATATTGTGGTTCTTCTTACTGTTTGAAAATCTCTGACTAGCAATGGGCCAGATGTTGTTGCCTGATTAGATTCTGAGATATTTTAATCACCAGCTGTAGCATTATAAACCTGCTCTTTTAATACTTCACTTTAAGTTTTCCATCTGTTTTTAGCAGCTGGTCAGCTGTGTCTAGGTTGTCATTTTATTTCATTTTTTTTTCTTTATTACCCCACAAATACCATGGCTTCAATAGAACTTCTCTATCAGTCCTTATGATCAAACCAGATACTATTATTTTTTTTATTTGAAAACACACACATTACTTGAGTAAAAATTGTAGTAATTGTAGTAATAGTAAAGTTTCTGTATTTTCATTTCTTATCTGTGGACCACTAATATGTTGGACATGTCCAATATCCAACAAACACTAAAATTTTTAAAATTAATCTGGTTAAGATAGGGCACCTACCTGCCTTTTCAAAGGGATGTGTTAATAAAATAACCTTGCCAAAATATTCTCTATGTATCATAGTACTAAGGAATGGGCTTAGAGAATGGAGTTAAAAGAGATTGTATAATTTGGGTGTAAAATCTTTAAAAATAGGCAAAATTATATATCATCAATACTGGAGACCAGAACTGTAAAAAAGTTACATCAAAGATGGCATTATTGGGGCCTTCACAGGAACCCTGTCAGCAACTGTTCTTTCCTATCATTTTTTCCAAATCTAAGTTTGGGTCAAGTGTTGCCTGCTCTGAAAATGTATGCATATATGCCAGGCTGTCTCTTTACTAAAATGCTACTGCATCTAATTTAATGAAACGTTGATTTTAATAATTTAATTTGTTGTTTTACTTAACTGACTAGAAGTCCCTTTAGAGATTATGTCTTAGCTTTATTTATTTGTATATATACTCAAATTTACAGTTTGGAGGATTTAGAGAACACATAGCAAGTATATGGACCATGTAAAGGATGATCAACATGATAAAGTAAGCAATCCAACACTGTGAAAATAATAGACTTTAACTACAAGACAGCACTGAGTAAATAAGCCGTAAAGTTTTAAACATTTTTCTTTTTGGCAATGAAACAGCTGGAGGGTACATTTACAGCTAAACTTGGTTTACAAACATAGAACAAATGACTTCTAAATTCATTAAAAAATTGTTTTATTTTGTACCCACTGCATACCAGTCACTCTTTCTATTGCCTTATACACACACACACACACACACACACACACACACACACGCACAAAAATGGGCAAATATAGCTGTTTTTATATCACTTATATTCAAATAGATGATGGAAAAGAATTTTTCTATATAGTATACTACCTGAAGATCGTGAATTCTATAAGAATGTTCCCTACACAAGTGTAAACACTCTTGGTGGCATTTTGTGAAGAATGTAAATTCCTTAGGTGTGTGAGGAAAGCTGCTGTTGGAGGCTCTGGGGTTTGCCTAAATTTTGATAGGAGCAAATTTGATAGGAGCAAAAAGAACAATATCAGAAACAAAAAGTAGACTTGATAACAAAGTTTATATTTTGAGCATTTAATTAGTTAGAACCAGTATACCAATAAAGTTACCATGTCAGGACTTCCCAGCAAATATTTTAGAATCATGTCAACAGTTAATGATAAATTAATGTTAAATTATCATTAACTGATAAATGAGGTAAAAAAATAATTTCAGCAGAACTGAAAATTCCTCTTACTGATTATTTTTGAAATCTCCCTAGTAAGAACAGGTTTAGGGTTAATACCACAACCACCCTTCATTTAAATAGTATATTACCTATTTTTGATGGGTGTATATTCTGAATTTCATTATGAAATTTCAAGAAATCATACATAGCTCACTCCAGTGTGTGTAATTAGTGTTTGCTGTCAATACTTATGACATATTTAAAACAACCCAAGTTAAGGAAGGACTCATAGCATAAAGGAAAGATATAGGAAAGATATGAAGGAAAGATATTTGAAGTAACTCAGCCCAAGCTACATCTTCTGCAAAATCCTTTTATATCAATTGGGTAGATCATGTTTGGCATACTCTTTGATGACAAACCATTTCCAAGTCTCAAATATTACAAGACTGTAAAACCAATTAATCAAAACTTGATTCATTTATTTAACTTTACTTTTTAAAAATCAAGGTAAAATAAATCACTTAATCTAAAAATGGTGTATAGAGGAATAAAATATGAAAGTAAAATTTTCTTAACCTTCATCAGACCTAAATGATATATTTGAGCATATTGCTTTACTGGTAGTAGTGATAGAGTATACTTGTCTTCAAATTCTTTTATTTTTTTAATCAAAGACAGGTGTAGTCATTTACCCACCCATCATGTATTGATTTTAGTTATGGTGAATACAAAAATAAGCCAAGTACTAATAGACTTTGTCAGTAATCTGAGAATTGGGAAAATTAAATGATTAATCTAGATATTGGTCTTATGAATTTACCCTTTTAGCATTATAATGTTATGGTAGATAAGATAAGGATAACTACTCTATTGTTTAATATGATGTAACAATGCGAAAACAGACAAAAAAATGAAAAAAATTCAAGTAATTGAATTTTGGTGATGTTTATTTGGAATTATTACCAGGTTTTATATAGCTTTTAAGAAATAATTTTATATCCTAAACATTCTTGCTATAAAAATAGGTCATTTCTCACAAAGCATTGCTTAGAAATCTGTTGTTCCTGTCTTCAAGAATGTGACCTTTTTATTTTGTTTGTCAAAATCCATAATAATAAAAATCTAAAGCAAAGTTGTATTCTGTTATTCACTAATTAATATAACAAACTGTAGATGGGATTATGTTCATCATAAATTTTGCAAAAGGTACTCTTGTATCAATCCCTTCTATGAAAATGAATAAATTTGCAAATACTTAAATTCTCTCTTAACAGCCATTACACTTTATCAAGATCTTGTACAATCAATTTTGTGGATCATTTGAATAAACTGAATGGAAAGAAATAAGAAACAGTGTAATTTCTGACAATGAGTTATTTAATCTGAAGTACCTATTATTATTCCTAGGACTAAAATTACTATGTTTTTTTATTACATTTCCAGGAACTAAAGGTGATTTGCAAATACACTCTCACAAAGAGGTAATTTCCAGATCAGAAAGTTGCAATGAAAACAAAAGGAGAAATCTGACTACGTGTGGATCTTCTGAGGTGGGTAATACACACTGACAGGCACATATACATCTAAGAAACCATATATGTGCTGTCGATGCTGCTGCTTTAACTGGTAATGAGTATTATTTTAAGTGTGATTGTTTTATTTTTTGCACTGATTTCTTGGACTTCTTACAGTTAAACGAAAATTTTCTTCCGTAGGTGTTTCATAAGTAATTTTTACATATGTGAAGAAATTACTCTTGACTATCACACTATAACCCTACATCTTCTTTACAGAAACGAAAGAAGACAGGGAGCTATTTTTGTATAGTTCATTCGCTCTCACTCTTATAGGGGATTCAAAATAGTTTTCTTGTAGTTTACCAGTTAATCTGCAGGGGATCTGACACAAGCTGGAAAGCAGGGAGACCTGCTGAGATTTGCTGAGGACCTGCATGGATGAGAGCTTGTGTGATAACCAGCATCACAGCTTATTAGCTCCATTTATAAAAATGGTAACATTTGATTATGTGGTCTAGCACACCAAGAGACTGATACTTTTTGATTTAGACATTCGGTAAAACAAAGAAAGAAATTCAAAAAGCTTTAAGTTACATAATCCAGGTTAAGCCGTTGAAACAACGTTAATATTGGCTCTCTTTTCCTTCTTTGCAGGAAAGTCAGCAATTAAAATATTTTATAAAAAATCTACTTGAATACATGTAAATGTTAAAGAAAATTTTTTAATAATTGTACTTGATCCCTCATGAGTCCTCCTATCAGGAAAGGTGGGGAGGCATCTCTTACAGTAATGAAATCAAGCAACAATTCCATAATTTCCTTTCTATATGTGCTTATAGAATAGTTATTGTCAGAGGAAAGTTTTCTCTTGCTGTTATTAGTCATACCCTTGGGAATAGCTCCCAGATGGGTATAACCAGCAGTTTACCAGGGAAATGATCCATTCACATGTGTGTATTTAGAGATACTTGTTTTCCTTGTCCTTCTCCCGTGGTCATTTCCTCTGGAAACAACAGTAGCACCGTGTTGAAAGCTACTCGTCAGCAGTAGAAGGACCTATGAGAAGTGCCTTTATCCTCATAAGCCTGTGTGAAGCTTTAATTCATATATTCTTCATCTTACTCAAGATGAGGTCTTGCTTTCAAGACCTCAACTTCTATGTTAGGGAAGTGTTTTTCTCTCAATCACATTATACTCCGTTTTTAAGTTGCCAAAATAGAAAGGACTGGAATTATGTAGACTTTGTTTATCAGAGAAACAGCAGCTTTGCAAGTTGTAGGGTAAGTGTCAATAAAACAGCAAGAGAACTGGGTTGGCCAGTTGTCATTAGATGGGATATTCACAGTGTCACATGGGAAATTACCATAGATAACTGGGTCTGTGGCTTGATGAGGGTGAGTATTACAAATAAACTGTTTCTGGAAGTGATTTTGTTTTTACCCCAAATCCATTAAAAAAAATTTATGAGTGAAACAGAATAGTGGTGCTCATGAAACCACACTCTTTTAAGAAGGTAGCAAATCAAAAAATTTTTTAAATTATAATGACAATAATAATAAACATTTGCACATCTGTAGATAAAGGCAGTAGATGGTAGCCTAAAAGGAAACATTTTACTAAGATACCAGTTTCTAAGAACTATTGAAATTTTAACATTTTTCACATTTCAAAAAAGGGTAAATAAAGAATTATGAAACTTTTAGCACTGATATCTGAACATCAAATTTACATATGTATTATATGTATCACAACTTACCTTACTAATTCCATCTTTATTTAATGTTGAATATCTTTACCTGGCTGACTTAAGGTGTAACTCAGGTTTATTTTTATAATAACTGCATAATATTATGGTGAATATTGTGCTATAATTTATCCAGTTCATAACCTGTCCAGTTTTCTTTTATTATGTAATAGCTGTGTTAGAAATTGGGGATGATTGTTCATGTAGAGATAAATCTTTTCACATTTAAAGTGGCTCAGGCTTTTAGTAACATTGGAAAGGAACATTGACATACTTCTTGGAGTCATATCATCAAATAAGGATCGCTGTTATTGGTGATATCTTTAGAAAAACACTGTGGGGTCATTGGTGTTCAATGCTACTCATTATTCTATTATTCTTGAAATGATCTCTAGATATCACAAGTGTGGGCCCAGTGATCAAGAAGCCAAATACATTGAATCTTTCATTTCACTACAGGATAACAGTTGAAACACATATGTATATACATAAATATATGCATGCACATACTTTTAAATCAAGTGCCTTCCAGTCAAGGATAAAAACAAAAGATACCACTAATTTTATTCTCCTTTAAACACAAACTAACATTTAATCATATGCCTTATGTTCAATATCCCAGCACTTACATCACGTGAATTATCTTTCACTAATTTTCAATGTGCAATGGAAGGGACTTTCCTTTCTCTAGAAACAAGAATAACACATGAAAGATATATAAATCTCTATGAGAAACTGTGCTTACCTTATGCATTGCTGTATTTGCAGTATAAACATATTTCCTAGCACTTGTATCAGAATACTCTGAGACTGTTTATTTGTACTTTATGATTGTTTTCCTCTAAAAACATCCAACATTAGAACCTTACCATAACTGTTATTGCCTCACAGAAAAGTTCTTCTTAGCTTAAAAGAAAATTTTCAATTAGAACATTTAGTGCATAGCAGAAACTGTTTTCTGAAAGCCGTGGCACTTTTTATTGTTAGAACTTTGAATGGGAAAAGAAGGATGCTTGTATGTACTTACTCAGACAGAATCCTAGAAATTTGCAGGTGCTCTCTCCAAAAAAGGGGAGCAAGTAAGAGATAGGTTTTAATGACAAAGCGTGGTATTGATGTGGATAGAATGATGACACACCAGAATGCTTTGGGAAAAATAGCCAAGAGTTGAAAGTGTCCAAAAATGTTGTAGAGGTTCAAAGAGCACCACAAACCAGATGAAATCTATGATAGGATTGTTTGGACCTTGTGTCCAAACTCAGTAGACAGACCAAAGAACAGATATCAGTGAACAGTGGGAATCAGTGCCTCATGCCCAAAGGCCAGAAGGATGAGCTACACCACAGTGGAGGGCAGGATTCAGAACTCAAAGACCAAGAGCAAGAAGCCTTATCTCAAGCAAAGCCAGTGACATCAGGGCACAGTTAGGGCAGTAAGTCCTGTCATTTTGTGGATTACTTCTATAAGTCCTGTATTCTTGTTTTTGATGAATTTTATGTGTTTGCTCATTCTTGACTTAATCAAGTTATTCCTAGATCATGAGTTACACTTCAAAGGGAGCAGCAGAAAATTCTAGCTGCACCAGTGAACAGTGAAGAGTTACCACTAAGTTAGTGCTCTGAACTGTCCATTGACAAGCTAGTATATCCATTTCAGATCTTGAGCTGGAGGGCAGGTTGATATCGATATCTTGCAGTTAGGTTTTCTTTGTCTAGCAGATATTTTTTTCACATGAAATATTGGGGCAATGAGAACACAAAAGTGCTTGCTTTCTGGCAAACACAGTTTACTTCAGGCAAGATGCATACCTTATGAAGCAACACTTCTGTGTGCTTGATTGTTTCAGTCAGAACAGACGGTGCACTGTCTCTCCACAGATGTCTTTATAGCGGTTTGTGGCTTTATTTCTGTCTCTCCACAAAATGTTATGCAAAAAGCAAGACACGGTAATATCAAGGATATATATATAGAGAGAGAGAGAAGAAACCAAAGATTCAGTAACTTATTCAATATACTGCTTCAGCAAACTGTTCCTGCATTTACCTGAGCACCCACCTCTGCCATTCTTCATCACACATCTCCCTTAAGCAGTGAGTTTAGGATTATAAAAATCCAGGTCTTGGAAGCCACAACGGTGCTCTTAAATTTTGGTATGTTGGTGGGAACATCCTATGATAGCTGTGGAACAGGTAGATACTCAGAGTGAAAGGAAGCCTATCTGAAACAGCATTTTATGGGTAGAGCTGCTCACTAATTTGCTACATCCTTTCAGGATATTAACTGTCTTAGCCTTGCTTCTCCCAGGAAAGCAAAATCTGAGACAAGCTTTTATAAAAGTTAGCTTATTTTGGAAAGTTATCTCAAGAAATAAAAATGAGGGACTGGACATAATTAAACAAGAAAAGAAGAAATGCCATTATAAGGTTTCATTTTCAAAGGTTACCTCTGTGGCTAACTGTGCACGATCTTGCCAGGATCTTCTAAGGACCTATAGAGAAGATACTTAAAGTGGTCCGTTCAAGGGACTGAAAGGGGCCTATTAAAACCATTCTTATTTCCCATTATTAATACAAGGAAGATCCCTTGCATCTCCTTTGCACCACTACTTTGGGTCTGCTGAGCTTAGGGTGAGCTCCCAGAGGCATCTTATTCTGTTGTATCAGAAAGCACAGAAACAGATAGCCAGAGTTACATGGAGCAGCTGAAGCACATGCAGGCATGTTAGAGTTGTATAAAGCTAGTTGCTGCAGTAACGGTCAAAGGAAAAAGTGGGCTGTGAGAAATGTCAGGTGGAACACAAAAGGTGTCTACTACATTAACTGAAATTGTCTGTGATACAGACTCACTTCAAATTCTTCTCAGGAAAACTAGGAAGCGTTGTTTTAACCCAAAGCTATATAAAAATTAACTGAGAATGACTAATGCACAATATGAAATGCATTGTCTACTGAAAATAAGAAATACTCTACAGTGTGGCATGCATTTATATAGATGTCTCAGAGCTTCTTCTGAGTGACAAATCTTAACACTCGCTCTGTCTTTTTTTGGTTGTGTTTGGTATTTTAATAAAAGTAAGGTTAATATGAGTAATACTTTGTATAACTAATGCAAAGGTGTATTAATTGGAGTGTAGTAGTCAAAAGAGATATCATGAAAGAATCTTCCAATTATCTTTCTATATTCCTCAGTCCTACAGACCCTTCTATATTAGTAGTGGCCAGGGACTACTGGGCTGTGGTGCATTTAATCCAGGAAACAGCCAATTAAATAAAATGAGCATTTCTTAAATCAGTCCTAGCTTTTTTTTTCTTTTTTAAATCATTTCTGAGACATGATATTTACATAGGGAAGGAATGGAAGTATTGAGGCAGATCTGAGTATGATCAGTTTGAAACATTCACAGGGGTATGAAGAGCCAACCACATAGGTCTCAGAAAGCAGCTTTTGTATGAGAACTTTTTGCCTTCTATACTCCGTTCCTTGAAGTCAGAATTTTATCAGTCACTTGTCATGTACACAGTTGGTGCTATTTCTCAGACTAGAGAGTTAGTAAATAGTATTCTATTATATATTCTGAGATTATAGGATTTTTGTTTCTATGTGTGTCCAATAAATTTCCTGTTCTTTATATTTGCACACTAAGATAGTCTTTGTCTCCATAATACACATTTACTTCACATAGCACACAAAATCTCTTATTTCTTCAGTATGAAGTATGCATTGTTATTATTCTGGTTCTCTATATACTCATGTAGTATTAAGCATGTGAAACAAAATTATATAATCTATTAATTGGGTATTTGCTCATGTTTTAAGTTATCTTAATATTAATTTGTGACATAAATATTACATATAAATAGAAAAGCAATGAGATATTCAGATAACTCATATGAAGATTTTAATTCATTATATATATAATATATAAAATATGTTATACACTATATATTAAGAAACACATTACATATTATATGTATTATATATACACATCATATATGCAATATAATATACATAATATAATACAAATATGTATGTTATACATTATATATATGTGTACATATGTATATATAAGTTCACTGAAGTTGGACTTGGTTGAAGTAATGTATACTTCCTTTGCCTTAGGTTAGAACTGAAACTTCATTTAGGCTTAGGATATGGATAATTTTCTACCATGACCACTTTGGTTCTATATTAATCAATGATCAACTTGGTCACTATCAGTTTATTTATTTGCCAAACAAAATACTAGTTTCTAAATAGGTTTCAGCTATTGGAGCCTAGTATTTTTATAGTTAAGTCTTTATAGCGATAGCCATCACTGTTTCTACAGTTACAAATCTTTCCATTGCTGCTTACTAATGCCAAACCCATGAAATTTGGGGATTGTAAGAAGTAAAACTTTCCAAAAGTAAATATATGCTATAAAATTTCTATTTTAAAATGCCTTCTCTGTACTGCAGAAGCTTAGATAGAAAGGGAATAATTTTATTGTGAAGTGTTGTCTAGGATCCTTCCCCAACAATCCTAGTTGTCATATATTAGCTTTCATTTTAAGAATAAGTTACTATGAAATATTAAAAGGTAATATGTCTCAATTTACATTTAGAGATAAAATTAGTCTTTTTACTCTAAAGAAGTTTTTTCATATAAATATATCTCAGAAGTCTAAATGAAGCTCACATATCTGATGTTAGCAGTCAGTTCTAATTGATGATTTATATTAAATATCATTAATTCATATACTTAATTTGCAACTTTCATAATTATTTCAATTTTGTGAAACATTTTAATTTTTTAAATAAGTTTTATTATTTTCCATTTTGAATTAGACACCATTTATTATTTTTGTCTTCTTACAGTCCCTATGTTATTTAAGAGTGGTGATCTTTTATAAGTACATGCAATTATTATATTCTTTTTCATTCCATAGCTACATCTACACCTTTGAATCTATATTCTGCAATTCAGAAGTTTAAAAAAATACTCCCAACTAAAGAGTGAAAGAAGAAATAATAGTGAAAATTTAAAACATATCTAAATTTTAATGAAATGTGACAATTGTAAAAATTAAGATGTCTCACAAGGTTTATTAGGTTATTTAGTATGGTGCTGCTTCAGAAAAAATAAGGTGTGTGCAGAGTTACTCAAATAATGAGGGATCTCCATTTTTAAAGAATTGATTAAATAACCAGTGCCCCTCAGAATATACATTGGATAATACTGCCCTGGAAAAATATATGACAAATAAAGAAGCATAGATTTTAACTTTTTCACATTTTTAAAGCACAGATAATCAATGGAAATCCTGTATGTTTCTTTGATAAAATAAAAACTGCCACCATGTAAGATCATGAAAAATATTTTATGCTTATATTATCTTCCAAACCAGGACAGTGATTTTAAATATTTTGCAGTGAGGTTTCATACCACCCATAAAATCATCAAAAAATATGTCCCCAGTTTTTTGCCACAAGAATAACAGAGATTTGGTTACCCCACAAAGGCCTTCTAAATTAACCTCTATATTTAGTTAAGTTTATGGAACAGTTAGGACATGTTTGATTATCCAAGAGAGAAAAAACTGTGATGAAAATTTCCATTTGGAAATGGAAAATGGAAATGACACACCCTATGTCCCACACATGGGCCTTCTAATGTCCTGTTTATCAGGAATAACAGAATCTTTTTTATCTGCTGTGGAGGGATTTCTCTGGTGTAGTTTGTTCCAGGAAACTCTCCCTTACACATTATCCTTCCTGACTGTATTTGAGAGGTGCAGGGAATGGAGGCCACTATCAGGAACCACCCCAACCTAATTTCTCTCCTTCTTAGTGCAAATTCTAGTGTGTGACTTCAAGGGATGAGTAATCACAGGTATTTGTTTGTCAGAATTGGAGTCTCCTTTTCAAAGCCAATCCTTTAAAACTTTAGCAAGCTTCACATCTATTTAATTTGGGACAGTGATGTGTTATAGAAATCAAAACTACAAATATGTCATTTAATTATTGTAACATTTGAGTCTGGATTCAGACCCATGAATTCTGGTAATTAGTCTCAAAGCCCTGCACATGCTTGTACTGTAGCTTGCTACTCAGAATTTCTCTTATTCAATACATTGGGTGGGAAGAAATTGCTAATAGTCCCTACTTTCAGTATATATCCCCGAAGTAATGTTCTTTTTTTATTTATTCCTCCTTCCCTTTCTTCCTCCCTCCTTCCTTTCCTTCCCTCCTTTTCATCTCTCTCTTTTTTAAAGAACCAGATTGAAACTTCTAAATCAGACAGTGGGTTTGTAGGTAGGAAGAAGTGTTAGGTTTCCCTTAGTTCCTAATCTTACTGCCTGCCAAATACCCTACTTGCCAAAGCTGCCTAATACAACTTTCCCCTAACTTTAGTTTGATGTGTAGAATTTGCCTTTTTCGACCCAGTGAAGCTACAGATGCTCAGAATTTTGGTCATTCTTTATTTCAGCCCACAGGCAAAAGGAGCTTCTTTCAGCAAAGGTCCATTTTTCTTTTAATTTAATTTTCTGCTTTGAGATAGGCTGACTTCAGGGAAAGCTTGTATATTTCAGGACCTTACTTATAGCTGTAGAACTAGCTAACACACTCAGACATTATGATATTTTCCTGCCTCATCCCAAACTTTGCATGTTCAGTAGGCACAATCTGAATCCCAACGTACAATGATCACAGATTCACAGCTCTTTTACCAACACATAAAGATTGCCAGCTTCTGTTGCTGAAGAGGTAGAGGAAGGGTCCTTACTACCCTTCATCCTGTCTTCTTAGTTCAGTTAATTCAAATTTTAGCATATGTTACTACCAATCTGTATCTTCCTATACCAAATTTTGAATCAGTTCAGATGCTTTTACTTGCAGATAATGCACGGCTCACACTGAGATTCCTTAGGTAGAGCTTATAACTTTTACAAAAGCCCTGAAATTCACTCTTGTTGTGCTGGAAGTCACATTTCCAGCCCCAAATGGAATTTGATGGCAGACATGGAAAATTCACATGCACTAGAATTTGAAGCTTGAATAGACTCAATTTTCAAAAAGAGTCCTGCTGAAAATGAGCTATATTTTAAGAAGTAAGGGGATTTGGAAGCTTAGAATTTCATATACACTATCCCTATAGATCATTCTGAATCTTATAGATATTTTAAAATAATATTTAATTATCTTACTTAGAGAGAGTTCAGATGATATTTCATACCAATTATATAAAATATTAACTGTAGAAATTAAAGTGACAATAAGTAGCCCCAGTGAAATCAGTTTATAAATATTATGTAGCTGCCACACTAAAAAAAATTTTTTAAAGGCCAGATTACTCAGAGACCATACACATTAAATGGGCAATTAGTTTGCTTTATCTTCTTTTGTGTAAGATCTTTGAACTGTAATGTTTTTGTAACAAAAAAAAAGACAAAATACAAAATCTTTGACTAATTTGAAATTGCCCAAAGATGCAATAGGGAGCTATGTATGAAAAGATAGTTATCCTTAAAGAGGTCACTTGGCTGTCAAAGCTAAAACTATAAATTTCAACAACACATTTGGAAGAAAGCAAGGACTCTGAAATAAGAGATCTGAGGTTTAAAACCCTCAATCATCATTGTATAACACAAAAACAAATGTAGGTTAAGACATACTGAATTATGCTGCTTTAGATAAGTAATACTCAGCAGGCAGGGTTGTTCTGAAGATTAAATGATAAAACAGTGAACTAATTTAGCAAACAACATAATACATTAGTAGGTCCTCAAAAACTACGAGTAATTCAGTTATTTAATTTTGTTAAATACTACTCTTTTTGTTAGAATTAGAAATAGAAAGGACTAAGGGCATTTAATTCATTCCTTTCTTACTGCTTCTTTGCTTTTTATGATTCTTCTAAAGATGCCTTTATTGTCCCTGAGTCCTCACCTAAAAGATGAATAACTTCCCATTTGAGTCACATTAAAAATCCTCCTTTGTGGAGAATTTCAGGCCATCATACTTGATACTGCCTTAATAATAGCACTAAATATCCTTGCTCACTACAGCAGCCCCCGGTCTTATCAATAACTCATTCATGACTCAACTATCATATTACATTTATAGATTTTACTTTACATCTCAGTAAACATTTTGTTTTATTTTCAGCACTCAAAATCTCTAGCCATTCTACATCTTGAGTTCATACCCTAGGGGGAGCCAAAAGACAGCTGCTGAGATCCTAGTCCAGACTGTCTCCCTGTGTCACTATTGTGTGCCTTAGAAAATCACAGAATAGATTTGCTTTGTCAAATAATCATATTTGCTTCTACTTCCAAGCCCAGAAAACCACCCTTTAAAAGGCTAGCGCTAGGTACCATAATTATAGATAAAGTTCCGATAAAATGAGTGGATTCTTCAGTCCCTGCCTTCCTCCTTATGTTTAACTGTCTTACGTTTTGTGTTTGCTTGCTTAATCACTCAACAGATTTTGTCAAGTATCTAGTATTTACCAGAATATAGATATAGGCTAAGTACTGGGGGTACAGTGGCATTCAAAACAGACCTGATACCTAGTTTTATTGAATTTACATATGTTTATAGATCATTTATTTCAAAGAAGCTTTTTAGCATGAGTATTTGATTTAATAGCCCTGACAATTCTAAAGGTTTGACATTCTATTTCTCATGGAATCATAATGGAAGTTCTAAAATACTTATTTTTATTATAAATATGATTAATGAAGTATAAATAGGTTTAGTCTTCATAAACACCAGTGCATCCAATCAGATTGCCTTCTGATCCATTCTCCATTGATCAGCCCCTTAGAAATTCCTTCCCGACTCTCCTGATAGCACTCTAGTTCCTCCACCAAAACACTGCTTGTATACCCCAGACATATTAAGTGACTTAGGTTTGCAAACTTGGAAAGCAATTACCTTCATATTTTAAAAACACATCAATATGTGAAGGGGCCATATATGTGAAAGGATGATTCTGTATCTTCAGTGAAGGAGATATTCAGAGCAGCAGTAAAAATCACCAGAAGGGACTGGTGGTAAACATACATTAAGGTCCCTATAGAGTGAGATCTTTGCTTTGGATCCCCTTCCAGTAGATCTAGATGACCTCAATAAGTAGGAACTCAAGCCAAGAAATCTGGAAGCATCTGCCATGTTTTGTTGAAAAGATAATAATTGACCTTTGCACTGTAAGGGTCACTGAGTCAAGACCACATAACTCTGCTAGTGATGTTTTAGTACCTTTCAGAGCACGCTGCCTGAAAAGGGAGACTTCTGAAGAAGAAACCTCTATTCTAAAAGTAAGATAAGATGCAATGGACAGATTCAGTCTTAATTATTTTATTATTTTTTAAATATAGATGGTAGGTTTTGGGTTGGAGACCATGGATTGTCTGGAGAATAGTAGAAGTGACAATTAAGGTAAGATGTCAGGACTAAAAGAAGGTCCATAGTAATGAAATGGTATCTATCCATTTTGTCTTTTAATCACTACCTGCCCTGATTTCTCTTCTTTTTTTCTTTTATGTAAATAGCATATATACTTCTATACTCCCCAATCCATTGATACCATTGATTAGATTGGAGGGGAGCATATTCCTGACTCAAAGCAATTGTTTTTTCTCTTGGTATCTGTTTTTTTTTTCTTTTCGACTATCTCTTTTGCCAGGTGGTCTGGAAAAATAAAGAAACTAGGTGAAGAAAGGGAGGAGAATGAAGTTGACATAGAGAGAGGGAAAGAAGTAACAGAAAGCAAGTTCTTATTAATTAGACTTGGAATCATTTCCTATGTCTGTCTGCATTCTTGCCCCTAATTTCCAAAAGATATTATTCTAACCTTATAAAAATTTCTGATTGTTCATAATCAATGTAAGAGTGTCTTTGGATCATTTATCCTAGTGTTTTGAACTTCATATTCACATTATGGAGTGACTTCTTTCAAAATGCATTGATAGCATATTTTATAACCTTTAATGTCTGTCCTAAATATATTCAGCTGATTAGAAAATTGTCACATGGTAGTATTTGTAGGTTATAATATTTTCTAATTTATAGTGAGTATTATGGTCCATTTGATGATAGTTTATCCTTTGGACTTCGATGTGATGCTATTGGTAATATTTCCATGTAGAATATTTTAAAATATGAAACCTCTGAAATATCAAATAAAATGATTATTAGATTTAACAGGGAAACTTAATTGACAAGAGAAAGATCATTAGCAAGTGTAAAAAAAGAATAGTCTCATTTAAACCATGTATATATGTTCTTTGTTCAACTATTCAGTTACCCTGACAGTTAACCAAACCCCATAGTGAACATTCCCTGAATGAGTCAAACCTCCAAGAATTTCAAAATAATACACAGGCAATACCCATGTGTGAGTGCTGTGGCAAAATCAATTCTCACAAACTCAGCACAGTCACATAAGGTTCTTAAACATTTAGACAAAAGGTAATGGATGTTTCATTTCCTAGAGTCAGGTTTGGAGGTCAGTGCTATGAAAAACTGTGTGTGGGAGGCACATACAGCAATATTTTTTTTTCTTTTCTCTTCTAGTGTTCAAAAGTAAGTATAGGAGCCACCTACACAACAAGCTTTGTTCATAGTTATTTGATTTGGGTTCTTGCTGTGAAGCAACACATTGATGAGCTGTGTGCTGGGGTAGAAAAACTGAGCATGAGATTGTGGTGAGTTGTGGTCAGGCCTGACCAACAGGGGAACATAAAGGAGAAAGTTCTAGTCACTGTGGCATGAATGCAGATCACGTAAGGCAAGAAATTCAAGGCCTGTAACTAACATTGAGTTTGGAATATGTGGCCTGGTAAAAGTTTAATTATATTTATAAGTAATTTTTGTTGCTGAGAAGAATTCACAGATTAGTGCTGTCTTAATATGAGTCCACAAATTTTTTGATGTAGTGAGACCACCATACTCTGGCATAGCTCCATGAGACAAGAGGAAGAAATGGTAGCCAAGCCCAACTACTTGCATGCTGTTTGCAACTTTGTTCTTATTCCTAGTTGCTCTAAGAGTAAGAAAGAATAAAAACCCAAATTGTCATTTTTCCCTATCCTCCTATGCATACTGACTCTGAAGATCTGGACAAATGTAAGGATCAGTTGATATTTTTTTTCCATTACACCCAAACACACACATTCAGAAATGCAAACCAATTCTCTCTTTAATGACTTTGGAAAGAGGTAGAGGAAAATAATATGTGGGCCATATTCATCTTTATCCTAATATATCATAAAGAAAATGATGTGAGTGGTTTTCACTTGCAGTTCTTAAGATGCATAACCAAGAGGAGTCTAGACCACTGGATTTTGCTTACATAGAATCTTCCTGGGCTTCAAGTTCAAATAGTCTGTAGATACTCTTTCTAGGTATTAGGGTAGAAGTGTTTTCACAGTGGACTCACAGGTAAAGATCACAACAGGGTAAAGCCCTTCAAAGAGGACAGCAGAGCATTGTCTAACTGCTAGTTTCGCTAGCTGATAATAGATATGGTTCTTCAATTATTAATATAATGTTGAATTTTTCCCAACTTCTTTTCACTCCTTCTGAGACAGGCAGGTAATAGTGGGTTAATACAAATGAGCCAGAAGTATATAGAGGAAAATCACTGCTTATACAAAAATGCCACAGACCTTGAATTTAAAAATAATAAGTTTAATTGCAATATTAATGATTTCCTGAGACTTCTAGGCAATGATAATAAGGAAGAAAGATGAAAGGAAATTCACCCCACTTGATAATATGATTTTAAAAAACCTTGAAGATTAAAGCTGTGTGGAGCTGGAGTCAAAATGGGCATAGAAATCAATGTGAACAAAAAAAGAATAATATAGAACTAACGAAAAGGAAACCACATTATATATAGTATGATGTCTAATAAGGCTGGCATTGAAATGAATGGAACTCATACATCCTAATAAATTATATGAATCAACAGTTCATAGGAATAAAAACAGCTAATAAATATTAAAAGGACCTCAATTTCATTAATAATTAAGTAAATACAAAATAAATTAGGTGCTATTTTCAACTCTCATCTGGACATATATTTGCATGTTTTGTAGTAAAAGTAAGGGTATAGAAAGTAGGCAGGCATTCTTACATGCTGGTGATTAGAGTCTGAATTGTTACAATTATTTATAAAATGCATTTAGAAAACATGATCTATTTTAAAAATTCACATCCTTTGATCAATAATTTCACTTACAGAAATTTTAATATTTACACATTTGTGATGCATACCAAACGAGATGAATAAAGTTGTTAATTTCTTCACTCAGAAAAGGTTTTACAGGAAAAAAATTTAGATGAATATACAGAGAACTAGGATATATTCACAATCAAATGTTAGTTACTCTGTATAAAGAAAAAGACTGACTCTAGTGTGCTTATATGTAGCAATCTATATGTTGACCAATTACAAGAACAAAAACACTTAGCAAATTGTACAACTATGTATAGTTTTTCCCTTTCACTGCATGCACACAGACACACCCTTGGACACAGAAGCATCTGGTCCAGAATCAAGGAAGTAAATAAAGGTTAAAGCATAAGGAAAATCTAGTTTCAGGAATCTGCATAAAAGTAGAAGTTGTTTCTTCAGTGAAGTTTCAAGGATCAAGTTTTAGTAAGAGAGGTATGCCAATATCTTTGCTGGGATAAAGCATTTTATTTAGGCTGTGGTGGTGAATTCCTTCCTTACTTGGCCAATTGGGGCTACTTCCCCCCACATACCACACCCCAGATTTATTGAAATATAATGACATAATATTGTATTAGTTTAACTTGTACAATGTACTTATTATTTGATATATGTATATATTGCAAAATGATCCCCATAATAGGCTTAGTTAACACCTATCATAACTTTTTTTTTTTTTTGTAGATAATTATTTTTTATTGAAGGGTAGTTGACACACAGTATTACATTACATTACTTTCAGGTGTACAACATAGTGATTCAACATTTATATACATGACAATTCTAGGTACCAGCTATCACCATACCAAGCTGTTACAATATCTTGACTATATTCATTACATCCCGGTTACTTATTATTTTACCATTGGAAGTGTGTACTTTTTTGTTTTTTTTTTTGTGAGGGCATCTCTCATATTTATTGATCAAATGGTTGTTAACAACAATAAAATTCTCTATAGGGGAGTCAATGCTCAATGAACAATCATTAATCCACCCCAAGCCTAATTTTCGTCAGTCTCCAATCTTCTGAGGCATAACAAACAAGTTCTTACATGGAGAACAAATTCTTACATAGTGAATAAGTTCTTATATAGTGAACAGTACAAGGGCAGCGATCACAGAAACCTTCGGTTTTGCTCATGCATTATGAACTATAAACAGTCAGTTCAAATATGAATACTCATTTGATTTTTATACTTGATTTATATGTGGATACTACATTTCTCTCTTTATTATTATTATTTTTAATAAAATGCTGAAGTGGTAGGTAGATACAAGATAAAGGTAGAAAACATAGTTTAGTGTTGTAAGAGAGCAAATGTACATGATCAGGTGTGTGCCTGTAGACTATGTGTTAATCCAAGATAGACAAGGACAATAAAACATCCACGGATGCAGAAGATTTCTCTCAGAACAGGGTGGGTGAGGTTCTAAGCCTCACCTCTGTTGATCCCCAATTTCTCACCTGATGACCCCCTGCGACTGTGCCTGTCTTAGGTTGTTCCTCCCTTGAGGAATCTTACCCGTCTCTGGCTAACCAGTCATCTTCCGGGGCCATACAGGGAAATGTAAAGTTGGTAAGTGAGAGAGAAGCAATATTGTTTGAAAAGGTTAGCTTTTTATTTCTTTGCATATTTATGCCCTGTAGCTTCTATGCCCAGCATTTGTCTTGAGGTATCTTTACCACTTGGAAGAATTATGATACTCGGTAAATTTGATATGAGGCACGAATTCTATTTAAGGGTTGTAATTAGGAAGGAAGAAGAAAAGCTATAGAAGTAGCAGGCGGAAGAAAACATGGGAAGATTGATTATTTCTTTGACATATCTTCTTGTAGAGTAACTTCAGGATGTATAGGTTTTAAGCTACTACTTAAATTGCGCACACACATTAACATAATAAGAGTACAGTTACATAACCAAAGCATACCTGTAATTACCAGCCATCTCCAGTGAAACCAAGAAAACCAGTTAGGCACCTTAGGCATTTGTGAAAACTTATCTATGATATGGTGGATATTGTCCAACTGAACTTGAACTGTCTGAGAGAAATCAGACAAATTAAAACAACCCATTCCTGGGGAATGTTCACATCCCATATGTTCTTTTAACAGTAAATAGTCTGTAGTTGTAAGATTTTGGAGCGCTACACTTTGCACTTCTCCTAATTCTTGGTTGAGTTCCAACAGTATAGATCCAGTCAAATTTGTTGTTTTACTGTAGGCACAGGCCAGCTTAGATATCTCCTTCATCCCCATGGCAAGTCCAGGAGCTGGTGGGATGAGTGCATCTACAGCTGTAGCAGTGCGTGGATCTTTGTTGGGGTTTTTTGATGATCATCTTCTGGCATGAGTCTTCCAGAGAGTGCTGATGTTGGAAGTTCTTTTTCATATCGTATCTTAGTTCATTTTCAGGGTAGCCCAATTAGGCTTTGATCCTCTGTATAAACACAAACAGACCCTTTGCCTACACTTTTATATGCCCTTTTTACCCTTGTGTAGAACTCATTGGAGGTTACCACACAGGAACTGCCCCCTTTTTTTTTTTCCTTTGGTGTCACTAATCTACACTTACATGACTAATATTATGTTTACTAGGGTCTCCCCTATACCAGGTCCCCCCTATAAACCCCTTTACAGTCACTGTCCATCAGCATAGCAAAATGTTGTCGAATCACTACTTGCCTTCTCTGTGTTGTACAGCCCTCCCTTTTCTCCTACCCCCCATGCATGCTAATCTTAATAACCCCCTACTTCTCCCCCCACCTTATCCCTCCCTACCCACACATCCTCCCCAGTCCCTTTCCCTTTGGTACCTGTTAGTCCATTCTTGAGTTCTGTGATTCTGCTGCTGTTTTGTTCCTTCAGTTTTTCCTTTGTTCTTATATTCCACAGATGAGTGAAATCATTTGGTATTTCTCTTTCTCCACTTGGTTTGTTTCACTGAGCATAATACCCTCCAGCTCCATCCATGTTGCTGCAAATGGTTGGATTTGCCCTTTTCTTATGGCTGAGTAGTATTTCATTGTGTATATGTACCACTTCTTCTTTATCCATTCATCTATCGATGGACATTTAGGTTGCTTCCAATTCTTGGCTATTGTAAATAGTGCTGCGATAAACATAGGGATGCACTGATCTTTCTCATACTTGATTGCTGCATTCTTAGGGTAAATAGCTAGGAGTGCAATTCCTGGGACAAATGGTAGGTCTCTTTTGAGCATTTTGATCTACCTCCATACTGCTTTCCACAATGGTTGAACTAACTTACATTCCCCCCAGCAGTGTAGGAGGGTTCCCCTTTCTCCACAGCCTCGCCAACATTTGTTGTTGTTTGTCTTTTCGATGGCAGCCATCCTTACTGGTGTGAGGTGACACCTCAGTGTAGTTTTAATTTGCATTTCTCTGATAATTAGCGATGTGGAGCATCTTTTCATGTGTCTGTTGGCCATCTGTACTTCTTTTTTGGAGAACTGTCTGTTCAGTTCCTCAGCCCATTTTTTAATTGGGTTATTTGTTTTTTGTTTGTTGAGGCATGTGAGCTCTTTATATATTCTGGACGTCAAGCCTTAATCGGATGTGTTGTTTTCAAATATATTCTCCCATACTGTAGGGTTCCTTTTTGTTCTATTGATGGTGTCTTTTGCTGTACAGAAGCTTTTCAGCTTAATATAGTCCCACTTGTTCATTTTTGCTGTTGTTTTCCTTGCCTGGGGAGATATGTTCAAGAAGAGGTCACTCATGTTTATGTCTAAGAGGTTTTTGCCTATGTTTTCTTCCAAGAGTTTAATGGTTTCGTGACTTACATTCAGGTCTTTGATCCACTTGGAGTTTACTTTTGTATATGGGGTTAGACAATGGTACAGTTTCATTCTCCTACATGTAGCTGTCCAGTTTTGCCAGCACCATCTGTTGAAGAGACTGTCATTTCGCCATTGTATGTCCATGGCTCCTTTATCAAATATTGATTGACCATATATGTCTGGGTTAATGTCTGGATTGTCTAGTCTGTTCCATTGGTCTGTGGCTCTGTTCTTGTGCCAGTACCAAATTGTCTTGATTACTATGGCTTTATAGTAGAACTTGAAGTTGGGGAGTGAGATCCCCCCTACTTTACTCTTCTTTCTCAGGATTGCTTTGGCTATTCGGGGTCTTTGGTTTTTCCATATGAATTTTTGAATTATTTGTTCCAGTTCATTGAAGAATGTTGCTGGTAGTTTCATAGGGATTGCATCAAATCTGTATATTGCTTTGGGCAGGATGGCCATTTTGACGATATTAATTCTTCCTAGCCACGAGCATGGGATGCGTTTCCATCTGTTAGTGTCCCCTTTAATTTCTCTTAAGAGTAATTTGTAGTTTTCAGAGCATAAGTCTTTCACTTCTTCGGTTAGGTTTGTTCCTATGTATTTTATTTTTTTTTATGCAATTGTGAATGGAGTTGTTTTCCTGATTTCTCTTTCTGTTGGTTCATTGTTAGTGTATAGGAAAGTCACTGATTTCTGGGTGTTAATTTTGTATCCTGCAACTTTGCTGTATTCCGATATCAGTTCTAGTAGTTTTGGGGTGGAGTCTTTAGGGTTTTTTATGTACAGTATCATGTCATCTGCAAATAGTGACAGTTTAACTTCTTCTTTACCAGTCTGGATTCCTTGTATTTTTTTGTTTTGTCTGATTGCCATGGCTAGGACCTCCAGTACTATGTTAAATAACAGTGGAGGGAGTGGGCATTCCTGTCTAGTTCCCGATCACAGAGGAAATGCTTTCAGCTTCTCGCTGTTAAATATAATGTTGGCTGTGGGTTTATCATAGATGGCCTTTTTTATATTGAGGTACTTGCCCTCTGTTCCCATTTTGCTGAGAGTTTTTGTCATGAACGGATGTTGAACTTTGTCAAATACTTTTTCAGCATCTATGGAGATGATCATGTGGTTTTTGTCTTTCTTTTTGTTGATGTGGTGGATGATGTTGATGGACTTTCGAATGTTGTACCATCCTTGCATCCCTGGGATGAATCCCACTTGGTCATGGTGTATGATCCTTTTGATGTATTTTTGAATTCGGTTTGCTAATATTTTGTTGAGTATTTTTGCATCTACGTTCATCAGGGATATTGGTCTGTAGTTTTCTTTTTTGGTAGGGTCTTTGCCTGGTTTTGGTATTAGGGTGATGTTAACTTCATAGAATGAGTTTGGGAGTATCCCCTCCTCCTCTATTTTTTGGAAAACTCTAGGGAGAATGGGTATTATGTCTTCCCTGTATGTCTGATAAAATTCCCAGGTAAATCCATCTGGCCCGGGGGTTTTGTTCTTTGGTAGTTTTTTGATTACCGCTTCAATTTCGTTGCTGGTAATTGGTCTGTTTAGATTTTCTGTTTCTTTCTGGGTCAATCTTGGAAGGTTGTATTTTTCTAGGAAGTTGTCCATTTCTCCTAAGTTTCCCAGCTTGTTAGCATGTAGGTTTTCATAGTATTCTCTAATAATTCTTTGTATTTCTGTGGGGTCCGTCGTGTTTTTTCCTTTCTCGTTTCTGATACTGTTGATTTGTGTTGACTCTCTTTTCTTCTTAATAAGTCTGGCTAGAGGCTTATCTATTTCGTTTATTTTCTTGAAGAACCAGCTCTTGGTTTCATTGATTTTTGCTATTGTTTTATTCTTCCCAATTTTATTTATTTCTTCTCTGATCTTTATTATGTCCCTCCTTCTGCTGACCTTAGGCCTCATTTGTTCTTCTTTTTCCAATTTCGATAATTGTGACATTAGATCAGTCATTTGGGATTGATCTTCCTTTTTTAAATATGCTTGGATTGCTATATACTTTCCTCTTAAGACTGCTTTTGCTGTGTCCCACAGATGTTTGGGCTTAGGTTTGTTGTCATTTGTTTCCATATATTGCTGGATCTCCATTTTGATTTGGTCATTGATCCATTGATTATTTATGATCATGTTGTTAAGCCTCCATGTGTTCGTGAGCCATTTTGCTTTCTTTGTAGAATTTATTTCTAGTTTTATACCTTTTTGGTCTGAAAAGTTGGTTGGAAGAATTTCAATATTTTGGATTTTGCTAACGCTCTTTTTGTGGACTAGTATGTGGTCTATTCTGGAGAATTTTCCATGTGCACTTGAGAAGAATGTATATCCTGTTGCTTTTGAATGTAGAGTTCTATAGATGTCTATTAGGTCCATCTGCTCTACTGTGTTGTTCAGTGCTTCCGTGTCCTTACTTATTTTCTGCCCGGTGGATCTATCCTTTGGGGTGAGTGGTGTGTTGAAGTCTCCTAGAATGACTGCATTGCAGTCTATTTCCCCCTTTAGTTCTGTTAGTGTTTGTTTCACATATGCTGGTGCTCCTGTGTTGGGTGCATATATATTTAGAATGGTTATATCCTCTTGTTGGACTGAGGACTGAGCCCTTTATCATTCTGTAGTGTCCTTCTTTATCTCTTGTTACTTTCTTTGTTTTGAAGTCTATTTTGTCTGATATTAGTACTGCAACCCCTGCTTTCTTCTTGGTGTTGTTTGCCTGAAATATGTTTTTCCATCCCTTGACTTTTAGTCTGTACATGTCTTTGGGTTTGAGGTGAGTTTCTTGTAAGCAGCATATAGATGGGTCTTGCTTTTTTATCCATTCTATTACTTTGTGTCTTTTGATTGGTGCATTCAGTCCATTTACATTTTGGGTGACTATTGAAAGATATGTACTTATTGCCATTGCAGGCTTTAAATTCGTGGTTACCAAAGGTTCAAGGTTAGCCTCTTTAGTATCTTACTGCCTAACTTAGCTCACTTATTGTGGTGTTATATACACTGTCTGGAGATTCTTTTCTTCTCTCCTTTCTTATTCCTCCTCCTCCATTCTTCATATGTTGGGTGTTTTGTTCTGTGCTCTTTCTAGGAGTGCTCCCATCTAGAGCAGTCCCTGTAAGATGTCCTGTATAGGTGGTTTGTGGGAAGAAAATTTCCTCAGCTTTTGTTTGTCTGGGAATTGTTTAATCCCACCATCATATTTGAATGATAGTCGTTCTGGATACAGTATCCTTGGTTCAAGGCCCTTCTGTTTAATTGTATTAAATATATCATGCCATTCTCTTCTGGCCTGTAGGGTTTCTGTCGAGAAGTCTGATGTTAGCCTGATGGGTTTCCCTTTATAGGTGACCTTTTTCTCTCTAGCTGTCTTTAAAACTCTTTCCTTATCCTTGATCTTTGCCATTTTAATTATTATGTGTCTTGGTGTTGTCCTCCTTGGATCCTTTCTGTTGGGGTTTCTGTGTATTTCTGTGGTCTGTTTGATTATTTCCTCCCCCAGTTTGGGAAGTTTTCAGCAATTATTTCTTCAAAGACACTTTCCATCTCTTTTCCTCTATCTTCTTCTTCTGGTACTCCTATAATACGGATATTGTTCCTTTTGGATTGGTCACACAGTTCTCTTAATATTGTTTCATTCCTGGAGATCCTTTTTTCTCTCTCTATGTCAGCTTCTATGCGTTCCTGTCCTCTGGTTTCAATTCCATCAATGGCCTCTTGCATTCTATCCATTCTGCTTATAAACCCTTCCAGAGTTTGTTTCATTTCTGTGATCTCCTTTCTGGCATCTGTGATCTCCCACCGGACTTCATCCCATTTCTCTTGCGTATTTCTCTGCATCTCTGTCAGCATGTTTATGATTCTTATTTTGAATTCTTTGTCATGAAGACTGGTTATGTCTGTCTCCTTCTCTGGTGTTGTCTCTGTGATCTTTGTCTGCCTAGCTTTGCCTTTTCATGGTGATAGGAATAGTCTGCAGAGCTGGGACGAGTGACGGCTGGAAGAACTTCCCTTCTTGTTGGTTTGTGGCGCTCCTCTCCTGGGAGAACAGCGACCTCTAGTGGCTTGTGTTGGGCAGCTGCATGCAGATAGGGTTTCTGCTTCCTGCCGGGCTGCTATGGAGTTTATCTCCGCTGTTGTTTTGGGCGTGGCCTGGTTCGGGCCTCTGCTCCTAAGTGGTGGAGTGGGGTTGGAGTGGGTGCGGCCTGGAGGCTATTTATCTCCATAAGGGGCCTCCCTGCTCCCTGCAGACCAGGGGTTAGGGTGCCCAGAGATCCCCGGATTCCCTACTCCTGGATTAAGTGTCCCATCCTGCCCCTTTAAGACTTCCAAAAAGCATCCACCAAAACAAAACAACGACCACAAAAACAAAAACAAAAACAAATTTTAAATGAAAAAAAAAAAAAAGTTTTTAATTAAAAAAAAAAAAAAGGTGGCCACTCGTTTTTCTTTATTCTCCGGCGCCAGCCTCAGGCATCTGCTCACCAGTCTTGCTGTCCTTTTTCCCTAGTATTGGGGTCCCTATCCCTTTAAGACTTCCAAAAAGCGCTCACCAATACAAAACAGCAATAAATAAATAAATAAAAAAAATGGTCGCTCGCTTTTCTGGTGTCCTCCGGCACCAGGCCACCGGTGCCCACTCACTGTTCTTGCTGCCCTGTTTCCCTAGTATTTGGGGCCCTATCCCTTTAAGACTTCCAAAAAGCGCTCACCAGAACAAAACAGCAAATTAAAAAAATAAAAAAATAAATTGGTTGCTCGCTTTTCTTATGTCCTCTGGCGCCTGGCCTCCGGTGCCCGCTCACTGTTCTTGCTGCCCTGTTTTCCCAGTGTCCAGGGCCCTGCACTCTGGCCTGGATGGCTGGGGCTGGGTGTTCGGCAGTCCTGTGCTCCGTCTCCCTCCCGCTCTGCCTATTCTTCTCCCGCCGGGAGTTGGGGGGATGGGCGCTCGGCTCCCGCCGGGCCGGGCTTGTATCTTACCCCCTTTGCGAGGCGCTGAGTCCTCTCAGGTGCGGATGTGGTCTGGATATTGTCCTGTGTCCTCTGGTCTTTATTCTAGGTAGGGTTGTCTCTGTTATATTTTCATAGATATATGTTGTTTTGGGAGGAGATTTCCGCTGCTCTACTCATGCCGCCATCTTCCGCCCATCCCTATCATCTCTTATAGTCTCAAATTATGTTTCTTGTGATGAGAACTTTATTTTAATTGAGATACATACAATAAAATGCACAAATCTTAGTGTATATCTCAGTGAATTTTGACATGTGTATACATTCATGTAACTATTACCTAGATCAAGATATCAAACATTCTCACTAATTTTTCCCCCTTTACTTATTTCAGCTGTTCCCTCACTTCCCTCCCTGAGGCAAATACCAGTCCATTCTCTGTTTATGAGTCTATTTCTGTTTTGTTTGTTTGTTTTTTAGACTCCATATATAAGTGAAATCATATGGTATTTGTCTTTCTCTGACTTACTTCACATAGCATAATACCCTCTTTGTCCATCCATGTTGTTGTAAATAGCAAGATTTCATTCTTTTTTATGGCTGAGTAATATTCCATTCTCTATACATACCGCTTCTTCTTTATTCATTCATCTTTTGGTGGATATTTCAGTTGCTTCTATACCTTGCCTGTAGTGCTGTGATATATATAGAAGTGCATTTATCTTTTTCAATTAGTGATTTTTTTTTTCAAGTAAATTCCCAGAATCAGAATTTCTTGATTATATGGCATTTCTACTGTTAGTTTTTAAAACCTCCATACTGTTTTCCATAGTGGCTGCTCTGATCTATGTTCCCACCAGCAGTGCATGAGGGTGTCCTTTTCTCCACAACCTTGCCAACACTTGCTATTTCTTCTCATGTTGATATGAGCTATTATGACTTGGGTGAGGTGATATCTCATTGTGGTTTTGATTTGCATTTTCTGATAATTAGTGAAGTTGAGCATCTTTTCATGTGTCTGTTGGCCATCTGTATATCTTCTTTGGAAAAAATGTCTGTTTAGGTCCTCTGTGTGCTCTTTAATTAGATTGTTTGTTTTTTTGGTGTTGAGTTGTTTGAGTTGTTTCTCTGGGGCTATTTTTAATCATTATTTTAACTAATTTAACACATGCACACTTATAAAATTCACATACTACACTGCTACAAAGCTAAACAATTCAGCAACCTTCTAACGGTCAACTCCACCCAGTTCCCCAGAAGCAATCCTTATAATAATGTTAGCTATTATTTTAGTAGTTTTCTCCATATTTGAATAGGAATATAGTACATTTTTGTTACCAATTTTGGACAACTATGTTTTAGTAATGAGAATTTCAACTCCCTTAAACCTATTTTTTTTCCATTTTCTTCCTTTTCTCTTTTTCCTCTTCACTCCTCTCAATGTGATATCACAAATATTCAGTAAGTAGAAATGATTTCCATCACTGCTGAAAGAAAATTGCTTATTATAATTTTGCTTTCTTTCTTTATTTTTTAAAAAATTTTCTATGGCTGCCATTAGTATCTATTTTTGTTCATATTCTTATTTTTTGCACCTATACTTTTCTTCTCTCCTCATATAAGAGCTTTACTAAATAATTTTCAATATAATTTTCCACATGGAGACAAGAGTCAGATAATCTACTGAATCCTTGTCTTCCTGCTTCCTTCTGCTACATTTTGGACTGATGACTTTATAGTTGCTTTACCAAATACCATATTTGGAATCCTCACCTTCTTTCTTGATTTATTTTGTCATTTTGATAGAGTATATTCTCAAATATCATACTCAAATAAGTTATGTATTGGTGTATTCTTTGAAAATAATAAAAAAATGCCTTTATTCTATTTTACTACTTGACTGAAAGACAGGCAATACATATATGTTTTTCTCAAATACTTAGTGTGTACGTGTGCATGTGTGTATGTGTGTGTGCATGCATCATGAATGCATGTGTATGTAACACAAAACAAAGCAAATGTTAAATACACAAAAGAGTAGAATTAAAACATCTCAGGAAAAACTAAAAAATAGGTAAGAATGGTTAAATGTGATACCATCTTAAACATTTTCAGTAAACTTTTGAAAACTCAAAGCAGGACAAAGGAACTCCCATTTCTGCTCTGGCATGTAAGAACCTGGGAAGTTGCCACTCTATGTTAATAGTAAGTAAAAAGCTGAACAAACTGAAAAAACAATAACTCTTCTTATATGCATAGGAGAAGTGAGGTCACAGGGCAAACAGTTTTCACCCGATTTAGAGAGAAAAACAGACAAATATAGAGAATCACACCTTCCATGAATAATAAGCAGAAACATCTGTATGAACCTCAAACTGTTAACATTGATTAATTTGATTGATGACGTGTTTTTAAGAATAACCAGAACTTTAGGAATATGGAACATAAACATATACACTTGTATTTCTCATTTAAATCAAGTTTCTTTCAGCCTTTTACATTTAAAGATAAGCTGCAAGTCATATTAATATAGGAAATATATATTTTTAAATAGAACAAATTTGTCTTTGATAATTTTGAATTTTAAATATTTCATGACTGTTTTTACCTGGCATTATGGGCTAGGAAATGACTATAGCCTATAACCAGAAAAGAGTTTTGAAATGGATGCTTTGCGTCAGAAGTAGAGTTTCTAAATTCATGTAGTTTCCATATAATATATTAAGAATGTGACTTGAGATACTAATTCATAGATATGGAAAATTCAGAGGACTTGATGAGATAAAGAGAAAAGTGACAAACTATATAAAAATAATGTATCCACATGTATGTATAAATTTTTAACCATATTGCTTAAGTAATTGTGGCATTACAATTTTAACATGTAATGCAAAATGCAACATTGAGCCTAAAAGATGAAAATGTTAAGTTTTTAAAAACATATTTAATGATCTCATTTCATGGTTAATATTCTGTGAATAAATTGCTTCAAATATTTAAAATGATGGAAGTGTTTATTGATTAAATAAAAAGAGGTGTTGCCCTATACACCTCAGAGAACATTTATGAGTTCTCCATAGCTATACTGAAAACCATAATAGATATGCAGTAAAGTTAATAGATCATGATATTGCTATTCTTTTTATTACTTACAATTTTACTGCTATTTTATAATTTTATTGGGGAAGAATTCCAAGTAAGCCTAAGTTAACAGCTAGAGATTCAAATCAGAAATGTTATAGCAGGTTTTTTTATTTTATTTAATTTTTGTTTCTTTTTTTTCTTAATTATTGATTTTTGGTATGCGAGGACATATTAAAATAGTTGGTAATGCCAGTTTTATTTTTTTCTCTTGAAAGATGCAGTAATTTTCCAGTTTTGCTGGATTTCACTACCAGGACAAAAAAAACTCTGCAAATGTTTAGAGCCCCAAAATATTTGTTTATTATTTGTATACATATATAAAATAGATCTAGCAAATGAATCAGAGAAAAATAGTTTGTAAATGAGCTAAGATGCATTTGCCATGGCACAAAATTCCCTATCGTGTCAGTTTGGTAACTTCCTTCTATTAACAGCATGGAATGTAAATGACTCTGTTGGGAAATGAATGCAAATAAGACTAACATTTGACTTCCATTTGAGGCTGCAAATCAATTTCCTTCTTTCATATAGAAATGTGATTTCTCATTGCCTGTTGTTCTACCCATTCTGTGGAATCATTTATTCACTTATTCATCAAATCACTTGTTTATCTACCAAACATTAAGGAGGCAGCTCCTATGTGCCAGGAATCAGAGCAGGGGCTGGAAATGCAAAGAGAAAAAATACAAATTGTTGTTTTTAAGATAGAATGATCACTGGAAGCTCTTGATGTGGTAAGTATAGTGGTGTAGAACTAGACATGGTATCACAGGAGCTCTAAAACAAGTGTTTGCCTGAGGCAAGGATATGAAGAAAAGAATCTGGTCAGAGGTGGTAGCTAAACTGAATCTTAAAGGATAGTTAAGAGTTCAGGAATCAGTAGAAAGTGAAGGGCCAATGTACTTAGCATTCAGTTACATACAATAAAATGCACACATTTTATTGTATTATATACAGTGTAGGAAGATGAAGGCCCATAATAGCATAGTGTGTGCATATAAAAATTAATTTAAATCCATTATTTTCATATAACATACAAGGCACGGAGAGAGGAACAGTGAGCTAGAAAGTAAATAGAGACTGCTTTGTCAGGAGTCTTATATATAATCTAGATCTATATAGCTTGTGTATGTGTATATATATCTTGCATAGCAAAGCCAACATCCAAAATCCTAAATCCTTTTCAAGTCAGTGCCACTGATGACTAGATGCTAAACAGAACCTTACAACATTTTTTTATCCTAATGTTAGCTTAGCTAATGGCATCTTAATTAACAAAAAAGGGAAGAAGGGAAGAAAATTATTATGGAGTCAAAAGATCCTTTAATTACATGATTATTTTCTTTGACTTCCCCAAAGAAAACAGAATAAAATCTGTTTCAACAGTTTCATTACCTACAAAGCATATGATTCCCTTTGTATGCTTGCTAATTATCCCTCTCCATTCTTCCCCTCATTCATTAACTTCAGAGACACTTGATATACATCAAATTCAGTCATTTCTAAGGAACTTTGCATTCACTTTTCTTCTATTTGGAAGTCTCATCCCTCCACTTTTAAGGTTATCCCTCTGTCTTAATATTACCTTCACCAAGGTCTTCCATAACCACCCCCATGGAAAGGTTATTTGGTGATTTTCCATAACATTATCCTATATGAGATTCACAGCATCAATTAATAACTGAAATTATCTTCTTTATTCAAACACTTATGTATTGTGTCTGTTGCCAATAAATGAAACATGAATGTAAATTTTTTAGGGAATAGTCTCTTTATATTTTGCTCATTATTCTCTCCTAAGCATCTAGAATAAGGTCTGGTGAATAACGGGTGTTGACTAATGTAGCTGACTAACTTTATGTTACATCAGTTTTTGAGCAAAGAAATGGAGAGGAGTTAAAGAAGAAAGAGGGAACAAAGGTTGAAAGTCTACTGTTTTCTTGGAATTCAAAGATAACTATTCCAGTATCATCTTGGAGAGCACATAATTTATATCTTGGCTATCACATATGTTTTATTGACTTCATACATTAAGGATACTTACCATTTGTTTATAATATATGTTTTAAATATTTTCCCAGGATGTTATTTTTTAAGTCATGTTTATGGTACTGTTTTATAGTGTCTGTTTAATTCATTTTTTAAAAAGAGTTGAGTCTTTTAGTCATTTTCAGCAATTTTATTGACATGTAATTTATAAACCATTAAATTCACCCATTGTAAGTATTTGATTTAATTATTTTTAGTAAATGTTCTGAGTTGTGCAACCATCACCACAGTAAGTTAGAGTTCATGCCAGAACATTCCCTTGTGCCTATTCATAGACAAATCTCTTGCCTTCCCTTAGTCACAAGCAACCATAGATCTGATTTCTGTCTCATAGGTTTGCCTTGACTGTACAATTCATGCAAATTGAATGGAGAATCTTTTACTTACACAATGTTTTGGGATTCATCCGTGTAAGAGAATGTGTCAGTATTTCATTATTTGTAGTGCTGAATAGCATTCCATTGCATGTATATAAAACATTTTTATTCACATATCCAGTAACAACTAGATTGTTTTCAGCTTGTGACTATAAAAAAGAGAAGCTATGAAAATTCACATGTATGTCTTTGTGTGGGCATAGGTTTTAATTTTTTTAGGTAAATACATAAAAGTGGAATTGCTATGTCATAGGGAAATCTATATTTAGCTTTTTTTAAAAAAATTTTTTATTAAGGTATGATTGATATACATTCTTATGAAGGTTTCACATGAAAAAACAATAAAACAATGTGGTTACTACATTTACCCATATTATCAAGTCCTCACCCATACCTCAATGCAGTCACTGTCCATCAGTGCAGCAAGTTGCCAGAGATCCACTATGTCCCTTCTCTGTGATACACTGTTCTCCCCGTGATCCCCCACAACATGTGTACTAAACATAATACCCCTCAGTCCCCTTCTCCCTCCCTCCCCACCCACCCTCCCACACCCCTCCCCTTTGGTAACCACTAGTTCATTCTTGGAGTCTCTGAGTCTGCTGCCATTTTGTCCCTTCAGTTTTGCCTCATTGTTATACTCCACAAATGAGGGAAATGATTTGGCAGTTGTCTTTCTCCTCTTGGCTTATTTCACTGAGCATAATGTCCTCCAGCTCCATCCATGTTGTTGCAAATGGTAGGATGTGTTTCTTTCTTATGGCTGAGTAGTATTCCATTGTATATATGTACCACATCTTCTTTATCCATTCATCTACAGATGGACATTTAGGTTGCTTCCGTATCTTGGCTATTGTAAAAAATGCTGCGATAAACATAGGGGTGCATATGTCTTTTTGAATCTGAGAAGTGGTTTTCTTTGGGTATTTTCCAAGGACTGGGATTCTGTGGTCAAATGGTATTTCTATTTTTAGTTTTTTGAGGAACCCCCATATTGCTTTCCACAGTGGTTGAATTAGCTTACATTCCCACCAGCAGTGTAGGAGGGTTCCCCTTTCTCCGTATCCTTGCCAACATTTGTTGTTCTTAGTCTCTTCGATGCTCTCCATCCTTACTGGTGTGAGGTGATGTCTAATTGAGGTTTTAATTTGCAGTTCCCTGATGATTAGTGATGTGGAGCATCTTTTCATGTGTCTGTTGGCCATCTAAATTTCTTCTTTGGAGAACCATCTCTTCATATCCTCTGCCCATTTGTTAATCAGGTTATTTGCTTTTTGGTGCCGATGTGTGTAAGTTCTTTATATATTGTGGATGTTAACCCCTTGTTGGATATGTCATTTACAAATATATTCTCCCATACTGTAGAATGCCTTTTTGTTTTATTGATGATGTCCTTTGCCGTACAAAAACTTCTTAGTTTGATGTAGTCTCATGAGTTCATTTTTGTTTTTGTTTCCCTTTCTCAAGGAGATGGGTTCAGGAAAATGTTGCTCATGCTTATATTCAGGAGATATTTGCCAATGTTGTCTTCTAAGAGTTTTATGGTTTCATGACTTACATTCAAGTTTTTAATCCATTTCGAGTTTACTTTTGTGTATGGGGTTAAACAATAATCCAGTTTCATTCTCTTGCATGTAGCTGTCCAGTTTTGCCAACACCAGCTGTTGAAGAGGCTGTCATTTCCCCATTGTATGTCCATGGCTCCTTTATCATATATTAATTGACCATATATGGTTGGGTTTATATCAGGGCTCTCTAGTCTGTTCCATTGGTCTATGGGTCTGTTCTTGTGCCAGTACCAAATTGTCTTGATTACTGTGGCTTTGTAGTAGAGCTTGAAGTTGGGGAGCATAATTCCCCCTGCTTTATTCTTCCTTCTCAGGATTTCTTTGGCTATTCAAGGTCTTTTGTGGTTCCATATGAATTTTAGGATGATTTTCTCTAGTTCGTTGAAATATGCTGTTGGTATTTTGATAGGAATTGCATTGAATCTATAGATTGCTTTAGGCAGGATGGCCAGTTTGGCAATATTAATTCTTCCTATCCATGAGCACGGAATGTGTTTCGATTTATTGTTATCTTCTTTAATTTCTCTCATGAGTGTCTTGTTGTTTTCAGGGTATAGGTCTTTCGCTTCCTTGGTTAGGTTTATTCCTAGGTATTTTATTCTTTTTGATGCAATTGCGAATGGAATTGTTTTCCTGATTTCTCTCTCTGCTAATTCATTGTTAGTGTATAGGAGTGCCACAGATTTCTGTGTATTAATTTTGATACTGCAACTTTGCTGAATTCAGATATTAGATCTAATAGTTTTGGAGTGGATTCTTTAGGGTTTTTTATGTACAATATCATGTCATCTGCAAACAGGGACAGTTTAACTTCATCCTTGCCAATCTGGATGCCTTTTATTTCTTAGTGTTGTCTGATTGCCATGGCTAGGACCTCCAGTACTGTGTTGAATAACAGTGGGGAGAGTGGGCATCCTTGTCTTGTTCCTGATCTTAAAGGAAAAGCTTTCAGCTTCTCACTGTTAAGTATAATTTTGGCTGTGGGTTTGTCATATATGGCCTTTATTATGTTGAGGTATTTGGCCTCTATACCCGTTTTGTTGAGATTATTTATCATGAATCGATGTTGAATTTTATCAAATGCTTTTTCAGCATCTATGGAGATAATCATGTGGTTTTTGTCCTTCTTTTTGTTGATGTGGTGAATGATGATGGATTTTTGAATGTTGTACCATACTTGCAACGCTGGCAAAAATCCAATTTATGATGGTTGATCTTTTTTGATGTATTTTTGAATTCGGTTTGCTAATATTTTGTTGAGTATTTTTTGCATCTATATTCATCAGGGATATTGGTCTGTAATTTTCTTTTTTTGTGGTGTCTTTGCCTGGTTTAGGTATTAGAGTGATGCTGGCCTCATAGAATGAGTTTGGAAGTACTCCCTCCTCTTCTATTTCTTGGAAAACTTTAAGGAGAATGGGTATTATGTCTTCCCTGTATGTCTGATAAAATTCAGTGGTGAAGCCATCTGGTCCAGGAGTATTTTTCTTAGATAGGTTTTTGATTACCAGTTCAGTTTCATTGCTGGTAATTGGTCTCTTCAGATCTTCTGTTTCTTCCTTGGTCAGCTTTGGAAGTTCGTATTTTTCTAGAAAGTTTTCCATTTCTTCTAGGTTATTCAGTTTGTTACCATATAATTTTTCATAGTATTATCTAATAATTCTTTGTATTTCTGTGGTGTCTGTAGTGATTTTTCCTTTCTCATTTCTAATTCTGTTTATGTGTGTAGACTCTCTTTTTTTCTTGATAAGTCTGGCTAGGGGTATATCTATTTTGTTTATTTTCTCGAAGAACCAGCTCTTGCTTTCATTGATTCTTTCTATTGTTTTATTCTTAATTTTATTTATTTCTGCTCTAATCTTTATTATGTCCTGCCTTCTACTGACTTCGGGCCTCATTTGTTGTTCTTTTTCTAGTTTCATTAATTGTAGTTTAGATTGCTTATATGGGATTGTTCTTCTTCCTTGAGGTAGGCTTGTATTGCAATATACTTTCCTCTTAGCACAGCTTTGGCTGCGTACCACAGATTTTACAGTGTTGAATTATTCTTGTCATTTGTCTCCATATATTGCTTGATCTCTGTTTTTATTTGGTCATTGACCCATTGGTTATTTAGGAGCATGTTGTGAAGCCTCCATGTGTTTGTGGGATTTTTCATTTTCTTTGTGTAATTTATTTCTAGTTCCATACCTTTGTGATCTGAGAAACTGGTGGGTATAATTTCAATATTTTTGAATTTACTGAGGCTCTTTTTGTTGCCTAGTATATGATCTATTCTTGAAAATGTTCCATGTGCACTTGAGGGGAATGTGTATTCTGTTGCTTTTGGGTGTAGAGTTCTGTAGATGTCTGTTAGGTTCATCTGTTCTAATGTGTTGTTCAGTGCCTCTGTGTCCTTACTTATCTTCTGTCTGGTTGATCTGTCCTTCAGAGTGAGTAGAGTGTTGAAGTCTCCTCAAATGAATGCATTGCATTCTATTTCCCCTTTTAATTCTGTTAGTATTTGTTTTACATATGTGGGTGCTCCTGTGTTGGGAGCATAGATATTTATAATGGTTATATCTTCTTGTTGGATTGACCCTTTCATCATTATGTAATGTCCTTCTTTGTCTCTTGTTACTTTCTGTGTTCTGAAGTCTATTTTGTCTGATTCAAGTATTGTAACTCCTGCTTTTTTCTCTCTGTTAGTTGCATGAAATATCTTTTACCATCCCTTCACTTTTAGTCTGTGTATGTCTTTGGGTTTAAAGTGAGTGTCTTGCAGGCAGCATATAGATGGGACTTGTTTTTTTTATCCATTCTGTGACTCTATGTCTTTTGACTGGTGCATTCAGTCCATTTACATTTAAGGTGATTATCGATAGGTATGTACTTATTGCCATTGCAGGCTTTAGATTTGTGGTTACCAAAGGTTCAAGGTTAATTTCCTTACTATCTAAGAGTCTAACTTAACTCACTTAAGATGCTGTTACAAACACAATATAAAGGTTCTTTTATTTTACTCCTCCTTTTTCTTCCTCTTCCATTCTTTATATATTAGGTATCATATTCTTTCTCTATCCCTTGATGGACTTTGGGGATAGTTAATTTAATTTTGCATTTGCTTAGTAATTAGCTGTTCTACTTTGTTTACTGTGGTTTTATTTCCTCTGGTGACAGCGATTAAACTTTAGGAACACTTCCATCTATAGCAGTCCCTCCAAAATAGACTGTAGAGATGGTTTGTGGGAGGTAAATTCTCTCAGCTTTTGCTTATCTGGAAATTGTCTAATCCCTCCTTCAAATTTAAATGATAATCTTGCCAGATAAAGTAATCTTGGTTCCAGACCCTTCTGCTTCATTGCATTAAACACATCATGCCACTCCTTCTTACCTGTAAGGTTTCTGCTGAGAAGTCTGATGTTAGCCTGATGGGCTTTCCTTTGTATGTGATCTTATTTCTGTCTCTGGCTGCTTTTAATAGTCTGTCCTTATCCTTGATCTTTGCCAATTTTATTACTATATGTCTTGGTGTTGTCTTTCTTGGGTCCCTTGTGTTGGGAGATCTGTGGATCTCCATGGCCTGAAAGACTATCTCCTTCCCCAGATTGGGGAAGTTTTCAGCAATTACCTCCTCAAAGACACTTTCTATCCCTTTCTCTTTCTCTTCTTCTTCTGGTATCCCAATAATGAGAATATTGTTCCATTTGGATTGGTCACACAGTTCTCTCAATATTGTTTCATTCTCAGAGATCCTTTTTTCTCTCTGTGCCTCACCTGCTTTGTATTCCTCTTCTCTGGTGTCTATTTCATCTATCATCTCCTCTACTATATCCAACCTGCTTTTAATACCCTCCATCATGCTCTTCAGTGATTGGATTTCTGACCTGAATTCATTCCTGAGTTCTTGGATATCTTTCCGTACCTCCATTAGCATGTTGATGATTTTTATTTTGAACTCCCTTTCAGGAAGAGTTGTAAGGTCCATATCATATAAATCTTTGTCCAGAGTTATGTTAATTTTACTCTGGGCAAGGTTCCTTTGGCGTTTCATATTTGTATACGGCACCCTCTAGTGTCCAGAAGCTCTGTTCTGGAGCTACTCAACCCCTGAAGTAATGTCAGGGGTCGCAGGGGAGTGCTATTGGTGCCTAGGGGGAGGAAAGAGCTGTTCCCTGCTTTCCGACTGCTGTGCCTGTCTCCACTGCCTTAACCAGTGGGCCGGGCACACAGGTATAAGCTTTTGTCCCAGAGCAGGCGGGTATTGATCCCTTCTTTCCACAAGTGGCTGGAATCTCAGTCTCTCCAGGATTCTGCCTGTATTGGCTTTCTAACCTGGTAATCATGCGAGTATCATGAAAGCACCATGAAATGTAGGTTTGTGCTCCCAGAGCAGATATCCAGAGCTAGGTATTCAGCAGTCCCAGGCCTTCCACTCCCTCCCTGCTCTGTTTCTCTTCCTCCTGCCTGTGAGCTGGGGTGGGGGAAGGGCTTGGGTCCCACCTGGCCACAGCTTTGGTACATTACCCTGTTCCTTGAGGTCTGCTCTTTTCTCCAGGTGTATGCAGCCTGGCGCCATCCTCTTTCCTGTTGCTCTCTCAATATTAGTTGTGCCAACTATATTTTCTAATTGTATACGGTTTTAGGAGGAAGCCTCTGTCTCTCCTCTCACACCACCATCTTTCTATAGCTCATTTCTTTTTAACACCAAATTCTATTTCATTGTCTGAATTATCAGTTTATTTTTCCATTCACTTATCGGAGGACATCTTGGTTGTTTCCAAGTTTTGACAGTTATAAGTAAAGCTGCTATAAACATCATGTGCAGGTTTTTGTGTGGATAGAAGCTTTCAATTCCTTTGGAGAAATATCAAGGGGTGTAATTGCTAGATCTTATGGGAAGAGTATATTTACTTTTGTGAGAAACTACCAAACTATCTCTCAAAGTAGCTGTGCACTTTTGCATTTTCACCAGCAATGAATAAATAATCCTGTTGCCTCAGATCCTCACCAGCATTTTATGTTGTCTCTGTTCTAGATATTGGACATCCTAATAGGTACATAGAGGTATCATGTTGTTTTAATCCACATAAATTTTTTATTCAGCTTGTTGATACCAATAACAACAACAACAAAAAGAGCCTGCTGTGATTTTGGGAAATATTGTGTTGAATGTAATGATCAATTCGAGAATTGTTAATATAATAATACTAAGTTTTTCATTCTGTGAATATGGAGTATTTCACCATTATTAGAAATCATCTTCAATTTCTCTCAGCAGTATTTTGTAGTTTTCAGTGTGAAAGTTGTGCATTCCTTTCATTAAATTTATTCTTAAGTCTTTTATTATTTTTTATGTGATTTTGAATTTTCAAATGTTTATTGCTAGTGTTAGGATGATAATTTAAGTTTTAGAGTTAATTTGGTCCTGAAGCCATGATACTCTCACTTATTTGCTCTAGAAGTTGTGTGTGTGCATATGTGTGTAAATTCTCTAGTAAGATTTTCTAAATACAGGATCATGTGTTATGTTAAGACAGATTTATATCTTCCTTTTCAAATGGTATGCCTTTAGTTTCTTTTTTTTTAATTTTGTGTTTTTTCCTTACCTCTATGGATAAAGCTATCAGTATAATGTTAAATAGGTGGATACCCCAAAACATAGTCTATTTTTAGATGTAAGAATGAAAAATCTGAATAAAGAGCAATAAGGACTTGTTGGATACAAAGATTTAATTGTATTTATTGCCTAGGATTTTATAAACATAGTACAGAGGGTAAAGTTTATGCCTTATTAAAGAAAAAGGTGATGAATAGAATTCATTCCTGACAAAGGTGTTTGATGGACTTAGAGCATACTTGTTGGAACTGAATTAATATACTACAAGGCATACTTTAAAGGACAATGCCAAAAAATAAAAGTAAAGACTGAAACAAGTGACATTAATACTTAGTCATTGATCCCAATTGGATTTAAGCCAAAGGTCTTTGAAATGAGCTCTCTAATTAATAGATGTTGACAAAGAATTTCCAAATGAATATATACTCAATCAAGCCAATTTTAAGTGTTTTTATATTTCAAATTCCATTCCTATTCATAAATGAATAGGTGAACAGTAAGCAATTAAAGAGAAGGTGAAATAAGGACATGTATACTCAGCAGAGGTATCCTGTTCTCTTCATACCTCCATGGGGCTTGAGAATGAGGGTGGTATTCTCAGCTCCACTACCTGTACAATGGAAAGGAGACATAATGATGGCACTTTGAGAGCATGGTAATGATGCTTATACCAGAATAGAAAGCAGAAGCCAGGATATAAGGGAGTAAATTGCTAGTCACATTTGCCTGCCACCTGTATACTTATAAACTCTGAAGTTTTCAGAAATCTTCATGAAAAATTGAACCACATGAAGAAAAGCTGTATCTAGATATTTTTCAAGAACAAAGAACTAATCAAAGTTTTATTTGTCCATGGTAAATCCCCATTGCAACATATATAATATTCTTTGTATCTTTATATTTTTCCCTTTACACACATGGATAGTATATGTAGTTACAATAATAATGCAAGTCATGGTAAATTGAATTTAGTGATAATTTAGAGAATGGTATCAAGCAACTGCTTTATATCATACAGACCAGTAACTAATGGACAACGGATGTCTAGCTGGGCAAAAAGTATAAGTTCTTATTCCAGATTCCATTTTGGTTTCTTCTTTTTTACAAGTGTTTTTCAATTGAATTGAAAAGGACTGAACAACAAGGCCATTAGGACTTGCTCAGTGAGTGCCCAGTGACCCACTGCAAAGGTAACTTAGAGGACTGTCATCTCATGCAGAGCTCTGACACATGTCTCAGTCATGTCATTCAATTAACAGGAAGGCAGGAAGGAAATTTTCACTTACAGTACTTCATTTGCTCACATAGATGACACTAAAGAGGATTATGGATTCCAACTCTTCTTTATCACTTGTTTGCCAGTGGAGTCTTCCATGATTACATGGAAAAAGCTTACCTTTTCATGTCGGTCTTTCTTTTATTAAGCTATAACATACTTAATAAAACATACTCTGTTTCTAAACCATTGTAATTTGCTGGGGCAAAGAGCTCAGGTAGAATTAGGATTCCCAGGCTGCCTTCATGAACACTTCGAGAACCTAGATGTAGGCCTCTTTTGTTTCAGTTACAAGGAGTAAATGTTACTTAATAGATTTATTTGTTAACTTGAGGTGCAATTTAGATTGTTTATGGATAAGAATAAACATGGCCAAAGATTGTTCTCAGAACACTTTAACAATTTGAAAAATTATTGAGAGCCACTAAGAGGCTAGTAAAGGTGTGAATAAAGGCAGGGCACATCAGAATAGTTCACAGAGCAATACTTACGTATGAGCATTGGTAGGAGGCTAAGATCCTGGAAAATTTTCCAAAAATTCTAGAATAGAGAGACAGGCTCTTATGCGTTAATATCTGAATAAATAGCTTGTTGAAAATAGCAAGAATTATTATTTAACAAAATGCTTTAGAAGTTTCTAAACTGTTATTTTCTTTTTACATTTTTGAAAGCAGGGAACCTAATAATTACATTTGTGAACAAAACCATCCCTTTAAAAATAAAAACTGGAATGTCATGCCAACTGGCATGATATTTTCAGTAAAAAGAAAATTCAGAGAAATAAAGAATATTTTACCTTTTTATGTGTAATTATTAGCCAGAGGAATCTGTTTGCTCTGTTTTTACCCATCTGTTCCAACTTGATAAAAATTATTCATGAAACTCCAGAATATGATTATTGTGTTTTAACACCAGAAAGATTTGGCCTTTGCTTACTGTCATTGGTATTCAGAAGAATATTTTGGCTAATTCTGTATTTATCCATGAAACACCACAAAAACAAATAATGGGATTTCTTCAGATAACAAAATGTGTCTGGGGTATTTCACAAAGGCTAGAGTTCCTATAAAGCATTAAAATGTTCCCAGATAACAACATCTGGCTGCATACAAATTATTGGATACCCAACAATTTTAAGCTGTTTATTTCTTTCTGCAATGAGAAATTTGACTGGCACTTAAATATTACTGAGAATACCTATACTAGTTTGAGGGTGCTTGTTTAAAACCTTACTAGAGTTTTAATGAAGTTAGGAAAAGGGTTATAGCCCAGGAAGATAAATTATTATTAGTAAGAGTAAGCTCTGTGGAGCATTTACTGTGTGTAGGTTCTTTGGCCTGAGAACTAATTACCGCAGGTGTACCCCTGCCCTGACACCGTCTGCTGCTTACAGGTTAAACTGTGTGTTTCATGCAGTGCAGTATTGTCATTTATGAGAAATATGTATTTGGTATTCACATTTTTCTCATATATTTCTCATATATATTTGTTCTTCCTCCACAATTTCTGGCTCACAGTTCCTCAAGCTCTTGGAATTTCCTAAATGTTGTGAGTGATAAAAGTGTCTATTGTCATCTTAATAAGGTGCCTATTGTTATGTTAATAAGGCAACCTTTGGAAAGCACCTAAGGATGGGGATGGTTGTCAGTGGAGCTACCCAGGTGATTAGCGGCAACTTTCAGTCCCACTGCTGGCTGCTAAGAGGGGAGATGGGCTGGAGATGGACAATCAATTGCCAATGACCAATGATTTAATCAGCCATGCTTATGTAATGAAGCCTCCATAAAAACCCAAAAGCACTTGGTTTGCAGAGCTTCTCGGTGGGTGAACACATGGCGAGGCTGGGAGTGTTGTGCCTGGAGAAGGCATGGAAGCTCCATGCATTTGCCCTGTACATCTCTTCTATTGGCTATTCTTGGGTTATATCCTCCTATAATAAACTGGTAGTCTAGTAAGTTAAATGTTTTTCTAAGTTCTTTGAGGTGCTCTAAGAAATTAATTTTGCCTGAGAAGGTCATGGTAATCTCCAATTTATGAGCAGAGTTTGTCAGAAATATAGGTAACAAACCAAATTTGTGACTGGCATCTTGAGTCCAAGGAGGAGCAAACTTCAGATTGTGGCTGTTGGTCAGAAGCACCTGTAATAACCCAGGCTTGTGACTGGCATTTGAACTGGGTTCGGTAGTCTTGTTGCACTGAACTCTTAAACTGTGGAATCTGTCTCCAGGTGGATGGTGTCAGAACTGAGTTGAATTGTAGGACACTTAGCTAGAGTCCTCAGCATTGCCTGGTAGTGTGGGTGATAAGGTGTGTGGGGTGTTAAGGTGGGAGTCTCAGAACCCCAAGAAGAAGAGATGTTTGACTCTGGTAGAGGTATTCATGAATAAGAAACAAGAATGTATCTGTGTGTGATGGGATAGATTCCTAAGACACCCTTATTTTGGTGAATTGCATCAACATACTCCAGGAAAACTTCACTAAGCAACTGCTTCTATAATTAGGCTTTGAGAATGGGTAAAATTGGTGTAGAAGAGTTCATGGGGTAGAACTGGGATAGGGCTGGAATAAATATAGCGGTATAGGCAAGGGAAATGATATAGGTAAAAAAAAAAACTGGAGAAAATGAGCAGATCACAAGAGAAAGATAATAAAAAGAAGTGTTGAATAACATACAAGAATATGTGTGTGTTGCTGGGGAGTATGGAGCAGGAAAAAATTTAGGTTGGCAAAGGACTAGATATAGAAAAGTTTAAATAGCCATAGTGAAGAATCTAAATTAAGCTTTAATCATTTTAGATTTCTGATCAGGACAGGGAGTAGTGTTTTAAAAAAGAAGATACTGAGTGCTGGATACACAGGAGGCTGGGAGATATTAAAAACCAGAAATCAGTCATTTAGATAGGTTATCTTATAAACTATGTTACATTCCCATAGGTGCATATTAATCCATTAGGAGGTAGAAAGTACTTCATTTAAATTTATTTTATTTTCATGCTTTTAATAATTACCTTTATTTTGAATCTTTGTTAATATTAGTTAAGTATATGTGTATATTTTTAACAAATATAGATATTTGAAATAGTTGATTAATGAAATATTTAATAATAGTGGTATGTGATCATGATAATTTGTAGATGACATTTATATGAAGTCAGGCTAATGTGGTAGAATAGATTTTGAATTAGGAAGGCTAAAAATGAAATCAGGAACTTGGAAAGGCCAAATTTAACAAATATCATGAAGGAAAGTACAAAAGAGTTTTGTGACATATTGGGAATGGATAGAGGACAACACAGGGAAAGCTAATGTAAGCTTTTATGCCTGGAAAACTGAGATCATGATGTTGTGTACCAAGATGTAGAATTTTGAGGATGAACTCTGACTGTAAATGGTCAGTTTAATCTGGAATGCTTTTGTTTATCACCCTATTTATTGTCATATGTGTGCACAACACCCTACACTTCTTTTTTATTTCATAGCAAGTTAAAAAAAGTTACTTTAACACCTGTTATATGCTGAATAGTGCTGAGAATATTGAAAAAGTTAAAGGGGTCTCTCAACTGTAAGATATTCACAATACTGGGTAAATACACACATAAATGTGTACATTTGCCATGCAACCTAGTTAATGTCATATGAGATTCCTGTATAAATTGCTATAGAAATGCAGATATTGGAGCTATTGATTTTGTGTGGGGGCATCAGAAAAGAGCTGGCATTTGTACACAGAGTTCAGATTACTCATGTATTTGTCATTTGGATGCCTACTAGTTTTGAAAAATGATTAAAAAGAAAAATTGCTGCTTATTCATGGAAATACAGGCATACCTTGTTTTACTATGCTTCACTTTGTTGCATTTCTCAGATAGTACATTTTTACAAATTGAAGGTTTGTGGCAACACTGTGTGGAACAAGTCAATTAGTATCATTTTTCCAACATTTGCTCACTTCCTGTCTCTGTCATTTTGATAATTCTCACAGTATTTCAAACTTTTTCACTAGTATTATATTTGTTGTGGTGATCTGTGATCAGTGATTATTACTCACTAAAAAAGTGCATTATAATTAGCATTTTTTTTAGCAATAAAGTCTTTATTAATTAAGGGTATGCACACTGTTTTTTTAGATGTAGTGCTATTACTCAATTACTACAGTATAGTGTAAATGTAACTTTTGTGTGAGTTAGGGAATGAAAGCATTCATTTGACTCACTATGTTGCAATATTTGCCTTATTGTGGTGGTCTGGAACCCACCTGCAGTATCTCCGAGGTATGCCTGTAAAATAATTGTTTTTTTACATTTACTAATACCAAACATCAAAATGTTCATTCTTCCTGTCATAGATGTGGGTTGTGACCTTGAAAATGATAGGTGATTTAAAAAGTGATAGTATAGTATACTATATGTAGTTAAGCACAGTCAACTAATTAGATGACATTGAGAAAACCCCAGTTTAAATATACATGAAAAAGACACTAATTGTAAATTTCAAAGGCAAGTCATAACATTTATTAGAGATTTACAATATATTTACAGCTGTTACTAGAAGTAACTATAATGCCAAACATTATCATGAAATGATTCTTGTCACCTCTCTATTATTATCTTCATATGTCACTTACAGACTTATATAAAACATTTAGCCATTAGGCTTCTGTCTTGTATGTTCTGTTTGTGTGTGTATATATACAGTACATATATATCTGTGTATGTGTGACACACACACATGGAGTATATATAAAATACATGTATGTGTACACACACACACACACACAAAGTACGCAAGAGAGGAACTTAATAGCTAGATTTCTTATATATATATATTTGAAAAAAGTCTGAGGCTTGTAAAGGGACTCATTTTATGACTTCTTTCCATTACTAATATCAGAATTCTTTGAATGGCTTTTTATTTGGAATATATTCTGAAAAATCAATTTTCATAATTTTAGAGTAAAAGATGATGTTTAATGAAATAATGATAGTTTAAATATCTGTAGGGATGCATGTATACCTCCTTCACATATTACTTTTTCAAGTGTTGGGAATTAGAAAAAGTACAGAATTTTCAATTTTCAAATACATTCTTCTAAGTCAGTGGATGACATTTTAACATATTAAAGTTAAAAAGTGAAATTATATGGATGCACATGATAATATAAGTTTTAAAAGTTATGTGCAACAATTCAAATATTATTCCATAAATCATTGTCTGTCACATGAGATAAATTTTTGTTCCCTTACATGTGCAGCTAAAACACATCAACTTGGTGTTTTTTCATTACTCACATATCATTGTAGATCAAAATTAAGTTTCTATTTTTGCCTGCATCTTTCTGACATTTGGCTCTTTAACATCTGAATGCTTCTATTATTTAACTGAATATTCAATCTTAAATTGAAGATGTAAAGGCAAGTGTAATAGGCAACAGATTGAACCACTTGATATGCCTCTAGAAACAGAGGCATGAAGATAATTAATTATCCTGAGAGGTGGAAAAGTCGAAAATGTAAGTAGATTTAAGAAGGATTTAGGTACTTTGAGGATAAGAGATCACTAGTGAGTGAACACATATTCACGGTTTTAACCACAGTCATCAAGGATATTATCATGTGTAGCATAACAAAGGGTGTCATGTAAGTTTGCTCTGGTGACCTGCTATTTGTTTCCTTGAGAGTATGTTGAAGAGGATCATGAGACAGATTGTGAGTGCAATAGGAATGGGTCCAAGGTTAATAAAATATCTGCCATGGATCATGTGGGCTAGTGCTAGCACAGGTACGACTGCTTTGCCACTGATGATATAATGGATCTCTATTAACTTTGCTGTTCAATTTTCAAACACTCCTGGTGAACAGTATGCAGATTCCTGTGTGGCCACCACCTCATCATCCAATTCTGTGAATTTTATGAAGAGTTGACTCAACCTCCACACTCCAGAAATAGACAAGGACCGTGGGCTTAATAAAACAAACAAGAGTTATTTCCCCTGGCATTAGGGATTGGATTTGGGGATGAGCATTTGACCCACTCAGGACAGTAAGACATGCTTAGGTTTTTTTCTGGGTCTTTTAAAGAGAGGGTTATTGTCTTTTTGGCTAAAGTGAACTTGTTTGACTGTGAGCCTATAACAAAAAAGTGATCCATGGAATCCAAGAATAAAGCCAAGTAGTAAGAGGAGTGAAAAATGGAACAAAACTTATTCCTGATTACATAAATTAGAGTAAGCTAATCCTCAGGTTTCCATATGAATCTCAGATATTTGAGTAAATAAATTCAATCCGATTTAGGTCAATTTGGGTTGAATTTTTCCATCCCTTGAAAAGCAAAGTCTTAATATAACTGACATGTCTCACCTGTTTGATTGCAACCAGTGTGAGTACCGGTATTAGTGTTCATTACATACCTGGTAGCTGTTGTTCTAACAGTGGCGTACATATGCACAAGACCATGGCAAAGGTTACTGCATATTGTTTACACACTTTGATAGGTGTGTATGTTCACAGTTTCTTGAGCACAGGAGAGGTGAACATTCTTTTTATTTCAGGGGATGGAGCTAGTTGGTGGGTGGTGGGGTGGGGGGGAGCAGATATACACCAAGAAAGCACACTCATGACCAAAAAAGAAACTATAAAAAGCAGCTGTGCCAAGTGCATGGCCTAGGGAGGTGTGTGGTCTGGCTTCTTTCCCAAACCACACATGTTCTCAAAGTGCTTCCATTCCAAATGTATATATTCTGGTAGGTTAACAGTTACTAAACCCCTTCCTCCTAGCAGGAAATAAGTTAATAGATAACAGAGAGGCAGCTACAATGGGTACTGAAATGGAGGGGGGAATGAATACACAAATATGACTTTTCTATGGGGGAGGTGAGGACAGAAGTTCATGCTGACATATGCTACAGCTGTCATATTTTCACTTCTGTGAACTATAGTAAGTGTGTTTTAGATACCTAGTCCTTCATTATACTATTATAAATATGCTATTAACATATATTAGTGTAGCAGAGTACATTATGGAGGCACTATGCATACACACACACATTTGTATGTGTGAACTTGCTGCTGTGGATTTACAAGGGAGAAATTATTACATATTCTTTCAACTTAATTGTTTTTCCTCTAAATACTCTTGAACCTCACAGAAAGTTTTAAGTATATGTGTGACTGTGTGGGTTTATAAAAGAGTGAACAATACTGCCAAGTTGGGGGTGGGAGAGGTTGGCAGAGGACACAAGCCAGAGAAAATCTTTGGATATTTTAGTTTGAAGTCCATCAAAGGGAGGAAATTGCTGAAAGGTAGGAGAGCATAGCTCTTAAATATTTGAGGATTACAGAAGTATGTATAGGTATATCTTTTCAGGAAGTGAATTTGGGTGTTAGATGGATTCTTGGGAGATACACAAGGTAGACCAAATGTTGAAATTTCAGTTAAGGGTGATATTTGAACCCTGTTCAAACACTGTGCCCAGGAGCATTCAGGTCCTTAAGTGGGGATGACTGAAGGTATGTCTATAAAACTTGTTAATATCTACCAGTGCCTTTAGACTGGAAGTGAAGCTAAGGGAAAGGTAGGACTAAATATTCAGGTAACTTAAGTAAAGGAAAAATATCCTAAGTCAACATTTAGCAAATTCATATTCATACACTGGTATCTGAATGTGCATGAGTACTCCCACCCCAAAGTGCCCAGAGCTCTCTCTGAATGTCCAGAGGTATTTTCTGTGTAGGATCCTTTTTTTCCAAAAGAAATTTGTGAAGAAAAGACAACAAAAGAGAGCAGTCCTCAGGAAAAAGCAAGCTTCCATTACCACACCCTCTTAATTCATAAAGGAGGCATGAAAGAAGCTTGCATGAGGACTGGGTAGCTGAGCCCCTGCTGTATCTTCCATCCCACTTCCTCTTTCCCTAAGCAGAGTAGCACCAAACAGAGATGTCTCCTATTGTAAATTTAGTCTTTGATTTGTATTTCTATATTTGCTATGTAACCTGGAGAGATTTTTTTAAAATTTGTATTTCTATGATTTTGATGCAGAAAAAAACAGATGGGTGTTTGGGAATCTGCATTTAAAAAAATCCTGTCAGGTATTGTTGGTGGATAAGCAGGCTTAAAAAATACTGACTTAATACATGGAATCCTAGGGAAAACCAATGTAAAACTGTAGACTGCTCTAATTAATAGGCTAACTGGAGATGAAGGAGAAAACAAAGCACACCTTATTAGAAGGAGTCAAAAAAGAGAAAGGATAACAGATTTTTTTTTTACACGATAGAATTACAGTAGGTTTTCAGATTTTATTTTAGAAAAACTATGGTTCATTGTTTTGGACTATATTTCAGTCTATCAACATGTGTACAGATGCATGTTTTTAAATTCAGCACTCAGTCTTCACTTTTTCAAGTTTTATAAATTCTAGTTAAAAAAATCACAATAGGCAAAAGAGTGATCAGATTAATTTTTGATGTGTCCACATCGACACTCTGTTAAGAGTTTTGAATGCATTCCATCTCTGATATTTTACATCACAGGTAGAAATGACTATCATTTTAACATCAGAGTATCACTGGGCCTGTTCTGTTTGTTCTGTTTGTTCAGTTTAGGATCTACAGAGCTGTAGGTTCAGCTTTGGATAATACTGACGCAGGTTACTGCTCCCAGGACTCTGCAGTTTCAGTCAGTTGTTTCTTTACTTCATAGTTAACTCCCAAGGTTGGTTCAAATGAATTGGGAGAAAAATGAACACTCTCCTATTGATTGATCATTCTGGTAAACTTATCACAAGAGACAGAGATTAAAAGCCCCTGTACCACGAGGTAGATGAAATATAGCTTTCCCTGCTTCTCTGTACGTTACTTCCTTCTGGTTTCTATGAAATGATGAATGTATCTCCTTTTCATGAACATCTCTGTGTTATTAAGGGAAATAAAATTACAACGTATTTGTAAAATCTCTACGTGAAGCCACAGGTATAATAAAAATGCAGCTATTTTTTGAAATTAAATTTTGTGTCATTTATTTGTCTGTCTTGTTTCTCATGAAGGCTTTACATCTGTTGATTAAAACAGGATGACAGTGGGGTTAAAATCTGTTGTGCCTGTTTAGCATTTTATTGCTGAGAAACTCACAGAATTAGACATTTAAAAGTAACTCTATACACCCGTTTCCAGCTACAAAATCAGGTTGAATTAACTTAGACAATAGCTAAATAGTTAAAAAATACAGGATAACACAGGCGCTCCCACAGGTGCCGGAGAGGAGACGCCGGCGCTGCGGAGCGAGGTCGTGGAGGGCGCAAGGAGTGCCGGGAAAGAGCGGACGTAGGAGCCCAAAGCCGAACCCCTGGAGATAGAGGAAGCATGGCACTCAGGCCGGACCCGCTGGAGGGCGCACGTAGATGGCACCAGCTGGCCCGTCCGCCAGCCCCGCTGTAGGTGTGCGGCAAACCAGATGTCTGCCCGTCAGGCCAAAGCTCCAAGCCCTGCAAACGAGCCTCCCTCACATGGAGTCTGCACACCTCTCCACCGCCTGCCTCAGCGCTGGGCCCGGGCTGGGTGAGTCCTGACTGGAGCCTTTACTAGCCGTTTCTCGGGGTTAGTACAGCCTCCTGGTGCCCAAGGGTGCCTGCCTGGCAGGTTTTCAAAGCCAAATGTTTTCGGTGCTCATCTGTCGGGCGCAAGTATTAAAAGTCAGGGAGCTCAGTGTGGGCGTCAAACCCTTCACTTCTCGAGGAGAAATTCCGGCTTTCCAGTTCCCTCCTATTTTGGGTGGTCCGCGAGTCGAGTAGGTTTTATGACAATCTTGTGTCCCAGCCTCTAATTCCTGCTTCCATATGGGCCTTTTCTTCTTTGTCCCATGTGTGGGAGTCACTTGGCCAGTTTTTCAGAGAAGTTTGTTCCGTTTGTAACTGCAGATGTGGTGTGTTCATGAAAGAAGGTAAGTTTAGGATCCTCCAATGTTGCCATCTGGAACCGCTCCTAAATTATTTTTATTTTTATTTTTATGGTTTGAAGTATAGTTGATATGCAATCTTATGTTGTTTTCAAATGTACACCACAGTGGTTCAACAGTTACCCACGTTATCAAATCCTCTCCCCCTCTAGTGCGGTTACTGTCTATCAATATACAAAGATGTTGCAGATTCATTGACTATATTCTCCGTGCTGTACTACCATCCCGTTGACCAATTTATATTGTAGTTGTAGGTTATTGTGCTACTTTATCGCCCCACCTTCCCTCCAACCACTAGTCACTTCTCAGTGTCTATGAATCTACTGCTTGCTGTTTTGTTCCTTCTGTTTTACTTTGTTTTTATATGCCACAAATAAGTGAAATCATATGGTATTTGTCTTTCTCTGCTTGGCTTATTTCACTGAGCATAATACCCTCTAGATCCATCCATGTTGTTGCAAATGGCAGGATTTATTTTGTTTTTATGGCTGAATAATACTCTGTTGTTTATATGTACCACATCTTCTTTATCCATTCATCTATTGATGGACACTTAGGTTGCTTCCTTATCTTGGCTATTGTAAATACTGCAGTGATAAACATAGGGGTGCATATATCTTTTCAAATCATAGATTTTGTTTTCTTTGGGTAAATTCCTAGAAATAGGATTACTGGATCAAATGTTATTTCAATTTTTAGTTTTTTGAGGAACCTCCGTACTGCTTTCCACACTAGTTGACCTTCCCACCAACAGTATAGGCCCCTCCTAAATTCTTAAACCAACCACCTACTTATTTTCATTGCTTTAATTCTGTCATTTCAGGAGTGCTATATAAATTGAATCTTACAGTATGTAATATTTTGAGATTGACTTTTTCCAGTAAGCATAATTCTTTGGGGATCTGACAAGTCATTGTGTATATCAAGAGTTTTGTTTTATTATTGAGTTTTATTCTGTGTTCTGAATATGCCACAGCTTGTTTAATCATTTTCCCAATGCTATAGATTATATTGTTTCTGTTTTTTGGCCATCATGAATAATACTGCTAAACTTTCTGTATAAATTTTTGTGTGAACAAGTTATTTCTCTAACATAAATTCCAAAGAGTACAATTGCTGGGTCATATGGTAAGCACACATTTTAGTTTTTCAAGATACCTCTGTGCTCTTATCCAGAGTGTCTCTATAATTTAACATTTCCACCAGCAAGGCATACGTATCTAGTTACGGTGTATCATTGTCAGCATTTGGTTTTGTTACTGTTTTTAAATTTTAGTCATTTCTATAAATGTGTAGTGATAGTTTCAATTTATGTTTTCCTAATGACAGATAGTTTTGCACATCTCCCCAACTGATTATTTGCCACTTGACTGTCCTCTTCTGTGAAATGTCTTTTGCCATTTTTCTAATTGAATTGTTTGGTTTTTCTTGCTGTTGAGTTTGGAGCATTCTTTATGTGTTCTTAATACTATTTCTGCTTTAGACATGTAGTTTGCAAATCTTTTCTCCTGATGTTTACCTTGTATTTTATCCTCAACATAGTATCTCACAGAGCAAAAGTTTTTAATTTTGGTGAAATACAATGTATATTTTTTCATTACAGCATGCTTTTGGTACCAACTTTAGGAAACATTTGTCTCATCTGATATCCCAAATAATTTCTACTATGGGTCTTTTTTTTCCCTAAACTTTTAATCATTTTATATTCTACATTAATATGCATAATCTATGGCTTCATTACTGCCACTTGGCTCCCTTTGCAGTCTCCATTGCCAAGTGTAGTTGGATGGGGCTTGTTACCAACTAACCAAACCTAAGTCCTGACTTCCTACTTAACTTTCTCTCAGCAACTTAGTAGAGAAGGTTGAGGTTCTGATACTTAGATAAAACCTGATAATCGTGGAAGCCTTGGTTAGCCTTTGCTAACAGGTTGGGGCCACAGTTTTCTCTTCAGTGTTTGGCTAGAGTAGAGCAGTTATTGTCTAACAGTTGTCTAAAAACATTTGTACTCTGAAACTTCACTACCTTTTCCTGGTTCTTTGGTCAGAGGGAGGAAACCTTTGTTGGGGCTTACTTATTCCCTCTGGGTGTGTTTCATTCCTGATTTCCTACTTTGTTTCATTATTGTCATGTTTTCCACCTCTTAAGAGGAATAACAGAGTCTTGAATTCCAAAGAACCCTTCTGATTATCATAGATCCCCAGAAGCTTCCTGTTTTGATTTTATGATTAACCATTCAAGTCAGAATTACCAACAAAGATAATTTCTGCTAAGAAGAGAGGTCAAGCAAGAGGTCCCATTCAGACACAAAAAAACTATATATGTTTTAAATAGTTGTAAGGATTCTAAGTATTATTTTAAGAGATGAGTAAAAGAAATGGCACATCTTACATAATTGGATTGCAAGACCAATAGTCATTCTATAAACTATATTGAACTGTTAAAGACATCATGATGACATTAGAAATGAGTGAAAATGTATACTTGGAACTAAATTGAAATTAAAATAAATTTTAAGAATTCTTAAAATATTATAATGGCAGTTATATACCATTTTGAAGGGCCGCTCTGGCATCATGGGTCTGTGTGGGAATAGCCGAGGCCTTGTATGACTTCACTGTAGTCCATTTCTCCCTCTGCCCAATCTTATTTCCTCCCATTTCCCCTCAAAGCTCACTGCGATAATCTTACCGTACTCAGATCTCTACTTCAGAGTCTGTATACTGGAAAACTCAACGTGTTGCAGCCTGTCCTTGGTATAGTCCTAGAAAGAAGATATGATTTTGAGATTTGAGTACTGTATCATCAGCCAGGTGTTGGCTAAGAGAATGCAGTCAACAGTGGTTGGTTTGAACATGAGTATATAGCAGCCTAAGGTAGTGGTGATTGCTCTAACTTTCACTGCTTGTGACTGAATGTTATACTAGATAACAAATGTAGTCATTTGCTCAATGTTTCAGTCTTTGAAACATTTAGGAGATAGAGTAATTCAAAGAAAAATGAAAGGAAGGTAGGGCTGTAGATAGGGGCAACCAATATTCTGATGGAAGATAATAAAACATGGCAGGTGATTAATCATCAATTAAAAGCTCGGTGAAAGCCAGTGTACCTTCTTGAGGATATAAAGAGATCAGAGCATCCTATAGCTACATGTCAGGAAAAATTGAGAGTCATGTCTAGAACTTAACTAGTGTAGTCGTTTATTTTACTAAGTGTAAAATAAAGCCAACAACCATTAACATTTTCATTCTGGATGTGGAGTGGTCAGGAAAGCACACTGATTAGGGAAGAAAGGGACCCTATGAAGAGATAAAGATATCTGAGTTTATGTACCTGAAAGTCTTTAATCTGAATCCTCTGAGAGTGCAGAAGTGGCCCACTCCTCTTTGGAAAGGCTAGTAGTGCCCTTCCTAGTTTGAGGATGATGTAGGAGTTTGTTGCAATCAAGGAAACAGGCACCTTTCAATATATGTTTCCACCTTTTCCTGCTCAATGGGCCAATAACTTAGTGAATCCAGCTTGCACTTCTACCTTGGAAAATTTATGGAGTTCATGAAATTGAAGATAAATGAGATTCTGGTTAAGGATCATGTACTGAGCTAGGCAGCATTACCATATTGTAGCTGTTATTTACCAAGTAAAGGATAACCAGGATTGTTGTGATACAGCTACAGCAGAGAGTGGAAACTAATGTCTTCCTGAGGAACCTCTGAGCTGATGGCTTTTCTGAGTTTAGCTGCTCCATGCTCACACTGTCCCATCTCCCATGACCACCATTGTCCTGAATGCAGGAGGGCTGGGTTTTCAGAAATTGGGCCCAGCAGTCATGAGATCACTGCTACACAGGCATAATCTATGCTGTGTTCAGTAGACCTGATGCTTGAAATCTTTCCTGTCATAAGTTTTTTTGTGAGTCACAGCACTTCAGCTGATGTTTGATAAAAGTGGGCATTGCAGTGCCTCAATCCAGATGATTGAGAAACTAATTCTTAAGCATTTTGTATCACTTGATTGCTTTGATAATTTGATTATAGTTAGAAATTCTTTCCATTGAAAATTTCAGATGCAAACATGTACATGAAGTATGTGCCATTTCAAAGTTACATGTAGACATCAAGTAGAAACTCTTGATTTAAGGTGATTTAGCTTTTAACATACTTAATCTCTCAAATTCACATTTGATCTTTTGAAAGCTTATTTATAGAATATCAGACATATGCTGGAATAGACATATTGGGGGCACAGGCTGATATCCCTTTGGAGGAAATGTTTCACCTGTGGATTTTGTTTCTGATGTCATACTACTATGAGAAAATACTATTTACTTAATTGGAAAATAAGAGAATATGATTAATAGTCCAGAAAGGTGCGAGTGTATAATTAAGGTCCGTTTCCCACACCATACTTTCACGTTGGAACAAAAGTTAATAAAGGAGAAAATGAAAATGATATATGATGAGAATTTTTAGCTATCTCTTATAAAGAAGTATTTGTCATGCTGAATTACTAGTTTCTTGATTTTATTATTGTAAGACCCCAAAGTATTAATTTTTTACCATGAAAATATATTCATTGCAGAGAACTTTTCATTGTAAAGATATTTTTTAAAGGAACTTGACCCATATCATTATATGATGTCTTTTCTCAATAATTTAACAAACATTGATTTCCTGGTGTGAAATGAGCCAATTAAAGTCATTTTAAGAATGCATAAATTTCATTAGGTTATATCAATTTTACATAAGAAGAGGATATAATATCCTGCAGCTCAGTTTTTCTATTTGAAAATATAGTTAATCTCACCTCAATTATAGTTCTCTATCACATATCCCAGTGCATTGACATTTCAGATCATCTCTGATCTTCTAAGTTGGTTTTCTGAAGAGATAAGAAGTCATGCTAAAGAATTCTATCTTCTAGTCATCTTGAAAGGCATGAGTCAAATTTACTTTTGGCTTTTTTCGTGTTATGAAACTAGGGATGCATAAACAGCACTAGAACAAATATTCATCTTTGGTTTAATGGGCATAATGTTAAAGATATTTCCAGCTTCAATATATCTCAGAGATTGATATAGAACTTGGAAATAAAAATACCCTAAAGATATTGGTAAAACAAATCCCAAGGGAAGACTCAGTTAATTTAGCCTGACACAGTAGTCAAACTCTGCCCCTAAAAGGGACATAATAATTTTTACTAGGCAATGAAAATATGAAGGCCACTTAACGTTTGAGACCCTGCTAAATCCTGGGAACCTTAAAAGCTAATACGTTAAATATTGAAAACCTAGCTGCCTAATTGTATCATGCCTCTCACTGAGAGTGTATTAGGAGAGAGACAGAATGATGAATATCAGGATGCCTAAGCCTAGGCAGGCTCTTTTCTGGTTGTGCTTCCTTCCTGGAGTTGGTGGAAAAAAGGGATTCATTCACACAGTATATAGCCCAGGAAGTAAGTTTATCTTAGTGTTTTGATTTGAATATTAAAAACCTCGGAGTCAAGGTAACACCATATTGCCCCTTTTTATATCAGCTGCAATTTCTTTAACAAAAAGCAAATTTGGTATTTTCCTAAAATTAGAAGGTTCATGTGATTCATTTCTGAAGACGCAGGAAAGCACAATTCAGCTGAATGGCTCTGTCTGGCAAAGCCCCTGATGAGCAGGCAACAGAGGCATGCTTTCCCTTTATATGCATTCTGTATGTTACTGTGGAATCTGGGTCACCACTTGACATCTAACACTGATTTACCTCTTGTTTAACTTTGAATGAACCCATAGCTGTGCCTTGAGAAGGAGCTAGGGTTGGAGGATTTAGTTGTAAATAGAGGAAATGTAGTTTCATTCATTTTGGATACCAGAAAGTTCTATTTACTCTCTGACAAGAAGTAAAACAAAATTAAAACAATAATAGGGAAAGAACAGAGCTATAGCTTCTCCACTTCACTATGGTACCCACAGAGCCACCACAGCTGCATAGTTTGCAGGGAGTCGTTGGCAGAAGAGTTAAGGGCAGGCAGTGGCATAGCAGAGAACATGTTTGGCAGAGGGACCTGGATAAGATGGTATTGCTTAAGGAAGTAACATTGCTGAGCATAAACAGCGAGACTTAAGTGGATGAACTGAATTGAGAAATAGTAATGGTACCTAGCAGAAGAATTTGTCTTTCAAGAACTGAAGGAGCCAGTGTCCAGCAGTAGTGGTGACTGTGTCTAAGGAGTGTGGTGGCATGTGACAACCTGAAAAGCAGAAGTCAACTGAAGCAGAAAATTAGAGTGGGGAAAACATACAACACCACCACTAAAAATACTACAGTCTGTTTGACTAGATTTTATGAGAATATTGAAAAGTTCCTGTAGCATTGGCTCTACAGTGTATTACTGATGTTGGCTGCTCCCCCAGAGTCCTTTTCTTAATTGAATCCTTCTGAAGTAAAATGAAATTGATGACCCTGTTATTGTTACTCTTCTATTGAGAAGGATTCTATTTAGACTGTGTACATATGCTACTGTATGAATGTTGTTTTTCCCCCAAATTCATATGTTGAAATCCTGCCCCCCAAAGATGATGGTATTAGTAGTTACTTTTGGGAGGTGCTTAAATCATGCACGTGGAATCTTCATTAATGGGATGAGTGCCCTTATGACATGAAAGAGAATCCCTAGAGATCTCTGTCCCCTTCCACAGCAAGAAGGCGCCATCTCTGAGCCTGAAAGTGGGCCACTGGTAGATACTGAATCTGCTGGCACCCTGATCTTGGACTTCCAGAATTTAGAACTATGAGAAATAAAGTTTTGCTGTTTGTAAGCCATCCATATATCGCATTTTGCTATAGCAGCCTAGATAGACTAAGACAACATACTGGAGTTCTCAGTTGTTTCAGAAATTTTAATAAAAACAAATTGAATAAAACAGTGACCTGGATTGGATGTCTCCAGACCTCTGTATATCTAACTAAAAATTACCCATTTCCTGTTTTCTAAATTAAGAATTTATATTTTTCTCTTGATTGACCAGAGGTCATTATTTATAATTTATGAAAGCATGATGGTTATTTGAATATAAGAAACAAGTGCCATCCTTTTTATTCTAAGCATTTAAGAATACTCCGGTAAGTGCTAGAACTATTTTAACTTTTACTGAATATTTTCATCACCAGGAAGCACTGAATTTCTGTACAATTTAAGTGAAAACTACCAATGATCATGAAATGTGTTAATATCCATGTTTCATTTTTGAGAGAACAAATATTCAAAGACATTAAAACTTGAATGCATAGAAATATATGTGATAAACATAAATGTCTTATAATTGCCTCAAATTTCCGGTTTGCTTTGATGGTGAAAATCTGGAATAGCTCAGTTTGTACATGGCTCTATCTTTTCATTAACTCTCCATTTCATTTGGACTTAGCTAAGCCATGTTAACTGTCAGTGATCAGAAAAGAGCTTCATGTGAATTATTCATTAGGATGAGTGGGGAAACACTCTACCCCTGAAACAATATTTCTGCTGCTTAATACAGGATTTCATTCAACTGTCCACCTGCAAAGGCATTTGTTCAGTCTGTCTATAGCCAGTTTTATTAAAGACCTTTCTAAAAAATAAAAGCACACCTCTTTATATTTTAAAATTTCCTTTATAATTACTCTTGAGAAAATTGTCCTGCATTTGTATTACTTTGCAGGACTTTCTCTGAAATGGTGTGGTAGCAACAGTTTGCTTTAATCTTCAGTATAAGACTAGATAAGACATTTGATACTTCTCAGGAATGTGTCTTGTGAGAAGAGTAATGTGTAATATGTGATATGACCACATTTATTCATTTGCCTTGTCAGATATTATAATTTAATAATTTTATTCACACCTGTTTTCCTTTTTTTCTCTTTGAAACACACACATGCACATTAACTTTAACATTTAATTTAAAAATTAGATGTAGGAATTCCTTTTCCCAAGTCAGTAAGCAATGTCCTTAAGACAAAATCCTTTACCTCAACACTCAGAAAGAGGGTCACCATCTCTATTCTATTTTTTTTTTCCTGAAACCTTTAATTCATGATCTTTTTATTTATTTGTTGTTTCCTAAAGTGGTCAGAGCTCCTGGGCCCCAAATTTTCACATTCAAAGCTTTTTTTTTTGAGAGGGCATCTCTCATATTTATTGATCAAATGGTTGTTAACAACAATAAAATTCTGTATAGGGGACTCAATGCACAGTCATTAATCAACCCCAAGCCTATTTCTCAACAGTCGCCAATCTTCTGAAGCATAACGAACAAGTTCTTACATGGTGAACAAGTTCTTACATAGCGAATAAGTTCTTACATGGTGAACAGTACAATGGCAGTCATCACAGAAACTTTTGGTTTTGATCACGCATCATGAACTATAAACAATCAAGTCAGATATGATTATTCGTTTGATTTTTATACTTGATTTATATGTGAATCCCACATTTCTCCCTTATTATTATTATTATTATTATTATTATTATTATTTTAATAAAATGCTGAAGTGGTAGGTAGATACAAGTTAAAGGTAGAAAACATACTTTAGTGCTGTAAGAGGGCAAATGTAGATGATCAGGTCTGTGCCTATAGACTAAGTATTAATCCAAGCTAGACAAGGGCAACAAAACATCCACGGATGCAGAAGATTTCTCTCAAAACAGAGGGGGTGAGGTTCTAAGCCTCCCCTCTGTTGATCCCCAATTCTCTCCTAATGGCCCCCTTGCGACTGTGCCTGTCTTAGGTTGTTCCTCCCTTGAGGAATCTTACCCATCTCTGGCTAACCAGTCATCTTCCAGGGCCATACAGGGAAATGTAAAGTTGGTAAGTGAGAGAGAAGCAATATTCTTTGAAAAGGTTAGCTTTTTACTTCTTTGCAGACTTATGCCCTGTGGCTTCTATGCCCAGCATTTGTCTTGAGGTATCTTTACCACTTGGAAGAATTATGATACTCAGTAATTTTCGATATGAGGCACGAATTCTACTAAAGGGTTGTAATTAGGAAGGAAGAAGAAAAGCTATAGAAGTAGCAGACAGAAGAAAACATGGGAAGATTGATTATTTCTTTGACATAACTTCTTGTAGAGTAATATAAGCATGTATAGGTTTTAACAAACTACTAATTAAATTGCGCACACACATTAACAGAATAGGAATACAGATACATAACAAAAGCAGACCTACAATTACCAGCCATATCCAGTGAAACCAAGAAAACCAGTTAGGTACCCTAGGCATTTGTGAAAACTTATCAATGATATGATGGATATTGTCTAACTGAATTTGAATAGTTTGAGAAAAATCAGACAAAACAACACATTCCTGGGAACTGTTCACATCCCATATGTTCTTTTAACAGTAGATAGTCTATAGTCTCAAGATTTTGGAGCACTGCAACTTGCACTTCTCCTAATTCTTGGTAGAGTTCCGACAGTGTAGATCCAGTCAAATTTGTTGTTTTACTGTATGCACAGGCCAGCTTAGATAATCTCCTTCTTCATTCCAATGACAAGTCCAGGAACTGGTGGGATGAATGCAGCTACAACTGCAGCAGTGCCAGGATCTTTGTTGAAGTTTTTTGATGATCATCTTCTGGAATGACTCTTCCAGAGGATGTTGATGTTGGAAGTTCTTCTTCATATTGTGTCTTAATTCATTTTCTGTGTAGCCAAATTAGGCTTTGATTCTCTGTATAAACACAAACAAACCCTTTGCCCACACTTTGATATGCCCTTTATACCATTGTGAAGAACCTATTGGAGACCATCACACAGTAACTGCTTTTTTTTTTTTTAAGAGAAAGAAATATTATCAGAAAAATATACTGCCATAGCTGATCATCTGACACCCTTTAAAAGATCAAAATTAAGGATATGTAAAGCATGCATTACTCATTGATTTGCAGATAGTTTTAACCTATCAGGGAGTAATCCCCCTTTTCTTTCTCTTTTTTTTTTTGTTATCATTAATCTACAGTTACATGAAGAATATTATATTTACTAGTCTCTCCCCTATACCAAGTCCCCTCCACAAACCCCATTACCGTCACTGTCCATCAGCATAGCAAAATGTTGTAGAATCACTACTTGTCTTCTCTGTGTTGCACAGCCCTACCCTTTCTCCCACCCCCCACATTATGCATGCTAATCATAATACCCCCTTTCTTCTTCCCCCCCATTATCCCTCCTTACCTACCCATCCTCCATAGTCCCTTTCCCTTTGGTACCTGTTAGTCCATTCTTGGGTTCTGTGATTCTGCTGCTGTTTTGTTCCTTCAGTTTTTCCTTTGTTCTTATACTCCACAGATGAGTGAAATCATTTGGTATTTCTCTTTCTCCGCTTGGCTTATTTCACTGAGCATAATAACCTCTAGCTCCATCCATGTTGTTGCAAATGGTAGGATTTGTTTTCTTCTTATGGCTGAATAATATTCCATTGTGTATATGTACCACATCTTCTTTATCCATTCATCTACTGATGGACACTTAGGTTGCTTCCAATTTTTGGCTATTGTAAATAGTGCTGCAATAAACATAGGGGTGCATCTGTCCTTTTCAAACTTCAGTGCTGCATTCTTGGGATAAATTCCTAGGAGTGCAATTCCTGGGTCAAATGGTAAGTGTATTTTGAGCATTTTGAGGAACCTCCATACTGCTTTCCACAATGGTTGAACTAATTTACATTCCCACCAGCAGTGTAGGAGGGTTCCCCTTTCTCCACAACCTCGCCAACATTTGTTGTTGTTTGTCTTTTGGATGGTAGCCATCCTTACTGGTGTGAGGTGATATCTCATTGTGGTTTTAATTTGCATTTCTCTGATAATTAGCAATGTGGAGCATCTTTTCATGTGTCTGTTGACCATCTGAATTTGTTTTTTGGAGAACTGTCTGTTCAGTTTCTCTGCCCATTTTTTATTTGGATTATTTGTTTTTTGTTTGTTGAGGTGGGTGAGCTCTTTATATATTTTGGATGTCAAGCCTTTATCAGATCTGTCATTTACAAATATATTCTCCCATACTGTAGGGAACCTTTTTGTTCTATTGATGGTGTCTTTTGCTGTACAGAAGCTTTCAGCTTAATATAGTCCCACTTGTTCATTTTTGCTTTTATTTTCCTTGTCTGGGGAGATATATTCAAGAAGAGGTCACTCCTGTTTATGTCTAAGAGATTTTTGCCTATGTTTTTATCTAACAGTTTTATGGTTTCATGACTTACATTCAGGTCTTTGATCCATCTCGAATTTACTTTTGTGTATTGGGTTACACAATGATCCAGTTTCATTCTCTTACATGTAGCTGTCCAGTTTTGCCAGCTCCATCTATTGAAGGGACTGTCATTTCCTCACTATATGTCCATGGCTCCTTTATCAAATATTAATTGACCATATATGTTTGGGTTAATGTCTGGATTCTCTAGTCTGTTCCATTGGTCTGTGGCTCTGTTCTTGTGCCAGTACCAAATTGTCTTGATTACTATGGCTTTATAGTAGAGCTTGAAGTTGGGGAGTGAGATTCCCCCCTACTTTATTCTTCTTTCTCAGGATTGCTTTGGCTATTCAGGGTCTTTGGTGTTTCCATATGAATTTTTGAACTATTTGTTACAGTTCATTGAAGAATGTTGCTGGTAATATGGTAGGGATTGCATCAAATCTGTATATTGCTTTGGGCAGGATGGCCATTTTGACAATATTAATTCTTCCTAGCCACGAGCATGGGATGAGTTTCCATCTGTTAGTGTCCCCTTTAATTTCTCTTAAGAGTGTCTTGTAGTTTTCAGGGTATAGGTCTTTCACTTCTTTGGTTAGGTTTATTCCTAGGTATTTTATTCTTTTTGATGCAATTGTGAATGGAGTTGTTTTCCTGATTTCTCTTTCTATTGGTTCATTGTTAGTGTACAGGAAAGCCACAGATTTCTGTGTGTTGATTTTGTATCCTGCAACTTTGCTGTATTCCGATATCAGTTCTAGTAGTTTTGGGGTGGAGTCTTTAGGGTTTTTTATGTAGAATATCATGTCATCTGCAAATAGTGACAGTTTAACTTCTTTTTTACCAATCTGGATTCCTTGTATTTCTTTGTTTTGTCTGATTGCCATGGCTAGGACCTCCAGTACTATGTTAAATAACAGTGGGGAGAGTGGGCATCCCTGTCTTGTTCCCGATCTCAGAGGAAAAGCTTTCAGCTTCTCGCTGTTCAATATAATGTTGGCTGTGGGTTTATCAAAAATGGCCTTTATTATGTTAAGGTACTTGCCCTCTATTCCCATTTTGCTGAGAGTTTTTATAATGAATGGCTGTTGAATTTTGTCGAATGCTTTTTCAGCATCTATGGAGATGATCATGTGGTTTTTGTCTTTCTTTTTGTTTATGTGGTGGATGATGTTGATGGATTTTCAAATATTGTACCATCCTTGCATCCCTGGGATGAATCCCACTTGGTCATGGTTTATGATCTTGTTGATGTATTTTTGAATTTGGTTTGCTAATATTTTGTTGAGTATTTTTGCATCTACGTTCATCAGGAATATTGGTCTGTAGTTTTCTTTATTGGTGGGGTCTTTGCCTGGTTTTGGAATTAGGGTGATGTTGTCTTCATAGAATGAGTTTGGGAGTATTCCTTCCTCTTCTATTTTTTGGAATACTTTAAGGAGAATAGCTATTATGTGTTCTCTGTATGTCTTATAAAATTCCGTGGTAAATCCGTCTGGCCCCCGGATTTTGTTCTTGGGTAATTTTTTGATAACCGTTTCAATTTCTTTGCTTGTAATTGGTTTGTTTAACTTTTGTGTTTCTTCCTTGGTCAGTCTTGGAAGGTTGTATTTTTCTAGGAAGTTGTCCATTTCTTCTAGGCTTTCCAGCTTGTTAGCATATAGGTTTTCATAGTAGTCTTTAATAATTCTTTGTATTTCTGTGGAGTCTGTCGTGTTTTTTCCATTCTCATTTCTGATTCTGTTGATGTGTGTTGATTCTCTTTTTCTCTTAATAAGTTTAGCTAAAGGCTTATCTATTTTGTTTATTTTCTCAAAGAACCAGCTCTTGGTTTCATTGATTTTTGTTATTGTTTTATTCTTCTCAATTTTGTTTATTTCTTCTCTGATCTTTATTATGTCCTTTTCTCTGATGACTTTAGGCCCTATTTGTTTTTCTTTTTCTAGTTTTGATAATTGTGATGTTAGACTATTCATTTGGGATTGTTCTTCCTTCTTTAAGTGTGCCTGGTTTGCTATATACTTTCCTCGTAAGACTGCTTTCGCTGTGTCCCACAGAAGTTGGGGCTTTGTGTTGTTGTTATTTGTTTCCATATATTCCTTGATCTCTATTTTAATTTGTTCACTGATCCATTGATTATTTAGGAGCATGTTGTTAAGCCTCCATGTGTTTGTGAGCCTTTTTGTTTCTTTGTAGAATTTATTTGTAGTTTTATACCTTTGAGGTCTGAAAAGTTGGTTGGTAGGATTTCAATCTTTTGGAATTTTCTGAGGCTCTTTTTGTGAGCTAGTATGTCATCTATTCTGGAGAATGTTCCATGTGCACTTGAGGAGACTGTATATCCTGTTGCTTTTGGATGTAGAGTTCTATAGATGTCTATTAGGTCCATCTGTTCTAGTACGTTGTTCAGTGCCTCCGTGTCCTTACTTATTTTCTGCCCAGTGGATCTATCTTTTGGGGTGAGTGGCGTGTTGAATTCTCCTAAAATGAATGCGTTGCATTCTATTTCCCCCTTTAGTTCTGTTAGTATTTGTTTCACATATGCTGTTTCTCCTGTGTTGGGTGCATATATATTTATAATGGTTATATCCTCTTGTTGGACTGAGCCCTTTATCATTATGTAATGTCCTTCTTTATCTCTTGTTACTTTCTTTGTTTTGAAGTCTATTATGTCTGATACTAGTACTGCAACCCCTGATTTCTTCTCGCTGTTGTTTGCCTGAAATATGTTTTTCCATCCCTTGACTTTTAGTCTGTGCATGTCTTTTGGTTTGAGGTGGGTTTCTTGTAAGAAGCATAGAGATGGGTCTTGCTTTTTTATCCATTCTATTACTCTGTGTCTTTTGATTGGTGCATTCAGTCCATTTACATTTAGATGACTATTGAAAGATATGTACTTATTGCCATTGCAGGCTTTAGATTTGTGGTTGCCACCAAAGGTTCAAGGTTAGCTTCTTTAGTATCTTACTGCCTAACTTAGCTCGCTTATTGAGCTCTTGTATACACTGTCTGGAGATTCTTTTCTTCTCTCCCTTCTTATTCCTCCTCTTCCATTCTTTATATGTTGGTTGTTTTATTCTGTGCTCTTTCGTGTTTCCTTTAACTGCTTTTAGTGGGTAGTTGATTTTATTTTTTGCCTTAGTTAGTATTTGGTTGGTCTGCTTTCTTTGCTGTGATTTTATTTTCTCTGGTGACATCTGTTTAGTCTCAGGAGTGCTCCCTTCTAGAACAGTCCCTCTAAAATACCCTGTAGAGGTGGTTTGTGGGAAGCAAATTCCCTCAACTTTTGCTTCTCTTGGAATTGTTTAATCCCTCCTTCATATTTAAATGATAATTGTGCTGGATACAGTATCCTTGGTTCAACGCCCTTCTGTTTCATTGCATTAAATATACATGCCATTCTCTTCTGGCCTCTAAGGTTTCTTTTGAGAAGTCTGTTGATAGCCTGATGGGTTTTCCTTTATAGGTGACCTTTTTCTCTCTAGCTGCCTTTAAACTCTTTCATTGTCCTTGATCTTTGCCATTTTAATTATTTTGTGTCTTGGTGTTGTCCTCCTTGGGTCCTTTCTGTTGGGAGTTCTGTGTATTTCTGTGGTCTGTTTGATTATTTCCTCCCCCAGTTTGGGGAAGTTTTCAGCAATTATTTCTTCAAAGACACTTTCTATCCCTTTTTATCTCTCTTATTCTTCTGGTACTCCTATAATACAGATATTGTTCCTTTTGGATTGGTCACACAGTTCTCTTAATATTGTTTTATTCCTGGAGATCCTTTTATCTCTCTCTGTGTCAGCTTCTATGCGTTCCTGTTCTCTGGTTTCTATTCCATCAGTGGCCTCTTGCATCTTATCCATTCTGCTTATAAATCCTTCCTGAGTTTGTTTCACTTCTGTGATCTCCTTCCTGGAGTCTGTAATCTCCCTCTGGACATCTGTAATCTCCCTCTGGACTTCATCCCTTAGCTCTTGTATATTTCTCTGCATCTCCGTCAGCATGTTTATGATTTTTATTTTGAATTCTTTTTCAGGAAGGCTGGTTAGGTCTGTCTCCTTCTCTGGTGTTGTCTCTGTGATCTTTTTCTGCCTGTAGTTTTGCCTTTTCATGGTGATAAAGATAGTTTGCAGAGCTGGCATGAGTGACGGCTGGAAGAACATCCCTTCTTGTTGGTTTGTGGCCTTCCTCTCCTGGGAGAACAGCGACCTCTTGTGGATTGTGCTGGGCAGCTGCATGCAGAAAGGGCTTCTGATTCTTGCCCGGCTGCTATGGAGTTTATCTCTGCTGTTGCTGTTGGCGTGGCCTGGCTCGGGCTGCTGCTCCAAAATGGAGCCACGGTTGGAGGGGGAACGGCCGGGAGGCTGTTTCTCTCCATGAGGGGCCTCCGTGTTCCCTGCTGCCCAGGGGTTTAGAGTGCCCAGAGTTCCCCAGATTCCCTGCCGCTGAACTAAGTGTCCCAGGATGTTTCCGTCTTGCTGTGGGTTCCCTGTTCCTTTAAGACTTCCAAAAAGCACTTGCTTTTCTTTGTCCCAGGTGCACTGGCTGCAGGGACCCACTCACAGGTCTTACTGTCCTGTTTCCCTAGTTTCTAGCACCCCACACATGCACTGTGTCCGCGCTCTGGTCCGGATGGCTGGGGCTGGGTGTTCAGCAGTCCTGGGCTCCCTCTCCCTCCCTGCTCCGACTCCTCTCCTCCTGCCTGGAGCTTAGGTGTGGGGCGCTTGGGTCCCGCCGGGCCGGGGCTTGTATCTTACCCACTTTGCGAGGTGCTGGGTTCTCGCAGGTGTGGATGTGGTCTGGCTATTGTCCTGTGTCTTCTGGTCTCTCTTTTAGGAAGAGTTGTCTTTTTTGTATGTTCTAAAATATATGTGGTTTTGGGAGGAGATTTCTGCTGCTCTACTCACACTGCCATCTTGGCTCCTTTCCCCATCTCTATTCTTAAGACTATCTTATTAAGAACTCTGTTTTTACATAGTCTCAACATTTTGAATTTTTATCCTGTCATTCTTAAAATTCTATTTTCTTTACTGCAGAGTTGCTCACCCTTAATGCTGTTGGTATTTTGGGCCAGATAATTCTTCACTGTGGGAGACTGGTCTGCACATTGTAGCCTGTACAGCAGCATCCTTGGCCTCTACCCTCTAGATGCCACTAGCACCTGTTCCTCCCCTCCCTGGCCCCGGTAAACCTGTGACAACCAAAAATGTTTCTAGACATTGTCAGGTGTCTTCTTGTTGTGCAGCCTCCTCTACTACCCACCAGTTGAGAACCATTGTCTTAGTGATCTGGATTACAAAGCGTTTGCCTGCTTATCTAACTCAATAGATATGTGTTCCTTGTACCAATGATTCTTCTTCAATCTGCATTTTATTTTCAATCTAACATCTAGTTGTAATCTAAAATCTAAGAACTAGCATTGTGATTTTACAATGAATATCACTTATTACATGTTGTGAATATTTATTTATATTATTTCCTTCTAAGGAATTATATCATTAAATGATATTCATCTGAAAACATTCAGTATGTTACTGGATTCTAGTTCAGAAGGTCTTTGGAAAGAAAATGTGTATGGAATAATGGTTGTCTCAATCAGTCAGTCATTGAAAGAAACATCTGTTAAAATTAATTATAAACAGTCAGTACTAGGCCCTTATTTATACAACGCAGAAACAAATGTGGCTAATGATCTAATTAAGATTATTTAATGAGCAATTTTAAATATTAACATAAAGAAAATATAACATGAAAGATGACCACATATTAACTACAACTAGCTTAGTGCACCAAGAACGTGTTCCAAGAGAATTGCCATATAACTTGAGTTTAACAGATGATGAGAATCTAGCAGTCAAAGCGTATGAGCCTTTCTGTGTTGGGAAAGTCAGGGTCTGAAAAATGATGATGATGATGAAGAAGCTAACATATTTGTTTATTAAATATATGCTGGGCAGTTTGCCAAGCACTTAACTTGCATTATATCTGACCTTTAAACCTTCTAATTTTTCTAATTCGATCAAATCATCAACTGTTCTTTGAAGTAATTTTTATGGTCATGTTAGAAATCAGTGTGGTATACAGAGGTAAATAAATTGCTCTAAGTTAAGCAGATTAAGTCGTTCAGTTAGGTGTGAACCCCAGATAAAAAAATCTCCTAAGTCAGGGTCCTTACCCATTGCACTATGTTTCTGTATTATTTCACTTTATAAAAGAACTAAAAGATGTTTATAATATATGGAACAAAGGGGGGCACTGAAAGGAGGGGATGAGGGTCTGTGGGATAAGGAGAGGACTCAGAATAGCCTTGAAGGGTAACCAGGACCAGTTTATGAAAAGCCATGTTAGAGAGATTGGACATTATCTTAAATGCAGTGGAAAACTTAAAACAAGTTTTAATGGCACAAATGTCTGAGAGAAGGAGGTCCACTGATTAGAGTTTGGTGGAAAGTTAAGGCAAGGCTAAGGTCCAGGTGAGAGACGAATGTGTTGTACTTGGGTGATGGAAGTGCACTTGGAATTGATTGGATGCATTTTAAATTTAGTTGGGAAATTGAATTGGAAGGTCTTACAGATAGGCTTTCTTAGGAAGCTGACTCTGAAATGATAAGGAGCATTCAGGGACAGGATTAGGGAATAACTGCCCTTGGGAATAAATAACACCTGTGGGTTTAGGTCAAGAAGTAGGATTGAGCAAAGAGGGTAAAGTTAGGCTGCAATGCAGCATCAAGAAATTATTTAGTTGTAACCAAGTTGAGCGTACAGAGTTGTCCTTGGCTGGAGTGGAAGTACCTAGCCTTTAAAGCTCCATATGCAGTATTATTTCACCCCCAGGATAGGGGTGAACTTGGGGAGATCTCTTTAGTGGGAGCAATGAACAGAGCTGATAGCTGATGACTATCACATGGCAGCTCTTCTAGAGGCTGGGTCCTTCAGTCCTGATGAGCAGACTGTATGGTGCATTAAAATATCTAGAACAGAAAAATCTCTGCAAATGTTGGAAGGTGAGGGTAAAGAACTGTTAAAGGTTGTGCCCTGGTTATTAGATTCAGCAATAAAGTGAATGGCCATTCCAAGTGCTAAGCTAATCATCAAGAATGATCAGAAAGATAGCAAATTTTATTTTGGACAGATTTGGGATTGAGGAAACTATAAAGTGTCTTAGTGAAAAATTGAGGTAGCTACTCAGATACATAGGTCTGAGATTTAGGAGAGATGTATCATGAAGATTTGAGATTCATCAGTATGCAGATATAATTGCCCATATGGAATAAATAAAATTACCCAGGAATAATGTTTAGTGATTTTAGAATGAATTTAGGAACATGTAGAGGGAGAAGAGGGTGTCCAGAAATGCAAACACACCATTTAATTTTGTGTTACTTGCTTTTAAGTCAGAGAGCTATTTAAAGTCCTGTCTTTATTTTATTTACAACTATAGGAGAAAAGGGAATACCATTACTCAAATGTATCATATAATTCTCTAAGAATAAATATTGAACAAAAATACAAAAAAGAACCATGGAACAATGTAAGTAGTCTAGAAGGGAATAGCACATCACCATGGCTGATCATGTGAGGCAGTTGTGTGTGAACTGAATGAACTTTTTAGCTTAAGGCTGGGTACTACACACAGAGACCTTCAGAATGGATTCCTGTTTTTGATCTTGATTTCTGTTGCTGATCTGAAAACTGTTAGAATCATTTTGTTTTATAATTTTCTAAACATTTGGTCCATCTAATTTCCTTTTTTGCTCATTTATTCACTTTAAATTAGTACTGTGTCAGAACAAAATATGCCAATCTCTAAAGCAGGTTGGAGTAAGGGAAAACTGCAAAAATTGTACTATTTTTTTTCCACTTCCTCGTCAGTTTCTTTGCTCTTATATTATTTCTATGCTTATTTTTCTTTTTATGAATCTCCATAGACCTTTTGAATTAAAGCTTCTGAAGTGGGTTCTGTAATTATTACTTCTGATTAATATAGCATTCAATTAAGCCTATTAAGTCTGTTCATTTTCTTCTCACTAAAAGTATTTGTCAAACAAGTAATGATAAGGTTAAGAGGTCTTTTTATTATGAAAGTTTGAAAATCATTATAATATACATACATCAGCTATTAAATGCCAGAAGGATAATTTAAATGAAGGCCACTATTTTGATTTTTTTGATTTACTCTTATCCTTAAGCAATGTATATTTCATATTTTAAAATAGGACTTCTGTGTTCTATGGAAATCTCTCAATAAATTGCAAAAGCATTTAATGTGTTCACTTACAGTCAGATTTGTATTGGTCCTGTACAGTGACAACTTCATTTAAGTCTAAGTAACTTTAAAATCAGGTTAGTCATTTTCTTAATTTTGAGGGATATTAATATTGAAACTAAAGTGGTTATTGGCTGAATTAAATGACATTTTCCAATAACATGCATCAATGTTAATTGTTTAGTGGTAACAGGAGGGCCACATCATAAGGTAACAGGTGTTATTAGGGAGGTAATATCCAAGTAGAAGGTGCAGTCAGAACAAACGATAAGAGCATCACAAACTATACTATGAAGTCAAGCTTTTCTTTTAAGTATCAAAGTACTCTTCTAAAACATATGGACCCTTGGTAATGTGGGAAAGGAAGACTATCTTAAGGTAAATGTTGTGAGCCAGGAAATATGACAGTCTCCCGTAAGAGTGAAATAATTCACAAGCCTGAGGGTTAGAAAATCTGACAAATTATCTTAGTTACGCTGGTGATGTTTGAGGCCCCAATTCCTCAGTCAAGTAGGTCAAATAGGAGGGGAAGTCTAAAGCAAATGTAAGAGCAGCTGGACAAAGGATTATGAACTTCTGCAGGGGATTCAGCCTACAGGGGAGATTTTGAGAGACTGCTTCAAGTAGAAATACTGGGATCAGGGAAGGGCAAAACTGAATGTCAATGGTATTAAATTTTGAACAGGGAAGAATCGGAGTTTAAGGAAGGCTTCATAGCACTGACATTGCCTAAAATTTAGCTAGGGAGAAGTCAAGCTCTGAATTAGAATATTTTTAAAAAATGTATAATATTAATCCATAATTGAATAGATGCCATATATATACATATATATACATATGTGCATACTTGTATATAATAATAAATAATTAGAAAACAATCCCAATTCTCACTACAAAGTGGAATATGATTAAGGCCATTGACAAGATCTGTGTGTTCCTCCTCACCATGAATTTTATACTTCCTTTCTATCTTTAATATAATACTTTTACCACATATAAGAATAATTTAAACTCACTAGTTTTGCACTTTGGATTTCATCAAGATGGTATTATGCTCTGTCTAGTCTCCTGATAATTGCTTTTACTTCAATCATATATATCATATCGTAGTTATTGTTCATTTTCTCTACAGTGTTCTGTAAAATGGAAAGCCATCAATTTTGAAAAAACTTTCTACTCCAGTGGGCATCTGATGTTTATTTAAAAAATTTTGTCAGGAACATTGCTGTTCAGCTTTATAAAATAATTTTAATCTATTTCCACCTGATGTGATGTGATTTACGAGTTTACATTCTTATCAGCAATATAGAAGTCTCTTATAATTTATGTAAATTACAAAATTTGATTGTTAGACTTCATTAATTTTTCTTGTCAAGGGGGAGGTCTTTTGGTGATCTTAATTTATCTTTCCTTAATTAATAATGAAGTCAGTTATCTCCTTATGTTATTTGCACCCTCACATTTTTACATTTGTGAAGTTTATGTCCTTTGTCAATGTTTATTTTGGCAGTTTTTCCTTTTCTTATTGTATCGTAGCAAGATTTTTAATATATTCATGATGCAAATTCTAATCCTTTTCAGTTATATGAATTTCAAACAAGTACTCATTTGTCAAAGCCCTTCAACCAAAGACCACCAGAAATGCAATGGTAGTTCAACAAATGTGTCTGTTCATTGCTCATTGCAGGGAAGGAGGATCCAAACCATGGCAATTGTGGACATGTCTGGAGAGCTATATAAAGGTCTTATAGGGTCTGGGCTTTTGTTCAGTTATTTTGGGGAGAGTTTAAGAAGTGAGGTTTTGCTTCAAATTAGATTCTGTTAGGAAGTAGGGGTAATTCTATGATTATGATTGGGTAACTCAATAAATCTTACACAGAAGAGGGAAGGTAAGTGTGAGGCAAAAGCTATAATTGGGAAAAACGTAGCTGTCACCGGTACTACCTGGGGTTGTCTGGTCATGTTTGTGATTTGGACAATGTTTGTAGTTTGACTGTGTATTGACATGATTATGGAGTTGTGGGAGGCTAAATAAGGGTCCCCAGATATATCCATGTTCTGATCCTCAGAGCCTGTCCATGTCACCTGTATGACAAAAGGGACTTTTCAGGTGTAATTAAGTTAAAGATATTTTGGATTGGTATTATACTGGCTATCTGGGTGGGTTCTAAATGTAATCACAAGTGTCCTTATGAGAGGAAGATTTGATTATAGAGGAGATGGCAATGTGAATACTGAGGTAGAGATTAGAGATAATGTGGATACTAGCCAAGGAATGTTGGCAGTCACTAGAAGGTGGAAGAGGAAGGAAGAATAAAATGAAATTATGTAGCGGAGAATGATTGTAGAACCTAGCGGATCATAAGGGTTTCTCTATATTTGGCATGAAATCTAGAAGCCTTAAAGGTAAATGATCACAGATTTTATCTTATTACCAATGAATTCGCCACAAATTAAAAGACAGAACATATTTATGACTTCTACATTTCATGTAAAAATAAAGCAATCCCTAAGAAAAAATTTAAAAAGCTATAACCTAATATTTTCAGAAGTAAAAACAAATGACTAATAAACACAAATCTTATGTATTAGTATTAAAATAAAAAATAATAGCAATGAAATATCATAGATAAGAGTGGAAAATTTAAATATTATTATTAAGTTTACAGAGGGCACTGCTAATAAACGATTCTACTGATGACAATTTCAACTGAATAAACTTTTTGAGACAGTTTTTCAGTATTGATCAGAATTAGAAATAATCATATATTATGACAATAATCTCATTACATTACCCTAAGGAGGAAGGGTATGACCAGGTGGTATGCTGGATCCAGGTTATACCAGCTTAAAAAAGCCAATCACTAAATTTTCAGGAATTTTGGGAACTGATTTACAAACTAAATCATTAAAAAAATATATATTACAAATAACTCACAATAAATGATTTACTAATTTATTCTACATTTTATCCTAATCTATACTCTTAAAGTGATTTATATTTATTTGCCTGTTCTTACAGTGGTAATGTTCTATATTATAGTGTACTACTGCTCATCTCTTCTCAATTTCATTTATGACTTGATGCTGCTAGCTTGATGTGAGCCATGGTGGAAGTGTTTACACCAGGGAAGTGTTTGCTTTTGTATACATAAATTGTGAAATATTAAAAAATGAATAAAATAATTACCAATGGACAGGGCATAGGAATAGGTTAGGTGGGGGCTAGAGATGTGAATGAGTTATTTCACTTAACTCCTTTGGACTGTGTGTGTGTGTGTGTGTGTGTGTGTGTGTGTGTGTCTGTGTATGTTTTCATCAAGTAAATAGAATAAACAGTCCATAAAGTTAAAAACTGCTAGAAACTAGAACTTTTGGAACAAAAACAAAAAATATTCCCATGAGAAGCATAACTATGTAGGTACATTAGATAAGACCTACACAATTCTAAACAGAATATTCCAGGTTTTGGACAGCGAAACACTTTATAAGTTTTTCTAATAACAGGTATAGAAATTGTAGTCCTCGAGATTAAGGTAGTTGCTTTGTTATTGAAAACATTGCCTACTGTAGAGGTTCCTTTGACACAAAAAGTAGTGTCTATGCTAAGTGTGTACTTCCCAGATTTCACAGTTCCTTCTCTAACTCAATCAAATAAGCTATAATTTTTACAATTGAAATTGTTTTGACCAAGGTCATCGAAACTACGACTAAAAAAAGTAAAATCTCATTTTTTGGGTCATGTTGTCCTAGAATAAATGAATATTGAATAAATGAATCCTTACCATAAATTTGTTCAATTATCTGATCCAAGGAGAAAACTGAAAAAAATGTTTAGGAAGAAGCTTTTGAAAACACCAAGTAAAAACTCCCAACTTGTCTTGCTTTTGTATGTTTCTGTATGTAAAGCATATTCTGTTAATTCATTTGTAAAACACTTCTAGAAACCAGGTACACATTTTAAAAAATTCTACAGCAAGACATCAAATGCAAGGAAGTCTAACTGAGAAATATCAGTCCCTCAGCTGTACATTCAAAGATGGAATAATAGTATTTAAATGTAGTATTGAATCCGTCTTCCTCAGAAAGAACTCCTGGCTGCTTCATCAAAATGGACATTCTTTTCATGCATTATAATATATAGGAAACTCCCAATTATGATATGTTTTACTACTTTAATCATTCATTTTTTAAATATTTATTTGAGAACTGAGACTGGTTTTAAAAATTTGTACTTAACATGGTACTTACTAACTTATTAAATCCTGTCTACTTGCCCAATCTTGATTCATTTATTTTAAAATACTGATATATTCATTCTAGCAAGGCAGAATATAAGATAATTCTCTTGCTGGAAGAAAATAATTCTAGTTTCTTAAAGCATATACAGAGGCCTGTGTCTACAGACTCTTTCTGTCTCTGTGTCTAACTATCCCAATAAACTTGTCTTAGTGATTGTAAGTAAGCATTTCAAATAAGACCCTGCTACTTTCCATGTATGTTTAAATGTAAACTTGATACTTTCTGAAATTATTACCACCTTCTGGATTTCCCATGGTTCTGATGATAAAGTGGAATAGCTCCCATTGGCAAGAAAGAAATTGCATTCTATTTGTGGAAAGTCGAAGTGTTGACCTCCATTACAGGGTATGTGTCAGTGTCAGTCCTTTATGTATTCAGAATTATTCCTCATCTGTACATGAGCCTCCTGAGGGAATAATAATGCACCAAAGTAGTTTAAAAGAAAATTGGTTCATTATTTCTAAGACCAAGTTATTTTCTCACTCAAGAATTCTATGGAGTTTAGGTCAATAAGCTCTTACTTAGTAAGTTCTATGTAACAAGAACTGGGTTAAGTACTTTGAAACAAAGAAAATAAATGTCTCCTTTTAAGGGACTTAAAATCTAGCAGTAGTGGGAGTGTCAAACATATAAACGTGTATTTAGTTCAGTGTGGTAATTTAGAAGATTAATAAGATAAAATATATTACCATACAATATCTTTTTCTAGTCAAATTTCTATAGAGATTTAGAGTAACATAATGAGGACTAGTTATAATCCAAGTAGCAGTGATTTGAATTTTATTATCCTGTGAAATTGTCCAGTAACAGAGATAAAAATAACTTCAAACTTTCCTAAAGAGGAAATCATTCGCAAAAATTTTGTAAATGATCTCCTGACGCTGTGTATTTTCCAGTCTTTCCTCACAGGTTATTTTCAAATGGTAATTTTTTTACAAATATCATTTATAAAAAATGGGCATAAAGGATTTTTTTTTTTTTTTTGCAAAGAATGCTTGTAGAAATGAGCATAGAAGCAAGTGGAAGCATTTGATATGGTTTCTTTCCAGGGCATGGGGGTTGGTATCATGCACATTATTATCTTTGTCTTACTAACTCTTGCCATGCAATGTCTGTAGCACTGCCAGGCTGCACAGCTCCTGAATCCTTGTAGCCTGAGGGTGTTAGAGAGTGTAGGTTAGGCAGAGACTGGTAATAGGAAGGGAAATTATGATTCTTTACAATGTATTGTGTGTTTGTGATTGAACACTTAACAGTAAATGTGATGTATACCAGTAGATTTATAACTTATCTATTTCTTAGTTATAAATATTTCTTAGTTAAGTATAGCTTAAAATATTTACTTCATAGAGCTGTACTGAGGATAAAATCAAATCACAAGTGATAACTCATGGTGCATGTTATTAAGCTGTCCTTTCCCTTTGTTTGTATCACACACTTTTGGTGCAAGCATACTCACAGTATTTAGGAACAAATAATAACTAGTAAAATGTTGGCTTACTTGTGAAACAAAATCTGCAATAATCAGACATTATGATGTAATCAAAGTGAGAAGAAATATCTTGGTTTCCATTTGAAAATACTATTTAATCTATTTTAATATAATAGGACGTAAGCTCTCAGCTCTTTTCTTCTTTTGGTTAATTTTCCTTTATATTTAGGAGCAAATCTGATTTATTTTAAATTTGTCATTAATACATTATTAACAAAACATTTACGAAACATTTGGAGCAGACTCAGGCTTTAACATTAAAAAGAAAAAAAAAACTGTCTTGGAAGTGTTAGTTTTGAGCTTGAATGTCATGTCTGCCTCTCAGTTGATATTCTCTAGGCTTTGATTTTTTTCACTTATGAGTTTGGATATCTGTAGTCTAGAGTTTTAATCTAAAAATATGTGAAAGATCATAGCACATAAAATTTAGAAAGTAAATGCGATTTAGTCTTTATTTTTCACAAGTAATTTACCTGGTTACAAAAGAAATTAAATGTATTAGTGTACTAATGTACAGTGCAAGTTATCTTACCTAATATATATTAATGTACTAATAGTAGATACATTAATTTTTATTCCCAGTACTTTTCCAATTTTTAATTAATCTAAAAATCTCATACATGAGTCAAACTGGCATAAGAACCACACAGTTGAAAGCATTTGGTGTAAACTTAAGGCATTAATGCCAAGACTATATCTGTTCATAAACATTACTTAATTATTATTTTCTGCATGGACGTGGTATATAAAAATATCACAGCTTTAAAGAAAGACAGACCCAGTTTTAAATTCTGATAGAGCTACTTTTAAATTCTATTACACGCTTTCTTGTGTGTGATTGTTTTTTCTTATACTTTCTGGATTTTAGCTTCTTCCTCTGTAACACTTTTAATAGTATGTACATCATAGGTCATTATGAAATTTTAATAAGGTCACATTTGTCATTGCTAGCCCATTTCTTAGTAATAATTCAACTGTACATTCTGTGACTTACCCTATTCTAAAAACAGAAAGCAGTATGAAACCACAGGTAAATAAGCAAACATTATTTTTAAAAAACGCTACATATATATATCACATTATGTAGTGTTATATATAACACTATATTGACTGGCTATTCTAAAAGTAGTAGTAGTAGGTTCTTATGGTTCTATTATAGAAATATGTATTAAATAAGAAATATGGAAAAGATAAATAAAAGGCAATTTACAATAAATAAGAGGCAGTGAATGTAGACCATTTTCATTCCACCCATCCATCCAGGCATCTTTGCATGGAACTATTCATCAGTCAGTCAAACAACCATTTGTTGGAAGGCTGCCACATTTGAAATTACAGCTGAGTGGTGGACACTAATCTATAGAACCTGATAACAAAATATGCCCAATAAGGCCATTTTTTTGTCAACTCTATCCCTTTTTTGAACTTCAGTTTCTCTTCACATTCTGTCTACTGTTGGTCTTGTCTGTGCCTGTCTGTCTGCTGCCTCCAGTACTTGGGCCTCCAGTGCTTTTGGCAAATGACACCCGAAGGCTCTGAGAGCACTAGTTTAATCTAAACCAAGTCAGGTCCCCTGCACCAGTCCCTTGGGTGATCATTAGACAAGCCAAAATGAACAACCACATTTCCTTGTAAATAGGGTTTGAGTTGCTAGCACTGGCACTAGCAGTGTGCACCAGTGGTGTGGACTTCCATCCTGACGTCTGCTGCCAAAATGAAGATTGGGGAATGACAGAAGGACAGGTTAGAGTGACACAGCGCTGTCTTACCACAAAGCAACAGCTTTTTTTTTTTTCACTAGTCTTACCCTGGTTGGTTTAAGTTTTTGACTGATTCCAGAATTCTTTAAAAGTTGACCCATTTGGTTTTTGCCACCTCATTACTAGCTTTGGTGGGAGGACTAAGCCTTCGAGTTCCCTAAACCATCATTTTTTTTTTTTCGTAGATAATTATTTTTTATTGAAGGGTAGTTGACACACAGTATTACATTACATTAGTTTCAGGTGTACAACACAGTGATTTAACATTTATATACATGATAATTCTAGGTACCAGCTATCACCATACCAAGTTGTTACAATATTTTGACTATATTCCTTATGCTATACATTACATCCCGGTTACTTATTTATTTTACAATTGGAAGTATGTACTTCTTTTTTTTGTTGTTGTTGTGAGGGCATCTCTCATATTTATTGATCAAATGGTTGTTAACAACAATAAAATTCTGTATAGGGGAGTCAATGCTCAATGCAAAATCATTAATCCACCCCAAGCCTAATTTTCGTCAGTCTCCAATCTTCTGAAGCATAACGAACAAGTTCTTACATGGAGAACAAATTCTTACATAGTGAATAAGTTACATGGTGAACAGTACAAGGGCAGTCATAACAGAAACTTTCGGTTTTGCTCATGCATTATGAACTATAAACAGTTCAAATATGAATACTCATTTGATTTTTATACTTGATTTATATGTGGATACCACATTTCCCTCTTTATTATTATTATTTTTAATAAAATGCTGAAGTGGTAGGTAGATAAAAGATAAAGGTAGAAAACACAGTTTAGTGTTGTAAGAGAGCAAATGTAGATGATCAGGTGTGTGCCTGTAGACTATGTGTTAATCCAAGCTAGACAAGGGCAATAAAACATCCACGGATGCAGAAGATTTCTCTCAGAACAGGGTGGGTGAGGTCCTAAGCCTCACCTCTGTTGATACCCAATTTCTCACCTGATGGCCCCCCTGCGACTGTGCCTGTCTTAGGTTGTTCCTCCCTTGAGGAATCTTACCCGTCTCTGGCTAACCAGTCATCTTCCAGGGCCATACAGGGAAATGTGAAGTTGGTAAGTGAGAGAGAAGCCTTATTGTTTGAAAAGGTTAGCTTTTTACTTCTTTGCATATTTATGCCCTGTGGCTTCTATGCCCAGCATTTGTCTTGAGGTATCTTTACCACTTGGAAGAATTATTATACTCGGTAAATTTGATATGAGGCACAAATTCTATTTAAGGGTTGTAATTAGGAAGGAAGAAGAAAAGCTATAGAAGTAGCAGGCGGCAGAAAACCTGGGAAGATTGATTATTTCTTTGACATATCTTCTTGTAGAGTAACTTCAGCATGTATAGGTTTTAAACTACTAATTAAATTGCGCACACACATTAACATAATAGGAGTATAGTTACATAACCTAAGCATACCTGTAATTACCAGCCATCTCCAGTGAAACCAAGAAAACCAGTTAGGCACCTTAGGCATTTGTGAAAACTTATCTATGATATGGTGGATATTGTCCAACTGAACTTGAACAGTCTGAGAGAAATCAGACAAATTAAAATAACCCATTCCTGGGGAATGTTCACATCCCATATGTTCTTTTAACAGTAAATAGTCTGTAGTTGTAAGATTTTGGAGCGCTACAATTTGCACTTCTCCTATTTCTTGGTTGAGTTCCAACAGTATAGATGCAGTCAAATTTGTTGTTTTACTGCATGCACAGGTCAGCTTAGATATCTCCTTCTTCATTCCCATGGCAAGTCCAGGAACTGGTGGGATGAGTGCATCTCCAGCTGTAGCAGCGTGTGGATCTTTGTTGGGGATTTTTGATGATCATCTTCTGGCATGAGTCGTCCAGAGAGTGCTGATGTTGGAAGTTCTTTTTCATATCGTATCTTAGTTCATTTTCTGGGTAGCCCAATTAGGCTTTGATCCTCTGTATAAACACAAACAGACCCTTTGCTTACACTTTTATATGCCCTTTATACCCTTGTGTAGAACTCATTGGAGGTCTCCACACAGGAAGTGCCTTTTTTTTTTTTTGGTATCATTAATCTACACTTACATGACAAATATTATGTTTACTAGGCTCTCCCCTATACCAGATCCCCCCTATAAACCCCTTTACAGTCACTGTCCATCAGCATAGCAAATGTTGTAGAATCACTACCTCCCTTCTCTGTGTTTTACAGCCCTCCCCTTTCTCCCACCCCCCCATGCATGCTAATCTTAATACCCCCCTATTTCTCCCCCCCTTATCCCTCCCTACCACCCATCCTACCCAGTTCCTGTCCCTTTGGTACCTGTTAGTCCATTCTTGAGTTCTGTGATTCTGCTGCTGTTTTGTTCCTTCAGTTTTTCCTTTGTTCTTATGTTCCACAGATGAGTGAAATCATTTGGTATTTCTATTTCTCCACTTGGCTTGTTTCACTGAGCATAATACCCTCCAGCTCCATCCATGTTGCTGCAAATGGTTGGATTTGCCCTTTTCTTATGGCTGAGTAGTATTCCATTGTGTATATGTACCACCTCTTCTTTATCCATTCATCTATCGATGGACATTTAGGTTGCTTCCAATTCTTGGCTATTGTAAATAGTGCTGTGATAAACATAGGAGTGCACTGATCTTTCTCATACTTGATTGCTGCATTCTTAGAGTAAATTCCCAGGAGTGCAATTCCTGGGTCAAATGGTAAGTCTGTTTTGAGCATTTTGATGTACCTCCATACTGATTTCCACAATGGTTGAACAAGTTTACATTCCCACCAGCAGTGCAGGAGGGTTCCCCTTTCTCCACAGCCTCACCAACATTTGTTGTTGTTTGTCTTTTGGATGGCAGCCATCCTTACTGGTGTGAGGTGACACCTCAGTGTAGTTTTAATTTGCATTTCTCTGATAATTAGCGATTTGGAGCATCTTTTCATGTGTCAGTTGGCCATCTGTATTTCTTTTTTGGAGAACCGTCTGTTCAGTTCCTTTGCCCATTTTTTAATTGGGTTATTTGTTTTTTGTTTGTTGAGGCGTGTGAGCTCTTTATATATTCTGGACGTCAAGCCTTTATCGGATGTGTCATTTTCAAATATATTCTCCCATACTGTAGGGTTCCTTTTTGTTCTATTGATGGTGTCTTTTGCCTTACAGAAGCTTTTCAGCTTAATATAGTCCCACTTGTTCATTTTTGCTGTTGTTTTCCTTGCCCGGGGAGATATGTTCAAGAAGAGGTCACTCATGTTTATGTCTAAGAGGTTTTTGCCTATGTTTTCTTCCAAGAGGTTAATGGTTTCATGACTTACATTCAGGTCTTTGATCCATTTTGAGTTTACTTTTGTATATAGGGTTAGACAATGGTCCAGTTTCATTCTCCTACATGTAGCTGTCCAGTTTTGCCAGCACCATCTGTTGAAGAGACTGTCATTTCGCCATTGTATGTCCATGGCTCCTTTATCAAATATTAATTGACCATATATGTCTGGGTTAGTGTCTGGATTCTCTAGTCTGTTCCATTGGTTTGTGGCTCTGTTCTTGTGCCACTACCAAATTGTCTTGATTACTATGGCTTTATAGTAGAGCTTGAAGTTGGGGAGTGAGATCTCCCCTACTTTATTCTTCTTTCTCAGGATTGCTTTGGCTATTCGGGGTCTTTGGTGTTTCCATATGAATTTTTGAATTATTTGTTCCAGTTCATTGAAGAATGTTGCTGGTAGTTTCTTAGGAATTGCATCAAATCTGTATATTGCTTTGGGCAGGATGGTCAGTTTGACGATATTAATTCTTCCTAGCCACGAGCATTAGATGAGTTTCCATCTGTTAGTGTCCCCTTTAATTTCTCTTAAGAGTGACTTGTAGTTTTCAGAGTATATGTCTTTCACTTCCTTGGTTAGGTTTATTCCTAGGTATTTTATTCTTTTTGATGCAATTGTGAATGGAGTTGTTTTCCTGATTTCTCTTTCTGTTGGTTCATTGTTAGTGTATAGGAAAGCCACAGATTTCTGTGTGTTGATTTTGTATCCTGCAACTTTGCTGTATTCCGATATCAGTTCTAGTAGTTTTGGGGTGGAGTCTTTAGGGTTTTTTATGTACAGTATCATGTCATCTGCAAATAGTGACAGTTTAACTTCTTTTTTACCAATCTGGATTCCTTGTATTTCTTTGTTTTGTCTGATTGCCATGGCTAGGACCTCCAGTACTATGTTAAATAACAGTGGAGAGAGTGGGCATCCCTGTCTAGTTCCTGATCTCAGAGGAAATGCTTTCTGCTTCTCGCTGTTCAATATAATGTTGGCTGTGGTTTTATCATAGATGGCCTTTATTATGTTGAGGTACTTGCCCTCTATTCCCATTTTGCTGAGAGTTTTAATCATGAATGGATGTTGAACTTTGTCAAATGCTTTTTCAGCATCTATGGAGATGATCATGTGGTTTTTGTCTTTCTTTTTGTTGATGTGGTGAATGATGTTGTTGGACTTTCGAATGTTGTACCATCCTTGCATCCCTGGGATGAATCCCACTTGGTCATGGTGTATGATCCTTTTGATGTATTTTTGAATTCGGTTTGCTAATATTTTGTTGAGTATTTTTGCATCTACGTTCATCAGGGATATTGGTCTGTAGTTTTCTTTTTTGGTAGGGTCTTTGCCTGGTTTTGGTATTAGGGTGATGTTAACTTCATAGAATGAGTTTGGGAGTATCCCCTCCTCCTCTATTTTTTGGAAAACTCTAGGGAGAATGGGTATTATGTCTTCCCTGTATGTCTGATAAAATTCCGAGGTAAATCCATCTGGCCCGGGGGTTTTGTTCTTTGGTAGTTTTTTGATTACCGCTTCAATTTCGTTGCTGGTAATTGGTCTGTTTAGATTTTCTGTTTCTTTCTTGGTCAATCATGGAAGGTTGTATTTTTCTTGGAAGTTGTCCATTTCTCCTAGTTTTCCCAGCTTGTTAGCATATAGGTTTTCATAGTATTCTCTAATAATTCTTTGTATTTCTGTGGGGTCCGTCGTGTTTTTTCCTTTCTCGTTTCTGATACTGTTGATTTGTGTTGACTCTCTTTTCCTCTTAATAAGTCTGGCTAGAGGCTTATCTATTTTGTTTATTTTCTCAAAGAACCAGCTCTTGGTTTCATTGATTTTTGCTATTGTTTTATTCTTCTCAATTTTATTTATTTCTTCTCTGATCTTTATTATGTCAATCCTTCTGCTGACCTTAGGCCTCATTTGTTCTTCTTTTTCCAATTTCGATAATTGTGACATTAGACCATTCATTTGGGATTGCTCTTCCTTTTTAAATATGCTTGGATTGCTATATACTTTCCTCTTAAGACTGCTTTTGCTGTGTCCCACAGATGTTGGGGCTTAGTGTTGTTGTTGTCATTTGTTTCCATATATTGCTGGATCTCCATTTTGATTTGGTCATTGATCCATTGATTATTTAGGAGCGTGTTGTTAAGCCTCCATGTGTTTGTGTGCCTTTTGCTTTCTTTGTACACTTTATTTCTAGTTTTATCTTTTTGTGGTCTGAAAAGTTATTTGGTAGGATTTCAGTCTTTGGAATTTATTGAGGCTCTTTTTGTGGCCTAGTATGTGTTCTATTCTGGAGAATGTTCTATGTGCACTTGAGAAGAATGTATATCCTGTTGCTTTTGGATGTAGAGTTCTATAGATGTCTATTAGGTCCATCTGCTCTTCTGTGTTGTTCAGTGCTTCCGTGTCCTTACTTATTTTCTGCCCGGTGGATCTATCCTTTGGGGTGAGTGGTGTGTTGAAGTCTCCTAGAATGAATGCATTGCATTCTGTTTCCCCCTTTAGTTCTGTTAGTATTTGTTTCACATATGCTGGGGCTCCTGTGTTGGGTGCATATATATTTAGAGTGGTTATATCCTCTTGTTGGACTGAGCCCTTTATGATTATGTAGTGTCCTTCTTTATCTCTTGTTACTTTCTTTGTTTTGAAGTCTATTTTGTCTGATATCAGTACTGCAACCCCTGCTTTCTTCTCGCTGTTGTTTGCCTGAAATATGTTTTTCCATCCCTTGACTTTTTGTCTGTACATGTCTTTGGGTTTGAGGTGAGTTTCTTGTAAGCAGCATATAGATGGGTCTTGCTTTTTTATCCATTCTATTACTCTGTGTCTTTTGATTGGTGCATTCAGTCCATTTACATTTAGGGTGACTATTGAAAGATATGTACTTATTGCCATTGCAGGCTTTAAATTCGTGGTTACCAAAGGTTCAATGTTAGACTCTTTAATATCTTACTGCCTAACTTAACTCGCTTATTGAGCTGTTATATACACTGTCTGGAGATTCTTTTCTTCTCTCCCTTCTTATTCCTCCTCCTCCATTCTTCATATGTTGGGTGTTTTGTTCTGTGCTCTTTCTATGAGTGCTCCCATCTAGAGCAGTCCCTGTAAGATGTCCTGTGGAGGTGGTTTGTGGGAAGCAAATTCCCTCAGCTTTTGTTTGGGAATTGTTTAATCCCACCATCATATTTGAATAATAGTCGTGCTGGATACAGTATCCTTGGTTCAAGGCCCTTCTGTTTAATTGCATTTAATATATCATGCCATTCTCTTCTGGCCTGTAGGGTTTCTATCGAGAAGTCTGATGTTAGCCTGATGGGTTTTCCTTTATAGGTGACCTTTTTCTCTCTAGCTGCCTTTAAAACTCTTTCCTTGTCCTTGATCTTTGTCATTTTAATTATTATGTGTCTTGGTGTTGTCCTCCTTGAATCCTTTCTGTTGGGGTTTCTGTGTATTTCTGTGGTCTGTTCGATTATTTGTTCCCCCAGTTTGGGGAAGTTTTCAGCTATTATTTCTTCCAAGATACTTTCCATCCCTTTTCCTCTCTCTTCTTCTTCTGGTACCCGTATAATACGGATATTGTTCCTTTTGGATTGGTCACACAGTTCTTTTAATATTGTTTTATTCCTGTAGATCCTTTTATCTCTCTCTATGTCAGCTTCTATGCATTCCTGTTCTCTGATTTCAATTCCATCAATGGCCTCTTCCATCTTATCCATTCTGCTTATAAACCCTTCCAGAGTTTGTTTCATTTCTTTAATCTCCTTTCTGGCATGTGGTCTTCCTCCGGACTTCATCCTATATCTCTTGCGTATTTCTCTGCATCTCTGTCAGCATGTTTATGATTTTTATTTTGAATTCTTTGTCAGGAAGACTGGTTACGTCTGTCTCCTTCTCTGGTGTTTTCTCTGTTATCTTTGTCTGCCTGTAGTTTTGCCTTTTCATGTAAGCCACCATTTTTGATAATGCCATTCTCCTGAGTTTTCTTTGAAACAGCATATAAGAAGAGCAAAGGAAGTTAGGGTCTGTTGTTCATGTTTTGTCTTTGCAGTTGGAAGAAAGCAAACACACAAGCACACAAACTCTTCGCTTGCCATTACTGAATTAACACTGCCGACCCCTACATTCACCCTTAGCTGTTCTTTCAAAGAGAAAGGTTTTATCTAACTGATGCAGTGGGATAAAGGTTATGATCTACCTACCCCAGGTGCCATTTTCTATCAGTTCAGGCTTATCAATACGGAGGAAACTCCCTTCCCTGGGTCTACATGGTAAATTCACCTGGCCACAATTGAGGTCTAGCTGTCTGTATTCCTGATGGCTGAAGCTTGGTGGGCATTAGCCTTTATGCTTTCATTACTTTAGAAGGTTGGGTACTTCTCTCCTTCAGCTGATATACTGAAACATCCGCAAAGAGAGGAGACAATATTTAAAAAGCCAATTGTGATCATAGATTTAATTATGTTTTATGCATTCAGTTTATATAATACTAAAGCTAATATGTTGATTTACCTTTTAGAGTTGTTTATATATGTGTGTGTGTGCATACTCTCCTGCATTTGTACTAGCAATATCAATGGTTGAAAGGATATGATTAATTATCCACTACAGATGATGTTTTGTCTGGAAAATAATAAGAAATAGAATGGAACTTACATTTAGTAACCAGAACAAACAGAGTTATGAATATAGATCAAAGCATAGCTTTTATTGAAGAAGGCATCAATAAGCTCAAACCTTTCTTTGACAGGATAAAGCCACTTTTATGGTGGCTGTTCCTCATCATCATGTGGTTAGTTTTTAACTGGTGTGATGTTTTGGGGCCTTGGTACTATCAACTGTTTGAGCCTTAGCTTCTGACATTGGCCTACTTTGTAGTAGCACAGAGTCTCCAAAGAGTTGTCTTTTCATCTCTAAGTATTCTCTATGTTGTGTTTTTCCACTTAGATTTTAGGCAGGAGTTAAACTGCCGAAGATAGTTAACTTGTGTATGTGATATAGAGTAATAGTGTATGATGCATTTAGCTATATATTTCTAGTAGTAGGCATTTGTAGATGGTATCAGGTTAACAGCCCCAAATTCTGTTTGTTTTTACTTTAAACTCTCTCTCTGGAACCAAGAGAATGGGGGTGTCTTTTTATTAAGGAAGGGGATAGAGGCTGTATATTCTAAAGTCATTGATCACCCACTCATATCCTGCCAGCGTATGATGGGTTTGCAATACATATGTTTTGATTATGCTTTTAAATTTAGAGAATCCAAGAGAACTCAGAAAGGGAAAAAATATGAAGGCACATTTTTTAAACCTACATATAGGGAATCACTAGTATGAGCAGTTGGAAAATTCACCCTTCAAAATTTTGAGAGTATGTGACATGTACAGACAAAACTTAGACTGAATTGAGGGAGTATATAAAAGCATAATTAACAGAGTTTCAAAGGTAACATGGTTATTACAAGAGGTGATGATGGTGTGAAGAGACCATGACTAGGAACTGTATGGAATTAGATGCTAGGGGAAGCACTGGCAGAAGGAGACACTCTGCCGAGGACTCGGGAGGTAATACTAACACATTAAATCCAGACCTGTGTGTGATCTGGGATCTGATGTATTTCCTCAGTGAGGCTATACAAAGCAGGGGAGCTTAATGCATTTGAGAAAGAATAACTTTTGTAAACTCTAAACTCTGGCATCTACAAAGTATATTTGGAAAAAAATGTCTGGATTATAAATAAAAGGAAAAGAAAAGTGAAAACAAGTGCTGAGATACAGTAAATGGTACCAGCCCTACACTTAGTAGAAAAGGGAATGAATTAAGAAGTTTATGAAATTAAGAAACTCAAGTTTTCTAGAAAGTGTTTTGGTAGAACAGTAGACAAATGGGAAAACCATGCCAAAGAAGTTTTTAGTTTTTAAATATTTAGAAACAAGAGGAAGGCAGTATCAAAAGCCAATGTCAAAAGCACCCCAAAAAAGTCTGTTCATCAATGAAAGACAGAAAATAACTTCAAATACAGCCCAAATTTCATGCAGCAGTGGAATGCCAAAAAATGGTTCAAGGAGGAAGATGAATAAAGAGATTTTAAATACATACCATGGGCAAGATTTGATCCTTAAGATAACAGAGGGGTTCATCATTGCAACTTTCTAGAATTTTGCAAAAAGGCAGAATGTGTTGGATGTTATTCCTTGTGAAAGAAGGCAGGAAATGTAGGTAGATTTTCCTTCAAATGCTAATCTTAGTACCACAATCAACCATTTGATAAGTGATTTCTCACAACTGTGTTTAGGTTTAGTGATTTTTTTATGATTACAGTAGACTGAAATCCTGGTGTGGGTAAAATTGTAGCCTTTCCAGAATATCTCGCCTGGCTTTAGTATATGTGCATATCAGTAGGTGTTCAGAGGTGGAAAGAAGTGTGGCTTTAGTTCATTTGCATCTTTCCTCAGGGGTGGAGAAGTCCATCTCCATATCAATGGGTGATTACCTGGGTAACAGAGGGCTTATCTGTACAAGAGAGGTGAGGGGGAAGGTCAGTGTTGCTGCTGCTTGAGCAGGAGAAGAAAGACTGCTTGGGACTGCAGTTTGTGAGCAATAAACAGGTTTTAAACTTTATTTCTCCCTTTGACTGATTTTGGTTTTTAGAGGTATTTTGCTCCTGGATTTCCTTTCCCCGGACTTACAATTGGTGTAGTCGGCAGGATTTCTGTGAACCCGAAATCTGTCATAATGGGTGCGACCTGTGGGAGGGCTGCCCCTAGAAATGATAGGGAGAAGGGGTGCTCACACCGAAGGACATATGTCTATGCTTGTGTGGTCGTGGAGGTGCCACCACTGCTGCTGGCCCACTGCCCCTGGCCCGTGGCCTGAGCCTAAGGCTACTGCTTCTGCCACTGCTGCTGCTCTTGCTGCTGGCCAGAGCCTGGCCACAACCATGGAAAGGAGCAGAGGTCCAGGTCACCTTGAAGCAACTGGGTGCTGTGTACCACGCCTTGCTGGCTACAGAGCCCATCACCGGAACAGCTCTGACCAAGGTAATAACCTCCTATCCCATTGCGGGGTGGGTGCGAGACTGGACCCAAAGGCCATGGAGTGGCGTGGCACAGACACCTCAAAAGACAATGTGAGCCCATCGGTGTGGCTTGTCTTTCACCTTTGAAGAAGTCAGCCAAGCCTGGAAGGAGTGCCCTGCACATTGTGCAGATCAGCAAACCACCAAGAGGGGCCTAGAGCATCTCTCTGCAGCCTATGGTCAGTCGCCGGTTACTGAGAGCGATCATGGAACCCACTTTATTGGACATGTGTTGCAAGGATGGGTGCAGCAATTAGGAGTAAAATGGATGTGGCCTTGGACATTTCAACACATGGATCAGCAATGGCTGGCTCTTCTGGCAACTTGGGGAAAAGGCCTGGAAGCTGGTCTTCTGTGTATTCCTGTAATAACAGCAAATTAGCCCCTGACAATCACAGTTATTTGCTTCTATGGTCTTTGTGTCCTGGATGCGCCCCCTGCCTGCAGCTGCCATGTGATGGTGGGAATAGACGAGCTTTGGACTTAATCTGCATGGGACTTTGAACCTAGCTGAATCCTCTGGCTTGAGAATTATGATTGTGTTGCTGTTGTCAAGAAAATAATGTTTAAAGAGAGGCTTGGCTTTGTCTAATGTTGGGTAAAAGTTTTGTGAGCAATCTAGCATGATTGTTAGGAATGAGTAAACAAGTGTAGAAACATATTTTGTGCTTAGTGAGAGATTGTGCTGTAAAGTACATTTACTTAATCTGCATAGACTGAATCCTCTGGCTTGAGGATTATCAAGACTTTATTGCTGTTGCTATTGCATGTTACTAGATTGGTCGGAAGAGGGGGATCGAGTAAATTGTAAGGCGATATTTCTGGAAGGGTGGATTGTGGGTAAAATTGTAGCCTTTCCAGAATATCTCACCTGGCTTTAGTATATCTGCATATCAATAGGCATTCAGAGGTGGAAAGAAGTATGGCTTTAGTAAATTTGCATCTTTCCTCAAGGGTAGAGAAGTTCATCTCCATATCAGTGGGTAATTACCTGGGTAACAGAGGGCTTATCTGTACCTGAGAGGTGAGGGGGAAGGTCGGTGTTGTGGCTGCTTGAACAGGAGAAGGAAGACGGCTTGGGACTGCAGTGTGTGAGCTATAAACGGGTTTTAAACTTTATTTCTCCCTTTGACTGATTTTGGTTTTTAGAGGTATTTTGCCCCTGGATTTCCTTTCCCCGGACTTACACGTGGTGAGGATTAATGTAAGAAAATGTTTTTTTCCTCCAAGGTTTTCTACTACTACCCTCCATCCCTTAGAAACTTTGGAAACTCCTTCTTTTTCTTTCATTATTTGACAGTAGTAAGCAATGTGAGTTTGGATTATACTACATATTAGATATGGAAGCATTATTTTTTTAGAGTAATTGTTGTAGGGGCTAGAGATATTCTTATATTTATATTTTATGTATTATTTTAATCCTATATGCATTATTTTCTTTTTGGCTTTGTAAACTGAACATATTGATGATTCTGAATTAACTTAAAATCTTAAGCTAGAAATAACCAATGCATTTTCTGATTAATTCCAATTTCACATAGATATCTACTAATGGCTAAGGTTGATCAGAATTCACAAAGTGGTTTGGAAAGAAATAGAGACTTTTATTTATTTTGGTTTCATCTTACAAGGAGAAGGCTAATTCTTGTTGGACTTCAGTGTCTCTGTAGGTATTTGATAATAGAAAGGGGATTCTATTGAACAAATTCTATCAGATTTATGTTGTTGCTTTTTGTCATTATGTAATGTCTAGAGAGCTGTATTGGACAATTTGGCTGGGCATAATATGAAATGAGTAATAGAAGAGCAAATGAAGCTTGGCCTTAAAGTTAATTTAATTGATATAGCAGAGTCTTCAAGGGTAAGAGTTGTACTGCTTAACAGTGGTTTCTGGAAGTTGCAGGAAGGAACTGTGGTTAGCTTTTGGGTGTGATGTCATGAAAATGAGAGCAAGCTTGCATTAAATGTTTTTTTTCACTTTTCCTCAAAGGGACGGCTGCATAGTTACAACAACCTGAGCTGCTAAGCCTGATGGTTCTGTAACAACAAATCTGGGTAGTCTTAAAAAACAAAACAAAACACTATTCTCTTGTCCTAATTCTGGGAAGAGTTAAATGCTTTCAGAGATAAATATTATAATTATGTTTCTTGTCCCTTTCTCCACCTTACGTAATTAGAAGCAGTTACACTGATCTGATCAATAATGCTGGAAATGAGGTCTGTGAATATAAAATTGAAATTATTTACTTCTCTTTTGGGGATAGACTGATTACAGGATAAAGATACTTTCCTCCCTCTTTTTCTGACCTCCACGCTGTATGTACACATGGTCAGGGAGGGGTTTCCAGACACATCTTAGGAGGTCCATCTGTAGCTGATTCACAGGAAAAGATGAAGGTGAGGCAGTAAATCTGACAGCTGATTTATTAGGGTCTGCTGAAAGACTATCCAAAGTTGGTACTTGGGGTATGAAAGATAAGCTAAAACCTAGATGTAGTCACATATCCAAGAGCCTTTTTAGGAATAAAGTTGATAATCAGCCCCATCTGTTTGACACTTTTGTGTGTTTTTCACTTCTTCTGTAATGGTAATATGAACCAACAGTATGTGTGGCTGTATACACATGTATAACTTAATTTCTACCTTCCACTATCCTTTAAATTTCACTCAGTATGACTATCTGCCCAATTCCTCAATAAAAATTAAGGCAAACTGCAAAGTTTTCTTATTCATTTTTATATATTTGACACTCCTATGGTCTCTCTCAACCACTGAACATTTGTAAACTAAAGTGAGTATTAGTTCATCAAATTGAATATTCAGTATTACATACATTCTAAAGCCATGATATCCCTTTTATGTCAGTCATTACTCATGCCTTTCTGCAGTCACCAGCATGGCTTTTAATAACATAACCATGCTACCTATGTAATCCTTTAGGTTTAAATTACGGTCTTAGAATGCAAAATTACTCAAATCAGCATCTTAACTGGCTCAGATTAACCTGCAAAAGAAAAATAAAAAAGTTGATGAGGGTGCAGTCACAATAAGCACAGCACCCAGAGCCCTGTGTTCCCGAGTCTTTTTCTGAGCTCAATCTTTTTCTGAGCTATTTCCTTTTAATCCTAATAATTGACTGATTTTCCTAATTATTTTTGGTAAAGTAGTTATTTTGGTTTCCTACATGATTGACCAAAGTACATTTTTGGTGCACATAGCTAAGAGCCTTGAATGGTATAGGCAATACAAAATAAGAAAGATAAATACAGTAAAAGCAATCATATATTCATCTCTATGTCAGCTGAAAGCATTTGGCAGTACTCTAGTAGTAGACATATAACTCTTTGGAAAAACTCATCCTTGATATCTTCAAAAAGGAATTTGGAAATTAAAGGTACTTTTATTAGAAATAGAAAAATAAGGGGACTGGAGAGAAAACAGGATAATCTAATAAACTAAAAACATAACTATGAGAACAATTAAGATTAATTGAAAAGTTAATCCAAAGGTCAGAATTGCTTTGGATGAGATAATATAGGTCTTACAGGTTCTGAGATCCAAAAATATACATGTACAAATTTCTTGGAGAGTCAAATGCCTTTTGGGAATAGTAATCCTACACATCTAGATACAGCCATTTGTTTAGATGGGTAAATTGTATGAGAACATAGAGTAGGATCAAAGATGGGACATAAATATGGACGTGCGATAGGCTCCAAGAAACCAAGAGCGGAGGGGATAGCAGGCCCTTTCCTCACACTTGAGGCCTTCATTTGCCTCTGATATTACTGTTTTCACATTCTCTTCTTCATTTATAAAGGACACAGACACAATAGTTGCATATGGTTTTGTTTGTGGTTTTATTTATAATAGAAATATATAGTATTTTTCTTAGAATCAGGAGAAAGTCAAGCAAAGGGTTTCATATGAAAAATAAAAGACACAGTATGCTAGACACACATACTTTCACCTACACACACAGTTTGCCTATACATATAGTTTACTTACTTCATCATTTATGTTTGTTCTTATTTGGACCTTTTATTTCTCTTAAATAATTAAGTTGAACATATAAATCTGTTTTTTTTTAAGGGAGGAGTGGGGCAAATACTGAATGTGGCTGAATTTTGGTACCTCCACTGCAGTGATTCAAGTTAAACTCATGTGCCAAGGAACAATCTACTAATTGTGAATGTTGGGAAATCTACTAAATAGGGATTCTAATATAAGTAGTGGGAATAAGTTGATCCAATGGTTTTAGGGAATAATACGCTTGAGTAGTATCTACCCATCTGAATCTCAAGGATTATTTGAATGGAGAATTTGAGAAAAATATTATTTCAATAATAGATTGAGTCAAAATTTTCCTAATGTCCTGGAATTGTGACTAAAACCCAACGGGGGAAAAATATCTTCACAGTTTCAAGAAAACCACCAACTGCCGGGATTTCATAAATAGCACTTAATACACCATTCTGATTCAGCCTAACTACCCAACAAAGCTACTCTATGTATACATTAAAGACAAGAGTGGATTGAGAGGAGAATTGAATCATTGCCTTATGGTGAAGGGCTCTCCAGGGAAACAATGATTTCCCTTCCCTAAAGCCAAGTGAGAGGAAGTACTTAAAAAATTGGAAGAAGTATGTGAAAGAAGAGTGGCTTGACTATTATTTCCATCTAATTAGGTATTAGATGTGCTCATATTTTTTTTGTGTTACCTCAACAAATACGGGAAGTTTGGAGAGAGTAGTAGTGCCGTAGCCTGAAATATCATGCTTTGGTTTGTCAAGAGTTTGTGACATTTCTGTGGATTGAGTGTTCTCCATGAAAGGCAACTAGGCTTTCGTCATTTTCTAGAGGCTTTCAGTAAAAATGCTGCACAGTGGACTTATCGGTCATAATTTATGAGGGCAGGTATAACAGAAATATTTTAAGACATACTTCTCACAGGCTCAAAGTTGTAAGGATGTCATCAGTAAACTAATATCCTATTTAAAAACCTTCCTCCTTTACTGTAATTTTCTACTATGTAATTTTATTTCCTTTCATTCAATGACTTGAACGTTCATGGACAATGTGAAATTTATGTCTGACTACCTTTTCTTCCTCCTACAAAGATAGAAGCTATCATTGTTGGTCGTGATCCTATTTTTCCATTTCAATAAAATATCAGCATGTCAGTAAATTATTAACAGCATTTATTGCATATGTACTGTTCTTTTTATTCATCTGTAAATAAACATGGCAAGTAAATGTGAGCTTGAGAAGTAAATGTAACTGAAGAGTTGGTCTTCAATGTTAGGCTGATTTTCATTTTTACTTTTATATTCAAGTATAGTGTTCAGCAGCAGGCCCATGCATTCTCCTTTTACTAGTATTTACTGTTGCTTTGTAGCTGATAGCCACTAATAATTTTCACTGCAGTCCCAAATAAATCTATTGACATTTAAATACTGTAGACATATCTGACACATGGCAATTCAGAATATTTTTTTGGCTTGGGAATTGAATACATCCAACAGTAATTAAGGTTTCTTATTTAGTTTTGACCTGATGGTTTTATTTCTTATAATTTATCATATTTAATTCTGGTAGGGAATACCTCTTCAAAGGGCATTGAAAATATTCCAGGCATTTAAAGGATTCAGTAGATTTTTATGAAAAGATTCAAATTTAACCTTTAAAATATGAAGTACTACAAATTTGCAGGGAACACTTAGGAAGAGCTGATAATTGATCCTTTTTAATTCTTTGATCAAATAAATAATAAATGACTATATATAATGAAAAAGTTTTAGAATGTATATATGTATCTATATAGAATGTATGCAAATATACATATATGTGTAGTATATACAAAAAATACAGGAAAATCAAATGTGAACATGCTTTTAGTATATCTTACCTTGTAATAACTGTCTCTAATCATTTTTGAGTTGGGTATATTACTTTACTCAAGACCCTTGATTGTTTTTCATGAACACCTTATCTAGCTGTCACTCTTGAGTAGAATATTATATTAAGTTTAACTAACAGAAGATTTGATATAAGAAACCTGAATTTGAAGATTCCCTTTTTTCATAAAACCTTATTCAGTGTTGAAAATGATCTCCTTATGAGGAGTTAGCAAGTTAACTTCCAGTTTTTAGGCTCCCTATGACTACATTGCTGGTGGTTGTAGGTAGGCCCATACTTTCATCTGCAATGGGTTATTGTAAACATGTTTGAAAATAAAGTGATAAAATGACATATTATAATTGATAGTTCTTGTCATAAAAGGATAAAATATATTGTAAAATCTCATATTCTTGCTCCTAAAGATGCTGCTTTCATTTCACCCTGGCAACTCAGGTGAGAGGTAAGACTTCACAGTCTTGGTGGTCTCTCAGTAATCTGTTGCAACTGATACTGGAGACTGATAACAATTTCCTCTCTGTATTCCTGTTCCCCACCAGGGACCACCCACATACATGTACCTTATAGGTTAAGGAAACATATTCGACCCTGGTCATTAAGGGTTGGTGTGAGAAAATAGATTGGTTTTGGATATGTCTTGAATAAGAGCCCAGCGTGATCAAACAAGTTCCAAGTTGTCAGGAAGCTTCAAGGAGTTCTTCATAAAACTGGAATGTGGAGTGGGGAGGTAAGGGCAGAGGGATGTGACCATGTTCTTCTCTGGGACAATATGGAGGGGATACCCACAAATAATTAAATTGTCTTTGAGAATGCATAATAGTTCCTTCATCTGGGAGGAAAGACGTCATCATCATTTATCTCAGTAATCTGATACACAAAATGTATGTGTATTATTATAGGCAAACATAATCTGTGTGATAGTTAAATATGTTATTTGAATGTTATGTCTCTATCTTATTAACACCATTGCTTCTATTATATCTCCAGTGTTTGTAGGCCATAACAATGCTACAGTGTTTGGAACAATTTTTCCTGTCATTTCCTTTTTTCAATTGCTCTAAAATCTATTGGATACATGGAGAGACTTAGCTGATAGAAAATAAAAGGCTTTTTTTTTCATTATAGCTATTTTTTTCTTCTAGATATTCATACCGATGTGTCCCTTCACTTTTGACTTAGATACTTCAGCTTGATGGATGTTTTTAACACAGAACTATATATACTTTGCATATTCATATCCAATTCAGTCTGTGATACTTCAGTCATGTAAAGCTTACAGCTACCATTGAACCTTCTCTTTTCAAGACTCTCTGATTATTTTTTTAAAATATCTATATTCTAGCATTTTATCTAATTAGGATCAGAAGGTGGGAATCATTGGCAAATAAGAGTAACAATAGACTTTAAATGAGGCTTTTTCAAACTCCCTTGGTTTACTTATACTGCCATGATAATTTAAAGGTAAATATTAATCCAAATATATGAAGTTGATAACATCCAGATGTATCACATTCATCAATGTCATCTTCATGACAGTATTCACATGAATGAGCTTTTCTTACAGCTGAATCATTTTTCAGGGTCAGTTGTTGAATCATTTATAAAAAGTACATTTTTTGTTGCCTATAATAAAAAGGCTCAAAGTCAGTATCTCATCCCACTCTGTAATGATGACTTACCTTTAAACAAATAATCCATTTAGCAATTTTATCTTTCAATCTCCAGATATGAAAAAAAGGTTTTAATATTTGCTTCTTACCTGAGGGAAATACTTTGAGGATTCTGAAAATAACTCAGAAGTACTTTGCAAAGCTCAAGTCTATGAGACCAGACCATAAGAGTGAATTATACCTTACCAAACATCAAATACTTAATTTTAAGAAAACTATGCCAAGGCAAAGTTGCTGGCTAGCATATGATTATTTAGAGAAGTGTCCAGTCCCTAGGCTTTTGGCAAAACATTTAATACACTGAGTTTGTGCTCAGTTTTTCTCAATATACACCTGATGCCTTCAAGTAATATCTGCAAGTTATAGTATTTCTAGTGCAGTTGACTGTATTTCATTAAATTCAATTTCCATTGTATCATCTTATGTTTATATCACAATTGGTGATATTTTATATAAGAAAATCATCATCCTGTTTTAGTTTCTAACACAGCCATTCCACACATCCGTAAGTTATTGGAATTTGTTCTCTGGTTCAATCATCCAGCAAACTTTATTGAGCCAATACTGTGGAGTAATATTTTGTGGTGAAAAAACATATTGACAAACTCTCTAATCCAAAATTAACATAAAGATTTCAAAATATGCAGAAATCCATGTGTTCACATGTTTCAATTACAATAGCATGTGTCTTAAATAATAATTTATATTGAAGGGCCCTTGAGAACTCACTCTGTAACTTTCCTTAACTAGTAATATGCTTAGCATATCATTAGAGATTATCAGGAGGATATTCACAATGTTATTTTTAAGAAACTGATTTCATTATCAGGCAAGAAATTTTCATATGTATTCAGACTGTGCTTATCAACATTTTTCTACATAAACCTTTAACATTTATATTGCCCTAGTATTACACCACCGTAAGCTAAAATACAATTTTGAGTTTCATTAATTTGATTTCATAAATAAAATCTAGTAAAGTGAATTTTGGCAGTTTTTATAAATATGTATTATTAAATACTTAGCCATTGTAAATCTCATAAAAATTGATGTTCTCAACTACCAATCTTTTATTGAGCTCCCTTCTGGAGTTTGATCAGTGTAATAGGTTTTCTACTCCTTTAAGATGAAGGCAATATGCCAGAATAAAGCTGTAATATACGTTCCCTCCTCTAAACAACTTCTTGCACCCTCCCATACACACACACACATTTCTGCTGATATAAAGTATGTCCCAAGGAATTGTTAATTTTGACATAATGTATAAAGCAGAGATGAGAGAGCCAGGGTGTAGATAGACCGATAAGATTCAGGATAGTCAGAGAGGCCTAAAATTAAGGTGACAGATAATTAATCATCCAAAATGATAATTTTAGAAACTGAAAAATGATACTATTAATGATTCTGCAAGTGCAATAGTCATAAAACCTACCAACAAAACACCCTCCCCATTGTCATTGAATATAGGATTTTAATACAAGATATTTGGGGATTTCCTTAGGATTTGGTGGTGTTTTTTACTTTCACAATATTCTATAAATTTAAAGCTTGTTTTGTCATACTGTTTTCTGTAAATTTGTCATCACATTGGCCTAATGTTGAAAGTTTGCTATTGGTGTGCAGATGGCTTCCCAATATGATATATTTTTCCACATTTGCTGATTCATTGATCATGCTAATTAAAATGTGGTACCAAGACCTATACACATATCCCATACATAATTCCAGGATTATATGTCAAATAACAAAAATGATAATATTTATTTCAACTTTAATCTGTTTTTTTTCTTACTAGTTGATATCTCATTATAGAAATTATTCGTTTAATGACAGATTAGATTTGAAGCACAATTTGCTCACTAACTTGGCTATCTCTGTAGCTTACCCTATTTCCATGAATAGAGATTAATTTTAAAAGTAACTGATTTCCCACTTACTATGCAAACCCAGAAATTAACATTGTAACAAAAATATATTGTATATTACTTGATTACTTTTTAAAAATTACATCCTGATGATATGTAATATTTCTTTTTACAGACTCTAAAATTAGTCTTTTCTATTTCCATTATTCTTTTGTCCTTAAAATGCTTTATCCCCTAAATTGTATCCTTTCAGGTTATTGTCATAATCTTTAGTCTCTTAATTGGTCTCCTTTTCTGCAATCTCATACTCTTCAAATTCACCCTTAATCTTTTTTTTTACCATAGTAATCCAGATAAAAAGTAGATTTAATGAGGCCATCCCCATTTTAGTAATTCAAAAGCACTTCATTGTCTATGGGGAGAGGCTAGTGTAACATACAAGAATTGAGTGTCTTGCTACATCTCTGGCATCTCTCATTTTTCATGTCCCTTCTCTAACTTTGCTCATGTCATTCCCTCTAACTTAAATATTCTTCTCTTTTTTTTTCCAACTGGGCAGTGTCTGCTGATTTTGCAAAATTCAGTTCAAGTTGACTTCTCTGTACAGTGTTTTCCTAGCCATTTCATCCAATTAAATTTATTCACTAACTCCTTTTTTTATTCAATTGTACCATGTACACATGTCTATGATATATTAGTTACACTATTTTATTTCATATAGGTGTCTGAGGATCAGCCAGCACTTTTTCATCTTCAATTCCCAACATCTAACAAAGCATTAAATAAGTTCTGTTTAACACATGAATAAACGAATTACTATCGATAACTAATAAAGTTTCTTTCAATTATAAAAATTATTTGATTTTAGTTAGACTATAAAACCATCCTTGATATGGCAGCTAAATTACTTATCTTTTTAGGTTTTACTTTCTCTTCCACTCCCAATTCACTATGACCCAGCTGACTTAGGGCAGTGCAAGTGAAGTGAATTCAACGTTGATCCTCTGAAGATCTTCGGAATGTCAGTACTATACAGTACACAGGAAGATATTATCTACCCCTTACTCTAAAACTGGGTATCGAATATCTTCATGTACTTAGTACATGACCAATGAAGCTAAGAAAAAGAGTAAATCAATCAAAAGCAGAGAGATGCATTGCTCTTTTTGAACAGATGATTTGAGCTATCTATCAAAATGTACCTGGCCATGCTATAGAGCTTTACTACAAAACCTTAAATGTTACAGATCTTTCTGTATCTTATTTTTAAAAGAGTATATGGGGATAAAGGAGTATCTTCCTCATCTCTCCTGGAGAGTTGTTTCAATTAGCTTTAAAATTTAAGACATATAAAAGCTTTAAAGCCAATATTTTTAGATGTTTGTGAAGAAAACTGTAAAATTCTAATGAGGAAGATTAGTTTATTTAAATTATTTTCTATTTAGAATTGAAAATATGTTAAACTTATACCATTTATGGCTCTGATCTTAGTATTATGTGTAGTCTTTTTTCCCATTCACATTGCCATGATTAATTATCTTCCCCCGTTTTTCGTTTGTCACTGTCCCTTATTTTGTCTTTTTTGGTTTTCCTTTTCTGCTTGTCTATGTCCCTCTCCATTCTCTTTATTCTAGTCTTCCTTGAGTTTTAATTTCCCCTTTTCCCTATATTTGTAAGAGTAGATTCTAACAAATCTGATGATTAAATTATTTTATGTATGAATTCAAACAGCATTTTTAAGCCATTTATACTTAATGTAATTACTAAGTTCTTAAGTTTAAATCTGCCATTTTGCTATTTGTTTTATGTTTCTTCTATCCATACTGCATTATTTTCACATCTTAAAGTTTATTAAGAATAACTAATTACTTTTAATTACTTTTTTCCTCCATTAACTTTTTCATCTTTAATTCCTTTAGAATTTTATACTAGTAAAAAAAATTACAATATGCCTCAACTAATTAAAATCTAACAAATTCATACCTTTATGAATTTCTTAATATTTCAAATTTATTCAATGCCTCTTGCTATTTAATTTACTATTGCTGTGAATTTTAATTATATTTATGATTTAAACATGTTACTATGTGTATAAATTCAAGATTCACTTAGATTTCTTCAAATTTTTACTCTTTCCTTTGTTTATCATTACTCATACATATATCACTATGCTTCCATCTTGGATCATTTTCCATCTGCCTGAAATTCACTCTTTAGCACTTTCTTTGGTTTTGGCTCATGGATAATGAATTCTCTCAATTTTTTTTTGGCAAAAAAAATCTTTGTTTCGTCTCCATTTTTAAAGAATATTTTCACTTGGTCTACATTTACAGGTTGACAGTGATTTTTCTAGCATTTATTTTTGGGGTTAATCTATTTTTTATTTACTTAACATCTTGGGTTTCCATACCCTGGAGGCTTCAGCTGAAAGCCTGGGGTCTTCAACAGTAGCCCTTTTCTTCAGAGAACTCTGAAATCAAAATATTTCCCTGGGTCTGTGAGATGTTCTAGAGTTGTGCTAATGTTCTCACTTTTTAAACTTTTGCTTTCTTTGTAACTTCTCAGTCTCTCAATTTCTCAAGAGTAAAAGGTACACCAAAATGTTAATTCTCTTCTCTGGCCTCCTCTATTTCTGGATCTTGACCTTCCATTTCCTGACTGCCTTGTAGCTTCCCAGCATCTTCAAACAGTTGCTTTTAATTTTCTCATCTTAATTTGTTTTCAAGCTTTTCTGGTTAAACTTTACAGAATAATTATTCTGAAACAAGATAGTGCATTGTTGTTAGTCACACAAGATAACAGCAGAAATTTTATTAAACATCTTACTGTGTCTAGCTTTTGCTGTTTTACTCATATTTATTTTCCTTTTTCCATTAATGGGTAGCAATAACTCTATTAACCTTTATTGGCATATGAGATATAATACCTTCAAGACTTCACTGAGTCCATTACTCAATTTTCATGAAAAATTATTCACTTTTAAATAATATTTATATCTTGTTTAATTTTCATAAGCATTGAAAGTGGAGTTTGGCTCACTCAGGCAATTAATTTTTATGTGTCATTGAAAGACCTGTCTTTCTCTTTGCTCAAACATATTACAGATGTAACATTTTAAAATAATGTTTGAAGCAATTATTATAAATTGATTAATATTAATATTATTCTTTCATTTCTCATGAACTCTTCTTCTACCTTTTCTCTTTACCGGTGATTCATAGCTAATTACTAATGGTGCATCCCAAAATTAGAAAATGATAAATACGTAAAGTTGTGACAATAAAATAAGATATCCCATTACTAATTTAATTTTATACTATTTTCCTGAATCTTGAAAGAGGAAACCATAAACCCATACTATTTTTTCAGGCTGACTGTTCTTTGCTAGTCAGATATTGAGGAAAGCACAAGTGTTAAAAATAGTTGTACAGTGAATGCTCCTTGTTCTTATAGTATGTGTTATTTTACATCTCTTATGTTCTCTTTGAGAAAGTAATGTGCTATTTTTAACTCAGGATAGAATTATTGAGCCTACCAATCACTGTGCTATGTGTTGTAGATAGAAACAATAAGGAGACAGCTGTCATTATACCTGCCCTCTTAGAACTTGTAATCAATGGAAGGAAGATGCCATCTATTTTATGGTTTGATTTCTTAATAGTTAAAAAACTATTTTTAACACTTGTGCTTTGCTCAATATCTGACTAGCAAAGAACAGTCAGCCTGAAAAAATAGTATGGGTTTATGGTTTCTTCTTTCAAGATTCAGGAAAATAGTATAAAATTAAATTAGTAATGGGATATCTTATTTTACTGTCACAACTTTACATATTTATCATGTTTTCTAAGTTTGAGATGCATTAGCTATGAATCAATGGTAAAGTGAAAAGAAAGTAGAAGAAGAGTTCATGAGAAATGAAAGAATAATATTAATATTAATTAATGGGATCATGTCTTTATTGTATAAACATTATTTAATCAAAGGGCTTTTCCAAATTAAATTAAGAGTTTATATAGCCAATCTTATCATTTTATTAAATAGCTAACCTGGAGGTAAAACTGTAAATGCCACAGAAGATATAGAAGTGTTAGCACAATTCTTACATTAACCAGCTATTTTGAGTAGTGAGAATCTCATGCCAGATCTTATTAGTTTCTTTCATTCTCCACTATAATGTGCTATACAAAACAAAGCAAAACAGTAAATTAGGATATCAATTATACTTATACAAACGTGTCCTACATATACACTAGCACATAAAGGCAAAAATGTATGCACAAGATACTGTTTTGACTCTGTAATAGAAATTTACTTGAAAACAACCTGAATGTCCATCAGTATTAGTCATTAAAACAAGTTACATAAATTATTACAGCAACCATAAAATGGAATCATCTTCTACTGTTAAGAAGGATAAAACAGAGCTGAAAGCACCATTTAGAAAAGAAATGCAAGTTAAGTGTGAGTGGAAAAAAAGCCAGTTGAATACCAGTGTGTGTGATATCCTCTCATTTATGGAAAAAATGTATGAATGAACCATGTACACACATATGTATATAGACATATATATACACAAACGATGTATGGAACTTTGAATATTAGTCTGATGATACTGGTAATACATGTTCAGTGAGCATGAAGCCTGAGTGGGTGGGAGGATTGTTTTTCTTTATATATATATATTTCACTGTTTATATTATTTCTCATTTGTATTTTAAAAATAAACAGATTTTGGGGGCGGAGCCAACATGGCGGCATGAGTAGGACAGTGGGAATCTCCTCCCAAAAACATATATACTTTTGAAAATACAACAAACACAACTAGCCCTAAAAGAGAGACCAGAAGACGCAGGACAGTGGCCAGACTGCAGCTACACCAGCGATAACCCAGCGACTGGTGAAAGGGGTAAGATACAAGCCCCGGCCCGGCGGGACCCGAGCACCCCTCCCCCCAGCTCCCGGTGGGAGAAGAATAGGCAGAGCGGGAGGGAGACGGAGCCCAGGACTGCCGAACACCCAGCCCCAGCCATCCGGGCCAGAGCGCAGACACAGTGGCCAGGGGGCCCTGGATACTGTGGGAACAGGGAGTAAGACCTCTGAGCGGGTGCTGAAGCTGATGCGCCTGTGACAAAGAAAAGCGGGGGCTTTTTGAAAGTCTTAAAGGGACAGGGACTTAACAGCTTGACGGAAACAACCCAGGTCACAGTACAGCAGCTGGAAATTACAGGTAAAACTGGGTGCACTAACTCCCTGGGCAACAGCTCTGAGACCCCTCACGGAGGCAAACAGTCAAGCAGCACCCCATCCATTACCCCACCGGGCGCTGCGAAAGCAGAGAAGCAGCCTGAGACAAATTCCGCCCACAGAAAGGGAAATTTCTCCCTTCCGGCCAGGCAAGACACAAAGACCCAGTCTACACGCAATTACCCAACACAAGCCACTAGGGGTCGCAGTTGCCCCAGTAAAGAAAGGCCAGTAGCAAGTGAAAATTTTGGCCCTCCCAGCTGACAGTCAATAGCACCTGTCAACATGAAAAGGCAAAAAAATATGATCCAGACAAGACTAACCCAGACAGCTTTGGCATCTGCTACATCTTCCCCTGAGAAGGAATCTGGGGAGATAGATTTAGCCAGTCTTCCTGAAAAAGAATTCAAAACAAAAGTCATAACCATGCTGATGGACTTGCAGAGAAATATGCAAGAACTAAGGAAGGAGAATTCAGAAATAAAACAAGCTCTGGAAGGACTTCAAAACAGAATGGACGAGATGCAAGAGACCATTAATGGACTAGAAAACAGAGAACAGGAACGCAGAGAAGCTGATGCAGAGAGAGGTAAAAGGATCTCCAGGAATGAAAGAATTTTAAGAGAGCTGAGTGATCAATCGAAAAGGAATAATATAAGAATCATAGGTATCCCAGAAGAAGTAGAGAGAGAAAAGGGGATAGAAAATGTCTTTGAAGAAATAATTGCTGAAAATTTCCCCAAACTAGGGGGAGAAATGGCCTCTCAGACCACAGAGGTACACAGAACTCCCATGACAAGGGATCCAAGGAGGGCAACACCAAGACACATAATAATTAAAATGGCAAAGATCAAAGACAAGGACAAAGTATTACAGGCAGCCAGAGAGAAAAAAAAGGTCACCTACAAAGGAAAACCCATCAGGCTATCATCAGACTTCTCAACAGAAACCCTACAGGCCAGAAGAGAATGGCATGATATACTTAATGCAATGAAACAGAAGGGCCTCGAACCAAGACTACTGTATCCAGCACGAATATCATTTAAATATGAAGGAGGGATTAAACAATTCCCAGACAAGCAAAAGTTGAGGGAATTTGCCTCCCAAAAACCACCTCTACAGGGCATCCTACAGGGACTGCTCTAGATGGGAGCACTCCTAAAAAGAGCACAGAACAAAACACCCAACATATGAAGAATGGAGGAGGAGGAATAAGAAGGGAGAGAAATAAAGAACCATCAGACTGTGTTTATAATAGCTCAACAAGCGAGTTAAGTTAGACAGTAAGATAGTAAAGAAGCTAACCCTAAACCTTTGGTAACCACAAACTTAAAGCCTGCAATGGCAATAAATTCATACCTTTCAGTAATCACCCTAAATGTAAATGGACTGAATGCACCAATCAAAAGACACAGAGTAATAGAATGGATAAAAAAGCAAGATCCATCCATATGCTGCTTACAAGAGACTCACCTCAAACCCAAAGACGCGCACAGACTTAAAGTCAAGGGATGGAAAAAGATATTTCAAGCAAACAACAGAGAGAAGAAAGCAGGTGTGGCAATTCTGGTATCAGACAAAACAGACTTCAAAATAAAGAAAGTAACAAAAGACAAAGAAGGACATTACATAATGATAAAGGGCTCACTCCATCAAGAGGATATAACCATTATAAATATATATGCACCCAATACAGGAGCACCAACATACCGGAAACAAATATTAACAGAACTAAAGGAGGAAATAGAATGCAATGCATTCATTCTAGGAGACTTCAACACACCACTCACTCCAAAGGACAGATCCACAAGACAGAAAATAAGTAAGGACACAGAGGCACTGAACAACACACTAGAACAGATGGACCTAATAGACATCTACAGAACTCTACATCCAAAAGCAGCGGGATATACATTTTTCTCAAGTGCACATGGAACATTCTCCAGAATAGACCACATACTATGCCACAAAAAGAGCATCAGAAAATTCCAAAAGATTGAAATCCTACCAACCAACTTTTCAGAACACAAAGGCATAAAACTAGAAATAAAATGTACAAAGAAAGCAAAGAGGCTCACAAACACATGGAGGCTTAACAACACGCTCCTAAATAATCAATGGATCAATGACCAAATCAAAATGGAGATCCAGCAATATATGGAAACAAATGACAACAACAACACTAAGCCCCAAATTCTGTGGGACACAGCAAAAGCAGTCTTAAGAGGAAAGTATATAGCAATCCAAGCATATTTAAAAAAGGAAGAGCAATCCCAAATGAATGGTCTAATGTCACAATTATCGAAATTGGAAAAAGAAGAACAGATGAGGCCTAAGGTCAGCAGAAGGAGGGACATAATAAAGATCAGAGAAGAAATAAATAAAATTGAGAAGAATAAAACAATAGCAAAAATCATGAAACCAAGAGCTGGTTCTTCGTGAAAATAAACAAAATAGATAAGCCTCTAGCCAGACTTATTAAGAGGAAAAGAGAGTCAACACAAATCAACAGTATCAGAAATGAGAAAGGAAAAATCACGACGGACCCCGCAGAAATACAAAGAATTATTAGAGAGTACTATGAAAACCTATATGCTAACAAGCTGGGAAACCTAGGAGAAATGGACAACTTCCTAGAAAAATACAACCTTCCAAGAATGACCCAAAAAGAAACAGAAAATCTAAACAGACCAATTACCAGCAACGAAATTGAAGCGGTAATCAAAAAACTACCAAAGAACAAAACCCCCGGGCCAGATGGATTTACCTCGGAATTTTATCAGACATACAGGGAAGACATAATACCCATTCTCCTTAAAGTTTTCCAAGAAATAGAAGAGGAGGGGATACTCCCAAACTCATTCTATGAAGCTAACATCACCCTAATACCAAAACCAGGCAAAGACACCACCAAAAAAGAAAACTACAGACCAATATCCCTGATGAACGTAGACACAAAAATACTCAACAAAATTTTAGCAAACCGAATTCAAAAATGCATCAAAACCATCGTACACCATGACCAAGTGGGATTCATCCCAGGGATGCAAGGATGGCACAACATTCAAAAGTCCATCAATATCATCCACCACATCAACAAAAAGAAACACAAAAACCACATGATCATCTCCATAGATGCTGAAAAAGCATTTGACAAAGTTCAACATCCATTCATGATAAAAACTCTCAGCAAAATGGGAATAGAGGGCAAGTACCTCAACATAATAAAGGCCATCTATGAAAAACCCACAGCCAACATTATATTGAATAGCCAGAAGCTGAAAGCATTTCCTCTGAGATCGGGAACTAGACAGGGATGCCCACTCTCCCCACTGTTATTTAACATAGTACTGTAGGTCCTAGCCACGGCAATCAGACAAAACAAAAAATACAAGGAATCCAGATTAGCAAAGAAGAAGTCAAACTGTCACTATTTGCAGATGACATGATACTGTACATAAAAAACCCTAAAGACTCCACCCCAGAACTACTAGAACTGATATCGGAATACAGCAAAGTTGCAGGATACAAAATCAACACACAGAAATCTGTGGCTTTCCTATATACGAACAATGAACCAACAGAAAGAGAAATCAGGAAAACAACTCCATTCACAATTGCATAAAAAAAAATAAAATACCTAGGAATAAACCTAACCAAAGAAGTGATAGACTTATATTCTGAAAACTACAAGTCACTCTTAAAAGAAATTAAAGGGGACACTAACAGATGGAAATGCATCCCATGCTCATGGCTAGGAAGAATTAATATCGTCAAAATGGCCATCCTACCCAAAGCAATATACAGATTTGATGCAATCCCTATGAAACTACCAGCAACATTCTTCAATGAACTGGAACAAATAATTCAAAAATTCATATGGAACCACCAAAGACCCCGAATAGCCAAAGCAATCCTGAGAAAGAAGAATAAAGTAGGGGGGATCACACTCCCCAACTTCAAGCTCTATTATAAAGCCATAGTAATCAAGACAATTTGGTACTGGCACAAGAACAGAGCCACAGACCAATGGAACAGACTAGACAATCCAGACATTAACCCAGACATATATGGTCAATTAATATTTGATAAAGGAGCCATGGACATACAATGGCGAAATGACAGTCTCTTCAACAGGTGGTGCTGGCAAAACTGGACAGCTACATGTAGGAGAATGAAACTGGACCATTGTCTAACCCCATATACAAAAGTAAACTCAAAATGGATCAAAGACCTGAATGTAAGTCATGAAACCATTAAACTCTTGGAAGAAAACATAGGCAAAAACCTCTTAGACATAAACATGAGTGACCTCTTCTTGAACATATCTCCCTGGGCAAGGAAAACAACAGCAAAATTGAGTAAGTGGGACTATATTGAGCTGAAAAGCTTCTGTACAGCAAAAGACACCATCAATAGAACAAAAAGGAACCCTATAGTATGGGAGAATATATTTGAAAATGACACATCCGATAAAGGCTTGACGTCCAGAATATATAAAGAGCTCACACGCCTCAACAAACAAAAAACAAATAACCCAATTAAAAAATGGGCAAAGGAACTGAAAAGACGGTTCTCCAAAAAAGAAATACAGATGGCCAACTGACACATGAAAAGATGCTCCAAATCGCTAATTATCAGAGAAATGCAAATTAAAACTACACTGAGGTGTCACCTCACACCAGTAAGGATGGCTGCCATCCAAAAGACAAACAACAACAAATGTTGGTGAGGCTGTGGAGAAAGGGGAACCCTCCTGCACTGCTGGTGGGAATGTAAACTTGTTCAACCATTGTGGAAAGCAGTATGGAGGTACATCAAAATGCTCAAAACAGACATACCATTTGACCCAGGAATTGCACTCCTAGGAATTTACCCTAAGAACGCAGCAATCAAGTATGAGAAAGACCAATGTACCCCTATGTTTATCGCAGCACTATTTACAATAGCCAAGAATTGGAAGCAACCTAAATGTCCATCGATAGATGAATGGATAAAGAAGAGGTGGTACATATACACAATGGAATACTACTCAGCCATAAGAAAAGGGCAAATCCAACCATTTGCAGCAACATGGATGGAGCTGGAGGGTATTATGCTCAGTGAAACAAGCCAAGCAGAGAAAGAGAAATACCAATACCAAATGATTTCACTCATCTGTGGAATATAAGAACAAAGGAAAAACTGAAGGAACAAAACAGCAACAGAATCACAGAACTCAAGAATGGACTAACAGGTACCAAAGGGAAAGGGACTGGGGAGGATGGGTGGGCAGGGAGGGATAAGGGGGGGCAGAAAAAGAGGGGTATTAAGATTAGCATCCATAGCAGGGTGGGAGAAAGAGGAGGGCTGTACAACACAGAGAAGACAAGTAGTGATTCTACAACAGTTTGCTACGCTGATGGACAGTGACTGTAAAGGAGTATATAGGGGGGACCTGGTATAGGGGAGAGCCTAGTAAACAAAGTATTCGTCATGTACGTGTAGATTAATGATTTAAAAAAAAAAAAAAAAAAGCTGTTCCTATGTGGTGACCTCTAATGAGTTCTACACAATGATATAAAGGGCATATAAAAGTGTAGGCAAAGGGTCTGTTTGTGTTTATACAGAGGATCAAAGCCTAATTTGGCTACCCCGGAAATGAACTAAGATACGATATGAAAAAGAACTTCCAACATCAGCACTCTCTGGGAGACTCATACCAGAAGATGATCAGCAAAAAAAAAAAAAAAAAAAAAAAAAAACTCCAACAAAGATCCACGCACTGTCACAGGTGTGGATGCACTCATCCCACCAGTTCCTGGACTTGCCATGGGAATGATGAAGGAGATATCTAAGCTGGCCTGTGCATACAGTAAAACAAAAATTGGACTGGATCTATACTGTTGGAACTCAACCAAGAATTAGGAGAAGTGCTAATTGTAGCACTCCAAAATCTTACAACCACAGACTATTTATCGTTAAAAGAACATACGGGATATGAATAGTCCCCAGGAATGGGTTGTTCTAGTTTATCTGAATTCTCTCAGACTGTTTAAGTTCATTTGGACAATATCCACCATATCATAGATAAGTTTTCACAAATGCCTAAGGTGCCTAACTGGTTTTCTTGGTTTCACTGGAGATGGCTGGTAATTACAGGTATGCTTTGGTTAGGTAACTATATTCCTATTATGTTAATGTGTGTGCACAATTTAATTAGTAGTTTAAAACCTATCCATGCTGAAGTTACTCTACAAGAAGATATGTCAAAGAAATAATCAATCTTCCCAGGTTTTCTTCTGCCTGCTACTTCTATAGCTTTTCTTCTTCCTACCTAATCACAACCTTTAAATAGAACTCGTGCCACATGTCGAATTTACCGAGTATCATAATTCTTCCAAGTGGTAAAGACACCTCAAGACAAATGCTGGTCATAGAAGCCACAGGGTATAAATATGCAAAGAAGTAAAAAGCTAACCTTTTCAAACAATAAGGCTTCTCTCTCACTTACCAACTTAACATTTCCCTGTATGGCCCTGGAAGATGACTGGTTAGCCAGAGACGGGTAAGATTCCTCAAGGGAGGAACAACCTAAGACAGGCACAGTCGCAGGGGGCCATCTGGTGAGAAAATGGGAAGCAGCAGAGGTGAGGCTTACAACGTACCCCCTCATGTTCTGAGAGAAATCTTCTGCATACATGGATGTTTATTGCCCTCGTCTAGCTCGGATTAACACATAGTCTACAGGCACACACCTGATCATCTACATTTGCTCTCTTACAACACTAAACTCTGTTTTCTACCTTTATCTCTTGTCTACCTACCACTTCAGCATTTTATTAAAAATAATAATAATAGAGAAATGTGGTATCCACATATAAATGAAGTTTAAAAATCAAATGAATAGTCATATTTGAACTGACTGTGTATAGTTCATAATGCATGAACAAAACCGAAAGCTTCTGTGATGACTGCCCTTGCACTGTTCACCATGTAACTTATTCACTATGTAAGAATTTGTACTCCATGTAAGAATTTGTTCGTTATGCATCAGAAGATTGGAGACTGACGAAAATTAGGCTTGGGGTGGAATAATGATTGTACATTGAGTATTGACCCTCCTATACAGAAATTTATTGTGGTTAACAACTATTTGATCAATAAATATGAGAGATGCCCTCACAATATATATATATATATATATATATTTAAACACACTTCCAATTGTAAAATAAATAAGTAACCGGGATGTAATGTATAGCATAAGGAATATAGTCAAAATATTGTAACAACTTGGTATGGTGATACCTGGTACCTAGAATTATCATGTATATAAATGTTGAATCACTGTGTTGTACACCTGAAACTAATGTAATGCAATACTGTTGTCAACTACCCTTCAATAAAAAAATAAAAATAAAAATAAAAAATAAAAAAATTTTGGGAATGGATGTGGGGAAAGATGACCTGTCTTCTGTTTCAACTTAATCTGAGTGACCCAAAATCCCACTAATGTATATATAGAATTACTTATACATAACACATAGAGAAATGGAAGAAGGGATTAACATTGCACTCATATTCTATATACACAGGAGGATTTATTTAGAATATCCAACATGAGGAAAGATCCAAAGAAATACCCTATTTTAAGTTTGCTAAGCCAGTAAGTTCACTGCTATGCTTTTATGGTATTTAAATCAAAATTAAATAGGTGTGCTCATGGAGAGGTGTGTTGAAATGGTAGTTTAGTTTTTTGACTTTTTTATTATTTACATTAATAACAGTGACCATTCTCTACCCTTTCTGGTAGAAAGGTACATGTAAATCACTAGAAATAAGACTTATGCTCTAAATTGAGCAATTTGGTTTTTCTTTCGGTTGAAGTAAAACTACAACCTCCTCCAGCTATCCTTATAATCAACAGTGCATATTTCCACCTTTGTAGGTACGGCAAGAGACAAATTATTGAAGACATCAGAGCTAAAGTGACAATAACAATTCAGTACCATGGCTTCGGTATCAAAGGGTTTATCGTGTAACTAAATGAGCTAAGCCCAAGTAAGGCCTAATTTCCAGTTGCTACAGAACAGAAGAAAATGAATTTTGTTTGTCAGAAGGCTTAGCAAATTTTAGCTGAAGAAATCCATGTGTTATAATTAAGGAATTCCATATATGTTTTAGTGGGCTTTTGTTTATGTAGGTTAAATCTAAACCTGTAATAACGGAAGAACTGATATGATGTCTTCCCTTCCTTTGAGAATAAACACCTTATCTACATTTATGAAACCAATTCATGATCTGCATTGTTCTTTTTTAAAGAAAAGAATATTGTGAGAACAAATCAAAGTGCCATTCCACCATCTTTTGCACTGAAACCAGAATTAATTATTCACCTTTGAATTTGTTTTCTTATAATACTGTTGATATTTCTTTTTTTTCCCCTTAGGAATATTTCCTTCTCTCTTCACTATAATTCAGCTTGCATCTGCACATCTGGTATCATTCATATTTTTAAAAACAAATTCTAATATGTCAACAAGGTATTGATTACAAGGTTAGCATGAAAAATCTACAAATTAGAAGCATGTTGGACACTGTGGTGTTATAGTAACACATAGATACATTACAGAGGTGGAGGGACATTAAGAAAATGTATTAGCTGCAGACAAGTAAATTGCACCGTTAGTCATGATTTGTAAGTGTCAGTAAATCTTTAAATGTCTAAATATTTTTACCTCCATTCATTATTCATTTTTTCAATCATTCATTTCTTCTTTCAACAAATAATGAGTGAGTCCTACCGTGGATCAGGCACTGGGTCAGGAATTTGCTTTTTCAATTCTTTTTGTTCGGTATTTTGTAGGGTATTATTAGGATTTTTGTAGGGTATTTTCTATTCATATACAAATCCTAAAATATATTAATTTTAATAGAATAAAAATCCAGATAACCCTAGAAAATGTTCACAGTATGTAGACTTTAAAGTTTTTGTTTACTTCTTTTCAGTGTATAGTATGGACTGTTTTATCATTTGGAATATCTTTACATAGTTAACAAATAATTAAAGACAGAGTTTCTGGATAGGATTGCTGTGATGCACAACACTATGTTGGAGGTAAAATTCTTTTCTAAAAAAAGCACAAAGATAATGTGATCCAAACCATGACAATATTGCACGTTTGGATATAACTACTTTTTTTTCATCTTCATCCCCTTTCAGGGGGTTACTTGGCTGAGAGATCAGCGAGTTTACAACTTAAGAAACAACATCTTTAGTTATTTTGTATTCATTCCACTTGAAATAGCCAAACAGCACTAGTCAAAGGAACAAGTGACTTGTTTTAATACTGAGCAATCTTTTTAGCTGTCTTGGTTTTGAATATTTCATTATTACTTGTTATTCTCTCTCATATGAAGACAGTCTGTTATTGTTTGTAACTTTACTTCTCTTTTCTCCTGATGAAAAGCTGTTTTCTCTTCATCTGTATATGATTCATTCTCTCAGCTTCTTCAGGTGTGTGCTCAAATATCACCTTATCAGTGAAACTTTTCTTGGCCAATCTATCTAAAATGGCATTAGAAGATAACAAGATGGCACTCCTCATTTCCCTTTCCTGCTTTATTATTCTCCATAATAAACTTTGCCATCTGGGATACTACTTTAACTGTTAACTGTTTGTCCGTGTACCTACCCTGGTATATAAGTTCAGTGAAACTAGAAATATGCATGTCTTTTGTTAAGTCTCTGTGTGTAGCAGTAGAATGGTGCTTGGCAAATGGTGGACACTCAATAAACATCTGTAGAATAATTGAGTAAGTGGATGTATTTTGAATGATAATCTAATGACATAATCCATTTTTTATGGCTTATAAATTCCTTAAACAAAATGTCCTATTTTAAACTTGGTTTTTCATGTCTGTAACACATTGTCTTGAATGTAGTTATGCTAAATAAGTGTTTGTAAATTGATTAAATGAGTAGATGAAATTGATTAAATTAGATGAAATCCTAGTATAAAAAACTCAATTTATGGATTAACTTTACTCTATTGTGACCACTGAGCTGAAAGCTTCTAACTGCAGGATGTGAAATCATTATCTTTCTGCCAGGACAAAAAAAACATTTGAAATGTCTTTTCCCCACAGTCAAATCCTATCCTTTACCTAAAAGGCATAAATTTGGAATGATGAAAAGGAAGAGAGACAGTAAATAAATCATGAGTATATAAAAAATAGGATATTAGGTGTTAAATGATAGAAGAAAGTAAATCAAGAGAAGAGGTAGGGAGTAATTGATGAGGCAAGAGATGATGATAATGGCTTATAACAGGTGCTAGGTGTGGACTTGGTGAGTAAATTAAAAATCTCCAAACCGCACTTTCTGCAATTAAAATATTAAAATAATAATAATAATTGATTTGGAGGGTGCTTTGTAGGATTAAATATGATAATATATGTAAAATGTTTAGCCTGGTGCCTGGAATATAATAAAGACTCAATAATTGTTAAATGCAGTGTGTAGGGTTTAGATAAATATGTGTCATTATTTTATCAAGCTTATTATGAATAACAGATTTATGCACATAGGAATTCTGTCCTACTCAGGTGCTAGAAGTCATCTGTGAATTATTACAAAAGTGAGTATTCTCTCCTGACTATAGAAGAAAAGTAGATTTGGAAAAAACACTGAAATTATAGGATGTTCACAGGTATGTTATTAGGGGAGTAACTTCTGATGTTTCTAATATTGCCTACTGCTGACTTTGAAGGCCTCAGACAATTAGCATTTCTAGAGTAAAGAAACATTCCAAACTGTGTTCACATTTTTGTTGTTTTTCTTGATACTTTGCTTAGACTGCATATTTGGACCACTTGCTTAAGACGGACTATAAGCTTTACTGTTCCAGTGTCGAGATCACTCCTCTCAGTAAACTGGGAGTTGATTACTTTAAAGTAAAAATTTTATATGTAAGACTCAGTAGCAATGATTTTACTTAACTCATAAAAAATGCTATTCTTCAGGACAGTTTCCCTCTCTTTCTTCCCTTTGGTCTAAATTGGTTGGCACTGGAATGACAAGAAAACTATTACTAACAGAGTTATCTTGATATATGTAATACCACAACTCTACATATTAATCTGAATTTATCCACATAACATTAGAATGTACATATGTCATCACCTGCGTAAGAGCTTCATAGCATCAAGACCAGAAACAAATGATAAAAGGCTTCAACCTTTTGTATGAATTAGATATGTTCAAGTTTCCAAAGCACCAAACCACATTTTTTATTTCTTGTATTTATGACATAGCTAAATCCTGAAACTGGCTCCACAACTATTCATACACTTAGCACAACGAATTCCATGCACATATTAAATCCTGGGCACTGTGTTAAGTGGAGAAAGAGGACTTTAGGAAGTGTTTCAAGCCTGCCTCCATTCTACAGGAATCTAAAGTAATTCTCTCCTCTGAATCACTTAGAAGGTGAATTGGATTTATTTGTTTAAATAGTAGAGTGTGGAATCTTCATTATCAAGATATCTTTGTGGTACATGCACTTTATATCCTGCTGGGAAAAGTAGAGGACTTGGGTATTTTGTTTAGAAGATGAGATGAAAAGTCTTCCCCATCTCCTCTTGATTTACTAATTTCAGATCTTTCTTTGTCTGATTAGTTACTCTATCATTCTTTGTTTTATTCCTATCCTGGTGACTAGGGAATTTTTTCCTCTCAAAGCTAAAGCTTCTCTTCCCACTCTCAGTAAACATGCTTTATCCTGCCTTAGATTGTGTGAGTGGGTGTTCTTACCTACAGACCTCTTTTTTCCCAGGTAACATTTTTTTTTTCTCTTGAGGGAGGCCTTACAGGGTGCCAGGGACCCAATACTCAAGGTGTTGAAATAACACTAGAGAATAGTGTTAGGGATACTTGGATTGAGTACTAGAGAAGCACAACACTGGACATGAATCCAGATTCCTTCACTGGAATCTTGAATCCACCACTAATGAATTACATGAATGTGATCAAACTAAAGCAAACTTCTTGTGGTTTCACTTCTTTCCTCTTTTAATGAGGGTGATATTTACTACATAAGAATGTTGTAGCAATCAAATGAGGTTATTATTGTTATTATCATAGTGCATAAATGTGGTCTCAGTTAACACTTTTAGGAAAATAGGCATATCAGTTCTTATAGCAGGGAAAACCACAATAACTAGAGAGTTATATCCAGTTCTGCATGCAATCTGAAAAATATATGAACTTATTTTCAGAAGTCACTCAAAGAACATAAACTGAAAGAACCTTGATGTGAATTAATCACCAGTCAGGAGTATTTTGCCCCAAGACAACAGGGACAAAGATAAGCAAAATATTTCTGGCTTTGCTTTCCTTCAGGCCTGAAGTCAATACTTCATGAACCATAAAAAATAAATAGGATTGATTTAATGTTAGAGAGTGGTTATGATCAGCAGGTGAACATACCAGGAGAATGTGGACCAATATCCTCATGGATGGGTTAGGAAATACTTTTCTTTTATGGAATATGAATGTGAATATATATTCTAGTTTACCATATCTCAGTGTACATTAGTACAGTATCTTCAGGCTAGCATTTTCAAACCCTTGTTTACTGAATTTAAAGAGATACAAATCGTGGAATAAACGTGTTTTCCCAAACATGTTGCTTGGTGAAGTGGTGCCTCTCATCAGAATAAAATCACAGAGTGAAGATAAGTTCTAAGGATTAGGAAGGTTGTGAACAAAGAAATGGAAGAAGGTAAATGTGTCTTCTTTATTCTTTTGTTTCTAGTGCCTGGCACGGTATCTGGAACATGGTAAAAATCCAGTTATTTTTCAAATTAATGTATAAATTTTAAATAGTAAATATATTCCCAATTATTCTCAATGTATTTGTTTTGTGGAGTAAGAAATTAATTTATTATGATATTCACATATTCAGATTTCCCACTGCAGATAAAATTTTAATCATTATATTATACCAGGATTACTATTTTTGAATATATTAAGCTGAAGTAGTTACATTCCAAGTAACTTATACTTGTTCCTAGTTGCCTCAGAGTTCTCCTCCAATTAGAGTCTGAGGACAGTAGACATTCAGTTTGGAGTTTGAAAATAGAGTTTCCAAAGTGCATGTCTCAGACAAGTATTTTAATCTGCAAAGAACAATTTTTGAATGTGCAAACAAATTTTGACAGCACCAAGTCTGTAAGACTAGAACAGAGAAGTTTTCAATAAACCATTCATTAGGAAGGTTGACATCATTCTAAACCTGGGAAAGAGATTAAGTCTCACTTGGAGAGTCTACAGAGAGGCGGAGAGAGAGAGAGAGAGAGAGAGGCAGGCACAGAGGAGGAGGACGGAAATGAAATAAAATACAGAAGCTGGAGAGAGAGAGAGAGAGAGAGAGAGGCACAGAGGAGGAGGACGGAAATAAAATACAGAAGCTGGCTTGTCCCCTGCCAGCAGCCCCCATACCTGTGTCGCTGTTCCAAGAACCCTGATTGGGCTTTGTAGAAACCCTCCAATAGGATAAGTAAATCATATTCTGAGAGACTGATGCTCATGCCCTGCTTAAAATATATGTGTGTGTATATATATATATATAATTTGGTTATAATTTTCCATTCTCTTCGGTAACATTTTTCTGTATTCCTATTCTTTTCTTTCTCCTTCTCTCTTTCCCTTCCTCTCACTTCTTTTCTCTTATACAAAGTAGCATTGTTGAATAGATTTAATTCTGATTCCATTTTGTAATATTACTCATCTTTGGAAGTAATGAGATTTTCTTGTAGCAGCTATTTGAGGGGACTTCCTATGGTGGCAGAATTTCACCTAATCTGGTTATTGTGTCCGTCTTAGATTTTTTGTCTCCCCAGCAAACTGAAAGGTCAGGGTTGATAAAAATGCAGTGTCTTAAGTAGTGATTCTACAACATCTTACTACGCTGATGGACAGTGACTGTAATGGGGTTTGTGGGGGGGACTTGGTGAAGGGGAGAGCGTAGTAAACATAATGTTCTTCATGTAATCATAGATTAATGATAACAAAATAAAATAAAATAAAATGCAGTGTCTTAAACACTAATGCACAGATAGTTTGATTTCTACAAAAATGACTTGTCTGAGCACTTCCTAGTTCAGTTCCATCTTACCTGCCTCTCCAGATGTACTGAATTGGGTCAATGGAGGTCTTTCCTACAGCCCTGCCTGAAATCAGTTTTCAAATTGTTGAAAATGAGGCATTGCTTTGGCCCACAGATCTACTGTTCAGGTTGGAGTCCTAACTTTATGAAATCTATAATCATGAGCTTCTTCATTTTCACTGTTTGTCAGTCCTTCCTCATTTATTAGATTTGGTCTGATGGATATGTCAGAGTTTGTTGAAGATGGTGTTTTTTAGTTTTTGATTCTCTTTCTTGATTTTGTGTGAAATCCAGGAGCAAATGGGATAAATCATTTTCTTTTTCTATCATTGCCATTTTAAAACTAGAACAATGAGGCAAAGTTAAAACTTGAACGTAGTTAAATGTTTTTGTTTTTTTGAAAATGAATATGAAGATGATAAATGAGCAGTGTTGATTTGTAACAATTCCTCTAATTTTGGTTATCAGTTGTATTATATAAATTTTTAGTTCCTATTATGTTATTATGAATAAACACATGTTTATTAAAAAAATGGTATAATTGAAAATGCTCAAACTAATGAGAAGCTCTATGTTATCTAAGGCAACATTTCTAAGTAGTCTCCTAAATCGTAGTTAATCATAGGAACTGCACATTCAAGGCATGATTTCTGCAGATTGTTGAGTTTGATGTTACCTTGTGGGTATCAAAATCATCTCACATAATAGATATATCTGCCCCTTCAGGAAACTCTCCTCACAGAAATTCTGACTTTTGATCTTTGGGGGACTGAATGTTCTCTTTCCCTGAAGAGTATTTTTCTGCTTTATTTGCTTAGTTATTATAGTGTTTTACTTTAATTTATTTATGGTAGTCCTTAATTTAATTCCTATTTCCAGTGTTTTCTTTTAAAAACATTCTTACGATGCAGTTGCCTGGAACCTCTTAAGAAAAGAGGTTGAATAGTTGACCACTCTTTGTGGGAGAGTGAGTGAGCTGCCACACAGTATATGAGGCATCTCCTTGGGACTTGTGCTCCTGTCCCGGGCATAGCTCTCTCGTTTGTCATAATCATGATAGAAGAAATATGAGAAAGCTGGTAAGAAAGGGAGCATACGACCCAAAAGGGCAAGGCTGACACATTATTATGATGAAGCAGACTGGCCTCCGAACTGTTATGATGGTAATATCACATGCACAGGAAATCAGAGGTGTGGTTAAATGCATCTGCTGCTTCAAGTCCAGTCAGTCTCCTTTCTCTCTAAAGTGGTTGAGGTGACAGCACGGTTGCTCTTCGTTCGGTGCCTGCAAGTGTCATGATTTGCTAGTCCTTCCATGGAACAAAGAGTGGTATAATTATGTATTTCCTCCCTACTCCTGTCCCTCTATATTTCAGTCTCTAATTGCTTCTTGTCATTTAACTAATTAGGTAATTATGCTATTCATTTAACATTAATTGGACACCTATTCTGTACTAGGCTTAAGAGTAAAAAAAAATACATGTCCTCAGTAGTTCATGTTTTTTTGGGAGGAAAGACCTATAAATAAATAATCAAAGACTCAATATTTAAGTTTTTTTAAGATATGCATATACATGTGTCTGATTATAAAATAACTAGAATAGCATAATTACCATGGTAGCTGGTGTTTTTAGTTGGGAACTTGAAGACTTAACTGGAAGTAAATTGTAAGAGGTATAGAAGAAACAAGTCAGACTGCTGTTGCCTTGGAAGTGTGAGGCTTTCCCTTGTTCAAGATCAGAATAGCAAGTGGCCACAAGCTTTTTATCTGAAAAGGTCCAAACAACGTAAGAATCAGCTTGCCAGTGTGTGAATAAAACTATGCTAATAGTTGTGAAAATGTCGTTGTTTTGTTAACCCAAGAATGAAAACCTTTTCCTGTTTTCTTCCTTATATTTCTGGTTTAGGAAGTTGAGTAATGCGAAAGTGGTAACAGGAAATACTGTTAAAATTAGGACCAAAACTGGACACTGAAAGCATATTTGCAATCAAGATTGATAGCTTTAAAAAAGTGCTTTATAAAACAGAAAATAATTGGCACCTTAGTTCTAGTGGCATAAAAAAGTCTAAGCAAGAAAAGGCTACCAAAGTTTATATCAGTGACTTGAAATACTAAAATAAAAATTCTTTCTTAAAAGGGAATATGAGAAAAACATTCATAGTTCTTTTGTGATGTCTTTTATACATGCATTCCAAGTTTTATTGTGAAAAGAATTTTTTAAAATAAAAATCAAGCATAGATATGTTTAGAGCTTATCTAATGGGTCTGGCACTAGCTCCTTTGTGGGAAATGAGGGTTTCAATTAAATAATATCAGAGATTTCAATGCTGCAGGTGTGATTCTGTGTTGGAGAGAGAAACGACAGGAAGTTAAATGTAGAAAGACATGCAACGCTGCCTGCAGAGACAATAGGGGACTCTAGGCTAAAATTTTTGCTCGGTAGGCTCCAGCTTTCCCCTATAGACTGAGGGAAAAAATCTCTGCTTCACCTGAAAGTAAAAAGGTCAGTTTTGAAATTAAATTAATCAAGTGCTTGATTTTGATATATACACTATGATGCTGTTTCTGCGACTTGACTTGGTAAAGCCAATTATTTTGTTAAGCTCTCATTTAAACACTGTAAAACATGAAGCCCATTCCTGATTTGGAATTTTTTGAAAACGTTTTCTTTTCTTTCTGATTTCTGCTGATATATTCCCCCCCTCCCCCCTCCTGGCATGAACTCATTTACAATTTCACCCTCCCTCTCTTTCTTTTTTAATATTAAGTGAGCTGTTTTAAAGAACTTTGAAAGATGAACTAAAAGTCAGCTAAAGGCTTTTCTGCAATCTGATATGCAGATAAATAAAGACCTAATTATAGGATACTGATGGTGTGCACATTTGCTAAATTTCTTATATGGTTGTTTTAAGGTGAAGGTTGAATGTTAAGTAATTTATATTCATAGAAGCTTAATTGAAAACAGGGCCACATCCATTAAATTTCTATGATTTGCCAACAATACCCATGCTTCACAGATTTTGTGGTTCATCAGACAGAATTGTCATTGTCCTTTTACCACTAAAACCCATCTGACTTATAGGTGTCAGTTATAGCTTTATGAAAACACAGCAGCACATTTTTGTTTGTTTGTTTTGCAGCTTAATTTTCCAAATGAAATTGGTGTTTTAAGAGAGATATGTTCTTAAAAAGATAAAATACTGCATTTTTACTACATCATCATTCTTTTGAAATCCCTTGTTCCTATATCACAAAAAAAGACAAAAAATAAAAGCTTTTAATTACCTTTGTTTGTTTTCAAAAAGCAAATTAAATCCCTATGCTGGCAAAGCTCCAGTAAATACCTTTGCTATGCAGCATGTCCTTAGTTCATTACTCTTCTGTACTGCCAGCTCTGTGCCATGCCAAAGTATAAAGAATACTTTCCAATTTACATTTTCTTCTACAGCTTGAGGGAAAAGAGTGCAAACATCACAACAATCACAGTGAGAAAGATGATTTTAATATCTTTGTAACTTTTCCTTGAAACATTCTTAAAATAACTCTTCCCATGGTCCTTTCAGTAGCATTCCCCATCTTGGGTCATGTGCACATCATAGGGGAATAAGAACCTAAAAAAGAAACCTGAAATAGCTCCTGTCCAGGGAGCTGTAGGCATCTACTTGAGAAGCTAAAAAAATGACAGATTTGGGCTTTGTTTCTGACCTCACTTTCACAGCATCTCTATATTTACATAGCCGAAGTGAGCACAGAGAGAGGCTGTGCTGTCAAAGAGCATTCTTTTTATCCACTATGTCAGCTGTGGAAAGAAAGACAAGACAACTTTTATCTAATAGCTACAGTCAGGACCCAGAGCAGAAGGTGTATCCTCAGTTTGCTTCCCTTTTGCTTCCTGTGACTTGAGAGACCCTGTATGAATCAGTACTAGTTTTTATATTGATCAGAGAGATTCTGTAATGCCATTAATCACTGGCTATGGTGTGATTTAAGGCATTTAGAGAGACCTGTTTGATACAAGTCATAGAGACAAATCACATCATTGCAAAAAAGATATTTATTCAAACTGAAAGATAATATACAGTAATAGGAAAGTTTTTATTTGTTTGCATGGTGTTTTCTGATTCACTCTAGGCAGAAATATTGTAGTGTGGAGTTTACTCCATGATGACCAACCATCTCCTTCTGAAACGTGGTGGTAACACATCCTTTAGTAAGAAAATATTCTGCTACTTACTGGTACAAAAATAAAAAAAAAATAAAAGTGACTGTATTGTGATAAAAGGTAGGCTGATTCAGAATGCTAGATCAGGAAGGGTACTAAAAGGCCAATTCATCCACCTCCTCATTATGGTGAATGAACAGAGGCACAGAGTTTTTAAGTGTTTGGCTCAAGGGCATTGAGATAGTTGGAGTGGGCTGACATTGTGTTATCCACAATACCAAGAATCTTCCATTTATAAAATTCTAGGCTTCTTTTTTGTTATGCCATACAGCTGTTATTGTCATTAAATCCATACTGAAAAAACCATAAATAATATCTTTTGCATTGTACTTTCTCTAGGAAAATTCACTTTTCATCCTTGATTCAATGCTCAGTTTGTACTGTAGGAGAATCCATGAGAGAGCATGGTCATCACACTGGAAATTATACTCTAGTGATATTGGCAGAAGGAGACTTTGGGGCTAAGATAGAAGTTTTCTTTATGATCATAAATTTCTTTATCACATGCAGTGTGTTCTATTTACTTGGAATAAGCTGAATAAATGTAAATAGTAACACACACCTAAAACATGTTTATTGGTTCCTAAATCTCATGTTTATACAAACAAATATAAAACTAGATATTAAAATAGTGTTGGGGTGTAGTTCTAAATTTTTATTTTTATATACTTATTTTGAAAGATACTTTAAAAAAGTAAAATAGCATTCTGATTTCAGTATAATCATTTAAATGTGAAAATGGCTTGAACATAGATTATCATTTAATAGTTAATTGAGTACTTGATATGATTTTTTAAATCCTGCATTAGAGTGCAATTACTGCCTAATTTTTTATTAAAGTCTACATAACAAAGGTTTCATCACAGACACAAAAGCCTTGTTTTTCACCTGAACAAGTTAGTTGTTGTCTCCTTACTTCCTATAGGTAACTGAAGTGATGGGTCTATGTAGAACTCTATGTTCACTATGTAGAATAATATACATGTAATCAGTTTCCAAAATTTAATTAAGTTAATGATATGTCATCTTTTGAAGATACTTTGTACATGTATTCTATTTTCTCACAGTTCTATGCCTACATAATTGTAGGACTTATAAGTGTCAGTGTTATAACACCCCTTTCAAAGGTTGTTCCTGGATTCTTCTTGTTTCCAAATTAGTCCTTGTTCTGTCTATGGACTGTAAGCCAGTGCTCCCCAGTGTGAGCTCATTCGTTCTTAGGCTGCTCAGAGGCTACAAAGGGAGGTAGTGGGTCAGTAAACAAGCAATAGCTGGTCTTGTAGAGAGCCTATAGGATAGAGTATACTTAGCACTGGAAAAGCTGTTGTGACTAGCTAGAGAGTCCAAATATTTAGTAGAAATTATTTCTATTTGCTATGATAACAAAGTTATATGTAGTTAATGGAACAAGTTCTTTTAGGTAGATACATGTTTTACATTTAAGTAAATGGGAAAATAAATTATTGCTTCATCAGTGCTGATTAGTGGCATAATCTTTCATGATATGGGACTAAATGAAGAGAAATATTAAAGGATGGATATTGGTGAACCATTTAGGAATTACTGCCCTAAACTTTGTTCTTTTCTAACATTTGATTCCAGAGAGCTTACATATCTGTCACAATATGGTCAAATGAGAAAATGGGTGAATGCATGAAGCAGGACCCTTTTTATCCTTGCTTGGAAGGTTGTTTCTGAGTCAATGTGAAAGAAAATGCCTCAGTTACAACTACCATTTGTGCACATGTGTAAAACCCCAATGCAAAATCTGGAATATAATTTAGGGTTTTACATGCAAAAAAAGTCCACTAATCATTGAACTTTTGAAGATTAATATTTAGTCTTCAAATTACTTATTCCTTATTTCTTCTCATATGCATGCACCTCTTTTTTTATGATATCATTTACTTTACTTTTTAAGCATTTTTTTTATTAAGGTATCATTGATATACACTCTTATGAAGGTTTCACAAGAAAAACAATGTGATTATCACATTTACCCTTTTTATCGAGTGCCCCCCATACCCCATTGCAGTCACTGTCCATCAGTGTAGGCATGTACCTATTTTTTTTTTTTTTTTTTTTTTTTAGATAATTATTTTTTATTGAAGGGTAGTTGACACACAGTATTACATTACATTAGTTTCAGGTGTACAACACAGTGATTCAACATTTATATACATGATAATTCTAAGTACCAGCTATCACCATACCAAGTTGTTACAATATTTTGACTATATTCCTTATGCTATACATTACATCCCGGTTGCTTATTTATTTTACAATTGGAAGTGTGTACTTTTTCTTGGTTGTTGTTGTTAGGGCATCTCTCATTTTTATTGATCAAATGGTTGTTAACAACAATAAAATTCTGTATAGGGGAGTCAATGCTCAATGCACAATCATTAATCCACCCCAAGCCTAATTTTCGTCAGTCTCCAATCTTCTGAAGCATAACGAACAAGTTCTTACATGGAGAACAAATTCTTACATAGTGAATAAGTTACATGGTGAACAGTACAAGGGCAGTCATCACAGAAACTTTTGGTTTTGCTCATGCATTATGAACTATAAACAGTCAGTTCAAATATGAATACACATTTGATTTTTATACTTGATTTATATGTGGATACCACATTTCTCTCTTTATTATTTTTAATAAGATGCTGAAGTGGTAGGTAGATACAACATAAAGGTAGAAAACATAGTTTAGTGTTGTAAGAGAGCAAATGTAGATGATCAGGTGTGTGCCTGTAGACTATGTGTTAATCCAAGCTAGACAAGGGCAATAAAACATCCACATATGCAGAAGATTTCTCTCAGAACAGGGGGGGTGAGGTTCTAAGCCTCACCTCTGTTGATCCCCAATTTCTCACCTGATGACCCCCCAGCGACTGTGCCTGTCTTAGGTTGTTCCTCCCTTGAGGAATCTTACCCGTCTCTGGCTAACCAGTCATCTTCCGGGGCCACACAGGGAAATGTTAAGTTGGTAAGTGAGAGAGAAGCCTTATTGTTTGAAATGGTTAGCTTTTTATTTCTTTGCATATTTATGCCCTGTGGCTTCTATGCCCAGCATTTGTCTTGAGGTATCTTTACCACTTGGAGGAGTTATGATACTCGGTAAATTTGATATGAGGCACGAATTCTATTTAAGAATTCGTTGTAATTAGGAAGGAAGAAGAAAAGCTATAGAAGTAGCAGGCGGGAGAAAACATGGGAAGATTGATTATTTCTTTGACATATCTTCTTGTAGAGTAACTTCAGCATGTATATATTTTAAGCTACTACTTAAATTGCGCACACACATTAACATAATAGGAGTATAGTTACATAACCAAAGCATACCTGTAATTACCAGCCATCTCCAGTGAAACCAAGAAAACCAGTTAGGCACCCTAGGCATTTGTGAAAACTTATCAATGATATGATGGTTATTATCTAACTGAATTTGAGTAGTTTGAGAAAAATCAGACAAATTAAAACAACCCATTCCTGGGCACTGTTCACATCCCATATGTTCTTTTAACAGTAAATAGTCTGTAGTTGTAAGATTTTGGAGCGCTACAATTTGCAGTTCTCCTAATTCTTGGTTGAGTTCCAACAGTATAGATCCAGTCAAATTTGTTGTTTTACTGTATGCACAGGCCAGCTTAGATATCTCCTTCATTCCCATGGCAAGTCCAGGAGCTGGTGGGATGAGTGCATCTACAGCTGTAGCAGTGCGTGGATCTTTGTTGGGGTTTTTTGATGATCATCTTCTGGCATGAGTCTTCCCGAGAGTGCTGATGTTGGAAGTTCTCTTTCATATCGTTTCTTAGTTCATTTTCGGGGTAGCCAAATTAGGCTTTGATCCTCTGTATAAACACAAACAGACCCTTTGCCTACACTTTTATATGTCCTTTATATTATTGTGTAGAACTCATTAGAGGTCACCACATAGGAACTGCATTTTTTTTTTTTTAATCATTAATCTACACTTACATGACGAATACTTACGAATACTTTGTTTACTAGGCTCTCCCCTATACCAGGTCCCCCCTATATACTCCTTTACAGTCACTGTCCATCAGCGTAGCAACCTGTTGTAGAATCACTACTTGTCTTCTCTGTGTTGTACAGCCCTCCCCTTTCTCCCACCCCGCTATGGATGCTAATCTTAATACCCCCCTACTTCTCCACCCCTTATCCCTCCCTACCCACCCATCCTCCCCAGTCCCTTTCCCTTTGGTACCTGTTAGTCCATTCTTGAGTTCTGTGATTCTGCTGCTGTTTTGTTCCTTCAGTTTTTCCTTTGTTCTTATATTCCACAGATGAGTGAAATCATTTGGTATTTCTCTTTCTCTGCTTGGCTTGTTTCACTGAGCAAAATACCCTCCAGCTCCATCCATGTTGCTGCAAATGGTTGGATTTGCCCTTTTCTTATGGCTGAGTAGTATTCCATTGTGTATATGTACCACATCTTCTTTATCCATTCATCTATCGATGGACATTTAGGTTGCTTCCAATTCTTGGCTATTGTAAATAGTGCTGCGATAAACATAGGGGTGCACTGATCTTTCTCATACTTGATTGCTGCATTCTTAGGGTAAATTCCTAGGAGTGCAATTCCTGGGTCAAATGGTAAGTCTGTTTTGAGCATTTTGATGTACCTCCATACTGCTTTCCACAATGGTTGAACAAGTTTACATTCCCACCAGCAGTGTAGGAGGGTTCCCCTTTCTCCACAGCCTCGCCAACATTTGTTGTTGTTTGTCTTTTGGATGGCAGCCATCCTTACTGGTGTGAGGTGATACCTCATTGTAGTTTTAATTTGCATTTCTCTGATAATTAGCGATGTGGAGCATCTTTTCATGTGTCTGTTGGCCATCTGTATTTCTTTTTTGGAGAACCGTCTGTTCAGTTCCTTTGCCCATTTTTTAATTGGGTTATTTGTTTTTTGTTTGTTGAGGCGTGTGAGCTCTTTATATATTCTGGACGTCAAGCCTTTATCGGATGTGTCATTTTCAAAGATATTCTCCCATACTGTAGGGTTTCTTTTTGTTCTATTGATGGTGTCTTTTGCTGTACAGAAGCTTTTCAGCTTAATATAGTCCCACTTGTTCATTTTTGCTGTTGTTTTCCTTGCCCGGGGAGATATGTTCAAGAAGAGGTCACTCATGTTTATGTCTAAGAGGTTTGTGCCTATGTTTTCTTCCAAGAGTTTAATGGTTTCATGACTTACATTCAGGTCTTTGATCCATTTTGAGTTTACTTTTGTATATGGGGTTAGACGATGGTCCAGTTTCATTCTCCTACATGTAGCTGTCCAGTTTTGCCAGCACCATCTGTTGAAGAGACTGTCATTTCGCCATTGTATGTCCATGGCTCCTTTATCAAATATTAATTGACCATATATGTCTGAGTTAATGTCTGGATTCTCTAGTCTGTTCCATTGGTCTGTGGCTCTGTTCTTGTGCCAGTACCAAATTGTCTTGATTACTATGGCTTTATAATAGAGCTTGAAGTTGGGGAGTGAGATCCCCCCTACTTTATTCTTCTTTCTCAGGATTGCTTTGGCTATTCGGGGTCTTTGGTGGTTCCATATGAATTTTTGAATTATTTGATCCAGTTCATTGAAGAATGTTGCTGGTAGTTTCATAGGGATTGCATCAAATCTGTATATTGCTTTGGGCAGGATGGCCATTTTGACGATATTAATTCTTCCTAGCCATGAGCATGGGATGCGTTTCCATCTGTTAGTGTCCCCTTTAATTTCTTTTAAGAGTGACTTGTAGTTTTCAGAATATAAGTCTTTCACTTCTTTGGTTAGGTTTATTCCTAGGTATTTTATTTTTTTTGATGCAATTGTGAATGGAGTTGTTTTCCTGATTTCTCTTTCTGTTGGTTCATTGTTGGTATATAGGAAAGCCACAGATTTCTGTGTGTTGATTTTGTATCCTGCAACTTTGCTGTATTCCGATATCAGTTCTAGTAGTTCTGGGGTGGAGTCTTTAGGGTTTTTTATGTACAGCATCATGTCATCTGCAAATAGTGACAGTTTGACTTCTTCTTTGCCAATCTGGATTCCTTGTATTTTTTTGTTTTGTCTGATTGCCGTGGCTAGGACCTCTAGTACAATGTTAAATAACAGTGGGGAGAGTGGGCATCCCTGTCTAGTTCCCGATCTCAGCGGAAATGCTTTCAGCTTCTCGCTATTCAATATAATGTTGGCTGTGGGTTTTTCATAGATGGCCTTTATTATGTTGAGGTACTTGCCCTCTATTCCCATTTTGCTGAGAGTTTTTATCATGAATGGATGTTGAACTTTGTCAAATGCTTTTTCAGCATCTATGGAGATGATCATGTGGTTTTTGTCTTTCTTTTTGTTGATGTGGTGGATGATATTGATGGACTTTCGAATGTTGTGCCATCCTTGCATCCCTGGGATGAATCCCACTTGGTCATGGTGTACGATGGTTTTGATGTATTTTTGAATTCGGTTTGCTAAAATTTTGTTGAGTATTTTTGCGTCTACGTTCATCAGGGATATTGGTCTATAGTTTTCTTTTTTGGTGGTGTCTTTGCCTGGTTTTGGTATTAGGGTGATGTTAGCTTCATAGAATGAGTTTGGGAGTATCCCCTCCTCTTCTATTTCTTGGAAAACTTTAAGGAGAATGGGTATTATGTCTTCCCTGTATGTCTGATAAAATTCCGAGGTAAATCCATCTGGCCCTGGGGTTTTGTTCTTTGGTAGTTTTTTGATTACCGCTTCAATTTCGTTGCTGGTAATTGGTCTGTTTAGATTTTCTGTTTCTTTTTGGGTCAGTCTTGGAAGGTTGTATTTTTCTAGGAAGTTGTCCATTTCTCCTAGGTTTCCCAGCTTGTTAGCATATAGGTTTTCATAGTAGTCTCTAATAATTCTTTGTATTTCTGCGGGATCTGTTGTGATTTTTCCTTTCTCATTTCTGATACTGTTGATTTGTGTTGACTCTCTTTTCCTCTTAATAAGTCTGGCTAGAGGCTTATCTATTTTGTTTATTTTCTCGAAGAACCAGCTCTTGGTTTCATTGATTTTTGCTATTGTTTTATTCTTCTCAATTTTATTTATTTCTTCTCTGATCTTTATTATGTCCCTCCTTCTGCTGACCTTAGGCCTCATTTGTTCTTCTTTTTCCAATTTTGATAGTTGTGACATTAGACCGTTCATTTGGGATTGCTCTTCCTTTTTTAAATATGCTTGGAGTGCTATATACTTTCCTCTTAAGACTGCTTTTGCTGCGTCCCACAGAAGTTGGGGCTTAGTGTTGTTGTTGTCATTTGTTTCCATATATTGCTGGATCTCCATTTTGATTTGGTCATTGATCCATTGATTATTTAGGAGCGTGTTGTTTAGCCTCCATGTGTTTGTGAGCCTTTTTGCTTTCTTTGAACAGTTTATTTCTAGTTTAATGCCTTTGTGGTCTGAAAAGTTGGTTGGTAGGATTTCAATCTTTTGGAATTTACTGAGGCTCTTTTTGTGTCCTAGTATGTGGTCTATTCTGGAGAATGTTCCATGTGCACTTGAGAAGAACGTGTATCCTGTTGCTTTTGGATGTAGAGTTCTGTAGATGTCTATTAGGTCCATCTGTTCTAGTGTGTTGTTCAGTGCCTCTGTGTCCTTACTTATTTTCTGTCTGGCAGATCTGTCCTTTGGAGTGAGTGGTGTGTTGAAGTCTCCTAGAATGAATGCATTGCATTCTATTTCCTCCTTTAGTTCTGTTAATATTTGTTTCAGGTATGTTGGTGCTCCTGTATTGGGTGCATATATATTTATAATGGTTATATCCTCTTGATGGACTGAGCCCTTTATCATTATGTAATGTCCTTCTTTGTCTTTTTTTACTTTCTTTATTTTGAAGTCTGTTTTGTCTGATACCAGAATTGCAACACCTGCTTTCTTCTCTCTGTTGTTTGCTTGAAATATCTTTTTCCATCCCTTGACTTTAAGTCTGTGCGCGTCTTTGGGTTTGAGGTGAGTCTCTTGTAAGCAGCATATGGATGGATCTTGCTTTTTTATCCATTCTATTACTCTGTGTCTTTTGATTGGTGCATTCAGTCCATTTACATTTAGGGTGATTATTGAAAGGTATGAATTTATTGCCATTGCAGGCTTTAAGTTTGTGGTTACCAAAGGTTTAGGGTTAGCTTCTTTACTGTCTTACTGTCTAACTTAACTCGCTTGTTGAGCTATTATAAACACAATCTGATGATTCTTTATTTCTCTCCCTTCTTTTTCCTCCTCCTCCCTTCTTCATATGTTGGGTGTTTTGTTGTGTGCTCTTTTTAGGAGTGCTCCCATCTAGAGCAGTCCCTGTAGGATGCCCTGTAGAGGTGGTTTGTGGGAGGCAAATTCCCTCAACTTTTGCTTGTCTGGGAATTGTTTAATCCCTCCTTCATATTTAAATGATATTCGTGCTGGATACAGTAGTCTTGGTTCGAGGCCCTTCTGTTTCATTGCATTAAGTATATCATGCCATTCTCTTCTGGCCTGTAGGGTTTCTGTTGAGAAGTCTGATGATAGCCTGATGGGTTTTCCTTTGTAGGTAACCTTTTTTTTCTCTCTGGCTGCTTGTAATACTTTGTCCTTGTCTTTGATCTTTGCCATTTTAATTATTATGTGTCTTGGTGTTGCCCTCCTTGGATCCCTTGTCATGGGAGTTCTGTGTACCTCTGTGGTCTGAGAGGCCATTTCTTCCCCTAGTTTGGGGAAATTTTCAGCAATTATTTCTTCAAAGACATTTTCTATCCCCTTTTCTCTCTCTACTTCTTCTGGAATGCCTATGATTCTTAAATTATTTCTTTTATATTGATCACTCAGCTCTCTTAAAATTCTTTCATTCCTGGAGATCCTTTTATCTCTCTCTGCATCAGCTTCTCTGCGTTCCTGTTCTCTGTTTTCTAGTCCATTAATGGTCTCTTGCATCTCGTCCATTCTGTTTTGAAGTCCTTCCAGAGCTTGTTTTATTTCTGAATTCTCCTTCCTTAGTTCTTGCATATTTCTCTGCAAGTCCATCAGCATGGTTATGACTTTTGTTTTGAATTCTTTTTCAGGTAGACTGGCTAAATCTATCTCCCCAGATTCCTTCTCAGGGGAAGATGTAGCAGATGCCGAAGCTGTCTGGGTTAGTCTTGTCTGAATCATATTTTTTTGCCTTTTCATGTTGACAGGTGCTATTGACTGTCAGCTGGGAGGGCCAAAATTTTCACTTACTACTGGCCTTTCTTTACTGGGGCAACTGCGACCCCTAGTGGCTTGTGTTGGGTAATTGCGTGTAGAGTGGGTCTTTGTGTCTTGCCTGGCCGGAAGGGAGAAATTTCCCTTTCTGTGGGCGGAATTTGTCTCAGGCTGCTTCTCTGCTTTCGCAGCGCCCGGTGGGGTGATGGATGGGGGGGCTGCTTGACTGTTTGCCTCCGTGAGGGGTCTCAGAGCTGTTGCCCAGGGGGTTAGTGCACCCGGTTTTCCCTGTAATTTCCAGCTGCTGTACTGTGACCTGGGTTGTTTCCGTCAAGCTGTTAAGTCCCTGTCCCTTTAAGACTTTCAAAAAAGCCCCCGCTTTTCTTTGTCACAGGGGCATCAGCTTCAGCACCCGCTCTGAGGTCTACCCCCTGTTCTCCCAGTATCCAGGGCCCCCTGGGCATATACTGTGTCTGCGCTCTGGCCCGGATGGCTGGGGCTGGGTGTTCGGCAGTCCTGGGCTCCGTCTCCCTCCCGCTCTCCCTATTGTTCTCCCGCCGGGAGCTGGGGGGAGGGGCGCTCGCGTCCCGCAGGGCCGGGGCTTGTATCTTACCCCCTTCGCGAGGCGCTGGGTTCTCGCTGGTGTAGCTGCAGTCTGGCCACTGTCCTGCGTCTTCTGGTCTCTCTTTTAGGGCTAGTTGTGTTTGTTGTATTTTCAAAAGTATATATGTTTTTGGGAGGAGATTCCCACTGTCCTACTCACGCCGCCATGTTGGCTCCGCCTCTCGCATGTACCTATTTTTGACAGCCAGTTCATAATTTATTACATGCTTAGAAAATGAATTTCTTTATCTAAGGTTCATATAGTAGTCATTTTTGTATGTTAGTTGATTCCCTCATTCATTGAAAAGAGAGGATGAACTCAAACTCAATGCCATGTTATAAAGGCAGAGTGTGTTTCTTAAGGAGCTCACTGTCTAATAAATTGAGTGAATAAGGATTATGATTGAACTAATTGTGTAATAAATAACACACTAAAAAATAATAAGCCACTAATAAGTCAAGGCCCAGTGATGCATAGTATGAACTGCCAGGACAGCAGGCCTTGAAGCCATGAGTGCTTCACTTGCATGTTACACATTCCAGCCCCTTTTTGGTTGTAATGTTTAGCTATTACCCATTATATCATAATCCTTATACTTTCACCCCTATTAATTTGATGTTCTTTTGTAAAAAGTTAATGCCAAATAGTGAAGTGTTGTTTCCAAAAACAATAAATGACACTAAGTATTCCAGGTTGTAAGCTAATAACATTTTGTGAATAATTTTCTATTCCCTGTGTAGAGCATTACAGACTGTTTGCTTTTCTTAGAAACCACATCATCTGAACATTGTCAGAGAGAGGTGAACAAAAAATCTTATGTAAATGAATATTTCGTATATTGTTCTTTGTCTCCCTTCCAAAAACCTGTGCTATAAGCAGGGTTCAGGAAAGTAATATCTTGGAATGCTGCCAAACATTAAATGACTCCAAGTTTTCAGACTTATGAATGTGTGGAACAGATATTTTTCTTTTCTGTTTTAATGAGTCAAAAAACAGTTTTCTCCGATGAGGGCTACTTTTTTTAGAAAAATTCCAGTTTACATTTAATATTCATTGGACATCAAATTAAATGTCCACATTGGTAGAATTAAGGACCAGCTTCCTTTTTTAAAAGACAGTATATTTGACTATAGTCACCATATTGTACATTATTTACAAATACTGCTGTCCAACTTATTGTACAAATAAGAAATACTTCGTATAAAACCATGCAGTAAATTAGAGATCCAAAATTTAAAGATATGTCTGGAATGACTAAGTTGAATTCCTTTCTGATACACAATGTTTTTGTCCTTGACGAATTTCTTAGTAAAATGTTTACAATGACCTATGATTCAGATGTGATTCAGTTACAGTTGGAGAACTTCATAATTGAAAGAAAATGAAAGAAATTAATTTTCTTAATAATCTTCCTTTTCTTCCTCAAACACTGCATCACTGTTTCACTTTTTATTCAATGATAGCTAAGTAATAATAGCTATGAACTAGCAAGTACCTAATAACGATTTTGACTGCAGTTACTATTATTTTCATGTTATAGCTGAGAACACGAAGTCTTGGACAAGTGATCTATGCAAGGTCATTCATATCATTTAAAAATTAAACTGAAACATAATTTTTTTTTCTTTCACTTCTAAAGGTTCCAAGATCTTGAGGTCTTTGAATAACTTCTACAGCTTCATCTTTTACCACTCTCCTTTAGGACTCATTTACTTGTCCTGTGTGTTACAGGTTGACCAAGTAATCTTACACAGATCTCACACGAGCTGCTTTGTGCATGTTGCATGGCCTTACCTTTGCTGGCCATGCCTTCATCCCTATTCTTCCCCAACCCTCCACTCTCTCTTTGTTCATGGCTGCACTCTCCCAGAAAGCCTACCTTGATTGATCCTTCTGATTCTTCACATCCTTTTTTTAAGTTTTTCTTTTCCTCTTCCCATTTAAGTTTGTACTTCCTAATGTTCTACTTTGTTGATAATGTACCCATTGACTGGTTCTACTTCATCTGAACTTTTCTTTGGAGAAAACATTAAATGACACAATTCTAAACTCTAACCATGTTTGCATCTCAGGCAAACAGTGAGTTTATGGTAAATGGTACCTGGGAATTCCTTAGTGGTATATAAATAAGAAAAAAGTTTACCAGTAATGAGTATCAGTTGAGCTATTCAAGAAAGGTTTACCAGATAGGAAGATAAACACTATTATTTATACCTGTGAGTAACTATGTAAAATTCACTAAACAGTAAATTATGTGTTCAGACTTTTTCTCCTTTTGTAATATCATTATATTTTATGGTGTCAGATTCATAGCTGAGATGGAATTTAGTGAATGATTGTATCTATTAAGGACTGACCATATTCCATTTGGTAAAAATGCCTTTCCTCTGTCTACTGCTTTATAATGTATAACACAGTTTCACTAACATTATCACATTTGATCCTCACAGCATTCCTGAGAGGAAAGCAAGGAAAAAATTCTATAGGATGTACTTTATAAATCTTCTTAACTGCCACCCTCAGCATAATCATTTTCTATACTTGTCTCACACTCCCTTTTTATGTGTCTTATATTTTGGTAGGTTATAATCACAAACCATGGATAATAGATACTACTGTCTGCTTCAGTGGAGATACTATGTTATTTTAGTTCGCAAAAAAATGAAAGAAACAAAGTTTCAAGTGTTTAACTTGTTAAGGAAAACCTATGTTATACTCAATTCATTTTCTATCATGCTGATATACAAAAAAAAAAATCCTAGAACTTTGTTTATACAGCTCTAATAGGTGTTTTGTATTCAATTTAATAGCTCTTCTGTTTGACCTTATCTTAAACATCATAAAAAAAGAGCATTGCAATTCTATGGCAGGTGATCTATGGTTTTAGTTTCATTGATGGAGAAGTTTAGGACAAACAGAGATACAGTACCATACATCAGGAATTGCTGGGGAACTGGCCATAACCTGCATATTGCTTTGCTACAATCATACTTGAGCTGTTGAGATTTCACTGCCCTAAAGCAGGTTATATTGCAGTCCATTTATTTGTCAGGGCAGGATTTTATTAGCAACCAGTTCTGGGCCTTGCATGAGAATGAATCTCACAGCCTGAGCATTAAAGACTAATGGAGTTCAAAATCAACACTGCATTTGAAAGCCTTGGACCAGGATCAGTGAGGTGAGGCGGCTGAATTAATGTTCCATTCTGTTCTGCTCAGGTGAGGCTGATGAGAAATACCACATGTGTGTATGTGTTTTCATCTCCATCTGTTGGCGTTAAGCCTTAGCTCTCTATTTTAGCCTGTCCACATGTTTGTGCTGATGGGAAATCAAAGTTGTAGCACAGACATGAAAGGAAAATTGTGACTTTAGCCATTTAAGAAAGGAAAAAAAAATGTTAGGGTTAAGCACTTGTTATAAAACACTGGAATTACACAGTCTTGTCAAGAAGGCACATACAGCTAACTCAGCCTCTCAGGGCCACTGGAAGGTCAGCTGGCCAAAAAAAAAGACTAGGTAAAATTTGATCACTCAGTGGGAAATTCTTCATCTGTATACTAATGTGTTAATGTTATCCTGTTTTTATAAAAGAAGTAAAGAATTGTAAAATTGCTTTAAAATTATTTGAGGTTAGAAACAACAGTTTACATGTATTTTATAAGACTATCTAATTAAGGTTATCAACAGCAGGAAAAAAAATCCTTTTTAACTCTCATAGCATGTCTAAGAATGTTTAAACAGTTGTCTGCCCAAGACGTCTTCATTTATATAGGGTCCAGAATCCAGTAGTGAAGAACTTGAATCCCATTCTGATAGAACCTAACACACCCAACATGTATATGAAGTTGTATATTTTGTCTCAGGGGTGGAGTGCTGGAAGGTAGTGTCTAGAAAGGGGTGAAGGAGAGTGCAAGCATCATGGTGAAAAAATGTGTTGGCCAGGTTGATAAATTCCCCAACAGCTTAGAGAGCTGTGAGTGAGCTGTGGTCAGGGGTACAGCATAACATTGCATTTGAATGCATCCTTACACAGCTTCACACCATCTAGCCCCTCTTTTTATATACCTGCTTGTTATGAGGAAGGGACCATGAGATTTAAATTAAAAAAAAAAATTAGTAAGGACATCAGTACCTTGGCTGTAGCTTCTTGCTGTCCCCAAAATGTTTTTAAAAATGTTGTGATTTAGAAAAGAGAGGTGCTTGCCTGTGGGAGAAAAAAGGAATTTATTAGAAAGCATCAGACATTTGAAAAGAATAAAACACCAAGCAGTAAGAATGGCAAAACAGTGGCAAAGCTTAACCTCATTGGTAGTTGGGCTGAGCATCAGTGACAGTTTAAAAGCTCTGGAGATATGGAGGCAAGTAACAGAGCAATACTCACAGAACACAAATGATGACAGAAGAGTTGTGGCCCCTGATTAGCCAAAAGTAGGCAAGACAAACCATAACCCCACCTTGAAGACTCCTAGAAAATTACTTAGGTGGGTAAAGAGGAAAGGTCTACCTCTTTGCAGTTTGGTATTACTAATTCATGATATATGTCCAACCTATTAAAGTGATCTTCTTTCAGACCCTCAGTCCAGTGGTCCTTGATCTTACAGATGGTACTTCAGTCTTTTCAGCCAGCTGGTCTGAAAGTTAATTGCAATAACAAAACCTCCCAGATGCCTGCCTCTTCTTGAAAGAACATAACTTGACAGATTCAGAAGCATACCCACAAGCGATCTTTCCAAATACAAAATGATTTACCTATAGTGTACATCCTAGAAAATTATATTTTTTATTTTACCATGATCTCAAAACTGCTTAATTTCAACTTCCCTTCCAGATGTTTCTTTAATCTCCTAGGCTTAATAAAATTCAGTCTTTAACTGAGGGATTGCTTCTTTCATGCCTTCTCTAAAAGAACTAGCTATGTATAAATAGCCCTTAAACTTCAAGGTCAGAATATAGAGCTGGTGTTCATCATCTCACCATACTGAACCTCCCTGACCATTACTTTCTGGCTATATTTTAAATTGTTAGTGTTTGATTCATTGAATGTCCTCTGTCCTTTTTTATCCTACCATCTGTCAACTATCCTGTCATTCATCTTGATTCAGTAAAGATTTTGGTACCTAGTTTACCATATTTTCCTTTACTAAACCTGGCATCATGCTAGATGATTTTAATGTCTAAGTGAATTAGCCTTCTTAACTTCTTTATCTTCCTCTCTTTTAGCTACCTGCTTACTTGGCCACATCCTGTATGTTGTAATTGCACATTTCTAAATCATCTCTAAAAATCTCTTTGTCAGTCTTCAAATCCTACTATGGTAACCTTGTTTTTTCAGTCTGCTTGTCCATTTACACCCACTCAGTTTTTGCAGCTTTATTGAGACTTCCAGTCAAATATATACCTCTACCTGCTCCAAGCACATAATTCAAGTCTTTATGCCCCATCTTACCCATCTTACTCATGATCTTATTATGTTCTTTTCCATTTTAGGAATCATGGTACATTGTAAAGAGTATGGACTCTATAGTCACAAAACCTGGGTTCAAAGAGTATTTATTTCATAGATTGTTGTGAAGGCAGTGACTAATATCTCTACAATACTTAAATATTTATTTGTAGAAATTAGCATTAAAACATTATAATTTATATTGGAGCATTTCATCATAAATTAGTTTGTCAAGTAGGCATGTAAGTAAAAATACTTATATGTATTACAAATATTTTTACTTATTCAAATTTTATATTCATTTATCTGAAATTATACATTTTTGACAAAACTATAAACTCCCTGGTTCATTCCTTTTTTGTCCCATCCCTCTGAGAAATCTCAAAATATGGATCAAACTAAATATTTCAGCATACCTTACATCTAGCTTAGTAGCTGACTCCTGTTGGAGACAATTATATATTCAGTACCACTACAAATTTATACTTAGAAAGTACAAGACCTTGTTATTCTCTGACCTTGTTATTCTTTCTCTCTTTCTCAACATACTTTTACCCTCTCTACTACATCTAGTTAATTCTTCACTCCCCCAAAATTCCTAAGCCTAAAATATCTCCCATCTTAGTCAAGTGGTATCATCTTCCTTACATAAAACACTTAAAGGGAGATGAGCCACTAAGCATGAATTTTATTAATGTTCCTCTGCTAAACTAACCTACTTCTAATTGTACCTTTCTTCATTCTTAACACTTGTAATAGAAGGGATTCCCTTCTTTCTTCTGAAAATGAATCCTGCTGAATATATTTGACCCATCCCTCCTCCTGTCACCTTAGGAAAGTGCATTTATTCCTCCTGCTTATTTGTGTGCTTATTAACCATTGCCTCTCAACTGGATTGTACACATTGCTTGTAAGTGTTTTGACATCCCTTTCTATGTGCATAAGGAAATAACATAAGCATCCACCCTAAACCCCAAGACATCAATCCCTATCTCTTATCTTCCCTAAAGTAAACTTCTGATAAGAATTGCCCTTACTTACTCTTTATTTCTTCTTTTTTCATTCACCACTCAATTTAATTGAGTTTGGTTTCTGAGAAATTAGGATCTCACTAAGGTCACCAATTTAAAATATTTTTACTGGGCAGCATTCACTGCCTCCTCAAAATAACGTACTCAGTAAAGTAATTCTCTTGGCATCCTCACACCTATCTAGCTATTTATTCTCTTTCTCTTTTATGGACTCATTCTTATCTTTAAGAGAGTTCTTTAAGGTTTGGTTCTTGGTTCTCTTCTCAATATGTAATATCTCTCTAGAATTACATCTCTTTCACTCTTTAATTAACACTTAAAATTCAAATGACTCACTCTTTTATATCCTTAACCTGTTTTTCCTCTGAGGTCTAGAGCTTTATATCCATTTGAAATCTGTTCTTGAAATCTTCGGTGTCACTCTGAAATTCAATATACATAAAAAGAAGCATGATCAGTCTATACCTGGATTTCCTTCTGTCTCCCTTATCTAAATGAAAGGCAACACCATCCATCCATGCAGTTGTGCAAGTCAGAATCTAAGACTCTATTTGGATGTCTTCTTTCCCCTCATTTCCAAGACTAATTCATCTTCCCATTCTCTACATCATTCTATGATATACCTTGATTCCATTTCTTTCTGCACATTTTACTTATCCCTATTCCAGAGACCAATCATCTCTCACCTGTATTGTTTATATAAGCTCTGAATAAGTTTCTCCACATCTGTTTTTGTCCCTGTTCAGTCAGTTCTCCTTAATGCAGTCACAGTGATGATTTGTCTTTTCAAAAAGAAAATTTTATGTCACTACATTTCTTCTCCCTCTCAAGATTCTCCAATTGCTTCCAAATGCCCTTCAAAAACAAGTAAAAATCTTTAACATGGCCTAGAAAATAATGTATGATCTTACCCTGCTGTAAAGCCTCCATCCAGAGGATGCCTCAACTTTTTCTCTGGGTTCTTATTTATTTATTTATTTATTTGGTGGTGGGATGTTGGGGAACTTGGTTGTTTGTTTATGATTTATTTATTTATTTATGATTATGACATTTACTTAAAACAGCTTTATTGAGATTTTATATACAAATACTGCATTTATTTAGCAATTTGATGATTTGGACATATGCAAACACCTGATACCATTACCACAGTCAAGATAATAGACATATCCAACACTGTCCAGAGTTTTTCTTGTGTCCCTTTTGTTTGTGTGCATGTGTGATAAGAACAATTATCATGAGACCTTTGTCAAGGCACAGTACTTGTTGACTGAAGGCTCTGTGTTGCATAGCAGATCTCTAGAACTTATTTAGTATAACCAAAACTTTATACCTATTGAATGGCAGCTCCCTATTTCCCCCTCCTCACAGCCTCAGGTAACTAACCATTTTACTTCCCAGTTTTTTGAGTTTAACTATTCTATATGCCTCAAATAAGTAGAACCATACAGTATTTGTCTTTTGTGACATTTCATCTAATGTTCTTAAGGTTCATCATGTTGTGCATTGCAAAATTTCCTTCTTTGTTTAAGGTTGAGTAATATCCCTTTGTATGTATATGTGACATTTTCTTTATCCACTCACTCTTGGAAGGACACCCATAACTACTATTTTTACATTCCCACCAACAGTGTACAAGTGTTCCAATTTCTCCATATCCTTGCCAACTCTTGTTATCTTTTATACAGGTGTGAGGTGATATCTCACTGTGGTTTTGATTTGAATTTCTCTGTTAGTAGTGTTTAACTTCTTTTTTTGTATACCAAATAATTTTGTTATGACAAAAAAGCCACAGAATTTTAAAAAAATTTATCAACTTTGGTTTTGGAATGTTAACACTTAAATCCATATAATTATATAGGTCTATGAAAATATTTAGATTCTGCATTACCTAAAATTATTATCTAATGAGGAGAACTGGCATTATATTGACTTGACTTGATGAAAGTCCAATTAGAATTTTAACTGTAATCCATATTTGAGAATGCATATGACTTTTCTTTTTCTGTATTTCTGACATAAATATTTTGTGACATTTTACAAATGTCATATGACATAAGTATAGTGTAAGGGATATATGGACAATTAGAATTAGTGAAAGTCTTTGTGCTTATGTAAAAATCATTTTGTTCAAACCACATTTCATGAAACAATGAATATAATAAGTGAAAAAATGTAACAAGGTTCCAAATGGGCTGTATATAGAAACAGCAGCCTTTTATAACTATGGTTTGTCCCCCCAAATGCTTTCATGTATTACAGTAGTACAGAATTAGACACGTTTCAAACAATAGCTACGCTGCTGACTCCACAAAGCATTTCAGGCAGCATACATAAAACCCAGTACTTTAGTTTCCATATGTGTAAAGGGGGAATGGTAATACCTGCCTCACTGAGATGTTATAAGGATTATAGTTACTATATTTAAAAATGACTTTAAGAATTAAGCACAGTTCTGCCCCACCAAGCCCTAAATTGGATAATAATTATTCAATGCCACATGATCTCTGCCTTGCTAGGATAGCACACTGAGCACAATAATCAATTAATAACTACCTTGGCATGCTATGGCTGCTCAATAAACATTATTTTTTATAAATCAGTGGCTAATCAATAAGGAAGAGGGTTCATCTATTAAAGCTTTTTATATACTATATCTAGTTTTAGCACTCAAAGAGCATAGCGTATGGCCAGAACCTAATAAGCTTTGTAAGAAATAGGAGATATTGTCATATAAGACTTGAAGCTTTGTTGATACTCCAAAATTATTTGTGTATATTGGAGGAAGAATGGTAAACTCTAATTATGCTAAACTGTGGCTTTTCTAGAGTTCGTAAGTTTTAACTAATTCATTAGCTGATCACATTTGTCTGTGTGGCAGACGAATTGGCAGCATGTAAGGCTGTTCCAGTCCATGCCTATGACCCTTTGCCCAGTAGAACTAGGCTGACTGATGACCTTGATTATAAAACTGTGGTCAGAATTGCTAAGCAATACTCTTTAACCTACATATGTCTATACAGTTCGGCATTTTCACCCTCATTTCGTTTGACTTTGTTTTCTCCTGAACTCACTTCTTCCTTTATTATGTGGTAATTGTATCATATTTTACTTTTCATCTTGCATTTTTACATATATGACAATTTGAAGAACAGAAAAGCTTGTGATAATCAGAACTTTGGAAATACAGAAACTAAGATTACTCCATTGGAATGGACCTTGAGATCTTGTTTGGAAGTTCCAGCTGATTCTTTACCTTTACCAATTCTTGGTTAAAAGGCCAATATCAGGGAAGATGGGCCTCTTTGACAGAGAAAGCATATTAACAGTGGAGAGAGCACTGAACCATCTATGTGACAGAAGGCAAAACATCTCGGCTTCACAGCCAAGCCTAAAAGTTAGATTTTTCTCAGTGTAATACAACTGGTAAGCTTAAAATCAGGTTGTCAATTAAAATGCACAGTCCTCTGATCTCCTGTAAAATAATAGCCATTGCTTAGAATTGTGTAAAGTGCTAAATGTAATTATATATGTAACAAGCTTTATAAGATGCCTCTTGCATGGTAGAAAGTCTATAAATACAATTTCCCTTAATGTTGAGATAACTCCAACCGAAAAGTTCTATTTGTATTTACAGTATGCCCTTAGAAGTTCATAACTATGTCACAACCTGAAAAAATATTGGGCAATGCTGCCCCAGGGCAAAAGAAAGAATCCAAGACTTTATGCTTTAGCAGCCACACAGCAGGCAATTTAAGATTCTAGGTTCTGAAATTCATCTCTTGAAATAGTTCCTAAAATAGATATAGGACATTTATTTTAAGAAATTCAAAACCAATCTTTTACCCTGTCTGATTTATTCTCACCACATACTCTTGAGATATCAGGTCAAATAAAACCAACCCCAGATTTTCCAATACGTAGATCAGTGATTAGTGTGATTTATTCAGAGAAAGAATGTTTAATGGATCTCAGGCTTCTGGTTCCCAAGGCTTTGCAGTGTTTCCTGACGTAATGAATTAACTATTTTTTTTGTGAAGAGGGTCCTGGTAGTTCCTGTTTTTTCAGCCCTTATGGATGCAGCATTTTGAAAATTTGGTCATTTATTTTGAATGTGTTCACAGTCATGGTCACCTAGGGCCTTTTTGGGATTGCAGTTCAAATAAACTACATAGATTCCTGAACTAAGCCTTAGTATTGCTGGATTTAAATCACTTTGTCTATTCAAGTTAGTTTCACTGGACACATGAACTGAAAATTCCAACTCTATCATGTTATTGGCAAAGATTTGTGAAGAGTTCCTTTTTTTGTAGAGTCTGTAAGAGTCGCAGTGTAACCACAATTGCCCAGAATCTTCATGAAATGAATAATAAATAAGAATTTACTTAAAATATAAGATTTTCAATAATAAGGAACTGCATTGTGTGAGAAGAGCTGGGTCATTCATCCTCATTAGAATGGGTTTCATTGTCTACAGGAATATCAATAATTTTCACAGACTTTACTAAACCACATTAATAAAATCATTCAGGTGATTAGTAAAATAACTTGAAATGAAGTAAAATGACAAAGTTAATCTCTGCTTGTTGAGAGACATCATTGTCTTTATAAACAGAGAAGTTAAACACCCAAATTCTAAAGTGGAAATAAACACGTCAATATGAGCATAGCATGAAGCTTAACCATATAAAGTAGATTTTGAAAAATATATCTTAACAGCCAAAGTAAACAAAAATCCTTCAACTTCAGGAACTATCAAGTTTATGGAAAAATTACTGTTTGGAATCATAAAATACAGTACTACTTTAGTCATTGGTCAGAGGAAGATCCAATGGGACAGATAGTACAATTTCCATTGCACATAAATAGGAATTAAGGAGAGAAGAGAGAACAGAAAAGAAGAGGGAGTTAGCTAGAGAGCATTAGTGACTTGAAAGAAGCTGAAACTGGGGGAAAGATGGAGTTAGAAATTTCTACAGACAGTGATGTGACTAAAGAACTTGGGAGATGCTTTTTATATACAGTTTCTTAGTTACTGATATAAAATCCCTTTCAGGATATATATATATATGAGTGTGTGTATACGAAAGGGATCATCACCTGAGTGAGCCTTAAACCAAGAAGAATCATGAATACATGAGGCTTAATTGAGAAAGAAAGCTGCAAGGAATTGGAATCCTGAAGTCAGCAGCCATAGCAACCACGGAGCTATAGGTCCATGGAAATATTTAGGAATCTTGGAAACATTAATTGCTTAATTGTCATCTGGAAAAATCTAGTATCAATTGAAATCTACTTTTCTGTACTTAAGAGTTGCCAGTTATATGTAAGATGATTCCTTTCCCATTCTATAGTTATATTTAGTTGGAATTTCATTTCCATAGTTTGAGACACTTTGAAAACAATGTTTTCAGTCCTTAGAACATACTGCTATAATTATATTGAGAATCTTATTTTTATTTTTACAATCTCATACTTAACAGCCCTGAAATATTTCCTCAGAACCTCTTCATCTTCCTCATTTTTCTGTGTGTCAAATACTTTCCTCTAATAACATGTTGCTGGACATTATTTTCTTCTTTCTGTTTTTGTTTTGTACAGCCCTTTCCTTCACATATCTGACTTAACTTCTTAAGGGCAACTCAGAAGCACTGGCTTTAGTTGTCATCACAACTTTATTAGTTTCCTATTTTTAGTGTCTCTGTACTCTAAGTCTTTGCCCACAGAATCACCAGCTATCTCTTATCTTTCTTAAAATTTTAAATCATATTTTCCTTTTAAAGCAACTGTGATAACATCACTTCATAGCAAAATATTTTAACCTTTCCATTTTTACACTGGAGTGTATTTTGACATTTCTGCTTGACTCTGTTCATCTTTGCCCTGTTCCTGGTGGAAAGGATTGTAACACCGAGTGTGAAGCAATGAGAAGACTAGTGAAGAACAGAGTGGTCGAATACATGAAAATATGGTCAATAGAAACACTTCTTCAGTAGCAAAAATAATTTGCCCTTTTTTTCTCATTGGCTAACTAGGGAAGAAACATTCACCACCTAACTCATAGTGAATATTACTGGCCCTTGTCTTCAATATAAAGTAAATTGAACAATGACCAAAACTTATTATTAAAATGCATTCTGCAATAGACATGGCATACACATGAACACACAAATTTGTAATGGCAGAAGCTACAAAGACTAAAATTCAAAACTAGAAAAAAATCAAAGTGATACATAAAATAATTCTTAAATATTTTCAGAAAATAATATATTTGAGTAACATTGCTTAAGTAGAATAAACAACCATATAATAAATGAAAATGTTTTAATACATTTTTAATAGAGATTAATCAATATTGATATATTTTTAAGCATTAAGCTTGGTCTTTAAAAATCTATTATTAAAATGCTCTAAAGGTCAAAATTGTACGTTGCATATCTGGTCACTTTCCTCATTGCTTAAAGAATTGCTTAAAATGTAGAATTCAAATTACTTTCCTAAATAATCTCACCAGCCTCTCAGACTTCATTTCCTAATTCCTCCCCAATTCCTTAACATAGTCCTTAGAACATACTGCTATAATTATATTGAGATTCTTATTTTTATTTTTACAATCTCATACTTAACAGCCCTGAAATATTTCCTCAGAACCTCTTCGTCTTCCTCATTTTTCTGTGTGTCAAATACTTATTTATCCCTGAAGCCTCAGTTCACCTCCTTAATACAGACAGAATTGACTACTTCCATCTTGTGAGCATGCTTTGAACACAGTAATGATGTCTATTTCTCAACCAACTTCATCTACCACTAATTAAGAATTCAATAAAGTCAAAGAATCAAGGACCAAGTCTTATGCATTTATATACTCCCTTCAATATTTTGTAAGTATTTGTGTGCATTCCAAAATTTTGAAATTCTAAATAACTAAAAATGAACATATATAATAGGTTACAATTTGGGAACTTTTAAAGCTCTTTGTGCCTAGAATTTATTTTTGTTTGTTTTGTTTTGTTTTTCTATCTTTAAAATGGTGATGGTCATATCAGTTGGTATGTTGATATATGCATAAATGGGTACAAAGGATTTAAAGCTGTACTTGGTATAAAGTAAGCATTCTGAAAATTTCAGTTATTATTTTAAATTAATTTTATGTCTTGAATATTTATATCAGTCAAAATTTGAAGTAGGAGTCCACAGAAAGTTCTTGAGCTATGTATCAGCTTTGAATTTCATGTGACTAATAAGTAAAAGGCAGACATGTCAGAATTGTTCTGTTGTTTATATAATCTGATGTAGAACTTTTTTGAAGTTCTTCTTTTATTTGTTACAAAGTAACTTCAATATGATCTTTTAATTAAGTAGCACTATGTAACAAATATATAGCACTAAAAATTATAGAATTCAATTGAAAGGAATTAAGGTAGTGTTAGTTCTTTTCAGTGAAATAATTGAAAGTTAATTTTTTTCATTTAATAGTTTTTCCAAAAAAGTAGCTCTTCAGGAAGCTTGCTCCTCATGTGATCCGATACTGCCTATCCAAGTCTCACAAACAGCAAGGTATGAGTTAGGTTGCATCAATGATCAAAGCCTGCATGAGCAGAAAAGAAGTAAGGCAGAGTCAAGGCAGGGGTATACTGTCCTCAGAACAATAGACTAACATTTTCAGAGGGCTGACTGTGCTCCAGGTCACACTGCAAGCTCTTCACATTTCATTTAATTTTCAAAACAAACTAAGAAGACAAGTTTTATCAGTAATTAGCAACAGAAAAATCTGAAACATGACATCCTTTGCAAGGTCCCAGAACTAGCACCTGGTGCAGCTGAGAACTATAACTAACCACTCTGACTTCCTTGTTTGTGTTAGTGACCAAATGTCATATCATTTCCAGTTTGCTGTGGTTAAGAACTCTGACTTTGGTGTCAAACTAACCTGCATTGTTTAAAGGGTTCGTTTTTTGAAGTTCTTTTTTGATTTGTTTTAAAATATACACCAGACCTGTCTTTTTTGTTCCCTGGTTTTTAGGTTGTTAATGTCTTTTGATTACTTACAGGTCATGAGCACATACTATGAAAAATCAAGAAAAAATGTCAGTGGGGCAGGGTACAACTGTAGGGGGAAGAGAAATGTGTATGTTCCTTGCAAAAACAGAAAAGAGAATAGTCTGTGGGGTCTGGAGAAGTGGGTACTGTTTCCCTGATTCTTGACACTTCCCAAGGCTGATGACCAAACCTGGGGCCTAATGGCTGCATGGGGAAGCAAGCAGGTGCATTTTTCAGCTTCATAAAAAATCCCTGAAGTTCAAAGATCAGGCTTGGCAAGGAAGTAGTGGAGAGTCACTTAAGTATGTGAATTAAGATTTATAAATACTATATAGGAAGAACAATAATACTCTCTCATGGGTGTACGTGTGTGTGTCTGTGAAATATAATAAAGTTTATGGAATGCAGAGCACAGTGCCTGACAGTTTCAACCATTCAATAAATTTTAGCAATTATTATTGATATTTATATCATGAATTCTTGTTTCTGTGGAATGGATCATATTAAAGAGCCAAGGGTAAACTCTCTCAGTCTTAAATCTTGAAATTATAGATGTCTGTACTCTGTATATTTCTGTATATCTTACACTTTTCATTACATTTCTCCCCTATTTTTTCTCATTCTTGGCTTTCCTCTCCTCTGATCTCCCTAAATCATAATCTTCAGCCTAAATGCAACCTAAACTTTGCAAGAAAAATAACATATAGGTTAATAGGTAGAAAAACTTTTTGAAATATAGCAAAAAGTATTTTTTAATATATTCTTGATGCTTTGTGCTAAGTTAATGTGTGTATATGGTAGCAATAAACTTCTTTAGTAGTACAGTTTTTGTACAATTAAAATATGCTTATTAGCATGTGTTTGAGTTAGGTATGAATAAATGCATACAAATCTTACATTTGTGTACTTGTAACAGATGAAAATAATAGGAATACCTCAAACAGCTAAGAAATAGTCTGGCTCTAATTCAACTACAGAGAGTCCATAATTCTTCTCTTAGTGTTAAAGCCTTCACTGCCATTAAGCTGTTATTTATTGATCCTGCTGACAAGGGCAGCAAAGCAGGGTAATTTTACATTTCAAAATAAAAAAAAAATGAAAAATCCCTTTTATGGTTGATTGTGCATATTCAGTGCTAAGCATTCCATTTTCACATACTCCCAGTTCTGATTTTCTTACCTGCTCACAAATAATATAACCATAAATATATGTGCATGGAAATATTTTTTCTTTTTAAATTAATATTATCTTGTATTTATTTACCAAAAATACTAGTATTAGGAAAAGAAAAATCTAAGGCAAATGCCACATTAAAAAAGATAAATGCTTAAGTTTATATTTTGGTAATGAATTGCTAGGGTTTTTAAAAAAAAGAAAGTACTAATAGGAAAAAATAGAAATTATGATAATGATTAAAATGATTTATTCATCTTTGTTTTTATTGTTTTTGTCTTATTCCTCTATATGTTTTTTGTTTTTAACTTGTGGAATCTACAAAGAGACAAGAGAGGAGAGTAAATAACCATACTAACTAATTCTCTATCAATTTGGAAAGGGATGATTTATTTTAAAAACAGAGCTATCATGGCCAATGATTGCAAATATAATTGTTAAATGTTAATTATATGTGTCAGTGTTTGTTTTACTTTTTTTCCTAATATTCGTCACTATAGTTTTCTGGGCACAATTTAAATACAGTTTTTATTCAGGGCATTGCATTTCCTACTAACTTAAATATAATACTGGTAAATTGCACTGTTATTTTCCTTTCCGTGTACACTCATTGATGTATTGAGAGTGCTGAAATATTTAATGTATCAGTTTGACATTTTTAACTGTCAAACTGAATTTGCTACAAATGTGAGTTCTTCACTTTTTTACCATGGACTAATGGTAAAATTTCTGTGCTCTTGATGGCTTGATCAGTATATTCAATGATGGATTCAGAAGCGACTCCAGATGAAAGATCTCTGCTCCAGAGAGGCAGCTAGGTGTTTTTCCTGGTATGCTTTTGAACTCTGGTATAGCGTGGTGCTGATGGGGTTGCAGACTTTCTCCAACTTTCTGCTGCTCTTCAAATGTCTCCTCTGCAGTGTGATTTTTATTGAGCCAGTTGATGATTTTATTACATTTGTCAAAAATTTTTTTTTGTCCTCATCAGGAATGCCTTTGATATTTTTTTACTGTCAACTATCACTTTCACGTTGAAGGTATAGGTTTTAAGAGAATATTTTGGAAGACATCTTGACTCTCTGCTTCTCATGTCAACTTTGTGTTTCTTAGCCTCTGAACATCCTCAATGTCTTCTTTGCTCGGAGAACCCTTGTCATTTGGGAAGGCAATTTTTTGTCCTGTATTATTATCCGAAAACTATGTTCTGAGATATACCATGAAAAACAGTAGTATAAATATGAATTAAAATTTGCCAAGCAGGTTGCCATGGCACATCCAGCTTTATAAACTAGAGTAAGTACACCGAAGTAGTTGTGTGAGTAAGTAGTGAGGGTCTCTGTCTGCTGTGTGGGCATGCTGATATTGTGTTCTGTCATGGCCGTTTGACCTCACCAGGAGTTTCATTCCAGTGGGAAAAGTAGTGATATCCAAGAGCAGAAAATCTTGAACATTGTCAGAACATTGTCCCATTTATCCTTATATAAGATTTCTGCCTAGAAAGATGAATAATAAACAATAGCCTCAGAGGGGTTGATGTTCTTGTCAGTTGTTTTCCATTGAGGGAGTATTGCAGAAGTTTCTGAATATTGAGTCATGAGTATAATCACCCATCAGGATAAGGACATGTATCTGTGACTTGTCTAACTTGGCATAGTGACAAACTTTCTCCACACAGTCCAGAATGCTACAAACTAATCAGCATTCAGTTTCTCAAACTGGCACAGATAATGGCAGTGTAGAAATCAACTCTTTCTTGGAAAAAATCAATATATCAACATCAGTTTTGACCTTGTTAAGAAAATATGTTGAGCATGTTTACAAACAAGTAGTACAGAGGCTACAGTCAGTTGTCTTATTCTCCCTGATGTCCTTCTTATTTTTGACTTGAAATCTGCAATGAAAGCTTTTTTTTTGTCAAAGTCTTCTCCATCTAACCATTAATTTTCAGCTGTAGTTTTGACTAAAAAGATTCCATATTCAGCAGTGAGAATTTATAAGTTAAAAGTACACCTTCTGTGAAAAAGGTCAACAATTTATTCTACCACCAAAATCTTGTTTAAGCCAAAAGCAACAGCAGCAGTCAATGGCTCTTTGGTGATTCTGAGAATATTGAGACCAGTAATAGGTCCAGCATCGTTGGAAACCTAATGTTGACAGTCCATATGAACTACTGCTGGCAACACACAAAGATATTACAATATTAATGACTGTATTCCCTATACTGTACTTTTATCCTCATGACTTATTTTACAGTTGTACTTCTTTATTCCCTTGAACATTTAGTGATATTTGTAAGTTTTTTAAAATGATGGGGATAAGGAAGTACAAACTTCCAATTACAAAATACAGAGATGAAAGTACAGCATAGGGAATATACTCAATAATACTGTAATATTTTTGAATGTTGACAGATGGTAGCTACTAACACTTATGGTGAGCATTTATTAATGTGTATAATTTAAAACAAATAGATGAACTAATGCTGTGACAATAGCATTTGTTAACTATCTTCCTAAGATAGGCTTCTGGGATTTCATCATGGCTAGAATCATAGAAGTTGCCTCCTCTGGAGAGAAGCTTAGCTTTTGAACTCTCCCTTGTATTTCTTTTGGACCATGGGCCTTCTTGCATCATTTACCACCAATAAGGGACAATGGTTCATATAAGACTGGACAGTGGCATTGTCCAAACAGTCTGATTCTTCAAAACACATCACCAATTGGTTGTGCAATATCAGTTCAGGTAACAAAGTTTCAGGATATCCACCTAATTGTGGCAGTAATCTCTACTTTCCCATCCTGGAGGATGCATACACGAGTAGATGGTGCCAATATCACTGGCAACTGCCAGTGCCTCAGACATGGTTTCTGAGTGTAGGTCCAGCTCAACTTACTGGAGAAAGTAGTGACTGGAGCTGCTGCTATGTTCAAGGAGAGCGCTATAGAAAATGTACCAATTTTTTTTTTTGCTAGAGTGAAGATGGTACTTATTTACTGTAAAACAAATAGGCATTCTAAAACAAACCATTCAAATGAGCACTTTATGTAAGTACTCATGTGATACTTTTGGTGATATTCCAGTTACTTCCTTCTGCATACCTCTGGGTAAATATATGTATAAGTACCTGTAATTGTATGTATATAAAACGTACATCTGGCTGTTTTTAAAGTTTATAGACACAAAAATGCATCATAGAGATAGACAGATAGAGATTAAATAGACACCAACTCCCTTACTCAATTTAGGTCTCTCCATAGTACAGAACTGCGTTTTATGTGTGAACTGTTTAATCTGGCTCTCCATGACTGGACATTTTCATATTTCTAATTTTGGTCTTCTATAATCATGAAAGTAAGTCTTTGTGTATCTGTTCACTTCTGTAATTATTTCCCAATATTGAATCTTCAAACACTTACTGCTAAATCATAGGATATTTTAAACTTCAATACTAATTTCTAAAATAACCCCTCAAAATAAATGTTGTAATTAATTCTCCACAGAACAAATTGCTCCACAGAACAATACCTCCTTTCCTCATCATATCTCGAACACTAGATTTTAGCTACATATTTTAAACTTTATCAATCTGATAGCTTCCAAGAAACTCAAATACCAATGTAGAATTAAAATATTCATTGAAGGTAAATTGCCAGTATTTCAGTCTTAATTTTTAGATTAACTAAAAGTCTAACTTTGTTCTCCCATAAGCCTATGCTATTTAGATTTTTTAATGTTTTTAGACATTAAAGATAAGTTTATATTCATTGTAGATGTTCTGTCTGATATGTATATATTCACAGTTCTCTTTAAAAACTACAAATAAACTGACACCTAAAGGAAAAACAAATAGAAAGACCCACCTTATTTAATATGACTACAAAACTAATTTTGTAGAAAAAGAAAATGTCCTTGCTTTTCTTTCCTCTCCAACTACTTCATTTGCATCACCTTAGGTACATTTTTAATCTTGTGTTTGTGACTTGCTTATTCACATTCTCCTAATCTGATAAGGCCCATTTTTAGCTGTATTTTCTCAATAGTACATATTTTTTCATCTGTGTTCTCAAAACATCACTGAAGCACTTTTAGGTGGCAGTCAATTATTACACACTGAATTAGTTAATGATAAACTGTTTCATGTTCATATTTGTCTATGAATCTAATATCTCTAATATCACAGATCAAACTTTAACCTTAAGCATTCAAAGTATCTAGGATAATACTAGACAGAGAACAGATGGTAAATAAATATAAGGTTTAAAATAAAAGTACATCTGTTTGTTGTTTCAAGCCCATCAGAAAGGAAACAGTTGTCAGACTGTAAATTCATTCCTAATTCTAACTCATTCCTCATCTTTACACGTGTTAAGTAAGAATATATGTGAGAAACATAGAAGAACTATTTTTATGGCGGGTTGAGAAATGATGGCAGTCATTAATTGGATTTAGCCAAAAAGTGTTTCGACCAACTCAACTTCATTATTTTTATGTAAAAAAAATTATCAAAGTATGAATAACACCAAAAATTATCATGTATCCTATAAATACATTTTCATCATTTTATTTAAGATGACATAATATTATAAAATGGAAAAACACTAAAAGAACATTTTGTTCTTAAAATTAAAATGAATTTAAAATCAAGTATGTGCCAGAAATGTGAACATTTAGTATTTTATCCTGAGTATAAGTAAAGGACAATCGATAATAATGTTAGGTGTAATATCTTAAATTTTGTATTTTATTTTAACTGAATATGTCATTTTTCTCTTTATTACCACCTAAGAAACTTAATCTTATTAAAGCTAAGTTAAAAAATAGAAAATATAATTTTAAAATATTGCTTACAAAGTCCTCTGCAATATGACTGGATCTTGATTTCTATACACATTTTAGATACTTTTAGCTGAATATCACATATAAATGTCAAAACATTGGCACAGAGAAAATACATGAAAAGGTGTTTGGAGCATTAATTTTATTTTAATTGACTCAAGAACTGAGAAAGTAAAAATATTTGTGTTTAGGAAAAGAAAGTAATTGTAGTTTTCATTCTAATTTAGCTCATTTAAATGGAGCCTCCTACTTATGAGTGGTTTGTACTGTAAATAGTGATGTGTAAATTAATTACTTTAAAATTGGAATGTATTTTTGCACTGCTGTAATATATTAACTAGTGGTTATGTTACTTATACAAATAGCTTCACAAATTGAGGGTGAAAATATAGTTATATTTTCTTTCTTTCTTTCTTTCTTTCTTTCTTTCTTTCTTTCTTTCTTTCTTTCTTTCTTTCTTCTTTCTTTCTTTCTTTCTTTCTTTCTTTCTCTCTCTCTCTCTTTCTTTCATTTATTCATTCATTCATTCATTTACTTATTTCTATTAATTAAGTGGACAAAGCTCTGCTGCATAAAAGGAACCGTTCTGTGAAATACCTTATATAAAGTATGAAAAAAACAAGGTTACAAACTAGGAGAAAATATTTGCAAATCACATATTGACAATGGTCTTATATTTCAAATATATAAAGAACTCTCAAAAGACAGAGTTAAGAAACCAATCTAATTAGAAAACCAGCAAAAGACATGTGCAGACAATTTACCAAAGAGGAGATATGGATAGCAAATAAACACATGCTCAGTATAATTTAGCATTAGGGATATGCAAATTCAAATCACTGTGAGATATTATAAGCTTATTTTAACATTAAAATTAAAAAAAAATTGTGATAAAGCCAAATGCTGGTGAGAATGAGAATAAAGTGGATCTTCCATACATTTCTGAAGATAATATAAAATGGTACAGCCATTCTGGAAAATAATTTGGCAGTTTCCTATAAAATTATACATGTAGTAACCATACAACTCAACATTCATACTCTTGGGCAGTTGTCCCAGAGAAATGAACAGCATACATTCACATTAAAACTTGTACATGAGTGTTCATACCAGATTTTTGTTGGAACCCTCATTGAAAATATATCAACATCTTTCATTGGGTAAATGTTTAAACTATGCTATACCTATATTATGAAATTCTATTTGACAACAAAATAAACACAATGTGGATACATGCGATAATCTAAATGGGTTTCTAGGACATTGTTATTGGTGAAAAATTCAATTTCTGAAATTTAAATACTGTGTGATTTCATTTATATAACCTTAGATAGCATTCTCAAAACTATAGCAGTAGAGACAAATTTATACTTGACAGGAGTCAGGGAGAAAGAGATAGTGTGAGGGTATTCTGTTGTGATGGGAGTGTGTATATATTATGATATTGCTTAGGTATACATGCGCATGCACATGCATGTGCACACACACACACACTTTGCATTTTATTCACACTTACTGATTGAATTTAGCCAAAAGGGTTTCTACCAATTCAGTTTCATTATTTGTATGTAACCAAAATTTATCCAAGTATGAATAACACCAAAAATTATCATGTATCTTATAAGTACATCTTCATCATTTTATTTAAGATGACATAATACTGTAAAATGGAAAAGCAACATGAAAACATTTTGTTATCTTAAAATGAATTTAAAATCAAATGTACACCAGAAATGTAAAAACAATTTAAAAAACTGAATAAGGGATGTAGTCTTAACTGTGTTTTACTGAACTCAATTTCCTGGTATCAATATTGATATTGTACTAAAACTATAAGATGTCACCACTGAAGAAATTTGGATGAAGATTACACAGGAATCTATATACATTATTCGCCACTACTTGTGAATCTACAGTTACTTCAAAATAAAAAGTTAAAAAAAAAAGGAACTTAAATATCTCACTTTGGTTGTTTCTACCATCCTCTGACTTCTCCAGAATTCTTAGAGCTTATACATTTCAAGGAGAACATCTATCTAGACTCCACACAATGGAGACAAGACTTGGGTCTGCTTGATACGTTGCTGTCATTGCTTCTTCCAATAATAGAGTGTTATTTATGAAGGCTGATTTTACAGAGATTCAAAAGCAATTTTCCCCCTATATTTTGTAGTGGTAGGTTGCAATTTTTCAGATTTTTAAAACATTATAATTCTAATAGACTCAGCTAAAAATATCCCTCATTAGGCTCCCAGATAATGCTGAGGTATTTTATCTCACACTCCAGAATCATGAAATAGTGGAAGTGTTAGCATCCTACCTTTCATCCACCCACAACTACAATCTTACCAACCAACTTAGGGATCTCCTGTTTTTTAAACCTCTCATTATCCACTTCCTCCACCAGTGATGCTAATTACCCACTCATGTGTGTGTATATCTATATCTATATCTATATATATATATATATATCAATAGGAAATTTCCATATATATATATATATATATGGAAATTTCCTATTGATGACATACAGTCTTAGAGGAAGCCTTATGAGAAGGCTACTTTCTAAAACACTCCCAAGTGGTATTACTGGGCTTGTTTACCCTTCTAGAAAGATGACAGTCAGCTTATTCCAGAATGAATTTCTTAAGTATCTCTGGGGAAGAAGACGACCAAAAATTTAAAAATTTCTGACATGGTATGCCACTATAGTCAGGATTTGAAGTGAATTGTCAAAAGCCCATTAAGACTAGCTCTTTGGGGATTATTAAACAGCCATTATATGGAAAAATTATGAACTTATTTTATTTCAATGCAGAGGACTGAATGAAGACATATATGGCAAAATTTTCAGGAGACAGATTTGAGGGTTTTTTTTAAATCTATAGATTAAATTGTACATATAAAATAAATGACTGCCAAATAGTGAGTTCTCAGATAAAAAATTTTAAGAAGTGGTTATGTATGTTTCAAAAGTTTCAAAGAGCATATTGCTGTCCAGTTTTATACATCTATTTGTGTTTCCTGGGGCTCCTGGTTGCAAATAACAAAAGCACTTTAGCTACTGGAAACAAAATGGGTGAATGCACCTTATACTAACAAGAAATATTCATAAAATAGGTAAAAGAGGTAAAATAGAAGACCCAGCTTCACCTCAGGAATTAACTAGAACCAGGTTCTCCAATGATATTGAAAGTTTCTTTAGTTTAGGTCCTCACTATTTTAGTGCATTTACTTCATTTTCTTTTTCTCTGGTAACTGTTGACTTGTGTTTATTTAATCCATAGGTGGGAGAGTACACTTTGTCAGTAGCTCCATACTTCATGATTTTGTTCAGCCACTTGAGACTAAATGGAATTTATCTTCTTAGGAGATCAGGTAACCCTCTAGGGACCCATCAACTATGGACAAAGTGGCAGAGTCTGGATTAGGATAGGTAATCTCCTAGGTCCTGTTTTGGGTCGAGTGTCTATATAGTCAGGATCATGATCTATGTGTGATCTTTTAGTCCTGACAATAGACAGTTGCAAAGGCTTTACGAGGCAATGCCTCAACAGGAAAAAGCTGAATCACAACACACTTGGTGCACACAAAATCACTGCCATCTCTGAAGGGAGTTACAGTCACAGACTCTGCATCCTGGCCATTTATGCTCTTATGCACATCTGCACTCCTAATGTAAGTGCATCTGTTGAGGGGATGCTTGAAGGCACTTCTCAGACTCAGTACAAAGTACTTTTTCACTCCTAGCCCTTTCCCACTTTTCCCTCCCTGGCTCCTAGTACATAAAATGGCAGAAACCTTTATTTGAAGCCCTCTCTGAAGTGAGAGGATACCCACATCTGTGCTGATCTTCTTGGCACCTGTCAAGTGCAGTTCCCTGGGGAAAAAAATGGAACAGTGGAGGAGCTGTTCCTTTCTCTAGGTTTAGCCTCATTCTAACACTATAGCAGTTAAGTGATTAAGGGCTCAGCTGTTGAATTTCATTTTGGCTGTTAATTCACTAATCCAACACCTGACAGCTCAGCTGTCCAGCTCAGCTCAGTTTTGCTCTTGCCAATATCTACTTCTATCAAAGAAGTGTACTGAGGGAACAAGCTGGTTGTCTACTTATGGCTGTTCATAGTAGAAGCATATAATTGAACTGTGTGGAAAGATTAATTTTTAAAAAAGTACACATGATATCATCCAGTTCTAGTATTCTACAAATTTGTTGCCTCTGGGCAAAATAGCTTTCAAAATTTCTAAATACAGTTATTACCAAGAAGATGCAAAATACATATCCGGAAGGAAGAAACATAAATGAGCAGCAGTGAACAATCTCTAATCCTATGCAGAACAATAATATCTTTATGGAAATTGGTAATATTAAATCAATACCCCTGATGATTAAATTAAGCATACTTTTGAAGAGTATAATATCCTGTAAATTAATATGCTGTGAAGAAGATAAATGATCTAGAGTCACCTTGACATATTCAACTTTTTTATTTTTTATTTTTTATTTATTTTTATTTTTTTATTTTTTTATTTTTTTTGTTTTTTTTTGTTTTTTCTTGTTTTTTTTTAGATAATTATTTTTTATTGAAGGGTAGTTGATGCACAATATTACATTACATTAGTTTCAAGTGTACAACACAGTGATAAAACATTTATATACATAATTCTAGGTTCCAGCTATCACCCTACCAAGCTGTTACAATATCTTGACTATATTCCTTATGCTATACATTACATCCCGGTTACTTATTTATTTTACCATTGAAAGTCTGTCCTTTTTTTTTTTTTTTTTTTTGTGAGGGCATCTCTCATATTTATTGATCAAATGGTTGTTAACGACAATAAAATTCTGTATAGGGGAGTCAATGCTCAATGAACAATCATTAATCACCCCAAGCCTAATTTTTGTCAGTCTCCAATCTTCTGAGGCATAACAAACAAGTTCTTACATGGAGAACAAATTCTTACATAATGAATAAGTTACATAGTGAACAGTACAAGGGCCGTCATCACAGAAACTTTCGGTTTTGCTCATGCATTATGAACTATAAACAGTTCAAATATGAATACTCATTTGGTTTTTATACTTGATTTATATGTGGATACCACATTTCTCTCTTTATTATTATTATTTTTAATAAAATGCTGAAGTGGTAGGTAGATACAAGATAAAGGTAGAAAACATAGTTTAGTGTTGTAAGAGAGCAAATGTAGATGATCAGGTGTGTGCCTGTAGACTACGTGTTAATCCAAGCTAGACAAGGGAAATAAAACATCCACGTATGCAGAAGATTTCTCTCAGATCGGGGGGGTGAGGTTCTAAGCCTCACCTCTGTTGATCCCCAATTTCTCACCTGATGACCCCCCCTGCGACTATGCCTGTCTTAGGTTGTTCCTCCCTTGAGGAATCTTACCCGTCTCTGGCTAACCAGTCATCTTCCGGGGCCATACAGGGAAATGTACAGTTGGTAAGTGAGAGAGAAGCCTTATTGTTTGAAATGGTTAGCTTTTTATTTCTCTGCATATTTATGCCCTGTAGCTTCTATGCCCAGCATTTGTCTTGAGGTATCTTTACCACTTGGAAGAATTATGATACTCGGTAAATTTGATATGAGGCACAAATTCTATTTAAGGGTTGTAATTAGGAAGGAAGAAGAAAAGCTATAGAAGTAGCAGGCGGAAGAAAACATGGGAAGATTGATTATTTCTTTGACATATCTTCTTGTAGAGTAACTTCAGCATGTATAGGTTTTAAGCTACTACTTAAATGGCGCACACACATTACCATAATAGGAGTATAGTTACATAACCAAAGCATACCTTTAATTATCAGCCATCTCCAGTGAAACCAAGAAAACCAGTTAGGCACCTTAGGCATTTGTGAAAACTTATCTATGATATGGTGGATATTGTCCAACTGAACTTGAACTGTCTGAGAGAAATCAGACAAATTAAAACAACCCATTCCTGGGGAATGTTCACATCCCATATGTTCTTTTAACAGTAAATAGTCTATAGTTGTATGATTTTGGAGCGCTACAATTTGCACTTCTCCTAATTCTTGGTTGAGTTCCAACAGTATAGATCCAGTCAAATTTGTTGTTTTACTGTAGGCACAGGCCAGCTTAGATATCTCCTTCATTCCCATGGCAAGTCCAGGAGCTGGTGGGATGAGTGCATCTACAGCTGTAGCAGTGCGTGGATCTTTGTTGGGGTTTTTTGATGATCATCTTCTGGCATGAGTTTTCCAGAGAGTGCTGATGTTGGAAGTTCTCGTTCATATCGTATCTTATTTCATTTTTGGGGTAGCCCAATTAGGCTTTGATCCTCTGTATAAACACAAACAGACCCTTTGCCTACACTTTTATATGCCCTTTATACCCTTGTGTAGAACTCATTGGAGGTTACCACACAGGAACTGCCCTTTTTTCTTTTTTGTTTGTTTGTTTTTGGTATCACTAATCTACACTTACATGACGAATATTATGTTTACTAGGCTCTCCCCTATACCAGGTCTCCCCTATAAACCCTTTTACAGTCACTGTCCATCAGCATAGCAAATGTTGTAGAATCACTACTTGCCTTCTCTGTGTTGTACAGCCCTTCCTTTTCTCCTACACTCCCATGCATGTTAATCTTAATACCCCCTTACTTCTCCCCCCGCCTTATCCCTCCCTACCCACCCATCCTCCCCAGTCCCTTTCCCTTTGGTACCTGTTAGTCCATTCTTGAGTTCTGTGATTCTGGTGCTGTTTTGTTCCTTCAGTTTTTCCTTTGTTCTTATGATCCACAGATAAGTGAAATCATTTGGTATTTCTCTTTCTCCGCTTGGCTTGTTTCACTGAGCAAAACACCCTCCAGCTCCATCCATGTTGCTGCAAATGGTTGGATTTGCCCTTTTCTTATGGCTGAGTAGTATTCCATTGTGTATATGTACCACCTCTTCTTTATCCATTCATCTATCGATGGACATTTAGGTTGCTTCCAATTCTTGGCTATTGTAAATAGTGCTGCGATAAACATAGGGGTGCACTGATCTTTCTCATACTTGATTGCTGCATTCTTAGGGTAAATTCCTAGGAGTGCAATTCCTGGGTCAAATGGTAAGTCTGTTTTGAGCATTTTGATGTACCTCCATACTGCTTTCCACAATGGTTGAACTGACTTACATTCCCACCAGCAGTGTAGGAGGGTTCCCCTTTCTCCACAGCCTCGCCAACATTTGTTGTTGTTTGTCTTTTGGATGGCAGCCATCCTTACTGGTGTGAGGTGATACCTCATTGTAGTTTTAATTTGCATCTCTCTGATAATTAGCGATGTGGAGCATCTTTTCATGTGTCTGTTGGCCATCTGTATTTCTTTTTTTGGAGAACTGTCTGTTCAGTTCCTCTGCCCATTTTTTAATTGGGTTATTTGTTTTTTGTTTTTTGAGGCGTGTGAACTCTTTATATATTCTGGACGTCAAGCCTTTATCGGATGTGTCATTTTCAAATATATTCTCCCATACTATAGGGTTCCTTTTTGTTCTATTGATGGTGTCTTTTGCTGTACAGAAGCTTTTCAGCTCAATATAGTCCCACTTACTCAATTTTGCTGTTGTTTTCCTTGCCCAGGGAGATATGTTCAAGAAGAGGTCACTCATGTTTATGTCTAAGAGGTTTTTGCCTATGTTTTCTTCCAAGAGTTTAATGGTTTCATGATTTACATTCAGGTCTTTGATCCATTTTGAGTTTACTTTTGTATATGGGGTTAGACAATGGTCCAGTTTCATTCTCCTACATGTAGCTGTCCAGTTTTGCCAGCACCACCTGTTGAAGAGACTGTCATTTTGCCATTGTATGTCCATGGCTCCTTTATCAAATATTGATTGAACATATATATCTGGGTTAATGTCTGGATTCTCTAGTCTGTTCCATTGGTCTGTGGCTCTGTTCTTGTGCCAGTACCAAATTGTCTTGATTACTATGGCTTTATAGTAGAGCTTGAAGTTGGGGAGTGAGATCCCCCCTACTTTATTCTTCTTTCTCAGGACTGCTTTGGCTATTCGGGGTCTTTGGTGTTTCCATATGAATTTTTGAATTATTTGTTCCAGTTCATTGAAGAATGTTGCTGGTAGTTTCATAGGAATTGCATCAAATCTGTATATTCCTTTGGGCAGCATGGCCATTTTGACGATATTAATTCTTCCTAGCCACGAGCATGGGATGAGTTTCCATCTGTTAGTGTCCCCTTTAATTTCTCTTAAGAGTCACTTGTAGTTTTCAGAGTATAAGTCTTTCACTTCTTTGGTTAGGTTTATTCCTAGGTATTTTATTTTTTTTGATGCAATTGTGAGTGGATTTGTTTTCCTGATTTCTCTTTCTGTTGGTTCATTGTTAGTGTATAGCAAAGCCACAGATTTCTGTGTGTTGATTTTGTATCCTGCAACTTTGCTGTATTCCGATATCAGTTCTAGTAGTTTTGGGGTGGAGTCTTTAGGGTTTTTTATGTACAGTATCATGTCATCTGCACATAGTGACAGTTTAACTTTTTCTTTACCAATCTGGATTCCTTGTATTTCTTTGTTTTGTCTGATTGCCGTGGCTAGGACCTCCAGTACTGTGTTAAATAACAATGGAGAGAGTGGGCATCCCTGTCTCGTTCCCGATCTCAGAGGAAATGCTTTCAGCTTCTCGCTGTTCAATATAATGTTGGCTGTGGGTTTATCATAAATGGCCTTTATTATGTTGAGGTACTTGCCCTCTAGTCCCATTTTGCTGAGAGTTTTAATCATGAATGGATGTTGAATGTTGTCTAATGCTTTTTCAGCATCTATGGAGATGATCATGTGGTTTTTGTCTTTCTTTTTGTTGATGTGGTGGATGATGTTGATGGACTTTCGAATGTTGTACTAACCTTGCATCCCTGGGATGAATCCCACTTGGTCATGGTGTATGATCCTTTTGATGTATTTTTGAATTCGATTTGCTAATATTTTGTTGAGTATTTTTGCATCTACGTTCATCAGGGATATTGGTCTGTAGTTTTCTTTTTTGGTGGGGTCTTTGCCTGGTTTTGGTATTAGGGTGATGTTAGCTTCATAGAATGAGTTTGGGAGTATCCCCTCCTCCTCTATTTTTTGGAAAACTCTAAGGAGAATGGGTATTATGTCTTCCCTGTATGTCTGATAAAATTCTGAGGTAAATCCATCTGGCCCGGGGGTTTTGTTCTTTGGTAGTTTTTTGATTACCGCTTCAATTTCGTTGCTGGTGATTGGTCTGTTTAGATTTTCTGTTTCTTCCTGGGTCAATCTTGGAAGGTTGTACTTTTCTAGGAAGTTGTCCATTTCTCGTAGGTTTCCCAGCTTGTTAGCATATAGGTTTTCATAGTATTCTCTAATAATTCTTTGTATTTCTGTGGGGTCCGTCGTGATTTTTCCTTTCTCGTTTCTGATACTGTTGATTTGTGTTGACTCTCTTTTCTTCTTAATAAGTCTGGCTAGAGGCTTATCTATTTTGTTCATTTTCTCGAAGAACCAGCTCTTGGTTTCATTGATTTTTGCTATTGTTTTATTCTTCTCAATTTTATTTATTTCTTCTCTGATCTTTATTATGTTCCTCCTTCTGCTTACCTTAGGCCTCATCTGTTCTTCTTTTTCCAATTTCGATAATTGTGACATTAGACCATTCATTTGGGATTGCTCTTCCTTTTTTAAATATGCTTAGATTGCTATATACTTTCCTCTTACGACTGCTTTTGCTGTGTCCCACAGATGTTGGGGCTTAGTGTTGTTGTTGTCATTTGTTTCCATATATTGCTGGATCTCCATTTTGATTTGGTCATTGATCCATTGATTATTTAGGAGCGTGTTGTTAAGGCTCCATGTGTTTTTGAGCCTCTTTGCTTTCTTTGTACAGTTTATTTCTAGTTTTATGCCTTTGTGGTCTGAAATGTTGGTTGGTAGGATTTCAATCTTTTGGAATTTTCTGAGGCTCTTTTTGTGGCCTAGTATGTGGTTTATTCTGGAGAATGTTCCATGTGCACTTGAGAAGAATGTATATCCTGTTGCTTTTGGATGTAGAGTTCTATAGATGTCTATTAGGTCCATTTGCTCTACTGTGTTGTTCAGTGCTTCCGTGTCCTTACTTATTTTCTACCCAATGGATCTATCCTTTGGGGTGAGTGGTGTGTTGAAATCTCCTAGAATGAATGCATTGCAGTCTATATCCCCTTTAGTTCTGTTAGTATTTGTTTCACATATGCTGGTGCTCCTGTGTTTGTTGCATATATATTTAGAATGGTTATATCCTCTTGTTGGACTGAGCCCTTTATCATTATGTAGTGTCCTTCTTTATCTCTTGTCACTTTCTTTGTTTTGAAGTCTATTTTGTCTGATATTAGTACTGCAACCCCTGCTTTCTTCTCACTGTTGTTTGCTTGAAATATGTTTTTCCATCCCTTGACTTTTAGTCTGTACATGTCTTTGGGTTTGAGGTGAATTTCTTGTAAGCAGCATATAGATGGGTCTTGCTTTTTTATCCATTCTGTTACTCTGTGTCTTTTGATTGGTGCATTCAACCCATTAACATTTAGGGTGACTATTGAAAGATATGTACTTATTGCCATTGCAGGCTTTAAATTCGTGGTTACCAAAGGTTCAAGGTTAGCCTCTTTAGTATCTTACTGCCTAACTTAGCTCGCTTATTGAGCTGTTATATACACTGTCTGGAGATTCTTTTCTTCTCTCCCTTCTTGTTCCTCCTCCTCGATTCTTCATATGTTGGGTGTTTTGTGCTGTGCTCTTTCTAGGAGTGCTACCATCTAGAGCAGTCCCTGTAAGATGTTCTGTAGAGGTGGTTTGTGGAATGCAAATTCCCTCAGCTTTTGTTTGTCTGGGAATTGTTTAATCCCACCGTCATATTTGAATGATAGTCGTGCTGTATACAGTATCCTTGGTTCCAGGCCCTTCTGTTTCATTGTATTAAATATATCATGCCATTCACTTCTGGCCTGTAGGGTTTCTGTTGAGAAATCTGATGTTAGCCTGATGGGTTTCCCTTTATAGGTGACCTTTTTCTCTCTAGCTGCCTTTAACACTCTTTCCTTGTCCTTGATCTTTGCCATTTTAATTATTATGTGTCTTGGTGTTGTCCTCCTTGGATCCTTTCTGTTGGGGGTTCTGTGTATTTCCCTGGTCTGTTCGATTATTTTCTCCCCCAGTTTGGGGAAGTTTTCAGCAATTTTTTCTTCTAAGATACTTTCCATCTCTTTTCCTCTCTCTTCTTCTTCTGGGGGACCCCTATAATAAAGATATTGTTCCTTTCGGATTGGTCACACAGTTCTCTTAATATTGTTTCATTCCTGGAGATCCTTTTGTCTCTCTCTATGTCAGCTTCTATGCGTTCCTGTTCTCTGATTTCAATTCCATCAATGGCCTGTTGCATTCTATCCATTCTGCTTATAAACCCTTCCAGAGTTTGTTTCATTTCTGTGATCTCCTTTCTGGCATCTGTGATCTCCCTCCAGACTTCATCCCATTTCTCTTGCGTATTTTTCTGCATCTCTGTCAGCATGTTTATGATTCTTATTTTGAATTCTTTGTCAGGAAGACTGGTTAGGTCTGTCTCCTTCTCTGGTGTTGTCTCTGTGATCTTTGTCTTCCTGTAGCTTTGCCTTTTCATGGTGATAGGAATAGTTTGCGGAGCTGGGAGGATTGACGGCTGGAAGGACTTCCTTTCTTGTTGGTTTGTGGCCCTCCTCTCCTGGGAGAACAGCGACCTCTAGTGGCTTGTGCTGCGCAGCTGCGCGCAGACAGGGTTTCTGCTTCCTGCCTGGCTGCTATGGAGTTAATCTCAGCTGTTGCCGTGGGCGTGGCCTGGCTCAGCCAGCTACTCCAAAGTGGTGGAGTCGCGTTGGGGCAGGAGCGGCTGGGAGGCTATTTATCTCGGTAAGGGGCCTCCCTGCTCCCTGCAGCCCAGGGGTTAGGGTGCCCAGAGATCCCCGGATTCCCTACCTCTGGATTAAGTGTCCCGCCCTGCCCCTTTAAGACTTCCAAAAAGCACCCGCCAAAACAAAACAGCGACCACCAGAAAAATTAAAAAAATAATAATAATAATAATTTAATAAAAAAAAAAAGTTGCTCGCTCGTTTTTCTTTATTCTCTGGTGCCAGCCTCAGGCCTCTGCTTACCAGTCTTGCTGCCCTGTTTCCCTAGTATTGCGGTCCCTGTCCCTTTAAGACTTCCAAAAAGCGCTCTCCAGAACAAAACAGCAAAAAAGCAAAAAAAAAAAAATGGTCGTGCGCTTTTCTTATGTCCTCTGACACCCGGCCTCCAGTGCCCGCTCACTGTTCTTGCTGCCCTGTTTTCCTAGTATCGAGCACCTTGCACTCTGGTCCCGATGGCTGGGACTGGGTGTTCGGCAGTCCTGGGCTCCGTCTCCCTCCCGCTCTGCCTATTCTTCTCCCGCCGGGAGCTGGGGGGATGGGTGCTCGGCTCCCGCCGGGCCAGGGCTTGTATCTTACCCCCTTCGCGAGGTGTTGGGTTCTCTCAGGTGTGGATGTGGTCTGGATATTGTCCTGTGTCCTCTGGTCTTTATTCTAGGAAGGGTTGTCTTTGTTATATTTTCATAGATATATGTTGTTTTGGGAGGAGATTTCTCACGCCGCCATCTTCCGCCCCTCCCCTCAACATATTCAACTTTAATAAAATTGGCTTGAACTTTTGTGTCCTGTGAAAATCTAACACCCAATAGAAGTTGTCTTCTAGTGGCTTACATTCTTATTTTCACAGTCCCTTCTTATCAATTTCTTGTTCCCTTTTAAATAATAATTGTACTTCCAAAAATGCCTATAGCCTTCTCTCTGCCTGATGTTTAGCCAAATGAGAAACACAGTCCTACTTCCAAGGTTTATGAAAACAAGTAAGCAAATTTTACTATTATAGTTTCAGACTGAGAAAAGAAAATAAACCATAGCTTATCAATAAAAAATACAATACAAAATATTCTTAAAAAATTCTCAGCCACGTATTTCCAGAGAATTTCTGTGACTTGCCTTTCTTCTTTATTGCATCACTCTCCATCCAAACTTACTTTTCATTCCAGCCCTTCAAATCAAGCCTATATCGCTATACTCATCCTTGCCCATTGGACATTTTCTAAAGAAAGGTAGTTATCTCCATGAGAATTTACAGTAACCTCTCAATTACTTGTTTATTTATTTCCTGTCATGCTATTAAGGCATTGTCAAACAAGAGCTATGGTTAAGTAATCTAATCCATTTTATAAAGGTCACATAGCTCCAGGATTAACAAATACTGCCATATGTTAAATAGTGGGAGAGTAAAAATATGTGTATCTATTCCACTGAAATGTATTAGAGATTGTGTCAAGAATACTTAACTTTATACCACTGATAAATAGAAAAGCTAATATTTATTCATGACTTGCTATGTGGCAGACAGTGTGAGAACATTACCTATTTTTTCTTTTAATCCTTAAAACCACAGTTTTAGTTAATATTGCTATCTCTATTACCACTTTGTGAATACTGACACCCAAGAAGATTGAGTAGCTTACGCATCATGGTTCTACACCTAGGAAAATAACAGAGCCAAGAGTGAAGAAAATGTATTCTGATTACTGAGTCCACACTTACTTCCAAAGATCAGAATTTTGGGCTCTTTCTTTGTGATTGGTAATGCATTGCTAAGATGGAAATGCTTTTAATACTGTATTTCACCAGAATCCAAAATAATTACTGAAGGTACAAGTTTGCAGGAGAAAATGTATGTTATTTTAAAGTGTTACCAATTATTTGTATAAGATGATCCATCTTAGCCTTCAGTCAGTAAATTCTCTTATTTAAGGGAAAGTGATTGTTTTGCTGTAATTCACAGGAAAATTTACAAAGTCTTCAGTAAGATACTTGGGGACTAAATTTAGAAATAATGTTTAGTAACAAGAAACATATTGAAAGTACACAGAATGTCTTTCTTTTACCTGTTTTTATTCCCTGTCTTTGCTCTCGCCCACTTTATTATTAATCCTTTGGGTTCTAAATAAGAACGATTGGTGAGTTGATTACAGGGGTGCCTGAGTACAGAGTGGGGGACATCTTAGTGTGACTCAGTATGCCATGAATCAAACAGCATGTGACTCACAGAAAGGTAATGATGAAAAAAATAAGTAAATAAACTAGATTCATTTATTAAAAATAACCAATAGCAGTAATAACTTTAGTAATATGTAGAATACTTTAACAAATTTCTTTTGCTCACAAATGTAAAAATATCAGTAGTATACATGTATTAAACTGGGCAGTGTAGGAGATTTAAATATGGAAAAAACAAAGGACTTGTCCACTACATCACCATCAAATAGTAAAAACAAATATATCACTATAGTATAGAGTAGAAATTAACAGCAGACGTTTATTATTTGGAAGAGAATAAATTTATTATTCCTGAGTTAATATTTGAAGAACAGGAGAAGATTATCAGGTGTTCCCATGCCTACATGCTGTGATGAAAAATAATGGTCATTCAAAGTATAAATAATGATGTGAGCATGGATCCTCTTATTTTCACAACAGAATCAAAGAAATGAAACAACTTCATTTTCTTATTCTCACTCAGTCTTCATACAGTGAGGCATTCACTATTGTAAATCCTCTTTTCATTAATTCTACCCAGTTTTTGACCCTTTTGTATGTGCCAGTTACTGCAGTAATCACTGGGGTTGGGGAAGAGTGAGCCAGTCCCCATCCTTATGGAGATCTTCATCTAGAGAATCTCTTTTCCATGTCAGAAATGCCTCTCAGGTTTTTCCCTCTTGTTTGTTTTGTGGTCACCACCTTAGAATGTGTTATCATCACCTGTTTATGGAATTATTTAGACTAACAGTTTCCTAGACTTTGCACACTTTAAACCAACTTGTGTTTCATTGTGAGTCATCCTTGTCTTTCTCTGTGGCAGGTGTGGACATTCAAGCTAGATTACTGAATTCAGGCTATTACTGAAAACGGACATAGACCAAAATGTAGACAACAGTTATACGTATAAATGAACAGCCAAATATATGCAAAAACATCTGTGCTACAATGTTCATGTCAGAGCTCTTAAAATAGTAAAATATACATAGTTTAAATATCTGTTACTCTGGTAATAAAGTAAGTAGTACATCATTATTAAGTATAGATAGTATAATAATTATAATTATTTATAATTTCTGACCTAGAAAAGATGTCCATGATAATTTGTAAAATCTGTGTGTGTGTGACAGAGAAAGAGAAAGAAAGAAAATCCTGGAGAAATACGTCTCAAATTACTAAGATTGATCATTTCTGTGTCAAACAATAATGGTTAGAAATTGGATGCTTTTTTTCAAGGTTACTCATTATAAAATTCATCAAAATCTTAAGAAATGAATAACAAATGATAAATTTAAAAATGAAAATAAATTTATCATAAGATTATTTAAATATAAAATTATTATATTCATATTAAAATTTTATATAAGTGAAAATATTATGACAGAAATATTTTATATAGTAAATAATATAATATTTGAAGTTATATTTACTTAGGAAAATACACTTAGCACTTTTCTGATTTACTTATCTATATTATTAAAAAAACATTTTTCTGTCAGTTTTTGGTTAGATTATGATTGTTAAACACTTATAATGGAGATGGCACAAAGTACTTAACAAATTATAGATATTATTTTTTAGTCAGGAAGTCCACAATGTATAGAAAATATATTTGTTGGACAAGTTTATTTTTTGTGCAAATGAACTATTCTTTCTTCAACTAAAAAAAGATGTGAGTTTTTTACATTTAGGCTATTAACTGTGAAGATGTCTTTATTTTTCCAAAGTATCTTATAAATATTTAGAGAAAGAAAGGCTCTTTAACATAATAGATGATATAATATTTTTAAAAATTACATGATAAATTAAAATTTTTCTGATAGTGATTGGTAATATTAGGTTGCATATAACCAGGGAGCAAATCTAGTGTCAACTAGAAGTTTAGCCAATAATCTTGGTCACATCCTGAATATCTCTGGGAATAATTTTTCTCAAATTGTTCCATATTTTATGTGGGCCATTTTGTCACAAAGTCTAATGTATAAAATCATAGTCGTTGGGAAGAAAGTCTGACTAAAGAAGAGAGCCAAAAAGACTTGTATGGACCTCTTTTGATCCCTTAATCCTCTTCATACTTTCAATTATTGGATGCTTTATTATTTTCACATTATTCGATTTGACATAATTTGGGATTATAATCGTTCTACTGGTTAGGTTCTATTTCAAGAAACATAAAAGTTTTCTTCCACAGATCCCTTCTCTTTACTCATTTACAAACCTATCAGTTTTCATGTTCAGTTTTTCTTCCATAACAGCTTCCTCCCATTCTTTCATGACTTTTGCCATTGCCATAGCAAACTCCTTTCTTTTTTAAATATTTATTTATTTATTTATTTATTTTGGTATCATTAATCTACAATTACATGAAGGACATTATGTTTACTAGGCTCCCCCCTTCACCAAGTCCCCCCCCACATCCCTGTTCACAGTCACTGTCCATCAACATAGTAAGATGCTGTAAAATCACTACTTGTCTTCTCTGTGTTGCACAGCCCTCCCTGTGCCCCCCCAACACTACAAATGCTAATCGTAATGCCCCCTTTCTTTTCTTCCCGCTCTTATCCCTCCCTTCCCACCCGTCCTCCCAGTCCCTTTCCCTTTGGTAACTATTAGTCCATTCTTGGGTTCTGTGTTTCTGCCGCTGTTTTGTTCCTTCAGTTTTCTTTTGTTCTTATACTCCACATATGAGTGAAATCATTTGGTACTTGTCTTTCTCCACCTGGCTTATTTCACTGAGCATAATACCCTCTAGCTCCATCCATGTTGTTGTGAATGGTAGGATTTGTTTTTTCTTATGGCTGAGTAATATTACATTGTGTATATGTACCACATCTTCTTTATCCATTCATCTAGTGATGGACATTTAGGTTGCTTCCATATTTTGGCTATTGTAAATAGTGCAGCGATAAACATAGGGGTGCATCTGTCTTTTTCAAACTGGAGTGCTGCATTCTTAGGGTAAATTCCTAGAAGTGGACTTCCTGGGTCAAATGGTATTTCTATTTTGAGCATTTTGAGGAACCTCCATACTGCTTTCCATAATGGTTGAACTAATTTACATTCCCACCAGCAGTGTAGGAGGGTTCCCCTTTCTCCGCAACCTCACCAACATTTGTTGCTGTTTGTCTATTGGATGGTAGCCATCCTTACTAGTGTAAGATGATAACTCATTGTGGTTTTAATTTGCATTTCTCTGATGACAAGCGATGTGGAGCACCTTTTCATGTGTCTGTTGGCCATCTGAATTTCTACTTTAGAGAACTGTCTATTCAGGTCCTCTGCCCATTTTTTAATTGGATTATTTGCTTTTTGTTTGTTGAGGTTTGTGAGCTCTTTATATATTTTGGATATCAGCCCTTTATTGGATCTGTAATTTTTTAATATATTCTCCCATACTGTAGAATACCTTTTTGTTCTACTGATGGTGTCCTTTGCTGTACAGAAGCCTTTCAGCTTGATATAGTCCCATTTGTTCATTTTTGCATTTGTTTCCCTTGACTGGGGAAATAGGTTCAAGAAGAGGTCACTCATGTTTATGTCTAAGAGATTTTTGCCTATGTTTTTTTCTAAGAATTTTATGGTTTCACGACTTACATTCAAGTCTTTGATCCATTTCGAATTTACTTTTGTGTATGGGATAAGACAGTGATCCAGTTTCATTCTCTTACATGTAGCTGTCCAGTTTTGCCAGCACCATCTGTTGAAGAGACTGTCATTTCCCCATTGTATGTCCATGGTCCCTTTATCAAATATTAGTTGACCATATATGTTAGGGTTAATGTTTGGAGTCTCTAATCTGTTCCACTGGTCTGTGGCTCTGTTCTTGTGCCAGTACCTAATTGTCTTGATGACTGTGGCTTTGTAGTAGAGCTTGAAGTTGGGGAACGAGATCCCCCCCCACTTTATTCTTCCTTCTTGCTTTAGCTATTTGGGGTCTTTGGTGTTTCAATATGAATTTTTGAACTATTTGTTCCAGTTCATTGAAGAAAGATGTTGGTAACTTGATAGGATTGCATCGAATCTGTATATTGCTTTGGGCAGGATGGCCATTTTGACGATACTAATTCTTCCTAGCCAAGAGCATGGGATGAGTTTCCATTTGTTAGTGTCCTCTTTAATTTCTCTTAAGAGTGTCTTATAGTTTTCAGGGTATAGGTCTTTCACTTCCTTGGTTAGGTTTATTCCTAGGTATTTTATTCTTTTTGATGCTATTGTGGGTGGAATTGTTTTCCTAATTTCTCTTTCTATTAATTTATTGTGAGTGTATAGGAAAGCCACAGATTTCTGTGTGTTAATTTTGTATCCTGCAACTTTGCTGAATTCTGATATTAGCTCTAGTGGTTTTGGAGTGGAGTCTTTAGGGTTTTTTATGTACAATATCATGTCATCTGCAAATAATGACAGTTTAACTTCTTCTTTACCAATCTGGATTCCTTGTATTTCTTTGTTTTGTCTAATTGCCAATGCTAGGACCTCCAGTACTATGTTGAATAACAGTGGGGGGAGTGGGCATCCCTGTCTTGTTCCCTATCACAGAGGAAAAGCTTTCCGCTTCTCGCTGTTCAGTATGATGTTGACTGTGGGTTTATCACATATGACTTTTATTCTGTTGAGGTACTTGCCCTCTAAACCCATTTTGTTGAGAGTTTTTATCATGAATGGATGTTGAATTTTATCGAATGCTTTTTCAGCATCTATGGAGATGATCATGTGGTTTTTGTCTTTCTTTTTGTTTATGTGGTGGATGATGATGATGGATTTTCGAACGTTGTACCGTCCTTGCATCCTTGGGATGAATTCCACTTGGTCATGGTGTGCGATCCTTTTGATGTATTTTTGAATTCGGTTTGCTAATACTTTGTTGAGTATTTTTGCATCTAGGTTCATCAGGGATATTGGTCTGTAGTTTTCTTTTTTGGTGGGGTCTTTTCCTGATGTTGGTATTAGGGTGATTTTGGCTTCATAGAATGAGTTTGGGAGTATCCCCTCCTCTTCTATTTTTTGGAAAACTTTAAGGAGAATGGGTATTATGTCTTCTCTGTATGTCTGATAAAATTCCGAGGTAAATCCATCTGGCCCGGGGGTTTTGTTCTTTGGTTGTTTTTTGATTACCGCTTCAATTTTGTTGCTGGTGATTGGTCTGTTTAGATGTTCTGTTTCTTTCTGGGTCAGTCTTTGAAGGTTGTATTTTTATAGAAAGTTGTCCATTTCTCCTAGGTTTCCCAGCTTGTTAGCATATAGGTTTTCATAGTATTCTCTAATAATTCTTTGTATTTCTGTGGGGTCCGTCGTGATTTTTCCTTTCTCGTTTCTGATTCTGTTAATTTGTGTTGACTCTCTTTTCCTCTTAATAAGTTTGGCTAGAGGCTTATCTATTTTGTTTATTTTCTCGAAGAACCAGCTCTTGTTTTCATTGATTTTTGCTATTGTTTTATTCTTCTCAATTTTATTTATTTCTTCTCTGATTTTTATTATGTCTTCCTTCTGCTGACCTTAGGCCTCTTTTGTTCTTCTTTTTCCAATTTAGATAATTGTAACATTAGACCCTTCATTTGGGATTGTTCTTCCTTCTTTAAATATGCCTGGATTGCTATATACTTTCCTCTTAAGACTGCTTTTGCTGTATCCCACAGTAGTTGGGGCTTTGTGTTGTTGTTGTCATTTGTTTCCATATATTGCTGTATCTCCATTTTGATTTGGTAATTGATCCATTGATTATTTAGGAGCATGTTGTTATGCCTGCATGTGTTTTTGAGTGTTTTTGCTTTCTTTGTACAATTTATTTTAGTTTTATGCCTTAGTGGTCTGAAAAGTTGGTTGGTAGGATTTCAATCTTTTGGAATTTACTGAGGCTCTTTTTGTGGCCTAGTATGTGGTCTATTCTGGAGAATGTTCCATGTGCACTTGAGAAGAATGTGTATCCTGTTGCTTTTGGATGTAGAGTTCTGTAGATGTCTATTAGGTCCATCTGTTCTAGTGTGTTGTTCAGTGCCTCTGTGTCCTTACTTATTTTCTGTGTGGTGGATCTGTCCTTTGGAGTGAGTGGTGTGTTGAAATCTCCCAGAATGAATGCATTGCATTCTATTTCCTCCTTTAATTCTGTTAGTGTTTGTTTCACATATGTTGGTGCTCCTGTATTGGGTGCATATATATTTATAATGGTTATATCTCTTGTTGGACTGAGCCCTTTATCATTATGTAATGTGCTTCTTTATCTTTTGTTACTTTATTTTGAAGTCTATTTTGTCTGTTACTAGTATTGCAACACCTGCTTTTTTCTCTCTGTTGTTTGCATGAAATATCTTTTTCCATCCCTTGACTTTAAGTCTGTGCATGTCTTTTGGTTTGAGGTGAGTCTCTTGTAAGCAGCATATGGATGGATCTTGCTTTTTTATGCATTCTATTACTCTGTGTCTTTTGATTGGTGCATTCAGTCCATTTACATTTAGGGTGATTATTGAAAGGTATGTACTTATTGCCATTGCAGGCTTTAAGTTTGTGGTTACCAAAGGTTCAAGGTTAACTTCTTCACTATCTTACTGTCTAACTTACTCGCTTATTGAGCTATTATAAACATGGTCTGATGATTCTTTATTTCTCTCCCTTCTTATTCCTCCTCCTCCCTTCTTCATATGTCGGGTGTTTTGTTCTGTGCTCTTTTTAGGAGTGCTCCCATCTAGAGCAGTCCCTGTAGGATGTCTTGTAGAGGTTGTTTGTGGGAGGCAAATTCCTTCAACTTTTGCTTGTCTTTGAATTGTTTAATTCCTCCTTCATATTACAATTATATTCCTGCTGGATACAGTAGTCTTGGTTTGAGGCCCTCCTGTTTCATTGCATTAAGTATATTATGCCATTCTCTTCTGGCCTGTAGGGTTTCTGTTGAGAAGTCTGATGATAGCCTGATGGGTTTTCCTTTGTAGTTGACCTTTCTTTTCTCTTTAGGTACCTTTAATACTTTGTCCTTGTCTTTGATATTTGCCATTTTAATTATTATGTGTCTTGGTGTTGCCCTCCTTGGATCCCTTGTCATGGGAGTTCTGTGTACCTCTGTGGTCTGAGAGGCCATTTTCTCCCCTAGTTTGGGGGAAGTTTTCAGCAATTATTTCTTCAAGGACATTTTCTATCCCTTTTCTCTCTCTCTTCTTCTTCTGGTACCCCTATAATGTGGATATTGTTCCCTTTTGATTGGTCACTCAGCTCTCTTAAAATTCTTTCATTCCTGGAGATCCTTTTATCTCTCTCTGCATCAGCTTCTCTGCGTTCCTGTTCTCTGTTTTCTAGTCCATTAATGGTCTCTTGCATCTTGTCCATTCTGTTTTGAGGTCCTTCCAGAGCTTGTTTTATTTCTGTATTCTCCTTCCTTAGTTCTTGCATATTTCTCTGCAAATCCATCAGCATGGTTATGACTTTTGTTTTGAATTCTTTTTCAGGAAGACTGGTTAAATCTATCTCCCCGGGTTCCTTTACAGTGGAAGATGTAGCAGATATCGAAGTTGTCTGGGTTAGTCTTGTCTGGATCAAATTTTTTTGCCTTTTCATGTTGATAGGTGCAGTGGTGAGCTATTGGCTTTCTGTCAGCTGGGAGAGCTAAGGCTTTCCACTTGCTCCTGGTCCTCTTTACTGGGACAACTGCGACCCCTAGTGGCTTGTGTTGGGCAATTGCATGTAGACTGGGTGTCTGTATCTTGCCTGGCTGGTATTTAGGAAGCTACCTTGCTGTGGGCGTGGCCAGCCTCAGGCTGCTGCTCTGCTATGGCAGGGCCCCGGAGGGGTAATGGATGGGGTGCTGTTTGGCTGTTTACCTCTTTGAGGGGTCTCAGAGCTGTTGCCCAGGGGGTTCGTGCGCCCGGAGTTCCCTGGAATTTCTAGCTGCTGGGCTGTGATCCAGAATGCTTCTGTCCAGCTGTGGCGTCCCTATCCCTTTAAGGCTTTCATAAAGCACTTGCTTTTCTTTGTCACATGGGCGCCGGCTTCGGGACCCGCTCAAAGGTCTTGCTGCCCTGTTTCCCTAGTTTCCAGCACCCCATGCATGCACTTTGTCTGTGCTCTGGTGCGGATGGCTAGGGCTGGGTGATTAGCAGTCCTGGGCGCCCTCTCCCTCCCTGCTCCGACTCCTCTCCTCCTGCCGGGAGCTGGGGTGAGGGACCTCGGGTCCCACCGGGCCGGGGCTTGTATCTTACCCCTTTCTCCAGGCGCTGGGTTCTCGCAGGTGTGAATGTAGTCTGGCTGTTGTCCTGTGTCTTCTGGTCTCTCTTTTAGGGTTAGTTGTATTTGTTGTATTTTCAAAAATATATATGTTTTTGGGAGGAGATTCCCATTGTCCTACTCACGCTGCCATCTTGGCCCCACCTCTCACAAACTCTTTTCTTTTCTTTCCTTTAGAGACTGCAGTTACCCATATGTTAGGTCACTTGAAGTTGTTCTACAATTCTGTTCTACAATTCAGGAGTGGGTTTGTATTATGCTTTCAGTTACATTATACTACAAGATTCTTAGCAATAGCTAGGCTTCAGGATGTGGATTCATTATACCTGTTTTATGATTGGTGGATGTAAAGTTTAGAAAGGTTAAGTGCTCAAAATCATAAGTTAAGTATATGAAGCGTTTATATAAAAACCCAGAATTTCTTGTTAAATAGCCTATTTGTACTCATGGTTATGTTTAATATACAAAGAAACTTTAATTCATGTTTTTTTAAACTAAAAGCTTCAGTATGAATATTATTTTCATTTAAAGAATATTCCTGAAAAGTTTAGAGAAAATTAAAGCCTTTACTTTCAGAATACAGTCTGTTTGCTTTAATGACTAATTAGTTTACATATGTAAAATAAGTCTGTCTTTCTTATAGTATATAATTAAGATGCACTGCTAGATAGCATTGTCTGTTTAATTAAGGCAACTGGATACTAGTGGATTGTGGCACAAGTTATCTTAAGAGGTGTGAGTAGAATAAACCACAGACTAATGCAAAAAATATAATAGAGTCATTGAGTTCAAAATACTTTCCACGTAATAAAACATAAAGCATATTTGAATACTTTAATTAAAATTTCAGTCATTCTTAACATTGCAAATACATTTAGGAAAAAAAACAAAGAAAAACAATACCTGAAGCTTACTTGCTTTTCAAGATGTGGTGCATTTCATGTTATTCAAAACAACAAAGTCCCCAATGGGAAGCATTTCTTTGCTTGGAGTGTCCTATAATATACCAGTCTTAGTAAACTTTAGTGATGGTGTTAGGTAGCTGAGGGTTTAGTGGGATAGACACTGCCTGTGTCTCTGTCTTTCATGGGAGAACTGTTATCCCTCTCATTTTACTTAGGGGATATCTGAAGGAGTGGAGGCATTAGAATGGGCTTTGTAATGACTTAATCCTACATTCAAATTCCAGTCTCGATATTTATTTTCTGGTAAATTAGGAGAGGACGCTTAATTTTTCTGAGATTCATCAGTCTCAGTAATGACAAAATTATATCTGCCTCATAGATGAGGATTGATCCAGGTTTTGTAGGACCTGAAGCTACATTTTTCAGAGTGCTCTTTAAGGAGAAGAATACAAAATAGGAATATGAGCATTTGTTTAGAATTATAAAAAGAAATGAAAATGACATATAAATTTGAAGCTGACAAATTATACAAATATAAAAAAATCCAAATTTTTAATTAATTAACTGCCTTACACATCCATTTTCTTTGCTTTACTGTATATTCTTGGATGATGTCTTTATATTATAACACTTTTGAATTATTTAGAGAGAATGGAAATACAATTCAGTCTCCCCTTTAGCATGGTTGATTATTTTTAAATTAATAATGACAATTTAGAAAAGGCTCTTTCAATTTTACAAATAAGTATTGATTATGTCATATGGATTTTAAAGGTTATTTTCAAACTTAGGAAACTTTCCTCAAGTTTCCTTTGTATATAAGATATTTCAAATGTATTTTCTGTACTATTGCTGTAGTTCCATATCCTTTAAACACAGAAATTTTAGTAAATACAGTTTCACATAATTTCCAATTTTTAAAATGCATGGTGACTTTGTAGTCATATCCATTATTAAGTGTATACTTGACAGAAGAAATACTGTTGTGATGAGGTCTTGATGAGAACTGAATACTCCTCTTGCAATTTTATACTTCTTAAAACTGTGAGAATATTCTGAGAACAGCAAAAACCTTTTGAGCTTTGTACTTTTCATGCCTCCATTATTTAATTTGTCTGTTGTTAGTGTTCTTTAACAGATTTATATACTGTCATGATCTATTGCCTTATACCATTGTGATTTGATGATGGGTGGCTAGCACAGTGTCCTTTAAAAGAGTATTCACCATTCCTATACAGTGTATTTAGAATGACTTCACCATACACGAAGGGGCTTTCATCTACTAAATACAAATTTTATGAATTCCCAAATTTCCCATGGCTACTTTACAAGGAGAAGTATGACAGAGGTGAAATTGTTTAAATAGAATATCAGTCTTAACTATCTGTGGTTAAAATATTATAGTTGTATGAACTTAACATAATTTAGGGCCAAAGAAAGCAATTGCTAGGTTCTCACCTTTGGAAGAGGCTACGTGAATAAACGGCTCTGAAGCTTAAAGTTCATTAGGTACATGGCAAATCTGCTTCTAATTTAATATTTATTAAGTGTATAAATTAAAGAGTGCATTCATCTGTATGTATCTTTTAATATTTTCTCCATGAAACCAACTGACATAATACCATAAGAAGAATACGACCTATTTATTTTTTCTATTTCAAATTTCAGAAACTTTTATGCTGATCAGAAAAAAGTTTCTAGATAAAATCTCAGTAAGATCCTTCTTGGTCCTTATTACAACAAAGAATTAACCAAGTATTTCCAGTTTAATTTTTTAAGTCAGAGAGTAACACCTTATTAAAATACCACAATATGTATTTTAATTACAAGCCTCTAACAATTGATTATGATATTCAAACGTCTTAGTTAAATGCGTTCCTATTTTTCTTGAAATTGCTTTTTGATAAGTTTATCATGAAACGCTGTGATCATTTTATGATATAAAGCAAGTGATTTAATAAAAATATTAGGGCATTATTAAATTTTTATTATCTGGGCATAATCCCTTAATAATAAAAACACTACCTTGAGAGGAATCTCTTATTATTCTCATTTTCTAAAGGCCTATCTTTGCTGGATAATGATTTTGCATGTAATTCCAGAAGTTCTGTAACATTTTTATCAGCTTCCTTAAATAGAATTTGCCATTCTACTTGAAAATCAGTTTGTATTTATTTTCCCTTATATTTTGTGATATTTAATATATAGAAAAATTAGACTATCCAACCAAGCAGGCACAGACATTTTTGTAAAATAGTTGTGGCTGATTTGGGAAGACTATCAGTCTGTTCAAGTTGCCAAAACGAATACCTAAGACAGGGTCATTTAAACAATGGAAATTTATTTTGACACAGTTTTGGAGGCTGCAAGTCCCAGATGAGTCAAGTGCTGGTAGAGCTGGTTTCTGGTGGGACTTTTTTTTTTGTGGCTTGTAGATGACCGTCTTACTGTGACCTTACTTGGTCTTTTTTCTGTGTATATACATGGAAAGAAAAAGATCACTGGTGTCTCTTCTCTTCTTATAAGAACAGTAGTCCTAAAGTATTAGGGCCTCACCTTTATGATCTCATTTAACCTTAATTCTTTAAAAGTCTTATCTCCAAATACAATCATATTGGGGATTAGGGCTTCAACATAAGAATTTTGAGGAACATTTCTCAGCCTTTAAAAGGGCCTAATATTATAAATGCTCAGATTATTAATAACTGTATTCATGCTATTTTTCCTTCATAACTGTGCATAATGAATATTAGATAATAAATGCCTACTGTATTGTAATTTTTCTTTAAACACTAAATATTTCACTCTACTCCCTTCTTACCTTCATATGTTCTGAAGAGAAGTTCAATCTAATTCTTATCTTTGTTTCTCCAAAAACATAGTGTTTTTGTTTCGCCTGCTGCCTTTCAAGATTTTTCTGTTTTGGGTTTTCTGCAATTTAAATATGATATGCCCTGGTGTATTTACTTTTTTATCCTGCTTGGTATAAAAAGGTGCTTTCTGGACCTGTGATTTTGTGAACATTATTAATTTTGAAAAGTTCTTTGTCATTACTATTTCAAATATTTCATCTCCTTCCCTTTTTCTTCTAGTATTTGTATTATGTGTATGTTGCGCTTCTTGAAATTGTTACACAGTTCTTGCATGTTGTTTTTTTAATTTCATTATTTTTCTTCCTTCATTTCAGATTCCAAAGTTTCTATTGACGTATTTTCAAACTTACAGATCCTTTTTTCAGCTGTGTTCAATCTAGTAGTGCACTCATCAAAGGCATTCTTTACTACTGTTGCATTTTTTTTCCCTTCAAGCATTTCTTTTTTATTCTTTCTTAGAGTTACCATATCTCTGCTTATAGCATCCATCCATTCTTTCATGATGTCTGCTCTGTCCATTAAACCCTTTATCATGTTAATCACAATTATTTTAAATTCTTTATCTGACCATTTCAGTATCTATATATCAGTCTCATTTTTGCTTTGTCTTTTTTTTTTATTTTTTTGGTATTATTAATCTACAACTACATGAACAACATTATGTTTATGAGGCTTTCCCCTTCACCAAGTCCCCCCTACATACCCCTTCACAGGCAATGTCCATCAGCATAGTAAGATGCTATAAAATCACTACTTGTCTTCTGTGTGTTCTAGAGCCCGTGCGGGACACAACCCCACATTGTACATGCTAATTGTAATGCCCCCTTTCTTTTTCCCACCCTTATCCCTCCCTTCCCACCCATCCTCCCCAGTCCCTTTCCCTTTGGTAACTGTTAGTCCATTCGTGGGTTCTGTGATTCTGCTGCTGTTTTGTTCCTTCAGCTTTTCTTTGTTCTTATACTCCACATATGAGTGAAATCATTTGGTACTTGTTCTTCTCCACTTGGCTTATTTCACTGAGCATAATACCCTCTAGCTCCATCCATGTTGTTGCGAATGGTAGGATCTGTTTTTTTCTTATGACTGCGTAATATTCCATTGTGTGTATGTACCACATCTTCTTTATCCATTCATCTGCTGATGGACATTTAGGTTGCTTCCATTTCTTGGCTATTGGAAATAGTGCTGTGATAAACATAGGGGTGCATATGTCTTCTTCAAACTGGGCTGCTGCATTCTTAGGGTAAATTCCTAGAAGTGGAATTCCTGGGTCAAATGGTATTTCTATTTTGAGCATTCTGAGGAATCTCCATACTGCTTTCCGCAATGGTTAAACTAATTTACATTCCCACCAACACTGTAGGAGGGTTCCTCCACAACAGTGTAGGAGGGTTCTGGTGAGGAAAAATCTCACCAGCATTTGTTGTTGTTTGTCTTTTGGATGGTGGCGATCCTTACTGGTGTGAGGTGGTATCTCATTGTGGTTTTAATTTGCAGTTCTCTGATGACAAGCATGGAGCATCTTTTCATGTGTCTGTTGGCCTTCTGAATTTCTTCTTTAGAGAACTGTCTATTCAGCTCCTCTGCCCATTTTTTAATTGGATTATTTGCTTTTTGTTTGTTGAGGAGCATGAGCTCTTTATATATTTTGGATGTCAACCTTTTATCGGACCTGTCATTTATGAATATATTCTCCCATACTGTAGGGTTTGTTCTATTGATGGTGGCCTTTGCTGTACAGAAGCTTTTCAGTTTGATATAGTCCCACTTGTTCATTTTTGGTTTTGTTTCCCTTGCCTGGGGAGATATGTTCATGAAGAAGTCACTCATGTTTATGTCTAAGAGATTTTTTACCTGTGTATTTTTCTAAGAGTGTTATGGTTTCATGACTTACATTCAGGTCTTTGATCCATTTCAAATTTACTTTTGTGTATGGGGTTAGACAGTGATCCAGTTTCATTCTCTTACATGTAGCTGTCCAGTTTTGTCAGCACCATCTGTTGAAGAGATGGTTGTTTCCCCATTGTATGTCCATGGCTCCTTTATCATGTATTAATTGACCATATATGCTCGGGTTAATGTTTGGAGTCTCTATTCTGTTCCACTAGTCTGTGGCTCTGTTCCTGTGCTAGTACCAAATTGTCTTGATCACTGTGGCTTTGTAGTAGAGCTTGAAGTTGGGGAGAGAGATCCCCCCCCACTCTATTCTTCCTTCTCAGGATTGCTTTGGCTATTCAGGGTCTTTGGTGGTTCCATATCAATTTTTGAACTATTTGTTCCAGTTCATTGAAGAATGCTGTTGGTAATTTGATAAGGATTGCATCAAATCTGTATATTGCTTTGGGCAGGATGGCCATTTTGACGATATTAATTCTTCCTAGCCAGGAACATGGGATGAGTTTCCATTTGTTAGTGTCCTCTTTAATTTCTCTTAAGAGTGTCTTGTAGTTTTCAGGGCATAGGTCTTTCACTTACTTGGTTAGGTTTATTCCTAGGTATTTTATTCTTTTTGATGCAATTGTGAATGGAATTGTTTACCTGATTTCTCTTTCTATTAGTTCATTGTTAGTGTATAGGAAAGTCACAGATTTCTGTGTGTTAATTTTGTATCCTGAAACTTTGCTGAATTCCGATATTACTTCTAGTAGTTTTGGAGAGGAGTCTTTAGGGTTTTTTATGTACAATTTCATGTCTTCTGCAAATAGTGACAGTTTGACTTCTTCTTTACCAATCTGGATTCCTTGTATTTCTTTGTTTTGTCTGATTGCCATGGCTAGGACCTCCAGTACCATGTTGAATAATAGTGGGGAGAGTGGGCATCCCTGTCTTGTTCCCGATCTCAGAGGAAAAGCTTTCAGCCTCTTGCTGTTCAGTATGATGTTAGCTGTGGGTTTATCGTATATGGCCTTTATTATGTTGAGGTACTTGCCCTCTATGCCCATTTTTTGAGTTTTTATCATGAATGGATTTTGAATTTTGTCGAATGCTTTTTCAGCATCTATGGAGATGATCATGTGCTTTTTGTCCTTTTTGTTGATGTGGTGGTTGATGTTGATGGATTTTCGAATGTTGTACCATCCTTGCATCCCTGGGATGAATCCCAGTTGGTCATGGTGTATGATCCTTTTGATGTGTTTTTGAATTCGGTTTGCTAATATGTTGTTGAGTATTTTTGCATCTATGTTCATCAGGGATATTGGTCTGTAGTTTTCTTTTTTGGTGGGGTCTTTGCCTGGTTTTGGTATTAGAGTGATGCTGGCTTCATAGAATGAGTTTGGGAGTATTCCCTCCTCTTCTATTTTTTGGAAAACTTTAAGGAGAATGGGTGTTATGTCTTCTCTGTATGTCTGATAAAATTCAGAGGTAAATCCATCTGGCCCGGGGATTTTGTTCTTGGGTAGTTTTTTGATTACTGCTTCAATTTCATTGCTGGTAATTGGTCTGTTGAGATGTTCTGTTTCTTTCTGGGTCAGTCTTGGAAGGTTGTATTTTTCTAAGAAGTTGTCCATTTCTTCTATGTTTTCCAGCTTGTTAGCATATAGGTTTTCATAGTATTCTCTAATATGTTTTTATATTTTTAAATATAGTTTATGTATAGTACTATATTGGTTTCAGATTAACAACTGATTCATAAATTATATATATTACTAAATGCTCATGATAATAACCATCCTTCACACAAAGATATTACAATATTGTGAGCTTTATTACCTATATTATACTTCCATCACTGAGACTAACTTACTACAGTTTGAAGTTTCTAACTCTTTATCCCTTTTACATATTTTACCCATTGTCCTACTCTTTGTGTTTATAAGTCTATTTCTTTGTTGTTCATTAGTTTTGTTTTTCAGATTCTACATGTAAGTGAAACTGTATGTTATTGCTCTTTCTCTGACTGACATTTCACTTAGCATAATACTTCCTAGGTCCATCCATATTGTTGCAAATGGCAAGATTTCTTCTTTTTATGGCTGAATAATATTCCAGTGTATATATATATATATATATATATATATATATATATATATATATATATATATATATATATATATATATATACCATGTCTTTTTTATCCATCTGTTGGTGGACTTTTGAATTGCTTCCATATCTTGGTTATTGTAAAAAATTCTGCAATAAACATAGAGGTTTTTTTAACTTTTTAAGTCACTGATTTTACTTTCTTTGGGTAGATTTCTAGAAGTGGAATTGCTGAGTCATATGGTATTTCTAGTTTTAGTTTTTTGAGGAACTTCCGTACAGCTTTTCATAGTGGCTCCACCAAGTTGCAATCCCATAAACAGTGTATAATGGTTCCCTTTTCTCCACATTCACATTTGTTATTTCTTGTCTTATTAATGTTAACCATTATGAGTCGTGTGATGAGATATGTCATTTTGGTTTTGATTTGCATTTCCCTGATGATAAGTGATGATGAGCATCTTTTCATGTGTGTGTTGGCCATTTATATGTCTTTCATTGGAAAAATGTTTATTCAGGTCCTCTGCCCACTTTCTAATCAGATTGTTTTTTTCTTTTTTTGTGTTGAGTTGTATGTTTTTTTAATATATACTTTGGATATTAGCCTGTATGTGCCACTATATTCTCCCAAACAGTAGGTTGCTTTTTTATTTTGTTGGTAGTTTCCTTTGGGTGTGCAGAAACTTTTTAGTTCTATGTAGTTCCACTTCTTTATTTGTACTTTTGTTTCCCTCACCTGGAGAGACATATTCAGAAGAAAATTTCTGACGTTGGTGTTTAAAAATGTACTGCCTATGTTTTCTTCTAGTAATTTTATGGATTCAGGGCTTATTGTTAAGTTTTTAATCTATTTTGAGTTGTTTTTTTATATGGTGTAAGACAGTGATCCTCTTTCATTGTTTTCCACGTAGCTCTCCAGTTTTCCCAACACCACTTATTGAAGAGACTGCCTTTCCCCCACTGTATATTGTTGCCTCCTTTGTCATATATTAATTGACCCCATTGGTATGGTTTTATTTCTGGACTCTCTGTTCTGTTCCATTGGTCTACATATCTGTCTATGTATCTGTCTACGTACTAGTGCTATACTATTTTGATTACTGTAGTTTTGTAGTACACTTTGAAATCAGAGAGAGTGATACCTTCTGGTTTGCCCTTCTTTTAGGCGTCTTTTATAGTTCCTTACAAATTTCAGGATTATTTACTCTAGTTATGTGAAATATGTCATCAGAATTTTCATAGGGATTGCATAGACTCTGTAGATTGCACTGGGCAGCATGGTGATTTTAACAACATTAATTCTTCCTGTCTATGAGCATGGAATAGCTTTCCATATATTTGTGTCTTTTTCAGTTTCTTTCATCAGCATCTTACAGTTTTCAGAATACAGGTCTTTCTCCTTCTTGGTTAGATTTATTCCTAGATATTTTACTCTTTTTGAGTAATGTAACTGGGATTGATTTCTTAGTGTCTTTCTCTCCTGGGTCATTATTAGTATATGGAAATGTGATAGGTTTCTGTACATTAATTTTGTACTGTGTGATTTAACTGAATTCATTAATAATTGTAATAGCTTTTTGATGGAATCTTTTAGGGTCTTCAAAATATAGTATCACGTCATCTGCAAATAGTGACAATTTTACTTCTTCCTTACCAATTTGGATGCCTTTTATTAGTTTTTATTGTCTCATTGCTGTGGCTAGAACTACTAGCACGTGGAATAAAAGTGGTGAAGTGGGTATCCTTGTCTTTTTCCTCATCTTAGAGGAGAGTGTTCAGCTTTTCACCACTAAGTGTAATGTTAACTGTAGTTCTGCCATACATGACCTTTATTATGTTGAGATATGCGCCCTCTATGCCCTCTTTTTTGAATTTTCATCATGAATGGGTATTGAATTTTGTCAAATGATTTTCCAGCATCTGTTGAGATGATCATATGTTTTTTATCCTCTTTTTGTTAATGTGGTGGATCACATTGATTGATTTGTGGATATTGAACCATCCTTGCATTCCTGGGTTTAAAGCCTGCTTAATCACAGTGAATGATATTTCTAGTGTATTTTTTAATTTGGTTCCTTAATATTTTGTTGAGAGTGTTTGCCTCTATGTTCATTAGGGATATTGGTTTGTAATTTTCTTTTTTTGTAGTGTACTTATGTAGTTTTGGTACCAGAGTGATGCTGGTCTCATAGAATGAATTTTTATACTCCCTTCCTCTTTAACTTTCTGAAATAGTTTAAGTAGGAAAATGTTTGGTGGAAATCTCTTGTGAAGTCATCTGGTCCTGGGATTTTGTTTCCTGGGAGTTTTTTTATTACCATTTCAATTTCATCACTAGTAATTGGTATGTTCAAACTTTCCATTTCTTTCTGATTCATTCTTGGAAGACCATATACTTTTAGGGATTTATCCATCTCTTCTAGGTTGCCGAGTTTGTTGGCATATAATTTTTGATAATGCTCTTTTATAATTGTTTGTATTTCTGTGGTGTTGGTTGTAACTGTCCTTTTTCATTCCTGATTTTATTTGAGTCCTATTTCTTTCTTTCTTGATGAGTCTAGCCATAGGTTTATCAATTTTATGTTTTCAAAGAACCAGCCATTAGTTTCATTGATCTTTTCTATTGGGCTTTAGTTTCTATATCATTTATTTCCACTGTGATCTTTGTTATTCCTATTCTTCTACTAACTTTGGACCATGCTTGTTCTTCTTTTTCTAGTTCCTTTGGGTGTTGAGTGAGATTGTTTATTTGAGATGTTTCTTACTTCTTGAGGTAACCCTGTAGTGCTACAAACTTCCCTCTTAGTACTACTTTCTTGCATCCCAAATATTTTGAACTGTTGTATTTCTGTTTCATTTGTCTCCAAGTAATTTTTTACTTCTGATTTTCTTATGACCCATTTGTTGTTCAGCAGCATGCTGCTTGACTCCACATGTTTATGCTTTCCCTATCTTTTTTCTTGTCATTGATTTCCAATTTCATACCATTGTGATTAGGAAAAGGTAATTGATATGATTTCAATTTTCTTGAATTTTTTGAGATTTGCTTTGTAGTTTAACATGTGATCTGTTCTGGAGAGTGCTCCACGTGTGCTTGAAAAGAATGTGTATTCTACCATTCTTGGATGTAATGGTATGTATATATCTGTTAACTCCATTTGTTCTAATGTGTCACTCAAATCCACTTTTTTCTTACTGCTTTTCTGTCTGAATGATCTCTCCATTGGTGTAAGTGGGGTGTTGAAGTCTCCTAATATGGCATTATTCATTTATTACATAAATTTATTATGTAAATCTCTTCCTTTGTGTCTATTAATATTTAATACTCACATGCTTTCTGTTGGGTGCACAGATATTTGCAATTGTTATATCTTCTTACTGGATTGTGCCCTTAATCATTATATAATGTCCTTGTTTACCTCTTGTTACAGTCTTTGTTGAAGTCTATTTTGTCTGATGTAAATATTGGTACTCTAGTTTTATTTTCATTCCCATTTGCATGGAATACTTTTTTCATCCTTTCATTTTCAGTCTGTGCTTATCTTTAGGTATGAAGTGAGTCTTATGTAGACAGCAAAACATGTGTCTTGATTTTTCATCCAGTCAGTCACCTTATGTGTTTTGCTTGCAGCATTTAGTCAATTTACATTTAAAATAAGCATTGATAGGTAAGTAGTTATTACCATTTTGTTAAATGTTTCCCAGTTGTTTTTTGTTGTTCTTCTCTTATCCTTTCATCCTCTCTTGCTCTTCCCTTGTGCTCTGTGACTTTCTTTTGCGTTGTGTTTGGATTCTGTTCTGTTTTGTGTGTATGTGTGTGTTGTATACTTAACATGTTTTTGGATTGTGGTTACTATGGGATTCTTATATGACATCTTACCTGTATAGCAATCTATAAGTTGATGGCCACTATAAGTTTGAACACATTCTAATAATACTGCATTTTTTAATCTCTCTCTACCACATTTTATGTATATGATGAGTAGGCCTTTGTCATGGAGATCACTCTAGGTATATTTCAATGTATACATTTTCCCTCCCCTGCCAATGTCATTAGGCTGTTTACCTCCATGAAGCTAGTCCTTTAAGGTAAAAGCCTAGAAAATGTTGTAGCCTCCTTCCTAAATCTCAGGAGTTTCCCTTGCTCTCAAGTCATGCATACTGGCCTCCAGCTATTCATCAAAACATGTGAACAGTGCCTAGCACATTGTGTTACATGTTTGTTGTTATTATTTCTTTTAATCCTATGATAATATCCTGAAATATTCTTTTTACAGAAGAAGGAACAAAGTCACAAATGGTTTAAATAAATTGACTGCTATTAAGTGGCTAGTCCAGACTCCTAAACTATACTTGTACTTGGAGATAATATAGAAGAAAAATTCCTCTTCCTAATCTCATGATTGGCTTAGCAGTTTTTATATGTTCCTAACCTATAGTAATGGGGTAATGCTATTGAGATGCTAATTTTTATACATCTATAAATTCAGATATTGTGGATGAAATACATGTATCTCACAGGTCAGCCTTACTCTGCACAAGTTTTCATTGGTAAAACTAGGCTTTATGTAAAAAAAAGAAATCTAAAAAACTGCTATAGAGTCCCAATACATTTTATTACATGGTTAATTAAACATTCAGTTTTCATGGGCCATTCATCAGATATTGAAATGATGTTTTGAAATAGTATGATCATGCAGGGATTATGTAGGGCCATGCATTCTCAATTCCCTCCAGACACTCCCATTCAGGTCCCCAGGGAACTGCAGTATTGTTGTTCTTATCTCTTTTACTTTGTAATTTTCCTTCCCATTGTTTTTTCCCATCTTCATATTTGGGTAAGACCAGTACCAGTGCCCTATATCAGTCAAGTGTCCTTTTCAAAACTTCTGCTTATACTGGCACTGGGAGTACCAGTCACCAAACAATAAATACTGATTGTAGGAATGATCAATATTTATCTATCAGGAATTTGCTGCTTTCATGTATCACTGTTGTTGTTGGTATAAAAGTGTCTTCTCCAAGATTTATGGCTGCTGGAAGATTTTGGGGGTAGTTCTACATTCCCTTTTATAGCAGGAACCAGAAAGTATGGTTTTCATTCTCAAGCAAACCATAAAATATACTATAAGAGAGAATAAAACCGCCAAACTCTTCTGAGAGGGATTCCCACTTGGTGAATCTTTAAATGCTCACAAATCCAGAATTACATTGTTTTTGATGCAGTTTTCTTTCAGGGAATTCACCACCTTCCTTAGTCTGTTAAGTATTGTATTAACCTTCTCAGATATACTGTACCCCAGTAGAATTTCACTGAACTTTAGAAAAATCCCAACATACTAATAGCTCTTTCATGTCAGTGCATATTAAGACCTCCTTCCTCACCATTCATGTCATCAGAATTTGGCGCACAATCTATTATTGCTTCAATATATGTTTCAAAATGACTTGAGAAGAGACAGCTTTTAATTTTCCTGCTATTTTCCTTCCAGAAAGCTTTGCTATATTCAAAAGAGAAAAAAGTTAATTTAAGTAAAAATGAGAAAATATAGTATGGGGGAGGGTGGGGAAGATACACACATTTGCAGTAGCATATACCCACATGTGTGTGTACTGAATGGGATATTTTGACTGAGCAGAGGGATGAAGTTTTTATTTTGTTGGTGTGTTGTGTTAGGAGCTATCCTTCTCCCCATTAATGAATTTAAGTCAGGGATTTAGCTAAAGCTAATATGTGCTTGGAGGCAGCACATTTTCTCTACATGCATGTTTTAATTCATTAATTCATATAGAGAAATTTGGAAGTACACCAGTGAATAAGGGGTCTTAAATCCTCATCTACTTAAGCTAAAACCTGTAAAAAGGTGTAAAACGTTTGCTATGGAAAAAGGTGGGCACCGTGAGTGGAGTTGACAGATGTCTTATTGAAGGAAAGGACAGTGGGATTTCCTGTGAATTAACCCAGCATGTTGTAATGATAGCAGGGTTCTTGTTCATGGAGCTGAAGAATGAACTTCACAAACATTCAAGGTAGGAGAGCAAGGTAGAGGTTTTTATTTAGAGATAAAGTGAAAGGACAGAGCTCCTGGCTCATGCCAGGAGGGGACAGGAGAATCCCTGGTAGTGTGTTGTCTAGGGGTTCTTATGCATAGTTGAGGATTTTCAGGAATGGGGGTAAAGGGCTAGGGCTGAAGACTTAGTAAGACTACCTGCCCTGCCCCAAAGGTGGGCTGGGTTGTTGTCTGTTTGCTTGAGCTGTTTATAGTTGAGATTGCTTACCAAATTAGTCTTTTGCCTAGGTTGCAGATTACTTGATTAGGATTAGAGGATAAAGAACAGCACATAGGTACAGTTAAAAATAAGCTGGGCCTTTTAGCAGTCTAAGGCAAATTTTACAGTGTCATGATCTAATTGATACAGTGAAGTCATGGCTTATGCTGAGATACTCTTCTTTATTTGCAGAACATTCAAACATTCCAGGCCAAGTTACTCCTGGCCTTTTGAGCTTTAACTGATCTCACTAAAGAATGTCCATATTCCTAGTGTGGTATCTTTACCCTAGAGAATTAGTGTGACTCTGACTTTGCATAATGCTTAACACAGTTTCAATAGGGACTTCTTTACACATTATTACACCATTTTGACTGCAATTATCTTACTTTGATTTTTTTCCGGAGGCCATCACCCTACTCTGCCTAAACCCATGGTCCCTGTCTCAGTAAGGGAAGGGGAAATCTCAGGAGTGAACTAGATTCAGCATCGGGACTTCACTGTCAGTTTTTTTGTCGTTGTTACCACAAAAAGTCTAAAGCTGTTTCTAGAACTCCTCCTGATCTTGTTACTGTGAGTGTGTGTGTGTGTGTGTGTGTGAAGCAAAAGAGCACAGTGTGTCGTTTTAATACCTCAACTGGTATCTCAGTTGATGTTGATGATGACTACAAATTTTCTTCAGTATTTAATGGTATTTATTTTTAGTTATCAACTCATTGTTACTGAATTCGATGGGCATTAAAAGTACCCTTAGATATTCTTTCATAATATGTTAAGATGGGTATTTCAGAGAAATATGTAGAATGTGGGATAATCAACCAGGAAAGAAGCCTGGAACCTTTGGAAATTAAGGTTTTAGTGGAGAGGTAATATCACTTTTATTCATGGGGTAATAAAGCCAATTCAGACCAGTTATACACTAGTGTTATTTGAAACTATCATAAAAAATGCCATAACAAGAAAAAAATGAATTAAATCTTATACATATTTATTTATATTTGCTCTAGCTTACATCTGACAACATAGATTATCCATTGGGTATATTTTCATATATAAGTTCACTGACACCATTGTCATCAGACAGTGACAACTGGATAATTCATTTTTCTTCGTTGGTGCCTGAAAGTAATTTCATTTTCTACAAGAAATTATAATTCATGAAAGGCATATTTCTCATTTATTGCCTTGGACAGTGTTATCAAGATATCCATTTTCATATCAGCCCAACTTGAATTTAAGTCTATGTACTAGCATAGGAACATTGGACATGTTATTTAACCTTTCCGGTGTGCCTATTTCTTTATCTATTAAAGAATATAATGAGATAAAAAAAAGAACTAAAATTCAGGGGTGTCATGAGGATTGAAGGGTGAGCATAGCAAATTGTCACATAATGAGTGAAGTTTGCTGCTATTTAACCTAGTTGCCTCTCTCTTTTTCTAGGCATCATTCCCCAGGGGTATAAAGTAGATTCTTGACTGTATATTAGTTCCTTATTACAGGTTGTTGGAATTTCATGCATTTAAATAAGGCACAGTGAAGATTTTTTGTTTGTTTTTTTTTTTTGTTAATAAAGATACAAATTTTTTTACTCTAGAGTTTTTTCTGGCATTTTGTAAGAGTATTATTAGCATTAACTCCACACGCAATTGTGGTAACTTATACATCATTTATGCCCTACTTATTTTCCTGCTATATCATTCAGAAAATGTTGAACCTCGTATCATTCAACCATAAATGAGCTGGCTAGAACTGTGAAGTCATCTGATGTTTTGGGGTATATAATATAAATCTAACAAAAAGCCATATAATTTGTGTTGGTAACCAGGGTTAAAAAATACCATCAGTCAAGTTATGATGTTTTGTATCATAATCAGTCTATGAAACAATGTACCAACTAATTAATCACTTTGACCTATTATTTAATGGGAGTAATTTTTATAAGGATTATAACTGAAAAAATTTCTTAAGAGAGTCTTGAATAATGAACTTTGTGGTTGTTTGATTAGTATTATTTTACTAATTCAACTTTCTTTTTTCTTTGTTCACTGAGATTGATTTCTTACATAGAAATCAATGAAGTAGAAACTTCAGTGATACACTTTTTTGTGTGTATGGTATTGATCACTATTTACTCCACTACTACTTATTAAATAGTAGATGAATACAAAGCAAGTCTACTAGGTATTGGTTGATGATATAAGACAACTTAGATATTAATTTGATATACAAAAGTGACAGTGAACATGAAGGTGGACAAGTTGGACTGAGGATGGATTGAGGAATTATACATTTTATACTCAAAAAAATCATTGTAATAGGACATGCAGTGTGACTATAATTAGAATTGGGTTTAACTTCACACATCTTAAAAAAACACTGGGGCATTCTCAAGATGGTGGCGTGAGTAGGGTGGTGGAAATCTTCTCCCAAAACCATATATATTTTGAAAATACAGCAAATACAACTATTCCTAAAAGAGTGACCAGCAGATACACTATATGAGCCAGGCTACATCTGTAAGAACCCAACATCTCATGGAAAAGAGTAAGATACAAAGCCATGACCTGGCTGGACCCCAGCAGTCCCCCAACCCCAGCTCACTGGAGGGAGGAAAAGAAAAAGAATGGGGAGGAAGTGGAAGCACAAGACTGCTAAATAACCAACCCTAGTAATCTGCCCTGGGAGCACAGACACACATTACATGGTGAACTGGATATTAAAGGAGCGGAAAAGCAAAAACCGAGATAAAGACTGAAAACAGGTTCCCACAGCCAGATGCCCTGGGACAAAAGAAAAGCAGGTGCTTTAAAAGTCTTAAAGGGAGAAGGGTTTAACAGGTGGGCAAAATCATCCTGGCACACTCAGCCCAGCAGGCTGAGAACTTTAAAGAACTTCAGGCGTCCTGACCTCCTGGGTGGCAGCACACCTCTGATATCCCTCATGGCATAAGCAGCCTGCCATTCCTTCCCCACTGCCAGCACTGCAAGCAAACTGGCTGACTCACCATTGCTGCAGAACAGCCTGGGAACAGCCCCACCTACAGCACTCACATAGCTTGACACAGAGGCTGCTCCCTGCATGCAGTTGACTGGCACAGACAGTGGATATGGGCTGAGAGCCCGGGAAGCATGAAGGGGCTTTGTTGTCATGTCAGAACACACACCACTCACTAACGAACCCCTCCAGTGCCCTAGGCCATCCAGAGGGCCACCCCTCCCATGGCAGCTCAGGGGATTAGCCCAGAGGCTGCTCCCTACATGCAGTTGACTGGCAAAGACAATGGAGATGGGTGCAGAGTCCGGGAAGCATGAAGGGGCTTTGCTCTTGTGGGTAGAACATGTGATGCTGGCCTATGACCCCTGCCATTGCACTAGGCCATCTCGAAGGCCGTCCTGCCCACGGCAGCTCAGGATTAACTCAGAGGCTTCTCCCTGTGTTCGGTTAACCAGCACAGACAGCAGAGACAGGCAAGGCAACTGGCAAGCAAAAGGGACTTTGTTCTCCCAGCTTACTCACATGCCACTCACCATCAAATACTCACATGGCCATGAAAAGGCAGAAGAACCTTGTTCAGTCCAAAATCCCACAAATACTAGAGAGAGGGCTTGATGAAACTGAAATCACCAATCTTCCTGAAAAAAAATTCAAAATAAAAGTCATAAACATGCTGATGGAGCTACACAGAAATATTCAAGAGCTAAGAGATGAATTCACGATGGAGATAAAAGAAATGGAAAAAACAATGGAAGGATTTTAGAGCAGATTGGAGGAGGTGGAAGAGACTGTTAATGGAATAGAAATCAGAAAACAGGAGGAAAAACACTGAGGATTCAAGATGGTGATGTGAGAAGTGAGACAGAGAATTCCTCTGAAAAACACATATATTGTGAAAATATAGTTAACACAACTAGCCCTAAAACAGCAACATGAAAGAAGGCTGCACCAGACTTCATACAGACCTCAGGAACAGAGCAGACTGAAAGAAATATGATAACATACAAAAGCCTTACCCCACCCCAGCTCATGGCAGGAGGAAGAGAAATGGAGTGGGGAGGGGGTGGAAGCCTAAGACTGCTGAACACTCAGCCTTAAATGTCTGCTGTGGAGCACAAACCTACATTGTGTGGTGCTCTGGAGGTTGGTGGGGTTGGGGAGCTGGGACAAGCGGAGGGCTTGAGAGATGGAGATTCCGGCCATTTGAGGAGGATGGGGATCCACATCCAGCTGCTCTGGGACAAAAGAAAGGTGGGTGGTCTGAGAGGCTTCCTAGCAGTGAGAGGGCTGCTGAAGGGGCAAGGTTTGCACACAGCTTACTGCACGGGAAAAGAGATAGGTGGAAAAGGTTGTCTCAGCGCACTCTGCCCAGCAGGTTGGGAACTTTGAGGAGCTTCAGGCACTCCATCCCCATGGCTGAATACTCAGCTACAAGGCCCCCCACTGTAAGATGCTGCCTGCTGCACCTTCCTTCTGGCCTGCTGGCACCTGCTCACAAACTGACAGTCACTGCGCTGGTGTCAGGCCAGCCATAGGGAGGCCCCGCCTACAACAGCTAGAGACACAAAGCACAGAGGCTTACACCTGTGTGCTTGGCCCACTGGCTCTGATACTGGAGACAGCACTGCAGCTGGGAATCAGGAAACAGCTCTTTCTTACCATAGGCACCAGCTCCACTCCCCTACAACCCCCCAACCTCACTCTAGGGACTGAGCAGCCCCAGAGACTAGAGCTTGTAGGCACCAGAGGGCACCACATAGAATTATGAAATGTCAAAGGAATGTGGTTCAGACGAAAGTCTCACAAACCCCAGAAAAAGGGCCAAATGAAACTGAACACACCAATCTTCCTGAAAGAGAATTTAAAATAAAAATCATAAACATGCTAATGGAGGTACAGAAAAATATTCAACATCTCAGGGATGAATTTAAGATGGAGATTCAATCATTAAGAAATTCCATATCTGAAATGAAACATACAATGGAGGGATTTTAAAGCAGATTAAATGTAGCAGAAGAGATGGTAAATGGAATAGAAGTTAGAGAAGAGGAATACAAAGAAGCTGAGGCACAGAGTGAAAAAGGATCTCTAAGAATGAAAGAATATTGAGAGAACTGTGTGACCAATCCAAACAGAACAATATTCACATTATAGGGGTACTAGAAGAAGAAGAAGAGAGAAAAAGGGATAGAAAGTGTCATTGAGGAGGTAACTGATGAAAACTTCCTCAATCTAGGGAAGGAGATAGTCTCTCAAGCCATGGAAGTACACAGATCTCCCAACACAAGGGACCCAAGGAAGACAACATCAAGACATAATAATTAAAATGGCAAAGATCAAGGATAAAGACAGACTTTTAAAAGCAGTGAGAGAGAGATAAAAGATCACATACAAAGGAAAATCCATCAGGCTATCATCAGATTTCCCAACAGAAACGTTACAGGCCTTAAGGGAGTGGCGTGATATATTTAATGCAATGAAGCAAAAGGACCTCAAACCAAGAATACTCTATCTGGCCAGGTTATCATGTAAATTTGAAGGAGGGGTTAAACAATTTTCCGATAAGCAAAAGCTGAGAGAATTTGCCTCCCCAAAACCACCACTACAGTGCATTTTGGAGGGACTGCTATAGATGGAAATATTACTAAGGCTAAATAGATGTCATCAGGGAAAATGAATCCACAGCAAAGTAGAAAGTTTGATTACTAAAAAGATGCAAAGTCAAGTAAACTACCCCCAAAGTCAATCAAGGGATAGACAGAGGGTACAAGATATGATACCTAACCTATAAAGAATGGAGGAGGAAAAAAAAGGAGGAAAAATAAAGACCCCTTAGGTTGTGTTTGTAATAGCATATGAAGTGAGTTAAATTAGACTGTTAGATAGTAAGGGAATTACCCTTGAACCTTTGGTAACCACAAATCTAAGTCTGCAATGGCAATAAGTACATACCTATTCATAATCACCCTAAATGTAAATGGTCTGAATGCACCAATCAAAAGACATAGAGTCACTGAATGGATAAAAAAACAAGTCCTGTCTATATGCTGCCTACAAGAGAACTCACTTGAAACCCAAAGACATACACAGACTGAAAGTAAAGGGATGGAAAAAGATACTTCATGCAACTAATAGTGAGAAAAAAGCAGGAGTTGCAATACTTGTATCAGAAAAAATAGACTTCAGACCAAAGAAAGTCACAAGAGACAAAGAAGGACATTATGTAATGATAAAGGTGTCAGTCCAACAAGAGGATATAACTATTATAAATATCTATGCACCCAACACAGGATCACCTACATATATGAAACAAATACTAACAGAATTGAAGGGGAAAGTAGAATGCAACTCATTCATTTTAGGAGACTTCAGCACATCACTCACTCCAAAGGACAGATCAACTAGACAGAATATGAGTAAAGAGATAGAGGCACTGAACAACGTATTAGAACAGATGGAACTTGTGGACATCTACAGAACACTCCATCCAGAAGCAACAGGATACACATTCTTCTCAAGTGCACATGGAACATTTTCAAGTATATATTATATACTAGGCCACAAAAAGAGCCTCAGGAAATTAGAAAAGATTGAATTTGTACAAACCAGTTTCTTAGCTCACAGAGGTATGAAACTAGAAATAAATTACTCAAACAAAATGAGAAAAACCCACAAATACTTGGAGGCTTAATAACATGCTCCTAAATAATCAATGGATCAATGACCAAATAAAAACACAGATCAAGCAATATATGGAGAAAATGACAACAATAATTCAACACCACAAAACCTGTGGAATGCAGTGAAGGCCGTGCTAAAAGGGAAATATATTTCAATACAGGCCTACCTCAGGAAAGAAGAACAATCCCAAATGAACAGTCTAAACTCACAATTAATAAAACTGGAAAAAGAAGAACAAATAAGACCCAAAGCCAGTAGAAGGATGGACATAATTAATATTAGACTACAAATAAATAAAATCCACAATAATAAAAAAATTGAAAGAATCAATGATAGCAGGAGCTGCTCCTTGAGAAAAGAAACAAAATAGATAAACCCCTAGACAGATGTATTAAGATAAAAAGAGTCTACACACATAAACAGAATCAGAAATGAGAACGGAAAAATCACTATGGACACCATAGAAATACAAAGAATTATGAGAGAATACTATGAAAATTATATGCTAACAAACTGGATAGCCCAGAAGAAATGGAAACTTTCTAGAAAAATACAACTTTCCAAGGATGACCCAGGAAGAAACAGAAAATCTGAATAGACCAATTACCAGCAAGGAAATTGAATTGGTAAACAAAAAACTACCTAAGAACAAAACCCCAAACCAGATGGTTTCACTGCTGAATTTTATCAAACATTTAGTGAAGACCTAACACCCATCCTCCTTAATGTTTTCCAAAAAATAAAAGAGCAGGAAATACTCCTAAACTCATTCTATGAGGCCAGCATCACTCTAATACTAAAACCAGGCAAAGACACCAGAAAAAAAAGAAAATTATAGACCAATATCCCTCATGAACATAGATGAAAAAATACTCAACAAAATATTAGCAAACCAAATTCAAAAATACGTCAAAAAGATCATCCATCATGATCAAGTGGGATTCATCCCTGAGATGCAAAGATGGTACAGCATTCGATAATTCATCAACATCATCCACCACATCAACAAAAAGAACAAAAACCACACAATCATCTCCATAAGTGATGAAAAAGCATTTGAAAAATTCAACATCCATTCATGAAAACAACTCTCAAGAAAATGGGTATAGAGGACAAGTACTTCAACATAATAAAGGCCATATATGACAAACCCACAGCCAACATTATACTTAACAGTGAGAAGCTGAAAGCTTTTCCATTAAGATTGGGAACAAGACAAGAATGCCCCTCTCCCAACTTTTATTCAACATAGTTCTGGAGATCCTAGCCATGACAATCAGACAACACAAAGAAATGAAAGGTGTGCAGATTGGTAAGGAAGAAGTTAAACTATTCTTTGTTTGCAGATGACATGATATTGTATATAAAAATCCTAAAAGAATCCACTCTAAAACTACTAGATCTTATATCTGAATTCAGCATAGTTGCAGGATACAAAATTAATACACAGAAATCTGCTGCATTCCTATACACTAATGATAAAGTAGCAGAAAGAGAAATCAGGAAAACAATTCCATTCACAATTACATCAAAAAGAATAAAATACCTAGGAATAAACCTAACCAAGGAAGTGAATGACCTATACTCTGAAAACTACAAGATACTCATGAGGGAAATTAATGAATATACAAATAAATGGAAACACATCCCGTGCTCATGGATAGGAGCTATTAATATTTCAAAATGACCATCCTGCCTGAAGCAATCTACAGATTCAGTGCATCCCTGTTGTAATACCAACAGCATTCTTCAATGAAGTAGAGGAAATAGTTCTAAAATTCATATGGAACCACAAAAGACCTGAATATCCAAAGCAATCCTGAGAAGGAAGAATAAAGCAGGGGGTATCTCACTTCCCAACTTCAAAGTCTACTGCAAAGCCACAATAATCAAGACAGTTTGGTACTGGCAGAAAAACAGACCCATAGAGCAGTGGAACAGAATAGAGATATTAACCCAAGCATATATGGTCCATTAATATACGACAAAGGAGCCATTCATATACAATTGGAAAATGACAGTCTCTTCATCAGCTGGTGTTGGCAAAACTGGGCATCTACATGTAAGAGAATGAAACTGGATTACTGTCTAACTCCGTACACAAAAGTATACTTGAATTGGATCAAAGACCTAAATGTAAGTTATGAAACCATAAAACTCTTAGAAGAAAACATAGACAAAACTCTCTTTAATATAAACACGAACAACTTCTTCATGAACATATCTCTGTGGGCAAGGGAAACAAAAGCAAAAATGAACAAGTGAGACTATATAAAACTAAAAAGATTCTATACAGCGAAGGACACCATCAATAGAACAAAAAGGCATCCTACAGTATAGGATAATAAATTCATAAATGACTTACCCAATAAGGGGTTGACATCCAAAATATTCAAAGAGCTCATACTCCTCAACAAACAAAAAGCAAATAATCCTATTAAAAATTGGACAGAGAAACTCAACAGACACTTCTCCAGAGAAGAAATTCAGATGGCCAAGCAGGCACATGAAAAGATCCTCCACATCGGTAGTCATTAGAGAAATGCAAATTAAAACCACTATGAGATATTACCTCACACCAGTTAGGATGGCCAACATCCAAAAGACAAACAACAACATATGTTGGCGAGGATGTGGAGGAAGGGGAACCCTTGTACACTGCTGATGGGAATGTAAATCAGTTCAACCATTGTGGAAAGCAGTATGGAGTTTCCTCATAAAGCTCAAAATAGAAATTTCATTTGACTCAGGAATTCCACTCCTAGGAATTTTCCCCCAAGAATGCAGGAGCCCAGTTTGTAAAAGACATGTGCACCCCTATGTTTATTGCAGTACTATTTACAATAGCCAAGAATTGGAAGCATCCTAAGTGTCCATCAGTAGATGAATGGATAAAGAAGATGTGGTACATGTACACAATGGAATATTATTCAGCCATAGGAAGAAAAGAAATCTTACCATTTCCAACAACATGGGTGGAGCTACAGGGTGTTATGCTCAATGTAATAATCCAGGTGGAGAAAGACAAGTATCAAATGATTTCACTCATCTGTGGAATATAAGAAGAAAGCAAAAACTGAAGGGACAAAACAGCAGCAGACTCACAGAGTCCAAGAATGGACTAACAGTTACCAAAGGGAAAGGGACTGGGGAGTATGGCTGGGTAGAGAGGGATAAGGGGGAAAAAGGGCATTACAATTAGCCCACATAATGTGGGAGGTGGGGGACATGGGGAAGGCAGTATAACACAGAGAAGACAATTTGTGATTCTATAGCATCTTACTATGCTGTTGGACAGGGACAGTAATGGGGTATGTGGAGGAGACTTGGTAATAGGTAGAGTCTAGTAATCATAATGTTGCTCATGTAATTGTACATTAATGATACCAAAATACAAAAAAAATACCAAAAAAAAATGAATGCAGGAGCCCAGTTTGAAAGAGACATATGCACCCCTATGTTTATCGCAGTACTATTTACAACAGCTGAGAAATGGAATCAACCTAAGTGTCCATCAGTAGATGAATGGATAAAGAAGATGTGGTACATATACACAATGAATATTGTTCAGCCATAAGAAGAAAACAAATCCTACCATTTGCAATAATGGATGTAACTAGAGGGTATTATGCTCAGTGAAATAAGCCAGGCAGAGAAAGACAAATATCAAATGATTTCACTCATCTGTGGTGTGTAAGAACAAAGAAGAAACTGAAGGAATAAAACAGCAGCAGATTCACAGAATTCATGAACGGACTAACAGTTCCTGAAGGGAAAGGGACTGGAGAGGTTGGGTGGGAAGGGAGGGATAAGAGGAAAAAGGGGCATTACGATTAGCACACATAATGTGGGGGAGGGGCTCGGGGAAGGTAGTATATAGCACAGAGAAGACAAGTAGTGATTCTATAGCATCTTACTATGATGATGGACAGTAACTGTAATGGAGTATGTGGCAGGGACTTAATAATGGGGAAGAATCTAGTAACCACAGTGTTGCTCATGTAATTGTATATTAATGATACAAAAAAAATATAAAAACTGGCTTAAAATGGCAGTTTATTTTTGTCATATCTAAAATACTGCTGCTCTGGAAGCACCCAATATTATTAGAGACTCAGCCTTCTTTCTTTTTGTCCTTGCTGATATATTATACATGACTTTAAGTGTCAGATTTATTGTCTGAAAATCAAGGATCACCAAATCAAGGACCACCGGCCAAATCTACTGTTTACCACATTCTGTATGTAATGTTCTTTTGGCGCACAGCCATGCACTTTCATTATGTGTCATTTAAGGCTGCTTTCATGATACAGTGATATCATTGCTTAGTCTTGACAGCAGCATGGGCCAGGTGACATCTATAACATTTTAAGAAGAATTAATATAAATTCTATATAAACTCTTCCAGAAAATTGAAGACAGAGAAGTACTTCCCAATTCTTTCTAATAAATTAGCTTTAGTCTAATAATCAACACATGACAAACTTATGTGTGGTGATGTCAGTTTGAGATGCATGGTGGATAGACAGATAAAGCAAGCAACTGGCATATCTCATTTTGTTGTGCCTCACTTTAATGAATTTGGCAGATACTATATATATTTTTTAATTGTTGTTTTGTGGCAGTCCTTCTCAAGCAAATTTGTTAGTGCTATTTTCCAACAGCATTTGCTGACTGACTTTCTGTCTCTTTTTAATATTTGATTCACATTTTTGTAATACTTGTAACATTTCAAAATTTTTGTTATTATATTTGCCATTGTGATCTGTGATTAGTGATTATGACTCAGTGAAAGCTCAGATGATGGTTACCATTTCTTTATCAGTAAAGTCTTTTTTAATTAAGGTATGTACATTATTTTGTTGACATAATTTTATTGCACACTTACTAGATTACAGTATAGTATAAACAGAAGTTTTACATGCACTGGGAAACCAAAAATATTTATTTGATTCGCTTTTTTGCAGTGAATATTTCTGGAACCAAACATGTAATATCTCCAAGGTTATGCCTATATGTACATACATATATAGATATATAGGCAGATATATAGATAAACTTGGATCCATACCATGTACCATATGTGTAAACTTTATATAGGCCAAAATCCCAAACCTGAAACTGTAAAACTTGTAGAATTTATATATATATATATTTTTAAAAGTTTATGATATTTGTAAGGGGAATATTTTTATAATATATATAAGGCAGAGATTCCTTTGATACAGTATCATAAATAGGATCCTTCAAAGAGTGATAAATAACATTTCATCAAAATCAATCATGTCTGCGCTTCAAAGGATACCTGTAAAAAGAATGAAATAAGGAGCCACAGAGTGAAAGAAGTTACTTGTAAATCACATGTCTGAAAAAGGACTTATATTTGGAATTAAAAAAATAGAATTCTGAAAACTTAATCAAATCACTAAAAGAGAGAGAGAACAAGATATAAATTGTAAAAGAAGCTATTTGAATAACACATGGTAATAAGTACAACAGTATTAGTCCTAAGAAAAATGCAAATTAAAACTACAATGACATACGACAATGAACCAAATGGATTGTCTAAAATTGAAAAAGACTGACAGAAAGAATATTCAGGAGGATGTGGAGTAACTGGAACCCTTTCACACTGCTGATGGAAATACACATGGTACAGTACTTGCGAAAGGGTTTTAATATTTCTTTAGTAGTTATACATATACCTTCCATACTACTAAATATTTATCTAAGGAAAATGAAGGCATAAATTCATATACTTGTACCTAAAAGTTCATAACATCTGTATTTGTCAAAAAATTAATTGATACAATAGATGCCCACCAATAGGTAATTTGTAAATTGTCATATGGCCACAACTGAAATACTACTGAAGAATAGAAAGGAACAAAGGAATAAACTATGTACTAAAAAAATGGGTGAAGTCCAAAGTAATGTTATTGATTTAAAATGGGCCAGACCAAGAAATAAGGTATATCCTGTGTGATTTTATTTGTACAATATTTTTTGAAAAGCAACTATACTGACAGAGCAGATCAACAGTTCCTTAAGATGAGGGCATGAGGAAGGACAGAAGTGCTTTTACAGTCATGAGAAAGAAGTTAAGGGTGATGGGTATATTAATTATCTTGATTGTGATAGTGGCATCTCAGGAGTGTATGCTGTGCCCACATGTTAAAACTTATTATATTGTTCAATAAAACTCCTGAAAAAATACACAGTATCTTTGACCTCATCAGTCTAAGTGAAATGCATTTGAATATAAAAGAGATGGAATAATTTTATGACATTATGCATATCTAAATATTTGTACTAATGGACTGGCTGAAAAAGTGTGTTTTTTCCTTCCCCACAAAATCATAGAAAATAGCAAGCTGGCTGTTAGATGCAATAGACTGAATTATGTTCCCTCAATAGTCCTATTAAAGCCTTACCCAGTAAAGTGACTGATTCTGGAGATGGGGATCTGTAAGAGGTAATTAAGGTTAAATGAAGTCATGAGGGTGAAGATTTAATCAGATAAGACTGTGGTATCATAGGAAGGAGAAAAAAGTATCTGTTCCCTTTTCCCATTCTCTTTCTCTCCCCCACTGTCTCTCTCTCTATGTGATGAAACAGTGAGAAGATAGCCACATGCAAGCCAGGAAAAGAGCTCTCACCAGAACACAGCCATGCTGACATCCTCATCTCAGACCTGCAGACTTCAGAACTGTAAGAAAATGCATTGTTTTGTTTAAGCTACCTAGTCCATGATATTTTGTTAGGAAAGCCCAAGCTGACCAGTACAATAGATATATATATATATAAATGCATAGGCCATGATCTCTGATGTCTGAATAGCAAGTTTTAAATTTTATGGTGATTGTCAAATTTGAGTTAACATCCTTAGCAGAAAAGAATACTTATGTTTGATTTAATTTGAGCACAATTTTTTATCAAAGAATAGAAAGTAACTATCATTTAGTTGTCTTTTATTCCCTTAGCATATATATAACTATATATTGCTTGAAAATTATTAATTATAACTATTTATATATTTCATTAAAGCAAATTTTTGAGCTTCTGGTGAAGCAACTGTGGTTAACTTACTCAGCTTTTAAGGATTTCAAATGCCCTCCCCCTCATTTCCATACAGAAGATAGAAAAACTTTATTACTGCTTTCTAGCCTCTCTTGAACCTATAGGTTTCTGTAAAACGATTCTGTCTAATTCAACACAAGTGGAGTTTCTGGGGAGGTTGTAGAAAGTGTGTGACTTTTCCTAATAAAAGAAAAGATAACATTTATCTTCAGATCTCCTAGTTCATTTTTACTTTGAATGCAAATACAATGTTTGCTGCTTGAAAGGGTATCTTGCAATAATGAAGAAAAGGAAAAATCAGCACAGATATATCAGTCCTAACATCTTAGGGTAACTCAGTGAACTCCATTGCATACTTATCTGTAACATCTTGTTACATGAAAAAGAAATCAAGTATTCAAGCCACTGAAAGTTAAGTATTCCATTTAATGTAGCCAAACACTTTCTTCATTAATAAGCTTAGTGTATGTCAGAGATTTTGTTTGGCATTAGGATTACAGAAATGGAAAGTGTTGATTTTAATTCTGAACATCTCAGAAGCTCATGACATTGACAAACATGAAAAATGCTTGGAGAGAGTTGGTCTTGTGAGGTGAAGACACAGTGCTAAGGAATTGTTCAGAAGACCATTATTCAGCAAGGGTAGTACAGAGAAGGCTTCCTGGATGTGGAGGCTTAGAGAGAGGAGTATTATTTAGCTAGACAAAGAGATGCAAGGTCATTCTAACCTCAAAGAAGAGCTGTTCATCAAAAATATCTGGTCTTTTCTTGCATAATATATCTTCAAGTCATCCACTTCCTCACTGCCACATCAGCCCTGGTTGAGATCACAGCCTGACCTACCTGAGTAACCTCCTGTTGCCCTCTCTTCTGCACTTACCTCTATCCCAAATTCCCAGTAGCAACTAGGGAGATCTATTTAAAAGAAAACAGGAAATGTTACTTCACTGCTTTAAATCTTACAATACACACTCATTTCAATTAGAGTAAAATGTTTGTAGTTATTTTATATAATAAGTGCCTCCAAAGGCACTTAGATGAAGCAGATTGGTCAACCAGATAATATCAACTTTTTAGAATTAAACCTACATTATCCGAAGTAACAAATATGCTGACTACAATACATAGACAAAACACCTCTTTTATTGCTTTTTGGACAGCTAACATCTTGATCATAAGAACTGTTCACTTTTATTATTGTTTCTAAGAATAAAATAGAGGGTAGAAAAACAAAGAAAATGTTGCTAACCAGTTGCCCTGAGTGTCATTCAGCACTCCATGTGTGTGGTGTCTAAAAATGAATATGACATAGTTTATTACAGAATCAGTGAAATAGCTTCATGCAGGTTAGCAGAAGAACCTGGCTTGCATGTGAACATCACTGCAAGCACTTAGACAAGGGAAAAGCCAAGCACTCCCAGTGTAATACACACAACGATCTATTGTTGGGACAAGGAACCTCAGCTGTAAGCAACTGGAAACATAGAGAACAAAATCTTTTACCCAAGACTATGCAGATGCTTTGTTTTTGCAAAACCTTTTCCACTTTTGCCACTAGAAAGGTATTGAGATTTTTGTGCAGAGCAAAATGAGTAAAACAATACCTCATGGAAGAATGTGTATATTCAACAGGTCATATAGAGTGGTTCAGCCCAAGAATAACCCAATGCTTTATTAGCTTAACCTAAATTCAGGGGCCTGGGATTAAGAATCAAGTTACTAAGTTGTGTTATTTGTTTTCTGAGTGACGTAACTGTGACAAATGGGGCTGTGAGGTGGAAAAAGGGACCGAACAATTATGAGAAAATGATGACACCTTGAGCTTACTAGCTAGAGATATTAGTGTGGCAGGTCATACATTACCAGAAAAAGTTACCAAAATCTTTTGTTTTATGTTACCAAAAATGGGGCATAGTTATAATGTATATTGACGTATGTCTCTTGATCGTATTTTAAGAACAATGCTATTTTGTGCTGGGTCCATTGCCACGTCCTGGAATTTTCTTTCTGCATAGGATCCAGTCTCTTCCCTTAGAAATTTCTTATTCCAGTGGGGGAAAGGAGACACTTGAACAAAAAATGATGACACATGCTGCGGTTGTGATGCATTTTGTGGAAGAAAGAATAAATGTTATTGATATGGGAATTATAAGAGGTACCATGGAGGCGATGCTATGTAAGACCAACAAATGTGGTAAAAGTTTGGAATAATTTTGTCTTCGTGTGTAGCAAGAGAATATTAAGAAAAATAATTTTGCTATGTATGGAGGCTTTTGGTGTTTTTTCAGAATAACATTTTAATATTTAATTTATAAATAGTTTTATTTGTTGAAATAGCTGATCTTCTAAAGCATACATACCACATAGTTTATCCGAATACCATCTCATTTTGCATTTAAGATTTGCAATAAATGTATGATTTAAGCATTATACATACATCAAATATCTTTCATTAGTTTAATAAAAAAAGCAACTTTAAAAAATTAACATGTAGTTTACTATGTCTCCTTTATGGCTTCATATATATATATATATACACACACATATATATATATACACATATATATGTATATATATATATGAATTTCATATTTACTGTTCCTGTTCTCACATTGCTTATGGAACTGCTTAAATTGGTCTGTTTTCCCTTTCCTCTGCTAAAAACACATGGACAAATTAGTTATTTGCATGTGGTACTTTGTATGAATAAATCAGGGAGAAAAACTAACCATATACTTTGTAAGAAATGAAATCTTTGCGGCAAGCCCTGTGTTACTTATGAATCTAGTCAGATGTATTTGGTCACAGCACCGCCTGCCACCTTTTCTATTTCTGCAGAGTAAGGTCTGTGACCAATGATGTATAACTCATAAGGAAAAGAGGCAGCATTGATGAGAATGGACATTCAGAATGGCCAAATTTTTATTCAAACTCCTAAAATTAGACAGCTTTAGTAATCAGTTTCTAATATTACTAGTGATGTTACCTAAATAGCCAAATGTTGTTAAATTCATAAGATATAAATTTAATGAAAGTACTGAAATCACTAATGAATATTTTTTTTCCTATAGGACACAGAAAATAAGCAATCTTTCAGACCCAACCTTTCAGTTAAGGAAATGGGGAAATCTGTTGTATGGAACGATTCAAAATGAATAAAGAGAGTATGTTTCAAAGTGAAATAAAGTGGCTGAAATTAGATTTCAACATTTATTCAAGTTTTCTGTAAAAAAATTTGGTTATCTTATTTCATTGTTCTTTCCAATGTGATGTCATTGATAGATTGTGGCCAGTATAACCCAGGCAAATTGATATGAGTTACTTGAATGTAGATAAAATATGTAGTAAGGGATACAATTACCATACACAAATTAGCATTTTTATGATAAAGGCCAGGAAATCCTGTCCTTTGAAGTCCCCCTTTCCCCCTGCAAAAAAAAAAAAAATTCTACTACTTATAATACCACTTCATGGCTTAAAGATGCTATCTGAAAATCTCTACTTACTGTTTTATGGACATTGTTCGACCCTACTGGCCTTCTGGAAATCCTGTTTACCTGTAATTATGTGTACTGACTATAGTTTTTGACCTGGTTTTCAGCCATGTCTGAAAGTGGACTGACTGCAGTGATGGTAGACCTGGGAAATTGACACTGGATTCTTCCTAACAGAGAGCACTCAGAATGTCCCTGGTTAAGCAGCAGGAAACAAGACCAGCACATTTAGAGTGTTCTCCACATGGAAGAGGCCAACATCATTTGCCTAGGTTTACCATCACTCCAGCCAGCCTGCTCTCAGTACTAGCTGAAATTTATTTCTAAGCATTCAGATGCTAATGCACATTAGTAAATTTGGTCTTGAGCATCTATGGCAATAGAATAGGTAGAATTTCCCAGATGGATCCAAAGATACAAATGATGTCTATCCACAGGATCTTGTTTCATTTTTGGCAAATATTTTTCTTTTTATTGGCATTATCCCAGGCTACACATAGTAGCCCCAGTAGAGTTAGGATTGCACCACTTTTTATCATAAATAGTCATAGGAGATAGTCTCAGTACAATAATTTTTCAAAACTGCCATTATTGAAGTATATAAGCTTAGATTAGATCATATGTACATCTTTATCAATAACTGTGGCCAAGAATATACAAAGCTTTGATTAGCAAGATCCTATCTCCAATATCCAATGTGTAGAAGTTAAGTATACCTAAACTAAATGTGCTATATGGATTCAGGCCTACTCCCCACTGCAAAATTGTCTATTATCTGAAGTCAAAATAGATGATAGATAATTAAAGTTACCAGATGTCCTCTATGAAATAAATTCCTGGGACACTTCACTCTTAAGAAAATTGTCATCTGAATGGCACCGTTATATTATCTTTCTTCATGGGGAAGAAATCTTAATATAGGCTTGTCTGCTTCAAGGTGCTCCTTTTCTCATGGACATATTTTTTCTAAACTTTCCCTTACAATATTTGTCATATATCTACCGACTGTCTTAAAACACACCTGTTTTCCAAATGCAGTGGCTATTTCACCTTTATAGAATTAGAGTTTCCATCACTATATAAAGTCTAATCATTGATACACTTAAGAAATTGAATTGAGACTATTTTATCTTAATAGGTGTAAAATATATGAACATCTAACAGATATTTTTTCCTCTCCAAGTCATTTTTTCCTCAAAGGCCATCTTTGAATTAGCAGATCATTCATGCTTTATGGCAGTGTATACTTTTGAAATTCAGAGATCACAGCAGTTAAAGAAGAGAACACCTTTAAAATGACTACTAAATCAAGCTCATGACTTCTGCCACAGCAGGAGAAAGGGAGAGATTGTTAATGATCTTTATTATAAGAAAATACCTACTCTGTTAAAATAATAATAATACAGTGTTGAAATATAAACTCACAACTGCTGAGAAAGACAAAATGTCAAATTTTTTAATTAAAAAATATTTGGATTCTTACCATAGTGTTTTAATATGTATCTGCCTTCAATTTTTTTTTTTTTAATTTTAAACATGCAATTTAAAGTTTACTCAGGAGCTTTACCTAATGGTAGAAATGGAAAATATCTAATATGATTTCAAGCAGTTTTATATTACAAAATATTGAGATGTATATATTCAAGCAGTTACATATATAATGAATATAGTGATATCAAAAAAGAAGGAAATAGCAATAATCTGGTAACATGTAATACCAGAGACTGAGAACAATAAAACTACACTCCAAGCACTGAAACAAACACAGTTGTTTGGAACAAACAAACAAGAGACTATAATAGTAAAGAAAAAAAAAAAAACTAAGTATAAATGAGGAGAAAATGTACCTTATAAATTTCAGTAGGAATAACTGATAAAATAATATTTGATGTCAATGTTTGTAAGCTACCAATAAAGTAACTTATTTTCAACAGAACTTATTTAGAGAGATATTAAGGTTTATGGTATATATTTGGAAAAACATATCTTTTTTTTTAATGTGCAGAACACTTTGATTGTTTTTAGGTAATTGGGAAAGTAATTTAATGACAATCATATTATTTCTTACTGGTGTTAAATAAAGTTAAGCATTATTATGATTCCATTTCATTTTTTAATCTTTACTTTCTCACCAAATTTTTAAAGATAAAGAAAGCAAAATGTAACACATAACAATAAAAATGATGTGAGAACACAGATATAAATAAGGAAAATAACTAGGATACATCTAAATCATTATAAAGTTCCTCAGAGTTACACTGTAAATGGGAGCCCTGAACAAAAATATCAATACAGTGATCTGTGGTATCTTATACATTCTTATGAAAATGAAACAATTAAAAAAAACATTTTTCTAATTAGTCATCAAGGATCAAGAAAGGGTTTAAGTATTTTAATGGTTAAATATTGAATAATTTTATAATAGTGTTTGAGATTTCAATCCTCAGTGTAGTCAGAAATGCCATTTTCTATTTAGTTTTGACTACCTTATCATATCTGAGATTTTTCTAGGTATATGGGCTAGAGAAGTCATTATAATATTTTTTGAATATGTTGATTTCCCACCCTTGTTGAACCTTTTAATGGCTCCATTTTGTTTCCAGTTGTATCTTTCAAAGCCTTTGGAGATTTGCTGTTTTCCTCATTTTTCTTCCAGCCTAAGGTCTCAATCAACTAGCCATAGGGTATTGAATTTCTCAGAATGTACTCTATTTTGTTTAATTTTTTGTTTTAAATACTTTGGCTAAATTCTGGTCCTGTTTTTCACACACATAATCCCCATTCACTTTTCATGTTTGTTCTTATATATTACTTGGTCCAAAAGCCTTAGCAGATGACTGAACATTGTATTACTTTTTGCTTGTATACCTTTCCAGAGTATACAAGCACATTACTGTAAAGATAAAGAAGATACTATTCTGCCTTGTAATATCTAGCTGAAGACAGGCCTTATATCTTGCTTATTATTTTATTCATAATCTAAGCACTGCTTGATACATATGGGCTCAATAAATAAATGTTTCCATATATTTTTTATTTCTAATATCATTTTATTCTCTATTTATAGCACATTTGTAAAATAGGAGTGAATGTAGACTAGAATGTGAAGGTAATGCCAATTCTTCCAAAGGATCTCCAATAAATTAAATTCCAATCATAATCTATTTCACCTATAGTCATGTACTAAATTTGTTGTCAATCTATGAATTCAAGTGATTTTTATCCTTTAAATTCATTATTAGCTACATAAAAATATTTACTTTCCATTAATTAGAGAAATACATGAAAACACTTTTAAACATCTGAACTTCTAAATGGCTTTCTGGAATTATTTCACTCTGCAATCAAAACAATTTATTCAGAATAATGATTATATTTTATCATAGAGTTTATTTGAAATGGTATGCATACAAATCTCAGCAAAAGTGCCTATCTCAGCATAGTGTAACTTTCATACAGAGTAGGGTAGATTCAAGGGAATATATTTAAGGAAAAGGTTAAAAAGACACTTTGTAAAACCTAACAACTTTTCTCCTAAATTTCAAAATTTGTCATTCTGTGATTCACATACTAAAGTTGGTGTAGTGAATTCTAATATAATTTTTACTTTTGTAGAAAGTTGAGAAGACAAATACAGAGAAAAGTATGTTTCTATAGACAATTTTAAAATAAAATCGATCCATTATACTAACGTTTAGGAAGGGTGTTTTTCCTCCCTGGCAGACGGTAGTACAGTAGAATTCCTTAAACATTGTTGGAAGTAGCAGTGCATAGTGATGGCTGCTGATGTATTACACGAATACTTTTTTAGAGTGACAGCACTCTTGATGATGAATTATACTAATAGTGTAGTTTATCACATGAGCAGTACTCTGATGATGCATTACAGCAATATATCATCAAAGCAGTTCTGTTTGTGTTCTTTGTCACTGAGCTAAGTCAAGTAAAACATACAGGTTAAATCTTTGAGTCCAGTATGGCTTTCGATCTGTTTTTTGTTTGTGGTGGAAGGTTTTTTGAAAAAGGGTATTTTTCAATATAAAAAATGCTAATGAGCACAAAAATATTTATTAATTTGCTTTAGTACTTAACTTTTACATTTATAACATTGCTTTAAAAATCATAATATATATGTAATAAAGTTTTGCTTTGTATCAGCAGGACAAAATTTTGTAATCACTGTATCTACAATGACTTTCATGTTCTGATCCAAAACACTGAATAAAGCTAAGGGTAGAGGCAATACTTTATTATGTAATATAAGGACTATGATGAATGAAATCAGGTCAAATGGTATTAATTGTCTTAAAGAAAATTAAAAATGACCATTGTATGATGAGGAATTAGCACTTGAAAATACATCATTTTCTCTATTAACCAGGAAACTGACATACATGATATGTGATGAAGAGAACTAGAAAAGTGGATTCTGGATATTGGAGAGGAACTGAGTTTTATTGGCAGGTGGACATAGGAAAGAAGATGAGAGAGGAAAAATGAAAAATAAGGGAGGAATGGAAATCTCTACTAGCAGGATGTTTGGACTCATCAATCATGACAATTAAGACATGATTGCTTTGAAGTTTAAAGTTGATTATCAAGGAAAACTCCAACTGTAACATTGATATTTATAAATGAAAATTATCAATGACTTTTGACTGAGGACTAGTCAGTGCACAGACATGGTGGTATATATGTGGGGTTGGGCTTGTAATCTTGGTGTACAAAGAGATTAAAGAGCAATCTTTAGGACATTGTTGACTAACAACAACCTCTCACCCACACTCAACTTTAGAAAATATAGTTTTGTTGGTTACATTATATCTTGTACATGTCCCTGGAAAGAGTAAGTTCATCACGATACAGACCATGTAGGATATTCTGTAAGTGAAATGATTTAAATGTGGAGAAAGAGAGCTGCCAAGTAAAGAGTGTATAATTGTTTAATATTAAAATAAATTGTAATTCTATAATTTTTAAAAAATTAATAAACAACTTATAATTCAGATTTAATATTTTTATGCTACAGGGAAGTAGAACACTTCAGACTAAAAAGTAGTGTCATAATACTGATGCTCTTTCTAATAAATCTGAGTTGTGCTTCTAGATATAAAAGTTTCCCAATAGTGACAAAAATATATGCACCAGAAAGTATATATATGGTACCTAGTTAAGGTATATCTATTGTCTTGATTTGATTTAGTAAATAACAAATGTAAATATTAATCTAAATGTATGGTAGATAAAGGTTTTACTATTTCATTTTTCCTTACTGTCTTTAAAATGACAATGCCATAAAGCACATTAATCATATACTGAAATCAGTAAGAGGTGTGAGTACATTAGTGTATATTTATTAAGTTAGGAGATTTGACAAAGGAGAATTAACAAAAGTAATAGTCATGGGTCTTCCAACTAACATAGTTATAATATACTGGGAAGCTCCCCCAAAATCATAATCACTACTATATAAAATGAAGTCCACAATGTAATAGTGTTTGAGATTTCAATTTTTAAAAAATATTTTTATTAAGGTATTATTGATATACACTCTTATGAAGGTTTCACATGAAAAAACACTGTGGTTACTACATTCACCCATATTATCAAGTCCCCACCCATACCCCAATGCAGTTTTTATGTTGACTCTGGAAGGTGATTGGCACTTGGTTTAAAATCTTGGACTTTGGGTTCCAACAATGAAGTTTGAATCTCTGGTCTTTCATTCATCATATATATGGTCTTATACTAGTTAAGTGTATACTTCTCTTAGTATTTCTAACTTTCAATTTTTTTCATCTGAAAAATGGAGAGTAGGAACAATATGTACATAATAGGGATTGTGTGGAATGAAGAGATAATATTGTATTAGAAAGTTTACTGCAGTACTTGGAACGTTGAAAGCACTGGATGTATACCATTGTATTACCTGTTTCTTCTGCATTTTCAAATTAGAATAAGGATCAATTTTTGTCAGGGGCACCCAGAAAGGGAAAGTGAATTGCAAACTAGGTTTTTTACTCTCATTTGGCTTTTTCTGACATACAAATCTGATATTAACAAACTCAATCAGTGTTGAGTTGGTAGAAATGACTTTGTTTTTCTGAAACAATGATCTAATTGAGCTCACTGGCTATATTAATTCAGGGAAAGCTCCTTAGATAACAGATATTTTCCAGCTTTTCTAAGAACTGTGGTAGTATAATTAATTGAATTGGTAATTAAAGGTTTCCTTTTTTTCTTAATATGAAACCTAACTTCTTTGGTAGGGATGGAAAAGAAACACCTACCGTGATGTATTCCCCCAGCTGAAGTGGAATCTAAGGCTTGGAGTTGAAGATGGAGAGGTGAAAGGGAGGTAGAGACTTTCTTTAAAAAGGAAAATCCATATTTAATTTCTAAAGGGATTCACACACAGAACATTAGAAAGGGATTTGCTCCACAATATTCCTGAAGATGAATAAACACTAAGAATTATGATGTTTTTAAAAGACAAACAAGAACAAGCACAAGCAAGACACAGCCTCTCTACAATCCATGTGTTCATGCTCACATGAGCAGTAACCATTGTGAGCTACAGAGCAGCTCACCCGTCTCCCAATTCCTTTGAGCTGAATATGTATGTATATGTTTATATATGTATATATTCTTATATATGTAAAATAACACACACAACTGCACAGAAGAAGGAGCACAGGGAGCCCAAATAAACATTGAGATTAAGTTCTCCTGTGTGGTAGGATGTAAAGGAAATTATATTTGAATTGGTAAACAAATTCCTGTTTCTGTAAACTAGGGAGGCTGAGTACCTTGGTAGTTAGTAGCACAAAATCACTTGCTAGTTTGGCTGAAGTCATATTCCTCTAAGCTGTGGCATGAAACTTGGACAAGTTATTTAACTTTCCCATGTTTCAGAATCCTCAACCATATGATACTAACAATACCTATGATATACATCTATTGTGAAATAAGTAAATATTAAAGTAAAATGTATAATACAAGTTTAATACATATTTATATGATTATGTGAAATATTGATTCTAACAGTAGTATTGCTATGTAATCTCAAGTAATGATCAGCTATTACATATAATAGCTGTAAGTGTGAACCAGGTATCAAAGACATGAGGGATATTTCTCAGAATTCTTTATAATAATTTGGAATAATTTAGTTTCTAGGCACTGTGTACCTATATAAAACTAAACACTATTTCTGTAACAGTAAAAAAGCAGCTACACATGAGACTGGAATATTTGCATGATTTTATTAGTAAAGATAAACAACTATCTGTTCTTTCTAGGATGTAGTGATATAGTGTCGATGAAAACAAAAGATAGTAATTCAATTTAGAAAACTGTAATGCTTTGTTCAGTTTGGGAACTTTACTTACTGTGTTGAACTGTAGAATCACAGTTGATAATTATAATAATCGGAGTAGGCTGCCTAAATATTTTGATAATACATGTGATCTCAGACTATGAGGGATTTTGGTCAGTTGCCATTTTGTGATAGATTTCAAGATAAAATTTCTAAAAAATGAGCTCATATATAGGTAGGCAATTTCTTTATTTTTATGATCATTTTTGTATTGAAACATTGTTTAAGTACAATATTAGTTTCAGACAAACAACCTAATGATTCATCAGTTATATACAATATTAAATGCTCACCATGGTAACTGTAATTTTATATGCTTTTCATTGGTAAAATGTCTGTTCAGGTTGTCTGCCCACTTTTTAATCAGATTATTATTTTCTTTTTTCTGTTGTGTTGTATTTTTTAAATATATACTTTGGATATTAGCCGTTATCAGATACATCATTTGCCAATATATTCTCCCAAACAGTAAGTTGCTTTTTTATTTTGTTGATAGCTTCCTTTGGGTGTGCATAAACTTTTTAGTTTTATGTAATTCTACTTCTTTATTTGTTGTTTTGTTTCTCTCACCCAGGGAGACATATCCGGAAGAAAATTTCTGATGTTGGTTTTTAAGAATGTACTGCCTATGTTTTCTTCTAGTAGTTTTATAGATTCAGGGCTTATAGTTAAGTTTTTAATCTATTTTGAGGTATTTTTGTGTATGGTATAATACAGTGATCCTCCTTCATTATTTTGCACGTAGCTGTCCAGTTTTCCAACACCACTTATGGAAGATAATTTCTTTTCCCCACTGTATATTGTTGCCCTCTTTGTCATATATTAATTGACCACATTGGTATGGTTTTATTTCGGGACTCTCTGTTCTGTTCCATTGGTCTATGTATCTGTTTTTGTGCCAGTACTATACTATTTTGATTACTGTAGTTTTGTAGTACACTTTGAAATCAGAGAGAGTGATACCTCCAGGTTTGTCCTTCTTTTGGGGGTCTTTTATAGCTCCTTACAAATTTCAGGATTATTTGCTCTAGTTATGTGAAATATGCCATCAGAATTTTCATGGTGATTGCATAGACTTTATAGATTGCACTGGGCAGCATGGTGATTTTAACAATATTAAATCTTCCTGTCTATGAGCATGGAATAGCTTTCCATATATTTGTGTCTTCTTCAGTTTCTTTCTTTCATCAGCATCTTACAGTTTTCAGAATACAGTTCTTTCACCTTCTTGGTTAGATTTATGCCTAGGTATTTTAATTTTTTTGAGTAATGTAACTGGGATTGATTTCTTAGTATCTTTCTCTCCTAGGTCATTATTAGTATATAGAAATGTGACAGTTTCCGTACATTGATTTTCTACTGTGTGATTTAACTGAATTCATTATTAATTGTAATATCCTTTTTTTTGCTATTATTAATGTACAATTACATGAGCAGTATTATGGTTACTAGACTCCCCCTATTACCAAGTCGCCACCACATACCCCATTACAGTCACTGTCAATCAGTGTAGTAAGATGCTATAGAATCACTACTTGTCTTCTCTGTGTTATACTGCCTTCTCTGTGTCCCCCTACAGCTATATTATGTATGCTAATCATAATACCACATTTTCCCCCTTATCCCTCCCTTCCCAACCAACTTCCCCATTTCCTTGCCCTTTGGTAACTCTTAGTCCATTCTTTGGTACTGTGAGTCTGCTGCTGTTTTGTTCCTTCAGTTTTAGCTTTGTTCTTAAACTCCACAGACAAGGGAAATCATTTGATACTTATCTTTCTCTGCCTGGCTTATTGCACCGAGCATAATACCCTCTAGCTCCATCCATGTTGTTGCAAATTGTAGGATTTGTTTTCTTATGGCTGAATAATATTCCATTGTGTATGTGTACCACATCTTCTTTATCCATTCATCTACTGATGGACACTGAGGTTGCTTCCATTTATTGGCTATTGTAAATAGTGCTGCGATAAACATAGGGGTGCATATGTCTTTTTCAAACTGGGCTCCTGCATTCTTAGGTAAATTCCTAGTAGTAGAATTCCTGGGTCAAATGAAATTTCTGTTTTTAGATTTTTGAGGAAACTCCATATTGCTTTCCACAATGGTTGAACTAGTTTACATTCCCACCAGCAGTGTAGGAGGGTTCCCCTTTCTCCACATCCTTGCCAACGTTTGTCGTTGTTTGTCTTTTGGATCGTGGCCATCCTAACTTGTGTGAGGTGATATCTCATTGTGGTTTTAATTTGCATTTCTCTGATGATTAGCCATGTGGAGCATCTTTTCATGTGCCTGTTGGCCATCTGAATTTCTTCTTTGGAGAAGTGTCTGTTCAGCTCCTCTGCCCAATTTGTAATTGGCTTATTTGCTTTTTGTTTGTTGAGGTGCATGAGTTCTTTATATAATTTGGATGTCAAACCCCTTACCAGATCTGTCATTTATGAATATATTCTCCCATACTGTAGGATATCTTTAGTTCTATTGTTGGTGTCCTTTGCTGTACAAAAGCTTTCAGTTTGATATAGTCCCACTTTTCATTTTTGGTTTTGTTTCCCTTGCCTGGGGAGATATGTTCATGAAGAAGTTGCTCATATTTCTGTCCAAGAGATTTTTGCCTGTGTTTTTTTCTAAGAGTTTTATGGTTTCATGACTTACATTCAGGTCTTTGATCCATTTTGAGTTTACTTTTGTGTATGGGGTTAGAAAATAATCCAGATTCATTCTGTTACATGTAGCTGTCCAGTTTTACCAACACCAGCTGTTGAAGAGGCTGTCATTTCCCCATTGTATATCCATGGCTCATTTTTCATATATTAATTGACCGTATATGCTTGGGTTTTTATCAGGGCTCTCTAGTCTGTTCTGTTGGTCTATGGGTCTCTTCTTGTGCCAGTACCAAATTGTCTTGATTGCTTTGGCTTCGTAGTAGAGCTTGAAGTCAGGGAGTGTAATTCCCCCTACTTTATTCTTCCTTTTCAGGATTGCTTTCACTATTCGGGGTCTTTTTTGGTTCCATGTGAATTTTAGAACTATTTGCTCTAGTTCATTGAAGAATGCTGTAGGTATGTTTTTAGGGATTGCATTGAATCTGTAGATTGCTTTAGGAAGGTTGGCCATTTTGACAATATTAATTCTTCCTAGCCAAGAGCATGGGACAAGTTTCTGTTTGTTAGTGTCCTCTTTAATTTCTCTTAAGAGTGTTTTGTAGTTTTCAGGGTATAGGTCTTTCATTTCCTTGGCTGGGTTTATTCCTAGGTATTTTATTCTTTTTGATGCAATTGTGAATGGAATTGTTTTCCTGATTTCTCTTTCTATTGGTTCATTGTTAGTGTACAGGAAAGCCACAGATTTATGTCTATTAATTTTGTATCCTGCAATTTTTCTGAATTCAGATGTTAGATCTAGTAGTTTTGGATTGGATTCTTAAGGTTTTTTACATATAATATCATGTCATCTGCAAACAGGGAATAGTTTAACTATTTCCTTGCCAATCTGAATACCATTTGTTTGTTTGTATTGTCTGATTGCTGTGGCTAGGACTTCCAGTACTATGTTGAATAGAAGTGGGGAGAGTGGGCATCCTTGTCTTTTTCCTGATCTTAAAGAAAAAGCTTTCAGCTTCTCACTGTTAAGTATGATGTTGGCTGTGGGTTTGTAATATACGGCCTTTATTATGTTGATGTACTTGACCTCTATACCCATTTTGTTGCGAGTTTTTATCATGAGTGGATGTTGAATATTCTTGTCAAATGCTTTTTCAGCATCTATGGAGATGATCATGTGGTTTTTGTCCTTTTTGTTGATGTAGTGGATGTTGTTGATAGATTTTCGAATATTGTACCATCCTTGCATTCCTGGTATGAATCTCACTTGATCATGGTGGATGATCTTTTTGATATATTTTTGAATTCGGTTTGGTAATGTTATGTTATGTATTTTTACATCTGTGTTCATCAGGGATATTGGTCTGTCATTTTATTTATTTGTGGTGTCTTTGCCTCGTTTTTGTATTAGAGGGGCACTGGCCTCTTAGAATGAGTTTGGAAGTATTCCCTCTTCTACTCTTTGAAAAACTTTAAGGAGGATTGGAAATAGGTCTTCACAGCATGTTTGATAAAATTCAGCAGTGAAACCATCTGGTCTGGGATTTTGTTCTTAGGTATTTTTTTTGATTACCAATTCAATTCCTTTGCTGGTAATTGATCTAGTCAGGTTTTCTGTTTCTTCCTGGGTCACGTTGGTGGGTTGTATTTTTCTAGGAAGTTGTCCATTTCTTCTGGGTTATCCATTTTGTTAGCATATAATTTTTCATAGTATTCTCTCTTATATTTCTATGGTGTCAGTAGTGATTTTCCTGTTCTCATTTCTGATTCTGTTTATGTGTGTAGCCTCTTTTTTTTTTCCTTGATAAGTCTGGCTAGGGGTTTATCTATTTTGTTTATTTTCTTGAAGAACCATCTCCTTCTTTCATTGATTCTTTCTATTGTTTTATTCTTCTAAATTTTATTTATTTCTTCTTTAATCTTTATTATATCCCTCCTTCTACTGACTTTGGGCCTCATTTGTTCTTCCTTTTCTAGTTTCATTAATTGTGAGTTTAGACTGTTCCTTCGGAATTGTTCTTTTTTCCTGAGGAAGGCCTGTATTGCAATATATTTCCCTCTTAGCACAGCCTTTGCTGTATCCCACAGATTTTGTGGTGTTGAATTGTTGTTGTTGTTTGTCTCCATATGTTGCTTGATCTCTGTTTTCATTGATCCATTGATTATTTAGGAGCATGTTATTAAGCCTCCATGTGTTTGTGGGCTTTTTCATTTTCTTTGAGTAATTTATTTCTAGTTTCATACCTTTGTGGTCTGAGAAGCTGGTTGGTATAATTTCAATCTTTTGAATTTCCTTGAGGCTTTATTTGTGTTCTAGTATATGATCTATCCTTGAAAATATTCCAGATGCATTTGAGAAGAATGTGTATCCTGTTGTTCTTGGATGGAGTGTTCTGTAGTTCTCCATTAGTTCTATCTGTTCTAAAACGCTGTTCAGTGCCTCTCTCTCTCATTTATTTTCTGTATGGTTGATCTGTCATTTGGAGTGAGTGGTGTGTTGAGGTCTCCCAAAATGAATGCATTGCGTTCTATTTCCCCCTTTAATTCTGTTAGTATTTGTTTCACATATGTAGGTGATCTTATGTTGGATGCATGGATATTTATAATAGTTATATCCTCTTATTGGAATTACCCCACTATCATTATCTAATGTCCTTCTTTGTCTCTTGTTACTTTCTTTGTTTTAAGTCTATTTTGTCTGATACAAGTACTGCAACACCTGCTTTTCTCTCCCTATTAGTTGCATAAAATATCTTTTTCCATCCCTTTACTTACAGTCTATGTATGTCTTTGGGTTTGAAGTGAATCTCTTATAGGCAGCATATAGATTGTTCTTGTTTTTATCGATTCAGTGACTCTATATCTTTTGATTGGTGCATTCAGACCATTTCCTTTTAGGGTGATTATCAATAGGTATATAATTCTTGCCATGGCAGTCTTTAGATTTGTGGCTACGAAAGGTTCAAGTGTAATTCCCTCACTATTTTGTGGTTTGTGGGAGGTAAATTCTCTCAGCTTTTGCTTATCTGAAATTTGTTTAATCACTCCTTCAAATTTAAATAATAATCTTACTGAATAAACTATTCTTGGTTCGAGGCTCTTCTGCTTCATTGCATTAAATATATATCATAACCCTCCCTTCTGGCCTTTAAGGTTTCTGTTAAGAAATCTGATGATAGCCTGATTGATTTTCCTATGTATGTGATCTTTTTTCTCTCTCTCGCTACCTTTAAAAGTCTGACTTTATCCTTGATCTTTGCTATTTTAATTATTATATGTCTTGGTGTTGTCTCCCTTGGGTCCCTTGTGTTGGGTGATTGGTGCACCTCCATGGCTTGAGAGAGTATCTCCTTCCCCATATTGGGGAACTTTTCAACAATTACCTCCTCAATGACACTTTCTATCACTTTTTCTCTCTCTCCTTCTTCTGGTACCCCTATTATGCAAATATTGTTCCGTTTGGATTGGTCACACAGTTCTCTCAATATTCTTTCATTCTTAGAGATTATTTTTTCTTTCTATGCCTCAGCTTCTTTGTATTCCTTTTCTCTAATTTCTATTACATTTACTGTCTCTTCTACTACATCTAATCTGCTTTTAAATCCCTCCATTGTATGTTTCAGTTCAGATATGGAATTTCTTAATGATTTAATTTCTGTCTTAAATTTGTTCCTGAGTTCTTGAATATTTTTCTGTACCTCCATAACCATGTTTATGATTTTTATTTTGAAAATCATAGCCCTTTCAGAAGATGGGTGAGTTCGGTTTCATTTGGCTCTTTTTCTGGGGTTTGTGAGAATATGTTCTGACCCATGTTCTTTTGACGTTTCATATTTCTGTGTGGTTCCCTCTGTTGCCCAGAAGCTCCTGTTTCTGGAGCTGCTCAGTGCCTAGAGTGAGTTTGAGGTCATAGGGAAGCAGAGCTGCTGCCTGGGGGGAGGAAAGATCTGTTTCCTGATTCCTGTCTGCCCTGCCTGTCTCCTGTATCAGACCCAGTGGGCTCAGTACAGAAGTGTAAACCTCTGTGCTTTGTGTCTCTAGCTGTTGTAGGTTGGTCCTCCCTCTGGCTGGCCTGATGCCAGAGCAGTGACTGCTGGTTTGCAGCTGGTTCTCGCAGGCTAGGCGGAAGGTGCAGCAGGATGCATGTCACAGTGGGTGGCCTCGGAGCTGAGTAGCTAGCCATGGAGATTGTGCGCCTGAAGCTCCCCAAGTTCCCAGTCTGCTGGGCAGATCGTGCCCAGACAACATTGTCCCCCTGTGTCTTCTCCCGCGTACCAGGCTCCTTGCAAACTCTGCCCCTACAGCAGCCTTCTCCTTGCTAGGGAGCCTGTCAGACTGCCTACCTTTCCCTTGTCCCAGAGCGGGTGGGTGTGGGTCCTGTCCTCCACAAATGGTTGGAATCTGTCTCTCAAGCACCCTGCCTGTCCCAGTTTCTATCCCTTCTTGGGAAGACAGTGGTCACTTGGGCCTCATTGCTCCCTCAGTATGAATTGCTCTGTGTGTAGGTGCAGATTTGTTGCAAAGATGGAAAGAGGTAGTAGATTCAACCTCTCTACATTGCCATCTCTTCAGATGGCAATTTCCTAATTGCAAAAGTATTTTTCCCTGGATAATTATCATATTATTTCCAAAATAATATTCAGATAACTGAAAATAAAATAGTAATGATGAAAGAATAAACATACAAAAACTTTGATATAGGTAAGTTAAACTGCCCACTGTTATCTTTTTTAAAATGCCAGCCTTTCCATAGTATAGATAAATCTTCTTTGAAAAGTTATTTTAATGACTATATTTATAATTAATTACACAGGTTTAAAAATATATTTTAGAAGTATTTTTTACAAAATATATTAAATTTACTTTATGCAAATTCAATTTAGTTCATAAAATTATGGGATTATTTTTTTCGCCTTCTCATGATACTGTGAAATACAAGTGCTTCATATTTTCTCCATTCTTCTTTAGAGGAAAATTTGTTTTTTAATTGCATTAGGAAAGGCATATAGTAAATGTAAGATAAGGCTTTGTTTTATTATTCTAGATTATGGAAGGTCATAGAATGTATGGTTGAAGGGATTTTTGCAGTCATTTAATCCAAGCTCTCCACTTTACAGAGGAAGTAATCAAGTCTCCAAAAGTCCACCTAGCCAGTGGCAGAGCTAGATAGACATGGATATCAGGCCTTTCTTTTTTCTCCCCAGGTTGTGAAAAAAAAATTGTAATCATTTTGTAATATGTAACATTTCTTTATTTATACAGTTGTAATCAAACACTTTTGAATTGGGAATATTTATGGATGAAAGGTGTTGGGTCGGTGTTGGGGCATTTTTCTTTAATGTGAATGGCTTTATTGTGTCTCCATGATGACTGCTGTATAATCTAACTGTGGCTTTCTTCACTGTCAGTCTGCCATGTCAGCCATGGGTTAGAGACAGTGAAATGTCATTGTAATACTATTTTGAAATCCGTTGGTTTCTCATGAAATGAGTGTTCAAATAAGCTTTAATAGACAGGCATAAACAGAAAGAACTGAGCAAATACTTCTGTATTTTAAAGTGATCATTAATCAGTGATTAAAAAATTTTTTTTGGTTTATGGTTTTTTTTTTTTCAAACAATAAAGTTAAATGCAGATTAGAAAGAAATCATAACTATCAGTAAAATGCTGTGCCTCTTGTAAATCCTTGTAAAATGTTGCAAGGATTCAACATTGCACTTAAATGAAATAAACACAGCTGTAGTACTGTATGTAACACCAACACTGTAGTTTTATAGTTATTTGAGAGATCAGATGTGACCTAAATTCCATGAGATGGTCTGCATCAGTGTGCCTCTGAGACAGCACACTCCACTTCTCAGAGTTTGAGTCAAGTATTAATGAGATTAGACAGAAGAGAAAAGGCCTTATCAGTTTTTCCTTTGGGGTCTCATTTTGCTTTTGTATTTTCCTACCTTCTCATTCAGTTGTCTCTTATTTCTGATTCACTAAATTGTTTTATCATTCAGATTCCAGGTTAAATTTTTTTAGGTTATGTGTTTCCAATTTTGCCCCTTGTGGAGGTCATGATTTTCTTTAATAGCCAAGTAATCTCATCTAAGCTTCCTTCTTAGATGCCTTAGGGAATTAACTGATTAATCAAGTTGTTTTCCCCCAAGAATTTTTGAAAATCATTGGATATTTACATATTTCCCTAAAGACCTCCTGTCTGCTTAAGCCCTCTATGCTTTCTTCTATTATAGTTAAAAAGAGGGCTTGTAATTGACATGTGGTACAGCTCAGCTCACCAATTTAGAACAAAGAAAAACCTTAACAAGCAATAAGGCTTGAACTTGTCTGCAGTGTCCCTCTGCAACAGCTTAAAGATGGGTCACTTAGATTTGACCATACCTCCTTTTTCATCACAGGTAGAACTGAGAGAACACCGTAGAATTTGCCTAAATTCTGTTCTTGACTAACACTATGTTGACCCCGGGAACTTCACATTAGATAAAAAGTGTCCAAGTTTGACTTTCCATAATGTCAATAACATGCTACATTTTTGCTGGTAGCAGAGCTCAGTTCAAATTATACTTTATTACTATTCATATTACTGTATCATGAAAGAAGGCCAATTACAGCTTATTGAATTCTTAAATGATACAGAAAATGAAGTGATCAAAACATTTTTCGGGGTTATTGTTAAACGCACTGAGTAGAAATGCTGCTACATATAATTGAACTTCAACATAAGAAACTATTGCTGCATGCACAGAAAGACAAAATGATAACAGGGAATAAAAGAGCAGACAATTAAACACACCTTGTGATAATAAATTTGCTCTCAAGTAGCTTTAAGTAGCTTTTCTTCCTTTAGTCCCATTAATAGTGGATTTTCTGGTCAGGTACACTATTGATCGATTTGCACTGAAGCCATCTCTAACTCATTAGCTTTCCAAACTTTTCTTTGCTTCAATTTTCCTCAAATACAAAAGCCTCACAAGATTATAGAAGAGTTGTTGCTTAGCAACAGTCTCATTCCTTTAACTGTAATGGTTGAACACGCAATGTCACCTTTTTTGGAGGAGAAGTCAGATATTTTCCTATTTCCAACATTTACTCCATTTACCAAACTAAGATATTTAATTATTTTTAATTATATCTTTCCTACAAGATTTCAGTTTTTATAATTCTACATAGCTATGTTAAGACAGAATAATGGTTTATATCCTTTACAAAAATATCAAAGAAACATTTCTGTTTATAAAAAAAGTTATCAAGAAAAATGCTGATTTTTTAATTCTTGAGAACTGTTTTCACGCCGAAAAAGAAAAATTTTGGCTTTTTTGAAGCAATGATAGCTGCTTGGTAATGTATTTTCGAAGATTAGAGAGGATAGAAGTTTATAGATAAATTTCCTGTAGTAAATACGTATAACAATAGAAAGTTGATATTCAAAAGTTCTGTTTTCCACCCACACTTGTATACAAATTTTAATGATTTGTAACTGCTTGATGTAAAGTATTTTATGGGTATTCTGTAAAATATTTAATTATAATTTAAAGGTATGCATAAAGATAGTTATATATGTTTTGGGATTACAACGTGGTTTTTTAAAATTATTTTTTATTTTTGTATCATTAATCTACAATTACATGAGGAACATTATGTTTACTAGATTCCCCCCATCACCAAGTCCCCCCCACAAACCCCATTCAGTCACTGTCCATCAGGGTAGTAAGATGCTGTAGAATCACTGCTTCACTTCACTGCCCTCCCTGTTCTCTTCCCCCATTATACATGCTAATCATAATGCCCCCTTTCTTTCCCCTCACCCCACTTATCCCTCCCTTCCCACCCATCCTCCCCAGTCCCTTACCCTTTGGTAACTGTTAGTCTACTCGTGGTTTCTGTGATTCTGCTGATGTTTTGTTCCTTCAGTTTTTTCTTTGTTCTGATACTCCACATGTGAGTGAAATCATTTAGTACTTCTCTTTCTCTGCCTGGCTTATTTCACCGAGCATAATACCCTCTAGCTCTATCCATATTGTTGCAAATGGTAGGATTTGTTTTCTTCTCATGGCTGAATAATATTCCATTGTGTATATGTACCACATCTTTATCCATTCCATCTACTGATGGACACTTAGGTTGCTTCCATTTTTTGGCTATTGTAAATAGTGCTGCGATAAACATAGGGGTGCATATATGTTTTTCAAACTGGGCTGCTGCATTCTTAGGGCAAATTCCTACAAGTGGAATTCCTGGGTCAAATGGTATTTTTATTTTGAGCTTTTTGCAGAACCTCCATACTGCTTTCCACAATGGTTGAACTGATTTACATTCCCACCAGCAGTGTAGGAGGGTTCCCCTTTCTCCACAGCCTCGCCAACATTTGTTGTTGTTTGTCTTTTGGATGGTGGCGATCCTTACTGGTGTGAGGTGATATCTCATTGTGGTTTTAATTTGCATTTCTCTGATAACTAGTGATGTGGAGCATCTTTTCATGTGTCTGTTGACCATCTAAATTTCTTCTTTGGAGAAATGTGTGTTCAGCTCCTCTGCCCATTTTTTAATTGGATTATTTGCTTTTTGTTGTTGAGGTGCATGAGCTCTTTATATATTTTGGATGTCATCCACTTATCAGATCTGTCATTTATGAATATATTCTCCCATACTATAGGATGCCTTTTCATTCTATTGATGGCGTCCTTTGCTATACAGAAGATTTTCAGCTTGATATAGTCCCACTTGTTCATTTTTGCTTTTGTTTCCCTTGCCCGGGGAGATATGTTCATGAAGAAGTCACTCATGTTTATGTCCAAGTTATTTTTGCCTATGTTTTTTCCTTAGAGTTTTATGGTTTCATGATTTACATTTAGGTCTTTGATCCATTTAGAATTTACTTTTGTATATGGGTTGAGACAATGATCCAGTTTCATTCTCTTACATGCATGTATCTGTCCAGTTTTGCCAACACCAGCTGTTGAAGAGGCTGTCATTTTTCCATTGCATGTCCATGGCTTCTTTATCATACATTAATTGGTCTTGTATGTGTGGGTTAATATCTGGAGTCTCCATTCTTTTCCACTGGTCTGTGGCTCTGTTCTTGTGCCAGTACCAAATTGTCTTGATTACTGTGGCTTTGTAGTAGAGCTTGATGTTGGGAAGCAAGATCCACCCCACTTTATTTTTCCTTCTCAGGATTGCTTTGGCTATTTGGGATCTTTGGTGTTTCCATATGAATTTTAGAACTGTTTGTTCCAGTTTGTTGAAGAATGCTGTTGGTATTTTGATAGGGATTGCATTGAATCTGTAGATTGCTTTAGGCAGGATAGACATTTTGACTATATTAATTCTTCCTAGCCAAGAGCATAGGATGAGTTTCCATTTGTTAGTGTCCTCTTTAATTTCTCTTAAGAGTGTCTTGTAGGTTTCAGGGTATGGATCTTTCACTTCCTTGGCTGGGTTTATTCCTAGGTATTTTATTCTTTTTGATGCAATTGTGAATGGAATTGTTTTCCTTATTTCTCTTTCTGCTAATTCATTGTTAGTGTATAAGAAAGTAACATATTTCTGTGTATTAATTTTCTATCCTGCAACTTTGCTGAATTCAGATATTAGTTCTAGTAGTTTTGCAGTGGAGTCTTTAGGGTTTTTTATGTACAATATCATGTCATCTGCAAATAGTGACAGTTTGACTTCTTCTTTGCCAATCTGGATTCCTTTTATTTCTTTGTTTTGTCTGATTGCCGTGGCTAGAACCAACAGTACTATGATGAATAACAGTGGGGAGAGTGGACATCCCTGCCTTGTTCCTCATCTTAGAGGAAAAGCTTTCACCTTCTCACTGTTAAGTATGATGTTGGCTGTGGGTTTATCATATACAGCCTTTATTATGTTGAGGTACTTGCCCTCTATACCTGTTTTGTTGAGAGATTTTATCATGAATGGATGTTGAATTTTATCGGATACTTTTTTGGTGTTTATGGAGATGATCATGTGGTTTTTGTCCTTTTTTTTGACATGGTGAATGATGTTAATGGATTTTTGAATGTTGTATCATCATTGCGATCCATGAGATGAATTCCACTTGGTCATGGTGTATGATCCTCTTGATGTATCACTAAGCAGTTGGCACATGTGTCAGCTGGGAGAACAATGTCCCGCACACAGGGAACAGCTTCCAGTTTTATTTCTTGAGCCACTGTGAATGGGACAGTTGTTGGGGCAGCCCAGATCCCCGCGGGTAGAGGCAGGCACACCGGGTGTGCTCTCCTGCGATAACGGTGACCTTTTGTGCCCTGTCCCAGCTTTGTTTGTCTGTGCTGGGCTGCCTTGTGCTAGTGGGGCCTGTGAGTCTGGCCCAGGCGGCTGTGGAGGAGGCTCTTCATGGCTGCTGTGGATGCAGCCATTCTCAGACTGCTCCCTTGCTATGGTGGTGCCGCTCCAGAAGGGTAATTGTTGGGAGGCTATTTATCACCATGAGGGGCTTTAGAGATGCGCTTTCCCCTAGGGAGTTAGGGTACCTGGAGTTCCCCGGGATACCCAGCTGCTGGGCTGAGTGTTCCAGGATGCTGCCATCCAGTTGTGAGACCCCTGTCCTTTTAAGACTTTCAAAAACCACTTGCTTATGTTATGTCCAAGGGGCACCGGCTCTGGGGACCCACTCGCAGATTTTACTATTCCGTTTCCCTGATATCTAGCACACCACGCAATGTGTGTCTGCACTCCCAGTGCGGATGACTAGGGCTGGGTATTTAGCTGTCCTGGGCTCCCACTCCCTCCGTGCTCCATCTCTTCTCCTCCTGCTGGTGGGCTGGGGTGGGGAGTGTGCTCTGGTCCCACTGGGCCACAGCTTGTATCTTACCCTCTTCGTGAGGTGCTGAGTTCTCCCAGATGTAGATGTAGCCTGGCTGTTGTACTATATCTTCTGGTCTCTCTTTTAGGATTAGTTGTATTTGTTGTATTTTCAAAAATATATATGGTTTTGGGAGGAGATTTCCACTGCCCTACTCATGTTGCCATCTTGGCTCCTCCCTCCTACGATGTGTTTTTATATAAAATCAAACACCCCTGGAAATGGGACGTAGAAATAAGAACAAAAAACAGAAAAACAAAGGTGGAGATAATGTATACAGCTATTTCAAGGAAATGAAACATATTCTAGATTAGAAAATATTGTATCTGTTATTGGGAACAGACCGAATAACTAGTATATTCTTTTCCTATATTGCAAAATAATTGTTAAGGAACTTAATTTTGCAGAATTTAAATTCAAATGCATTGCACTAGTAAAAGCATACTAACACCTTTGCATGTTGAACCTCAACAAACTGACACTGACGAATGTAGAACAATTTAGAAAATGTTGTATTGATTTATTTGTTTATTTTTAATGGGGAAGGAACACAGAAGTTTGATAAATTAGGAGATAAATCAATTATGAAACTATAGTAGTAAGAATTTTTGATGTGTATTTGACAGGAGATTCTATCTGCAGAAATTTAGATTCCCTTAATACAATGTTTTTTTCTCTCTTTTTTTTTGAATTGATGTATAGATGACATATAAATTGTATTAGCTTCGGGTGTACAATATAATGACAATGTGTTTTTAAAAGATTTTTCCTATCATCAATCACATTTACATTTATTTAATTTTTTTTCATACTTTTTCTACTATATAGCTAGGTAGTAGAGATTATGTAACTGAAAGGGGTTCCTTTGTTGGTGAGTATCAGCTCCTTGTAGCAGCAATCTTGTGAGTGTAGCAGCTCATTAGATTGAACTGAGCCAGACTGTAAGTCTTGGAAAGTTTATTGTGTCAAGTAAGGAGAACACTTGGGGGTAGCTCCCAAAGCAGTGTCTTCCTGAACTAAGTACAGGGCAGGTCGTTTATAGTCACAAATCAGTTCCCAGTATGGTTCTCTTATTCAAATAAGGTGAAAACAAAGGACAGTTCTGACTGATGTAAAATAAGGAGTAGCACAGTTGGTCAGAACTCTCAGTCCTTGCCAACAGGGAGGGGAGCCTCCAGATAGCAGTCAGGGGAGTGCTTGCAGGTAACACCTGTAAATGGCAGCCCTTAAGGTAACCATTACAAAAGCAACTATTATGCTCCTCTGAGGGCTACTCTTCCTGGAAAATTTTGTTCTGCCAAACAACTCAGCTGAGAATGTTTATTTCCACTCTAAATTCCCCATTAACCCTTTCGGCCTAGGTGTCTGATCACAGTTATACATGATTATGTACTAAAATTACTCTTGTCAGATGCCTTCTTGTATGTTATATGAGGAAATTCATTTGAATCAGACCACAGAACTGACTGACAAACAGAGCAAGGCGTAACTGATATCTTGAGCCTCTAAAGCTCACTGAATGCCAATTACCAAGATTTTGGGTATTTGATGTGGAAAGTATCTTGCTTCCATGATGTGTTAGTTTCCTAGGGAGGCTATAACAAAGCAGCACAAACTGGGTGACTTAAAACAACAGAAATTTAGCTTTAGCAGTTCCAAAAACTCAAGTTCAAAATCAAGGTGTCAGCTGGGTGGTGCTCTCTCTGAAGTCTCTATAGAAGGATCCTTTCTTGCCTCTTTCGGTTACTGGTAGGCCGAAGTGTTCCTTGGCTTGTGGCAGGGTAACTCCAATCTCTTCCTCCATCTTCAGATCTTTTCCCGGTGTCTCTCTGTGTTCACATGACCATCTTATAATACAAAGATATCAGTCATATTAAATTAGGAGGTTACCCTGTTCTAGTGTGACTGATTCAATCTGCAAATGACCTATTTCCAAATAAGATCACATGCTGAGGCACTGGGGGTTAGGACTTTGGCATATCTCTTTTGGAGAATGCAGTTCAACCCATAACAGATGATGGTGGTCACAGACCTGGGAGAAACCTAGGCTGGAAAGCTCTACCAAGGGTGTGTAGAACTGCCTATAAGAGAAAAATGACCCAGTGTTCAACTAAACTACTGCATTGTAATAATAATAGTAATAGTAATAGTAAAAAGTATTGTCACAAATGGAAAAATGATCATTTTTAAAGTAGGGAGGTGAGTACATGGGAACTCATATTTTTCTTTCAGACATTGTGCATGTTTGAAAATTTTAATAATAAAAATTAAGATAAAAATTTGGTAAAATACAGCCTGTGCCTCTTGAAGACAGAAAGACAGAAATCTATTGGTCATTTAAAAAAATTAACACTTATTCTTTAATATTACCAAATGTCTAGTTAGGGATCAAATTTCATAAGTTTTAAAACTTGGATGATATTTACATAGAATAAATGTCACTCTTTTCAGTGTACAGCATATCTATTTAGACAAATGCATGCAGTGTTGTAATCACTACCATAATCAAGGTATAGAGCCAATCCCATTATCCCTGAAATTCTCTTTTGCTGCTCATTTTTGGTCAGTTTCTCCCTCACAACACCCCCAGTGCCAGAGTAGGAAGCAGCAGAAATCTGTCTCAGCACCTAGACAATTGCACCAGCAGAATCTATCTGATATAACTATTTTGGAATTCTGGGGTCTGTTGAATGCGTGCAACTTCCAGTGGAAAGACTTGAACAGTGCATTAGCCATGTTACAGGCAGTTGTTTCAAGTTCCTGGAACACTTATACATAGGTTGACAGAGTCAGGCAGGGTAGGCGAAAAGGACCCAGTCTTCCTGTAGCAGAGATCTGTGTGCTCTAATTGCTGATTGCTGCTTTGAACCATACGGTGCCTTAAGGAGGCCTCAGCCATTGTTAAATTAAACTTCCTTCTCTTGTTGCAAGCCCTTCCAACAGTGGCTGAAGTAGTTTCTCTGGGATTTAAACACCTAGCATCTTCTCGCCACTTCATTTTTCTTTTTTCCCCCTTTTGGAAACCACATACTAAAAACAATGTTATTCAAAAGCAACCACATGCATGTAGGAAAATGAAAGTCACTGTGTGTGTCCATAAAGGGAGAATCCACTTCCTTACCATTTTTAGTTTCTTAAGGCTGCTTCCATTCTTTGATGGGTGGCCCCTTCCTCCATCTTTAAAGTCAGCAGCTAATCATGTTCAAATCTCTGGGTCTGACATGGATTCTCCTACCTTCTTTTTTCACTTATATTTGGCCACGGCAGATAATACAGGATAATCTCCTTAACTCAATATCAGCTGATTAGCATTCTTAATTCTATCTGCAACCTTAATTTCCCCTCCTCCTAGAACATCACATAGTCACAGGTTCTGGGGATTAGGACATGGACATATTTCCTTTGTAAAAAGAAGGAGCATTTTTCAGCCTTCCACACTGAAAAAAACAAGGAAATAGATTGTCTCCTAAAGCCTCCAGAAAGGAATGCAGTCTTGCTGACAATTTTAGCCCAGTGAGACACAGATTGGATTTTTGGGATGCGCCAACTGTAAGATAGTAAATTTGTATTGTTTGAACTACCAAGTTTGTGGCAATTTTTTACCTCAGAAATAGAATAGAAAACCAATATAGACACCTATGGAAGGTAGAATTAATTCAATAATGTTGTAGGATAAATAGAAATTTTCACCCAGAATTTTTAATATTTCCCACCTGGCCTTAGTCCATTTATATACCAATGAATATTTACCACAGCAGAGCCTCAGGTGGAACTGAGCAAGGGGTGGACAGAAAATGGCCATTTGCTCCTCCCCTCCATTCCTGGTACCTTAGTGGTCTGGTGCCTATTAGTCACTATGAACCTGCCCATGGAGTTCCTGCCCCAAGGAGCCAAGCAGTGGGAGGAGGCATGTCTGCACCAGTGTGGTGTAGAGCCTGGCTAGAGCAAGCTGTGACAGATAAAACCCCTTAACCCAACCTGTCCTTCCCCTCGTCTTACTTCAGTTTCACCGGGTTCATAGGGAACTTGTCCTGGGACTCCCGGAGCTACAGATGTACACCTGGAAGTGTGAATACATTTCAGTTTTAGTCCACAAGTGCTTAAATTGTTTTTTTTTTAAATGAGAAACATCAATGTTTCCTTTAGAACTGTAGCAATTTATTCAGTTTTATCTTAGAACAAATTGACAGAAAAAGACTAGAGGATTGTGGGAAAGAAAAGGAATGATAAAAATCTTGCCCAGGTTCCTTCCGTACCTTGGGAAAGTTTAAACTAGAAGTTAGGAAATTTGGTTAAGGAGTGTAGGTTTTGAGTGAATAAGATAAATATATGATTCCAAATATTGAAGTATTAGTGCTGGTCTGTTGAATAGTTTTCACTGGTCTCTTAATCATAGAGTATTTAGAAAATCTTAATTCACTTTAAAAAATTTGTTCCTTATTGTCAGATTACATATTTTTCTTTATAAAGTATTGGTAACAGGTCACCATTATAATTATTAATATCCTTATTATAAGGTTACAAAAAGGTTGTGAGACTTAACTGAATATCTAAGATGATCATTTTAATCTTTTTCTATAATGTTTTCAGATGAATATACTCAATTTGAAGTTCTCACTTAGAAGATTGTTCTTTAAAAATGATCATTAATATAGCAAATGTAGTAATAAACCATATGCCAGTATGTTATCCCTAAGCAGAGTTATTAGGGAGCACAAAACAGACCACTTTGTCTTCATGAAGAAATCCAGTAGCCCCTTCTTATCTGCAGTTTCACTTTCTAAGGATTCAGCTACCTGTGGTTAACCATGGTCTAGAAGCGGATTATTCTCCTTTTGACATACAGTTAGGACAGTAGTAGCCTTACACTGCTTCACAATGCCTACAGCATTCATTTCACATCATCTCATTACATACACATTTTACCATCTTACATCATCACAGGAAGAACATGACTACAGCGCAATATTTTGAGAGAGAGACAACATTTACATAGCTTTTATTAGAGTATGGTTATAATTGTTTTATTTTATTATTAGTTATTGTTAATCTCATATTGTGCCCATTTTTTAAATTAAAGTTTGTCCTTGTTATGTATGTTTAGGAAAAATCATAGTATATATTGGGTTTGGTACTAGCTGTGGTTTCAGACATCTACTGGAGGTCTTGTTATGTACCACTTTTGGATAAGGAGGGACTACTATAATGTACTTTCTTATTTTATCATATTCTTTGCTGGAATTCTTGTGAATTTTGAATAAATTCTTAGAGCATAAAATGTTCCAGTCCATCACAATCGTCTAATTTTCGGGTACCAGATATTCAATTCAGATGATGGGAACTCTAAGCCTACCTTTACTGCTTTTCTTACCCTATTTCCTGACTAAAGATGTTTCTTCTTAGTTTACTTATATAAATATTATTATAATTTTATTATACTAGGATATTTATTACACCCACACACTTTTTTGTTCAACATATTTTCCCTGAATGTTGACTATTCATAGGGATAAGTGCGCTCTCTTTTTTTCCCCTCACTTTTACTAAATTAAAATATTCATGTGTGAAGGACAAATGTAGAGAGGTAGTGTAAGAAAAAAAATTAGTCACAAGAAATGAGGAATTTGTTTTCTTTTTAAAGAAGAAGACTTCTTTAAATTATTGCCTTAACCACACATCTGGCTAGTACCCTAAGAGATTGAGGTTGACTAACTTATGCACTTATATTTCCAAGAATAAATGAATGGATAAATTGGTGGATTGATGAATAAACAAATCAGTGGTTGAAGAAATCACAAATTTATAGGTTTAGTAAGTGTATGGCAATCAAATATTCAGTTATATTCTAAATACCACATTAGAGGCTCACACTTTAACAGATTTCTGCAGTTGGCATATACTCTTTCCCTAGTAGAAGGATTTTACAAGAATTTTTAATTAATTTTCTAGTATTTTCTGTATCTAGGTAGTTTATGTATGTAACCATATTTCATCTGGAAAACATTTATTTTGAGGTCAGTAGTGCCATAATTTTCATTTACTTTACCTTACTACTTATGTACTTTCTGAGGGTATAAAAGGCTATAGAAATATTCATAAAAACATATAAATTCTGGAAATTTATTAATAATGCATTAATATGCCTAGATACTGGTAATACTGCCAGTATGCTTTGGAGAATTTAGAATTCTTTTGGGTAATTTGTTTGCTAAAAATATATAGCTTAAAAATTCATATCACTAATGTATATTGGTCTTTTTATCATAACTTCTTAAAAATACATTCTGTACAGACTTTGAAATTGTGAAAATCTTAAAGTAGAGCCATTAAAATACCTTGAAAAGTCATTAAGGTATTTTCTTATTTCACATCGTCTATTATGATTTTGAATTCTGAATTTTTGAATTTTGGATTGAGTAACAATCATTGAATAAATACCAGATTCCCATTATGTACACAAGACTATTTCAGTGAAAGCTGGGGAACTTGATGTTCACACAAAAGAAACTTATTCTCTAATGAAATGTGCAGGGTTGACCTACATAAGTTTGGTAGAAAAAAACTTAACAATGTGACATATATATGTATTTTTAATGTATTAAATCAGAGGACTCTGAGAGGTTTCAAGCAGGTGATGGGACTTTTCCTGACTCTTGAATGTGAGAAAGTATGAGGCAAGATAAAAAAATAACAAGTCTCAAAAGCAAAAATAAACAATGAGAATGTGCTTATCTGTATAGGCCTAAGGTAGTATAGAGATCTGCTTCATCAAATGGAATGATGTATTTTGGAAGTAATGAAAAATAAATTTGGGTGAAAGTGAGGCTATGACAATTTTTTGAAGTAATTTGGATGCATTAGTTTATTGAATGACCTGATTTCAGCAAGGTTGAATATAATATAATAATATCAACATAATCTATTAATTATAAAAAATTAAAATATATTAATAGTGGTAATATTTAATTATTAATATATAGCATATTATAGAAACATTGCTATATTAACATTGTATTAGTAAATATTTATTATCTTAAAATTATATATTGATATTATATTAATATAATATTAACATATAATAACATAATAGAACTTGATTTTTTCCATAAGTCTAAATTCAAACTTCATCAAATTTTTATTCCTCACCTGTGGTTGAAATCATTGTAGATACCTTAAGTTTTCTTTTTAATTCCTTTATTGTTAGCTGTCTTATTTTTCCATATATTAAAATGGCCTCACATTTGGGAGTCTGGGTGATTTGTGAAGCCATGTGATTGTGTGTGTGTGTGTGTGTGTGTGTGTGTGTGTGTGTGTGTGTGTGTGTGTGTGTATTTTTTATGGTGTTTTGATGTTTGGATGGTTCTTTAGTACACATGATGAATTCATCAAGAGAGACCTTTTGTTCCCCCCAGTAGAGCAGAGCCCTGTAGAATGGATGGTTCATGTTGTCTCTTGGCCGGCTGATTCTTTAATTGGTGATAGGTGGTCTCTTCCAAGATAGGCCTCTCTCTCAATGTTCTGCTACCAGTGCTACTCTGACACAGCCTGAAACTCTTAGATTTTTTTCCCAGGAACTCATTTCTACACCTTCCAAATTCCAAAAGTTTGCTAAACTCACCTATTGGTTCTCCTGTGACATCACTCACTTTGCCTGGGAATATTTGGGGTACACAGTATTCTCATTCAGTAATCTAGCTGAAAATTCTAACTCCAAAATGTTTCTATCTTGAGAACCTTCAAGCCATTTTTTTGTATATTCACAGAATGGAAATAATCCAGTGCTATCATAATTGCTTTTTGATATCATCTGTGAAAAGTTCCCCTACTTTAGTAGGATATGTGCTACTTTTTTCTTTTCAAAATTGGGGACTCAGACAAAATTCTAGTGTTGTACCTATTCTGTTTTTTTTTTGCAGTTATACTAGCAGGGAATAATCAGATTTTGGAGCAGATTGAGTAATGAAAATTAGTTGGTGATGGATTTGAATGGTGATTTATTATTGGTTGAAAGAAAAAAGTATCTCTTAATGTGGAATAGTCTTTATATGTCTTGATTTACATGGTTGACAAATAGAATATGTAAATGTCCCTAAATGTGGAGTTGCCTGATGAGTCTTTGTGACCAATCATATTCTGATCATGCATTTTGATAGAGTATCACAGAAGCAATTTCATGTTCTTAGTGTGTTACATCAAGGGGCATATGTTTGATATCTCTTCTTATGCTAATATTAACTTTGTCACTTGGTTGAGGACTTGTCTGTTGGATTTCTCCACAGAAAAGTTACTATTTTTCTTTTAAGACATTATTATGTGGGGCTATGTTTTGAAGATAATTATCCTTCCTACATTCAATTTTAATCAATTCATTTTAAATCCATTGATTTTTACTGTCTGAATTATTATGATGGCTGTGAAATGGTGATTTTCTAATTTCATCATTTCTTATTTATAAGTTGGCATTTTTCTGTAAGAAGTTTCCTTTTTATCTCATGTATTTTTTCATTATGTAAAATTTCATTAATAAAATCTACTTATTCATAAAATAAGTAGATTTGATGGAACATTCAAATTGTTATGGATTTCCTAGTGAGAGTACATTCAAGCTTGTCTATAATCTCTATCTCCTCAGAATAAATACAACTGAGCAAATATGAATTAGAGCAAATTCATCATAAAACTCACAGTAATACATGCTATGGACATAAGAAAAAAATTAATGCACTTAGACAAGGAATTCCTGTAGTCAGTTATTTTATTCATTGCAGTAATGTTCTATGAAGTCACTGTGAACACTGAATTCATAAATACTGAAGTGTTAGTTCTTGGGGAAGTACAGGTTCTCTAAAAGCCTCTGGTTAAAAAGTCTTCATCAGCTGATCAACATGTAGCCTTGTTTTGTGTATGTTTCTTGTTTAAAGACACTTTTTTGGAGATATTGTTGATTCACTAACATTCAACTCACTCCTGATAACTCTGATGTGCATTTTCCCTGTGACACATACCACTGCCTTCTTGTACTTTTAGAACATTAGCCAGCACTTCAGCAGTACTCTTAGGGTCATTTTAAACAGCAAATTCACAAATAAAAGCACAAACACACATGCACACACACACACACACACACTCACACTCAAAGTGGCACTAAATAGGCTGTGAAGAGGAATTTGCTTATAAAATAAAAGTTGAAACAAGAAGGCAAAACATTCTTTACTAGACTTTACCTGAAACATGCGCAACTGGTCATCTAACAGTTTTGACCACTCCTTGATGTCTGTGAATGACTGAGTAAACACTAGGAGTAATGATTTAGGGATTACAAAGAAATTTTAGCAAGTAGAATTCTCAAATATGGAATCTGCAAATAATGAGGATCAACTGTACATTTATGCATATGTTTTTATATGCTTTTTATTTTTCAGCTCTAGTAATGTTACCAATAAGAAGCATGGATAAAATAGAATTGTTACCATATAGGAACATATAAGTAACAGAAAAGCAGATGTGGTGGTTGATTTTCTGTGCCAAATTTGCTAGGCTGTAGTGCTCAGATGTTTGGTCAGATACAAGTCTAGATGTTGCTGTGAAAGTACTTTTTAGATGTCATTAACAGTTAATGAGTAAAGCAGATTGATTTGTAAACTGTGTGTGGGCTTCATCCAAACAGTTGAAGGCCTTTACTGTCATGTTATAACAACCCTTTTGTATGCATTAATAGCAAGTGCTAACAAAACAGATGGATGGAAGGCAGGTATAAGATAGACCTAATAGATATATGCAAAACATTACATTCAAAAACAGCAGAATATTCATTCTTTTCACAAGCACATGGAACATTCTCCAGGGTAGATCCCATGTTAGGCTGCAAAATAAGTCTTAACAAATTTAGGAAGACTGAGATTATACCAAGCAACTTTTCTGACCACAACAGTATGAAACTGGAAATCAAGCACAGGAAAAAACTGGAAATACTCAAACATGTGGAGGCTAAAAAGCATGCACCTAAACAACCAATAGGTCAACAAAAAAATAAAAGAGGAAAACAAAATATACTTTGAGAATAATGAAAATAGAAATAAGACAATGTATATCTTTGATATGCAGCAAAAGCAATTCTAAGAGGGAAATTGAAGCATTACAAGCCTACCTCAGAATAGAAGAAAGATCTCAAACAGTCTAACCCTACACCTAAAAGAACTAGGAAAAGAAGAACACAGCCCAGGTTTAATAGAAAGAAGGAAATAATAAAGATGAGAACATATATAAGTGAAATATATACTAAGAAAACTACAAAAGATCAACAAAACTAAGAGCTGGTTCTAAAAATATAAGCAAAATTGATAAACATTTAGCTAGACTCATAAAGAAAGAAAGAGAAGTGACCTGAATAAATAAAATCAGAAGTGAAAGAGGAGAAGTTACAACTGACACCACAGAATTACTCACAATTATAAGTACTTACTATGAAAAATTATATGTCAACAACATACAATCTGGAAGAAATGGATAAGGTCCTAGAAACATGCAATATCCCAGAACTGAACCAGGAAGAAATAGAAAATCAGAACAGATCAATGACTAGTAATGAAAATGAACTGTTAATTAAAAAACTCCACAAACAAAAGTCTAAGATCACATGGCTTCTATTAAACATTTAAAGAAGAGTTTATACCTATCCTTTTCAAACTATTCTAAAAAACTGAAAAGGAAAGCTTCCTAATTCATTCTATGAGACCACCATTACCTTGATGAAAAAATAAAATTATAGACCAGTATCCCTGATGAACATAGATGCAAAAGTCTTCAACAAAATATTAGCAAACTGAATTAAAAATGCATTAAAAGAATAACTCGACCCAGGGGGAGGAGCCAAGATGGCGGCGTAAGTCGGGCAGTGGAAATCTCCTCCCAAAACCATATATATTTTTGAAAATACAACAAATGCAACTATTCCTAAAAGAGAGACCAGAAGATACAGTACAACAGCCAGGCTACATCTACATCTGTGAGAACTCAGCACCTCATGAAGAGGGTAAGAAACAAGCCACAGTCCAGCAGGACCCAATTGACACCCCCCAGCTCCCTGGTGGGAGGAAAGGAGATGTATTGGGGAGTAATAGGGGGCCCAGTACTGCTAAATACCAAGCCCTAGTCATCTGCACCAGGAACACAGATATACAGTGTGTGATGTGCTGGATATTAGGGAAATGGAACAGTAAAATCTGCGAGTGGGTCCCTGCAGCTGGCACCCCTGGGACAAAAGAAAAGCAAATGCTTTTTGAAAGTCTTAAAGGGACAGGGGCCTCACAGCTGGACGGAAGCATCCCGTCACACTCAGCTCAGCAGGTGGGAATCCCGGAGAACTCTGGGTGCCCTAACCCTCTGGGAGACAGCACAGCTCTGAGGCCCCTCATGGTGATAAACAGCCTCCTGTCCATTCCCCCTGCAGAGCGGCCCTGCCATAGCAGAGGAGCAGCTTGAGAGCAGCCGTGCCCACAGCAATGGATGAGAGCCTCCTCCACAGTCACCCAGGCCAGACTCAGGCCCCGTTGGTGCACAGCTGCCAAGCACAAGCTGCTAGGGGTCATTGTTCTCACAGGAAAGGAAGGCAACCAGCAAGCAAGAAGGGACTTTGTTCTCCTAGCTAAAAGGCAAGCCAACTGCCCACGACTATCTCTGTCACCATGGATAGGCAGAAGAATTTGATCCACACCAGAATCACACAGACAACACCTGAGAAGGAGGCTGGGGAGATAGATTTAACCAATCTTCCTGAAAAGAATTCAAAATAAAGGTCATAACCATGCTGGTGGAGTTGCAGAGAAATATGCAAGAACTAATGGATGAAGTTGGGAGGAAGAATACAGAAATAACACAATCTTGGGAAGGACTTAAGAGCAGACTGAATGAGGTACAAGAGGCTATTAATGGAATAGAAATCAGAGAACAATAACACAGAGAAGCTGAGGTCGAGAGAGATAAAAGGATCTCCAGGAATGAAAGAATATTAAGAGAACTGTGTGACCAATCCAAACAGAACAATATCTGTATTATAGGGGTACCAGAAGAAGAAGAAGAGAGAGAAAAAGGGATAGAAAGTGTATCTGAAGAAATAATTGCTGAAAACTTCTCCAAACTGGGGGATGAAATAGTCTCTCAGACCATGGAAGCCCACAGAACTCTCAACACAAGGGACCCAAAGAGGACAACATCAAGACATATAATAATTAAAATGGCAAAGATCAAGGACAAGGACAGAGTATTAAAGGCAGCCAGAGAGAAAAAAGGTCACCTACAATGGAAAACCCATCAGGTTATCATCAGACTTCTCAACAGAAACATTACAGGCAAGAAGAGAATGGCATGATATATTTAATGTAATGAAACAGAAGGGCCTTGAACCAAGAATACTGTATCCTGCATGATTATCATTTAAATATGAAGGAGGGATTAAACAATTCCCAGAGAAGCAAAAGTTGAGGGAATTTGTCTACCACAAACCACCTCTACAGGATATGTTAAATGGACTGTTCAACATGGAAGCACTCCTAAGGCTAAATAGATGTCACCAGAGAAAATAAAATCACAGCAAAGAAAGCAGACCAACCAAATACTAACTACAAGCAAAAAATAAAAACTACTCACAAAAGCAGTCAAAGGAAACACAAAGGAGCACAGAATAACACACGTAACATATAAAGAATGGAGGAGAAGGAATAAGAAGGAGAGAAATAAAGAATCATTGACTGTGTTTATAATAGCTCAATAAGCGAATTAAGTCAGACAGGTAGTAAAGAACCTAACTTTGAACCTTTGGTAACCATGAATCTAAAGCCTGCAATGGCAATAACTACATATCTTCAATAATCACCATAAATGTAAATGGACTGAACACACCACTCAAAAGACACAGAGTAATAAAATGGATAAAAAAGCAAGACCCATCTATATGCTGCTTACAGGAGACACACCTCAAACCCAAAGACAAACACAGACTAAAAGTCAAGGGATGGAAAAAGATATTTCATGCAAACAACAGGGAGAAAAAAGCAGATGATACAGTACTAGTATCAGACGAAATAGACTTCATAACAAAGAAAGTAACAATAGATAAAGAAGGATATTACATAATGATAAAGGGGTCAGACCACTAAAGGGATATAACCATTATAAATATATATGCACACAATACAGGAGCACCAGCATATGTGAAAGAAATACTAACACAATTAAAGGAGGAAATAGAATACAATGCATTCATTTTAGGAGACTTCAATACACCACTCACTCCAAAGGACAGATCCACCAGACAGAAAATAAGTAAGGACACAAAGGCACTGAACAACACTATAACAGGTGGAACTAATAGACACCTACAGAACTCTACACCCAAAAGCAGCAGGATACACATTCGTCTCAAGTGCACATGGAACATATTCCAGAATAAACCACATCCTGGGCAACAAAAAGAGCCTCAGTAAATTAAAAAAGATTGAAATTCTACCAACCAACTTCTTGGACCACAGAGGGATACAACTAGAAAAAAATTGTACAAATAAAGCAAAAAGGCTCACAAACACATGGAATCTTAACTGCATGCTCCTAAATAATCAATGGATCAACTACCAAATTAAAATAGAGATCAAACAATATATGGAGACAAAGAACAACAACAACACAAAGCCCCAACTTCTGTAGGACTCAGTAAAAGTAGTTCTAGGAGGAAAGTATATAGCAATCCAGGCATATTCAAAGATGGAAGAACAATCCAAAATTAATAGTCTAAAGTCACAATTATTGAAATTGGAACAAGAAGAACAAATGAGGCCTAAAGTCAGCAGAAGGAGGGACATAATAAAGATCAGAGAAGAAATAAATAAAATTGAGAAGAAAAAAACAATAGAAAAAATCAGTGAAACCAAGAGGTAGTTCTTTGATTAAATGAACAGAATAGATAAGCCCCTTTCCTGACTTATTAAGAGAAAAAGAGAATCTACACACATAAACAGAATCAGTAACGAGAAAGGAAAAATCATTATGGACCCCACAGAAATATAAAATATTATTAGGGAATATTATGAGAATCTATATGCTAACAAGCTGGAAAAACTAGAAGAAATGGACAACTTTGTAGAAAAATATAACCTTTCAAGACTGACCAAGGAAGTAACAGAAAATCTGAACAAATTACCAGCAACAAAATTGAAGTGGTAATCAAAAGACTACCCAAGAGCAAAACCCCCAGACCGGATGTATTTACTGCAGAATTTTATCAGACATACAGAGAAGACATAACACCCATTCTCCTTAAAGTTTTCCAAAACATAGAAGAGGAGAGAATTATTCCAAACTCATTCTATGAAGCCAGCATCACCATAATACCAAAACCAAGGAAAGACCCCACGAAAAAAGAAAACTGCAGACCAATATCCCTGATGAACGTAGATGCAAAAATGCTCAATAAAATATTAGCAAACCGAATTCAAAAATACATCAAGAGGATCATACGCCATGACTAAGTGGGATTCATCTCATGGACGCAAAGATGGTACAACATTCAAAAATCCATTAACATCATCCACCCTGTCAACAAAAAGGACAAAAACCACATGATCATCTCCATAGACACCAAAAAAGCATTTGAAAAACTTCGACATCCATTCATGATAAAAACTCTCAACAAAATGGTTATAGAGGGCAAGTACCTCAACACAATAAAGGCCGTATATGATAAACCCACAGCCAACATCATACTTAACAGCAAGAAGGTGAAAGATTTTCCTCTAAGATCAGGAACAAGACAGGGATGTCCACTCTCCCCACTGTTATTCAACATGGTACTGTTGGTCCTAGCCATGACAATCAGACAAAACAAAGAAATACAAGGAATCCAGATTGGTAAAGAAGAAGTCAAACTGTCACTATTTGCAGATGACATGATACTATACATAAAAAACCCTAAAAATTCCACTCCAAAACTACTAGAACTGATATCAGAATACAGCAAAGTTGCAGGATACAAATTGACACACAGAAATCTGTTACTTTCCTATACACTAACAATGAACTCACAGAAAGAGAAATAAGGAAAACAATTCCATTCACAATTGCATCAACAAGAATTAAATACCTAGGAATAAACCTAACCAAGGAAGTGAAAGACCTATACCCTGAAAACTACAAGACACTCTTAAGAGAAATTAAAGAGGACACTATCAAATGGAAACTCATCCTATGCACTTGGCTAGGAAGAATTAATATTGTTAAAATGGCCATCCTGCCCAAAGCAGTCTACAGATTCAGTGCAATCCCTATCAAATTACCAACAGCAGTCTTCAATGTACCACAGCAAATAGTTCTAAAATTCATATGGATCCACCAAAGACCCCGAATAGCCAAAGCAATCCTGAGAAGGAAAAATAAAGTGGGGTGGATCTCACTCCCCAACTTCAAGCTCTACTACAAAGCCATAGTAATCAAGACAATTTGGTACTGGCACAAGAACAGAGCCACAGACCAGTGGAACAGAATAGAGACTCCAGACATTAACTGAAACATATATGTTCAATTAATATATGATAAAGGAGCCATGGACATACAATGGGGAAATGGCAGCCTCTTCAACAGCTGGTGTTGGCAAAACTGGACAGCTACATGTAAGAGAATGAAACTGAATCATTGTCTTAACCCATACACAAAAGTAAATTCGAAATGGATCAAAGACCTGAATGTAAGCCATGAAAAACCATAAAACTCTTAGAAAAAAACATAAGCAAGGAGAATCACGGGAAGATGGCAGCATGAGTAATTCAGAGGAAATCTCCTTCCCAAAACATATATATTTATGAAAATACAATAAATAAAACTATTCCTAAAAGAGACACCAGTGGATGCAGTACAGCAGCCAGGATACATCTACTTCTGTGAGAACTCGGCATCACATGAAGGGGGTAATATACAAGCCATGGCCAGGTGGGACCCAAACATTCCCCCACCCCAGAACCTGGCAGGAAGAAAGGAGTCGGAACGGGGAGGGAGTGAAAGCCCAGGACTGCTAAACAGCCAGCTCTAGAAATCCACAGCCGGAACGCAGACACAAGGTGCCTGGGGTGCTGGATATTAGAGAAACAGAAAAGCAAAATCTGTGGGCAGTTCCCCGTAACCGGCACCCCTGAGACAAAAGAAAAGCAGATGCTTTATGCAAGTCTTAAAGAGACAGGGACCCCATGGCTGGACGAAGTTGTTCTGGCAGCTGGGAATACTGGGGAAACAGGCCCCCTAAAGGGAGGCAGTGCAGCTCTGGAGCCCCTCCCAGCATTAAGCAGCCTGCCAATCATTCCTCCAACTGGCACGAACCCCGACACATGGGCCCAGTAGCAGGAGAATGGCAGCGTGCGCCGGGGACTGCAGTGCTGGAAGGAACCGAGAGCAGATCCGTGTGCTGCAGGAGAGGCTTGTGCTAGCCCACAGCGGTGCGACCGAACAGTCTGGGCACAGCTTGCGTGCACCACCGGCAGTGAAGCCAGAGCCCGGTAGAAGCCCGTGCAGAAGAAGCCCACAAGCACCTGCAGTGGAGCCAGAGGGAGAAGGTGTGCTCCCAGCAGCCGACCAGAATCCAGCGCAACACACAGCCACCCAGGCCAGACCCAAAGGCCACTGCTGCCACACAGCTGCCCAGAAGGGTCGCTGCTAGCACGGAGGAGCACACCTCGTGGGCCTGCCACTCCCCGCAGGGCTCCGCGCTGCTCTGACGGACACCCCGCCCACAGCAGCTTAAGGGATTAACCCGGTGGCTGCTCCAGGAGTGCAGGTAACCATCACAGGCAGCGGAAAATGGCAAGGCACCCAGCAAGCAGGAAAGGACTTACTTCTCCCAGCTGACACACCCACAACCTGCCTACAGTCACTGCTATCACCATGAAAAGGCAAAAAAGTCTGGTCCAGTCCAAGATAGTAACACGTAAGAAAGGATCTGCAGAGTCAGACCTAACCAGTCTCCCTGAAAAAGAATTCAAAATAGAAATCATAAACATGCTGACAGAGCTGCAGAGAAATATGCAAGAGCTGAGGGATAAAGTCCAGAGGGAGATTTCAGACGTCTGGAGGGTGATTACAGACATTCGGATGGAGATCACAGAAGTGAAACAAACTCTGGAAGGATTTATAAGCAGAATGGATAAAATGCAAGAGGCCATTGATGGAATAGAAACCAGAGAACAGGAAAGCATAGAAGCTGACATAGAGAGAGATAAAAGGATCTCCAGGAATGAAACAATATTAAGAGAACTGTGTGACCAATCCAAAAGGAACAATATCCACATTATAGAGATACCAGAGGAATAAGGGAGAGAAAAAGGGAAAGAAAGTATTTTTGAAGAAATAATTGCTGAAAACTTCCCCAATCTGGGGGAGGAAATACTTGCTCAGACTACGGTGCACAAAGAAGTCCCAAGAAAAGGGATCCAAAGAGGACAACACAAAGACACATAATAATTAAAATGGCAAATATCAAGGACAGGGACAGAGTATTAAAGGCAGCCAGAGAGAGTAAAAAGGTCACCTACAAAGGAAAACCCATCAGGCTATCATCAGAAGTCTCAACAGAAACCTTAAAGGCCAGAAGAGAATGACATGATATATTTAATGCAATGAAACAGGAGGGCCTTGAACCAAGGATACTGTATCCAGCACAATTATCATTTAAATATGAAGGAGGGATTAAACAATTCCCAGACAAGCAAAAGTTGAGGGAATTTGCCTCCCACAAACCACCTCTACAGGGTATCTTAGAGGGACTGCTCTGGAAGGGAGCACTCCTAAAAAGAGCAGAGAACAAAACACCCAACATAAGAAGAATGGAGGAGGAGGAAAAAGAAGGGAAAGAAATAATCATCAGACTTTGTTTATAACAGCTCAATAAGCGAGTGAGGTCAGACAGTAAGGTAGTAAAAAAAGCTGACCTTGAACCTTTGATAACCACAAATCTAAAGCCTGCAGTGGCAATAAGTACATATCTTTCAATAATCACCCTAAATGTAAATGGACTGATTGCACCAATCAGAAGACACAGAGTAATAGAATGGATAAAGAAGCAAGACCCATCTATATGCTGCTTACAAGAGACTCACCTCAAACCCAAAGATAAGCACAGATTAAAAGTCAAGGGATGAAGAAAGATATTTCAAGCAAACATCAGAGAGAAAAAAGCAGGTGTTGCAATACTAGTATCAGAAAAAATAGACTTCAAAATAAAGAAAGTAACAAGAGATAAAGAAGGACATTACATAATGATAAAGGGCTCAGTCCAACAAGAGGATACAACCATTATAAACATATATGCACCCAATACCGGAGTACCAATATATGTGAAACAAATACTAACAGAATTAATGGAGGAAATAGAATGCAATGCATTCATTTGGGAGACTTTAACACACCACTCACCCCAAAGGACAGATCCACCAGACAGAAAATAAGTAAGGACACAGAGGCACTGAACAACACACTAGCACAGATGGACCTAATAGACATCTATAGAACTCTACATCCAAAAGCAACAGGATACACATTCTTCTCAAGTGCACATGGAACATTCTCCAGAATAGACCACATACTAGGCCACAAAAAGAACCTCAGTAAATTCCAAAAGATTGAAATCCTACCAACCAACTTTTCAGACCAAAAAGGCATAAAACTAGAAATAAATTGTACAGAGAAAGCAAAAAGGCTCACAAACACATGGAGGCTTAACAACATGCTCCTAAATAATCAATAGATCAATGACCAAATCAAAATGGAGATCCAGGAATATATGGAAACAAATGACAACAATAACACAAAGCCCCAACTTCTGTGGGACACAGCAAAAGCAGTCTTAAGAGGAAAGTATATAGCAATCCAGGCATATTTAAAAAAGGAAGAACAATCCCAAATGAATGGTCTAATGACACAATTATCAAAATTGGAAAAAGAAGAACAAATGAGGCCTAAGGTCAGCAGACGGAGGGACATAATAAAGATCAGAGAAGAAATAAATAAAATTGAGAAGAATAAAACAATAGCAAAAATCAATGAAACCAAGAGCTGGTTCTTCGAGAAAATGAACAAAATAGATAAGCCTCTAGCCAGACTTATTAAGAGAAAAAAGTGAGTCAACACACATCAACAGAATCAGAAACAAGAAAGGAAAAATCACCATGGACCCCACAGAAATACAAAGAATTATTAGAGAATACTATGAAAACCTATATGCTAACAAGCTGGAAAACCTAGGAGAAATGGACAACTTCCTGGGAAAATACAACCTTCCAAGGCTGACCCAGAAAGAAACAGAAAATCTAAACAGACCAATTAACAGCAATGAAATTGAAGCGGTAATCAAAAAACTACCCAAGAACAAAATCCCTGGGCCAGATGGATTTACCTCGGAATTTTATCAGACATAGAGAGAAGGTATAATAACCATTCTCCTCAAAGTTTTCCATAAAATAGAAGAGGAGGGAATACTCCCAAACTCATTCTATGAAGCCAACGTCACCCTAATACCAAAACCAGGGAAAGACTCCACCAAAAAAGAAAACTACAGACCAATATCCCTGATGAACCTAGATGCAAAAATACTCAACCAAATATTAGCAAACCGTATTCAAAAATACATCAAGAGGATCATACACCATGAGCAAGTGGGATTCATCCCAGGGATGCAAGGATGGTACATTCGAAAATCCATCAACACCATCCACGACATCAACAAGAAAAAGGACAGAAAGCACATGATCTTCTCCATAGATGCTGAAAAAGCATTTGACATAATTCAACATCCATTCATGATAAAAACTCAACAAAATGGGCATAGAGGGCAAGTACCTCAACATAATAAAGGCCATATATGATAAACCCACAGATAACATCATACTGAACAGCGAGAGGCTGAAATGTTTTCCTCTGAGATCAGGAACAAGACAGGGATGCCCACCCTCCCGACGGTTATTCAAAGTGGTACTGGAGGTCCTTGCCATGGCAATCAGACAAAACAAAGAAATACAAGGAATCCAGATTGGTAAAGAAGAAGTCAAACTGTCGCTATTTGCAGATGACATGAAATTGTACATAAAAATCCCTAAAGACTCCACTGCAAAACTACTAGAACTAATATTGGAATTCAGCAAAGTTGCAGGATACAAAATTAACACACAGAATTCTGTAGCTTTCCTATGCAGTAACAATGAACTAATAGAAAGAGAAATCAGGAAAACAATACCATTCAAAATAGCATCAAAAAGAATAAAATACCTATGAATAAACCTAACCAAGGAAGTGAAAGACCTATACCCTAAAACTATAAGACACTCTTAAGAGAAATTAAAGAAGTCAGTAACAAATGCAAATTCATCCCATGCTCCTGGCTAGGAAGAATTAATATCATCAAAATGGCCATCCTGCCCAAAGCAATATACAGATTCGTTGCAACCCCTATCAAATTACCAACAGCATTCTTCAATGAACTGGAACAAATAGTTCTAAAATTCATATGGAACCATCAAAAATCCCGAATACCCAACGCAATCCTGAGGAGGAAGAATAAAGTGGGGAGGATCTCGTTCCCCAACTTCAAGCTCTACTACAAAGCCACAGTAATCAAGACAATTTGGTACTGCCACAAGAACAGAGCCACAGACCAGTGGAACAGAATAGAGATTCCAGACATTAATCCAAACATATATGGCCAATTAATATTTGATAAAGGAGCCATGGACATACAATGGGGAAATGACAGTCTCTTCAACAGATGGTGCTGGCAAAACTGGATAGCTACATGTAAGAGAATGAAACTGGATCACTGTCTAACCCCATACACAAAAGTAAACTCCAAATGGATCAAAGGCCTGAATGTAAGTCATGGAACCATAAAACTCATAGAAAAAAATATAGGCAAAAATCTCATGGACATAAACATGAGTGACTTCTTCATGAACATATCTCCCCATGCAAGGGAAATAAGGCAAAAATGAACAAGTGGGACTATATCAAGCAAAAAGGTTCTGTACAGGAAAGGACACCATCAATAGTACAAGAAGGTATCCTACAGTATGGGAGAACATATTCATAAATGACAGATCCGATAAAGGACTGACATCCAAAATGTGTAAAGAGCTCACATGCCTCAACAAACAAAAAGCAAATAATCCAATTAAAAAATGGGCAGAGGAGCTGAATAGACAGTTCTCTAAAGAAGAAAATCTGATGGCCAACAGGCACATGAAAATATGCTCCACATCGCTAATCATCAGAGAAATGCAAATTAAAACCACAATGAGATATCACCTCACACCAGTAAGGATGGCCACCATCCAAAAGACAAACAATAAAAAATGTTGGCGAGGTTGTGGAGAAAGGGGAACCCTCCTACACTGCTGGTGGGAATGTAAACTAGTTCAACCATTGTGTAAAGCAGTATGGAGGTTCCTCAGAATGCTCAAATAGAAATACCATTTGACCCAGGAATTTCACTTCTAGGAATTTACCCCATGAATGCAGCACTCCAGTTTGAAAAAGACAAATGCACCCCTATGTTTATCGCTGCACTGTTTACAATAGCCAAGATTTGGAAGCAACCTAAATGTCCATCAGTAGATGAATGGATAAAGAGTATGTGGTACATATACACATTTCAATATTACACAGCCATAGGGAAAAAACAGATCCTACCGTTCACAACAATATGGATGGAGCTAGAGGGTATTATGCTCAGTGAAATAAGCCAGGCGGAGAAGGACAAGTACCAAATGATTTCACTCATATGTGGATTATAAGAACAAAGGAAAACTGAAGGAACAAAACAGCAGCAGAATCACAGAACCCAAGAATGGACTAATAGTTACCAAAGGGAAAGGGACTGGGGACAATGGGTGGGAAGGGAGGGATAAGGGCAGGGAAAAAGAAAGAGGGCATTACGATTAGCATGTATAGTGCGTGGGGGGCATGGGGAGGGCTGTGCAACACAGAGAAGACAAGTAGTGATTTTACAGCATCTTACTCTTCAGGTGGACAGTGACTGTGAAGGGGTATGTGGGGGGGACTTGGTGAAGGGGGAACCTAGTACACATAATGTTCTTTCTGTAATTGTAGATTAATGATACTAAAATTAAAAAAAAAATAAGCAAATCTCTCTTGGACATAAACTTGTGTGGCTTCTTCATGAACATATCTCCTCAGGCAAGGGAAACAAAAGCAAAAATGAGCAAGTGGAACTATGTCAAGCTGAGAAACTTCTGTACAGCAAAGTACACCATCAATAGAATGAAAAGGCATCCTACAGTATGGGAAAATATATTCATAAATGACAGATCCGGTAAAGGGTTGATGTCCAAAATATATAAAGAGCTCACATGCCTCAGAAAACAAAAAGCAAATAATCCAATTAAAAAATGGGCACAGCAGCTGAACAGACAGTTCTGTAAAGAAGAAATTCAGATGGCCAACAGACACGTGAAAAGATGCTCCACATCACAAGTCATCAGAGAAATGCTAATCAAAACCACAATGAGATATCACCTCACACCAGTAAAGATCACCACCATCCAAAAGAGAAACAACAACAAATGTTGGCGAGGTTGTTGAGAAACGGGAACCCTCATACACTGCTGCTGGGAATACAAGTTAGTTCAACCATTGTGGAAAGCAGTATGGAGGTTCCTCAAAATGCTCAAAATAGAAATACCATTTAACTCAGGAATTCCACTTCTAGGAATTTACCCTAAGAATGCAGCACCCCAGTTTGAAAAAGACATATGCATCCTTATGTTTATCGCAACACTCTTTACAATAGCCAAGAATTGGAAGCAACCTAAATGTCCATCAGTAGATGAATGGATAAAGAAGATGTGGTACATATACACAATGGAGTATTATTCAGCCATAAGAAGAAGACAAATCCTACCATTTGCAACAACTTGGATGGAGCTAGAGGGTCTTATGCTCAGTGAAATAAGCCAGGCAGAGAAAGACAAGTACCAAATGATTTCACTCATATGTGTAGTATAAGAACAAAGCAAAAACTGAAGGAACAAAACAGCAGCAGTATCATAGAACCCAAGAATGGACTAACAGTTACCAAAGGGAAAGGGACTGGGGAGGATGGGTGGGAAGGGAGGGATAAGCAGGGGGAAAAGAAAGGGGCCTTTAAGATTAGCATGTATAATGTGGGGGGAGAAACGGGGAGGGCTGTGCAACACAGAAGAGAAATATTGACTCTACAGCATCTTACTATGCTGATGGACCGTGACTATAATGGGGTTTGTGGGAGGGACTAAGTGAAGTGGGGAGTCTAGTAAACATAATGGTCCTCATGTAATTGTAGATTAGTGATACCAAAATTAAAAAAATTTCAAAAAAGAATAACTCATCATGACCAAATGAATTTATTCAGAGCTGCAGGGATGAGGGAGTATCCAAAATCAGTCAGTGTGATCACCCATATTACCAAAGGGAAAGATAAAAACCATGTTATCATCTCAACACCCATTCATAATAAAAGCTGAAGAAAGTGGGTATAGCAGGCACATATCTGAACATTTGACAAATTTCATCATAATAAAGGCCATGTGTGACAAACCCATAGCAAACATCACATTTAGTGGTGAAAAGCTGAATGCTCTCATCTAAGATTAGGTACAAGACAAGAATGCCCACCTCACCACTTTTATTCCGCACATTCCTAGAAGTTCTAACCACAGTAATTTGACAAGAAAAAGAATTAAAGGCATCCAAATTGGTAGGGAAGAAGTAAAATTGTCACTATTGCAGATGACATGATGCTATATGTGTATAAAACAGTAAAGACTCTCAAAAAATCTATTAGAATTAATAATTGAATTCAGTAAAGCCACAGGGTATAAGTCAATACACAGAAATCTATTGTTTCTACATACAATTAATGAACAATCAGAGAAATCAATAAATCAATTCCATTTACAATTGCATCAAAAATAATAAAATGCCTAGGAATAAATCTAACCAAATTGTTGAAAGTCGTTACTCTGAAAACTGTAAATGCTGATTAAATAAATTGAAGATGATACAGATATATGTGAAATTATTCCAGGCTCATGGACAGCAAGAATCAATATTGTTGAAATCACCATACTGCCCAATGTAATCTACAGATTGGTGCAATCCCTATAAAAATGCCAATGGCATTTTTCCCAGAACTAGAGAAAATTATCTTAAACTTGTAATCCTAAAAAAAAGACCCCAAATAGCCAAAGTAATCTTGAGAATAAGAACAAAGCTGGAGGTATCACAATCTCTGATTTCAAAGTGTACTATAAAACTACAATAATCAAGGCAGTATGGTACAGGCACAAAAACAGTTACATAGACCAATGGAACAGAAGAAGGAGCCCAGAAATAAACCATGCTTATGTGGTCAATTGATATATGACAAAGGAGGCGAGACTATGCACCGGGGAAATGAGCTCTTTAATAAATGATGTTGGGAAAAATTAACAGTTTTATGCAAAAGAATGAAACTGGATCACTATCTTACACTAAATAACAAAAATAAACTCAAAATGGATAAAAACCTAAATATAAAACCTGAAACCATACAACTATTAGGAAAAAAATAGAAAACATAGGCAATAAACTCTTAAATACCAACGTTAGTGATTTTTTTTCTGGCTATGTTTCCCCAGGCAAGGGAAACAAAAGTAAAAATAAAAAAGGGGGACTACATCAAACTAATATGCTTCTGCACAGCATAGGAAACCATCAACAAATCAAAAGATTTAACATGCTTGGGAGAACATATTTGCAAATGATATGTCCAATAATGGCTAATATAAAAAAAAAAACATAAAAAACTCAACAAAAAATCCAATTATCCAAAGAAAAATGGGCCGAGGGCCTGAATGGACATTTTTTGAAAGATGACACATGGCCAGCACACAGATGAAAAGGTGCTCAACATCTCTAATCATCAGGAAAGTGCAAATCAAAACTACAATGAGATACCACCTCACACCAGTCAGAATGGCTAGTATCAATAAGACAAGAAATAACACAGATGTGGAGAAAAGGGAACCTTCATACAGTGCTGGTGGAAATGTAAATTGGTACAGCCACCATGGAAAGCAGTATGGAGATTTCTCAGAAAGCGAAATAGAAAAATACTGTATGAACCAGCAATTGTACTTCTGAAATACACTGAAGAAAACAAATTACTAATCCAAAAATATATATGTACTTCTATTTTTATTGCAGCATTATTTATAATAGCCAAAATATGGAAATAACCTAAATGTCCATGGATAGATGAATGAATTAAAAGATATATACGTATAATGGAATATCACTCATAAAATTAAAAAATAAAATGAAACCTTGCCATTTCCAATAACGGATGGACCTAGAGTGTATTATGCTAAATGAAATCAGTCATTCAAAGACAAAATATGATTTAATTTATGTGTGTAATCTCAAAAACAAAATAAATAGAACTGAAATAGATTCATAGACACAGAGAACAGACTGGTGGTTGCCATAGGGGAGGGTGGAGGGAATATGGGTGAAATAGGGGAATGGGAAAAGAAACTAGTGAGAATTTTTGATATCTTGATCTCAGTGATGGTTGCATGATTGTTTAGACATGTCAAAATTGATCAAACTCTGTACTAAGGTTGGTGCATTTTATTGTATGTACCTCAATATAAAAATTGTTTTAAGTAACAGTGGACAGTTTTCATGGTAAACGCAGTAGGGAATAGATAAAATATAACACAGATAATTCACAGGTTAAAAAATAGTTAACCTTAAGGATTTGATATATAATTTCAGATATGCTTATACATTTCCCACTATTATGTAGACCACTTGGCTAGAAATAACTGTTTTTAGATACTGTGTCTCTTTAACTTAGCTCTGAGATGACCTCACATTAGGTAATCAAAAACTTTGTACTCCATAATATTCATGATCTGTAAATGTGTACAATATAAATTACCTCCTATTGACCATGCTTTCTCAGTGTAGGGTTTCTAGAAGTTTATTTTTACTAAGCTTTTTTTTTTTAAGGGGCTTTGTGGCAGGGGATTATGAAATTATGACCGTTTGCTCAGAAAAGGCCAAGAAACCTGAAATGGGTAACACTGTACAATTTTGTGCTATGACTTGCTAAAAAATGGTGTAATTGTGGAACATTTCCTCTGATCTAACAAAGAATGTTATCAGTGATACCAGTTTGTACTGATGTAGCTGTATTGTAGGACAGCCTGTTCAGTACTTCATAGCCCTTGAATTGATGTCTTCATGTCTAAAATTGCCACCACTTGCCAGTGAGCTGTTAAGATCCATTAATCTACATTAATGCAGAGTTTGCATTCCTGGTCTGGTTTATAGTAGAGCAATGGGTTATAAGAGCTGACTTATAAGATGCCACTTACAAGTGGAGGTGGTCACCTACATAAGCAGACTGCACCCTATATTAACCATGAGTATGTATGGAGTGACAATCCTGGAATTTAGGGGACATCTGTTATGTTTTAATTATCTGTCTAGGATAGCAGGAATAGCACCAACCTGCACAATGCACAGCTCAAAATATGCAACTAATTAACATCAGTTAATTTTTCAAAGAATTAATGTGTGGCCAATGGTAAACTGCTGTGTTGAACTTAGGCTCTGAGAAAGAAGTTTTCCTATATTTAATGGACTTCAGTGAATGACTGCAAATTTTGGTGTTGAAAAAGTTAATTACTTACATAGTATATACTTACCTACAGAAAAGAAGCAGTTAAGGTTATTAAGTATGTTAGAGAGCATAAGCAATTGAGTCTGTAGGAATGGGCAGAAAGGTACAATTGGGCCAGTCATTGTTCTTAACTGGGCTTAGGGGAGGTAACTGATTTGGGAAGCAAAATATGAAGTAAGTTTGGATAGAATTATACAGTGGGAACCTATGAATATAATGTTATTGAAAATACAGTCTTTGCAGATAATCAAGTTAAAACAACATTTTTAGGGGGCCTCATAAAAATATATAGAGGGGAAATTTAGACTTAGGAACCAACAGGCAAAGAGGGAATATGATGTGAAGACAGGAGAATGCTGTCTACAAGCCAGGCAATAGCTGAAGCGAGGAGAGACATATGGAACATATTAACTCTTACATCCCCCAGAAGGGACCAATTCTGGTGATAACATGATTTTGGACTGCTAGCTTCCAAAACTGTGAGACAATAAATTTCTGATGCTCAAGCCACCCAGTTTGTGGTACTTTGTTACAGTAGTCCTGGGAAACTAATACAAAATATACTTAAAACTTATTAATGTGTATCTACAAATTGCTATGAAATACAGTATTTTAATATTAAATATAAAAGTTTTAAAATTACAGTTTGTGGGTTATCCTCAATAGTTGTCATCTAGTAATCTTCCACACATATTAGCAAATGATTTTAACATGACTTATGAAAGTGAACTAAGAGTTCTAGAGAAAATATTTTCCTATTTGAGAGAAAAACTGCAAGATTCAGTTCAGTGTTATGTGAAAGTTTGGAATATATTTAAGTTTATGTAATCTTCTTATATCAGTCTATTTCAGAACAAGTCTCTAAAGATTTTTTTTTTAAATAAGCATTGTGCTAACATATCTTCATCTGTTGTTCTCACTGAATTCGTTTCTCAGATCTTATATAATATAAATCTGCATCTGAAACTTTTTCTCAATAGTTATTTCTGGGATCATGGTCAATTTTGCTTTGTATATAATTAGTCAAACTTTTGTTTATATCTGCTATTTATGATCCACACTCTGTCCTCCACTGCTGCCAGTATTTAGGAAATATCTTCTAAATTTTTACTTCTTCTTTCAAAATACTGTTTAATATTTTATATTTTAGTAATTAAAACAATTTTCCATTTTTTTGAAGAATTGTTTTCTTTTATCAAAAAATGCCAAACATCTTTCTTCAGTGTAATTTTTAATTAGTATATTCCTGGTAGTATGTCTACTTCCATTTTATTAGTTTGTGCTTTTAATTTTCACCTTATTAAGTTTATACTTAATTCCCTGTGGATGTTTTGCATGAGAGCACTGACAAGTGTTTAGTAATTTGTTATTTGATGTTTTGGCAGCAATCATGCAGTAGTAAAAGGTAAGCAACTGTTGTGGGCTGAATAACAGTTCCCAGAGATATCTAGGTATTAATTCTTGGGAACTGTGAATGTTTCCTCATATTACAAAAATAACTTTGCATATATGATTAAATTAAATATTTTTGAGATGGAGAGATTATCCTAGATTATCCAGGTGGGCCCTAAATGCAGTGACTGTGTCCTTATAAGAAGGAGACAGAGGTAGATTTGACTATACACAGAAGAAGAGAATATGATATGACCATGCTGCTTCTGGTTTTGAAAATGGAGAAAGGAGCCATGGGCCAAGGGGTGCAAAGGAATGCACGTCTCGAAGCTGGAACAAGCAAAGACACTGGTTCTGCTTTAGAGCTTCCAGAGAAAGAATGGCCTTGCCATCACTTTGGGTTTAGTTTATTGAAGCCAATTTTTGACCTCTGGTTTCTAGAACTGCAAGAAAGTAACTTAATGTTTATTTGAATTATCAAATGTATGTTGTTTTGAACCACCAATATGAAGTAATTTGTTACACACTATGGAAAGCTGATACAGCAGGTCTCTGTGGGAGGTGACCACAAGTACTTATGAAGAACATGGGACCTCCCTGAATGACCAGAACATTCATGCACATGTGCTCTATGGGGCTTTTGAGTTAGGAAAAGGGATGTGAAAGGTGAGACCTGTGAATTGAAGGGTAGAGGTGAAGTAGAGAGAACTGAGGGTCAGGCATAAAATAGTGGGCATATCATTGCTTAGACCTCATAATAGCAATCCTTCCTTATCCTTTTGCTCTCTGAATCCCCTATAGAAACTGTTTTTATTAGCTCCCAAGAGAGTTCTTTTTAATCACAGATTCTAGTGGAGAGTATCACTGGATATTCAAGTGCAAAATGTAACACAATAGAGGAAAAATGTACTCTATCCAGTTGATCATAGAAGTGAATACAGTTTAAATGCAATAAAAATTGTAGTGAAAAACATTTCTGTAATCATAAGAAGTCTGCAGATTTTGGTACTTTAGAAGATCGAACTTTGCTGCTAAATCCTTATTATCATGGTAGACTTCATCTATGGCAACACTGAAGCATTGTCTCTAAGTGGATTCCTGGACAGCAAGCATAATTGATGGTATCTGTATCCAAAGAATCTGGGAGGTCTGTTTATGAACCAAAGTTTGTCTGACATAAGAACAGTAATAACTGGATGAGATTTTAAAGGGAATGTGGAAGTCTTGTATTATCAAAGTGGATTGGAACATGTTACTGGGATTCTGTCTGAACTAGCTAACCACTGTTTCCAGACTCAACTAATTATTTGAGTCTAATGGACTCACATTTTTGTCTTAAGTCACAAAGACTCCTTTCTTAAATGTTGCTTGGGGGTGAGGCACACGGTGTTTTCTAATCAGCTTGAGACAACAGCCAAATAATTGTCAATGCTGGCATGAAATGATTACTTTATATCTGTGATGTTAAAGTAACAAAAGTGCTGGGCTCCCTAAGATACTGACAAAGTATGACTAAGCTCTTTAAGAAGCACATTGCTAGTTAATGAGGAATTATTTACACACAAACAGATATTTCAGCAAAATATAGCAGTCACCAAAAGACATACCTTCTGTTTTCTCTCTGCCATATCAAACCCTTCCCAACTGAAGCTCTCCAACTTTCAGGCAACATCTCTATTAAAAACAGCCCACACTAACAAGTAATTCTGGTGTGAATGGGAAGGGCACACAAAATATATAGTTAGTTCATTAGGATTTGTGTTTTGGCTTCTAGAGAATAATTTTTAAAAGATAAAAGATAAAATTATGACTTTATAAAGTTATCACTAGTGAAAGCTTTTATTTAATACATTAATTAGTGAAGAAACCAATAAGATGTTACAGCCAGTTCAAATATCTTAAGAGCAAAGATTTTTATACACACACACACACACACACACACACACACACACACACACGCACACACATATATATATAGAGAGAGAGAATCAGGAATGACAAATGAGTTTGCCAAGAGGTGCAAAATATTTAAAATTTATTGGGCTATAAAATACAATGTTTGAAATTACCTTTTCAAGTGGGTAGAAAACAGTTGTATCTCTGCCTGAAAAACTGCATTATTATGGACAAAAAAACCACTTCGATTATTCTCAGTTTTCTGCAGTTTACATTATAGTGAAAGGAAATAGAAGCTGCAGATCCCATTGAATTAGATAAGTCCAAAAAGCATGACAAAACCCAATATACGTTTAAAAGGACCCCCAGCGATCTTTTGCTCATTTTAAAGATTTAAACATTTTCTCTGAAATGTTACTAATACATACAAATTATGTGAACATGGTTAAGCCATTGCAGTTCTTTTGAAAATCAAACTCTTATACCGTAAGAAGAAAATAGTTTTTAGATCATAGGATTACAAGGTAGAATAATTACTGTGTGTAAAAATCACCTACTGTTGAAAATCACTTCATGAAGTTCTACAGGTAAATTTAATGTTTATAAACATTTTGCACTTCTTAAGTAATGCTTTGCTACCATAACCAAAAAATAAGCAGGAGCCACCTTACTATGTAAATGTCAGGAGTCCAATTTCCAACAACCCTTTTCCATACTAAGGGGCCTATTAGTACAGTTGGAAAAGTTAACATATCACCCTAGCATAAAATTTGTAGAAACCTTTTAAAAATAAGATTGTTTTTAATTTTACCAAACATGTTTTTATATACTAAACCTTACATGAATTTATGTATACTTATTACCATACAGATTAATATTGAAATGTTCCTAAAGATTTTAGTTTTTGGAAACTTATATCTAGGTCCTACTCATTCACTCAATAAATACACTAAAGATTAATCATATACCATATCGTGTTATCATAAAGCTTCTATTTTAGGAAGGGAAGCATACAAAATAAATATTTATAAACTGAAGTGCAGTTAAGGAAGTAACATTTTAAGAAGTTTATGAAGCAACTATTTCAGATAAGGTAATCAGAAAAGCATCTCTGAATAGCTACCATATAAACTGAGAGGACTTATAAAAATACAACCACTTAAAGAATAGGATGAAACACTTTTGTCAAAATGGGAACAGAAAATGCATAATATTTTGAAATGGGAAAGAGCTTGATGTATTCAAGGATATGAAAACAAACAAAAATTAAGTGACCCAAATTTGGTTTTTGAGAGAGGTGAGTGAAAACATGAAATCACAGAGGAAGATATGGACAAGAACATGCAAAATATTAAAGATCATAATAAATAATTTGTACTTTATCCTATGTGCAATGAAGAGACATTTAATTTTAAGCAGTGGTGTAATTTAGCTTTTTTAAAACATTTTCATTAAACAAACAGAAACTAACTTGGAGCTACTGTGAGGAGAAAGGATTGGTGGTGTGAGGGTGATCTAAGATTGCTGTCAGAGACCAATTCATAAGTGGTTGTAGAAGTAATCTGGGTATTTGCTAATAGTGTATGAGACCAAAATGTTGGCAGTTGAGGTAGAAATAAGTGGTTGAATTTGAGAAGTACTTTTTAAGTAGAAAATAGTCAATTTCCTTATAGAGTGGATAGAGTAGAGTAACAGAAACATATCAGTGAGGATTTCTTAGCTCTCTTGACTGGTGTAGTAGAAATAATATAATTTTACCACCATAGTGATGCATGAAGGTGATACTAGAGAATCTGTGTGAATATGTGTTTATGTGTGAAATTAGACATGAAATTGGGCTTTTTAAAATTCAGAATGTAAAAGATGTCTAAGCAAGTTAAAAATAAGTAAGTAGGTCATCTGAATGCTGAATCTCAAGGTTAAAGACAATATATATATTTGGGAGGTATTGACACAAAAATGGCTCATCAGTGTAGATAGAGAAGAAGAGAGCATCTGTAACAAGTACTGGCATGCTCATTTTTAAAAAAAGGTTGCTAGTAATAGAGTATATTTGAATGCTAATAGCTATTTTAAAAGAGAAGATTGCTTGAGGATGTAGGAGAGGGGATTGCCAAAGGAAGACATATTTTACAAAAATTGTTATTGGAAATTTTACACGTAAATAAAAGGAAAAAAGACTAGTATAATAAATTCCCTTGTCTCTGTAACCCATTTCAAGTTTTCAACGTATGGCAAATATTGTTTCATTTATACTTCCTTTGCTTCTTCCCCTCTCCCACTCCCAGCTCTTTTTTTAAAGAAAATAAAATATCTTATTACTTCTTCCATAAATACACCAAAGAATGAAATCTTGAGAAGGTAAACAAAAAAGAGATCCAGAGCCCTGTCCAGGTAGATTTTGAAACAGAAAAGAGTTTGTGCTGGAAACTTAAAGATAGAATCATTCTGAAGCAGCTTCTATAGGGAATAGGTGTAAGAGAAAAACTATGTTAACACTATTTGAAAGGATCACTTCTAGTTTTTATATAAAAATAGAACTTTTTTATTGTAAGAAATAAAAACAAAACACAACTAACATCGTACATTCAGAAATGAGGATGGTGTGTGTGTGTGTGTGAGATGTTGGGGGGGGGGGAATAGACTACTGTCTGCAGTGTAAATATAGGCAATAAGGGAGTTGCTTATTGTGTTTTCAAAATGTTCCCGGGCTTCTCTGAAAGTTTACATGGGTCAATAATTTCCATAAATTTCAATTAACCTTTGTCATAATTATGTTTTTACACATCTCATAAATTACGTTGACATTTACCTGTCTTTCACATAAAGATAATCATCCTTTTAAGAAATAATAATTTTTAAGAAAAAAAGATTTCTTTAGAAACCATTTAAAAAAATATATGGGGAATGATTCTTCCCAAAGTAGTGAGCTAGACAGAGATAGAAATATATAAATAGACGTGAAATTTTAGGTCAAATGTGATTTTTCGAGAAGGTATATATGAATGGACATCAGTATATTCAGGATGCTTTATTGAGGGGACAAGGGATATTAGGCAATAATTCCCAAATGTACCATTATTCTAGGTTTAGTTAAAATCAATCTCAAGATTGATGTAATTGTTCAATATATATTATAAAAACAATCAAGGATGCATATCAAGAATCTGGGATCCATTGCAATAAAAAATCATGATTCCTTGTCCAGTTTACAGAGGGAGAGGCCAGATCACCATAGAAAATAAAAATGATAATGACTTTCCTGTTCTTTCACAAATGGACCTCTGAGCAAAATTATTATATTAACTGAATAATGGGGAAAGGAAAACACAACTTTAGGGTTTGGGGTTAAAGGTTTGGGTTGACATTAAAACTTTGTCACTGTTCTACCATCACCACGTGCCCTTAGACGTGGGGCATATGATCACTAGGTAATAAAATGGAGTACAAGTCCATAAATAATAGATTCATGTGGTCTTGGCATACTTTTGGGCCTTGGTAGAAACAAACATCTAAATATAGAATATCAAGGGACCATGTGGCCAGAGTTGCTCATTATGCACTGAAGTGTGTCTTAAGTTTGAATGGAGTATCAATCCATTGTAAGATGGAAGTGTTACTTTATATATTGATCACAAGCAGAGTTAGAACGCAAAAATAAGCTGCAGAAGTAAATAGACTAGACAGCTATTGATGCCCTTCTCAGTTCAAACCTACGGCTATATTGGGTCAGAGCATTTCAATTATGAAGAAATGAGGGAGGACATAAGCCAAACGATTCATGAATGGATGAAACTGCTATATTTTTATAAGCCAAAATGTGTACCATAGCCCAGCTCAAGGATAACCCTAAAAAAGGAAGATGGAATTCAATCTTCACTATGGACAAAACGACTACTATTTAAACTGGTCATTCATTTTATGTGGAAAGATGTGTGTGTGTGTGTGTGTGTGTGTGTGTGTGTGTGTGTGTGTGTGTGTGCGCGCGCGCGTGCGCGCATGTGAATGAATCATGGGCAATGGCTAATGGCTTGGCTAGTTGGTCAGGTCTGGAAGGGTAAAAGATTAACAATTGGGCATTAAGAATTTCTGGGAAAGAGATGTATGGCTTATTGTCTAAAATGATTGCAACTACAGATCATTTGTTCCATTAAAAACAAAGTAATGATGATTATCTATACCAGTTATATTTCAAGTGTTCTTCTGTAATTGCAGTATAAAGAGTATATATGTATGATACACTCTTTTTTTAAAGACTGATACATTTAGGTTTGAATATTTTCATATTGGATTCTCATGCTCAAGTCCTTTATTTAATACAAATAGCTCTAGTAATTGATTAAAAAGCAAAGCAAGACTAAACAATAAAATAGCCCCTTCTTGCTGGCTATGTAGTCTACCATATATATCCTCTTAAAAATTCTTCACGATATAGAATTTTATTTTGGAAGATTGGGAATGTAGGGTAAGCTGAAAGAAGTGATTGTATGTAATTTTAGCCTATTAACTAAAATGACATATATTTACTGGGATTGTTTTGGGAGTTTATGTACATTTTTTGAAATTAAAGAGAAACTTTGTAAAATGATAATTATTTCAGACAAGTTACTTTCTCAAAATAATTGCCATATTTTCATCCATTAATGAGTATCCATTACATATTTATTGCAGAAATAGTTGTGTTTGATTAACCTGGTATGTGCGGAGTACAGTGTAGAGTATATATTTTGCAATTTATTTATTACTGAAGTATAGTTGATATAAAATATGTGGTCAGTTACATAACAAAGTTACTTGACAATTACGTACAAGATGCTCACTGTGATAAGTATTGTTACCATTTATCACTATATTAAGTTATTACAATATTATTGACTATATTCTTTATGCTGTATTTTTTATCCTCATGACTTATTAATTTTATAATTGGAAGTTTGTGCCTCTTTAATCCAATTACTTGTTTTGCCCAATCCCACACCGCCTTCCTATAACAACCACCAGTGTGTTCTCTATATTTATGAGTCCATTTCTGTTTTGTTTATTCATTTGTTTTTTTTGATTCCACATATAAGTGAAATCATGTGGTATTTGTCTTTCTCTTTCTGACTTATTTCACTTAGCCTAAGGGGCAAGGTTTCATACGTTTTTATAGCTTAGTAATATTCCATTGTATATATGTATGTACCACATCTTCTTTATTCATTCATTTACTGATGGACATCTAGATTGCTTCCCTATCTTGGCTATTGGAAATAATGTTACAGTAAACATAGGGGTGCATGTATTGTGCACAAACTCAAATTTGTGGTTTTTGTTTTCTACAGGTAAATACCCAGAAGTGGAATTGCTGGGATGTATGACATTTCTGTTCAATTTACTGAAGAACCTCCATACTATTTTCAATAGTGGCTACACCAATTTACATTTCTACCAAGAGTGTATAAAGGTTCTATTTTCTCCAGATTCTCAGCAACACTCGTTATCCCTGCTCTTTTTTTTCTTTATCATTACTGTACAATTACTTGAACAACATTATGGTTACTAGACTCCCCCTATTATCAAGTCACCCCCACATACCCCATTATAGTCACTGTCCATCAACATAGTAAGATGCTATAGACTCATTACTTGTCTTCTTTGTATATACTTTCACAAGTCCCACCCCGCTATATTATGTGTGCTAATCATAATGCCCCTTTTTCCTCCTTATCCCTCCCTTCCCACCCATCCTCCCCAGTCCTTTACCCTTTGATAACTGTTAGTCCATTCTTGGGTTCTGTGAGTCTGCTGCTGTTTTGTTTCTTCAGTTTTTCTTTGCTCTTATACTTCACAGATGAGTGAAATCATTTGATACTTATCTTTCTCCACCTGGCTTATTTCACTGAGCATAATACCCTCTAGCTCCATCCATGTTGTTGCAAATGGTAGGATTTGTTTTCTTCTTATGGCTGAATAATATTCCATTCTGTATATGTACCACATCTTCTTTATCCATTCCTCTACTGATGGACACTTGGGTTGCTTCCAGTTCTTGGCTATTGTAAATAATGCTCCAATAAACATAGGGGTGAATCTGTCTTTTTCAAACTGGGCTCCTGCATTCTTAGGGTAAATTCTTAGGAGTGGAATTCCTGGGTCAAATGGTATTTCTATTTTCAGTTTTTTGAGGAACCTCCATACTGCCTCCACAATGGTTGAACTAATTTACATTCTTACCAGCAGTATAGGAGGGTTCCCCTTTCTCCACATCCTCACCAACATTTGTTGTTGTTTGTCTTTGGATATTGGTCATCCTAACTTGTGTGAGGTGATATCTCATAGTGGTTTTGATTTGCATTTCTCTGATGATTAGTGACGTGGAGCATCTTTTCATGTGCCTGTTGGCCATCTGAATTTCTTCTTTGGAGAAGTGTCTGTTTAGCTCCTCTGCCCATTTTTTAATTGGCTTATTTGCTTTTTGTTTGTTGTGATCTGAGAAGCAGGTTGGTACAATTTCAATCTTCTTAAATTTACTAGTGCTCTTTTTATTTCCTAGTATATGGTCCCATAGATTTTGTGTTGTTGAATTATTGTCATTTGCCTCCATATATTGCTTGATCTCTGTTTTTATTTGTTCATTGATCCATTGATTATTTAGGAGCATGTTATTAAGCCTCCATGTGATTGTGGGCTTTTTGTTTTCTTTGTGTAATTTATTTCTTGTTTCATACCTTTGTGATCTGAGAAGCAGTTTGGTACAATTTCAATCTTTTTAATTTATTAAGCCTCTTTTATTTCCTAGTATATGATCTATTCTTGAAAATGTTTCATGTGCACTTGAGAAGAAGGTGTATCCTGCTGCTTTTGGATGGAGTGTTCTGTAAATGTCCGTTAGGTCCATCTTGTCTAATATGTTGTTCAGTGCCTCTGTCTCTTTACTGATTTTTCTGTCTGGTCGATCTGACCTTTGGAATGAGTGGTGTGTTGAAGTCTACTAAAATGAATGCATTGCATTCTATTTTCCCTTTGATTCTTTTTGGATTTGTTTCTCATATGTAGGTGTTCCTGCATTGGGTGCCTAGTTATTTATAATAGTTATATCCTCTTGTTGGACTGACCTTTTTATCATTATGTAATGTCCTTCTTTATCTATTGTTATTTTCTTTGTTTTGAACTCTATTTTGTCTGATACAAGTACTGCAACTCCTGCTTTTATCTCACTATTAACTGCATGAAATATCTTTTTCTATCCCTTTATTTTCAGTCTGTGTATGTCTGGGTTTGAAGGGAGTCTCTTGCAGGCAGCACATAGATTGGTTTTGTTTTTTTGTCCATTCTCAGTAACTTTATGTCTTTTGATTGGTGCATTCAGGCCATTTCCATTTAGGGTGATTATCTATAGGTATGTACTTATTGCCATTGCAGTCTTTGATTCAAGGTTACCAACGGTTCAAGGATAATTCCCTTACTAACAGTCTAATTTAACTCACTTCATATGCTATTACAAACACAACCTAAAGTTTCTTTTTTTTCCCTTCGTTTTCTTCCTCGTCCATTCTTTGTATGTTATGAATTATATTCTGTACTCTTTGTTTATCCCTCGGGTGACATCAGCTTAGCCTTTGGAATACTTCCATCTATAGGAGTCCCTCCAAAATGCACTGTAGAAGTGGTTTGTGGGAGGTAAATTGTCTCAGCATTTGCTTATCTACAAATTGTTTAATCCCTCCTTCAAATTGAAATGATAACCCTGCCAGTTAGCATATTCTTGGTTCAAGGCCTTTCTGCTTCATTGCATCAAATATGTCATGCCATTCCCTTCCGGCCTGTATGGTTTTTGTTGAGAAGTCTGATGATAGCCTGAGGGGTTTTCCTTTGTATGTGATCTTTATTCTCTCTCTGGCTGATTTTAAAAGTCTGTCTTTATCCTTGATCTTTGCCATTTTAATTATTGTATGTTTTGATGTCTTCCTTGGGTCCCTTGTGTTGGGAGATCGGTGCACCTCCATGGCTTGAGAGACTATCTCCTTCCCCAGATTGGGGATGTTTTCAGCAATTACCTCCTCAGTGACACTTTCTATTCCTTTTTCTCTCTTCTTGTTCTTCTTTTACCCCTATAATGTGAATATTGTTCTGTTTGGATTGGTCACACATTTCTCTCAATATTCTTTCATTCTTAGACATTCTTTTTTCTCTCTGTGCCACAGCTTCTTTCTATTCCTCTTCTCTAATTTCTATTCCATTTACCATCTCTTCTACTACATCTAATCTGCTTTTAAGTCCCTCCATTGTATATTTCTTTTCAGTTATGGAATTTATTAATGATTGAATCTCTGACTTAAATTCGTTCCTGATTTCTTGAATAATTTTCTGTACCTCCATAAGCATGTTTATGATTTTTATTTTGATCTCTCTTTCAGGAAGGTTGGTGTGTTCAGTTTCATTTGTCCCTTTTTCTAGGTTTTGTGAGATTTTGTTCTAAACCATGTTCTTTGAACATTTCATATTTCTGTGTGGTGCCCACTAGTGCCCAGAAGCTCCAGTCTCTGGAGCTGCTCAGCTCCTAGAGTGAGGTTGGAGGTCATAGGGGAGTGGAGCTGGTACCTGAGGGGAGGAAAAATCTGTTTCCTGATTCTTGTCTATGGTGCCTCTCCCCAGTATCAGAGCCAGTGGGCTTAACACACAGGTTTAAGTCTCTGTGCTTTGCATCTCTAACTGTTGTGGGCAGGGCCTCCCTCTGGCTGGCCTGACGCCAGCCTAGTGACTGCTGGTTTGTGAACTGGTGCTGTCAGGTCAGGAGGAAGGCTTGGCAGGTATGTCACATTGGGTGGCCTCAGAGCTGAGCAGCCTTCCAGGGAGATGGAACGCCTAAAGCTCCTCAAAGCTCCCAACCTGCTGGGCAACACGCACTCAGGTAACCTTGTTCAGCTCTCCCCTACCCCTCGCAGGAAGCTCCATGCAAACCCCACCGGTTCAGCAGCCCTCTTCTTGCTAGGAAGCCTCTCAGATTGCGTGCCTTTCCTCTGACACAGAGGGGTCAGATGTGGATCCCCTCCTCCACAAATGGCTGAAATCTCTGTCTCTCAAGCACTCCACCTGTCCCAGCTCCCCAACATCCAGAGCACCACACAATATAGGTTTTTGCTCATAAAGCAGATCTCCAGATCTAGGTGTTCAGCAGTCTCAAATTTCCACCCCCTCCCCATTCCGATTCTCTTCCTCCCGCCAGTGATCTGGGTGCAGGGAAAGGCTTGGGTCCTGCCGGATTAAGGCTTTCATGCGTTACCATTTCTTGAGGTCTGCTCTGTTCGTGAGGTCTGTATGCAGTCTGGTTCTGCCTTCCTTCCTGTTGCTGTTTTAGGGTTAGTTGCATTTAACTGTATTTTCATTCTATTTGTGGTTTTGGGAGGAGTTCTTCATCTCACCTCTCATGCCACCAACTTGAATCCCCCTATTCCTGATCTTTTTGATACTAGCCATTCTGATTGGTGTGAGGTGAGACCTCATTGTAGTTCTGATTTGCATTTCCCTGATGATTAGTTATGTTGACCGTCTTTTCATATGTGTACTTTCTGTGGGGAAGTGTATTTTGAGGTCTGCAGTCCATTTTTAATTGTATTTTTTATGTTTTTCATGTTGAATTATATTTTTTATGTATTTTAGATATTAACCCCTTGTTGGATATATCATTTGCAAATTATTCTCTCATACAGTGGGTTGCCTTTATGTTTTGTTGATGGTTTCCTTCACTGTGCAGAACCATTTTAGTTCAGTATAGTCCCACTTGTTTATTTTGCCTTGTTTGCCTTCCCTGGGAAGGCATATCTACAAAAAAAAGTGCTAATGCTAATTCAAGACTTTGCTGCCTATGTTTTCTTTTAGGAATATTATGACTTCAGGTTTTACATTAAGGTGTTTAATCCATTTCAAGTTTATTTTTGTATATCGTATAAAACAGCAGTCCATATTCATGTTTTGCACATAGGTGTCCAGTTTTGAAATGTTTTCTAGAACTAGGTTTTGGGAGGGCAGAATTGGGTGAATATGATTGAAGAGTGAGTGGAATAAAGTTAGTATACTAAAATTTCTACATAGTAGAATTGATTTTCCCATATGGTTTTTAATAGATATTTATAATTTTTATTTTTTGCCTCATCTTGGTTAAGTAACAAACCTTTAATTTGTTTCCTCTTTCCCTTCATATAGAGCAGAAGCATTCCACTATGATTTATCACTTTAAGTGAGACTTCAGGTCTCTTGATGGTCTAATTTTTAAAGAAAAACATTTTTTCATATTCCAGTTTAAATCAGCTTTAACTAAAAGTTTAGCTATTATCTACTCCTTTGAAATAACAATGAAAAGTTAAATTTGTAAAGCTAAGCTGGCTCTAGGTGTGTAGTGTTAGAAGAGTTTGGAGGCAGGAAGATGCATTGTGTAGGACACAGAAAAGGTTAGAATGTGCCTCTGTGCTTGTATTAATTATTCATAAGCAAACCTCCAAAGAAGTTTAATTTACTTTATTGTACAAGGTACTTCCATTTTTTTCTCCATTCCTTGACTGGTTTTCAAGTACTTCAACACAAATGATGAGAAACCAGTTGGAGAGGCAATTAATAATAAGCAATAATGGAATGCTTTTCATCCAGGACCTGTTGGAGTTCAGTTTTCATGGTATATCACAGTATGCTTGCTTATTCTCAGTAGCTATACTGAAAAAGAATGACAAATAAAAAACATGAGAGTGAGAGTCAGAAACAGAGAAACTCATAAACTGGGCTAATTAAGCAGTGGGAAATACAGAAACAAAGGAAGGCTATATAATTTGTTTTTGGAATTTAATGGAAAGGAATATTTAGGTATTATGAAATACTCCATTTCCATTTTGAAGTAGTTATAGTAACAAATGTATAATATAAATTATTCAGTCAACATGCATTTATGACATATTTGTGAGATTTGACAAACATGTTAAAATGATTATAAAAATATGTCATTCAACTAATGGTCTCTTGGAATTGATACTAATTATTGCTTAATCTAAGTTGATTACATCCAAAGTAATATAATTCAGTCTAAAATTTACTGAATAGTCATTACATGATCTTAAAAACTCTTACATTAAAAGAAAGTTAAAAAATACAAATAAAAGAAATTCTCCTTTGTAATTGGAAAGTATGATCTATTAAAAATTAATAAATCTAAATGCAAATGTCACCATTCTAAACCATAATATAAGAAGTTTTAATACATAGATACATCCATGATTTTGTATATGTATATAATTGTATATTATAGCATACAGCACACATATGTAGTTGTATATATTATATATAAATTGTATATGGTAAATTAGTCATATTTATACATATATAAACACCTTGTGATCATGTAATATATATAATTATATATGACAATGTATAACTATGTCTTTAGAGTCACTTATATGCAATTATATTACATGCATTTATATAACTATACTATTTCTAACTTTTCTGTTTTCCTTGGACTTCTTTCTCTTTATGTCAAAAGAATGCTATTATAATATGTATAAACTCACAATGATTCTTAAAAATTGGGAGAGCTAATCTTTCTAATTTTGTCTACATGTTATAAAATTTTACTGATAATTCAATGTACAGTAAGCCACCTGCATTTAAAATGTACAATCAGTGAGTTATGACAATAGTTTCATCCATGAAAAAGAATCCTAATCAAAATTCAGAACTTTCAGTCACCCTAAAAAGATGCATTTTTCAGTCCATCCTTCTTTGCCTCTAGCCCCAGCAATGCTCACCTTTCTGCTACTACAGATTATTTTGCATTTCTGGTGTTTTAAAAATAGATAATAAAAATCATATAAGATTTTTTTCCCCTACCTGTCTGGTTTTACTCATCGTAATGATTCTGTGATTCATCTTTTTCATTGCATGGGATAGTTGGGTTGTTTCCAGTTTGACCTACTGTCTAAAATTGAAGCAAAGTGAAAACATTTTTAAAAATAATGAGAGGAAAATACAAAGATATGTTTCCAGAAAAAAAAAAGAAGCATTGTGGGAATTAAGTACTTGCATTAGCATGTTAAACCAGATATCAAATGGAGTTCCTTAGGGATAAAAAAATAGGAATTCCAGATAAAATCATGGTAATATAGAAAAATGAGGAGCAATGAAAATAGAACATGGTACTAGATATAAGTAAATGTTTCCTCCAAAACCATAATTGAAATTTATTTTGGAAGTTAAAATATGTGTAGCATGAAAACATGTAAAATAATATAAAATGATGCCAAAACTTGGAGGAATATGAAAGACTATATTATATAGTGCTTTAAGGAATATAAATGGCTATATAGTTTTACTAAGGCAGGATAAAATTAATCTTTATATTATACTGTAATAAGTAAAGAGTATATGTTTTATTTACTCAGTAAAAGAACAAAAAATAAAATTTCACTTTAAAACAATGCAAAACTAATGTTCAACTAAAATAATAAATTTAAAAAGTGATCCATCTAAAATAATGTAAACAAAAAGAAACAAGAACGTAAGACAGATAAGTACAACATCACATGAGTGGTAAGAAGGTAGATTAGGAACTGAGTATATCACTAATCACATCAAATTAATGTGAATTAAGAATTTCAATTAAAATTTTAATATTTCAAATTGGAATTTTAAAATGCTTCCACAGACATGCTTTAAATATAAGGAAACAAAATGCTTGGAAGTAAAATGATGGAAAAAAGATAAACAATGCATGTGTTCAAGGAAAGCTGCCATAACTGTATTAGTATAAGCTAAAGTAGACCGTGAAGAATGAAGCATTACTTTTGGCAAAAAGTGGTAATTCATATTGATCAGAGTTCAATCCACCAGGAAGACATAACAACTTAAATAGGTATGCACCAATTAACAGGAACTCAAAACATGAAATAGACATTGGAGTAATCCTCCTGCAAAGGCATATTTGTCCAATCACTGCAAGTCAGCATTCAGCTGCCAGCCCATACAGGGATTATCTCTGCTGCAGAAAACCACCTCACCCAAAGTGACACAAAGACTAGGTTCCAGGGGGCTACAGTTATATGGTAGTGTGGAATCTGGTCCCAAGTTTTGCTCCATCAATTTGACAAAAACTGATTTGAGAAGAAACCATCTCTTTGCCTAGTATATTCAGCATTTGGAGTCAAATCTTGTGGAGTTATGAGAAAACCTGACATCCAGCCCCGTCATGTACTTATTCAGAATTCATGGTTGGGGAATAGCAGTCACTCATCTGTCATGATCGGGGACTGAAGTCTGAATCTATGAATGCTATTTATAATGTAGTGGATCAGTAGCATTCAGTTTTTATCTGCCACCTCCCCATTAGACCAGAATTTGTTGACTCTAGCAGGTGATTGTGGCTGTACTTTAGAAAATAAGTGTCATTTCTGAAATGCTCCTGCACTGCAGGAGGCCAAAAGAAATCAAATCATTTTTGAATATGTTAAGTCTTACCTCCCAAATATGATTTAAAATTTGAAATTAGGATATCCCAAAATGTAGTATAGGAATGCAGAACATCTTAAAGTTCAGACATGCATCCAGTAGGTTTGTCAGTGTATATTATACTCTGAGGCATTAGGAAGTACAACAAATCTCACTTTTCATTCTCTAGGAGAGAAGATAGTAAAAGTAGAGTTGGATCCTTTCAGAGAAAGGACTTAGGATAGTAAACAGATAACTAGAATAGAATTTGGGGAATACAGAGTAAGGCCAAAATTTAGTTAGTAAAAACCAAGTCATTATTAGTCTTTAGGGCTTTAAAATGGTGAGTAAATGGGTTTATCAGAAATGAAACTCTCCATAGAATAGAATTACAATGTAGAGTTTTAATAGAATTAAAATTTATCTTGAGACACGTAAAGTGAGTTTTGGGCTACTTAAGTACCTGTTAATTCCAAAACTGATATAAGGTATTGAGGGAAGACTTCAGTTAAAAGAGAGACACCAAGAACATGGCGGTGTGAGTAGGACAGTGGGAATCTCCTCCCAAAAACATATATATTTTTGAAAATACAACAAATAAAACATCCTAAAAGAGAGACCAGTAGACACAGGAAAACAGCCAGACTACATCCACACGTGCAAGAGTCCAGCGCCTGGTGAAAGGGGTAAGATACAACCCCTGGCACAGCGGGACCCGAGCACGCGTCCCTCCAGGGCCCAGCTGGAGGGAGAGGTAGCCCAGGACTACTAAACACCCAGCCTCAGACACCCACACCAGAACGCAGACACAGTGCATGCATGGAGGGCTGGAAACTAGGGAAACAGGGCAGCAAGACCTCTGAGCGGGTTCCGAAGATGATGCCCCTGTGACAAAGAAAAGCAGGTGCTTTTTGAAAGTCTTAAAGGGACAGGGATATAACAGCTGGACAAAAACAACACAGGTCACAGCCCAGTAGCTGGACATTACAGGGAAAACCGGGGGCACTAACCCCCTGGCAACAGCTCTGAGACCCCTCACGGAGGTAAACAGCCAAACAGCCCCCTATCCATTACCCCTCCAGGCGCTGCGAAAGCAGAGAAGCAGCCTAAGGCAGACCACGCCCACAGAAAGGGAAATTCCTTCACTCCGGCCAGGCAAGACACAAAGACCCAGCCTACACGCAATTACCCAACACAAGCCACTAGGGGTCGCAGGTGTCCCAGTAAAGAAAGGCCAGTAGCAAGTGAAAAGTTTGGCCCTCCCAGCTGACAGTCAATAGCACCTGTCAACATGAAAAGGCAAAAAAATAGGATCCAGACAAGACTAACCCAGACAGCTTCGGCATCTGCTACATCTTCCCCTGAGAAGGAACCTGGGGAGATAGAATTAACCAGTATTCCTGAAAAAGAATTCAAAACAAAAGTCATAACCATGCTGATGGACTTGTAGAGAAATAGCAAGAACTAAGGAAGGAGAATACAGAAATAAAACAAGCTCTGGAAGGACTTAAAAACAGAATGGACGAGATGCAAGAGACCATTAATGGACTAGAAAACAGAGAACAGGAATGCAGACAAGATAAAAGGATCTCCAGGAATGAAAGAATTCTAAGAGAGCTGAGTGACCAATTGAAATGGAACAATATCCGCATTATAGGGGTACCAGAAGAAGAAGAAGAAGAGAGAAAAAGGGACAGAAAGTGCCTTTGAAGAAATAATTGCCGAAAACTTCCCCAAACTAGGGGAGGAAATGGCCTCTCAGACCACAGAGGTACACAGAACTCCAATGACAAGGGATCCAAGCAGGACAACACCAAGACACATAATAATTAAAATGGCAAAGATCAAAGGCAAGGACCAAGTATTAAAGGCAGCCAGAGAGAAAAAAAGGTTACCTACAAAGGAAAACCGATCAGGCTATCATCAGACTTCTCAACAGAAACACTACAGGCCAAAAGAGAATGGCATGATATACTTAATACAATGAAACAGAAGGGCCTAGAACCAAAACTACTGTATCGAGCATGAATAACATTTAAATATGAAGGAGGGATTAAACAATTCCCAGACAAGCAAAAGTTGAGGGAATTTGCCTCACACAAACCACCTCTACAGGGCATCCTACAGGGACTGCGCTAGCTGGGAGCACTCCTAAAAAGAGCACAGAACAAAAAACCCAACATATGAAGAAGGGAGGAGGAGGAATAAGAAGGGAGATAAATAAAGAATAATCAGACCGTGTTTATAATAGCTCAACAAGCGAGTTAAGTTAGACAGTAAGATAGTAAAGAAGCTAACCCTGAAACTTTGGTAACCACAAACTTAAAGCCTGCAATGGCAATAAGTACATACCTTTCAATAATCACCCTAAAAGTAAATGGACTGAATGCACCAATCAAAAGACACAGAGCAATAGAATGGATAAAAAAGCAAGATCCATCCATATGCTGCTTACAAGAAACTCACCTCAAACCCAAAGACATGCACAGACTTAAAGTCAAGGGATGGAGAAAGATATTTCATGCAAACAACAGAGAGAAGAAAGCAGGTGTTGCAATTCTGGTATCAGACAAAACAGGCTTCAAAATAAAGAAAGTAACATAAGACAAAGAAGGACATAACATAATGATAAAGGGCTCAGTCCAACAAGAGGATATAACCATTATAAATATAAATGCACCCAATACAGGAGCACCAACATACCCGAAACAAATACTAACAGAACTAAAGGAGGAAATAGAATGCAATGTATTCATTCTAGGAGACTTCAGCACACCACTCACTCCAAAGGACAGATCCACCAGACAGAAAATAAGTTAGGACACAGAGGCACTGAACAACACACTAGAACAGATGGACCAAATAGACATCTACAGAACTCTACATCCAAAAGCAACAGGATACACATTCTTCTCAAGTGCACATGGAACATTCTCCAGAATAGACCACATACTAGGCCACAAAAAGAGCTTCAGTAAATTCCAACAGATTGAAATCCTACCAACCAACTTTTCAGACCACAAAGGCATAAAACTAGAAATAAACTGTACAAAGAAAGCAAAAAGCTCACAAACACATGGAGGATTAACAACACACTCCTAAATAATCAATGGATCAATGACCAAATCAAAATGGAGATCCAGCAATATATGGAAACAAACGACAACAACAACACAAAGCCCCAACTACTGTGGGACACAGCAAAAGCAGTCTTAAGAGGCAAGTATATAGCAATCCAGGTATATTTAAAAAAGGAAGAACAATTCCAAGTGAACGGTCTAATATCACAATTATCTAAATTGGTAAAAGAACAACAAATGAGGCCTAAGGTCAGCAGAAGGAGGGACATAATAAAGATCAGAGGGGAAATCAATAAAATTGAGAAGAATAAAACAATAGCAAAAATCAATGAAACTAAGAGCTGTTTCTTCAAGAAAATAAACGAAATAGATAAGTCTCTAGCCAGACTTATTAAGAGGAAAGGAGAGTCAACACAAATCAACAGTATCTGAAATGAGAATGGAAAAATCACGACGGACCCACAGAAATACAAAGAATTATTAGAGACTACTATGAAAACCTATATGCTAACAAGCTGGGAAACCTAGGAGGAATGGACAACTTCCTAGAAAAATACAACCTTCCAAGACTGACCCAGAAAGAAACAGAAAATCTAAACAGACCAATTACCAGCAACGAAATTGAAGCGGTAATCAAAAAACTACCAAAAAACAAAACCCCTGGGCCAGGTGGATTCACCTCGGAATTTTATCAGACATACAGGGAAGACATAATACCCATTCTCCTTAAAGTTTTCCAAAAAAACAGAAGAGGAGGGGATGCTCCCAAAATCATTCTATGAAGCTAACATCACCCTAATACCAAAACCAGGCAAAGACCCCACCAAAGAAGAAAACTACAGACCAATATCCCTGATGAACGTAGATGCAAAAATACTCAACAAAATAATAGCAAACCGAATTCAAAAATACATCAAAAGGATCGTGCACCATGACGAAGTGGGATTCATCCCAGGGATGCAAGGATGGTAAAACATTCAAAAGTCCATTAACGTCATCCACCACATCAACAGAAAGAAAGACAAAAACCACATGATCATCTCGATAGATGCTGAAAAAGCATTTGACAAAGTTCAACATCTATTCATGATAAAAACTCTCCGCAAAATGGGAATAGAGGGCAAGTACCTCAACATAATAAAGGCCATCTATGATAAACCCACAGCCAACATTATATTGAACAGCGGGAAGCTGAAATCTTTTCCTCTGAGATCGGGAACTAGGCAGGGATGCCCACTCTCCCCACTGTTATTTCACATAGTGCTGGAGGTCCTAGCCACGGCAATCAGACAAAACAAAAAAATACAAGGAATCCAGATTGGTAAAGAAGAAGTCAAACTCTCACTATTTGCAGATGACATGATACTGTACATAAAATACCCTAAAGACTCCACCCCAAAACTACTAGAACTGATATCGGAATACAGCAAAGTTGCAGGATACAAAATCAACACACAGAAATCTGTGGCTTTCCTGTACACTAACAATGAACCAACAGAAAGAGAAATCAGGAAAACAACTCCATTCACAATTACATCAAAAAAAATAAAATACCTAGTAACAAACGTAACCAAAGAAGTGAAATACTCTGAAAACTACAAGTGACTCTTAAGAGAAATTAAAGGGGATACAAACGGATGGAAACTCATCCCATGCTCGTGACTAGGAAGACTTGAGACCGTCAAAATGGCCATCCTGCCCAAAGCAATATACAGATTCGATGCAATCCCTATGAAACTACCAGCAACATTCTTCAATGAACTGGAACAATTAATTCAAAAATTCATATGGAACCACCAAAGACCCCGAATAGCCAAAGCAATCCTGAGAAAGAAGAATAAAGTAGGGGGCATCTCACTCCCCAACTTCAAGCTCTACTATAAAGCCATAGTAATCAAGACAATTTGGTACTGGCACAAGAACAGAGCCACAGACCAATGGAACATACAAGAGAATCCGGACATCAACCCAGACATATATGGTCAATTAATATTTGATAAAGGAGCCATGGACATACAATGGCGAAATGACAGCCTCTTCAGCAGATGGTGCTGGCAAAACTGGACAGCTACATGTAGGAGAATGAAACTGGACCGTTGTCTAACCCCATATACAAAAGTAAACTCAAAATCGATCAAAGACCTGAATGTAAGTCATGAAACCATTAAGCTCTTAGAAAAAAACATAGGCAAAAACTTCTTAGACATAAACATGAGTGAACTCTTCTTGAACATATCTCCCCGGGCAAGGAAAACAACAGCAAAAATGAACAAGTGGGACTATATTATGCTGAAAAGCTTCTGTAGAGCAAAAGACACCATCAATAGAACAAAAAGGAACCCTACAGTATGGGAGAATATATTTGAAAATGACAGATCCGATAAAGGCTTGACGTCCAGAATATATAAAGAGCTAACACACCTCAACAAACATAAAACAAATAACCCAATTAAAAAATGGGCAGAGGAACTGAACAGACAGTTCTCCAAGAAAGAAATACAGATGGCCAACAGACACTTGAAAAGATGCTCCACATCACCTGTCATCAGAGAAATGCAAATTAAAACTACAATGAGGTATCACCTCACACCAGTAAGGATGGCTGCCATCCAAAAGACAAACAACAACAAATGTTGGCAAGGCTGTGGAGAAAGGGGATCCCTCCTACACTGCTTGTGGGAATGTAAATTAGTTCAACCATTGTGGAAAGCAGTATGGAGGTACACCAAAATGCTCAAAACAGACTTACCATTTGACCCAGGAATACCACTCCTAGGAATTTATGCTTAGGACTCATCAATCAAGTTTGAGAAAGACAAATGCACCCCTATGTTTATCGCAGCACTATTTACAATAGCCAAGAATTGGAAGCAACCTAAATGTCCATCGTTAGATGAATGGATAAAGAAGATGTGGTACATATACACAATGGAATACTACTCAGCCATAAGAAAAGGGCAAATCCTACCATTTGCAGCAACATGGATGGAGCTGGAGGGCATTATGCTCAGTGAAATAAGCCAAGTGGAGAAAGAGAAATACCAAACGATTTCACTCATCTGTGGAGTATAAGAACAAAGGAAAAACTGAAGGAACAAAGCAGCAGCAGAATCACAGAACTCAAGAATGGACTAACAGGTACCAAAGGGAAAGGGACTGGGGAGGATGGGTGGGTAGGGAGGGATAAGGGGGGGAAGAAAAAGGAGGGTATTATGATTAGCATGCATATTGGGGGGTGGGAGAAAGGGGAGGGCTGTACAACACAGAGAAGGCAAGTAGTGATTCTACAACATTTTGCTATGCTGATGGACAGTGACTCTAAAGGGGTTTATAGGGGGGACCTGGTATAGGGGAGAGCCTAGTAAACATAATATTCGTCCTGTAAGTGTAGATTAATGATAACAACAACAAAAAAAAGCAGTTCCTGTGTGGTAACCTCCAATGAATTCTGCACAAGCGTATAAAGGGAATATAAAAGTGTAGTCAGAGGGTCTGTTTGTGTTTATACAGAGGATTAAAGCCTAATTGGGCTACCCTGAAAATGAACTAAGATACGATATGAAAAATAACTTCCAACATCAGCACTCCCTGGAAGACTCATGCCAAAAGATGATCATCAAAAAACTCCAACAAAGATCCACGCGCTGCTACAGCTGTAGATGCCGTCATCTCACCGGTTCCTGGACTTTCCATGGGAATGAAGAAGGAGATATCTAAGCTGGCCTCTGCATACAGTAAAACAGCAAATTTGACTGGATCTATACTGTTGGAACTCAACCAAGAATTAGGAGAAGTGCAAATTGTAGTGCTCCAAAATCTTACAGCTACAGACTATCTACTGTTAAAACAGCATATGGGATGTGAACAGTCCCCAGGAATGGGTTGTTTTAATTTGTCTGATTTCTCTCAGACTGTTCGAGTTCAGTTGGACAATATCCACTATGTCATAAATAAGTTTTCACAAATGCCTAAGGTGCCTAACTGGTTTTCTTGGTTTCACTGGAGATGGCTGGTCATTATAGGTCTGCTTTGGCTATGTAACTGTACTCCTATTATGTTAATGTGTGTGTGCAATTTAATTAGTAGTTTAAAACCTATACATGATGAAGTTACTCTACAAGAAGATATGTCAAAGAAATAATCAATCTTCCCAAGTTTCCTTCCGCCTGCATCTTCTATAGCTTTTCTTCTTCCTTCCTAATTACAACCCTTAAATAGAATTCGTGCCTCATATCGAATTAACCGAGTATCATAATCGTCCAAGTGGTAAAGATACCTCAAGACAAATGCTGGGCATAGAAGCCACAGGACATAAATCTGCAAAGAAGTAAAACACTAACCTTTTCAAACATTAAGGCTTCTCTCTCACTTACCAACTTTACATTTCCCTGTGTGGCCCCGGAAGATGACTGGTTAGACAGAGACGGGTAAGATTCTTCAAGGGAGGAACATCCTAAGACAGGCACAGTCGCAGGGGGGCCATCAGGTGAGAAACTGGGGATCAACAGAGGTGAGGCTTTGAACCTCACCCCCCCCTGTTCTGAGAGAAATCTTCTGCATCCGTGGATGTTTTATAGCCCTTGTCTAGCTTGGATTAACACATAGTCTGCAGGCACACACCTGATCATCTACATTTGCTCTCTTACAACACTAAACTATGTTTTCTACCTTTATCTTGTATCTACCTACCACTTCAGCATTTTATTAAAAATAATAATAATAAAGAGAGAAATGTGGTATCCACATATAAATCAAGTATAAAAATCAAATGAATATTCATATTTGAACTATTTGTTTATAGTTCTACCTACCACTTCAGCATTTTATTAAATATAATAATAATAAAGAGAGAAATGTGGTATCCACATATAAATCAAGTATAAAAATCAAATGAATATTTATATTTGAACTGATTGTTTTTAGTTCATAATGCATGAGCAAATCCGAAATTTTCTGTGATGACTGCCCTTGTACTGTTCACCATGTAACTTATTCTTTATGTAAGAATTTGTTCTCCATGTAAGAATGTGTTTGTGATGCTTCAGAAGATTGGAGACTGACGAAAATTAGGCTTGGGGTGGATTAATGATTGTGCATTGAGCATTGACTCCCCTATACAGAATTTTATTGTTGTTAACAACCATTTGATCAATAAATATGAGAGATGCCCTCTCCAAAAAAAAAAAAATAAAGTATACATACTTCCAATTGTAAAATAAATAAGTAACTGGGATGTAATGTATAGCATAAGGAATATAGTCAAAATATTATAACAACTTTGTATGATGATAGCTGGTAGCTAGAATTATCATGTATATAAATGTTGAATCACTGTGTTGTACACCTGAAACTAATGTAATACTGTGTGTCAACTACCCTTCAATAAAAAATAATTATCTACAAAAAAAATAAAAAGAGAGGGACCAAGTATTGTCATTAGAAATGAGATATTTCCAAAGAAGGATGATAGGATGACCTATCTTATCTGCAAATAGGATGACCACCAAGATCCTGGCTTGACTTTATCATAAGCCATGTGTCTTCAGGGTATGTGTACCTTAGGCATTTCATCTTAATATAGACCTAAATAATTAGCTTAGTAAATTATGGAACATGATCATTGCCTAATGAATTATTTGATTATATAATTTAATCAATTGTCTAAAACTACCCATGCACATTCACACACAGATATCCTTAGTAAGACAAAGCACTTAACTATTTCCCTGTTACATTATGCATGTATTTACTTTTTAAAAAATCTCGTTTTATTTTTAGCAGCTTGGTTGAAGTATAATTGATGTATGAAGAACTATACATATTTAATGTTTACAATTTTGTCATTTTGGACATGTTCATGATACTATTACTAAAATGAAGGTTATAGACATATCTAACACCTCCCAGAGTTTGTTTGTAGTCCTTTGTGTTTTTCTGTGTGTGTGAGTGTGTGGTAAGAACATTTAATATAAGGTCTATCATTTTTACAAATTTTGAAGTGAACGGTACAATATTGTTAACTGAAGGCACAATGTTTTACAGCAGATCTCTAGAATGTATTCATCTTGTATGACTGAAACTATATACTCGTGTGTAAGTCCCCATTTTTTTCCACCCCACAGCCTCTGGCAACCAATTATATTGTTTCTCTAAGTATGACTATTTTATATACATCATATAAGTGGAGTCATACAGTATTTGTCCTTCTGTGACTGGTTTATTTCACTTAGCATATGTCCTCCAGGATCATCCATGTTGTTGCAAATGGCAGGACTTCCTTTTTTAAGGCTGAATAATATTCAGCATGTATTTATTTTATAATATCCATGTAGTAAATAAAATCAAATTTCTGAGACAGTATATTTTTATATTATTCTTATTCAATGATTACCTTAGAATAAAAATGTGGACACTTAAATCTAAATTTTTTATTGTCGTTGCAATTAGATGAAAATCTGTTGGGAAAGATGCATTTCCCATCATAAGTTTACTGGTACTTCTTATTTTAGATAGATGATGCTTCTATAATTAAGTGATCATTAAATTTTTGGTTTTGGGAGCAGAAATATCCTCATTAAGTTACCGTTAGTTGTCCGTTATTTTTTACTGTGGAGCTTTATTTGGAAACCATGATAGACATTTTTGCTATTATCAGAGGACACTTAAGAACAAGTGGCTAAATAAGGATGAGTACAACACTGATGTTATGGTTTTAATATGGCTTTCCTTTTTGTGAGAGTATAGAATACTGAGTTAAAAGAGAGAACTGTAACTATTGATTTCTCTCCATGGAGGCATGTTTAAGTTTATGTTCCTGGTTCCATCTACAGATATTTACAAGTCTGAATTCTGCAATTTACAGCTTGAAAAGAAAACACAAAAATCAACACACAATAACAAGTGCGACTTTTTATTATTATCATTAAGCTGCCTCTTTTTTCAGGCTGGCAACACTCTTCAGTATTATTAGTCTGACTGAGCTGCTGATCTGCTACTCTTTGGTGATCATTATTTTATTTTATTTGTAAATGTCTATGACAGTTTTATTGCAGGCTGAAAGTAGAATTGATCTTAGCCCTACTTAGACTGTCTTTTCAAAGGATACAGATATTCCCAATTAATGGCAAGTTTTAAGAGAAATAAAATTAAGTACAGTTTTAGCCCAATCCAAATCTCCATTTCCTGTAGCAGTTTCTTCTCTCATTATGTAATATCAGTTCTGTAGATTTAAAATTTCCTTTTTTATTTTGAATTTCATGTTTAAAAACTAGTCCATATGGTCTGAAATACTGCATCCTAAGGCATCATAGCACCTGCAGGGTCAATTTGTTAACTTCATGGAAGCTACCAAAACTTAAAACAATTATAATATACCTACATACTAACTAAAGTAAACAGTTTGAGAGCATGGTTCATACACGTTTTTCATATAATACTTGATAGAATACATGCTTACACTGTTGCAGATACTATATTAGTAATTATATATATATGTAATTACTATATTAGTAATTACATATATTTATATCAACTGATAAATATATATTACAAGATTCTTGGTCTCAAAGACTAATGAGTGGATATTTATCTACTACTGTGATAAATAGCTTTGTACATGAATAGGGTGCTATAGAAGCACGTTTAAGCATGGAACCAAGGATGGGAAGGCAAGGAGCAGCTTTCTAAAGAGGATGGAAGTGTATGGTGATTTCGCTGAAGCTGAATACATAAATGGAATTTGAAATCAGTCAGGCAAAGACCAATGTTTAGACATAAGGGCCCAGGTAATAGCCTGAGTGAATCTCTGAGGCACAGAACACCATTAATAGGTTTCAGTAAGAAAGGTGCTGGAGTAATTAGGTTAAAGATTATTTGTGCTTGAACTAAACTAATAATAAGGAAAGTACAATGAAGGGATAATATTAAAGAGACATTAAGAGGTAGAACTGATAGAATTTCATGACTGGAAGTAGAGAATTAGAAATAGCAAGCAATCAGTGATAGCTCAGTTTCTTAGCTTCAGCAAGTTGATAAATGAGGTAGCATTCAGTGATGTCAGAAATAAATTGTAAGGAAAATGAAGTTCTTACAGCCAGGATGCCTGCCTGCACCACTACGCATGCGTTCTTCTGTCTTATGCTAGGGCACAGTGTGCATACGTTATGACCGCATGCCTGGCCCATTGCGCAGGTGCAATGCTCTCTCATGCTTATATAATACTTAGCCAACTGCGCACGTGCAGACTTAGGTAATTGCTGGCAGCCCGCTGCTGTTGTCTACGGTGTTGTAAAAAGATAGCTGCCTAGTGCTTTCTTGGGGGCTTGCTGCATGCAGATGTAGGGAATGTAAATGAGCGCTCCACCAGCCCCATGGGGGGGATAAAGCTCTGTATAAACCCTTGAACATTGTCTTTTTTTGGTCTCTCCTAATCCAGTATGAACCTGACAGGAGCTGAGCTCCTGCACCACATAAATATGTGAAGTGAAAGATGGTGTGATCAGTTTGGGAACATATAGGAAGAATCATTTAATACAGTCACATTGGCCAGAGTTTGTGTGATAGCCAAACTGAAGATAAATATAAGTAATTTTTTGAATATAGATGGTAATTTAAATAATGGGGTAGCGAATGGAGAGTTATAAGAAGAAATATAAGGAGGGCTTTCTAAAAAATACTAATATACAAGGAACACGGTATGGAAAAGGATTGATTCCATGTATACTAGAAAGGAAAGTAGGAGTAGGTACTATTAGAGCAGATAAGAGAAAATATTGTTTTGAGGAGAAATGGATGGTCAGGAATCTGAGGCAACAAATGGCAGATTTAAAAGTGATCATTGGAAAGCAATATAATAAAGCAGTAATTTGAAAAAAAAACAGAAGACAATGGGCAGGAAAACAGAAGAGGTAATGCAGTTTTACCCAGGTTTCCAAACAGGGTAGGTAGGGCCATTATTGACACTTACATAACTGGACAGAGGTAAATTGACAGGGTTTGTGGTTCTGTCTCCTCTTCACTCCTCCAGCTTTTCTTCATTGGTAATCCTGATGAGAGTAATTTAATCAGAATGCTTTAAGAGACAATCCATTTACAATGAATAGAACAGTGAATATGGATAACTCTCTGTCTTAATTAACAATTTTGAGAGAAGTATATTTAGTGGATAAAATAGGCAGTGAGCAATTGCAAAGGTGACAAATGGCAGCCAGGGGCACATTAAGAAAAACACTCTCCTCTATTATTAAAGGTGGCTATAACCAAGTAAGCAAAATAATACTTTCAGCAAAGAATGGATAAAGGTAGTAAGGTTTTTTGTTTTTGTTTTCTTGAGGTCAGAGAATGGTAGTAATAGGGAAATTGAGAGAGCAAAGCAAAAGACCCAGACAGAAAAATGTTCTTATATTTCTTTTCTAATTTTGAATATAGTAACTTTCAGCAAGTCTACTAGATGTGTTGTAGTTTTCAGTCCACTTTGACCTATTGCCATTCTGTCACGTCATTTATTCACATTGAGTTTATGTTTTGGGCTAGAGGGATAAAATTAAAAATAGTATTTTATATGTATATGTATATATATATATATATATTGGCATAGTTACTATTATCAGGTAATTCAACATAGCTTTCTCAAAATGTAAAAACTTTTAAACAATTTGAATAAACATGGCTTAACACTTCAGTTAAATAATCAATTTAATAAAAATGTCTTAAATAATAATGTTTTAAAATAAAATCATGATTGTGCTGGAGATATTCATATTTAAAATAATTTATTAGAATGTCTTTGGTTTTGAGACATAAGGATCCAGGATATGGTTTTCCAATTGTAAAAAAGTTTGTGATGAACTCTTTTTTATTGTAACTTAATTAACAAAGAAAATTATAATTTTCATCATTATACTAATCAAAATATTTAGTTTCCCCAAGGAAGAAAAATTCTGGTGTATAAAAAAGCTAACAATACAGGGCAAGTACCTCAGCATAATAAAGGCCATATATGACAAACCCACAGCCAAAATTATACTTAATAGTGAGAAGGTGAAAGCCTTTCCTTTAAGATTGGGAACAAGACAAGGATGCCCACTCTCCCCACTTTGATTCAACATAGTTCTGGAGGTCCTATCCATGGCAATCAGACAACACAAAGAAATGAAAGGTATCCAGATTAGTAAGGAAGCAGTCAAATTGTCCCTACTTGCAGAAGACATGATATTGTACATAAAAAACCCTAAAGAATCCACTCCAAAACCACTAGATCTAATATCTGAATTCATCAAAGTTGCAGAATACAAAATTAATACACAGAAATCTGTTGCATTCTGATACACTAACGATGAACTAGCAGAAAGAGAAATCAGGAAAACAATTCCGTTCACAGTTGAATCAAAAAGAATAAAATACCTAGGAATAAACCTAACTAAGGAAGTGAAAGACCTATACCCTGAAAACTACAAAACACTCTTAAGAGAAATTAAAGAGGACACCAGTAAATGGAAATTCATTTCATGCTCTTGGCTAGGAAGAATTATTATTGTCAAAATGGCCATCCTGCCTAAAGCAATCTACAGATTCAATGCAATCCCTATCAAAATACCTAGAGCATTCTTCAATGAACAGGAGCAAATAGTTCTAAAATTCATATGTGATGAAAAAAGACCCCGAATACCCAAAGCAATCCTGGGAAGGAAGAATGAAGCAGGGGGAATTATGCTCCCTGACTTCAAGTTCTACTACAAAGACAAAGTAATCAAGACAACTTGGTACTGGCACAAGAACAGACCCACAGACCAAAGGAAAAGACTAGAGAGCCCAGATATAAACCCAAGCATATGTGGTCAATTAATACATGATACAGGAGCCATGGATATACAATCGGGAAACGACAACCTCTTCAACAGCTGGTGTTGGCAAAACTGGACAGCTACATGTAAGAGAATGAAACTGGATTATTGTCTAACCCCATACACAAAGTAAACTCAAAATGGATCAAAGACCTGAATGTAAGTCATGAAACCATAAAACTTTTAGAAAAAAAATAGGCAAAAATCTCTTCGACATAAACATGAGCAACTTCTTTATGAACTTATCTCCCCGGGCAAGGGAAACAAAAGCAAAAATGAGCAAGTGGGACTATATCGAGCTGAAAAGCTTCTTTACAGAAAAGGACACCATCAATAAAACAAAAAGGTACTCTACAGTATGGGAGAATATATTCATAAATGACATATCCAATAAGGGGTTGACATCCAAATTATATAAAGAGCTCATACACCTCAACAAACAAAAAGCAAATAATCCAATTAAAAAATGGGCAGAGGAGATCTCCAAAGAAGAAATTCAGATGGCCAACAGACACATGAAAAGATGCTCCACATCACTTGTCATCAGAGAAATGCAAACTAAAACCACAATGAGATATCACCTCACACCAGTAAGGATCGCCACCATCCAAAAGACAAAAAACAATAAATATAGGCGAGGTTGCAGAGAAAGGGAAACCCTCCTTCACTGCTGGTGGGAATGCAAATTAGTTCAACCATTGTGGAAAGCATTATGGAGGTTCCTCAGAAAGCTCAAAATGGAGATACAATTTGACCCAGGAATTCCACTTCTAGGAATTTACCCTAAGAATGCAGCAGCCCAGTTTGAAAAAGGCAGGTGCACCCCTATGTTTACCGCAGCATTATTTACAATAGCCAAGGAATGGAAGCAACCTAAGTGTCCATCAATAGATGAATGGATAAAGAAGATGTGGTACATATACACAATGGAATATTATTCAGCCATAAGAAGAAATCAAATCCTACCATTTGCAACAACATGGATAGAGCTGGAGGGTATTATGCTCAGTGAAATAAGCCAGGCGGAGAAAGACAAGTACCAAATGATTTCACTAATACATGGAGTATAAGAACAAAGAAAATCTGAAGAACAAAACAGTATCAGAATCACAGAACCCAAGAATGGACTAACGGTTACCAAAGGGAAAGGGACTGGGCAGGAGGGGTGGGAAGGGAGGCATAAGGGTGGGGAAAAAGAAAGGGGGCATTACGATTAGCATGTATAATGTGGGGGGGCATAGGGAGGGATGTGCAACACAGAGAAGACAAGTAGTGAGTCTACAGCATCTTACTACGCTGATGGACAGTGACTGTAGTGGGGTTTGTGTGTGGGGGGGACTTGGTGAAGGGGGGAGTGTAGTAACCATAATGTTCTTCATGTAATTGTAGATTCATGATCATAAAATGAGTTTAAAAAAAACTGGGCAGAGTATATGAAGAGACAGTTCTCCAAAGAGGAAATTCATATGGTCAACAGACACATGAAAAGATGTTCCACATCACTAATCATCAGGGAAATGCAAATTAAAACCACAATGAGATATCACCTCACACCAGTAAGGATGGCCATCATCGAAAAGTCTAAGAACAACAAATGCTGGTGAGGTTGTGGAGAAAGGGGAACTCTCCTATACTGCTTGTGGGAATGTAAGCTAGTTCAACCATTGTGGAAAGTAATATAGAGGTTCCTCAAAAAACTAAAAATAGAAATACCATTTGACCCGGGAATCCCACTCTTTGGAATTTACCCAAAGAATACCACTTCTCAGACTCAAAAAGACATATGCACCCCTATGTTTATTGCAACACTATTTACAATAACTAAGAAATGGAAGCAACCTAAGTGTCTTTCAGTAGATGAATGGATAAAGAAGATGTGGTACATATACACAATAGAATACTATTCATCCATAAGAAATAAACAAACCCTACCATTTGCAACAACATAGATGGTTCTGGAGTATATTATGCTCAGTGAAATAAGCCAGGCAGAGAGACAAGTGCCAAATTTTGTCCCTCATTTGTCGAGTATAACAACGAAGCAAAACTGAAGGAACAAAATAGCGGAATACTCACAGACTCCAAGAAAGGATTGGTGGTTACCAAATGGAAGGGTTGTTGGAGGTCAGGTGGGGACCAGAGGGAGAAGCATATTGAGGGATATTATGTTTAGTATACATAGTGTGAGGGGTCACGGGGAAGACAGTGTAGCACAGAGAGGGCAAACAGTGAATCAGTGGCATTTTACTACACTGATGGACAGTGACTGCATTGTGGTATGGGTGGAGACTTGATAATATGGGTAAACGTAGTAACCACATTATTTTTTCATGTGAAACCTTCATAAGAGTCTATATCAATAATACCTTAATAAAATATATTTTTTAAAAGAGTTAAATGTATGTAAAACATTTCACAGTTTATTTTACATTGTTAGGGTAGTTAGTATTATTCTTATTTTTGTTATATATCAACGTTGTGATACCATTGTCATATATAGACTAATATCTAATTATCAAAAAAAGCAAGCTGACAGAAGCTTGATACAATGTACATTTCACATATTTCATTTCTAAAAGAAATATGGCTTGTAGACCTCAATTGTATATAAACGCTTAAATAAAATCCTCTAGAACTTTTTCATTCAGATTAATTTTATGGAAGATGTCAGCATATCCAAAGTAATCCATTTCCGAAGTATGTCTACTTACAATGGGAACAGAGGGCAGAGCCTATGTAACAGAGATAATGGTCAGACATCTGAGAATTTCTAAAGAGGGCCTGTTGCTTCCTAAGATACTGACTCCTTATAAAGTAAAAAGAGATGCAGAAGGTATATAGGCTTCAAATCATTAATCTGTAAAGAGTACATCTGTGCATTGATCCATTATATAATTTCTGGATCATAAACTGGTATTTGTTTCTCTTATGTGCAGTCTGTCTAGAGAGTGTCATAAAGGAATAAAAAAAGCAGTAATCACATATGGGGGCGTGAAATTCAAGAACATGGAATGAATGAACAACTTAATATTGGAAGGAAAGGAAAGCTTTTCAGAGGAAATGGTATCTAAGATGGGAAAGAATTACTGAAAGCAAAGTTGATGCTTCTATGTGAGGAAAATTTTCCAGGCAAAGTAAACATGTACTGATGGTAAGAAAAAAAGAAGAAGCCTGGTGCATTGAGAGATCATAGTTTCCTCTATGCATTCTTGTTTTTAACTACTTCTGCTTTGTTTCTACTTCTTTTTTTGAAGAAAAAAAAGGTTTCATACACTTAATTGCTGCATGTGTAACTCTTTCATTCTCTATACAGTTTCAATTTTACTGCTGAAAAAGAATTAGTTTACTTAATAAAGATTTGGCTCTATCCTCTTTTGCACTCAGAAAAACATTTTGTGAGTGTTATAAACCTTATATATACGTTGCTTCAGTGTTTGAAAAGTGGACTTATGGAGGCAGAAATGATTATCTATTAAAAATTGTGAGCATGCAAGTCTTAATAGATTAGTAGTCAGACAAATGACTGAGACATATAAAGTATACTTTTTAAAAGTTATGATGGCACTATTACAAAGACCACTTTTATAATGATTTAAAGAGACTATATAATATTTCAGATTGGAGTATATATAAGTTGAAGTCAATGCAGAAATTTCCAAACTGCAATGAAACTGAATTTGTAAGCAGAGTATACAAAAATAAATGATTGTTACTGTCCTGGTCATAAAATTTTCTGTTTCCTGAGAAATCAATATGGGAAAAGCAAAACATATATTTGGCCTTGAGATACTAGCCTATATGCTGATTTTTAATAGGATTCAAAGAAATGTGTTTATTAGTAGAAATTTCTGTTCTTTGTTACCACTATAGTCTTAAAATATGAAAGCAGCAAAATAAAATAGAATCATTAACTTATGAACTTGATTTGATAACATTCAGGGAATTAGAATAATATAATTAAATTCCTTTGAAATGTATGAGATCAATATATTTTGAGGATTGGGATAAAATCAGGAATTGTATGCTATTCCCCTGGTACCAAGTATGGTTGGTTGTACCTTGCTATTTTTAACTTTTGGAAAGATGTAGTAATATATAAATCATAACAACATGTTAAAGGTTAAAGTGAAAATCTTCAAACCTTAAAGGAGTTGATGATATCAAATTACTTTCCAGGCCTTGAAAACTTCAGACTTAAAATAAGGTAAAGCTTACAAAAGATTAAATCATTTAAACTAAATATAATTGAGACTTTATAAACATAGAAGGACATTTTAATAGGAATCACTTCCATTAGGGAAATGCGTTAATCTCAGTTTTGGAAAATGTCAGAAATATACACTATTTGTATTAATCATGGGCAATTTTTAGATGGTTTTGAAATTCAGTATGCTTATATAGGCCACATGTTACCTTTTCATTTAACCATATTGTGAAGGTGTTAGTAAAGATGATCTATTTAGAGTCTTATGAGGTTCAGACAGACAACATTGGTAACAGCCTTCAGAAAAAGATTCAACTTAGTATAATTTGAATAAATGAATCATAAAATCAATCCAAAATAAGAAGTTAAGAAATGAATCATATGACATTAAGTAAAAATCAATATCATTGATTTTTCTGAAAAAGTTACACATACAATATTGAAACAAATGGGGATCTAAGTTAATGTGATGATGAATCATTTACATAGTTAACAATGCTTTTTTTGTTTTTTCATTGCAAGAAGTCAAGTTCCAATTCAGATCTGTATTCATACTTCCAATGTCATCTACTTAGTAGGTTTTCATATTGTTCATTTTTTAATTAAGATTTCACATGAAAAGCAGTGTGGTTACTACATTATTCCATATTATAAAGACCACGCCACACCTCATTGCAGTCACTGTGCATCAGTGTAGTAAGATGCCACAGAGTCACTACTTGTCTTCTCTGTGCTACACTGTCTTCCCTGTGACCCCTGCAAACACCGTGTGTCCCACTCATAATACCAGTCAATTCTCTTCTTCCTCCCTCCCCACTCAACCTCCCCCACCCCTCCCCTTTGATAAGCAATAGTTCCTTCTTGGACTCTGTGAGTCTGCTACTGTTTTGTTCCTTCAGTTTTGCTTCTTGTTATACTCCACAGGTGAGGGAAATCATTTGGTACTTGTCTTTTTTTGCCTGGTTTATTTCATTGAGCATAATACCCTCTAGCTCCATCCATGTTGTTGCAAATGGTAGGGTTTCTTTTCTTACTATCGCTGAATAGTATACCATTGTATATATGTACTACCTCTTCTTTATCCATTCATTTGCTGATGGACACTTAGGTTGCTTCCATTTCTTGGCTATTGCAAATAGTGTTGTGATAAACAGGAGAGTATATGTCTTTTGGAATCTGGGATCTTGTTTTCTTTGGGTAAATTCCTAGAAATAGAATTCCTGGGTCAAATGGTATCTCTATTTTTAGTTTTCTGAGGAACCTCCATATTCCTTTCAACAATGACTGAATTAATTTACATTCCCATAAGCAGTGTAGTAGTGTAGGATACTACAGCATCCTACAGCAACGTAAGATGCCTTTCTCTGCCTCCTCACCAGCATTTGGTGTTCCTTCTCTTTTGTATGTTGGCCAAAAGACAACTGCATGGTGATACCTCATTGTGGTTTTAATTTGCAGTTTCCCGATAATTAGCAATGTGGAACATCTTTTCATGTGCCTGTTGGCCATCTGAATTTCTTCTTTGGAAAACTGTCTGTTCATATCCTCTGCCCATTTTTTCATCAGTTTATTTGCTTTTTGGGTGTTGAGGCATATGAGTTCTTTATATATTTTGGATGTTATCCCCTTGTCAGATATGTTGTTAATGAATATATTCCCCCAACTGTAGGATGCCTTTCTGTTCTTCTGATGGTATCCTTTGCTGTAAAGAAACTTTTAGTTTGATGTAGTCCAATTTGTTCATTTTTGTTTTTGTTTCCTTTGCCTGAGGAGATGCGTTCAGGAAAAAGTTGCTCATGTTAATATTCAAGAGATTTTTGCCTATATTTTCTTCTAAGAGTTTTATGGTTTCATGACTTACATTCACACTTTTTCATCCATTTTGAGTTTACTTTTGCGTATGGGGTTTGGCAATAATACAGTTTCATTCTCTTGCATGTAGCTGTCAAGTTTTGCCAGCAGCAGTAGTTGAAGGGGCTGTCATTTCCCCATTTTACATCCATGGCTCTTTAGCATTTATTAATTGACCGTATATAGTGGGTTTTTAAAATCTGGGCTCTCTAGTCTATTCCATTGGTCTATAGGTCTATTCTTGTGCCAGTACCAAATTCCCTTGATTACTGTTTCTTTGTAGTAGAACTTGAAGTTGGGTGCTTAATCATCCAGCTTTATTCTTCCTTCTCAGCATTTCTTTGGCTGTGCAGGGTCTTTTGTCATTCCATATGAATTTTAAAACTATTTTCTCTAGTTCATTGAAGAATGCTGTTGGTATTTTGATAGGAATTGCACTGAATCTATAGGTTGCTTTAGGCAGGATGGCCATTTTGACAATATTAATTCTTCCTATCCATGAGCACGGGATGTGTTTCCATTTATTGGTATATTCTTTATTTTTTCTCATAAGTATCTTGTAGTTACCAGAGTATAAATCTTTCACTTCCTTGGTAAGGTTTATTCCTAGGTATTTTATTCTTTTTGATGTAATCGTGAATGGAATCGTTTTCCTGATTTCTCTTTCTGCTAGTTCATTGTTAGTGTATAGGAATGCAACAAATTTATGTGTATTAATTTTGTATCCCACACCTTTGCTGAATTCAGATATTAGATCTAGTTTGGAGTGGATTCTTTAGGGATTTTTATATACAATATTATCATCTGCAAACAGGGACAGTTTGACTTCTTCCTTGCCCACCTGGATGCCTTTTGCTTTTTTCTGTTATCTAATTGCTGTGGCTACAACATCCCAAATTATGTTGAATAAGTGTGGAGATGGGCATCCTTGTCTTGTTCCCGATCTTAAAGGAAAAGCTTTCATCTTCTCACTGTTAAGTATAATGTTGACTGTGGGTTTGTTATGTATGACCTTTATTATGTTGAGGTACTTGCCCTCTATCCCCATTTTATTGAGAGTTTTTATCAAGAATGGATGTTGAATTTTGTTGAATGCTTTTCAGCATCTATGGAGGTGATCATGTGTTTTTTGTCCTTTTTGTTGAGGTAGTGGATGATGTTCATGGATTTTCGGATGTTGTGCCATCCTTGCATCCCTGGGATGAATCCCACTTGGTCATGGTGTATGATCCTTTTGATGTATTTTGGTATTCGGTTTGCTAATATTTTGTTGAATGTTTCTGCATCTACATTCATCAGGGTTATTGGTCTGTAATTTTCTTTTTTGGCGGGGTCTTTGCCTCGTTTTGGTATTAGGGTGATGTTGGCTTCATAGAATGAGTGTGGGAGTATTCCCTCCTCTTCTATTTTTTTGGAAAATTTTAAGGGAAATGGGTATTATATCTTCTCTGTATGTCTGATAAAATTCCGAGGTAAATCCATCTGGCCCGGGGTTTTTTTTCTTGGGTTGTTTTTTGATTACCACTTCAATTTATTTGCTGGTAATTGCTTTGTTTAGATTTTGTGTTTCTTCCTTGGTCAGTCTTGGTAGGTTATCTTATTCTAGGAAGTTGTCCATTTCTTCTAGGTATTTCAGCTTCTTAGCATGTAGGTTTTCATAGTAGTCTCTAATAATTCTTTGTATTTATGTTGGGTCTGTCATGATGTTTCCTTTCTCATTTCTGATTCTGTTGATGTGCGTTGATTCTCTTTTTCTCTTAATAAGTCTGGCTAGAGGCTTATCTATTTTGTTTATTTTCTAAAAGAACCAGCTCTTGGTTTCATTGATTTTTTTCTATTGTTTTATTCTCAATTTTATTTATTTCTTCTCTGATCTTTATTATGTCCCTCCTTCTGCTGACTTTAGGCCTCATTTGTTCTTTTTCCAATTTTGATAATTGTGATGTTAGACTATTCATTTGGGTTTGTTATTCCTTCTTTAAATATGCCTGGATTGCTATATACTTTCCTCTTAAGACTGCTTTCACTGTGTCCCACAGAAGTTGGGGTTTTGTGTTGTTGTTGTCATTTATTTCCATATATTGCTGAATCTCCATTTAATTTGGTTGTTGATCCATTGACTATTTAGGAGCTTGTTTTTAAGCCTCCATGTGTTTGTGAGCCTGTTTCCTTTCTTTGTACAATTTATTTCTAGTTTTATACATTTGTGGTCTGAAAAGTTGGTTGGTAGGATTTCAATCTTTTGGAATTTACTGAGGCTCTTTTTCTGTCCTAGTATGTGATCTCTTCTGGAGAATGTTCCATGTGCCCTTGAGAAGAATGTGTATCCTGTTGATATTAGTTGTAGAGTTCTGTAGATGTCTATTAGGTCCATCTGTTCTAGTGTGTTGTTCAGTGCCTCTGTGTCCTTACTTCTTTTCTGTCTGGTGGATCTCTCCTTTGGAGTGAATGGTGTTTTGAAGTCTCCTAAAATGAATGCATTGCAGTCTTTTTCCTCCTTTAGTTCTGTTAGTATTTGTTTCACATATGCTGGTGCTCCTGTGTTGGGTGCATATATATTTATAATGGTTATGTCCTCTTGTTGGACTGAGCCCTTTATCCTTATGTAATGTCCTTCTTTATCTCTTGTTACTTTCTTTGTTTTGAAGTCTATTTTGCCTGATATTAATACTGCAACACCTGCTTTTTTCTCCCTGTCGTTTGCATGAAATATCTTTTTCCATCCCTTGGCTTTTAGTCTGTGCATGTCTTTGTGTTTGAGGTGAGTGTCCTGTAAGCAGCATATAGATGGGTCTTTTTTTTTTTATCCATTCAGTGACTCTATGTCTTTTGATTGGTGCATTCAGTCCATTTACATTTAGGGTGATTATCGATAAGTTTGTAGTTATTGCCATTTCAGTCTTTAGACTCGTGGTTACTATAGGTTCCAGGTTTCTTTCCTTACTATCTAAGGGTCTAACTTAACTCACTTAGTATGCTGTTACAAACACAATCTAAAGGTTCTTTTCTATTTCTCCTCCTTTTTCTTCCTCCTTCATTGTTTATATATTAGGTATCAAATTCTGTACTTTTTGTCTATCCCTTGATTGACTTTGGGGATAGTCAGTTTAGTTTTGCACTTGCCTCGCAATCACTTGCTGCACCCTCCCTACCGTGATTTCACTACCTCTAGTGACAGACAGCTGTCCAACCCTAGGAACACTTCCATCTATAGCAGTCCCTCCAAAATAGACTGCAGAGATGGTTTTTGGGAGGTAAACTCTCTCAGCTTTTGCTTATCTGGAAATTCTTTAATCCCTTCTTCAAATTCAAATGATAATATTGCCAGATATAGTAGTCTTGGTTCCAGGCCTTTCTGCTTCATGGCATTAAATACATCATGCCACTCCCTTCTGGTCTGTAAGGTTTCTGATGATAAGTCTGATGTTAGCCTGATGGGCTTTCCTTTGTATGTGATCTTATTTCTGTCTCTGGCTGCTTTTGACAGTCCGTCCTTATCCTTGACCTTTCCCATTTTAATTACTATGTGTCTTGGTGTTGTCTTCCTTGGATCCCTTGTCTTGGGAGATATGAGGATCTCCCTGGCCTGAGAAACTATCTCCTTCCCCAGATTGGGTAAGTTTTCAGCAACTACCTCCTCAAATACACTTTCTATCCCTTTCTCTCTCTCTTCTTCTTCTGGTATCCCTATAATGCAAATATTGTTCTGCTTGGATTGGTCACACAGTTCTCTCAGTATTCTTTTATTTTTAGAGATTCTTTTTATCTATGTGCCTCAGCTTCTTTGTATTCCTCTTCTCTAGTTTCTATTTCATTTATTGTCTCCTCCACCGTATCCAACTTACTTATAATACCCTCCATCATGCTCTTCAATGATTGGATCTCCGACCTGAATTCATTCCTGAGTTCCTGGATGTTTTTCAGTACCTCCATTAGGATGTTGATTTTTATTTTGAACTCCCTTTCATTAAGAGTCACGAGGTTCTAATCATTTAAATCTTTCTTGGGAGTTGTATTAATACTTTTACTCTAGACAAGGTTCCTTTGGCATTTCATGTTTGTATATGATACCCTCTAGTGTCCATAAGCTCTATTCTGGAGCTGGTCAGCCCCTGCAGCAATGTCAGTGGTGGCATGGGAGTGGTACTGGTGCCTGGGGGGAGGAAAGAGCTGTTCCCCGCCTCCTGGCTGCTGTGCCTATCTCCACTGCCTAAGCCAGTGGGCCAGTCACATAGGTATGTTTTTGTTCCAGAGCAGCCAGATACAGATCCCTGCTTTCCACAAGCAGCCGAATCCCAGTCTCCCCAGGACCTCTGCCTGTATTAACTTTCCAATCCAGTAGTCATGCGAGTCTCATGAAAGCACCCTGAGCAGATCTCCGAGCTAGGTATTCAGCAGTCCCAAGCCTTCCACTCCCTCCCTGCTCCGTTCCTCTTCCTCCCGCTGGTGAGCTGGGGTGGGAGAGGGGCTTGGGTTCTGGGGAGCCACAGCTCTGGTACGTTACCCTGTTCGGTGACGTCTGCTCTTTTCTCCAGGTGTATGCAGTCTGATGCCATCCTCTTTCCTGTTTCTCAGTATTAGTTGCACCAATTAAATTTTCTAATTGTATCCAGTTATAGGAGGAAGCCTCTTTCTCTCCTCTCACACCACCATCTTTAATCCTGTTCATGTTCTGAGAACTTTTAATGGCAGTGCTTTTACTGGAACTCCAAAAGTGGTCAGTCAGTCTTCTTCAATTAAAAGACTGATGGCTTTTCTCTGCTATCACACCACTGAAATGGGATAAAGAGTGGCTGGGAATAGCCCTTAATTAAAGCATCAGACAGCCCACTTTCTTACCAAGATTAAGTGTTTTCTCTGAATAAATGTTTTTTTATTCATTCTGCAGATGTTAGTTTCTAGAGTTCTGAAAAAGTTAATTTTAGATATTTTGTCTATATTTGTGTCAGTTTTGAGAGAGGAGAAGTTTGTAATTGTATTTTCTTGGCAATTCTGGAAGCTGATTGTATCCCTGCTCCTTTAATGCCACAGATGACATCAGCCAAATTCCTGCCTCCTATTATTAAGTATGTCTACACCCTAACAGGATCCAAGTGACAAAGGCTAGGGTTTCATTTTGGTAGCTTTGAAGCTCCTGTACCTCAACTGAGGTCAGGGTCATTAACATGCTGTCTCCTGATGGGTAGACCAATAAATTACCTTAAAGGGATTTACTTCCTTAGTCACTTCAATTTCATTTATTTTAAACCTGTACTGATCAGGATGAACAAGTTTGTACTATGGTAACACCTTGAAACATAATATAACAATTTATTTTCTGCTTATACTGTTAGTTCACTTCAGGTTGGTGCAGAGGTGTCTGCTCTGTGAATATGATCAGGGACCCAGGGTGACAGAGACCCCCCCCCCATGATGTGCTTGTGCTGCCTGGGCCTTGCAGTAGAGCTGGAACATTTGTGTGCCAGGAAAAGAAGTACATGGAGGTCTTACCATTATTTTTACTTCCCCACACTTGAGCCTTGAAGTGCTTCATGCCAATTTTTCTCACAGCAAATTGTTCAGAATTGGGTCACCTGGCTTTTGTTAGCTCTAAGGGGATTGAGCTCTTTCTTTGTTTCTTCAGTCCTTTCTCTCCTCTTCCCTCCCCTGCCCTTTCTTTCCCTTCCCTTCCCTTCCTTTCACTAGAAAAAGAGGATAACCTACAATCTACTATACTACTTTTAAGCTGACTGCTGATTAAGTGTTACAAAATTGAATTAAGCCATTTCCTCTTAGAGTTCTCTGTGGGTAGTCTAGCACTTTACTTTTGAATTTGGGCATACTTCTTTCTATTATTTATTGTTAATCTATTGATTCCTTTCCTGGAACTAAAGAAGGAAAATCTCATTTTACTTCCCTGCCACACAAACTAGAATATTGCAGAGTGAAAAGTTAAAAAATTTTTAAAAGATGCCTTTTCAAAAATGGACTCCACAACTACTAGCAAGAACTGACATTATACTCAGTCCTGTCCAGGAATGGGAGCAGCACCATTTCTTTTCTTCTTTTTCTTCTAACTGGGTTGGAACAAGAACTTTCACTGATGCAACCTGACTGTCTGACAGCATCCTCCTAAACAATAAATGGTTTTCAAACATTATTAGCAATACTTTTACATTGCTATTATAAAATTAATGTCTAGCCGTAGATAAGCTACTCTGTCAATACAGAGAATTTAATTCAGAAAGACTGTCCTGGCTGAACAAATTTTCTTGGACACACTACCCATGGCCAGTGGGTATAGACTTTGTTATCCATCATTCAATGACAGTAAACAGGTTGTGTGTTTCTACTATATGTTAAGGACAGAGTTATGAGCTTTGAATATAGCAAGCATGTGAAACATTCATGCTCACTATTTTCATGCAATTTTAGAATGTTACACAAATATTAAAAAATAATATAGTCACCTCATTCAGTAATGCAATACATATATATTTAATATATGGAACATTTATTAGATGCCAGCTACTAAAATTTCAAAAGCAATTTTCTCTGTAAGGTTTAAAAATTATAAAATCACATTGATTTATTCATTTCTACTCACAATAACAAAATAATATAAGAATTTAAGTATGCCACCTAAAATCTTTAGTGTAATGCTATTCAGATTCTGTTGAGATCTAGAAATTATGTATTAATTTTCCCTTGCATAGTTTAGAGTAGACAGAGATTCTTAAATTTTAAATTTTAAATTTTAAAAAAGAAGAGTAAGGAGCTTGATAGATCCTTTCCCCAAGAAAACAGCCATCTAACTAGAGGAAATTATAAAAATATCATTTAAAGTTTCTAAAAATTTTTCTAAGTGTGTATAGAGAATGGAGAGGCATTTGTCCAAAAAAATCTATTAAATCTTAGTAGGAACAAAAAGAATCTGTAGCTCTCTTCCTCACTTCCCACCTTGGTCTTATGGAAATTCTAGTTAAAGTGGGTCTAGCTAAAATTATCAACTTGGACTTAACAAGTTAAAAAACACAGAGTTCCATACCCAAATACATCACTGTTAAAATGTTTAAAGTCAAAAATAGAAAATCTTGAAAACAGCAAGAGAAAACCAACTCTTCACCTACAAGAGTCCCCAATAAGATCAATAGCAAATTTGTCATAAGAGAAAAAAATGTGACCATAGGCAAAGTGATAATGTATTCAAAGTAGTGAAAGCTAACAAACAAAAATGAAAACAAAACGGTGTCCAGAATTTTACCTATGAATAGCCTAACAAAATAGATATTTTCCAAATTATTTTAATGTTCCTAATGTAGAATAACACATCTTAAAATGCTAGCCTAATGGCAAGTGAAATCTACATTTGCCAACTAAATGCTCTACAGCCTAGCATAGAAAAGACAACAGTGTGGTACAGTAGGAAAAGCACAGTATTTGTGCTTAAGAAAATTAAGTTTGAATTGAATTTTCTGCCATTTCTTAGCTGTCTTATAATGGGTAGATGTTATAGTCTCCATAGATCTAAAATAGGAATGAAAATACCTACATCACAGGGTCATAATTATAATTAATTATTGTGACATGTATAGTGCCAAACACAGGGTAGGTGCTTAGTAAATGTTTGCTCCAGTAAAGGAAACTGCTATTTTTAATATATGATAGACATTGTGCCAAAAATCTTTGCATAAGTCCATCTTATTAGTTTTGCCTAAAATAATTGGATAGATATTGATATCTGTGTTTTAAAGTGGATAAATGTTAGCACAAGTGTGTAACAGGACTCATCCAGATCTTTTAAGACATTTTATTGTAAAGCTCCCACATGCTTCTAAGTTCTGATTGCTAATACTTTGGTTGCTGTTTTCCATTGCCTATAACCATGACCGAAAGGTGGCTAATAACCATAACTATTTCTTGGGTGAATTAATGTAAATCTTAGTCTTGTTTCAGACATAATACTGAATCATGGTGAAATAGAGGGAATTGCTAAACATCTTAATATGCAATAAAACATAAGCCTTTATGTTAGTTAAATTAACAGAAAATCTTTGGAGGTTTTAGGTATTCTTTCTGAATTTTGGCATAATATTCCCATCAGTATTCCAAAGAGTTCATCTTTCTATAGTCACAGGGCAAACCAAATCTAGCTATTCTGGACTTTTACCTGACAAAAGTTTCATTTTTGACCATTATATATTTAACTGCATAAACTCTCAAAATAATCTCACAAAACTCAAAATGTGGACAACGTGCAATACCCACCACATGAGACTGTGAGATATACAATATATTGTGGTATGTAAGCATACCGAATTATTATCTATTTAAAATTGGACATTTTACAACTCACATCAGTGTCATTTATTGGACGCTGTCCCTGCTTCCATGGATAATCAGGAAGAGATTGTCTCAAGAGACCATGTACTAGTCAGTAAAATTCTTCAGAGAATGTAAGTCTAATTTTATCTGTTTAACAAAGTTTCAACACTCACAAGGTTTCCACAACTGTTCTGTTACCAATGTTTGACTACAGTAGAATGAGATGATGTTGTAAAGTATTCTGTGTATTTCTTTATTCCATGTTAATAGCAATGAAGTATTTTGAATGCATGATAACACATCCTCAATTGAAATACTGGGTTTCAGATCTTAATTTCCTCACTCATTCATTCTTAAATATTTATTAAGGATTTACCAAGTACCAACCACTTGGCTCAATAATGGGAATTTAAAGTACATAAAGTATTGATTCTGTCTTCAGGAATCTCCCAAGCTAGAGAGGAGGAGCCAAGATGGCAGCATGAGTAGGACAGCAGAAATCTCCTCCCAAAAACATGTATTTTTGAAAATACAAGTAATACAGCTATTCCTAAAAGAGAGACCAGAAGATACAGGAGAACAGCCAGACTACATCTACACCTGCGAGAACCCAGCGCCTCACCAAGGGGGTAAGATACAAGTTGCAGCCCGGTGGGAGCTGAGTGTGCCCCTCACCCCAGCTCACAGTGGGAGGAGAGGAGTCAGAGTGGGGAGGGAGAGGGAGCCCAGGACTGCTAAATACCCAGCCCTAGTCATCCGCACCTGGAGCGCAGACATACAGTGTGTGGTGTGCTGGATATTAGGGAAACAGAACAGTAAAACCTGTGACCAGGTCCCCACAGCCAGGGCCCTCAGGACTAGAGAAAAGCGAGTGCTTTTTGAAAGTCTTAAAGAGACAGGGACCTCACAGCTGGAAACAAGCATCCCAGTGCACTCAGCCCAGCAGCTGGGAATCCTGGGGAACTCCGGGCGCACTAACCCCCTGGGAGGCAGTGCAGCTTGTAGGCTCCTCATGGCAAGAAACAGCCTCCTGTCCATTACCCCTCTGGTGTGGCCTGCCATAGCAGAGCAGCAGCCTGAAAGCGGCCATGTCCACAGCAACCATGCGGAGCTCCACAGTGGCCTGGGCAAGAATCAGAGACCCCATCTGCATGCAGCTTCCCAGCACAAGCCTCTAGGGGTCGCCATTCTCCCAGGAAAGAAAGGCCAGGAAAGGGACTTGGTTCTCCCAGCTGAAACACTTGCCAACTGCCTATGACTACCTCTATCGCCATGAAAAGGCAGAAGAATTTGATACAGACCAGACTAACCCAGACATCCTCCCCTGAGAAGTAATCTTGGGAGATAGATTGAACCAGTCTTCCTGAAAAGAACTCAAAATAAAGGTCATAACCATGCTAATGGACTTGCAGAGAAATATGCAAGAGCTAAGGAGGGAGAATACAGAAATAAAACAATCTCTGCAAGGACTTAAAAGCAGAATGGACAAGATGCAAGAGGCCATTAATGGAATAGAAATCAGAGAACAGGAATGCAAAGAAGCTGATGTGGAGAGAGATAAAAGGATCTCCAGGAATGAAAGAATATTAAGAGAACTGTGTGACCAAGCCAAACGGAACAATATCTGCATTATCAGGGTACCAGAAGAAGAAGAGAGAAAAAGGGGTAGAATGTGTCTTTGAAGAAGTAATTGCTGAAAACATCCCCAAACTGGGGGATGAAATAGTCTCTCAGACCACAGAAGCACACAGAACTCCCAACACAAGGGACTCAAGGAGGACAACATAAGACACATAATAATTAAAATGGCAAACATCAAAGAGTAGGTCAGAGTATTAAAGGCAGCCAGAGAGAAAAAAGGTCACCTACAAAGGAAAACCCATCAGCTATCATCATACTTATCAACAGAAACCTTAGAGGCCAGAAGAGAATGACATGGTATATCTAATGCAATGAAACAGAAGGGCCTTGAACCAAGGATACTGTATCCAGCACTATTATCATTTAAATACAAAGGAGGCATTAAACAATTCCCAGACAAGCAAAAATAGAGGGAATTTGCCCTGCAGAAACCACCCCTACAGGGTATTTTAGAGGGATTGCTCTAGATGGAAGCACTCCTAAGGCTAAACAGATGTCACCAGAGAAAATAAAATAACAGAAAAGAAAGCGGAACAAATACTAACTAAAGGCAAAAAATAAAATCAACTACCCACAAAAGCAGTCAAAGGAAACAGAAAAGAGCACACAAAAAAAGAAAAAAAAACACCTAACATACAAAGAATGGAGGAGGAGGAGGAATAAGAAGGGAGAGAAATAAATAATCATCAGACTGTGTTTATAATAGCTGAATAAGTGAGGTATGTTAGACAGTAAGATAGAAAAGAAGCTATAATCACTCAAAATGTAAATGGACTAAGCGCACCAATCAAAAGACACAGAAATATAATGGATAATAAAGCAAGACCCATCTATATGACACTTAAAAGAGACTCACCTCAAACAGAAAGACAGGCACAGACTAAAGTCAAGGGATGGAAAAAAATACCTTTTGCAAACAGCAAGGAGAAAAAAGCAGGTTTTGCAGTACTAGTATCAGACAAAATATACTTCAAAACAAAGAAAGTAACAAGAGATAAAGAAGGACAATATATAATGATAAATGGGTCAATCCAACAAGAGGATATAACCATTATAAATATATATATGCACCCAACAGAGGAGCACTAGCATATGTGAAACAAATACTAACAGAACGAAAGGAGGAAACAGAATGCAATGCATTCATTTCAGGAGACTTCAACATACCACTCACTCCAAAGGACACATCCACCAGACAGAAAATAAGTAAGGACATAGAGGCACTGAACAACACACTAGAAAAGATGGACCTAATAGACATCTACAGAACTCTACACCCAAAAGCAGCAGGATACACATTCTTCTCAAGTACACATGGAACATTCTCCAAAATAGACCCCATACCAGGCCACAAAAAGAGCCTTAGTAAATTCAGAAAGATTGAAATTCTACCAACCAACTTCTCAGACCACAAAGGTCGAAAACTAGAAATAAATTGTACAAAGAAAGCAAAAAGGCTAACAAACACATGGAGGCTTAACAACATGCTCCTAAATCATCAATGGATCAGTGACCTAATAAAAATAGGGATCAAGCAATGTATGGAAACAAAGGACAACAACAACAACTCAAAGCCCCAACTTCTTTGGGACATAGCAAAAGCAGTTACCAGAGGAAAGTATATAGCAATCCAGGTATATTTAAAGAAGGAAGAACAATCCCATATGGATAGTCTAAAGAAACAATTATTGAAATTGGAAAAACATCAACAAATGAAGCCTAAGTTCAGCAGATGGAGGGACATAATAAAGATCAGAGAAGAAATAAATAAAATTGAGAAGAATAAAACAATAGAAAAAATCAATGCAACCAAGAGCTGGTTCTTTTAGAAAATAAAGAAAATAGATATGCCCCTAGCCCGACTTATAGAAAGGAAAAGAGAATCTACACACATCAACAGAATCATAAATGAGAAAGGGAAAATTATGACAGACCCCACAGAAATACAAAGAATTATTAGAGAATACAACAAAAAACTATATGCTAACAGGCTGGAAAACCTAGAAGAAATGTACAACTTCCTAGAAAAATACAACCTTCCAAGATGGACCAAGGAAGAAACACAAAAGTTAAACCAATTACGAGCAAAGAAATTTAAACGGTAATCAAAAAACTACCCAAGAACAAAACCCCCGGGCCAGACGGATTTACCTCGGAATTTTATCAGACACACAGAGAAGACATAATATCCATTCTCCTTAAAGTGTTCCAAAAAATAGATGAGGAGGGAATACTCCCAAACTCATTCTATGAAGCCAACATCACCCTAATACCAAAACCAGGTAAAGACCCTGACAAGAAAATTACAGACCAATATCTCTGATGAATGTAGATGGAAAAATACTCAATAAAATATTAGCAAACCAAACTAGAAAATATATCAAAAGGATCATACACCACGACCAAGTGGGCTTCATCCCTGGGATGCAAGGATGGTACAACATTCGAAAATCCATCAACATCATCCACCACATCAACAAAAAGAAAGACGAAAACCACATGATCATCTCCATAGATGCTTAAAAAGCATTTGACAAACTTCAACATCCATTCATGATAAAAACTCTCAGCAAAATGGGAATAGAGGGCAAGTACCTCAACATAATAAAGGCAGTATAAGATAAATCCACAGCCAACATTATACTGAGCTGCGAGAAGTTGGAAGCTTTTCGTCTGAGATCGGGAACAAGACAGGGATGCCCACTCTCCCCACTGTTATTTAACATAGTACTGGAGGTCCTAGCCACAGTAATCAGACTAAACAAAGTAATATAAGGAACCGAGATTGGTAAAAAAGAAGTTAAACTGTCACTATTTGCAGATGACATGATATTGTACATAAAAAACCCTAAAGACTCCACTCCAAAACTACAAGAACTGATATCAGAATGCAGCAAAGTTGCAGGATTCAAAATTAACACACAGAAATCTGTGGCTTTCCTGTACACTAACAATGAACCAATAGAAAGAGAAATCAGGAAAACAACTATATTCACAATTGCATCAAAAAGAATAAAATACCTAGGAATAAACCTAACCAAAGAAGTGAAAGACCTATTCCCTGAAAACTATAAGACACTCTTAAGAGAAATTAAAGTGGACACTAACAAATGGAAACTCATCCCATGACTCAAAAAATTTATTTTATTGAGTCAAATAATATTTTAATATCATCAAAATGGCCATCCTGCCCAAAGCAATATACCGATTTGATGTAAACCCTATCAAATTACGAGCAAAATTCTTCAAAGAGCTGGAACAAATTATTCAAAAATTCATATGGAAACACCAAAGACCCCAAATAGCCAAAGCAATCCTGAGAAAGAAGAATAAAGTAGGGGGATCTCACTCCCCAACTTCAAGCTCTACTACAAAGCCATAATAATCAAGACAATTTGGTACTGGCACAAGAACAGAGCCACAGACCAGTGGAACAGATTAGAGACTCCAGACATTAACCCAAACATATATGGTCAATTAATATTTGATAAAGGAGCCATGGACATACAATGGCGAAATGACCATCTCTTAAACAGATGTGCTGTCAAATCTGGACAGCTACGTGTAGGAGAATGAAACTGGACCATTGTCTAACCCTATACACAAAAGTAAATTCTAAATGGATCAAAGACCTGAATGTAAGTCATGAAACCATAAGACTCTTAGAAAAAAATCATAGACAAAAATCTCTTAGACATAAACATGAGTGACCTCTTCTTGAACCATATCTCCCTGGGCAAGGAAAAAAACAGCAAAAATGAACAAGTGGGACTATATTAAGCTTAAAAGGTTCTGTACAGCAAAAGACAGCATCAATAGAACAAAAAGGTACCCTAAAGTATGGGAGAATATATTTGTAAATGACAGATCCGATAAAGGCTTGATGTCCAAAATATATAAAGAGCTCACACACCTCAACAAACAAAAAACAAATAATCCAATTAAAAAACGGGCAGAGGAACTGAACAGACAGTTCTCCAAAAAACAGATTCAGATGGCCAACAGACACATGAAATGATGCTCCATATCGCTAAATATCAGACAAATGCAAATTAAAACTACAATGAGTTATCACCTCACACCAGTAAGGGTGGCTGCCATCCAAAAGACAAACAACAACACATTTTGGCGAGGTTGTGGAGAAAGGGGAACCCTCCTACACTACTGGTGGGAATGTAAATTAGTTCAACCATTGTGGAAAGTAGTATGGAGGTTCCTCAAAATGCTCAAAATAGACTTACCATTTGACCCAGGAGTTCCACTCCTAGGAATTTACCCTAAGAATGCAGCACTCCAGTTTGAGAAAGACAGATGCACCCCTATGTTTATCGCAGCACCATTTACAATAGCCAAGAATTGGAAGCAACCTAAGTGTCCATCAGTAGATGAATGGATAAAGAAGATGTGGTACATATACACAATGGAATATTACTCAGCCATAAGAAGAAAACAAATCCTAAAATTGCAACAACATGGAATGAGCTAGAGGGTATTATGCTCAGTGTAATAAGCCAAGCGGAGAAAGAGAAATACCAAATGATTTCACTCATCTGTGGAGTATAAGAACAAAGGAAAAACCGAAGGAACAAAACAGCAGCAGAATCACAGAGCCCAAGAATGGACTAACAGGTACCAAAGGGAAAGAGACTGGGGAAGATGGGTGGGTATTGAGGGATAACGGAGGGGAAGAAGAAAGGGTATATTATGATTAGCATGCATATTGGGGGGGTGGGAGAAAGGGGAGGGCTGTACAACACAAAGACAATTAGTGATTCTACAACATTTTGCTATGCTGATGGACAGTGACTGTAAAGGGGTTTGTGGGGGGGCCTGGTATAGGGGAGAGCCTAATAAACATAATATTCTTCATGTCATTGTAGATTAATGATAACAAGAATAAGAAAAGAAAAGAAAAGGGGAATTACTCCCTGATAGGATAAAACTAACTGTAAATGAACAATTAGAGCACGCTTTAAATATCCTTAATTTTGATCATTTAAAGGGTGTCAGATGATCACTTACGGAAGTACATTTTTCTGATAATATTCCTTTCTCTTTAAAAAAAAAATGCAGTTCCTGTGTGATGATCTCCAATAAGTTCTTCACAATGGTATAAAGGGCATATCAAAGTGTGGGCAAAGGGTTTATTTATTTTGATACAGAGGAACAAAGCCTAATTTGGCTACCCAGAAAATGAATTAAGATACAATATGAAGAAGAACTTCCAACATCAACATTCTCTGGAAGAGTCATTCCAGAAGATGATCATCAGAAAACTTCAACAAAGATCCTGGTGCTGTTGCAGTTGTAGCTGCATTCATCCCACCGGTTCCTGGACTTGCCATTGGAATGAAGAAGGAGATATCTAAGCTGGCCTGTGCATACAGTAAAACAAATTTGACTGGATCTATACTGTCGGAACTCAACCAGGAATTAGGAGAAGTGCAAGTTGCAGCACTCCAAAGTCTTGAGACTACAGACTATCTACTGTTAAAAGAACATATGGGATGTGAACAGTTCCCAGGAATGTGTTGTTTTAATTTGTCTGATTTTTCTCAAACTATTCAAATTCAGTTAGACAATATCCATCATATCATTTATAAGTTTTCACAAATGCCTAGGGTGCCTAACTGGTTTTCTTGGTTTCACTGGAGATGGCTGGTAATTGTAGGTCTGCTTTGGTTATGTAGCTGTATTCCTATTATGTTAATGTGTATGTGCAATTTAGTTAGTAGTTTAAAACCTATAAATGCTTATGTTACTCTACAAGAGGATATGTCAAAGAAATAATCAATCTTCCCATGTTTTCTTCTGTCTGCTTATTCTATAGGTTTTCTTCTTCCTTCCTAATTACAACCCTTAAGTAGAATTCGTGCCTCATAACGAAATTACCGAGTATTATAATTCTTCCAAGTGGTAAAGATACCCCAAGATGAATGTTGGGCATAGAAGCCACAGGGCATAAATCTTCAAAGAAGTAAAAAGCTAACCTTTTCAAAAAATATTGCTTCTCTCTAACTTTCCAACTTTACATTTCCCTGTATGGCCCCGGAAGATGACTGGTTAGCCAGAGACGGGTAAGATTCCTCAAGGGAGGAACAACCTAAGACAGGCACAGTCGCAGGGGTGCCATCAGGTGAGAAATTGGCGATCCACAGAGGTGAGGCTTAGAACCCCATCCCCCCCTGTTTGTAGAGAAATCTTCTGCATCCGTGGATGTTTTGTTGCCCTTGTGTAGCTTGGATTAATACTTAGTCTATAGGCACAGACCTGATCATCTACATTTGTCCTCTTACAGCACTAAACTATGTTTTCTACCTTTATCTTGCATCTACCAACCACTTCAGCATTTTATTTAAAATAATAATAATAATAATAATAATAATAATAATAAGGGAGAAATGTGGGATTCACATATAAATGAAGTATAAAAATCAAACGAATATTTGTATTTGACCTGGTTGTTTATAGTTCATAATGCGTGATCAAACCCAAAAGTTTCTTTGATGAATGCCCTTGAACTGTTCACCATGTAAGAACTTATTCACTATGTAAGAACTTGTTCACCATGTAAAAAACTTGTTCATTATGCTTCAGAAGTTTGGGGACTGTTGAGAATTAGGCTTGGGGTTGATTAATGACTGTGCATTGAGTCCCCTATACAGAATTTTGTTGTTGTTAACAACCATTTGATCAATAAATATGAGAGATGCCCTCTCAAAAAAAAATGTAATTGAAGAGTATCATACACCATGATCAAGTGGGATTCATCTCAGGATGGAAGGAAGGTACAACATTCGAAAATCCATCAACATCATCCATCACATAAACAAGAAGTACAAAAATCACATGATCATCTCCATTGATGCTGAAAAAGGATTCGACAAATTTCAACATCCATTCACGATAAAAATTCTCAGCAAACAGTTATAGAGGGCAAGTACCCCAACATAATAAAGGCCATATATGAAAAACCCTCAGCCAACATCATACTGAATGCAAGAAGCTGAAAGCATTTCCTCTAAGATCGCAAACAAGACAGGGATGCCCACTCTCCCCACTGTTATTCAATATAGTACTGGAGATCCTAGCCACGGCAATTAGACAAAACAAAGAAATACAAAGAATCCATATCAGTAAAGAAGAAGTCAAACTGTCACTATTTGCTGATGACATGATATTGTACATAAAAAACCCTAAAGACTCCACTCCAAAACTACTAGAACTGATATTGGAATACAGCAAAGTTGTAGGATACAAAATTAATACACAGAAACCTGAGGCTCTCCTATACACTAACAATGAACTAAGAGAAAGAGAAATCAGGAGAACAATTCCATTCACAATTCCATCAAAATATAATAAAATACCTAAGAGTAAACCTAACCAAGGAAGTGAAAGTCCTATACCCCGAAAACTACAAGACATTTTTAAGAGAAATTAAAGTGGATACTAACAAATGGAAAGTCATCCCATGCTCTTCGCTGGGAAGAATTAATATTGTCAAAAAGTGGCCATCCTGCCAAGCAATCTACAGATTTAGGACAATGCCTATCAAATTACCAACAGCATTCTTCAACAAACTGAAACTAATACTTCAAAAATTTATATGGAACCACCAAAGACCCTGAATAACCAAAGTAATCCTGAGAAGGAAAAATAAAGTGGGAGGGATCTTGCTCCCCAACTTCAACCTCTACTACAAAGCTACAGTAATCAAAACAATTTGATACTGGCACAGGAACTGAGTCACCGACCAGTGGAACAAAATAGAGTCTCCAGACATTAACCCAAGTATATATGGTCTATAAATATACGATAAATTAGCCATGGACATACAATGGGGAAATGACAGCCTCTTCAACAGCTGGTGCTGGCAAACCTGGACAGCTACATGTAAGAGAATGAAACTGGATCACTGTCTAACCCCATACACAAAAGTAAATTTGAAATGGATCAAAGACCTGAATTTTCACCATGAAACCATAAAACTCTTAGAAAAAAACATAGGTAAAAATCGCTTGGACATAAACATGAGCAACTTCTTCATGAACATATCTCCCCAGGCAAGGGAAACAAAAGCAAAAATGAACAAGTGGGACTATATCAAGCTAAAAAGCTTCTGTACAGCAAATAGAACAATCTGTACCATCAATAGAACAAAAAGCTATTCTACAGTATGGGAGAATATATTCATAAATGATAGATCCAATAAAGGGCTGACATCCAAAATATATAAAGAGCTCACGCACCTCAACAAACAAAAAGTGAATAATCCAATTAAAAAGTGGGCAGAGTAGCTAAAAAGACAGTTCTCTAAAGAAGAAATTCATATGGCCAGCAGACACATGAAAATATGCTCTATATCACTTGTCATCAGAGAAATGCAAATAAAAACCACAATGAGATATCACCTCAAACCAGTAAGGATCGCCACCATCCAAAAGACAAACAATAACAAATGTTGGCGAGGTTGTGGAGAAAGGGGAACCCTCCTTCACTACTGGTGGGAATGTAAATTAGTTCAACCATTGTGTAAAGCAGTATGGAGGTTCCTCAAAAAGCTCAAAATAGAAATACCACTTGACCCAGGAGTCCTACTCCTAGTAATACCCTAAGAATGCAGCAGCCCAATTTGAAAAAACAGATGCTCCCCTATGTTTTTTAGCAGCACTATTTACAATAGCCAAGAAATGGAAGCAACCTAAGTGTCCATCAGTAGATGAATGAATAAAGAAGATGTGGTACATATACACAATGGAATATTATTCAGCCATAAGAAGAAAACAAATCCTACCATTTGCAACAACATGGATGGAGCTAGAGGATATTATGCTTAGTGAAATAAGGCAGGCAGAGAAAGACAAGTATGAAATGATTTCACTCATATGTGGAATATACGAACAGAGGAAAAACTGAAGGAACAAAACAGCTGCAGATTCACAGAACCCAAGAATGGACTAACAGTTACCAAAGGGAAAGGGACTGGGTAGGATCGTTCAGAAGGGAGGCAGAAGGTGGGGAAAGCATAAAGGGGGCTTTACGATTAGGATGTGTAATGTGGGGTGGGCATGGGGAGGGCTGTGCAACACAGAGAAGACAGGTAGTTATTGTACTGCATCTTACTACGCTGATGGACAGTGACTAATGGGGTATATGGGGGAACTTGGTGAAGGGGAGAGTGTAGTAAACATAATGTTCCTCATGTAATTGTAGATTAATGATACCAAAATTAAAAGAAAAGGAAGATTCTCCCCCTCTAGTAAGAAAAATGAACACAAGAATCCATAATATATGATCCACTCCTTTCCACATTAACAGTATTTACCTGCATGTGGTGTCTTGTATAGAGATGTGTGATTATGGTGGAACACAAGGAAAAATCAAGAAAGCATAAGTAAGATTTTAACTTCAGTCTTATATTATGTATTTAGTTACCTCTAGCTAATATAACCCTGCCCCCTACAAAGTATAAATATGAGAATGCTATGAGTTAACCAATCATGTGTTTATTGGTTCCGTTCCCTTTGTTAAAGCCGATAGGCTGAAACTTAATCTTTCTAAAGCCAGCCACCAGGAGAAGATGGATTGCTATAGAATGGCAATGAATGACATTGCTTTTTTAGACCCTCAATCTCAAATTCTTCACTGGAAACGCCAAAATGATATACAGGGAAAAAAGTTCCCAACCAAAATTAGAATCTGAAAATTTAAGAGAAAGTAGGAACAGAAGTATCCAAAAATGTGACATAACTTTTACTGTTTGAGAATGTCTTCCATCCTAGTCTCTGAAGGAGGAGATTTCTTTCTTTCCATATGTTCCTACTCTCTAGTCTAGAATATAAGGCCCATCTTGAAATTCTCTTCTTCCCTACCCTTTACTAAAAGCACCCAGAAAGTCTGTTCCTCTTTGTTCTAGGTGAACTCTCCCCACAGCTTTTGCAGTTGTTTCCAGGTCCAGCAGTAGCTCCCGCCTATCTGCATAATGAGTGACAGTGAAGCATGACTGAGTGCAGGAGGGAGGTGCACAGGTCCTTTCCAGCAGACCCATGGTTAATGTGTATAAATAGTTGAGCTAAGAATTCTAGCAGAATAAGGGTTTGGCATTATTTTGAAATGTTTTTCTTAGAAGTCCAAAGCACTAAACTGCACAGCTATCAACTCAAAGCTCAAATAAAAAATCAAGTCATGAAATTCAAATACTATTCCTGTAAAAAAAGTCACATAGAGGAAAGCTGAATCAAGTGGAAAGGTACATAATATGTAAATATGCTAACAAAAGCTGTTTTCTTACCAAACCCAGATTGATGTTCCCTGTACTTAAAAAACAAACTGCATTACCACCTAGAAATCTGAAGCTGTACAAAAATGTATAGATAAAGAATGATTTAGGCAAATGCACATTATGAAGCATATGCTGAATTTTACCTGAAAAGAAAAATTGAAAAATGCAAAACCAACAACAGTAGATTTGAAAGAGTTTTTAGAAACAGCACTGAGTAGATTCTGTTTGCATTTCCATTGCCAGATGAATCAAGAACACCACACTCTGCTCCCATTCTCCCACCAGAAACTTTTCAGAGGCATATACACATCTACAACTAGCCAGGAGACAATCAACATAAAGGCATCCGTTAGTGACAGGGATTGCATACAGCACCTGAGAAAGCCCTGTTATTTAATCTGTCAAGTTGTTCTTTCAGAAGATATATTTAGCACATTATACTGGGAGTGGGGCCGGGGAGCTTGGTAATACAAGTATCTATATTGCATCTTCAGTATTTTATTGTGGAAGAAGAGCCCAAGTTTCTTGTGTTTTGTTTTATCTCTTTCTTACTGAGAAAGCAATTCTCAGAGTTTGATCCAATATCTACACATCCAGGCTGATCTGTTGGCTGTGGGTGGGACCATTTTAATAGGCATGGGTGCACTCATAAGAGGACCAGTTTCAGACATTGAGGAGTGTTTGTTGTGTCATTTTTTGCCCACTTCTCTAGAAGTGAAGAAAGTTGTTCCAATGCTTTTGCAGTGTCTCTTCCTTAATACAAAAGAAAAGACAGGTAATATTTCACTGGGATTAAACTGATTCTAGAAATTTGACTGCTTTGTTTCAAGTTATATACTTTCTTATCCTGGGGGAAGCTTCTGTCATTTGGCAGCATTGAATAAAATGATAGGCTGTGTGATGGAAGTGAGGCCTCTAGTAATTCTCTAGTCTTTTCCAGCCTTTTCTAGTCAAAGTGATTCCTTTTATTCTACTAGCCTCAGAGGAAGAATGGATGTGCCCAATTGTCCTTTTTCAAATAAAGACACAACACAATATGATTTTATAAATATAAAAAGCCAAGTTTGTGTCCTTGCTAATAAACTTCTCATTGTAGTACAAATTAACATTAAAGCAAAAGCTTTCACTGAGTTATCAAATCTATTTCATTCTCTTGTCTCCAAAGCTATTAATTTTTCTCTTCCAGCAACTCTGCCAAAAGATTTCATGTCTGAAGAAAACATAAATTTATATTGCAGAACTGAAATACTGCTATATTATAGGCTGCCATTTTGCCATAGTAGACTGGTGTTTTTCTTATAAAAGAAAAAGCAGAACATCACATACTTTTCCCCTATGCAGTTTAGTGGAAATTCTAAACTCTTTCACTTACAATACTGTAAGGACTACCTATATTACTTTAGTATCCCCTATAAGATTGTTTATTTTTTCATTATTTTAATATTTTCTATTCTCAGTTTTAAATGTTTCTGCCTTGAAAACAAGAGTTTCCTGTTAAGCTACAGATTCAACCAAATTTGTTTTCTCTTATACTTCATAAATACATACTTTAAAGTACTTTACATAGTTTTAAAATTAAGCATGAATAGTAATCACTTTCAGTATATAAAATGTATGCTGATGTTCTAATTCTGTTCTAGTTTTTTATCATGTAACTATTTCAAGTAGAGAGGTTATTTTCATAAAAGGTAGCCAGATGTTTCACTGACTTTCATATACTGGATTTTGAGATAGTAGTATAGTATATTTGGTAATAGTTCCAAATTAATGGTGCATAATGATCATACAAAGGGACAGTACCACGTTTGTACACTTGGTCAGTACTCTTTTTTGTAAAAAATTCCCTAGCAGGTAAAAGTCGTTATATTACAGCCAATTTCTGATGAAACACCCAAGAAACACTCAAATCTATAACTTAAATTGAGCTCATTAAAACAGTCATACCTTCCTCAATTTAAGCATATCTGCTACCATAAATTGATGTGTAAACTTTTTTTTTCCAGATGAGCAGAAAGTTCATTACTTCTAAATTTATAAATTCTAGCATTATATATTACAGTTCACCCTTACCAACAATTTTTTTAAATTTACCCTACCAATCCACTTTCTACCCACAAATATATTACTCTTCACATTCCTTTCCCTCTTGTTCCAGCACATACTTCATAATTCATCATTATAAGCAAAACCCTTGGATTTCTTCCCTCTGTCCTTCCATTTACCTAATTTAGCAACACAGCCATCTGTTTTCTCCATGTCTTCAGCCATGAAGTTGAATACTGATGTTGAAAATTTAATTCCAGAAATTCATGTTTAGGGTCAAAGCCATAAATGTACATGAAATAAATGGGGAAGCAAAATTGCCTGCCCAAACTACTGATAGTGATATGAGCCTCCAAGTTTTAAAGAAGATTGTTTTGCATCTTTTTTCACATCCAAACCTCATATCCACCTTTACTTTCCAGCAATTCTCTTCTTATAGTTTTCCTTACATCATAGAAGTCACAGGTTTAGACTCCCAGGTATTTCCATCAGGAATTCCAAGCTTTCCAAAAGCAATTTCATGCTAGCCTGACAAAAACTCAAGCCATTTCATTACTTGAATGCCACCTACCTCTTACCATGTTCCCCTTTGCACCGTTTGCATTTGGCCAGCAGTTTACTAGGCTCCCTGAATTCAAAGACAAAACACAGTCATTGAGAGGTTGATTGTGTCAGAATCGTACTATAATTTCTACAGCAGAAGAGACAACAGATCACCTGTTGAATGAATGAATGACTCTCATGATTAATGAAAGCAGACATAGTGAGCATATGTTAAGGCTGTTGCAGAAAAAAGATTGTGCTGCTTTAATATGAATTATTAATTAGATACTCTGGTTACTCTAACAGACTACTTATTACCTTATTCATTTTTTAACAGAAACAAAGACTTTAATCAATGATACAGTTGGTGAAAATCTTTAACATATTTTTGGTTTGATGAGGAGCTATTTAAATAATAAAACTGAGAGCTATCTTTTTTATCATTTAATTGTATACTTTATGCCAGACACTATGTTAAGAGTTTCATAAGTATTATATCATTAAATCTTGACTTTGAAGTAGGCATGCTCATTAAAATTAACCATCAGACCACCATTTTATAGATGGAATAGTTTTGCTTAGAGGTACTATGCAACCTACATAGGATGATTCAACTGGTAAGAATATATCCAGGGCCTTTGAATCCAAGTCTAAATTACTAAAAATCATCTCTTTCTTATCTAATAATAAAATTTGAAAATGCCACTTGAATCACATAGAGAAAGAACTTTATTATCTTTAACTTAGAAAGATCTACATTCAAAACAGTAATAATGACCACTATCTGACAATTGGTCACTTTTTTAATGTCAGCAATTGCTATATTCTTAATATCTCCATTGACAGTCTTAAACTCTATTTTATTCTAAATAATCTGTCCTAAATATAAATATCTACATTTAATGTTATCACATTGGATAGGTTTCATCTTAATCTGTTTCATTTATCTATCAAATACCTAGGGATCTATGTCTCAGTCAATTCTGTGATCTATTCAAATTAAATTTTACTTCTTTAGGGAAATAGCTTGATAAAAATGATTTAAGTACTTCAAGCAATTTGGGTTCACTTTTCTTTCCTACTTGAATCCTATTAAAATAAGTGCCTTTTTTATTCTCAAATTGAATTACTGATACCAGTAGAGATTGATGTAAATGACTAAGAACTAAAATTAGAAAAATAGACTCTAGATATTTAAATACATTTTTTAAAATTAATATTTGTTCCTAAAAGGATGCTAGTGATTTTTTATCCTTTCATCATTATTGTTTCACTACAATTGTTTTGCAATGTGTGAAACCATGTTTGTGAAGATATTACTGAGATAATATTGCAAATTAAATCTTATTTTAAATTTACCAAATTTTGCTTGATATTTGGAGACATCTTGAGATGACTCCAAATATCACAAGTGGGAAATCTCTTGTAATAAAAAGAATCATCACTTAATAGCATGCTCCTAAATAATCAATGGATCAATGGCCAAATAAAAAAAGAGATCAAGCAATATATGGAGACAAATGACAACAATGATTCAACAACACAAAATCTGTGAGATGCAGCAAAGGCCATGCTAAGAGAGAAATATGTTGCAATACAGGCCAACCTCAGGAAAGAAGAGCAATCCCAAATGAACAGTCTAAACTCACAATTAATGAAACTAGAAAAGGAAGAACAAATGAGGCCCAAAGTCAGTAGAATGAGGGACATAATAAAGATTAAAGCAGAAATAAATAAAATTGAGAAGAATAAAACAATAGAAAGAATTAATGAAAGCAGAAGCTGGTTCTTCAAGAAAATAAATGAAGTAGATAAACCCCTATCCAGACTTATCAAGGGAAAAAGGGGGACTACACACATAAACAGAATCAGAAATGAGAAAGGAAAAATCACTACAGACACCACAGAAATACAAAGAATTATGAGAGAATGCTATGAAAAATTATATGCTAACAAACTGGATAACCAAGAAGAAATGGACAACTTTCTAGAAAAATGCAACCTTCCAAGGCTGACCCAGGAAGAAACAGAAAATCTGAATAGGCCATTTACCAGAGAAGAAATTGAATTGGTAATAAAAAAACTACCTAAAAACAAAATCTCTGGACCAGATAGTTTCACTGCTGAATTTTATCAAACATTTAGTGAAGACCTAATACCCATCCTCCTTAAAGTTTTCCAAAAAGTAAAAGAGGAGGGAATACTGCCAAACTCATTCTATGAGGCCAAAATCACTCTAATACCCAAAGTACGCAAAGACACCACAAAAAAAGAAAATTACAGACCAATATCCCTGATGAAAATAGATGCAAAAATACTCAACAAAATATTAGCAAACCGAATTCAAAAATACATCAAGATCATCCATCATGATCAAGTAGGATTTATTCCAGGGATGCAAGGCTAGTACAACATTCGAAAATTCATCAATATCATCCACCACATCAACAAAAAGGAGGACAAAAACCACATGATCATCTCCATAGATGCTGGAAAAGCATTTGACAAAATTCAACATACATTCATGATAAAAACTCTCAACAAAATAGATATAGAGGGCAAGTACCTCAACATAATAAAGGCCATATATGACAAACTCACAGCCAGCATTTCACTTAACAGCGAGAAGCTGAAAGATTTTCCTTTAAGATCGGGAAGAAGACGAAGATGCCCACTCTCCCCACTTTTATTTAACATAGTTCTGGAGGTCCTAGCCCGGAAATCAGACAACACAAAGAAATAAAAGGTGTCCAGATAGGCAAGGAGGGGTCAAACTGTCCCTGTTTGCAAATGACATGATATTGTACATAAAAAAATTAAAGAATCCACTCAAAAACTACTAGATCTAATATCTGAATTCAGAAAAGTTGCGAGATACCAAATTAATACACAGAAATATGTTGCATTCCTATACACTAATGATGAACTAGCAGAAAGAGAAATCAGGAAAACAGTTCCATTTACAATTGCATCAAAAAGAATAAATTCTTAGGAATAAACCTAACCAAGAAAGGGAAAGACCGATAACCTGAAAACTATAGGACACTCTGAAGAGAAATTAAAAAGGACACTAATAAATGGAAATTCATCGCATGCTCTTGGGTAGGAAGAATTAATATTGTCAAAGTGGCCATCCTGCCTAGAGCAGGCTATAGATTCAATGCAATCCCTGTCAAAATACCTATGGCATTCTTCAACAAACTAGAGCAAATAGTTCTACAATTCATATAAAATGACAAGAGACCCCGATAGCCAAAGCAATCCTTAGAAGGAATAATAAAGCAGGGGGAATTAGGCTCCCTGACTTCAAGCACTACTACAAAGCCACAGTAATCAAGACAATTTGGTAATGGCACAAGAACAGACCCATAGAACAGTGGAACAGAATAGAGAGTCTAGATGTAAACTCAAGCATATATGATCAATTAATATATGATAAAGGAGCCATGGATATACAATGGAGAAATGACAGCCTCTTCAACAGTTGGTGTTGGCAAAACTGGACAACTATATGTAAGAGAATGAAACTGGATCATTGTCTAACCCCATACACCAAAGTAAACTCAAAATGGATCACAGACCTGAATGTAAGTCATGAAACTATAAAACTCTTAGATAAAAATATAGGCATAAATCTGTGGACATAAACATGAGCAACTTCTTTATGCACATATCTCCCTGGGCAAGGGAAACAAAAGCGAAAATGAACAAGTGTGACTATATCAAACTAAAAAGCTACTGTATAGCAAACGATGCCATCAGTAGAACAAAAAGCCACCCTACAGTATGGGAGAATACATTCGTAAATGACATATCCGATAAGGGGTTGACATCCAAATTATATAAAGAGCTCATACAGCTCAACAAGGAAAAAGCAAATAAGCCAATTAAAAAATGGGCTGAGGATCTGAACAGACACTTCTCCAAAGAAGAAATTCAGATGGCCAATAGGCACATGAAAAGATGGTCCACATCACTAATCATCAGAGAAATGCAAATTAAAACCACAATGAGGTAGCACCTCACACCAATTAGGATGGCCAACATTCAAAAGACAAACAACAACAAATGCTGGTGAGGATATGGAGAAAGGGGAAGCCTCCTACACTGCTGGTGGGAATGTAAACTAGTTCAACCGTTGTGCAAAGCAGTATGGAGTTTCCTCAAAAAATTCAAAATAGAAATACCATTTGACCCAGGAATTCCACTCCTAGGAATTTACCCTAAGAATGCAGCACTCCAGTTTGAAAAAGACATATGTTCTCCTATGTTTATCGCAGCACTATTTACAATAGCCAAGAAATGGAAGCAACCAAAATGTCCATCAGTAGATGAATGGATAAAGAAGATGTGGCACATATACCCAATGGAGTATTATTCAGCCATAAAAAGAAAACAAATCCTACCATTTGCAACAACATGGATGTAGCTAGAGGGTATTATGCTCAGTGAAATGAGCCAGGCAGAGAAAGACAAGTATCAAATGATTTCACTTATCTGTGGAGTATAAGAACAAAGCAAAAACTGAAGGAAAAAAACAGCAGCAGACTCACAGAACCCATGAATGGACTAACAGTTACCAAGGGGAAAGGGATTGTGGAGGGTGGGTGGGACGGGAACGATATGAGGGAAAACGGGGTATTACGATTAGCACACATAATGTTGGGGGAGTGACATGGGAAAGGCAGTATATACAGAGAAGACAAGTCATGATTCTATAGCATCTTATGCTGATGGGCAGTGAGTGTAATGGGGTATTTGGGGGGGACTTGATAATGGGGAGAGTCTAGTAACCATAATGTTCAAATAATTGTATATTAATGATATCAAAATAAAAAAATTAAAAAAAATCATCATTTTATATAGGTGGCAAATTCAGACATCCTGGTTTGTTTAGTTGAGACTACATTAAATGGATTTTAATTTGCGAAGAATAACAGCCAAGAGTTCCTGTAAGTAGTGTAGGTTCATATTTTTAAGAGCACCGCTTCCTAAACTGTCCTTCAGATTTTGCCATATAATAAAATAATACAATTTTTAAATTAATGTCAAATAGCAAAATGGTAGCAAGTGTAGATTTTTTTCTTTAACCATATTCTTTTAATTTAACTTTTTAAACTTTAAAGTAATAAGTGAGTGAGTAATATCGAAGCCATCTTTGCCCTGAGATAGGATATAGGTAATCGGAAATAATTTGTGCACAGATACAGCTTTCTGACAGCTCTGCTTCCATGCATCTTATTTCTGCTGTTTAATACTGGCAAGTCAAGGAAAGAATTATCTGTTAATTTGAAAGTAAAGCACAAGGACATGCAGAAAGTACACAGATGCATAAATAAAACCTAGAAGATGAATTGCATATTACAGGTTTAAATATGCTAAAATTTAAATTCGCTTTTTTCAGTTACATAGTTTTCCTTTATATACGATAGACAGATAATTCGTTTTTATTAGAACTTGCAAAGCTATGTCCATTTACTAAGTTCTTTCCCAAGAAAGAAATTCTCAAGGTGACAGCTGAACTCTGAACATATTGATTCATAGGTCCCAAAACCTTTTGCATTACATAAAATAACTGTAAGTTAACATCAGTGCAAAGTACAATATTCTTTCTTACTTACATCTCAAAGGATGTACTTCAGAGCAAACACAAATCCCTACGAAATTGTACTGAGATAAATTAAGTTAATAAGACTAACAGATTGCTCCTTAATTCAGTGATAGTTTAAAATTTTTAAGCTAACTGAGGATATGAATGACTTAAAGTCACACATCTAATATAAATATATAATGGTGATAAATACATAAGATTTGGTATTATATACTTTCTACTAGATTCACTGCAGTCTCTCACTTAAATTTTGCAGATGGTTGAGAAATTTTGTTAAAAAATAAAAACTATTTCTGTGTGTGTTTTAGCTTTTTGGAGGCCAAACTTCTGGATGCTTAAATCTATTAATATTTTTGTCTTCTGTGTTATCTAGTTTAAGGACAACATAAACAATGGTAACTCTTTCCCCATTCTTAAAGAGAGAATTTACCCGTTCATTTGGTAGTTGATTGGGTTAATCTAAATCTTTAGTGATTCTTGAATGAGTTGTACAGTGGCTTTTTGTAAGGAATAAATAATTGAGCAAAACTCAGTCCAATATAGAAATGTGTATAGTGTTTATTAAATAATTATTTTACAAAAAATTAATCAAATGTATCCCTGAAGGCCATTCCCAGAACTGTTTCACAGTCCTTTTGATTTTACTTTCTAACATCTCTTGAATCTTTCCCTTTCTCCTATTCACACTGTTACTGCCTTAATTTGATGCCATCACAAATGTCCCTGTTCATTATATTTTGTCCTGACTTCTTTCTCTAAATTTAGAATCTTCTCTCCTTTATTCCACCTCTTGTTCATCTCTACTGTATTGTCAGAACAATCTTTTTAAAATATAACTTTTCATTCTTCTTGAAAGAAAAGAAGAACAAAATCTTGCCCTGGCTTAAAAATTCTTTTCTAATTAGTCTCTTGCTAACCCATCTTTAGCTCCTTTTATCCCCATACTTAACATCCATAAGGCAATACTCAATTATTTGATATTAAGTATACACACACATATTTTAATGCTTTTCCATATCCTGACCCTTTTCCTGAAACACCCTTCCCCCTTCATGTACTTAACTAACACTCTTAGGCACTGCTTACCGTGCAGTTCTTTGGAACTCTCTGGTGACTTCCCACTTAATAGAAACCTTCTCTGAGCTCCATCAACCCTTGAGCATATTGATTATGTTGTGAAAACAGAACTTGTCTGATGTCTTCACCACTGTATCTCCAACAGATTACATGGCACCTGGTGGGTCATAAATATTCAAAAGTATTTGTAGAATGAAAGACTTTAATACAACTGTGTTTCTATGTGTCTATCTGCTTTACTAAAATAACTTCATTGAAGATTGGTGCCAACTCAAATTCACCATTATCAAGAATACATTTTTAAATAAATATCTGTTCCTTTTTTCATGAATTCAAGCAATATATAATTATATGAGTTATAAGTAAAACTATTCCATTTTCCCAATCTAGCTTTGCTCGCCTTCTTTCTCTCTCACCCAGTCATTACCAGAAATAATCTCTATTTACAGTTGGCATGCCTTTCTCATTTCATCACTGCCTATTCAAGCAAATATTTATATGCATACACAGAAAACAAGACCTTTGTTTTATTTTAAAATGAGTTGTATCATATATCATATATATGTGTGTGCATATATATAGATATGCATATATATGTGTGATTCTATAATAACCATGCATCTGAAACTTGTCTTGGTGTTATTTTTAATATTTTACTTAATAATACTGGACAAATTCTTCCAAGTCACTCTATGCAGATCTACCTCATAGTTTTAGTGCTTTCTTAGATAATTTGAATATGCTTTAGTACACTTGTCCTCAGTGTCAATGAGGATCAAATAGCTTTTTCAATCATTTAAGATGGTTGGAGTCAGAATAGAAGTTATTTTTAAACATATTTTAGTATTAGATAGTATCATTTGGCTCTCTACAATGAAAGATTAAATTGTGATTCTTTCATATTTTCCCACATTTTTTCTACAGCTTCTGTTCATCATGCTGTGTAGTGTTTATATAATGCTTGAGCATTATTAAAAGCCCAACACTATCAAACCATGTCTATAAGTTCTGGAGGATCAAAGAATAACCTACAGATATTGAAACAAGGCTGGAGAGGGTTGTTATACTGGGGCGGATATTTTCAAACTTGAATATACTCACGAAGGTGACTGTTATATGTCAAGCAATAAAAAAGTAACTGAATAGATGGAGAAATTATGACCTCATATTAAATATAAACACTACATACCATGATAAACAGAAGCTATAGAGAAAACTATGGGAAAATATTAAGAATCCCTTTGTCATGTAAATTAAATTTGGTGTAGCCTTAGGCACTCTGAGAATTGGATTAAGTGAAAACTGAATTTACTCTAGTTTTAGTGACATAGTCATATGGTTTATCGTCAATTTTTTGTGTAGCTTATTTACTGGCAGCCGTCCTGGTGTCAAAGTCACTTTTAGGAAAAATCCCACCACTCACTGGTTCACTGACTGGGCATGAAGTCATTAAGATATAAATGCAGTGATCGCGGTACAAATGAGTGTGTTCTATGGCACCCAGCAACCAAATTATATAGGTAGGGAAAAGCAGTTTGAAAAGCATGAACCTAGAAGCTACATAGAGGAAAACTTCCAAAGGTTGAGGGGAGGGGTTGCAAATTTTAATAGAAGTTTTCCTAAAATTGCCAGTTGTCCTAAAAGATACATGACATAAATGACATATTGAGAAGGTGAAATTTATTCTAAATTTTCAATATTAAATAGTAACCATGTTAAAGGGAATAATTACAATTATGGTTTTCTGAGGGGAAAAAATGGCAATATAGTTGTCAATGAAAAATGATAAAAATGAATGCTTTCAATTAGCATGCATGTCAAATATTTTTGTATAAATTTTTTAAAGTTCTTGTTTTGTTTACCTTATTATAATATTATTATATGATTACTTTTACCATGCTTCATGAGCTCTTTTAAGTGACCTGAACTCCATTGTAGAACAGCAAAAGTATTAAATATTTATTGTTAATCAAATATATATAAAATAAGCAGTAAATAGTGTATAAATGTCTTCCATTATGAACAAAAGAATATGTCTTCCATATTCTTTTCACTCCTCCGAAATTTAAATTCCAAATCCCTCCTACTGTTCAGCTAGAAACATTTTCTAATATTTCCTGCTTGGAAAATTGTATTTCCTGAGCTAATTATTAACAGAACAAAGTGTTCCAACACCCCTTTTCCTGTTCTCCTTTTCAATCATTCAATTAACTGTTCCCCAACTCACAACCAAGTTTTACTAGAACAGATTTTTTAACAATAGATCTGAGTTAACCAACATATTATGGCTGACAAGTTAATATGAAATAGTGGCTAACCAATGAATATGTTGAGGAAGATTTTTAGAAGTTCAATTACTCATTTATTGATTGTCATAGTTCAGCTGTTTGACTATGATAAAGTAAGACCTATAAAATTTCATCAATAACAACTTCTGTATCATTGCACATCTTGTTGAAATATGTGGAAGCAAGTAAGTACAAGTGCTGTACATATCTTGAGTTGGTTATACAACCATTATAAGGATATGTTTAGTGATTTAATTTTAATATTTTAACTCTGACGCGTGTTAGTTTTCAAAAGTAGATGCAATGAAATATTGGTAATTTTTTACCTTGTTTTTTTTTTTGTATGCTCATTTTGGTGGAATGTTTCCATTCTGAGTTTCTTCACTTATCCTCGGTAATGTTAAAGCAGTAAGTTGCCTCAGTAATTTTTATGAGATAGTTTGTGCGTTATTTGAAAGACTTAATCACAGAAAATGAGAGATACATTTTATGTTTCTTCATTTAAAATATCCACTTCATTGGTAATGAAGCCAAAGAGAAAATGAGATCTTATATTAGGGACAACATCAACTGTGATAATATTATTTAGATTCAGTTATTTAAGACAGGTTTATTGAGGGTTTACCATTTTTCCAGCCACTTGGGCTAGAGTAGTGAACAAGTGGATGATCACAGTATCCTACTATAATGAAGAACAAATTTTAGAGACTGAATACAAGTGTGTGTGTATGTGTGTGTGTTTTGTGTACATGAAGGGAATGGCTAGGGAATGATAAGTGCTGTGGGAAGAAAAATGAAGCAGGAAAGTAAAAAATGAGTATTTGCAGAAGGAAGTTTATTCTGAAGTAGGTGGCTTAGAAAGAGCTCAATGAAAAATCTATGATAGAATAAAAGTGAGCAACATGAGTGCATGAGCAGTGAATATATATGGCAGCAGAAATTCCAGTCAAAGCTAAGAGCCAGTTCAATGACTAATGTTGCACTATGTTGGGAGAATGCCATAGAGGTCACTACAAATGTAGCTGAGAAAGTGAGGGAATAAATATTAGGTAAATTCAAAGAGGTAATCGGGGACCAGATTGTGTGGAACTTGCAAAAAGAGCAGTGTTATAATATGACTGATGGTTTAAAAGAATAGTTTTACTGCAGTGATAAAAATGGACTGACAGAGTTAGATGAATTATAACATCATCATTTCTTGTTTTCAAGGAATTTATAATTAGTATAGAGAAAATTCACAGATATAATGAATATAAGATGAGATTTTATGATTTTATAGTTACTACAATTGAAGAATAATTATTCTTCCAGAGTATTAAGAAGGGAAGAGGAATTACCTCCAAATTTATTATCAAGGAAGATCTCCTGAAACATATTTTTTAAGGATGAAAAATAAGGGAAGGAATGATGGAGGAGGTGTGCTTCCCTTTCCTTTGTTGACCTAACTCCTTCCTTTGCTTTATATGTCAGTGTAAGCATCACCTCCGTGGTGTTTTTGTGTTCATTTTGATCCTTAGTAAGTAAATATGATTCATAAGAAAGAGAGCCTACAATGAGATGGAAAAAAAATACTAAAGGTAGAGTTGGGACTAAAACCCAAGTCTTTTATTTGCCACTGGAAGAGCATATTAAACATGCCTTGAAATGCCATAGCAAACCAAACCATATAAAATAAACTCTGGACTATTAATTTTACCTCAAAACAATTTTCCAATTTAACATTCAATAGAAAAAGCAAGCAAGTAGGCAAAAATAAAAACAGATTCAGAGAAAAGGTCTTTTCTTGTCAAGGTACAAAAGCATGTTCACTTAAAATTCTCCCATTTTTTCTAGTATTAATGAAATGTGAATACTTACATATTCACATAATTCATTAATATAACACTGAACATATTCAATACTGACAAAATTGTGTTGATTTCAAACAGTAATTAAATGTACAACTCAACTCTCAGCATTTCAGTTGATTGCAAGTATCTATTTTTAAAGTCACCAAATTCAGAGCACGGTTGCTTGTTTAAGTTAAACAAATCTCAGATATAAAATTATGTTCAGTGTAATAACATCTTCAGCATTATTCAGATATGTCAGGGGCTTGACAAGCTAATTTATAGATTTGAAGAGTTGGAGAGTTTATTACAGGCAATCTTTTACATCCACATCTCACTAGAGGTTAGGAAATTGAGGACCTCGGGAATTAAATTACTTTCTCAGAGATACAGAGAGAGTAATGCAGCCACTCTTATATCAACCAATAAAATTGTCTTTTCATCACCCCTCAGGGTTAGATTTACATACAAGGCAAATACTGTTCTCTCTGTTTTACCATAAATGTAGTTGGCTACTGGGCAACTCTAGCATATAGACCAGAATGGCCTTGGGGAAGTTCTGTCTTCTACAGTGCTCCCAGAATCTGCAGGCTATGTCTGTTCTGTTTCATCTAGATGTTAGGCTGTAATAGAATTGTTTCAGAATACTTATTTATCTCTCTTCAAAGGAGAAAGCAGTCTCAGAGGTCGCCAAACTAATTTGATTGAAATATTTTGTGACTACTTATTAAAAATAAAATCAATCATATTTTCTACTTTATGAAGAATGCATGTCTAATTTTATATGTGACTTATTGATGTAGAAAATGTTAATGTGCAATGACCTTGCTTTTCTGAGGTGAAAGAAAACTCTGTACTTTCAAGCAGTAACCAACACTTGGCATATCAAGGGTATGGATATGTGACCACAGTATTCAGTTCCTAGCACTAGCCTACATCTTGATCAGTGTGAGATAATCAAACAGATGAAATAATATGTGTTTGTTTGGCTAGGCAGTGTTTAGGAAAGGAACTTCTTTACTTGAGGGAATAAGGGCTAATTATACGGATATAAATGTTCTCTGGCCTGCCAGAGAAATGGAATATAATTTATTTATTGTTGGGATTATGTAATAGATGTGGTGACCTAACAGTATCCTAATTCTTACCTCTTTTCATCTCCTCTTAAGTATGTATTAGTAACTTCTTACTCTCCTTAATCCTCTAATGTGTGCTTCACCTTCTCTTAGGGTCTGCCTTTCTTCCTGCTTGTATATTCTCTCCAACTTTGCTGTCATGCTCTTATAAATTTGACACTCAAAATGGTTGGGACATTGAAGCTAATAGAGTGTCCCATATATTTGGGAAGATTTACTTTGGTAGACACCTTTAGTAAAGCAATGATATTATTTCCCTAATCTATCTGTTCTAGTCTTCAGATGGTATGCTGGTTTCTGGTTGCTGATCCCATGTGGCAAGGATAACAAGTCCATCTGACTAAATCATGGCAAAGTATGCATAATACTGATAATAGCTAAACTTTATTAAGTACTTACTGTGTGCCAACTACATTTCCAAGCACTTTGCTTATATTTGCCCATGCAGACTTAATGGTAAATCTATTAATGTGGGGCAGTTGGTATGTCCAATTTATGAATGAGGATTTGTAGGTTTAGGTAATCTATATAAAATGACATAAATTCTACAGAATTACTTTTGATATATTTTTTTTCAATTTTTAGATAGGAACTTTGAATGCTCAACATATTTGGTGCTCTCCTGGATTCTCAAGTTCAAAACAACCACTAAATCTCTGAAAATCATTAAATGATACTTAGATGTACATTATTAGTAGTGTAGCTTACTACTGCTTCTGTTTGCTTTCCTAAATTGTGTAACACCTGTGTCTAATAACTTGAAATATTTAGAACTTTATTAGAGAAAAACAAGAGCAAAAGTTAGAGACAAAATGGTCATCCATTGCTTCATTTTCTTGGTATTACTTCCCTTTTCTATATGCAACAGCACCACTTCGTACATGGAATAATCTAATCTGTACACTAGAAGTTATAGAGCCACAGTGTCTGTTTGTGATTCAATCCCTGACAATCATGTTGCTTCATTGTTTTCAATGCTACAGTACAAAATGTAAATTTATAGAGTAAGGAATCATTTGTTCATTCACTCTTTCATTTAGGCAACCTCTGTTGTAGCAATGAACAACAAAATGCCTAAACAGATGAGCTCTAAAATACACTCAATCTGCTAACTATTACTACATGGGAAACCAAGAAAATGTATATGCCCCTTTATTAGTTCTTCACTGAGGGGTTTGTAAGCATGAGTACAAGATAATGCAAAGTGTAATATTCCTTTTTGGTTTTCAGTGAAGCTTTTTAAGTATTATTTTTTTCCCCTCAAGCTGCTGTTTACCACAGGAACAATCTTATCTAATTAGTGCCCATTTACTGTCTAAAAGTCAGTGACTATCTATGGAACCAGGATTAAACGAATCCCAAGATTCATTTCCAGAGTTACATGATCATTGAATACAAAGATGCAAATTTGAGAGTTCCTTTTTGTGGCAAATGAAACTTTATCACATATAATTTATCCACCACAATCTTGTATCCCTAAACCCTTGACAGATTAAATGTTTATTGTTTAAAATTGATTGGGTCTGCTTTGAAAATTTAATCTCAATCATCTTCTAATTTGATTTTAGGAATACTGGGATGTGTTATATTTTTCTTAATTTCAGGCTATTGCATATTAAGTTCCCAATAGTATTTTTCAGAGATGTCAATAACTTCCATAAGATAGAATGGAATACATTAAACCTGGTCCTTTAATTAGAATAAATGGTATCTTTTCCATTTTTATTTGGTTAACCCTTTTATAGTAACAAAGGATATGGGTTGTGTTGCAAAATCATACTTAACATATTCTGTCAGAATCTAAAATCAATAAATTCTAATTCATATCTGTGATTCCAAATTTGCTGTACTGTATGTTGTTTCATTTCAAAAATACTTTTCTTGTGAAAATCTAGAGATAAACCATTGATTACCAAGGTCAGTGGTTTTATTATTCCAATGAAACAGTAAAAAAAAAAATCCTGCCATCATTTATACAGAGTTTTTAGTCATACTGTTCACTAACGTGTTTCCGTTGAAATGAGATTCACATTTACTCCTGTGCCCAAGGGTTTGTCATAAATCCATTTTTGTTCATGTAAATTTAAGCTACCTATATTTCTGCTTCCTTGGCATCAATACCAATCAATACTGCCAACTCTTGATGTCTATGTTAATGAAGTATAACATTACTGCAGATAATAAAAACAGTGGCAAAATACCATATAGAGTATTTGGAAGTCTGTTCCCAGAGTATTTTTCCCATGGAGCCTACTTACTCAAGTGATTATATAAATTAATCTATAATCCCTTGCTATAAAAATAGTGTGTAAAATTCAACTAGAAATGTTCTGTATGATTAGGACATCCAACGTAGAATTAAACTGGATATTAACTCCTTTAAAAAATAAGCATTAAAATGGGCACTTCTGTATGAGAAAATATTGGCATAATAAACAAACTTTTTGAAATGTGTCACAAAGCAAAAGAGATCATTTAGAGGGCTGAACTTCTTGACCTTTTTGAATACTATCCCTGGGATCTTCTAGGGATAATGTAAAGCCTTGTAAGCATTTACTCACTGCGAACTGTCCTCCCCTACCAACTCAGATTTCATCAAATATCAACATTACACACATAATTTCTGCTACAAAAGTACTATTTTTATTTTATTAAAACTTGGCATTCTCAACAGGTGTACAATTAGGAACAAATATAAAAGTGATGATTATGTGAGTGTCCCTGATTGTTTATCTATCATGTTTATGAAAAGAGGCTGCTTTTTTTATCCATTGGTTGCCTTCACAAAAACAATTGGAATCTACCACTCAGATATGGACTGACTCCTGGTGTTATGTCAAAATCAGATTTTTAAGAGTAGTGGGCCTGAGACTTTGGCAAAATTATCAAGTTAATTCAACCCTGAGGGTAGCTAGAGAGCTGGTTGTCCTTTCCCAGTTAAGATCTCTCTGATTTATTACACACTTTCTTGAACTGCAGAGTTTACATAACTATTTGAAATACTATATAAATTAATGAAGCTATTATGCATTTTATTTTTTACTAAAAATGGATATAAAATATCAAGGTATTTAAAAATCAATTTTCCTTAAAATGATACTATATATAGTGGAATTAGTCTTCTTTGCATTTGATTCACCTTTACAAGTAACTCAGAGTCAAAAGCCTTTAAGGATTTAAAGGATTCCAAATTATACTTTAATCTATTTATTAAGATATAAAGTAGTATCATCATAATAGACATCTTAAAAATACCTATGCTTTTTGACTCATTTCACTTTTAGATATGGTCTTTAGGGGGAAAAGCAAGTACATACAAAAATACTTACCTATAAGAATGTTTAATACAGTACTGTTAAAAATAACATTTTAGAGGAAAAAGTTAATGTTCAGCCAAAAGGGATGAGTTAATAAAATTACTGTTTAAGGGAATATTTTTTAACTATAAAAAGAATGAAATTAATTGTTTTTGAATTTTGATATGTGAAAATATTTTTTAACTATAGAAAGAATGAAATACATTTTTTGAATTTTGATATATGGAAATGTATTTTTATATTTAATATTTGATAATGGTTTTTCAAAAGTAATTTAGATGGTTTCTCAGAAAATGCTCAGGAATGATAAGTAACATAAAGAGTGATAATTTCTAGATGATGTGTTTCTTTTTATTTATCTAATGTTTTAAACAGATTATGATTTGTTCACAGTGAAATCATACCATATCTGCATTTAATTAAGATGCATTTGCTTCACTTAGCTTCTTATTCAAAAATGACCCACTTTTCACTTTTGGAATGTGCTTGTCATAGTGCCAGAATCTAACCAATGTTGAATTGCTAAACTTGTGACACCTCTTTATCATTGTAATATCTCTAAACATGGCTGCCATTATCATGACACCTGATGTTCAGTCTTGTGTGATCTCCCCTTAAGGATGTAGAAGTCCTGTGATATGCTTCTAACCAGTAGAATCTAACAGAAGTGACAGGATGTACTTGATTATGTCTACATGATTATGGAATTAAGCTACAGGAGATAGTAGTGCTCATGTCTCTGGAGTCTCTTGTTCTTTGTTTGCTTTGAAGAAGCAAGTGGCCATGCTGGGAAATCCATTATGGAAGGGAACCATGGGTCATTTTTAGGAGCTGAAAGCAGCCTCTAGCCAAAAGCCAGCAAGAAGAAGTCTTCAATGCACAGAAGGAAATTAATTTTGCCAACGGCCTGAGTGAATTTAGAAAGATACCTTCCCCCAGTGGAGTTTCAGATGAGACTACATTCTGGCCAACACCATCATTGCAGCTTTCTCAGGACTTCAGCAGGAATTACTTTATTTAAAGATGTTTAACAAATCACTTAGAGGCACTTGAGACAAACACTAGTTCTACATAAATTGTTGCCATTTGTCTCATTATAATTATCTTATGAAAAAAAAACATAAGAAGAGGCAGATGAAAATTTTCTTTCTGGTAAAATTTCAGCCTTCAGAGAAGTTATCTAGAGTATAAAAGCAGTAGGGAGTCATTTGCCATGTGTTATTTGAAGCTTGTTAATATGACTGTGTGTCCAAAATATCTTCTGTCTTCCCTTGACATATGTTTTTTCTCTTAATTTAGTGAAAATGTAGGAAATCAGGATACTGCCCATGCTTCCTGGGTTCAGCATCCTGTCCCACTCATAATCACATTGCAGTGGAGCCCTTTACATTATCAGTGACACATAAAAGGGATGATGCCCACAGGCCTGGTGATAGAGAGTCAGGTCAGGGAGTGAGTCTGAGACCTGTAGTTCAGAAGTCAGCATAGGATTATAGTACATGGAGGACAGACACAGACTCCATAGCATGAATAAAGCACTATGAGAGAGGTGGGCTGTTGTGAAAGTGTTAAGGATATATCATGCGTGAACCAAGTTTGCATGCAACTCTGTTCTTTTAAACATGGTATCTGCTTCCTGGATTCCTTCTGTTCAGTATTCCATCTAATAAACATCTACAAATGAAAGAAACTTTCCTACTTTATTCAAGTCTAGTTAGTATGTGTTGTCCTGTGTGTCCACAATACTTTCTACCTAAACTCATTCCAGTATTTTTTACAAAATTGTTTCTCATTCTTCCTTCAGTGTAGGCAATATGTAGCTTCATGTTTTTAAATCTCTGCTTTTAATATGGTGCCTGTCACCCAACAGAGATTCAATAGATACTTAGTTTAAAAACTATTACTACTGCTGATTGGAAACCTGTCGTGCAAAAAGCAAGAGTTCATACAAAATCAGATTTGGCCAGATCATATTCTGTGTCCTTGAATAAAAGATATTTAATCCAAAAGTGTGAGCATGCACATGCACATGTGTGCACGTACACACACACACACACACACACACACACTTTGTTATATATTCAAATTTTTACTTTGAAAAAATCAGTTTGAAAGCTAAATAATCACATGAAATTTTTAAAAAATAGGTCTTCTACCTATTAAAAATGTTTCCATTGTCATGTGTTCTCTGGAATTGGAAAGGAACATTGCATTTTCCAGAAGTACTAGGAGGTTTATAAACAAGTAAATAAACTAATTCCCTGTTACAAATTCTTGTTTAGAATTAAAGACATCTATAGGGAAATCCAAGTAGTAAGCCAATCTTTAAAATATAGTCTCTTGAAAAACAACAAGAATATACTGTAGCCTAATATGCTTATGAGAAAGAAAAAAATCAAATTTCTTCAGCCTTACAACTTATGTGTAAGTGCAGGTCTAGTTACTAATTGTACATTAAGTATCTTTATCTGTTTGACTTTTTGCAATAATGCTTGCATTTTTACATTACAAATGGAGTGTATACTCAGTATTAAATATTTGAAAATATAGAGATTAAAAAAAAAAATTTAGCAGCCCATGTGTACGCAATCTAGAAGTAAGCATTTTTATCATTCCTATGTATTTATTTATTTTTTAATTTTATTTTTGGTATCATCAATATATACTTACATGAACAACATTGTGGTTACTAGACTCCCCCCAATATCAAGTCCCGAACACACATACCCCATTACAGTCACTGTCCATCACCATAGTAAGATGCTATAGAATCACTACTTGTCTTCTCTGTGCTATACTGCCTACCCCGTATCCCCCTACACACACATTATGTGTGCTAATCATAATGCCCCTGTTTCCCTTTCTCCACCTCACTTATTTCACTGAGCATAATACCCTCTGGCTCTGTCCATGTTGTTGCAAATGGTAGGATTTGTTTTCTTCTTATGGCTGAATAATATTCCATTGTGTATATGTACCACATCTTCTTTATCCATTCATCTACTGATGGACACTTAGGTTGTTTCCATTTCTTGCCTATTGTAAATAGTACTGAGATAAACATAGGAGTTCATCTGTCTTTTTCAAACTGGGCTGCTGCATTCTTAGGGTAAATTCCTGGAAGTGGAATTCCTGGGTCAAATGGTATTTCTATTTTGAGCATTTTGAGGAACCTCCATACTGCTTTTCACAATGGTTGAACTAATTTACATTCCCACCAGCAGTATAGGAGGGTTTCCCTTTCTCCACATTCTCGCCAACATTTATTCTTGTTTGTCTTTTGGATGTTGGCCATCCTAATTGGTGTGAGGTGCTATCTCATTGTGGTATTAATTTGCATTTCTCTGATGATTAGCGATGTGGAGCATCTTTTCATGTGCCTGTTGGCCATCTGAATTTCTTCTTTGGAGAAGTGTCTGTGCAGATCATCTGCCCATTTTTTAATTGGCTTATTTGCTTTTTGTTTGTTGAGGTGCATGACCTCTTTGTATATATTTATTTTGGATGTCTACCCATTATTGGATATGTCATTTATGAATATATTCTCCCATACTGTAGGATGTATTTTTTGTTCTAATGATGGTGTCCTTTTCTGTACAGAAGCTTTTTAGTTTGATATAGTCCCACTTGTTTATTTTTGCTTTTGTTTTTCCCTTGCCCTGGGAGATATGTTCATGAAGAAGTTACTCATGTTTATATTCAAGAGAGTTTTACCTGTATTTTCTTCTAAGAGTTTTATGGTTTCATGATTTATATTCAGGTCTTTGATCCATTTTGAGTTTACTTTTGTGTATGGAGTTAGACAGTAATCCAGTTTCATTCTCTTGCATGTAGCTGTCCAGTTTTGCCAACACCAACTGTTGAAGTGGCTGTCATTTGCCCATTGTATATGCTTGGCTCCTTTATCATATATTAATTGGCAATATATGCTTGGGTTAATATCTGGACTCTCTATTCTGTTCCACTGGTCATGGGTCTATTCTTGTGGCAGTACCAAATGTTCTTGATTCCTGTGACTTTGTAGTGGAGCTTGAAGTTGGGAAACATGGTCCTCCTTGATTTATTCTTCCTTCTCAGGATTGCATTGGCTATTTGTGGTGTATTTTGGTTCCATATAAATTTTAGAACTATTTGTTCCAGTTCGTTGAAGAATGCTGTCAGTATTTTGATAAGGATTGCTTTGAATCTGTAGATTGCATTAGGTAGGATACCCATTTTAGCAATATTAATTCTTCCTACCCAAGAGCATGGGATGAATTTTCATTTATTAGTGGCCTCTTTAATTTATCTTAAGAGTGTCTTGTAGTTTTCAGGGTATAGGTCTTTCACTTCCTTGGCTAGGTTTCTTCCTAGATAGTTTATTCTTTTTGATGCAGTTGTGAATGGAATTGTTTTCCTCATGTCTCTTTCTGCTAGTTCATCATCAGTGTATAGGAATGCAACAGATGTCTGTGTATTAATTTTGTATTCCACAACTTTGCTGAATTCAGATATTAGATCTAATAGTTTTGGAGTGGATTCTTTAGGGATTTTTATGTACATTATCATGTCATCTGCAAACAGGGACAGTTTAATTTCTTCCTTGCCAATCTGGATGCCTTTCATTTCTTTGTATTGTTCATTGGCATAGGCAGGACCTCCAGTACTATGTTGAATATAAAGCAGGGAGAGTGGGCATCCTTGTCTTTTTCCCGATCCTAAAGGAAAAGCTTTCAGCTTCTTGCTGTTTTGTTGAGAGTTTTTATCATGAATGCATATTAAATTTTTTTGATTGCTTTTTCAGCATCTGTGGAAATGATCATGTGGTTTTTGTCCTTCTTTTTGTTGATGTGGTGTATGATTTTGATAGATTTTCGAATGTTGTACCATCCTTGCATCCCTGGGATGAATCCTGCTTGATCATGGTGTATGATCCTCTTGATGTATTTTTGAATTCGGTTTGCTAATATTTTGTTGAGTATTTCTGCATCTATGTTCATCAGGGATATTGATCTGTAAGTTTCTTTTTTTGTCATGTCATTGCCTGGTTTTGGTATAGAGTGATGCTGGCTTCATAGAATGAGTTTGGAAGTATTCCCTCCTCTTTTATTTTTTGGAAAACTTTTAGGAGAGTGGGCATTATGTCTTCTCTAAATGTCTGATAAAATTCAGCAGTGAATCCATCAGGTCCGGGATATTGTTCTTGGGTAGTTTCTTGATTTCTGATTCAATTTCATTGCTGGTAATTGGTCTGTTTAGATTTTCTCTTTCTTCCTTGGTCAGTCTTGGAAGGTTGTATTTTTCTAAAAATTGTCCATTTCTTCTAGGTTATCCAGTTTGTGAGCATATAGATTTCCATAGTATTCTCTTATAATTCTTTGTTTTTCTCTGGTGATCATTGTAATTTTTTCTTTCTCATTTCTGATTCTGTTTATGTGTGTACTTTCTGTTTTTCTCCTGATGAGTCTGTCTAGGGGTTTATCTATTTTGTTTATTTTCTCAAAGAAGCAGCTTCTGGTTTCATTAATTTTTTCTATTGTTTTTTTTTCTGAATGTTAATTATTTCTTCTCTGATCTTTATTATGTCCCTCCTTCTGCAGACTTTGAGCCTCATTTGTTCTTATTTTTCAAGTTTCACTAATTGTGAGTTTGCCTATTCATCTGGGATTTTTCTTCCTTCTTTAAAAAGGCCTGGATTGCTATATACTTCCCTCTTAGAACTGCCTTCACTGCATTCCCACAAAAGTTGGAGCACTATGCTGTTGTTTTCATTTGTCTCCATATATTGCTTGATCTTTATTTTAATTTGGTCATTGATCCATTGATTATTTAGGAACATGTTGTTAAACTTCCCTCCATGTGTTTGGGAGCCTTTTTGTTTTCTTTGTAAAATTTATTTCTAGTTTTATACCTTTGTGATCTGAGAAGTTGGTTGGTACAAATTCAATCTTTTTGAATTTACTGAGGTGCTTTCTGTGGCCTATTATGTGGTCTATTTTTGAAAATGTTCTATGTGCATTTGAGAAGAATGTGTATCCTGCTGCTTTTGGGTGTAGAGTTCTGTAGATGTCTATTAGGTCCATCTGTTCTAGTGTGTTGTTCAGTGCCTTTGTGCCCTTACTTATTTTCTGTCTGGTGGATCTGTCCTTTGGAGTGAGTGGTGTGTTTAAGTCTCCTGAAATGAATGCATTACATTCTATTTCCTCCTTTAATTCTGTTAGTATTTCTTTCACATATGTTGGTGCTCCTGTATTGGGTGCATATATATTTATAATGCTTATGTCCTCTTGTGGGACTGACCCCTTTATCATTATGTAATGTCCTTCTTTATCTCTTGTGACTTTCTTTGTTATTAAGTCTATTTTGTCTGATACTAGTACTGCAACACCTGCTTTTTTCTCCCTATTGTTTGCATGAGATATCTTTTTCCATCCATTGACTTTTAGTCTGTGTATGTCTTTGGGTTTGAGGTGGGTCTCTTGTAAGTATATAGATGGGTCTTGTTTTTTTATTCATCCTATTACTCTGTGTATTTTGATTGGTGTGTTCAGTCCATTTATATTTAGGGTGATTATTGAAAGATATGTACTTATTGCCATTGCAGTCTTTAGATTCATGGATACCAAAGGTTCAAGGGTAGCATCTTTACTATTTAACTGTCTAACTTAACTCGCTTATTAAGCTATTATATACACAGTCTGATGGTTCTTTATTCCTCTCCCTTCTTATTCCTCCTCCTCCATTCTTTATATGTTATGTGTTTTATTCTGTGCTCTTTTGTGTTTTCTTTGACTGCTTTTGTGAGTAGTTGATTTTATTTTTTGCCTTTAGTTAGTATTTTGTTGGTCTGCTTTCTTTGCTGTGATTTTATTTTCTCTGGTGTCATCCATTTAGCATTATGAGTGCTTCCATCTAGAGCATTCCCTTTTAAATATCCTGTAGAGGTGGTTTGTGGGAGGCAAATTCCCTCAACTTTTGCTTCTCTGGGAATTGTTTAATCCCTCCTTCTTATTTAAATGATAATCATGCTGAATACAGTATTCTTGTTTCAAGGCCCTTCTGTTTCATTGCATTAAATATATCATGCCATTCTCTTCTGGCCTGTAAGGTTTCTGTTGAGAAGTCTGATGATAGCCTGATGGGTTTTCCTTTATAGGTGACCTTTTTCTCTCTAGCTGCCTTTAAAACTCTTTCCTTGTCCTTGATCTTTGCCATTTTAATTATTTTGTGTCTTGGTTGTTGTCTTTCTTGGGTCCTTTCTGTAGGGGGTTCTGTGGTCCTCCGTGTTCTGAGAGGCTATTTTGTCTCCCAGTTTGGGGAAGATTTCAGCAATTATTTCTTCTAATACACTTTCTATCCCTTTTTCTCTCCCTTCTTCTTCCGGTACCCCTATAATGCAAATATCGTTCTATTTGGATTGGTCACACATTTCTCTTAATATTCTCTCATTTCTGGAGATCCTTTTATCTCTCTCTGCCTCATCTTCTTTGTGTTCCTGTTCTCTGATCTGTCCATTAATGGCCTCCTGCACCTCATCCAGTGTACTCTTAAGTCCTTCCAGAGATTGTTTTATTTCTGTATTCTCCCTCCTAACTTGATCATTTAGCTCTTGCATATTTCTCTGCAGTTCCATCAGCATGCTTATGATCTTTATTTTGAATTCTTTTTCAGGAAGATTGGTTAAATCAATCTCCCCAGTCTCCCTCTCAGTGGTTGTCTGGGTAAGTCTGAACTGGATCAAATTCTTCTGCCTTTTAATGGTGACTGAGGTAGTCATAGGCAGTTGGCACATGTGTCAGCTGGGAGAACAACGTCCTGCACATGGGGAGCAGCTTCCGGTTTTGTGGCACTGCCATTGGGGCAGCCCAGTACCTCACGGGAGAGGCAGGTGCACCAGGTGTGTTCTTCTGTGTGCACTGTGACCTTTCCTGCCCTGTTCCGGGTTCCTCTGTCTGTGCTGGGCTGCCACGCACTGGCCGGGCCTCTGAATCTGGCCCAAGTGGCTGTGCAGGAGGCTCTGGGTGGTTGCTGTGTGTGTGGACCCTCTCAGGCTGCTCCCCTGCTATGGTGGGGCCACGTCGGAGGGGGAATGGGCTGGAAGCTGTTTATTGCCATGAGGGGCTTTAGAGCTGTGCTGCTGCCCAGAAGGTTAAGGCACCTGGAGTTCCCTGGGATTCCCAGCTGCTGGGCTTAGTGTGCTGGGACGCTGCCATCCAGTTGTGAGGTCCTGTCCCTTTAAGACTTTCAGAAAGCACTCACTTTTCTTTTGTCCCAGGGGTGCCGGCTGTGGGGATTCTCTCACAGACTTTACTGTTCCATTTCCCTGATATCCAGCGCACCATGCAATATGTGTCTGCGCTCCTGCTGTGGATGACTAGGGCTGGGTATTTAGCAGTCCTGCACTTCCACTCCCTCCCTTCTCCAACTCCTCTCCTCCTGCAGGTGGGCTGGGGCGGGGGGAGGGTATGCTCAGGTCCCTACTGGCTGTGGCTTGTATCTTACCCTCTTCGTGAGGTGCTGAGTTCTTGCAGATGTAGATGTAGCCTGGCTGCTGTACTGTATCTTCTGGCGTCTTTTTTAGGATTAGTTGTATTTGTTGTATTTTCAAAAATATATATGGTTTTGGGAGGAGATTTCCACTGCCCTACTCATGCTGCCATCTTGGCTTCTCCTTGAATATGCGATTTCTTAAGCTGGGTATTTAACTGCTGATTTTATAAAAAGTCTTTGAGCTATTCCTATGCATTTATATACTTTGCTTAGTTAATAATATGTATCTCAGTAAGCAACTCTAATAAATGAATGACTATATAGCTGAATAAAGCTTAGTAAAATTTTATTTCCGTTAGAAAAATAGAAGCAGGTATGGTAGAAAACTAACATTTTAAAAATAGATACATCTTCTCTGACATAATCCACTCTTCTATTTTCTTTGATATTTTATCACAGATTTTCATTATATATTATGTACTTCAAACTTGCTTTTGCCATTCTTCTCCACTAACTTTAGGTTTCATAATGGAGAAAATGCTGTCTGCTTTGTTCAGTAAAGTGCACCATGCCTGTACTATATTGCCTGGCAAAACTGTTTGTTCAATATGTATTTGTAAATTAATGAATGGACTAATGCATAAAAAATAGTGAAATTCAAGTGGAGAACTTACTAAATATCATCAACTTGCTCTCCTTATATTTAGCTTTTCACCTCATTACTTAGGGATATTTAATTTTTCCCTTGCTAAGAACACATGTGATAATAAACACACATTGTACTGCATGCTGAAGCCAAAAAATAAGCAATAATAACAAAAATAAAAAGTATAGGGAAAACATAGAAAGTATAAACTTACTTATTTGGCTGACTTTTTGCAGCTGCATTTCATAGTTCTCTTTGAATTATAGCCCAATTTAAAGGAGACATTAGCTTTCTGCAATGTCTGCAAAAATTTTTTTCTGCCATGTAACATTAAAACATCCCACATTTTCCTGGGGGAGGTATTATTTCTCAATTTGTTATTGCAATAACAGAGACCATAGCTGCAAGTGCTAATCTTAGAATGGGGAATAAAATTACTGATACTTTTTTCCTGTAATGATAAATGCCTCACCAGTATAGTGGTTTTATCCCTTTTCAACAGAAGCATCAACTCATTTCACTGCTTATCTTTGTCAGAAATATTCATATGGCCTCTGAGCAAATACTGTAATTTCAGTTTAGAGCCTCAATGAAAAACTCAGAGCTTTATTTAGTACTGTCGATGATTAAACAGAAATGATACAGTTTCAGAAAGGTTATCTTATAATACATTCTTTCATTTTGCATTAGAGGTTCTTCATTCTCTCTCATTAATTCTGTAAAGAAATCACTGCCTAGTATACTTCCCAACCTCCCCTTCCACCTTGCAGCAAATAATGAATTCTGCTACTGTGTTACTGAATTTCCCAACATTTTTAAGTTGCTCACAACTGCCACATTACATTAATATTGGTAAGAATGAAAAGTCAGATATAAATAGACTTGACTACCTTATGCTAATTATGTATTTACTAGATATACTAAAGAATTTGTCTTATATTAGTGTTTGTATTTCACAAGGCACTGTTTTGTAACCCATCTTCAAGAAAGGCCCCCTGAATTATAAAATACAGACTGAGATTACCACAGTTAAAAACATTAGGCATTGCTAACCCAGTTGAGCCTACACCAAGAGGTAGAAATGAGTATCTACTGAACTAATAATGCAAACTCCCTCTTCCTACTGTGTGCTATCTGGCTTGAGTTGATACAATATGTAGATTTTCACGTATTTATTAAGGATACAACCAAGGAGGATATGGTGATTATCTGTTTCTAAATAAGTCCCCAAAGTAGGTCTGATTCTCTGTAGGAAGGACTTTAAATAAATGTTTAGAGAGCTATAAAAAGCACTTCAAAACTCCAAGCATCAATAGAGCTATGTGAGAGTCCAAGAGAATGAAGGGAATTCAGTTGCAACTCAGTATCTTGTAGGATTTTTAATTCTTGGCTCACCTAAGCAAATACTTCTCCTAAATTTTTTGTAGGTATCTGACAACAGAAAGGCTAGAGGATAATAAAAGAAAAAAACAAACTTTACCCTGAGAACTTCTATGGAATCAACACAGGTCCTCCTGGAAGTAGTAATTAGTGGAATAGAGGTTATATGTATCTGGTTAGAGCTGAGATCCTAAATAAATGCAGATGGGAGTTATTAAAGTTGAGCTTTGCTAGTTATATAAGCTCTTTGTATTTACAGATCACTGTTGCCTAAGCAAATTTGTGTTGCACTTATTATTTATAACTATATTCAAACTCAAATTTAGGCTATAGTGATTTCAATTGTAGGGTAATTGGTTAGAGTTAAATTTTATTGTAGTTTAAATATATTAGTTCTCTGTAAGTAATACAAATTGATAATGTAATTCAAATATTTGTGACTGGTAAAATTTAAATAAATTTCCTTCATCCCACCCAAGCATTTTATTTTATACATTTTGAAAATTCTAGAATATTTGAAACATACAAAAAAAGAGAAAATATTTTAAGAACACATATGCACTCACCAAAACAACATTGCAAATATTTATGTATTTATATATGTACCTCAGATCTAGTTTTTAAAACAATAAAAAGATTGAAATTCAATTAACACAAGCACAACCTTTTTCTCCACTGCTTCTCCTCAGAGCTAACTACTATCTTAAAGTTAGTAAGTTTCTTTGTGATCTATCATTTTATGCTCTATATATTGCTATGTTTGTATATAGGATTTTACTTTTATGTCCTTAAGTAGGTTTTCAGGAATGTCCCCCCCAAAATTTTACATTAAGTCCCTAGTACTAATTTATCTTATGACTGGAAGTTTGTACCTTTTGACCACCTTCCTCCAAACCTGTCTCCCACACTCCATCTCTACTAACCATAAGCCTGATCTCTTTTTTCTATGTGTTTGTTTGTGTGAGATCATACAGTATTTGTCTTTCTCTGAGTTATTTCACTTAACATTGTCTTCAAGATCATCCATGTTGTCACAAATGGTAGGACCTTCATTTTTCCTGGTGAGTACTATTCTTTTATGTATGTGTGTGTATGTGTGTGTGTGCGTGTGCGCGTGTCTGTGTATATACATATATATATGTACCCACATATATATGCCACAATTTCTTTATCCATTCATCAATAGTTTGACACTTATTTTGTTTCCATGTCTTGGCTATTGTAAATAATGCTGCTATGAACGTGGGGGTTCAGGTATCTTTTAGAGTTAATATTTTCATTCCCTTTGGATATATTACCAGAATTTGAAATGCTGGATCATATGGTCTTTCAGTTTTTAATTTTTTGAGGATCCTTTATAATCTTCTCCATAGTGTCCATACCAAATTACATTCCAACAGTACACAAGGGTTTCCTTCTCTCTTCATTCACACCACCATCTGTAGTCTCTTATCTTTTTGATAATAGCTATTTCAACAAGCATGAGGTGACATCTCATTATGGTTTTAATTTGCATTTCTCTAATGACTGGTGATGTTGAGCAGCTCTTCATGTATCTTTGAAGAAATTTTCATTCAGATCCTTTGTCCATTTATCAGTTGGGTAATTCATTTTTTTTTTTTTTTGCTATTGAGTTGTATGACTTCTTTTTATATTTTGAATATTAACCTCATCAAATATATGGTTTACAGTTACTTTTCCCATTCTGTAAATTATATTTTTTGCTTTGCTGATGGTTTCCTTCGCTGTGCAAAGGCTTTTCAGCTTCATGTAGTCCCAATAGTTTACTTTTGATTTTGTTGTTTGTGCTTCAGGTGTCAAGTCCTGAAGACTCATGTCAAAGAGCCTTCTAGGAGTTTTATGGAATATGTCCACTGACCATCCTGCTCTTTCTGTCTAAAGGCATTTTCTATCTGTGGAACAGTGTTCCACTGCTGATTTTTTTTTTTTTAGTCAGAGAGCATTTTCTGTCTGTAGGATGACTCTCAGCTCATCAATAGCAGGTCAGAAGTGTTGAAGAGTTAATATCCCTGGAGCAACCCTAAACAAATGAAAGATTTGTGAAAAATATTAGCTTAGTACTATCCAGCTATGATTCCATAGTCATTATTGCTCAGAAGAGCAAGTAATGAATTAATTTAGAGAAAAATAATAGCTAAATAATTTACAAATACAGCAAAATTCACAGATTCTTTTATATACAATCTAGGAGTCTCCCAAAAATGTATAACGTATGGAGGGAGAACCTGTCCAAGAAGAAGGGTCTGATTTATGCTGCGTTCCATCTTTAACTGCTATTTCTCATTTTCATACTGATGTATCCATTCCACAACCTGTGTGGATTCTGCTTTAGATGCTGCATCATCTCTGAGAGTTCATAGTGGAAATGAGAGAGTTGGCTACAGTATTAACACACTCATTTAACATATTTTGTATTGGCTTTCTTTCCTTTCTTCTTTTCTCATTTCCCCATTTTCTCTTCCTCCTATGCTTATCTTACAGAAAAATCATCCCAAAATATTTAACTGATGTGCCTGCTTTTGGGGTCCCCAGACTAAGTCACACAGTGTAAAATGCCTTGTATGCACTTAATCCTTTTTTATTTGTAGCAATTTGTTTTTTTCCCAGGTAAGTAAACAGCAGCCACACTGAGTGGTCTGATCTTTTGAAACAGATAATGCTAATTTACATCTCTATACCTTTGCCTCATCTCGCATATGGTCTCTGTAGCCCAACTACATGGCATGCACTTCAGTGGACATGGCAGGCTCTCACTTACACACCTGTGCCCATGCTGCTATTACCCCTGGCTTGGAAGGCCCTTCACCACTGCCCCTGAAGTCTTACTTTGCTTTCAAGAATCCATTTCACCTAATTCTCAAAGCTGAATTATTATCTCCCCAGTTTCCGTAATACTTTGCCAATTTTAGGACAACACAGTTTTCTGCTCAATATACTATCATTCAGCTATACACCTCTGTCTCTCAGTAAGTTGTAAATTCCTTGATACATGGTTTATTTTGGGGCTACTATTCTTTATAGTTACTGTCAATACTGTATAAATGGCTGTGTAGTAAACCTCAGTTAATTTAATCAGATTAAATACCTATTCTAAAGATATTTTTATAATTTTGTAAACTAGATTTAACTTAGTAAATAACCTTAATAAACAAGTTACAATTACAAATTTTAAATCCAATATTGTTACTTTTCTTAATTATTCTGAGAAAAGTGACATGTAAAACATAAATCATATAGTTTGCATAGCAGGCAAGTGTTGTAGATTGAAAAATTGTCCCTGAGTGTTCATATTTACCAGTATTCATACCTTTCTTTTTGCTTCATCATGTAGAGAGCATTCTGTCCTACACCTAGATTGTGGATTTAGATATTTTTTAGACAAAGGTGTATTTATGAAAATGACAACCAGTTATGACTCAAGACCATAAGGGGTCTCATATGATTTTGTTTCTTTTTGTGTGTATGCCTCTAACATCACCCTGGAAACAGCTTCCCCTGGGTAATGGCTATCCCTTCAACCTCAGCCCCAGAATGACACGAATGCAGAATACCAAAGCCATCTAGAACTGTATTCTGGAGAAGGGAAACCTCCTCTGAGAGCAGGATGTCAGTCCTCACCTCTGGTTGACTTTCTAATAGTAGATTCTATTGTGTAGAAAATGTGAGTCTAAAAACATGGCATGATAAAAGAGTAAGTTTATTGTTAATGCAGTTTTCCCTGATTTTCACTATTCTTGCCAATTAGACTTGATTAAATTACCTGTAGGTTCAAATGAGTACCAGCCAGATTGTGTTTTCACTAAACTTTCCCATATAGTGTTTGAAAAGATGAATGATCAGCTTTAATGATTCCATATTACAATTAAAATCAGCAGCAACAATAAAATAAAAAAGCTCCGGATATTAGAAGAGAGAAGTATCAATTACCTTCCATTAACTCATAGTTAAGTTTTCTCACGTAACCAGCTATATTCCACTTATATAATTCAGACGTGGCTCTGACACTGCAAAACTAATTATACTTTTTCTTATATTTAATAAGTTCCATAAATCATAGTGTTTAACCTAGTAGCACAATATTTCATCTTATATGTGATAAAAAGAGATATAGCTTTTCTTAGTGGGAAAATAATATAACAGAATTATTATTAGTAAATAAAAAGTTACTAGTATATATATTCACATTACTAGATTATTTCATTGGTTTGGTCACTTGGTGGCAATGTCAAAACCTTGCATCTTTCTTTTCGGGTATACACTTCTTTATGAAAACTAGAATGCAACCATAATTCAAAAGTAGAACCACAGCAATACTTAAAACTGTTAAACCCATTTCAAACCTAACAGTTCTGTTCAACTTGGTCTCTGTAGGCGCATTCCTGCATTTCTGAATAAGAGAACCCAAGGCCTTCAAAAAAATACTTGTGACAGAACACCAGCCAAGCTTTTAAGATCCTCTGCAAAGGAGAATGTGTATAGAGTTTTCTGCTATTTGAATTTTGTACAAATTTGAAAGACTCATATAAAGTCATTGAGGAGTTTCAGTATATTTGTAGTGGAAATCTAGGAATTTTTATATTTTGCACTCTGTATTATTGTCCATATTCACTACTTCAGAAAATGTTTTTAATAAACTTAAAAAAAGTATTGTTAAAGGACAAACCATTTTTGATCATAGTGTCTCAGATTTGGAGAACATATAAAATATTTTATCATTAGTCTTTACTTCACTTCTCTATTCCAGAGGTCAACAAACTATACGGTCAATCTGAAGGCCAAATCTAGACTGCCACATTTTTAGGGAAGTTTTAAGCTAAAAGAGCCAACCCTATTTATTTGTGTATTTTCTCTGGCTGCTTTTGCACTACAATGACAGAGCTGAGTGTTACAACAGACACTGCATGTCCTACAAAGCCTAAAATTTTGCTAGCTAACCCTTTACAGAACATGTTTACTAAAATATGCATGCTTACTGTGTGGGAAACTTGTACATAGTGCAATGTATAAGATGAGAAAATTTTATATTTTGAGAATTAGAATGGTTGCTTAAATCCATACAGTGAACTAGAGACAACTGTAGTTCTCAACTGATACTGCATAGTTTGGAATGTAGTTCTTTTCCTCTAGTGCAAGAATATGAGACCTGCCTAGTTAAGCTATGCAAACCATATATCATTTAGAAGTAGAGCACTTATAAAATAAGTCATTAACTTCATAAAAATTAAGATTTTCACCTATATGTAGTGTATTGTATATATTTCATATAGTAAAGCATATTTTAGGGATTGAATCATTTTTCCTACATGACTCTCTTTATCATGATAATCGTTATCATGTCTTAGTCAAAAGTAGTGTCCAGAAGGATACCTCCCCAGTACTCTAATGTCAAAGCTTTTTGACTACCTAGTCTTCTGTTCCTAACTACTTATCAGGAGCCAAACAATTTATCATCCCTCAGGGATGGTCCCTTGTAAAATGACAAAATTACAGATTTCTTTCTGACTTGTTATTTTTTCACTACCCCAAATTTATTCCTTAAAAAGTTGATCTTTGTCTATCAAAAAAAACATATTCCTTTTCATTCAGAAATTTACTTCAAAGCTATTACAGATTATTCTGGCATTTGTCCACACAAATATATTTTATTTTGTAATAGGTAAAAAAAATCTGCCAATTTCCTAAATGCCAATAGAAAAGGTAATTAAATCTTAGTGTATCCAGATATTAAAAATAATGAATTGGCTTTTTATAAAATTATCTATAATTTGTATTATGAAATCAAAAGAGCAAGATGTACAAGTGTGCATGGTTATTCTCCCTCCCTTTCTCGTTGGTGTGATTGCTCACTTGTCTTTCTCTATTTAACTAATTGCATTGCCTTGAGCCAGGTATGCCCAAGATAGAAGCCCATGCTCCTTTGCACCTCTTTATTCCTTATCTATTGTCAGAAAATTTGGTGACTATTATCTCCAAAATAACTCTCAAAGTTCTGTCTCTCCTGCCTCATTTCAGTTGTCACAACTCTAAGTCAAGCTCTTAGCTCTGTTTGCTGAACTTCTGAGCTCCTGCAATAAGCTCCCAACCACTGTTCTAGGAAGCACTATTTTTTTCAAGCCTTGCAATGAATTCTCCTTAACTGCCAGCAAGCAGTGTTTCTAAAGAGATGCTTGATTATGTTAGTCTCCTTTTTCAAAACTTTGAATAACCCCTTGTTTCCATGTTGAATCCTAACCTCATGTCATGGAATATCTTTTCTCTTCTTTTCTTTTCCTTTCTCTTTTCTTTTCTCTTTTCTTTTCTGTACTTTTCTTTTCTTTTCTTTTTCTTCTGACCTGGATGGCCTCCCTTTTTAGTAGGGGTCAGAAATCTCATGTGCCTTCAGGAACCAGGGAAGAGATGTAGATTAGCCTAGTGGCTAAATGAGCCTAGTGGAGGCCATGCCCCATTTCTTTCGGGCCACTGCTCCTTAGTGCTGTCTGAAGGTGAACAGCCAGCCTTTGCCTTTATCATCACCGGGTACTCCCATTATTAAATATGCAAGGCCAGTTCTAATACTGGTTTCCTTTCATAGCTTTCTTTGAACACCCCTTCCTCCATGTCCCACCCAAGGTCAAATTAAATGCTCCCTCATCAGTGTCCAGAACAGTCCATTTATATTCTTATGATATTTTTTATCACCATGTATTTTAGTTATCATTTGACATGTCTGGCTTTCTTCCTGAAAGGTGATCTCTATGAAGGCAAGGAGTATGACATTTATTTTGTGTAATTTTCAAGGCTGAAGTGCTGCATATATGAGAAATTAATTGACATTTGAAGATCAGAAAGTAAGAATATAAACAAAAGGCTTCATGGACTGAAAAGAAAAGGGTGTGCTAATTCAGCCTGACCATCGAGGGGGATGATCAATGCTTCACTCAGGAGATGATTTTTCAAATTAATCTTAAAGAGCAAATAGGAATTTTCAGATAGAAGATGAAGAGGTTAAGAATGAAAGTGAAAGTGAAAGAAAGGAAGTCTGCACTCAGGAAACAAACATTTGCATACTCATTTAGAGTGTGGTTTATGCTGGGAATAGAAGACTGTCTACAGTGGTAACATGCATAGAAACAGGTGAGGTGGAGATTAGTCAGGCACTTGGATTGTAGGCTAAGTTCAAAAGGATATGTACACTGTAAATGTCAGTGAAAGGTCTTGGGATTTTATCTAATGGGATGTAGGAAGTTAGGTGCATTTTTAAAGTGGAATACTGGAAGGATTTATTTTAAATTGGTTATTTAGAAAAAATGAGGTTTTTTCAACTCTGCAAAGAATAGCTTGGAAGACAGAAAGATTGGCTGGAGAGAGGATGTACTTGAGAAAGTTGCTGAAACTGTACAGATATAAAGAATTAAGCACTAAATTTGAAGAGTGAGCCATCAGAGAGCCCCAGATGGTGAACATACAGAGCTTGCAGTTTGTGAATTCTCCTGTCTTGCCAAAGCAGACAAGACTTTTCCAGATTTCTTTTCTGGCTAGAAAGCTCTGCTCCACCCATATGCTCACACTGGATTCATTCTCCAACACACAGAGGCATTTCACTGCTGGGAGGAAGCTTCCCTTGATAAACCCACTTCCTTGACCCTCAATCTCTACTCCCAGTCCTCTGTATCCTCCTAATCCTTCTCTGCACTCCAGTAGCACATGCACTCTACAGTATGTATCTCTGCATTCCAGTAGCGTGTGCGCTCTACAGTATGTATCTCTGGTAATCCTTTGTTCTTCATGAGGCTGTGAGCATTTTGACAAAAGTGCCTGTGATTTGTCTTGTATCTCTTTTTAATACCAAGCATTGGAGGCAGCAGTAGAGCTTTACTGAATTAATAAATAAAAGAAGGACAGATAAAGTCATTGTGGTAAATATGAGATCCCGATTGTTAATATAACTGGAATTATTACTTTATCTTGAATCTTTCAAGCTTTGACTGCCTTTCTGCTGTTTTGCCTCAATTATTTGAGATAATGTTTTCTTTAATGACTAAGTGTGTACCAAATGGATTGTTAATTTTTATTTAATAAAACATATTATGTTTTAAGTGCCACATCATCAAAAACCTGATATAGATTCAGCTATGAAAATTTAATTAAATTTTCTCTCATAAAAGCTGTCTAAAATTTATTCTGTACAACGTAGCTGTATTATGAGGGCTTATGCTGATAATAGTGCTAAAGATTTTCAGTCAATTGAAGTATAAGAGAGGACAAAATGAACATTTAAGAAAATTAATTCATTATTGAATTAAAATTAAGGAAAAATGTACATTTTGCAAACAATTAACAGATATATCATATTCCACGTATTTCTTATTTCATATTTTTTCTTAACATCATGACTTTATCTATTTAAAGAGGACCAGTTGTATCATTTATGAACAACCCCTTGGCCTGAATTAACATCTTTTCTGTGGGTTTTATACAGTAACAAGTGAAATGAGTACCATTTTTCATATATCACTGTTTGGTACAGCTCTTGGTACTATCCAGCTAAAGACCATTGAGGTCAATTTAATAATATCTAAGCTCTCTTAATAATTAAAGAAGTGCTTCTTATAGAACATTTTAACTAAAGAATGGACAGTGAAATACAGTCACCCTCAGTTGTTGAGGGAGGATAAATTATTTTAGTGTTTTAGAAAATGTGGGAGTTTGTAACCAAAGATTTAAAAATTCTTGCTGTCTGGGGGGTGAAAATGAAAAGGCATAGCCCAGAGGATTATTAAGAAAAAATACTCTGTATAATATTTTAATAATGGATATATATCATTATAGATTTGCCCAAATCCAGAGAGAATACATCACCAAGAGGGAACCTTAAGGTAAACTATGGCCTTTGGGTGATTATGATGTATCAATGTAGGTTCATCTTTGGTAAAAAATGTACCATTTTAGTGAGTGGTGATAATGGGAGAGGCCACAAATGTGTTTGGGGCAGGGGATAATTGGGAAATCTCTGTACTTTCTGCTTAATTTTGTTAGAAACCTAAAACTATTCAAGGAAATAATCTTAAATAATGATTACTGGCATTATTTTTCATAATGCCAGTGCTTAGAACATGTTTTTTGTCTTCCCATCTGTTGCCAGTCAATTTGCTGTCCTCAGTCTGATAGGCAGGAAGTGCCTCTCTGATGGACAAGGTAAGGTCATTTGATTGACAGGTCCATTTGTATAGCCATCCCTGTCAGTGTATATGTCCTTTCCCAGAATGCACACAGAAGAGCCTACAGGGCCAGGAGGCAGGGCAAAACAGTAATTTTATTTTAATGAGATTATGATGAGGTGTGTTTGGGCAGTTCTTAGTTTTGTTCAATTGCCCCTGTATTGTGATCTCGTTTGGCTTGGTCCCATAGACAAAGAAGTTATCTCCCTGCCAAGTCTTTGTTGTCTTTACATGGGACCCCCTAACAGGGCAGTGTTTTGGCTTTTTTTTTTTTTCCTTGCACCTTATCTTCCCTTTCCCCAGCTGCTCATGTCTTTCTACCTAACATAGCTACCCAGATTAACACTGAAATAACTGTTAACTTTGAGTTATGTGGTGATACTGAAAAGACAAAAAATGAGAATATGAAAAAAAAAGGCCTCTGGAGATAGAGCATTTCAAAGTGTTTGACAGAAAGGGAGCATACAATATCATTTTAATATTTAAACCAAAACAGAGGCAAACTTCAAGTAAAAAATTACACAGAAGAAGGTTTCACAGAAGAGGGGGTCTGTTTTCCTCAAACTCTGTATTCATTCCGTTAGGGAATCTTGTTGGCTTCAGAAACAAGAAAAAAGTAAAGTGAGGATCCAATCACTTCTCATCTGAATGTTCAGTATAATTGTGATAAGCAGGTCTCCCTGCTTTTCCTGTTGAGCCCCCAAAGTCAGCTGTCGTTATAACTTCAGTGAAGTATATTTAAAACCAGACCATGTTGCTTCTCTGTCCAAAGCTCATGAGTCCCTGTTTCTCTCTTGAATGACCTCTGAGGCCCTGGCTGACCGCATAGCCTCACATTTCTGACCTCCTCTCTTACAACTCCCACCTTACCTCAGCACCACTGGCCACCAGCCTTCTGTTATGCTTCAAAAATGCTAGGGATGCTTCAGGAACTCCTGTGGTTTGTATTGACTTTTTGTTGTCCTGCAGTGCTCTTTCCATAGATGTTCACATGTTTAACACCCTTGCTGCCTTCAAGTCTGCATAAATGTTACTTTCCCAATGAAGTCTACCCTAGCTTACTGGATTTCTTTAGTCACCTTAAATTATTAATATACTAAATAGTGCATTTGTTATATTTACTATTTTCTATCTCTCTCTTCAGTAGTCTATAATTTATCATAATGGCACGGGTATTGGTATGCTATATTCAATACTGAGAATCCCAGAATCTGGAACATTATTTAGCACATAACAGGTATACTGTAAATAACTGAGAATTGATGGATAAAGAATAATTTGAGATTTTAGATTTAAAAGAAATGCTGAGCAGATGAATTAAAGAGAAAAGATAGATCCATGGATCATTGTAAAATTAAATAAACCTAAGAATAAGGAAAAAAAAAAGCCTAGAAAGCTTGATAGTGAAAAATTTTGTATGAAAATAATAATTTTGTCTCTGTATTTCTTTCCTACAATTAGTGTTTTTAGGAGACAATCAATCTTTATGCTCAAAGCTCTGAGTCAAAATGCTCTGGAATCTAAATTTCTATCATTATTCAGGTAGTAGTCATATATAAATGCAGAGTAAAAACATAAGTTTCTTAAGCCTGGGTTAGTTTTTCTCTTGCAAAACCCTTCTGAAATCAATACTAATCAAATGTATGCATTATCAAAATGAAAGTGAAATACAAGAATGAGTAATAATTGTAGTTCAGGAAATGGCAAATCATAGCTAGAATGCAATAAAAAGAAAACCAATGATTAGAGGAAAGCAGTGGATTTGGAAAACCAAATGGCTCAAATTAGCATGAGAGAGACAAGAATTCCAACAGCTTTTATGACAAGGAGACTGAGAAACCTTAATATTATAGTGAAAATATATGTAAATTTTGTCAATGAAAAACTGGGAGGACATAAAAAATCTCTGAGAAAGACTAACAAACCATATAGAAAAGACCAAAAATGTGGAGCAAAATCTGGACATGATATTTTCAGTTGGCATCGGTGTTTAAGGAAAACATACCCATCAGCATTTGTTGTGCTCATCTCTTTCAGGTTTCTACAATGTAGTTATATGAAATTATACACTATTTTCTATTGATGTGACCACATTACCATGTTTGGTAGAAAGATCTGTTTAAATTATCATAATATTGGAGATGCTATTTAGTCTGTATTAAATTTATATTATCAGTACTTATACAAGCACATTAACTTATAGGTGAGATAGTTCATTTCTAAAATAAAACATGAAACTGTTATATCTCTTAAATCTCAGTGCTGGATCAGGAGATACAGTTTTGTGTAGATAGAATAATTTCTTCATCCTTTATAGTAGTGTGGTGTCAATATGTTTGTTTAAAGACAATGATTCAAGATGAAAATGTTAAGAATATACTTAAAGGGATTCATTAGAACTAAAAAGTAATATAACACAAAATGGGCAATAGAAGATCAGGTTTATCAGTCGAAATAAACTCATTGAACAGCCCTCTTTTAATACAGGGTAACAGAACACATCTAAGTCTTATAAAATACATCTGAGTCTCAGAAAAACTAAAAATAGACACAATTAATGGTTAACATGAAATACACTTATAGCATCTGAAAAGTACATTACATTCGTTTCTAGTTTGTGGGATTTCAAATGATTTCATTGAGTTTTATAAAAATTTGTATGTTTCTATATTTATAGCCAGGAAAAAATAACAAAATTATTGATTTTAAATTAGTCTTTCAGTTCCCAAAACTTTAAAATCATAGGCTTTTCTAAGAAGTGACTAAATGGACGAGAGAGGGTAAGATGGCAGCATAACTAGAGTGGTGGAAATCTCCTCCCAAAACCATATATATTTTTAAAATACAGCAAATACAACTATTACTCAAAGAATGACCAGAAGTTACAGTACACCAGCCAGTCTAATCTGTGAGAATCTGACATCTCATGGAAAAGAATAAGGTACAAAGCACTCCCCCCCCACCCCAGCTCCCCGACGGGAGGAAAAGAATCAGAGTGGGGAGCGAGTAGAAGCACAGGACTGCTAAATAACCAGCCCTAGTAATCTCCCCTGGGAGCACAGACACACATTGCATGGTGCTCTGGATATTAGAGGAATGGAAAAGAAAAATCAGAGACTAAGATTATGAACAGGTTCCCACATCCGGCTGCACTGGGACAAAAGAAAAGCAGATGCTTTAAAGTCTTAAAGGGACAAGGGTTTAACAGGTGGACAAAATAGTGCTGGCACAGTCAGCTCAGCAGGCTGGAAACTTTAAGAAGCTGAAGGTGCCCTATCCCCCTGGTTGGCAATGCAGCTCCGAGGCCCCACACCACAATAAGCAACCTGCTATTCCTTCATCCCCACAGGCACCTGTGAACAAACCAGCTGTCCCTGCCATTGCTACAGACCAGCTGGAGAGCAGCCCCACCTACAGCAACCACACAGCTTAACACAGAGGCTTCTCCCTGCATGTGGCTAACTGGCCCAGACTCAGAGGCTACTTGCTGTGCATGGTTGACTGGCACAGAGTGGACATGGGCACGGAGACCAGGAGGCACAAAGGGACTTTGTTCTCATGGCAGAACACACCCACTTGCCTATGACCCCTGCCAGTGCCCTAGACCAAGCCAAGGGGTGTCCCGCCCATAGAAGCTCGGTATTAACCCAGAGGCTGCTCCCTATGTGCGGTTAACTGGCACAGAGAACGGAGACAGGCAAGGTAACTGGCAAGCAGGAAGGGATGCTGTTCTGACAGCTGACACATGTGCCACTCTCCAGCAACCACTCCCATCACCATGAAAAGGCAGAAGAACCATGTTCAATCCCAAGTCCCTCAAACACCAGAAAGAGGGCTTGGTGAAACTGACATCACCAATCTTCCTGAAAAAGAATTCAAAATAAAAGTCATAAGCCTGCTTAGGGAGCTACAGAAAAATATTCAACAGCTAAGGGATGGATTCCAGAGGGAGATAACAGAAATGAAACAAACAATGGAAGAATTTAAGAGCACACTAGATGAGGTGGAGGACACTGTTAATGGATTAGAAATAAGAGAACAGGAATATAGAGAAGCAGAGTGGAGAGAGAAAAAGGATCTCTAGAAATGAAAGAATATTAAGAGAACTGTGTGACAAATGTAAACAGAGCAACGTTTGCATTATAGGGGTACCAGAAGAAGGAGAGAGAGAGAAGAAGGAGATAGAAAGTATCTTTGAAGAAATAATTGCTGAAAACTTGCCCAAACTGGGGAATAACATAGTCTTTCAGGCCATGGAAGTCTGCAGATCTCCCAACACAAGCAACCCATGGAGGACAACATCAAGACATATAATAATTAAAATGGCAAAGATCAAAGACAAGGACAAAGTATTAAAAGCAGCCAGAGAGAGAAAAAAGGTCACCTTTAAAGGAAAACCCATCAGGCTATCATCAGACTTCTCAGCAGAAACCTTACAGGCCAGAAGGGAGTGGCATGATATATTCAATGCAATAAAACAGAAGGGCCTTGAACCAAGAATACTGTATCCAGCAAGACTATCATTTAAATTTGAAGGTAGGATTAAACAATTACCATATAAGCAAAAGCTGAGGGAATTTACCTCCCACAAACTGTCTCTATAGTATATTTTAAAGTGACTGCTCTAGATGGAAGTATGCCTAAGGCTAAATAGCTGTCACCAGAGAAAATAAAACCAAAGCAATGGAAGTAGACCAACTAAATGCAAAATTAAATCAGCTCTCCACAAAGTCAATCATAGGGTACACAAAGAGTACAAAATAAAACACCTAACATACAAAGAATGGAGGAGGAAGAAAAAGAAGGGAGAGAAATAAAGAATCATCAGACTGTGTTTATAATAGCATAATAAGTGACTTAAGTTAGATGGTTAGATAGTAAAGAAGCTTTGCTTGAACCCTTGGTAACCACGAATAAAAAGCCTGCAATGGCAATCAGTACATATCTATCAATAATCACCCTAAATGTAAATAGTATGAATGCAACAATCAAAAGACACAGTTACAGAATGGATAAAAAAGCAAACACTTGGAGAGATTCAAGATAGTGGCATGAGAGGTGAGACGGAGAATTCCTCCCAAAACCACAAATAGTATGAAAATATAGTTAATTGCTACAGCTAACCCTAAAACAGCAACAGGAAAGAAGGCTGAAACAGACTGCATGCAGATCTCACTAACAGAGCAGACCTCATGAACACAGGGTAACGTACAAAAGCCTTTATCACATGAGACCAAAGCCCTTCCCCCACCCCAGCTCACAGGTGGAAGAAAGACAAATGGAGCAGGGAAGGAGGTGGAAGCCTAGAACTGCTGAACACCATGTTCTGGAGGTCTGCTCTGGGAGCAGAAACCTACACTGTGTGGTGCTCTGGATGTTGGGGAGCTCAGACAGGTTGAGTGCTTGATAGACTGCAGCCATTTGTGGAGTAGGGTATCCACACCTGGCTGCTCTGGGACACAGGAAAGGCAGGCAGTTTGAGAGGCTTCCTAGCAGCACAAGGGCTGCTGAATGAGTGGGGTTTGCATGGAGATTGCTGCGTGGGGGAGTAGAGAGCTGGACAAGGTTGTCTGGGCCTGCTCTGTCCAGCTGGTTGAGAAATTTGAGGAACTTCAGGCGCCCCATCCCCCTGGCTGCCTACTCAGCTCCAAGGTCTCCCACTGTGACATGCAGCCCGCTGCGCCTTCCTCCCAGCCTGCCAGCACCAGTTTGTAAACTGGCAATCACTGCGCTGGCATCAGGCCAGCCAGAAGGAGGCTCAGCCTACAGCAGCTATAGACGCCAAGTAAAGAGGCTTAAACCTGTGTGTGCTTGGCCCACTGGCTCTGACACTTGGGATAAGCACCACAGACGGGAATCAGAAAACTGATCATTCCCCCCCACAGGCAGCAGCTCCACTCCCCTAAGGCCCCCAGCCTCACTCCAGGGGCTGAGCAGCTCCAGAGACTGGAGCTTCTGGGAACTAGTGGGCACCCACCATGCAGAAATGTGAAACGTCAAAAGAACATGGTTCAGACCAAAATCTCACAAACCCCAGTAAAAGGGCCTAATGAAACTGAACTCACCAATCTGCCTGAAAGACGGTTCAAAATAAAAATCATGAACATGCTTATGGAGGTACAAAAAAATACTCAAGAACTCAGGAATAAATTTAAGTCAGAGATTCAATCATTAAGAAATTCCATATCTGAAATGAAGCATACAATGGAGGGATTTAAAAGCAGATTAGATGTAGTAGAAGAGATAGTAAATGGAATAGAAATTAGAGAAGAGGAATACAAAGAAGCTGAGGCACAAAGAGAAAAAAGTACCTCTAAGAATGAATATTGACTCGTGACTTTTCCTGAAAGGGAGTTCAAAATAAAAATAAACAACATCCTAATGTAGGTAAGGAAAGACATCCAAGACTTCACAAATGAATTCAGGTCAGAGATCCAATCGTTAAAGAACAGGATGGAGGGTATTAAAAGCAGGTTGGATACTGTAGAGGAGACAATAAATGAAATAGAAACTAGAGAAGAGGAATACAAAGAAGCTGAGGCACATAGAGAAAAAAGGATCTCTAAAAATGAAAGAATATTGAGAGAACTGTGTGACCAATTCAAGCGGAACAATATTCGCATTATAGGGATACCAGAAGAAGAAGAAGAGAGAGAAAGGTATAGAAAGTGTCTTTGAGGAGGTAGTTGCTGAAAACTTCCCCAATCTTGGGAAGGAGATAGTCTCTCAGGCCATGGAGATCCACAGATCCCCCTACACAAGGGACCCAAGGAAGACAACACCAAGACACATAGTAATTAAAATGGGAAAGATCAAGGGTAAGGACAGACTGTTAAAAGCAGCCAGAGGCAGAAATAAGATCACATAGAAAGGAAAGCCCATCAGACTAACAACAGACTTCTCAGCAGAAACCTTACAGGCCAGAAGGGAGTGGCATTATGTATGTAATGCCATAAAGCAGAAGGGCCTGGAACCAAGATTACTTTATCTGGTGAGATTATCATTTAAATTTGAAGGAGGAATTAAACAATTTCCAGATAAGCAAAAGCTGAGAAAGTTTACTTCCCACAAACCATCTCTGCACTCTATTTTGGAGGGACTGCTAAAGATGGAAGTGTTCCTAGGGTTGGATGGCTGCCACCAGAGGTAGTAAAATCATGGTAGGGAGTGTGGAGCAGCTGATTGTGAGGCAAATGCAAAATTAAATTGACTATCCCCAAAGCCAATCAAGGGATAGAGAAAAAGTATAGAATCTGATACCTAGTATATCAAGAATGAAGGAGGAAGAAAAAGGAGGAGGAATAGAAAAGAATCTTTAGATTGTGTTTGTAACAGCACAGTAAGTGAGTTAAGTTAGACTCTTAGATAGTAAGGAAAGTAACCTGGAACCTTTGGTAACCACGAGTCTAAAGCCTGAAATGGAAATAAGTACATACCTATCGATAATCACCCTAAATGTAAATGGACTGAATGCACCAATCAAAAGACATAGAGTCACTGAATGGATAAAAAAACAAGACCCATCTATATGCTGCTTACAAACGACTCACTTCAAACCCAAAGACATGCACAGACTAAAAGTCAAGGGATGGAAAAAGATATCTCATGCAAACAATAGGGAGAAAAAAGCAGGTGTTGCAGTACTAGTATCAGAAAAAATAGACTTCAAAACAAAGAAAGTAACAAGAGATAAAGAAGGACACAACAAGAGGACGTAACCAATATAAATATATATGCAACTAACACAGGAGCACCAGCATATGTGAAACAAATGCTAACAGAACTAAAGGAGGAAATAGACTGCAATGCATTCATTTTAGGAGACTTCAACACCATTCACTCCCAAGGACAGATCCACCAGACAGAAAATAAGTAAGGATACAGAGGCACTGAACAACACACTAGAACAGATGGACCTAATAGATATCTATAGAACTCTTCACCAAAAAGCAACAGGATACACATTATTCTCAAGTGCAAATGGAACATTCTCCAGAATAGAGCACATACTAGGCCACAAAAAGGGCCTCAGTAAATTCCAAAAGATTGAAATCCTACCAACCAACTTTTCAGACCACAAAGGTATAAAACTAGAAATAAATTGTACCAAGAAAGCAAAAAGGCTCACAAACACATGGAGGCTTAACAACACACTTCTAAATAGTCAGTGGATCAACGACCAAATTAAAATGGAGATCCAGCAATATATGGAAATAAATAACAACAACACAAAGCCCCAACTACTGTGGGACACAGCGAAAGCAGTCTTAAGAAGAAAGTACACAGCAATCCAGGCTTATTTAAAGAAGGAAGAACAAACCCAAATGAATAGTCTAATGTCACAGTTATCAAAATTGGAAAAAGAACAAATGATGCCTAAAGTCAGCAGAAGGAGGGACATAATAAAGATCAGAGAAGAAATAAACAAAATTGAGAAGAATAAAACAATAGAAAAAATCAATGAAACCAAGAGCTGGTTCTTTTAGAAAATAAACAAAATAGAAAAGCCTCTAGCCAGACTTATTAAGAGAAAAAGAGAATCAACACACATCAACAGAATCAGAAATGAGAAAGGAAACATCACGATAGACCTAACAGAAATACAGAGAATTATTAGAGACTACTATGAAAACTTATATGCTAAGAAACTGGAAAATCTAGAAGAAATGGACAACTTCCTAGAAAAATACAACCTTCCAAGACTGACCAAGGAAGAAACACAAAATCTAAACAAACCAATTACCAGCAAAGAAATTGAAGCGGTAATCAATAAAGTACCTACGAAAAAACCCCTGGGCCAGATGGATTTACCTCGGAATTTTATCAGACATGCAGAGAAGATATAATTCCCATTCTCCTTAACGTTTTCTAAAAAGTAGAAGAGGAGGGAATACTCCAAAACTCATTCTATAAAGCCAACATCATCCTAATACCAAAACCAGGCAAAGACCCCACCAAAAAAGAAAATTACAGACCAATTTCCCTGATGAACGTAGATGCAAAAATACTCAATAAAATATTAGCAAACTGAATTCCAAAATATATCAAAAGGATCATACACCATGACCAAGTGGGATTCATCCGAGGGATGCAAGGATAGTACAATATTCGAAAATCCATCAACATCATCCACCACATCAACAAAAAGAAAGACAAAAACCACATGAACATCTCCATAGATGCTGAAAAAGAATTTGACAAAATTCAACATCTATTCATGATAAAAACTCTCAGCAAAATCGGTATAGAGGGCAAGTACCTCAACATAAGAAGGCCATATATGATAAACCCACAGCCAACATCATACTTAACAGCGAGAAGCTGAAAGCTTTTCCTCAGAGATCAGGAACAAGACAGGGATGCCCACTCTCCCTACTGTTATTTAATTTAGTACTGGAGGTCCTAGCCACGGCAATTAGACAAAACAAAGAAATACAAGGAATCCAGATTGGTAAAGAAGAAGTTAAACTGTCACTGTTTGCAGATGACATGATATTGTACATAAAAAACCCTGAAGACTCCACTCCAAAACTACTAGAACTGATTGGAATACAGTAAAGTTGCAGGATACAAAATTAACAAACAGAAATCTGAGACTTTCATATACACTAACAATCAACTAATACAAACAGAAATCAGGAAAACAATTCCATTCACAATTGCATCAAAAAGAATAAAATACATAGGAATAAACCTAACCAAAGAAGTGCAAGACCTATACCCTGAAAACTACAAGACACTCTTAAGAGAAATTAAAGAGGACGCTAACAAATGGAAACTCATCCCATGCTCTTGGCTAGGAAGAATTAATATCGTCAAAATGGCCACCCTGCCCAAAGCAATATACAGATTTGATGCAATCCCTATCAAATTACCAACAACATTCTTCAATGAACTGGAACAAATAATTCAAAAATTCATATGGAGACACCAAAGACCCTGAATAGCCAAAGCAATCCTGAGAAAGAAGAATCAAGTGGCGGGGATCTCACTCCCCAACTTCAAGCTCTTCTACAAAGCCATAGTAATCAAGACAATTTGGTACTGGCACAAGAACAGAGCCACAGACCAGTGAAGCAGATTAGAGACTCCAAACATTAACCCAAACATATATGGTCAATTAATATTCGATAAAGTAGCCATGGACATACAATGGGGAAATGACAGTCTCTTCAACAGATGGTACTGGCAGAACTGGACAGCTACATGTAAGAGAATGAAACTGGATCACTGTCTTACTCCATACACAGAAGTAAATTCAAAGTGGATCAAAGACCTGAATGTAAGTCATGAAACTATAAAACTCTTAGAAAAAAACATAGGCAAAAATATCTTTGATGTGAACATTAGTGACTTCTTCATGAATATATCTCCCCAGGCAAGGAAAAAAAAGAGAAAATGAACAAGTGGGACTATATCAAGCTGAAAAGCTTCTGTACAGCAAAAGACACCATCAAAAGAACAAAAAGGAACCCTACAGTATGGGAGAATATTTTCGTAAATGACAGATCTGATAAAGGCTTGACATCCAAAATATATAAAGAACTCATGCTCCTCAGCAAACAAAAAGCAAATAATCCAATTAAATATGGGCAGAGGAGCTGAACAGACAGTTCTCCAAAGAAGAAATTCAGATGGCCAACAGACACATGAAAAGATGCTCCGCATTGCTAGTTATCAGAAAAATGAAATTAAAACCACAATGAGATATCATCTCACCCCAGTAAGGATGGCTACCATCCAAAAGACAAACAACAACAAATGTTGGCGAGGTTGCGGAGAAAGGGGAACCTTCCTACACTGCTGGTGGGAATGTAAATTAGTTCAACCTTTGTGGAAAGCAGTATGGAGGTTCCTCAAAATGCTCAAAATAAACTTACCATTTGACCCAGGATTTCCACTTCTAGGAATTTACCCTAAGGATGCAGCACTCCAGTTTGAAAAAGACAGATGCACCCCTATGTTTATCACAGCACTATTTACAATAGCCACGAAATGGAAGCAACCTAAATGTCCATCAGTAGATGAATGGATAAAGAAGAAGTAGTATATATACAGAATGGAATATTTTTCAGCCATAAGAAGAAAACAAATCCTACGATTTGCAACAACATGGATGGAGCTACAGGATATTATGCTCAGTGAAATAAGTCAAGCGGAGATAAACAAGTACCAAATGATTTCACTCATCTGTGGTGTATAAGAACAAAAGAAAAACTGAAGGAACCAAAGAGCAGCAGAATCATAGAACCCAAGAATGTACTAAAAGTTACCAAAGGGAAAGAGACTGGGGAGAATGGGAGGGTAGGGAGGGATAATGGCAGGGAAGAAGATAGGGGTATTATGATTAGCATGTATATTGTGAGGGGTGGGGGAAAGGGGAGGGATTTGCAACACAGAGAAGACAAGTTGTGATTCTACAACATCTTACTATGCTGATGGACAGTGACTGTAATGGGGTTTGTGGGGGGACTTAGGGTAGGGGAGGGCCTAGTAAACATAAATAAAAAAAATAAATTAAAACAAAAAGGAATGAATATTGAGAGAACCATGTGTCCACTCCAAATGGAACAATATTCATATTATAGGGGTACCAGATGAAGAAGAGAGGGAAAAATGGATGGAAAGTGTCATTGAGGAGATAATTGCTGAAAACTTCTCAAATCTGGGGAAGGTGAAGGTGCACAGATCTCTCAACACCAAGGACACAGGGAAGAGCATATCAAGACATATAATAACTAAAATGACACAGATCAAGGATAAAGACAGACTTTTAAAAGCACCTAGAGAGAGGAAAACTATCACACACAAAGGAAAACCCATCAGGCTATCATCAGACATCTCAACAGAAACTTTACAGGCCAGAAGGGAGGGGCATGATATATTTAAGACAAAGCAGAAGGGCCTTGAACCAAGACTACTATACCCAGCAATGTTATCATTCAAACTTGTAGGATGGATTAAACAATTTTCAGATAAGAAACAGTCGAGAGAATTTACCTCCCGCAAACTACCTCTACAGTGCATTTTGGAGGGCCTCCTACAGATGGAAGTATTCCTAAGGCTAAAGAGATGTCACCCAAGGGATAGACAAAGAGCACAGAATATTTTTCATAACATACAAAGAATGGAGGAGGAAGAAAAGGAGGGAAAAAAAAGAAGAAGAACCTTTCATTTGTGTTTGTAATAGCACACGAAGTGAGTTAAATTAGACTGTTAGATAGTAAGGGAATTACCCTTGAACCTTTGGTAACCAGGAATCTAAAGCCTGCAATGGTAATAAGTACATACCTGTCAATAACCACCCTAAATGTTATTAATGTACCAATCAAAAGACATAGAGTCACTGAATGCATTAAAAAATAGGACCTGTCTATACACTGCATACAAGAGACTCACTTCACACCCAAACACATACACAGACTGAAAGTAAAGGAATAGAAAAAGATATTTCATGCAACTAACAGGGAGAAATGCAGGAGTTGCAGTACTTGTTTCAGACAAAATAGACTTCAAAACAAAAAGAGTCACGAGAGACAAAGAAGGACATAATATAATGATAAAGGTGTCAGTCCAGCAAGAGGATATAACCATTTTAAATGTCTATGCACCCAACACTGGATCACCTACATATGTGAAACAAATACTAACAGAATTAAAAGGGGAAATAGAATTAAATGCATTCATTTTAGGAGACTTCAACACACCTCTTACTTCAAAGGACTGATCAGCCAGACAAAAAATAAGTAAAGAGACAGAGACACTGAACAACGTATTAGACTAGATGGACCTAATGGACATTTACAGAACACTCCATCCAAACGCAACAGGATACACATTCTTCTCAAGTGCACACGAAACATTTTCAAGAATAGATAATATACTAGGCCACAAAAAGAGCCTCAGTAAATTCAAAAAGGTTGAAATTGTATGAACCAGCTTCTCAGATTACAAAAGTACGAAACTAGAAATAAATTACACAAAGAAAATGAAAAATCCCATGAACACATGGAGGCTTAATAACATGCTCCTGAGCAATCAATGGATCAATGACCAAATAAAAACAGAGATCAAGCAATATATGGAGACAAATGACAACAATTCAACAACACAAAATCTATGGGATGCAGAGAAGGCCATGCTAAGAGGAAAATATATTTCAATACAGGCCTACCTCAGGAAAGAAGAACAATCCCAAATGAACAGCCTCAATTCACAATTGATGAAACAGGAAAAACAAATGACAGCAAATGAGGCCCAATGTCAGTAGAAGGCAGGACATAATAAAGACTAAAGCAGAAATAAATAAAATTGAGGAGAATAAACAATAGAGAGAATCAATGAGAGCAGGAGCTAGTTCTTTGAGAAAATAAACAGAATAGATAAATCTCTAGGCAGAGTTATCAAGAAAAAGAGAGAGTCTGCATACATAAGCAGAATCAGAAATGACAAAGGGAAAATCCCTACAGACACCACAGAAATACAAAGAATTATGAGAGAATACTATGAAAAATTATATGCTAAAAAACTGGATAACTAGAAGAAATGGACAGCTTTCTAGAAAAATAAAACTTTCCAAGGTTGACCCAGGAAGAAACATAAAATCTGAATAGACCAATTACAAGCAAGGAAATTGAATTGGTAAACGAAAACTACCTAAGAAGAAAACTCCTGAAACATTTGGTTTCACTGCTGAATATTATCAAACATTTAGTGAAGACCTAATACCCATCCTCCTTAAAGTTTTCCAAAAAGTGGAAGAGGAGTGAATACTCCCAAACTCATTCTATGAGGCCAACACCACTTTTAGTACCAAAACCAGGCAAAGACAACAGAAAAAAAGAAAATTAAAGACCAATATCCCTTATGAAAAAAGATGCAAAAATACTCAACAAAATATTAGCACACCGAATTCAAAAATACATAAAAAAGATCATCGTGATCAACTGGCATTCATCTCAGGGATGCAGGATGGTACAACATTTGAAAATCCATCAACATCATTAATCATATCAACAAAAAGAAGAGAAAAGAAACACATGGTCATCTCCAAAGATGCTGAAAAAGCAGTTCACAAAATTGAACATCCATTCTTGATAAAAACTGTTAACATAATATGTATAGAGGACAAGTACCTCAACATAATAAAGGCCATATATGACAAACCCACAGCCAACATTATACTTAACAGCAAGAAGCTGAAAGCTTTCCTTTAAGATCGGGCCCAAGATAAGGATGCCTACTCTCCCCACTTTTATTCAACATAGTTCTGGAGGTCCTAGCCACAGAAATCAGAAAATACACAAATAAAATGCATCCAGATTGGGAAGGAAGATGTAAAACTGTCCCTGTTTGCAGATGACATAATATTGTATATAAAAAGCCCTTAAGTATCCACTCCAAAATTACTAGATCTAATATCTGAATTCAGCAAAGCTGTTGGATACCAAATTAATACACAGAAGTCTGTTGCATTCCTATACACTAATGATGAACAAGCAGAAAGAGAAATCAGGAAAACAATTCCATTCACAATTGCATCAAAAAGCATAAAATACCTAGGAATAAACTTAACCAAGGAAGTGAAAAACTTATATTCTGAAAACTACAATACACACATGCAAGAAATTAAAGAAGAAACCAAAACATGGAAACAAATCCTGTGCTCATGTATAGGAAGAATTAATATTGTCAAAACGGCCATCCTCCCCAAAGTAATCTACAGATTCAATGCAATCCCTATCAAAGTACTGTTCTGCAATGAACTAGAGCAAATAGTTCTAATATTAATATGGAACCACAAAAGATGCTGAATAGCCAAAGCAATCCTGAGAAGGAATAATAAAGCAGGAGGAATGATGCTCCCTGACTTCAAGCTCTACTACAAAGCCACAGTATTCAAGACAATTTGGTACTGGCACAAGAACAGAGCCACAGACCAATGGAACAGATTACAGAGTCCAGATATAAACCCAAGCATATATGGTCAATTAATATGTGATAAAGGAGCCATGGATATACAATGGGCAAATGACAGCCTCTTCAACAGGTGGTGTGGGCAAAAATGGACAGCTACATATAAGACAATGAAACTGAATTACTGTCTAACCCCATACACAAATGTAAACTCAAAATGGATCAAAGACCTGAATGTAAGTCAAGAAACCATAAAATTCTTAGAAAAAAATATAGGCAAAAGTCTCTTTTATATAAACATGTGTAAGTTCGTCATGAACCTATCTTCCTCAGGAAGGGAAACAAAAGCAAAATGAACAAAGGGGACTATATCAAACTAAAAATCTTCTGTAGAGGAAAGGATGCCATCACTAGAACAAAAAGACATCCTACAGTATGGGAGAATATATTTTTAAATGATACATCCGATAAGGGGTTGACATCCAAATTTCACAAAGAGCTCATGCATCTCAACAAACAAAAGCACATAACCTAATTAAAAAATGGGCAGAGGCACTGAACAGACACTTTTCCAAAGAATAAATTCATATGGTGAACAGGCACATGAAAAGGTGCTCCACATCACTAATCATGAGAGAAATGCATATTAAAACCACAAAGAGATATCACCTCACACCAGTTAGGATGACCAACATCCAAAAGACAAAGAACAACTAATGTTGGCGAGGATGTGGAAAAAGGGGAAGCCTCCTACACTGCTAGTGGAAATTTAAACTAGATCAACCATTTTGGAAAGCTGTATGGAGGTCCTCAAAAAGCTCAAAATAGAACTACTGTTTGACCCAGGAATTCCACTCCTAGAAATTTATCCTAAGAATGCAGGAGCCTATTTTGAAAAAGACATATGCATCCCTATGTTTATTGCAGCACTATTTACAATAGCCAAGAAATGGAAGCAACCTAAGTGTCCATCAGTAAATGAATGGATAAAGAAGATGTGGTACATATGCACACTGGAATATTATTCAACCATAAAAAGAAAACAAAGCTACCCTTTGCAGTAACATGAATTGAGTTACAGGGTACTATGCTCAGTGAAATAAGCCAGGTGGAGAAAGACATGTATGAATTGATTTCACTCATCTGTGGAGTATAAGAACAGAGAAAAAACTGAAGGAACAAAACAGCAGCAGACTCACAAAACCCAAGGATGGACTAAGAGTTACAAAAGGGAGAGAGCCTAGGGAGGATGGGTGGGAAGGGATGGATAAGGGGGTAAATGGTCTTTACAATTAGCACACATAATGTAGGGGGGAAGGGGTCACAGGAAAGGCAGTATATACAGAGAAGACAAGTAATGATTCTATAGCTTCTTACTACACTGATATACAGTCACTGTATTGGGGTATGTGGTGGGGACTTGAAAATAGGGGGAGTCTAGTAACCATAATGTTTTTCATGTAATTTTACATTAATGATAGCAAAATAAAAATAAAATAAGTAAATTTTAAAAATGGGTATTGAGGGCAAGTACCTCAATAAAGGCCATATATGACATACCCACAGCAAACATCAAACTTAACAGTGAAAAGCTGAAAGCTTTTCCTTTAATATCAGTAACAAGGCAAGGATGTCCACTCTCCCTACTTTTATTCAATATAGTACTGGATGTCCTAGCCACTGCAATCAGACAACACAAAGAAATAAAAGGGATCCAGATTGGTAAGGAAGAAGTCAAACATTTCCTGTTTGAAGATGACATGATATTGTACATAAAAAAAACCTAAAGAATCCACTCCATAACTACTAGATCTAATACCTTAATTCAGCAAAGTTCCAGAATACAAAACTTATGCACAGCAATCTGTTGCATTTCTATACACTAACGATGAACTAGCAGAAAGAGAAATGAGGAAAACAATTCCATTCACAATTGCATCAAAAAGAATAAAATACCTAGGAATAAACCTAACCAAGGAAGTGAAAGACCTATACCCTGAAAACTATAAGACACTCCTAAGAGAAATTAAACAGGACACTAATAAATGGAAATTCATCCCATGCTCTGAGCTAGGAAGAATTAATACTGTCAAAAAGGCCATCATGCTAAGGCAATCTACAGATTCAATGCAATCCTTATGAAAATACAGACAGCATTTTTCAATGAACAAGAACAAATAGTTCTAAAATTCATATGGAATCACAAATGACCATGAATAGCCAAAGCAATCCTGAGAAGGAAGAATAAATCATGGGGGATCTTGCTTCCTAACAAGCTCTACTAAAACGTCACAGAAATCAAGACAATTTGGTACTGGCACAAGTCCAGACCCATAAACCAGTGGAACATAATAGAGAGTCCAGATATTATCTGAAGCATTAATATATGGTAAAGGAGCCATGGATATACAATGGGGTAATGACAACCATTTCAACAGCTGGTGTTGGCAAAACTGGACAGCTACATGTAAAAGAATGAAACTGGATTACTGTCTAACTACATAAAAGTAAACTAGAAATAAATCAAAGACCTGATTGTACATCGTGAAACCATAAAACTCTTAGAAAACATAGGTAGCACTCTGTTGAGTATAAACATGAGCAACTTTTTCATGTACATATCTCCCCAGGCAAGGGAAACAAAAGCCAAAATTAACAAGTGAGACTGTATCAAACCAAAAGCTTCTGTACAGCAAAATATACCATCAGTAGAACAAAAAGACATCCTATAGTATGGGAGAATGTATTCATAAATGATGTATCTAATAAGGGGTTGACATCCAAAGTGCATAAAGACCTCATATGCCTCAACAAACAAAATTCAGATAATCCAATTAAAATGTGGGCAGAGGTGCTGAACAGACACTTCTCTGAAGAAGAAATTCAGATAGTCAACAGGCACATGAAAAGATGCTCCACATCACTAATCATGAGAGAAATGCAGATTAAAACCACAATGAGATATCACCTCACACCAGTTAGGATGGCCAACATCCAAAAGACAGAAAACAACATATGTTGGCGAGGATGTGGAGAAAGGGGAACTCTCCTACACTGCTGGTGGGAATATAAACTTGTTCAACCATTGTGGAAAGCTGTATGGAGGTTCCTCAAAAAACTAAAAATAGAAATATCTTTTGACCCAGGAATTCCACTCCTAGGAATTTACCCTAAGAGTGTAGGAGCCCATTTTGAAAAAGACATATGCATCCCTATGTTTAATACAGCACTATTTACAGTAGCCAAGAAATGGAAACAACATAAGTCTCCATCAGATGAATGGATAAAGAAGATGTACATATGTGCAATGGAATATTATTCAGCCATAAAAAGAAAACAAATACTACCATTTGCAACAACATGGATGGAGCTACGGGGTATTATGCTCAGTGAAATAGGCCAGGCAAAGAAAGACAAGTACCAAATGATTTCACTCATCTGTGGAGTATAAGAACAAAGCAAAAACTGAAAGAACAAAACAGCAGCAGACTCACAGAACTCAAGAATGGACTAATACCAAAGGGAAAGGGACTGGGGAGGATGGGTGGGAAGGGAGGGATTAGAGGAATAAGGGGCATTACGATTAGCACACATAACATGGGGGTGAGGCACAGGGAAGGCAGTATAGTACAGAGAAGACAAGTAGTGATTCTATAGCATCTTATTACACTGATGGACAGTGAATGTAATGGGATATGTGGTGGCGACTTGATAATGGGTGAAATCTATTAACCACAATGTTACTCATGTGAATGTGTATTAATGATACCAAAATAAAAAAATAACTACATGAAATTTTATAGTGTATTTTCAATTGTCTGTCCTGTTCTCTAGTGGACGTATAAAAAGTAATACAAAAATTGTGCTGAAGGAATGTATTTTTCAATAATAATTGTCACCCAGTGTCTCAAGTGTGAAAACAATGGTATATACACGTTTTATATATATTAAAGAATGAGGTAAATTTTTCAAAAATTTATATCCAAGAACAAGAAAAGCAGTAATAGTTGTCAGAGATAATCATGTGAGGGTTCACAAAAAAATGTGAGAAAGCTTTTGCGTTTTAAAGGAAGAGAGGAATTTCTTAATCTGAGGAAGGGTAGAAGAATATTCAAAAACATGCCAAATGAATGTTTAAAAGCAGAATTCACAAGATGGAAGAACTGATATCAGTTAAGTACTTCACTAATAAGGAATTTTTCTCTTGCATCAAAAATAAAGTATTATTCACCTGGGCCCAGGTTTAATTTACTGCTAGGAAAGAAATTTAGGTACTATGCCTTAGCCAAAAAATATATGAGGACCATAGTGAGTTACCACTATTACTTAAATGAGTATACTACTGGCTAAAGTGGTATATGTGTTAGCCAAATAAAAAAAAATCTGTGCTTACCAACTGTTAATGTAAAGTAGGTAGACTTCATACATTGTTCGTGGAAGTGTAAAAAGGTACAACCAGTTTTGAAACCAGACTTTAATAGTAAGTTAGGCCATATTCTTAAATATTTGTTTCATAAAACATCCATGCAATTTGCTCTTACCTAAAATCATGAATGGGGAATCAGTATATTTCTGTGTTGTTTATATTGTTATTTCATTCATAAATGAATTATTTATGTTAAACATGTTAAAATTTATATGTAAATTGTTACCATTCCACAATATAGTTTATGTACAAGATATATGTGTAGCAGTGCTCATTTAAAAACCCCGAATAATCTGAAAATCTTATTTTACAGCATCTGTCCAAATGTGAATAATAAGTAACCTCAGATTTCAAAAATGACAATTGTTGAGTGATCTTCAAATCAGTTAGCTTGGAGCTAGTGAGTTAAGGAGTACTCAGCAAAGTGACTTTTTTTTTTAGGCTTTTCTGTTTTTGTAGATAATTATTTTTTATTGAAGGGTAGTTGACACACAGTATTACATTAGTTTCAGGTGTACAACACAGTGATTCAACATTTATATACATGATAATTCTAGCTACCAGCTATCACTGTACAAAGTTGTTACAATATTTTGACTGTATTCCTTATGCTATACATTACATCCTGGTTACTTATTTATTTTACAATTGGAAGTATGTACTTTTTTTTTTTTTGAGAGGGCATCTCTCATATTTATTGATCAAATGGTTGTTAACAACAATAAAATTCTGTATAGTGGAGACAATGCTCAATGCACAATCATTAATTCACACCAAGCCTAATTTTCATCAGTTTCCAATCTTCTGAAGCATAACGAACAAGTTCTTACATGGAGAACAAATTCTTACATAGTGAATAAGTTACATGGTGAACAGTACAAGGGCAGTCATCACAGAAACTTTCCGTTTTGCTCATGCATTATGAACTATAAACAATCAGTTCAAATGTAAATATTCATTTGATTTTTATACTTAATTTATATGTGGATACCACATTTATCTCTTTATTATTATTATTTTTAATAAAATGCTGAAGTGGTAGGTAGATACAAGATAAAGGTAGAAAATATAGTTTAGTGTTGTAAGAGAGCAAATGTAGATCATCAGGTGTGTGCCTGTAGACAATGTGTTAATCCAAGCTAGACAAGGGCAATAAAACATCCACAGATGCAGAAGATTTCTCTCAGAACAGTGGGGATGAGGTTCTCAGCCTCACCTCTGTTGATCCCCAATTTCTCACCTGATGGCCCCCCTGCGACTGTGCCTGTCTTAGGTTGCTCCTCCCTTGAGGAATCTTACCCGTCTCTGGCTAACCAGTCATCTTCCGGGGCGATACAGGGAAATGTAAAGTTGGTAAGTGAGAGAGAAGCCTTATTGTTTGAAAAGGTTAGCTTTTTACTTCTTTGCATATTTGTGCCCTGTGGCTTCTATGCCCAGCATTTGTCTTGAGGTATCTTTACCACTGGGAAGAATTATGATACTCGGTTAATTCGATATGAGGCACGAATTATATTTAAGGGTTGTAATTAGGAAGGAAGAAGAAAAGCTATAGAAGTAGCAGGTGGCAGAAAACTTGGGAAGATTGATTATTTCTTTGACATATCTTCTTGTAGAGTAACTTCAGGATGTATAGGTTTTAAGCTACTACTTAAATTGCGCACACACATTAACATAATAGGAGTATAGTTACATAACCAAAGCACACCTGTAATTACCAGCCATCTCCAGTGAAACCAAGAAAACCAGTTAGGCACCTTAGGCATTTGTGAAAACTTATCTATGATATAGTGGATATTGTCCAACTGTACTTGAACAGTCTGAGAGAAATCAGACAAATTAAAACAACCCATTCCTGGGGACTGTTCACATCCCATATGTTTTTTTAACAGTAAATAGTCTGTAGTTGTAAGATTTTGGAGAGCTACAATTTGCACTTCTCCTAATTCTTGGTTGAGTTCCAACAGTATAGATCCAGTCAAATTTGTTGTTTTACTGTATGCACAGGCCAACTTAGATATCTCCTTCTTCATTCCCATGGCAAGTCCAGGAACCGGTGGTATGAGTGCATCTACAGCTGTAGCAGCGCGTGGATCTTTGTTGGGGATTTTTGATGATCATCTTCTGGTATGAGTCTTCCAGAGAGTGCTGATGTTGGAAGTTCTTTTTCATATGGTGTATTAGTTCATTTTCGGGGTAGCCAAATTCTGCTTTGATCCTCTGTATAAACAAAAACAGACCCTTTGCCTACACTTTTATATGCCCTTTGTACCATTCTGTAGAACTCATTGGAGGTCACCACACAGGAACTGCTTTTATTTTTTTTTTGTTATCATTAATCTACACTTACATGAAGAATATTATGTTTACTAGGCTCTCCCCTATACCTGGTCCCCCCTATAAACCCCTTTACAGTCACTGTCCATCAGCATAGCAAAATGTTGTAGAATCACTACTTGTCTTCTCTGTGTTGTACAGCCACCTCTTTCTCCCACACCCCATGCTTTCTTATCTTAAAACCCCCATTCTTCTCCCCCCACCGAATGCCTTCCTACCCACCCATCCACCCCAGTCCCTTTCCCTTTCGTACCTGTTAGTCCATTCTTGAGTTTTGTGATTCTGCTGCTGTTTTGTTCCTTCAGTTATTCCTTTGCTCTTATACTCCACAGATGAGTGAAATCATTTGGTATTTCTCTTTCTCCGCTTGGCTTATTTCACTGAGCATAATACCCTCCAGCTCCAACCATGTTGCTGCAAATGGTAGGACTTGCCCTTTTCTTATGGCTGAGTAGTATTGCATTATGTATATGTACCACATCTTCTTTATCCATTCATCTATCGATGGACATTTAGGTTGCTTCCAATTCTTGGCTATTGTAAATAGTGCTGCGATAAACATAGGGGTGCATCTGTCTTTCTCAAACTTGAGTGCTGCGTCCATAGGGTAAATTCCCAGGAGTGGAATTCCTGGGTCAAATGGTAAGTTTGTTTTGAGCATTTTGATGTACCTCCATACTGCTTTCCACAATGGTTGAACTAATTTACATTCTCACCAGCAGTGTAGGAGTGTTCCCCTTTCTCCACAGCCTCACCAACATTTGTTGTTTGTCTTTTGGATGGCAGCCATCCTTACTGGTGTGAGGTGATACCTCATTGTAGTTTTAATTTGCATTTCTCTGATAATTAGCGTTGAGGAGCATCTTTTCATGTGTCTGCTGGCCATCTGTATTTCTTTTTTGGAGAACTGTCTGTCAGTTCCTCTGCCCATTTTTTAATTGGGTTATTTATTTTTTGTTTTTTGAGGCGTGTGAGCTTTTTATATATTCTGGACATCAAGCCTTTATCAAATCTGTCATTTACAAATATATTCTCCCATACTGTACGGTTCCTTTTTGTTCTATTGATGGTGTCTTTTGCTGTACAGAACCTTTCAAGCTTAATATAGTCCCACTTGTTCATTTTTGCTGTTGTTTTCCTTGCCCAGGGAGATATGTTCAAGAAGAGGTCACTCATGTTTATGTCTAAGCCGTTTTTGCCTATGTTTTTTTCCAGGACTTTAATGGTTTCATGACTTACATTCAGATATTTGATCCATTTTAAGTTTAATTTTGTATATGGGGTTAGACAATGGTCCAGTTTCATTCTCCTACATGTAGCTGTCCATTTTTGCCAGTACCATCTGTTGAAGAGACTGTCATTTCGCCATTGTATGTCCATGGCTCCTTTATCAAATATTAATTGACCATATATGTTTGGGTTAATGTCTGGATTCTCTAGTCTCTTCCATTGGTCTGTGGCTCTGTTCTTGTGCCAGTACCAATTTGTCTTGATTACTATGGCTTTACAGTAGAGCTTGAAGTTGGGGAGTGAGATTCCCCCTACTTTATTCTTCTTTCTCAGGATTGCTTAGGCTATTCGGGGTCTTTGGTGTTTCCATATGAATTTTTGAATTATTTGTTCCAGTTCATTGAAGAATGTTGCTGATATTTTCATAGGGATTGCATCAAATCTGTATATTGCTTTGGGCAGAATGGACATTTTGATGATATTAATTCTTCCTAGCCACGAGCATGGGTTGAGTTTCCATCTGTTAGTGTCCCCTTTAATTTCTCTTAAGAGTGACTTGTAGTTTTCAGAGTCTAAGTCTTTCACTTCTTTGTTTAGGTTTATTCCTAGGTATATTTTTTTTGATGCAATTGTGAATGGAGTTGTTTTCCTGATTTCTCTTTCTGTTGGGTCATTGTTAGTGTATAGGAGAGCCACAGATTTCTGTGTGTTGATTTTTTATCCTGTAACTTTGCTGTATTCCGATATCAGTTCTAGTAGTTTTGGGATGGAGTCCTTAGGGTTTTTTATGTACAGTATCATGTCATCTACAAATAGTGACAGTTTAACTTCTTCTTTATTGATCTGGATTCCTTGTATTTTTTTGTTTTGTCTGATTGCCATGGCTAGGACCTCTAGTACTATGTTAAATAACACTGGGGAGAGTGGGCATCCCTGTCTTCTTCCCAATCTCAGAGGAAAAGCTTTCAGCTTCTCGCTGTTCAATATAATGTTGGCTGTGGGTTTATCATAAATGGCCTTTATTATGTGGAGGTACTTGCCCTCTATTTCCATTTTGCTGAGAGTTTTTATCATGAATGGGTGTTGAACTTTGTCAAATGCTTTTTCAGCATCTATGGAGAAGATCATGTGGTTTTTGTCTTTCTTTTTGTTGATGTGGTGGATGATGTTGATGGACTTTCGAATGTTGTACCATCCTTGCATCCCTGGGATGAATCCCACTTGGTCATGGTGCACGATCCATTTGATGTATTTTTGAATTCGGTTTGCTAATATTTTGTTGAGTATTTTTGCATCTACGTTCATCAGGTATATTGGTCTGTAGTTTTCTTTTTTGGTGGGGTCTTTGCCTGGTTTTGGTTTTAGGGTGATGTTAGCTTTATAGAATGAGTTTGGGAGTATCCCCTCCTCTTCTATTTTTTGGAAAACTTTAAGGAGAATGGGTATTATGTCTTCCCTGTATGTCTGATAAAATTCCGGGGTGAATCCATCTGGCCCAGGGGTTTTGTTCTTTGGTAGTTTTTTGATTACCGCTTCAATTTCATTGCTGGTAATTGGTCTGTTTAGATTTTCTGTTTCTTTCTGTGTCAGTCTTGGAAGGTTGTATTTTTCTAGGAAGTTGTCCGTTTCTCCTAGGTTTCCCAGCTTGTTAGCATATAGGTTTTCATAGTAGTCTCTAATAGTTCTTTGTATTTCTGTGGGGTCCATCGTGATTTTTCCTTTCTTGTTTCTGATTCTGTTGATTTGTGTTGATTCTCTTTTCCTCTTAATATGTCTGGCTAGAGGCTTATCTATTTTGTTTATTTTCTCGAAGAACCAGCTCTTGTTTCCATTGATTTTTGCTATTGTTTTATTCTTCTCAATTTTATTGATTTCCCTTCTGATCTTTATTATGTCCCTCCTTCTGCTGACCTTAGGCGTCATTTGTTCTTCTTTTACCAATTTTGATAATTGTGACATTAGACCATTCATTTGGGATTGTTCTTCCTTTTTAAAATATGCCTGGATTGCTATATACTTTCCTCTTAAGACTGCTTTTGCTGTGTCAGTATTTGGGGCTTTGTGTTGTTGTTGTTGTTTGTTTCCATATATTGCTGGATCTCCATTTTGATTTGGTCATTGATCCATTGATTATTTAGGAGCGTCTTGTTAAGCCTCCATGTTTTTGTGAGCCTTTTTTCTTTCTTTGTATATTTTATTTCTAGTTTTATGCCTTTGTTGTCTGAAAAGTTGCTTGGTAGGATTTCAATCTTTTGGAATTTGCTGAGGCTCTTTTTGTGGCCTACTATGTGGTCTATTCTGGAGAATGTTCCATGTGCACTTGAGAAGATGTGTATCCTGTTGCTTTTGGATGTAGAGTTCTGTAGGTGTCTATTAGGTCCATCTGTTCTAGTGTGTTGTTCAGTGCCTCTGTGTCCTTACTTATTTTCTGTCTGGTGGATCTGTCCTTTGGAGTGAGTGGTGTGTTGAAGTCTCCTTGAATGAACGCATTGTATTCTATTTCTTCCTTTAGTTCTTTTAGTATTTGTTTCAGGTATGTTGGTGCTCCTCTATTGGGTGCATATATATTTATAATGATTATATCCTCTTGTTGGACTGATCCCTTTAACATTATGTAATGTCCTTCTTTTATCTTTTGTTGCTTTCTTTATTTTGAAGTCTGTTTTGTCTGATACCAGAATTGCAACACCTGCTTTCTTCTCTCTGTTGTTTGCATGAAATATCTTTTTCCATCCCTTGACTTTAAGTCTGTGCATATCTTTGGGTTTGAGGTGAGTTTCTTGTAAGCAGCATATGGATGGATCTTGCTTTTTTATCCATTCTATTGCTCTGTATCTTTTGATTGGTGCATTCAGTCCATTTACATTTAGGGTGATTATTGAAAGGTATGTACTTATTGCCATTGCAGGCCTTAAGTTTGTGGTTACCAAAGGTTCAGGGTTAGCTTCTTTACTATCTTACTGTCTAACTTAACTCACTTGTTGAGCTATTATAAACGCGATCTGATGATTCTTTATTTCTCTCCCTTCTTATTCCTCCTCCTCCCTTCTTTATATGTTGGGTGTTTTGTTCTGTGCTCTTTTTAGGAGTGCTCCCATCTAGAGCAGTCCCTGTAGGATGTCTTGTAGAGGTTGTTTGTGGGAGGCAAATTCCCTCAACTTTTGCTTGTCTTTGAATTGTTTAATTCCTCCTTCATATTACAATTATATTCATGCTGGATACAGTAGTCTTCGTTTGAGGCCCTCCTGTTTCATTGCATTAAGTATATTATGCCATTCTCTTCTGGCCTGTAGGGTTTCTGTTGAGAAGTCTGATGATAGCCTGATAGGTTTTCCTTTGTAGTTAACCTTTTTTTTCTCTCTGTCTGCCTTTAATACTTTGTCCTTGTCTTTGATCTTTGCCATTTTAATTATTATGTGTCTTGGTGTTGCCCTCCTTGGATCCCTTGTCATGTTAGTTCTGTGTACCTCTGTGGTCTGAGAGGCCATTTCTTCCCCTAGTTTTGGGAAGTTTTCGGCAATTATTTCTTCAAAGGCACTTTCTATCCCTTTTTCTCTCTCTTCTTCTTCTTCTGGTACCCCTATAATGTGGATATTGTTCCGTTTCGATTGTTCACTCAGCTCTCTTAGAATTCTTTCATTCCTGGAGATCCTTTTATCTCTCTCTGCATCAGCTTCTCTGCATTCCTGTTCTCTGTTTTCTAGTCCATTAATGGTCTCTTGCATCTCGTCCATTCTGTTTTGAAGTCCTTCCAGAGCTTCTTTTATTTCTGTATTCTCCTTCCTTAGTTCTTGCATATTTCTCTGCAAGTCCATCAACATGGTTATGACTTTTGTTTTGAATTCTTTTTCAGGAAGACTGGTTAAATCTATCTCCCCAGATTCCTTCTCAGGGGAAGATGTAGCAGATGCCGAAGCTGTCTGGGTTAGTCTTGTCTGGATCATATTTTTTTGGCTTTTCATGTTGACAGGTGCTATTGACTGTCAGCTGGGAGGGCCAAACTTTTCACTTGCTACTGGCCTTTCTTTACTGGGACCCCTAGTGGCTTGTTTTGGGTAATTACGTGTAGACGGGGTCTTTGTGTCTTGCCCAGCAGGAGTGGAGGTAGCTACCTTTCTGAGGGCGTGACCAGCCTTAGGCTGCTTCTCTTTCGCAGTTCCCAGAGGGGTAATCGACAGGGGGGCTGTTTGGCTGTTTACCTCTGTGAGGGGTCTCAGAGCTGTTGCCCAGGGGGTTAGTTTGCCTGGTTTTCCCTGTAATTTCCAGCCACTGGTCTTTGACCTGTGTTGCTTTCATCCAGCTGTTCTGTCCCTGTCCCTTTAATTCTTTCAAAAGCACTCGCTTTTCTTTGTCACAGGGGCATCATCTTCGGAACCCACTCAGAGGTCTTGTTGCCCTGTTTCCCTAGTTTCCTTCCGTCCATGCATGCACTTTGTCTGCGCTCTGGTGCGGGTGGCTGGGGCTGGGTGGTTAGCAGTCCTGGGCTCCCACTCCCTTCTGCCGGGAGCTGTGGGGAAGCGTGCTCGGGTCCCGCCGGGCCGGGGCTTGTATCTTACCCCTTTCACCAGGCGCTTGGCTCTCGCACGTGTGGATGTAGTCTAGCTGTTGTCCTGTGTCTTCTGGTCTCTCTTTTAGGATTAGTTGTATTTGTTGTATTTTCTCAAATATATATGTTTTTGGAGGAGATTCCCTCTGTCCTACTCATGCCACCATGTTGGCTCCGCCTGTTTTTTTTTGGGGTTTTTTTTGTTTTAAAATAATAGAAAGGGCTTTGACCTCAGTGTAGGAAGAATTCCATTTTAGAGAGACAAAAGTTAGCATTCAATCTAACTGGACCAATATCTTGTTGCCTGTTCTCTGGGAAGAATAAATATTGAGGAAGAAATGGTAAGAAATAAAGGAAAATTGGGCAAGATAAATCAGAGAAATCTTCTTTTGCTGAAAGTTGCAGTTGTTTTACTGATTGGTATTATTTACTAATTTAAAGTGTTCTCCAGTTTTACAAATATATGAATGTACCACATTTTCTTCCTGGCTTTATGATACATATGAAACTACAATTTTTATTAACCCAAACCTATTTTAGTAACAAGTCATGTAGCATATTTGTAAAAGTAACATAAGTATTATTCACAAGCAAGACAAATTGTGTGATCTTAATAAAAGACTTCCTATTCATAAATGAATGTGTTTAGTAGCAAAAATTATATATCAGAAATTATATTCATTTAAACTAATCTTGAATCTGACTTAGTGAGCTAGTGGTTTCAAAAATAAGGTAAACTGATTTTTTTCAATACATATGGTCATGTGTGAATATACACATGATTTATTATATGAAAAGTAAAGGAATATGGGAAATAAATGTTTCCTTCCATAGAGTAGTGGTCCTGGAATCATCCTTTAATTTACCATTAACCTGCAGAGTAATTTTTATCTCTTCTGTATACCTGTAGTTTTCGGATAATCTTATATTTCTTGTCTTCAAGGTTAGCTATTATGAAGTAGTATTCAAGCATATACTGAATTTCAAGGTAATATTTGATAAATACTTAGCAGCATATAGTTTTAACAAAAATTTATCATTAAATCAATTATTAAACTTTGTAATCAACCTAAAACTTGTTTTAATGCCAGGAACCCTTGCATCTTGCTGACTTAAACATTGTCCTGCAATTTGAAATAGGAGAGACAAAAACAAATCTCAACAGTTTTAAAAGCATCATTGTGTCACCGTATCCAACTTTGCCTATTTATATTTTTCAATAATTAAGATAGTGAACTATCCATGGATACTCTATAAAAGCCAATAAAAAATTCTGAATTCATTACATTGGTCTGAAATCATTACACCTATAGTTTAACTTTTCAGCAATAAGGATAAGAGTAACATAAAACAGGCTCTGCAAATTTCTATTTTTCTGTGACTTCCTGGGCCATTACTGTGATCTATTTATGAATAGAATAATGGGCCAGGTCTCTCTGATCAGTGGTAAAAACGTCAGTATGTTACATGATAAAGAGCAGGTAATAGCTTTCTTATAGCATATTTATTTGGAATTAATATGCATTAGCTTTGGAATCCTTGGCACCAAGAAAAACTGAATGCAAAAGTCAGTTGCAAATAAATGCCATTATGTCCTTATTAGCATACTCACATTCACTAATGCAAAAAAATGGTGATGAGAAATATGCCAGGTTCTAACCATTCTCAGCTGGATATTATGCAGATAAACAACCTGGAGAGTTTGTGTGAGTATGGTATAACTTCTACCACTAAATAGGGAATAAAATGTCCTAAAAAAGGAAAATGTGAATGCAGAATCATTCTTGTTTAGTCTAGTGAAACCTTATTAACTCATGCCTCCAGAAGGCACTGCCAGTCAGTGATGGTGAAGACAAGTCAGAGTGTGGTTGGTATGTGCATTAGTGTTGACAATACCTTGATGTTCATCTTTTTCTTAGGGTATCTGAATAAATGAAATAAATTTTAATTAGCATATTAAACATCATATATATGCATTATATATATGTGTGTGTGTGTTTGTCTGTATTTATTTTTTTATATAATTCATACACATTCTCTAAGCAAATTTCTCCCACATCTGCATTAAAAACTCCTACCTGAGAACAGTTATAAATTAGGAGAAATCTTAAATGAATAAAGTAAGAATTAATAAGATTTCAACCTTTCTGTTAAATATCAAGTCAGAAAGATAGTAAGCAATTGAAATACAGTATTCTAAAATCTCTACATATCTTAGTTAAGAAAGGGGGTATTTTACAAAGTAAAATATATGACTATTAGTAGCTGTTGAGTCTTAACACTCTTGAGTAAAATTTTTGGCCTCCAAAAACCTTTCAGATTATCATCTCACTCAAAGCGGAAATAAAGATATTAATTTTTTGTTAAGATTGTGACAGTTGAAGAATAATATGTATTTAAGAGTTTAGCATATTACCAGGGACATAGAAGACACTAGACATCACACAATAAATATTATTATTGCCAATATAATAATACTAGCTGTAAGTAGTATTCTCAGTTACATTTCTTATATTCAAAGTGTTACAATAGTTTGATTCCCTTTTTTGGTGTTTGGCCACTAACTTAAAAGTCTCTGCTTGCTTTTCCGTTTGGCACCACATTTAGACAGGCGAGAAGGAAGCTCTTGCATGTGTGTGCCCTCTCCTTTGACACTGTTACGAAGTAGAAACCTCCCATGCTTGGAAAATGGTCCCTAGCTCAACCTCCTCACTGTGAAGACTCAGCTCATTCTGCCTAGTTTGCCAAGTGAGCCCAAACCTGCTTGTACCTGACTAAGTTTCCCTAGGTGTACCTTGGATGGGTAATAAGACTTTTTCAAATCCTCTTGATGTGTGAATATCATCAGCCTTGATATATATGAACCAAGTTTCAGGTGTCAGAGCACTCTGTTTTCATGTTAAGTCATGGGGTGACTAAAAAGATGATTGACATACTTAGGAGGAGACTCTAAAATATGATCACCCGTCATTTGTGATCCATCTTCCATGGCTCTTGGCTTACTTTGCACACAGTGTGTACGATTGCTCAGCTGCTTGCCAACAAGCTTGCATTTTGAGTTGTGCTGCAGTGTGCTGCATTTATTGAGTCCTATCAATATCTTTAAAAATTTTGCTGACCTTAAATAGAAATTTTCATATTTGGAGTTCAAGGATATGAACACCAGATCAAGGTTCTTCTTAAAGTGTCCCTGGGTCATGTGTCACATCCCACACCTATCTGTGTGACATTGACACCCTCTACAATATATGAGCCCCTCAGAAGGTTTTCACACAAAAGCAAATAGAGTTAAAAAAAAGATGGGGTGGGGAGAGAGAGAGAGAGGACCAACCCTTTTCAGGCGACCAGGTATGAAACTACATTAATGCTATGCTCCTGTAAGCAGATTCACTAGATACTCTCACACAGAGCATACAAATGTTCATCATTGTGCTTACTAAAAGGAGGTGGACTTTTGCTCTACATAAGATCCAGGAGCCTTCTATCTTAATAAAATTCTCAAGTACCTTATGGTACACTGAGGGCTGCTCCATTCGTGATGCAGGTAAAAAGAAATTCCTAACATTATCAGCAACCACTGTTAAGTAGGCCCAACATCTACTAGGTTTCCTTGGCTTCTGGAGGCAACGTATTTCCCCATACATATATTATCAAAGCCTATTTATGTGGTCACCCCTAAATCATCTCACTTTGAACAGGTCATTTTATAACAGAAGAAGGCCCAAGGGTCAGTATGGTTGGCCATGCTACAGGTACATCCTTTAGTATCTCCTCAAGACTCCTTTATGGAAGAAACTCTTGTGACTAACTCATATACTTTTCGGAGTCTCTGGACAATTCTTGAGGGCTGCAAGTTGCTTTGCACACAAATGGCTTCTGGCTTCAGTCATGCATTTCATGATACTGAAGCAACAACTGCTAGTGCACCCTGGACCCTCCTGTAAGCTGAGTCTCACAGGACTCGAACCTGTGACACTTTTGAGCCATCTCTTCACTACACTGTGATGCCTCCTCCATTGTTGCAGATAGAAAATTTAAATCTCCCACACTAGGGAACTTTTTCCCAGTCCCATCTCATCACCACTATAAAAGCCCAACCTACAACCTTTGATTTGTCCAAGTCAGCCCAGGCCTGCTAGCTCCTGCCTAGGTGTATCCGTAAGTCCCTCTTGTGAGTTATAAATTTTCTCTCAGATTATCTTGATATGAAGAGTGCCATCAACTTTTATATTTCAAACAAATTTTAGGTGATGACTATCCTGATTCTGCTGAGTACAAAACAGATCCATTGAAACAGGTCCATTGTCATAGACCATATATATATATTTTTAATTTCAGTATAAATGAACTGTCAAGTCAAATACTTTTTAGAAAGCACAGAGATAAAATAATTAAATATGTTCCATAAATACACATCTTCCTTGATACTATAATGTTATTTATAAATTACTAAGACAGGCATATGTAGTGCAAGAGTTCACAAATTCATTTGTTCATAAAATTGGGATTTTCAACTAATACTCAACTAAGACCTTCTGTTATCACCTCAAGGTATTATGGCAATGTCTATTTTGACTGGTAATGGCCATGCTATGCTAAATCTGTGTGTATTTATAGATGTATATTCATATATATATTCATTTTATATATAACAGTCATACATATATAATACACATTTATAAATATGCAACACATGCAATATATTTAACATGTATGTAACATTTAATATATGACTGTATTACTCTGTTATGGAACTATATTCAAGGGAGCATGGGCTATACTAAATCTTCACCAAACATACTTTAAGAAATACTATTTTTGATGATTATTCTATTTATTAATATTTTTCTTAAACACAAAACTTGGAATTGCCAGAAGAGTACATTTACTTGAACTGAAATTGCCCACTGGACAACTTCTAGCCACTTTCACTTTTTATTTAGTGTTGTATAATACATGTCTTTTTATACCAGCCTGTTTCATGTGTCTGTGGTTAGGTCTTTACACTACCCTAAGGGGCACATAATTCTAGATAATCACAATGTTAAAGATAATAATGAACAGTCTCTTAAATGAGTTAAAACACCCTATTAGTTAAAGATGTCGAGAGATTTCAAAACGCGCAACTTTCTACAGAAACGCGTATCATCTAAAATCCTTTTTCTTCCTCTATAATGCCATTTCTTCTTCAAATACACGTTAAAATTAAGAAACAGTTCAGATTGCTAAATGTTTGCTACACATCCTTTCTACATCACAACTCCATTTTTTGTCTTGATTTTCCTCCTAGTGAGTAATAACATCCCAGTAAGGATAGGTGTCTGTCGTGCATGTTAGTTATTTGAAAATTTGAAAGTTGATTGCATCCAAAATGATATGGTAAGTGCCCATCAGCAGAAAAGTTCATTTTAGTATTTTTATTTCCATGGCTCAAGATTATATTGTTATTTATTTTTAAGAGACATTTTATATATATTGTCTAGCATTTATAAAATATTAGAAAGCTCTCAAATGTATGTGTTCCTGTTTTTTATATTATTATGTTTTACAGGTAAAAAAGAGGCTGGGTAAAATTTTTCACCCAATGTAAGCATCATTCTAAATCAGCAATGTCAAAAGATTATCCCAATAAACTTGTATCCTATTAATTTTACAGGAAAAAATGAGTTATTTGTTAGAATTTATCAATTGAAATTTCCATTTCTAATTGTGCTTTTCATATCTTTCTCATGTGCTTTTTCCATTAAGCATTAATCTGTCAGTTGTCTTTGTTATATTTTTTCCTTGTAATTTTCCAATTACCCAGATATTATAATTCTGTCTACTAGTTTCCCCACCCTAAAATCATTGAGATACAGAAAGAAAAATTTTCCCTTCACACTTCAGGTTACATGCTTGCTATATCTTCTTAAAGTATAATCTTCTATCATGCTTGTATTTCCTTGTTTCAAATTTATTTATTTATTTCCTGCAATTTGGCTACCAATTTCAATACTTGCTGAGGTCATTGTGCTTAACTGCCTCTGTCAACACAGTATGGTTGCCTACTTCAGCATTCTTTGCATGTCAAAGAAAAACCTGAAACTACATTTCCCAGAATCTAGCCCATAGATTCAGCCAATAAGAGGAATTTAATCAAATTTTGAAAAGTGGAAGAGAAATGAGAGCCAGTATTCTGTGATCACAAATTCAGATAGGTCAGAACGTCAGTAGTTTCCCTTGCATTTGGACTCCTACTGAGAAATACCTGTAGCAGTTAGGCAGTTGAAATCATATTAACCATAAGCAGACAGCTCAGAACATGAGCAGCAGCTTCTCTTGGATTCTGGAGGTTTTCATGAGCACCATTTGCTTTGATGCAATTGACAACTGGGTTCATTGGCTGCATGAACTTGAGATATTCACACTTTCGGTATTACCTGAAAGCAGCCTACTGTCCTTTTCCAATCCTTCAATAGTTTGTCTAAACTCTAGTTTTGTATATTAAACCATATTCTACTTCAAATGAGTGTATTTTTTGTGATGAAACTCTGATAAAGTTTCATTTGTCTCCTAATTGTGAAATAAAATTGATTTCTCAGGCTGAGTCTCTTTCTTGCCCAGTCTTCCCAGAACTATATCATTGGCAAAATCATCCTCTGGAAGTTGATTTTACCCCCTTTTTATTCCATGACCACGTACTCTTTTGATCACCTACCTCTCTTTTAAGCATTCTTTCTGACATACTTGTTAACTTCTCAAAGATGGCATCAGTGAAGTATCTTGTTATGTATTCCATATGTGTGTGGTTCCTTAATACAGTGCTTTTGACTTCTCTCTTTTTTGTCTATCATGAAGTCAGGCTTTACTATCAATTTCTGTTAAACCTTCTTTTCAACTATCTCATTTTGATGATCTTATATTTGGCTTAATGAAAAAATCATGAGCTTTAGACAGGAATGACTATACTGTCTGGCTATAACTTACATAATCATATAGCCTTAAATGAATTGGACAATATTTTCATTGGAAAAATAACCTCATAATATTGTTGTATGGCTAAGTAAATATAACATATGATATATTATAAGTGAATTGTTTGGTATGTAGTGTTTTTAATAAAATGTGTCTCTTATATTTAACAGCATTAAAATAACCACCGTGTTAGTATTTCATATATATTTATATTTTAGTTAAGGAAGAATAAAATACTCTCTGACAAATCCTGCTTTATAAATATCTTGCCTTTTTCATACTTGAAATATTTTAAAAGTCTTTCCACACCTGTTTTACCATCTGTGACACACATACATAATGATGACTCTGTAGCTGTGCCTTTGTGGTCAAGGTTGAAAAGGCATATGCAGTATACTTTAATTAATTATTTGGGGTTTGTTGTGAAATTCCAAAAATATAATATCAAAGATTGAAATGTCATGTTTTTTATTCTAACAGTAAATTTAGAAAAGTCATAAAAAGCAGATGTTGCTTTTTTTTGAATCTCACAAATCATAACAAATTTTCTATTAAAATAAGATGATTTCTAAATTGGACTTGGTACTTTGATAACTAGTAATACTTTTTTGAAATCTATATTATTGATATGAAGAATAATTTTGACCAAAATGAATATATTTCTTCATAAAGTTTTAATTCTCAAAAATTATGGCAAATGAGTACTCATCAACCCAATCTGGATTAAAAGTATATCCCAAATATTTCTCATCTATCATTCTCATAACACATGAAAATTATTTTTAAATATGAAATCAATTTTATGTTTTATGGACACATTTACATTATGATTTTATTGTAAGGCCATTTCAAAAGATAAAAGCATCCATACAATATTATTCTATGGTGAACAATGTTGCAAGAATAAGCCTCTATAATTGATACCTTTGTCACGTATGTAATGGTCTATTAAATTTGAAAGCTAATGTTATAATGAACTCAGATAATGACAGGACCAATGCATAAATGGAACCTGAGATGAGTAACTGATGAAATTATGGAAAATTTCTATGTGTCAACATTTGTTGGATAATTTTCTTAGTGCACACCTGTGCTAGCAGGATTTCAAAATGAAGATTAATTAAGTCTGGTTGAGAGTCCTATGCCCATTCATTAACTAACTATTGTTAGATAAAGGAGTGTTTTATAGGAAATGGAGACTCATAAGATGGTATAGTCTACATGGACTATAGTTTAATCTAGTCTATAGTATGGTATAGCAGATGCTTAGTGATCCACAAATTTTCCATCCTCTCCAGCCTCTCTTCTATTTAAATTGGGGCCATATGATTAGTATCATCAGGAATGAAGAGCAAAAATAATATGCATCACTTTTGGTTTGATGCCCTTAAAAGCAGTAATGGATCCCCCACCATTCTCTTTTCTTGCTGTGGCAGATGTGGAATTCTCACGCCTAGATGACAACATAGAAAGATAAAAGGAGCCTGGATCCTGAATAACTGGATAGAGGAGAGTCCCTGCTAAGTCACATTGGAGTCTGAGAAAACAGGAAATTAATTTCTATTGTTTTAGGCCACTGATGTAGAGTTTTGTATTTTGTGGCACTTTGTACATATTTTCCTGAATACAGATGATTGAAATGAAGTGAAAATACATGGCTAATATCTAGGCCTTACCCAGGAAATGTATGGAATCTTGTTACTGATTCTATGCTTTAAGGAGCTGAAACCAGTCAGAAGCAAAGATAATAATATAAACAGTAGCATTTGTTAGATAAAAAGAGTGTGCTGGTTGGTTAGAGAATAGAAATTCTCTAAACTGCAAGTCCTCACAGAAACTTGGAAATACAGAATCTCAGGAATCCATTGAGCTTTCAATGTTGTTTTAAACATTCATGGAAAACAAAGGAAGAGGACAGAATATGAGGTGGCACCTCATCTGATCATAGAGGCAGCTTTGCTTGAACTCGAGGATTTTAATGAGAAAAAAGTACATATTGTGGTTTGATCTAGTATAGCCTATATATTATATATTAGTACTCATATTGAAAAAAAGTGGAGTACAATGTGAATAGATTTCCTTGATCACGTAGAAGGTAATGACCCTCAGTTTTTTAACTGCAGTAAGTTCCTGTGCAGTAGTGCATTAAAGAAAATCTATTTGCTTAGTAGAAAACCAGTGATTTAATTGGTCCAGTTTTCTTATCAAAACAATACTGGTGTCCTCTGAGTTCACTAACTTCTTTATTCTTTTATCTTATTATCTGTTAACACATCCCTATTGATAACCTTAACTACTGTGTTAATAATGACTTTATAGCCTATATTTCAAACTAATTTGTCCGTAGAACTCTAGACTCATTTTTCTAACTGCCTTCTGAATATTTCCATTAAATTGAACTACTGGAAATCAAATCCACATTCAATTGTATCTATACCATCAGTATAAAATTCTTACAAGTAGCATAGGTTACTAGCTCATGTAGGTCCATTCTCTATGGGATATTTCCAGGGGAATTCTCAAATACCTCTTAGATGTCTTGCCAAGGTTGTCTTCTCTGTCATCCTCTAACATATGGACTTAGTTCCCAGTGTTTTTAGACTTCTAGTAAGCCTCAGCAGAGGATTCATGAGCAAGAACTAAATTCTGAGGGTGAATTCTCCTAACAAAAATAAATCACTATAACAGTGATGGATATTTCCATTTGACTACCAAAACAAAGTATAAGACTTTTGGTTTGAAAAGAGAGATGGGATTTAGATTAGCAATCAACCTAAACAATATAATGCTTTTTAAAGTATGGCACCCTTGCAGTAAATTTCTGTTTTGTTTTTTTTTTAACTATGAAGAATATAGGTTATGATGATATAATTTAAAAACTTACTCATTCTGTGAATAAATGGTGCACAACAGAGCTAGTGGATTTCATGAAATGGAGATAAAGAAAAGAGTATATTATCTGTCTCAAAATTATTATCTTAAATTTGTTCATTCACAAAATATCTATTTCATCCTATCCCCTGCAAGCTGATTCCTATTGTTATGTCACTTCTGGGAAATTTGTATTGGTGGTTCAAATTATCAGAAGCTATTGGCTCTGTTTTCCCAAAATTTCTTTAAAATTACCTATAAAGGTCTTATATCTACAAATCCTTTAACACTATATAACACTGATAAATTTCTTAGATTTTCTTTGAATTTTTACAGTTACAGATAATTATAGAACATATAATAACTTTGTATACTATAATATTGCATTCTTAGTGGACAGTTTGTTAAACATATTTTAGAAAGCTTAACAATAAACAAGTATGTAAATGAAACCCTCACTAGGAAAGAACTATGACAGTCTTTTTTCAGTTATATTCCCTGTATAGAAAAGCATCAGCATTTAAGTGTTTAATAAATAATTTGTAAGTGTGTGAATGAAAATAAGTGACTGTTATTACTGTTAAGAAGTTTAGCCCTTGTTTTAAAGGAAAATTATTTTATACTTTAAGAAGAAAAATATAAGCTCCTATAATAGAACTGATTATGCATGCATTTCTGAAGTAAAAATAGTTCTTTTATGTTGCTTTCTGTAAACAAAATGAAAAGAAAACAACACTATCATTTACTTTATTCATCATGTCAGTAAAATCACCTACTAAAAATACAAGGAAGAGATTATCTGGGGAGGCAGTTTTCTAAGAGGAAAAGGTTCATCTTCCAGCATATTTATTTATTTTTAGTTTACTCAGTTGTTCACTGGTAACAGACGTTTGTAGGTAGACTCACATAATATCCATTACAAACCTTTTGTCACTTACCTTTCTTTACCAGAAGCTGCAAAGGTAATGCTCAGAGTTCAGCTGGGTTGGCCATGTGACATCACTGGGGTTAAATAAATGAAGGCATTCACATGCACTCCTTCTAGCTAGCTCCCTGGAACATGAATTTTACATATGTATGTATGTATATATATATATATGTAATATATATATGAATTTTACATATGAATATATATTATACCAACATTACCCGCTGATAAGTGATGGAGCAAGAAGGTAGAAGTAGTCTTATTTTTATGACTTTCTTCAGCAACTTCATTTTTCATAGGATTCCTGCCTTCAGAATTTGTATTACATGACAAAAATAAAACCTACATTTATGTAATCACTTTTTTATAGATTTTCTATTATTTGCAGCATACAAATCTAAATAATATATTCACTTCCTGTGTGAAATATATCAATGTTTGTTTTTTAGTATTTACCTTTACCAGAATATACTTAACAATATACTCACATAGCAAAATCTGTATTGCATTGTACACAATATCTTTGTGCCAGAATCTTGTGAAATACTTGTTACCTTCTAACCTACTAGTAGAGAGCTAATTTATAAAATATTTAAGCAGTGATAACATTCTTAACCCACCTGGGTGACTGTCTTTCAATTTTTTTTTCAGTCTTATTGAAATATAATTGACAAATAAAATTGCAATAAATTTAACTTGTACAAGAGCTATTATTTGATATGCATTGTAAAAGGATTCCCAATTGAGTTATTTATTCAACACACCCCTCACCTCACATATTTACCATTTTCTAAATTTTTAGTGCAAAGATTAAATTATACTCTGAGTAAATTTAAATTATTACATTACAATGGTATCAACTATAGTCACTATGTTACAATTCAGAGCCTCAGACCTAATTTATCTCATAACTAAGTTTATATACTTTCACCAGTCTCTCCCTATTCCTACCAACTCCCCAGACCCTGGCAACTAGCATTCAACTCTATTTCTAGGACTTTGGCTTTTTTTTTTTTTTTAAGATTCCACATTATGCAGAGAAGAAAAGTAATGATTCTATAGCATCTTACTATGCTAATGGACAGTGACTGTAACGGGGTATGTGGGGGGGGACTTGACAATGGGGCGAATCTAGTAACCATAATGTTGTTCATGTAATTGTACATTAATGATAGCAAAAAGAAGAAAAAGCCATGTGAAATGAAGCAAATGGAAAAAAAAAGATTCCACATTGTGACTGATTCCATACAGTATTTGTCTCTAGTAATTTCATTTACTATAATGTCATTTAGGTTAATCCATGTTGTTCCAAATAGCAGGATTTCCTCTTACTTTCTAAGTTGAAATATATTCTGGATACAAAATTAACACACAGAAATCTGAGGCTTTCCTATACACTACCAATGAACAAATAGAAAGAGAAATCAGGAAAACAATTCCATTCACAACTGCATCAAAAAGAATAAAATACCTAGGAATAAACCTATCCAAAGAAGTGAAAGACTTATACCCTGAAAACTACAAGACACTCTTAAGAGAAATTAAAGGGGACACTAACAGATGGAAACTCATCCCATGCTCATGGCTAGGAAGAATTAATATCGTCAAAGTGGCCATCCTGCCCAAAGTAATATACAGATTTGATGCAATCCCTATCAAATTACCAGCAACATTCTTCAACGAACTGGAACAAATAATTCAAAACTTCATATAGAAACACCAAAGAACCTGAATAGCCAAAGCAATCCTGAGAAGGAAGAATAAACTAGGGGGGATCTCACTCCCCAACTTCAAGCTCTACTACAAAGCCATAGTAATCAAGACAATTTGGTACTGGCACAAGAACAGAGCTACAGACCAGTGGGACAGATTAGAGACTCCAGACATTAACCCAAATATATATGGTCAATTAATATTTGATAAAGGAGCCATGGACATACAATGGTGAAATGACAGTCTTTTCAACAGATGGTACTGGAAAAACTGGACAGCTACATGTAGGAGAGTGAAACTGGACCACTGTCTAACCCCATATACAAAAGTAAATTCAAAATGGATCAAAGACCTGAATGTAAGTCATGAAACCATAAAACTCTTGGAAGAAAACATAGGCAAAAACCTCTTAGACATAAACATGAGTGACCTCTTCTTGAACATATCTCCCCGGGCAAGGAAAACAACAGCAAAAATGAACAAGTGGGACTATATTAAGCTGAAAAGCTTCTGTACAACAAAAGACACCATCAATAGAACAAAAAGGTACCCTACAGTATGGGAGAATATATTTGTAAATGACAGATCCGATAAAGGCTTGACGTCCAAAATATATAAAGAACTCACCCACCTTAACAAACAAAAAACAAATAATCTAATTAAAAAATGGGCAGAGGAACTGAACAGACAGTTCTCCAAAAAAGAAATACAGATGGCCAACAGACACATGAAAAGATGCTCCACATCGCTAATTATCAGAGAAATGCAAATTAAAACTACAATGAGGTATCACCTCACACCAGTAAGGATGGCTGCCGTCCGAAAGACAAACAACAACACATGTTGGCGAGGTTGTGGAGAAAGGGGAACCCTCCTACACTGCTGGTAGGAATGTAAATTAGTTCAACCATTGTGGAAAGCAGTATGGAGTTTCCTCAAAATGCTCAAAATAGACTTACCATTTGACCCAGGAATTGCACTTCTAGGAATTTACCCTAAGAACACAGCACTCAAGTTTGAAAAAGACAGATGCACCCCTATGTTTATCACAGCACTATTTACAATAGCCAAGAACTGGAAGCAACCTAAGTGTTCATCAGTAGATGAATGGATAAAGAAGATGTGGTACATATACAGAATGGAATATTACTCAGCCAAAAGAAGAAAACAAATCATACCATTTGCAACAACATGGATGGAGCTAGAGGGTATTATGCTCAGTGAAATAAGCCAAGCGGAGAAAGAGAAATACCAAATGATTTCACTCATCTGTGGAGTATAAGAACAAAGGAAAAACTGAAGGAACAAAACAGCAGCAGAATCATAGAACCCAAGAATGGACTAACAGGTACCAAAGGGAAAGGGACTGGGGAGGATGGGTGGGTAGGGAGGGATAAGGGAGGAGAAGAAGAAAGGGGGTATTATGGTTAGCATGCGTAATGGGGGGGGACAAAGGGGAGGGCTCTACAACACAGAGAAGACAAGTAGTGATTCTACAACATTTTGCTATGCTGATGGACAGTGACTGTAAAGGGGTTTGTGGAGGGGACCTGGTATAGGGGAGAACCTAGTAAACATAATATTCTTCATGTAATTGTAGATTAGTGGTAACAAAAAAAAAAAAAGGAAGAAAAGGATGATTACTCCCTGATAGGATAAAACTGACTGTCAATCAATGATTAATGCATGTTTTAAATATCCTTAATTTTGATCATTTAAAGGGTGTCAGATGATCAGCTATGGAAGTACATTTTTCTGATAATATTCCTTTCTATTAAAAAAAAAAAGCAGTTCCTGTGTGGTGATCTCCAATAAGTTCTTCACAATGGTATAAAGGGCATATCAAAGTGTGGACAAAGGGTTTGTTTGTGTTTATACAGAAGTTCAAAGCCTAATTTGGCTACCCAGAAAAGGAATAAATATACGATATGAAGAAGAACTTCCAACATCAACATTCTTTGGAAGAATCATTCCAGAAGATGATCATCAAAAAACTTCAACAAAGATCCTGGCACTGCTGCAGTTGTAGCTGCATTCATCCCACCGGTTCCTGTACTTGCCATTGGAATGAAGAAGGAGATATCTAAGCTGGCCTGTGCATACAGTAAAACAACAAATTTGACTGAATCTATACTGTCAGAATTCAACCAAGAATTAGGAGAAGTTCAATGTGCAGCACTCCAAAATCTTGAGACTACAGACTATCTACTGTTAAAAGAACATATGGGATGTGAACAGTTCCCAGGAATGTGTTGTTTTAATTTGTCTGATTTTTCTCAAACTATTCAAATTCAGTTAGACAATATCCATCATATCATTGATAAGTTTTCACAAATGCCTAGGGTGCCTAACTGGTTTTCTTGGTTTCACTGGAGACAGCTGGTAATTGTAGGTCTGCTTTGGTTATGTAGCTGTATTCCTATTATGTTAATGTGTGTGTGCAATTTAATTAGTAGTTTAAAACCTATACATGCTTATGTTACTCTACAAGAAGATATGTCTAAGAAATAATCAATCTTCCCATGTTTTCTTCTGTCTGCTACTTCTATAGCTTTTCTACTTCCTTCCTAATTTACAAACCTTAAGTAGAATTCGTGCCTCATAACGAAATTACTGAGTATCATAATTCTTCCAAGTGGTAAAGATACCTCAAGACAAGTGCTGGGCATAAAAGCCACAGGGCATAAATCTTCAAAGAAGTGAAAAGCTAACCTTTTCAAACAATATTGCTTCTCTCTCACTTACCAACTTTACATTTCCCTGTATGGCCCTGGAAGATGACTGGTTAGCCAGAGACGGGTAAGATTCCTCAAGGGAGGAACAACTTAAGACAGGCACAGTCGCAGGGGGGCCATCAGGTGAGAAATTGGGGATCAACAGAGGTGAGGCTTAAAACCTCACCCCCCCCCCTTTTTGAGAGAAATCTTCGGCATCCGTGGATGTTTTGTTGCCCTTGTCTAGCTTGGATTAAGACTTAGTCTACAGGCACACACCTGATCATCTATATTTGCCCTCTTACAGCACTAAACTATGTTTTCTACCTTTTTCTTGCATCTACCTACCACTTTAGCATTTTATCAAAAGTAATAATAATAATGGAGAAATGTGGGATTCACATATAAATCAAGTATAAAAATCGGACTAATATTCATATTTGACCTGATTTTTTATAGTTCATAATGCGTGATCAAAACCGAAAGTTTCTGTGATGACTGCCCTTGCACTGTTCACCATGTAAGAACTTATTCACTATGTAAGAATTTGTTCACCATGTAAGAACTTGTTCGTTATGCTTCAGAAGATTGGAGACTGTTGAGAATTAGGCTTTGGGTTGAGTAATGATTGTGCATTGAGTCCCCTATACAGAATTTTATTGTTGTTAACAACCATTTGATCAATAAATATGAGAGATGCCCTCTCAAAAAACAAAAAAAAAATCACACCTCTATGGCACATGGTAAGAAAAGATAAAAATCCAGCTGGATTAAAAATGATATATGTCTGTTTGTATTAGCAATACACAACAAACACTAGCAAAAGGAGTTTTTATCAGGAGAAACAGTGAGACTTAATTTTTCGCTATAAAAGAAAAAAACAAAAAAACAATTCCCAGACAAGCGAAAGTTGAGGGAATTTGCCTCTCACAAACCACCTCTACAGGATATTTTAAAGGGAATGCTCTTGATGGAAGCACTCCTAAGGCTAAGTAGATGTCACCAGAGAAAATAAAATCACAACGAAGAAAGAAGACCAACCAAATACTAACTAAAGGCAAAAAATAAAGTCAACTACTCACAGAAACAGTCAAAGGAAACACAAAAGAGTACAGACTAAAACACCTAACAAATAACGAATGGAGGATGAAGAATAAAAGGGAAAGAAATAAAGAATAATCAGACTGTGTTTATAATAGCTTAAAAAGTGAGTTAAGTTAAACAGATAGTAAAGAAGCAACCCTTGAGCCTTTGGTATCCACGAATCTAAAGTCTGCAGTGGCAATAAGTACATATCTTTCAATAATCACCCTAAATATAAATGGACTGAACACACCAATCAAAAGACACAGAGAAATAGAATGGATAAAAAAGCAAGACCCATCAATATGCTGCTTACAAGAGACCAACTCAATCCCAAAGACATACACAGACTAAAAGTCAAGGGTCAAGGGATGGAAAAAGATATTTCATGCAAACAACAAGGAGAAAAAAGCAGGTGTTGCAGTACTAGTATCATACAAAAAAGACTTCAAAATAAAGAAAGTAACAAGAGATAAAGAAGGAGATTACATAATGATAAAGGGGTTAGTCCAACAGGAGGAAATAACCATTATAAATATATATGCACCCAATACAGGAGCACCAACATATGTGAAACAAATACTAACAGAATTAAAGGAGGAAATAGAATGCAATGCATTCCTTTTAGGGGACTTCAACACACCACTCACTCCAAAGGAGAGATCCACCAGACAGAATATAAATAAGGACACAGAGGCACTGAGCAACACACTATAACAGATGGACCTAATAGACAACTACAGAACTCTACACTGAAAAGCAGCAGGACACACATTCTTCTCAAATGCACGTGGAAGGTTTTCCAGAATAGACAACATACTAGGCCACAAAAAGAGCCTCAGTGAATTAAAAAAGATTGAAATTCTACCAACGAAGTTCTCAGACCACAAAGGTATAAAACTAGAAATAAATTGTACAAGGCAAACAAAAATGCTCCCAAACACATGGAGGCTTAATAACATGCTCCTCAATAATCAATGGATCAATGATCAAATTAAAATAGAGATCAAGCAATATATGGAAACAAATGACAACAACAGCACAAAGCCAGAACTTATGTGGGACACAGCAAAAGCAGTTCTAACAGGAAAGTATATAGCAATCCATGCCTATTTAAAGAAGGAATAACAATCCCACATGAATAGTCTAAAGTCGCAATTATTGAAATTGGAAAAAGAAGAAAAAAGGAGGCCCAAAGTCAGCAGAAGGAGGGACATAATAAAGATCAGAGAAGAAATAAATAAAATTGAAGAGAATAAAACAATAGAAAAAATCAATGAAACCAAGAGCTGGTTCTTTGAGAAAATAAACAAAATAGATAAGCCCCTATCCAGACTTATTAAGAGAAAACGAGAATCTACACACATCAACAGAATCAGAAAGGAGAATGGAAAAATAATGATGGACCCCACAGAAATACAAAGAATCATTAGAGAATACTATGAGAATCTATATGCTAACAAGCTGGAAAACCTAGAAGAAATGGACAACTTCCTAGAAAAATACAACCTTCCAAGACTGACCAAGGAAGAAACAGAAAATCTAAACAGAGCAATTACCAGCCAAAAAACTGAATCAGTAATGAAAAAACTACCAAAGAGGAAAACCCCTGTGCCAGATGGATTAAACATGGAATTTTATCAAACATACACAGAAGACATAATAGCCATTCTCCTAAAGTTTTTCAAAAGAGTGGAAGAGGAGGGAATACTCTCAAACTCATTCTATGAAGCCAGCATGACCCTAATACCAAAACCAGGCAAAAACCCCACTAAAAAAGAAAATTACAGACCAATATCCCTGATGAACATAGATGCAAAAATACTCAAAAAAATATTAGCAAACTGAATTAAAAAATACATCAAGATGATCATACACAATGACCAAGTGGGATTAATCTCATGGATGCAAAGATGGTACAACATTCAGAATTCCATCAACATCATCCACCACATCTACAAAAAGAAAGACAAAAACCACCTGAGCATATCCATAGACACTGAAAAAGCATTCGACAAAATTCAATATCCATTCATGATAAAAATTGTCAACCAAATGACTATAAAGGCCAAGTACCTCAACATAGTAAAGGCTATATATGACAAACCCACAGCCAATGTCATACTTAACAGTGAGAAGCTGAAAGCTTTTCCTCTCAGATTGGGAAAAAGTCAGGGATGCTCACTCTCCCCACTGTTATTCAATATTGTACTGGAGGACCTAGCCACAGCAATCAGACAAAACAAAGAAATACAAGGCATCCAGATTGGTAAAAAAAGGTCAAACTGTCACTATTTGCTGATGACATGATATTGTACATAAAAATCCCTAAAGACTCAACTCCAAAACTAGTAGAACTATTATCTGAATTCAGCAAAGTTGCAGGATACAAAATTAATACACAGAAATCTGTTGCTTCCCTATACACTAATGATGAACTAGCAGAAAGAGAAATGAGGAAAACAATTCCATTCACAATTGGATAAAAAAGACTAAAATACCTAGGAATAAACCTAACCAAGGAAGTGAAAGTCCTATACCATGAGAATTACAAGACTCCTAAGAGAAATTAAAGAGGACACTATTAAATGGAAACTCATCCCATACTCTTGGCCAGGAAGAATTAATATTGTCAAAATGGCCATCCAGCCTAAAACAATCCACAAATTCAATGCAATCCCTATCAAAATTCCCACAGCATTCTTTAATGAACTGGAACAAATAGTTCCAAAATTCGTATGGAACCACGAAAGACCCTGAATAGCCAAAGTAATCCTGAGAAGGAAGAATAAATTGGGTTCTTGGTTCCCAACTTCAAGCTCTACTACAAAGCCACGGTAATCAAGACAATTTGGTACTGGCACAAGAACAGACCCACAGACTGGTGGAACACAATAGGGAGTCCAGATATTAACCCACAAGTATATAGTCAATTAATACACAAAAAAGGAGCCATGGACATACAGTGGGGAAATCACAGCCTCTTCAACAGCTGGTGTTGGCAAAACTGGACAGCTACGTTTAAGAGAATGAAACTGGATCATTGTCTAACCCCATACACAAAGTAAACTCAAAATTGATCAAAGACCTGAATGTAAGTCATCACACCATAAAACTCTTAGAAAAAAACATAGGCAAAAATCTCTTGGACATAAACATGAGTGACTTCTTCATGAACATATCTCCCTGGGCAAGGGAAACAAAAGCAAAAATGAACAAGTAGCACTATATCAAGCTGGAAAGCTTCTGTACTGCAAAGGACACCATCAATGGAACAAAAAGTTGCCATACAGAATAGGAGAAAATATTCATTAATGGCAGATCTGATAAAGGGTTGACATCCAAAATATATAAAGAGTTCACGCACCCCAACAAACAAAAAGCAAATAATCCAATTAAAAAATTGGCAGAGGAAATGAACAAACAGTTCTCCAAAGAAGAAATTCAGATGGCCAACAGAAACATGAAAAGATGTTGCCCATCACTAGTCATCAGAGAAATGCAAATTAAAACCACAGTGAGATATCACTTCACACCAGTAAGAAGAGCCACCATCCAAAAGACGAACAACAACAAATGTTGGCAAGGTTGTAGAGAAAGGGGAACCCTCCTACACTGCTGGTAGGAATGTAAACTAGTTCTACCATTGTGGAAAGCAGTATGGACATTCCTCAAAAAGCTCAAAATATACCATTTGACCCAGGAATTCCACTTTTAGGAATTTACCCTAAGAATGCAGGAGCCTAGTTTGAAAGAGACATATGCATCCCTATGTTTATCACAGCATTATTTACAATAGCCAAGATGTGAAAGCAACCTAAGTGTCCATCAGTAAATGAATGGATAATGAAGATGTGGTACATAGACACAATGGAATATTATTAAGCCACAAGAAGAAAACAAATCCTACCATTTGCAACAACATGGATGGAGCTAGAGGGTATTATGCTCAGTGAAATAAGCCAGGTGGAGAAAGACAAGTACCAAATGATTTCAGTCGTATGTGTAGTATAAGAACAAAGAATAAACTGAAGGAACAAAACAGTAGCAGACTCACACTATGCTGATGGACAGTGACTGTAATGGGGTTTGTAGGGGGGCTTGGTGATGGGGGTCATCTAGTAAACATAATGTTCCTCATGTAATTGTAGATGAATAATACCAAAATAAAAAAAGAACAATTAAAAATGTTCCACATACATGATTATTATAATAAAATTTTCAATATAAATGTAGCCTCCAAAGAAGTCGTGAATAAATAGAGCTATGCTATTTTCTTATATGAGAAATTGCATTATTAAATGGAAATTCAATCCAAATATACCTATAAAATAATTGCAGAAATCTGAACACAATTCCTAAGCTAATAAATTGTTATAATATTATCTGGAAGAATTTTAAATAGTGAAAATAGCCAAAAATATTCTAAGAAAGAAATGTAATGAGAAAAAAAATTGCCTCATGGACTTATGAAATGTACTGTAATATCATCTTAATAAACATGGGTCTGGTTCATGAATAGTTCAGATAACCAATCCATTACATATAAGAATTTTATGCCAGTAGATGTTGCATTTGAAAGCAAATGACACATGTTATACAAATGTATATATATATATAAATAACACTTTTTATTCATTAAATATAGTATTAATGACATTGTGAATTTTAAAATACTGTCACATGCATACTATATAACTAGTAACATTATACATCCAGTAAAATAAAAATAAACTCAAATGAACCAAAAATCCAATTGCACATATATATCAAATACAAAATATTTTCTATGCTGTGGTTAGTATTATGTACTTGAGGACTCTTTTAATAACTTAGATATGGTACCTTCTCTTAGAGCTTATATTCTCTCTAAGGAGACTGTAAATATAGCTAAGTTTGATGAATAAACCCATGTAGGGGAGAGTGTTCCAGTTTATGATTTGAAAGGTAGTATGGATGTGATTTCTGCTGTCCATCTTTTTTTGTTGTTGTTGTTATGATTAATAAACAATTGTATTAGCAACATTATGGTTACTAGACTACCATAGTATCAAGTACCCACCACATACCCCATTACGGTCACTGTCCCTCAGCATTGTAAGATGCTATAGAATCACTACTTGTCTTCTCTGTGTTATACTGCCCCCCACACATTACGTGTGCTAATCATAATGCCCCTTATTCCCCCTTATCCCTCCCTTCCCACCCATTCTCCACAGTCCCTTTCCCTTTGGTTACTGTTAGTACATTCTTGGGTTCTGTGAGTCTGCTGCTGTTTTGCTCCTTCAGTTTTCTCTTTGTTCTTATACTCCACAGATGAGTGAAATCATTTGGTACTTGTCCTTCTCAGCCTGGCTTATTTCACTGAGCATAATACTCTCTAGCTCCATCCATGTTGTTGCAAATGGTAGCATTTGTTTTCTTCTTATGGCTGAATAATATTCCATTTTGTATATGTTCCACATCTTCTTTATCCATTCAACTACTGATGGACACTTAGGTTGTTTCCATTAGTTGGCTATTGTAAATAGTGCTGTGATGAACGTAGGGGTGCTATGCCTTTTTCAAACTGGGCTGGTACATTCTTAGCATAAATTCATAGGAGTGCAATTCCTTGGTCAAACGGTATTTCTATTGTTATTTTTTTGAGGAACCTCCATTCTGCTTTCCATAATGGTTAAACTATTTACATTCCCATCGGCAGTGTAGGAGGGTTCCCCTTTCTCCACATTCTCACCAACATTTGTTGGTGTTTGTCTTTTGGATGTTTCCATCCTAACTGGTGTGAGGTGATATCTCACTGTGATTTTAATTTGCTTTTTTTTCTATGATG